>NC_142137.1:25385695-26635695 GCF_024610735.1 Ursus americanus
AGGCTCAGTGGCCAATCTCTCCCTGGATATAGTCTGCTTTCTCCTCTCTCTAGTCGTTCTTTTGTTTTAGAAAGCCAAAAAATTACCTGCATTGCTTCCCAAGGTTTGGAGGTCTAGAAGACCTGTCTCTACTCCCTACCCTCCCTGTTGCTGGGGCAGAGCAAAGGCAAGCCCCCCACCTCAATCCTCACCTTTCATTGTGAGTACAATGAGTCATGGTCACTTATACATTCCACGTTTATAAAGCACCACTATGGACCAGAGTGCGAGCACTGGCAATCCAAAAATGAATCAGATATTCTCTACTTCAAGGAGCTCCCTAGCTAGGTGGAGAGCTGGGTATCTCTTATGTCTCCTCTAAACCTCTTACTCTTGCCCTTAGGAAATAAGAAACAGACAGCTTTGTCTCTGCTGACCCATCTTCCTGGGGGAGGAGAAGGAGACCACAATATTTTCTTGCTCCTATGTTTCTATTCATGATCTTTGATTGTGTTTGTTTTAAATACATCTCAAGCGAGTCCCCTTTTAGGGAGGGAGCCCAGGTCCCAAATTAAAGCAATTTGACGAGAGAGACATGATGAATTCTTCTGGCACCAAGGCAGGCTATAAACGAATAAAATATTTTATGTAGGAAATAGAAGAGATGGGAGAAAGATGTTTCTATTTGATTATTCTTGGGGCAAAAAGTATCCAAGTACAGGAAGGCTCAGAAGCAGAAGCCTCTATTCCTCAGCCTGTCTCTAGACCTGAATTTCTTTAGCTCCTGTGGCTCCGAGGAAGGGAGGGTGTGAATGAATGCAGAGACAACGTTATTTGTGAAGGGGGAAAAAAGAAGCCTGTCGCATGGAGCATTGTCTTAATCCTGTTACTGTTAACTATGTTCATCTTCCCATCTGGTAGGGAGTAAGAAACAACTCTCGGCCAGCACAGTCCTGGAAAACCTCAAGGAAAAAACTCCACAATTCAGCACCAGGTTCTAGAGCACCAGTGTCTCTATTCTGGATTGTTCTCAGTGTGTCTTTTCTGAGTAGAATTAGATCGGACCGAAACAACTTGTAGAGAGGCCCACAGCAAAATCAGGAGCAAGCGTGATGAGATGGTTTTTCTTTCTGTCACTTGGCACGCCCTCACTGAGCACATACTTTGTGCTAGACAGTCTTCCCCATCCACTGGGAAAGCAACAACCAACCATACATTGACTTAGGGTTTGGTACCAATGAAAATCAGCTTTTTCCTCATGTAAACAAACAAATAAATAAAGTTGTTTCCCAGTATCTTTTGGAGACTGACTATCAAACCTCGGCCAAGCTTAACTGTTAGGTTTTCTCAGACATTTTCTGGGTCTGGGTATTTCTCAACCCTGCTTGTCAGTGAGATAAAGGGTATTTTAAGGAATGAATCCCTACAGGTAGAATGGCCTCTGAGAGGGGTTGACCATTGGTTGGGGAGGACATCTCTCTTCCACACCAACTTCAGCTCTTTTTGGTAATGGGAAAGCTTTTTCTTTTTCCCTTGCTGTTTTAATTTAAAAGAATGGATGGAGGGACAGTTAATGGAAAAAATGGCACCATTTTAAGGGACGCTAGTGAATAGAGAGCTAGGGGTGAGACCCAAATAACCTGATGCTAGAGGGGTACCTTGCACCCCTGTCTCTCTTGTACCATTTGGGTAACAGGACTCTACTTCCTTTTTTAAATGGATGGGAAGGGACCTTAGTAAGAGTAATGGAGTAAGGGAGAGTAAGCTATAATATAAGACTGTTTTCAGAGGTAGTAGATTCCCCTAACACAAGACCAGCTTTCCAGGCATCCATAACAGCTTACTCCACTCCACAATGGTTTAGGGCCCCTTGTGTATTTTTCCAGAATGTCCTGTGTTTTAGTCCAAGCCAGTGTATTTAGCACCTTTTATGTGTCTGCTCTCTGTATACTCCTTGAGAAAGGGATCATGTCATTAATCTTTGACACATAATGGGTACTCAGTATGTGTTGAAGGGGGTGATGATTGATGGATGGACAGAGAGACCCCTAGAGTACATGGTCCTTCTTGTGGTTTTATTTCTTATCTCCTGGGCCAAAATATAAACATCTTGTAATAAAAGATGCCTTCCTTGTGTTTTGGTTTTGGTTTGGTGGAAAGTCCCATGCTCGCACAAGGCTAAAGAGGAAGTTAGGAGCTACGTTTAAACCTGCTCAGAAGGGCTTCAGAACATCTGGGATGTGGCTTCCCTCCCTCCCCAAGACAACTGCTATAAACTCCTCCTTGAATTTGTCTCCGTTAACAAAGTATTTCTGAGATAGGGTGCATTTGCCCCTTAGCAATTATTCCCCATCCTCTACTCACAGGAAAAATCTTTGAAAGTTAAGGTTGAATCATTTACAGATGATTGGAGCCTGGAGAGGTCGTCTCTTGCCCAAGGTTACACAGCTATTGGACAGAGCCTGAACCCCAACTCCTGGCATCCAGTGGTTAGCTTTATTGTGCCTCCAGGGGCTTCTTGGGAATTCTTCAGGAGACTTTCCTCCTTTATTTATTCACCCAACATTTATGCAGCTATGATTCAGCTATGCAGCGCATTGATAGGAAGATGGAAAGTAACAGTCTCTGTCTTGAGGAGGCTTTCTTCTCTGAGCTGCACCCACTGAGTCCCAAGTTTCTACCCCTTAGATCCGAGGTTCCTATGGCCTGCAAGCAGGTTCGAATAAGCCTGCAGGCACTTCGGCTCTAGGCTCCTCCTGGACCTGGTGGGCGGCCGCGCCCCAGCCCCTCCCGCCAACCCTGGATCTTGTAGCCGCCGTTGCCACCGAACCAATCATGCCAGAAAGTCATCATGATGATTTCAGAATTGCATTGTGATTTATGCAAAGCGCGCGGATAATTACAGCCGGGCGCGCAGAACACAGGACGAACATGCTGCGGGTGTGTGCGCGTGTTGTGCCTTTTGCCAGGGCTGGATGGTGTGGTGGGGATGGTGTGTGTGTGTGTGTGTGTGTGTGTGTGTGTGTGTGTGTGTGTGTTTCTATTCAGTGGTCTTCTGGATGGATACTCTGCTTGATTAGGGACTGGTGATAGGAAAAAGGGGGGGCATTCCCATTTTAATTTTGAGACAATTTGGTGAGCCTCGGGAGTATTTCCCACAAGTTTTGGTGCCTACAAATGAGCCAGCAGGGCGAAAATGTCAGGGAATAGGGGTGAGGTGGTTTGGACCCCTCGAGAACCATAGTCGTCCCACCTCCAAGCCGCCCCCACCCCCTAATAAAAGCGGCTTCTAGATCTCCTTCTTGCCACAGACTTCTAAACTTTTCCCCCGGAGACAGGCCTAGGTCTAGTCTTTAACACTGGCCTTCATTCTTGCCCGAGAAACATTACTGTACGTGGATCTTGTTCTTTGTCCTTAACCAAGCTCCCCACTCTGCGTCCACGTGAGGGTGATGGTGGTGGTGGTGATGGTGGTGGTGGTGGTGGTGGTGGTGGTGGTGGCGGCGGCGGCGGCGGCCCCGGCGGCGGGGCAAGTGGGTTTCTGGCGGGAGCCAGAATCCCAGGCTCCAAAAGCGAGCCTGGCACAATAACTGTGTTTATCAAATGACGCCCCAGAAATCAATTCCGTTTCTGGGCGCGGAGTTCAAGTTTGTACTATTTCGCGTACGCGGTCAGTACACTGCCCAACTTAGCTGTCAAAAACTTTGATTTCTTGTCCTGTCTCCTAAAAAAATACCCTCAGGTTTATGGTTTTGTCCCACAATTCCCCAATCTCGTCCCAATACAAAGAACCGAGCAGGGCTAACTTGGGAAATAGCCGTCCCCCTTCTTGCCTTTTCCGGGTGTCCCTACGACCCTGACGAGGGCGCCGGCTCTCAAGCGTGTGGCGTGCGCAGGCCAGGGCTCCAGGCCCTGCGGAGGCTGCTGCGGAAAGTTGCAGTCACGTGCTGAGGCCGCCTATGGGAGTGCACAGCCTTGCGCCCCGGAGACGCCGGGCGGAGGAGCTGCGCCCTCCGAGGGCTGGGGGGGACGCAGACACTCACTTTGCACACACAAACTCTCAACGAAAGCCCGGGTTGACCTTGAGTCTGGAGAAAGTGGGGCTAGGGGAGGGCGGGTAGAATTGAGGAGTGCGGGTCTTAGTTCTCCTCCCCGCTCCCCGCCCCCCAACGCGCTGCGGAGGGCAGGAGAGCAGGAGGTGTGACCCCTGACCTCTAGCCGGCCCACGCCCGGAGGACAGGCTGGCAAGCTCTTGTTCGACAAGTTCAAGCTGCTGGGAGAGCTTAAATAAGAATTAATCTCTTAGAGATCGGGGATCACCGCTCCCTCGGCGTGCGCTCTCCCAGCGCGGGGCAGGGACCAGGGAGCGAGAGAGCAAAGGAATCGAGGGAAGGCTGGCGGGAGGGGTGGGGGCCTAAGGCGGAGGAAGCTCTCCAGAATCCCGGACGCGCCTGGAGAGGGGGAGCCAGCGAAGCCTTCTGGGGATGAGTTGCAGGAGGGAAAGTTCTGCCCTCCAGTCGCTCCAGGGCAGATAATGGAGGCGACAGGAGACTCGCTCTGCTCCGGATGGGCTTTGCTTTGGGGAGCGGGCGGCACCCTCCCCGCAGCTGGTGCCCAAGCGGACTCCGCGAAGGCCGCAGGAACGCGGCGACTCGAGCAGACCCCATCCCAGGCCCCAAGTCCGCACGCAGCGTCCTCAGCTACAACTTTCCGTAGATAGTTGCAAAATGAATAATTACTCACCTCGGACCAGATCCAAGTTTTACCCAACAGAAGGGGCACGGGACCAAGAATGAACCAACTCACATGGCCATATCCGGTGCGCACAATCACACACAAACATACAGCCACCCAGTTTCTTCCACGAATCTGTCTGGCGCTCTGGAGAAAAGGGGGAAAGCGTTTTGAGAATGATCCAACTCTCCTCCCCTTCCCCTTGCCATGAAATATAATAATTCATTTTTATTACAAGAGTAGCACCGTCCTCACCATCACGCACGCACAGAGCCACACTCCCATATTCACACTCTAACTCGTCAGCTCCGACAGCGCCTGCATTTTCTTTGGGAGCCGCTTGGAGGTTCATTAATATCATTAGCATTTAACCCCCTCCCTCTTCTCATCCCCTCCCCGCACATGGCTGACGTCAGACCCCGCCAGGAGTTGGGGGAAAAGCTAAGTGGGCCAGGGACGCCCTATTCCCCTCCCCGCGGCTGCCTGTCAGAGCGCTTCTGGAGATATTACAGGGGACCCAGCCCGCAGCGACAAGCACAAAGTCACGGGGTAATGAACTTCGGGGACCCTTTGCCGCTCTGTGCGCAGCTCTCCCCGGAAACTGGGACCTGGCGGCCTGTTCCCTCGGAAGACTTCCCAGCAATCTAGTTTCCCACTCCGCTCTCGGGTTTGGGCAGCACGGAGCCCATCTGCCTGAGACCGCGGTTGTGTTTTCCTTCTTTCCTTAAAAGAGCAGCGGTCTGTATGAGATCTGGCCACACTCCGCATGCCTAATGTAGAAGGAGAAATTGAAGACTGAGAGACAGGAATGATGAAAGAGAGGGATTTTGTCCTTTTTGCTCCGTAGGAAGACCATTTTCGTGTCTCCATCTCTGTCCTTCACTATTCCTCTCTTGCTGTCCTCCTCCCTTCTTCCTCGATCTGCCTGTCCGTCTCTCCGTTTGTCTGTCCATGCGTGTGTCCGTACCAAGCAACATTCCCAGCAGCTGCGGTTTTGCAAGAGCCGGGAAGAAACTTGAGGATGCTTAAATTCCCACCGTGGAACGAATTCTGAGCGCCCGGGGAGCAGCGCAGCGCGCAACCGACACCCACCTGTCCGGCCCCGGAGCCTGCAGGCTGGAGGGCGGCTGGAGAGCGGCGGCGCCCGGCGGCGAAGCGGGCGCTGCCGGCCGGGACTCGGGCAGCGCCCACCAACCGCTCCGCCCCGGGACAGCCAGCATGAGCAAGCCGGCCGGATCAACAAGTGGGTACCTTTGGGGCCGCCGCGGGGCTCAGGAGCGCAGCCTGGGGTGGGAGGGAGGGGAGGCCGGGGAGGTCCGGCCCCGAGCGCTGCAGCTCCAAGCCCGGGAAAGGGACACTAGCGGCGTGTGCGCTTTGGCCCAGCTCCTTGTAGACCGTGAGTCGGGATGTTTCGTGGTGAGGGAAGAAGAATTTCGTTACCTCTGGATTGCTTGATTTTCCCTGCCCCCCTCCCCCCCGCCCTGGTATAGTGGGAAGGTGGAGACCCGTGCAGCCCACCAGTACCGCGAGTTGCCTCCGCTTGGCCGCCAGGTGCGGGGAGGGGGGGGCGACGGGGGCGGGAACTAGGCCGCAGTTCCAGGCGGCAGCACAATAACACGCTCGCTCAAAACTCCGAGCTCCAGCGCGCAAAAGCAACTCTGCGCAAAGCGGATTTGAATGGAATGCTTTGCACCCCGTTTCTAGCTATTTCAAATAATCCTGCAAACTGGGAAGCAGAAACAATTTAAAAGTCACATTTTCCTTAATCCTAAATCCGCGTAGGTCATAACTGGGGAATTTAAAGTATGGCGAACCGCTCTAGCAAAGAGGGGACCAAATCCCTAATCCCAAGGATTTTTCGAGCTGGAGCTCGGCAGAGGCAAGAGTGTGCGGCCTGTTCCCTTCGCGCGCTTCTCTCCTTCCTCAAACTTGCCCTGCTGGTGGCTCCCCTTCAGGATGCCGAGCCTCGGCTGATCTCTAACTGGCCCTAGACGCCAGAGTGCGGGGCTAAGTGTGTGTGCGAGGGCATCTGCGGGCCCCGTGCCTGCGGAACCCGAGAATGCGGAGGCCCGAGTCGGCGTTGGGCGGGCGTTGTTGCAGGGCTCGGATCTCCCCGGGGCATTTCAGTTCCCGCCTTCCGGTGGCCCGGGGTTGCCTTTTCCGGGGCCCAAGGCTGGGGGTGGCCCCTGTCGCAGTCCCCACGTCCCGGAGTTCTCTAACCGCCCTTGTTGCCTTCGCCTACAGCATTTTGGGCGCTCCGTGCTTTCCTCAAACACCGCCCCCCTCACTCGCCCTCATTGTCCTGAGTCTTTGAAAGTTGGGAGAATCCAAGATACTTCTGAGGACTGAGGATGAAGTCCCACTTAAGTGGGAAGCAATTCACTTTAAACGTTTGCTTTGGTTTGGGTGTTACCATTTTTAAAATTCAAGTAAAGTGAATGTGAACAAAAAGAGAAAAGGAGAAATGTTAAAAGTAGGACAGAGGGAAGAGAGAAGGAAACTTTGCGGCCGCCCAAATTCCAGCCGACCCTTGCGGAGGCCTGGGTTTTCAGTTAGCCTCGGGCCTACGCTGGCCCTTGCTTCTCTAGTCTGGGGGAAGCCAGGTGGGCTTGCTTTTTGTGGCCCATGTTCTGGCGCGTGAGGTGCTTCCCAGAGGCGCAGAAGGAAACCTTTTCTGTTGCATTCCGAGCCTCTATTGCAAAAACCAGAGCCCGCGGGCTTCGGCAGGCCTCCTTGCTACCTCGCCCTGTGACAGGCCCTCGCCTCCTTCCCTAGAAGTAAGGAGCCTCGGACTCCTTTGCCCACTTGGGGTGCGGAGTCGCCGGGGTTGGTGTGTGTTGGGGGGAGCTTGAAAAAACGAGGCCTCGGAATAGAGGGAAGGGACAGGCGTGAAGCTCGGTTCGCTGTGGCGGCACCCGCGTGCGATGGACCGGGACTCAGGCGAACCGTCCAGACGCCGGATGTGGGGGGGGAGGCTAAGTGACATGCTGGGGAAACTTGGGAGCTCTCCAACTTCCCAAGAGCCTGAGTTCGGCCTCGGAAGCCTGAGACCCGCCGCAGGTTCGGCCGCTGCTGTGGAAGTTCCTCAGGCCCGCAGGAAGGCAGCCCCCGCCCGCGGCGCCGCTGCATCCCGGCCTTCTCCAGACAGGTGGCGGCAGCCGGGCCCGAAAACTGCGGCCCTCGGGCCGCGGGCGGCGAGGAGGTCGGCGCGCAGCGGGCGAGGTCAGGACCGAGCCGGGCCGCGAGGTCTGCAGCCCCCGCCTCGCTCGGTTTCGCACAGCTGGAGGGCAGAGCAATGTCACCCGGGAGCCCCGCCTGGGTGGTAACAAGACCCCGGCCAGTCACCCCTGCAGCCCAGACTAACTTCTTTCAACAGCCTCTGATGGTAATTACAGTAATCGAAGCTGCCATATATCTTTAGGCAATTATGACACACAAAAAGCCCCGAGGGGACCCCCTGGCGAGGGAAGTTAAGAACGGTTTTCCAGCCTCAGGAAACTCCCGCCTGCCTCACGTCGGAGCTCGCTCGGTTTGCTAAATGAGAGGAGCTTTGCAACGGGGTCAACCAGCTTGTCTCGTGACCCCAAGTCACCTTAACGTGGTTGGGTGGCGGAGTCTGAGGCGCAGACCCGCTCTGCCCCGGAATTTTCGCGTCCCTCCCTCCTGTGCCCCGCCCCAGGCGAGTCGGCCTGCCTCTAATCTGCCCCGGGAGCCGGGGCCCGGAGGTCTGCCCCGAGGCAGGACCCACCCGCAGCTGTGGCGGCCCCGCGGGGAGACTGTCGAGGAGCCCCGACACCCGCCCCCAGCTGGAGAGGGGTCACCCACCCCGCACTGGTCCTCCCTGCGCCCCATGGGGTTCTCCAGAGATGTGGTGTGTCCCTGTCCCCCTGTCTGGATGGGAAGCGTGGCGGGCGGGGTGGGGTGGGGCGAAGAAACACCACCACTACTGCTCCCGTGGGCTTATCTTGGCATCATCAAAAGTGCCACCGGGAAGAGGACAGCTGGGGCGACAGGATTGCTGAATCCCAAACATGGACCCCAGCTCAGCCAGAGGGCGCGTGTCATACTGGGAAGGATGGTTGCAAAATAAGGAAACCAAGTTTACTGTTTACAGCGTGAGTGCGATGCAACAGAGCTCGCGTCCCCGGCTGCTGGCGGCTGTGAGTTCCCATGGGCGCAGTGACAGGCCCAAGGGGGTGAGGGACAAGCCCCGCTGTGGCTTCGCCTGCCTCTCTCCAGCCGCTTCCTCCCCCCACCAAGCACAACCTCTCCTCCCACCCTACGGAAAAGGGGGCGCCGAGGCGGTGGTCGCTGCGCCGCGCGCCTCCCCCACCGGCCTTTGTCACCGTCTGAATTCCCATGCTACTCTTTTTGACGGGTCACTGGTGGCTCTATAGGCAGGTGCTATGGCGGGGTTGTAATTACCCCGGCCGAGCTTGGTCGTTACCGAACCCCCACCCCCACCCTGGCCGCTGGGCTCTCCATGCCCCCCTCCTTCCCGGCCCCCAGCAGCTCCTCCAAAGGCCTTGCTCAGGGATTCGCGCCCGCCAGGACGCCTCGGAATCCAGGAGCAAGTTTCCACTTCTGAGACCTCGGGGGCCCTCCCCACGTGGCGCCCTCGCCTCCTCTATTCCCCTGGCCGGGTGGTTCCGACTCGCCACCCTGCACCCCAGCCTGATATCGTTCCCCAGCCGGAGTGCTCCGGACAGCAACTGTCCAGTTTCACCGAGGCCCAGTCCTTCCGGGCCCGGACTGGAGGCCTTGGGTGGAGTCGCGACGGGAAAATTTAATGTAAAGAAGTTAATTATTACTATCATCCTTACTATTAACAAAGTGTTGCCACTTTAATACTTTGTTTGCGAGAGGAAAGATAGTTCTAAGTCCCTATGAAGCGCTTCAGTCTGGTTGGACTCTTGAACCTTAGAGAAAATAGTTCCCTCCCTCCTGAATTTTGGAATAGCACCCGCTCCCTAAAGTTCCCTCAAGGTCGGTAGCCACCCCAGCCTTGAGGGGATTCCAGGAAAAGTTCCTTAAGCCAGGAGACTGTCGAGGCCAATAGGGGTGGAAGGCAGGCTAGAGAAACCAGCTAGATCCCTTAAAATATCAGCCTCCCACAGCGGAGGAAAAACATGCAGGAAGGAATCCACCCGCATCTAGTGTGAGGAGGTAGGTCTCTGATGAAGAACTTGGGGGGCGGAGGGAGAAGGGGGTGGCTGTCCCGCGCTAACCTGCGAAGAAACCGCGCACGCGTCGCTCTCTCCTTTGCCCAGCCCGGTGCTAGTTACTTTGGGGGGAAAATGTGTTTTTCCTAAAAGAAATAATTTCTCAAAAGCGATCCACTAAGCATTTTTTAAAATAGGTAAAGCGAAAGTTGGGCAATTACCACTACCCTTATTATCATTAATAATCCTAGTATTAGCATTACAATAATAATCCTAATAATAACAACCGCCCGGCAGCTCAGAGAAAACTCGATTGCCTTCCAGCTGCCATCCCCGGTTCCAGCCGTGTTTGTTTTTCTTCTTTCCCCTTTTACATTTCAAGTTTGTCTCCTCGCGCGCTAACAACTTTCTCTGTTAAATGCGAGAGCGGGGGAGGGAGGCGGCCAAACTTTCCGCGGAGCAGAAAGGCAGCGGCGGGCCGTGCTGCCGCCCCGGCCTGCTGTAATCTTTTATTCCAAAATGGGTCTCGGCGATTAGAAGAGACCCAAATACATGTAGCGGTGCATGAATAATGCTCATTGTAGGAAACTGACACTTGCTCAAGGAAAAAAAGTTTGGCTATAAAATCACTTCATTATTTGCTTTTACCGCAGCTTCGGTGCTAATCCCTTCAGAGGTCAGATTGCTTAGCATCTCTCTCTCCCGCTCCCCTTGCCTCCCTCTTCTCCGCCCTCCTTTCCCTCTCGTCCCTTCCCCCCCTTCCCTGTCTTCCCTGCGATTTCAGGCCGTATTTTAGATATCCCCTGTAAAGTGTGTGGCGACCGCAGCTCGGGGAAACACTACGGGGTCTACGCCTGCGACGGCTGCTCGGGGTTTTTCAAACGGAGTATCCGAAGGAATAGGACGTATGTCTGCAAATCTGGAAACCAGGTACCTCGGCCAGGGCTGCACTGCCTGGCGCCCCTCTGCTGCCTCCCCCTCCTTTGTTTGTGCCAAGGCCTCCTCCGAGTTTCCAAGCTGCTGAGGAGGGACCAAGCCCTGACCTCTCCCTTCCTCTCCCCTCCTTCCCGCCTCAGCTCTCAGAGGCCCTTCCGCCGCGTGGGTAAGGCGGGAAGAGGTAAGGGAAGATGCAAGAGTTTGCAGGGGGAAATCTGAAATCCCGGCTTCTCCCTGCACACACACACCCACCCCGCTTTTTGTAATCCTCTCACAGACTTTGACACTGGGTATGGCCCACACCCAGTGGCTTTAAAACCAGCCCAGGGAACCTAAGGAACTTTAGAATCTAAACCACACGTTGCAAGCTGAAGAAAAGGCTATGTTGTGTTGCCTGCACCCTACCCACCACCCCCCACCCCATTCCTAGCAGCAGCCGGAGCTCAGTGCCCTGACCACTGCCTACCACGGCAGAAGTAAAAGGCACAAGACATCCCAGGCGAGGTTGCCGTCTGAGGTGAGTGTGGCCATCTAGAACACAGGACTTGCTCTGCAAAGGGCTTTGTCCTTTCAACTTTGGAGGAGCAGGACTGCTCTGGAAATGAGCAGTGGGGCTTTCAGCACCCATGTGACTTTAGCTAGGCCTTGTCAGGAAAGGGCAGAGTGGTCAAGAAGACAAGGCTCTCAAGGAAGGGGTAACTCGGATCTTCTTCAAGGCTCCCATATCTTCTTTTTCTCTGCTTAGAAGATGTGCCTGGTTGGTTGTGTTTTGGTCTTAAGCAGGCAGAACTGTCTCGAAAAGACAAGGGAGCATGGGCTGAGAATGAGCCAAAGCTTCCAGAAAGAACAAGTAGGACCCTCTGACTCAGTTTCCTGCTCAATAATAGGCTCATTTTAGGGAGATCAGCCTTTTGGTTCCACACTGCCTTTTCCTCAGCCAGGCACACAGACCTTCAGCACAGAGCCACCACCTTAACTCCCAAGAAGACCCCGGAGAGTGTATTATTCACAAGTCATCCTTTAGTAACTAAAATGGTAAAACATCTTTACTAATTCATATTTATATATGATATATGTATATATGTATATCCATAGATATATATACACACACACATGTTGTTTAGAGCTGGCGAATCATTCTTTTTCTTTTAAACCGGTTTTTAAAAAAGATTTTATTTACTCATTTATTTGAGGGAGACAGAGAGAGAGCGAGTATGGGGGGCAGAGGGAGAAGGAGAAGCAGGCTCCTCACTGAGCAGGGAGCCCGATGTGAGCTTGATCCCAGGACCCTGGGACCATGACCTGAACCAAAGGCAGACGCTTAACATTTTGAGCCACCCAGGTGCCCCTATTCTTTTTCTAAAGCTATGTCTGCGCATATCAATTTCCAATAGATTTGGATTATCAACAAAAATAAGAAGATACTTACATTTGGATAAGTTATTTTGAACTCCAGCCCTGGTACCTGTTTAATTGGGTACACAGCTCTGTATCAGTTTCTAGCTCACGCTATGGACACATCACATTAAACACATGCAGGACTGTATCCCTATAGCCCCACAGGAATGAGATATTACTGTGGGTCATCAGATTTGAGCAGGCTTCTACTTAAATTACCTTTTAATTTTATGCAATGCACAGAATTAGGGAATCAAAATCTCAGATGTTATGCTTGATATTTTCAAAGGGGTTGGCTATCAATTCGAACATATTGATGTCAGTCCAAGTCCTTGTAAAGGACTGATAATAGACTCATCAGGCTTGGTGTCCTCTCCTTGCAGAGAGAATAAATGGGCTGAGCTCAAGCACTCATCTTCCTCTCAAGTTTCAGATATTTATATACATATGATCTGATTTGAAGACACTCCTAAGAACAAATGAAGGCTTCCATTTTGCATTAGCTTGTTTATCAGAATACTAGGAAGATAACATTTGAGGATAGACATACGATTGCACTTAATAACAAGTCCTTTAACCATCTTTACATTGGGCTATTACGCTGGCCAGCAAAGATGCCCTGAAGAATTCACTTAGAAAGCAAAAATTGGGGCGCCTGGGTGGCACAGAGGTTAAGCGTCTGCCTTCGGCTCAGGGCGTGATCCTGGTGTTCTGGGATCGAGCCCCACATCAGGCTCCTCCGCTGGGAGCCTGCTTCTTCCTAACCCACTCCCCCTGCTTGTGTTCCCTCTCTCGCTGACTGTCTCTATCTCTGTCAAATGAATAAATAAAATCTTTTAAAAAATAAAAAAAGAAAGCAAAAATTATTTCCTGTATCTCTTGTATTCTAAGAGATAAATAATATTCCAATTTATTATTAACAGTAATGAGGACATACAGAAATTGTTTCAAACCTCTGTCCTGCCCTTATTTTAAATATCTCAATGTATTTTAAATCAGAAGGGTGGGATCTCATTAAAAAAAAGTGTATTCAAATGTGTAATTTTTTCCTAAGGGCTATTTCAGAAAATGTCCCTACCCCAAATTCATGCTATATGAATTTTTTAGATTATGAAGGAAAATAAAAATACATTTATTTTTTTCTGTTTATTCCCACAGTACTTGTAGCAGTTGCAAGTCATATAAATGCAGGAGAGAACCAAACTTCTTATATATTTTTGGTGTATAAAATGCATATGTAGATATGACTCTTTATGTATCTATGTGTATGTTCCTTCAGTAATAATACCTAACACTGAATGAATTCCATAAGAAACTCTCTGTAAATTTCCTCTTCTAATAGTCAATATTTTTCCAGAAAATTGCATTAGTTAAAACATTTTTTCTCATGCATCTCAAATAAATATTTCTAAGGCAGTAATTAGCTCTTTTTTTCCAGTTATCATGCCAATATTCTCAGTCCATATTATCCTTTTGTTAGACAGTCCATCACATTATCTTCCTGGTCATATTTACATAGTGGGCATTTCTAGATTTTGCCCAAGCCTTGGGCTCTTCCCTTCCCATGCTCACCTCTGTGGGCCTTGCCCTGCTAACCACTCTGGCTTCTGCCTCACCTTCCAGGAATGGCTGTGTTTCCATGAATCTGGGCTGAGGCCAGTCTTTAAGACAACTTTAATATGCTGGTTATACGGTTGTCAAGTACAAAGCCAAGAGTCAGGAAACAGGAGAGTGAAGAATAAATGGGAACTATGTATCTGGCAAATAAACCCCCCCCCAAAGTGACAGAAAGAAGTAGACTCGAGACCTGACGGCATAAAGAATAGTTGGCGGGAGGGGGGCATGGTGGGGATCCTGGCTGCGAAAACCTGCTTCCAACCGAGCTCTGAAGCCTCTTCCTCTGGGGCCAGGTCGCTGTCTTCGGTCCTGAAAAGTCTCGCCTCTGTTCCACCACATCCGAGCCTGGCGGAAGTTCCCCCCTGGAGCTCCTCCTCCCAAAGCTGCAGAGTCAGGCAAACCGGGCGCTTTGACCCTTCACCTGCTTGGCGAAGGACTTTTCCTCCTTGTCCACTTTCACAGGGTCAGGGGCTGTTCCTTTTGAAATAGCCCCGGGAATCCCAGCCCTCTTCCTACCTAGCCCTGCTTGTGCCCAAGGCCTTCGAGTTTCGCGGACCCAGGCTTGCAGCTCCGAGATCGGTGGCGGGGTCCATTCCCGCCTCCACGTTTGCCCCGACCCGGCGCCGGCTTCGCGTCTCCAGTCTAAAGGTCCTGGGGGCCTCTGACCGCCTGCGCTCTGTTCCAGGGAGGCTGCCCGGTGGACAAGACGCACAGAAACCAGTGCAGGGCGTGCCGGCTGAAGAAGTGTTTGGAAGTCAACATGAACAAAGATGGTAATCAGTACAGCTTTTTATTTCTCTAATGTTGGTTGACTAGTAAGTAAATTATATGTACAGAAAATACATGGCACTCCAATGAATGTAAATCATCTCCGGAGCACTTCTTTCCAGATGCAGGGAATTGGCCTCGGACTTTCAGTCTTATCCTACCGTCTCTCTGCATGAGCCCCCACCCCACCCCATTGAACTCCCCAGGTATGGCCCATGCCCACACAGGAAACTTGTGCCCCACAACCACCCCCATGAAGACAGCGCTCCCGGGGACCCCACTCTGCTGGGCACACACGCGCGGTATTTCCTGCTTCACATCCTAATACCTCTTCTCACCTCTCCTTGCAGCTCTTTTGTGGCCAGCTCTAAGCCAGGTAGCCTTCCGTGGGATCTCGCAGTCTGGATAGTCTCCGAGGTTGGAGACTGTGGGGACTAGGAGACTGTTTTGGAGGAGGGAGGGAAGAGACAGAAGCACGCGGAATTTCGAGCCCATGTTTGTTAATTCATCAGGATTCCAAAACCAGGACGGCCATTGTGGCGATGTGGGCTTTTTCTCTCGGTTCTACAAAAAGGGGCTGGAGACGTAGGGTGACGCCTGTGGGTGCCTCGGACACCCGACTCTCAGAAGGCTCTTAAAGGCGCGCAACAGGAGCTAGGGCATCCAATGCTTCTCGGGCGGAGAGCGTAGGCCGAGGGCTTGCCCGGTGGTGGCCTGGCGAGGGCGCCCCAGGCCTGGCCCGGGGCGGGGGTCATGGTCGGGAGGGAGGACTGGGGACTCAGCACAGGTTGCTGAGAGGGTTTGCCTTGGCGACAGGCAGGGCCGGGTGGCAGCTCCAGGAGGCACAGCGCCCATTGGGGAGAGCTCCTTCCTCAGCGGCGCAGGAAGCAGGAGGGAACGTCCAACCTGTTGAACTTGTGTATTGACAAGTTGTCAAGCTCTGCGAGCGGAAGATTGCCCTGAATTAATTTGTTTGTTTAAACTGTTGGCGGTAATTGTCACATCTCCCCTGCCTTCCTCCAGCACACTCCAAGACGGGCTCTCCCTCGTTCCAGCCCCCAGTGTGTCCCTCCCCCCTCAGGTCCTTTTCTCCTGAGGCCGTCAGAGGCCAAACGCCTTTCCTGCGGGGGTGGAGTGGGGGTAGCCGTCGTCGGGCTGAGCGGGGGAATAAGTCTGTGCGGGGACGCAGTGCCTGGCTGGGCACAGTGCTCCCTCTCCCCTTTGTCGCGGACAGAGATACCTAACTACTCCCCCCGAGGGTCTCTGGTTTCCTTGCGACCTCCCCTGGGTGGGGAAGAACCCTGAACCGCCAAGAGAACACACCCGGTCTTGCTGGAGGCTTGGTCATTATCGTGAAGCTTGGGGTCGGGCTCCTTTTCGCAGCTTCAGCTCTCTCGTGCTTACAATGTAAGAGATAGACGATCTCAGAGCGTCTTCCGCCCGCACATTCCCTGTCCCTCCCTCTCTTCACCTCTCGAGTGACCTTGCCGGCCCAGACGTGGCGTTTGGCCCGGGAGCTCGGCAGCGGTTAAGTGTTGTCGAGTCTCTGATCCTGGGCATTCGTCCATCTGTCTGTCTCTGCAGCCGTGCAGCACGAGCGGGGGCCTCGGACGTCCACCATTCGCAAGCAGGTGGCCCTCTACTTCCGTGGACATAAGGAAGAGAACGGGGCGGCTGCGCACTTCCCGTCGGCAGCGCTGCCCGCGCCGGCTTTCTTCACCGCAGTCACGCAGCTGGAGCCCCACGGCTTGGAGCTGGCCGCCGTGTCCGCCACCCCGGAGCGGCAGACTCTCGTGAGCCTGGCTCAGCCCACGCCCAAGGTCCGTGTCCTTGCTGGACCCAAAGGAGTCTGGTGGCTAGCTGAGGGCGGACAGGGGGCACCCATCTCTTCGGAGCTAGGATGGGGTCAGGCCAAAGAGACCTCCAGTGGTGCTCGGTCGGGCTCTGCAGGGAGGCTTCGGCCCCCCACTCTCTCCGGTTAAGTCAGGAGTGTTCGATTTTAGCGGATAGTAGAGTCACTGTCTGAGCTGGCTACAAATGTGGACTCCCGGGCTCATTCCCCAGAGAGTCCCTTTCAGCGAGTTTGAGGTGGGGCCCAGGAACCTGCACCTTTAAAAAATGCCCTGGTGTGGAGTCCTGGCTGAACGGAGGGGCAACCTAGGTATTTCCGGAGACCAGAAGAGCACTTCCGTTTTTAGGAAAAAGGGGTCCGCTACAGCTGGCAGAGAAGAGTCCCTGTGTGCCAGATTGAGGGGATCTGTTGTCTGGGGCAGCAACAACAGGTGGAGCTCACCCTGTTAGGACAGTTTGAGGAACTTGGCTTTGTCTTCTGGTCTCCCTTCACTCCTTTCTGAGATGCATGTATTTATACCAGGATTGAGTCTCTATTTAGCAGGGCCACAGCCTGAACCACTTCAAAAGGCTGCCACCTAGGGACTACCTTCCAGGCTTCCAGCTGGTACCTACCCAAAGCACCCACTCCAGGCCGTGAAGGGGAGGGCCAGCTGCAGCCCCAAACTGCAGGGAAGCCAAACACCTGGGCACACGCACAAGCACAATATTTAATATTGCTTTCTTACCCTTGATGCGTATAATAAGCTTGGGAAAGTAGTGTTATGAATATGTTGTCAGTTATGAATGGGAATGCTCTGTGAATGATTAAGATGTCTAATTGAAATATTTCCATAATATACTAATCCTTTCTAAAAATACTCATATGCATATTTGTGTTTGGGATGCCTATTAATTTATACTTTTTTCACATCTATTTTTATTTACACAAATGCAAGCAGCTCTTGTCTAAATTGGGAGACAGGCCTGGCACTTGGCTCAGTTGGAGGAAAATTTGCTGCAGGGGATAGAAAAGCCAGATGCCCCTCTGGAAGGAACAGGCCCCCAAAGACTGGAAATGGGCCTTCCCCAATGGTTATTATTTCTCAAATTCTATAGATATAGATGTTTGTTTTTTGTCTACCAATGGCAACTGCATGTTTAAGCAGAACATTCAAATGCCTATCTCCTTCCCTACTCTAATTAGGAAATTAAAAGGTTGGCTCTTCTTGCAGAGCTGTGGTTTCCTCACTCCCTGGTGTTTCTCTTTCTTCCCTGCTCAGTATCCCCATGAAGTGAACGGGACCCCAATGTATCTGTATGAAGTGGCCACAGAGTCTGTGTGTGAATCAGCCGCCAGGCTTCTGTTCATGAGCATCAAGTGGGCTAAGAGTGTGCCAGCTTTCTCCACGCTATCTTTGCAGGACCAGGTATGACCAAGAGGGCACTGAGCTCTTGGGGAAGGGGACTGGGGGGAAAAATCCCCCAACAGGGATCAGCCTTATGAAACTGGATGTTACCTGGTAAATCATGAAGGCCAGGCATCTGTTCTTAAGGGCAATGAGGAAACGATTTTTATTAGTTTTCTACAATAGGTTCAAAATATCTAGTTATGGAATCCTTACTAAGACACGTTAATTATGTTATTTCAGGGAAGTTGGATCTGGTCTATGAAAAACAAATATACAAGAACATTATCTCTCTTTTTTTTAAAGTTTAATTGAAACATCAAATTTAATCACAAATTTAAAAAATCTTAATGACCTTTAAAATTACTAATAAAACAATGTTTCTTAAGAATATTGGACCTGAGAGAAACAGGTGATGAGAGTCTTCGCCTGTAAGATTTTCAGAGCTAGTCTCATTATTTTATATTATTTTATTTCAGAGCTAGTCTCATTATTATTTTATATTATTCACAGCTTTCTATTTTCCATTGTGATACTCACGGCCTTGACCACCAATTGACCAGCATGTACGGTTATGGGTGCATTGCACACCTCCCACAGGCTAGGATCTCCCTTGATTCTCGAAGTACTTTTAGAGATTTTGTAAACAAATCAAATGGGCATTGTGCATAATTCCGTGGTTGTAAATGACATTCAGAGGGAGAAGAAGTATATGCTGCTAAAAATTACTTCGGACCAAAAGCCAGAAATTTTGTTGTTAGAAATCTCAGGAATAGCCTCTGCCGGAATTTTTCTAATCTTAAGGGAAAGAAAGAAAATGAAGTGCTCATAACCATTGGCCGTTACCAGTACATTCATGGAAATTAATGACAAATTGCTCAAAAGGCTAATAGGTAGTTTGAAAGCAAGTGGTTTATTTCTTTAATTCATTTTATACCTAATTAAAGCAGAATGGTGCCTTTTAATATGAAGTATGTTTCCTACAGAGAGACCTAGCAATGTGCTCAAAACATTTAATCTTCTAGCATGGGATGTTCTTTTTTCCATAGCCTGGACTTTCAGACATGGTCAGAATTAGATATTGTTTACCTTGCACTTTAAAGTATTATTTTCTGTACCTAATGCAATAAAACTAAAAATAAAGCATTTTCAAAATTAAACCTTTTGGTCTGATTGTGATTTTGGTTACAAGCCTTCACAATTCAGCTCTTAGCTCCCAAAAGGAAATACCTTCACATAAATCATCCATATTTGACTGGTTTTTGAGAGTTTTTTCAAAAACAGATTTTTTTCAAAATAGTCAGTTTCTATCTTTGACCAGGTTTGCTGGTTGACTAACCATTTGCTGTGTGTGTGTGCATGTGTGTGTGTATGCGTGTGCGTGCGCACGTGTGTGTACTGGCTACTTTCTCTGAAAACAGGTATTTGTATACTCTTTAATACAAACAAAATTTACTTACTGTCTGCCACTTAGCCCTTCCGTGGAAACCCTTCAACAACAAGCAAACTGCAATGAAGTGGAATCCAGTATATTAATTTGGAAAAGGAGCCAGATTTTCATTTTAAATATTCAGTAGCACATTTTATTAGAATGAAAATGACAAGCACCTTGATGCTGTCCACTTATGAGTCTCAGAAAAATCAGGCAGTGAGATGAGGTAAACTCAGCAAAACCCGATTAACATAATTACACCCTGATTTCCCTGCATGCCTCTTGGGAATTAGTGATCTCTCTCTTTCTCTCTCTCTCTCTTTCCCAGCCCAGCCCCCCACCCTCTAGGAAGATGGGGGCCCAGATCTGCACGCTTAGTCTGTAATCCTCAACCCCGATAATATCAGCATTTTATATGAAGGGGATCTGCCTGCTGAGCTCCTGGTGGTATTTCATAGAGCCTGGGTCTCTGGAGAAGTTTCTAGGTGGTCGGGAATGAATAGATGCGAGGCCAAGAAGGGTAAACCCTTTTCCAAAGGAAGCAAAGTTTGGGGAATTGGCATGGCTGACTCTCAGATGCATGTGCTTATCTATAGGCACCTTGTCAAAAAGGAAAATATGGAAAATAAAGGAAAAGCTGGAATATTCAGAGGAAAAATTACCACGACAGGCATTTAAAACACTTTTTAAAATAATGGAAATTTACATATTGAAATTGTTTATAAATTTATAAATTACACACTATATTATATTATACATCTATTGTATGACAGCTGATGCTTTTGGAAGATGCTTGGAGAGAACTGTTTGTTCTAGGAATAGCACAATGGGCCATTCCGGTTGATGCTAACACTCTACTGGCTGTATCTGGTAAGAATTGCACAATTTAATGACTTTGTTGTAGAAATTACCATAAAAATACATTACTGAAAAAAGAACAACATGTAAAGAATAACAAATTCCTGCTGAACAATAGAGTATACCTGTCATTTATAAATCTATATTTAAATGCAAATAATGTTGTTTTGTTGTATTCATGACTGCTTGCATTGTTATTTAAATGCAAATTACTGTGTTTGTTATCATCCAAGAGAAGATTTTATATTAACTTTCATACAATATAGCCAGTTTACATGGAATCAGATATCTTAGAGTGACAATTGAATAGATATTGATATGCAGAATTCTGTCAAAAATCAATATTAAATCATGAAAATGCCTTCATATTAGAGCATTTATTCCATATTTCTATTCTAGGCATGAACGGTGACAACACAGATTCCCAGAAGCTGAACAAGATCATCTCTGAAATACAGGCTTTACAAGAGGTGGTGGCTCGGTTTAGGCAACTCCGGTTAGATGCTACCGAATTTGCCTGTCTGAAATGCATCGTCACTTTCAAAGCTGGTAAGCTGATGCAAAGCCCGGCCTCTTCTCCTTCCCCAGGTTTGCCACCTCGCTCATTCAGCCACCTCAGAGTCCACTCTGATCATTGCAGAAAGAGGGGATGGTTTTGAGGGAGCTGACACTCTGGGGTTGGCCCCGTTTTCCATGGTGGGGGAGCTACCCGTTCTCCTGCTGGCCATCTATTTCCAGAGAGGTGCTTACCCATCTGCACTTCCTGTGCTGCTTATCATAGTTTCCCCCATCTTCGTGTCTAGTTCCTACACACAGTGGTTCTGAGCTGAGAAGTTTCCGGAATGCTGCTGCCATCGCGGCCCTTCAAGATGAGGCCCAGCTAACCCTCAACAGCTACATCCATACCAGGTGACTCTTGTTTGCCTTGACCGTGTACTTCAGAAAATTGCTTCCATTGTGAATGTGTGAGCAGGCAGTAATAAGCCAGTTCAAACCCTGTGACTAATTATCCTGTTGCCCGCCAGTTAATGTAGTTAGCATCTGTGTCCTCACCTATCTCGCAGGGTGCGTGAGAGGAGCAGATCACATTAGATTACTAAAGCGACAGCATTACCAGACCCCTTATGGCTGGCCTGGCTGAACAAGTTGATCCATCAAAACATTTGGACATGTTTGTGTGAATGGACCCTGATATGGGAAAGGTCAACAATGAAGGCCAAAGTGTTACGATCTATTAGTTGATCTCTTAGAGAGTGGTTGCATCACCCTTGAGGGGCCATCTTTAACCCCATCATGACTGCTGTTTGGCTTTGGTGACTGGTATCCGTTGAGTTATTTTGAGTCATAGTGTCCATCAGGCAACTTCTGGCCAATAGAGCCCATCAGCAGAGGCTGTTCTTGGCTAGTTGTAGGAACTCTCAGCTGCTGGGGCTCCAGCAGTGCTCCTCATGGCCCTCCAATGGACAAGTCCACCAAGAGGTATAGACTTTCTGATTTCATTTTCAGGTGTGGTGTAGTGGAACCCTGCTAGCTTCCTAAGGTAGAATGGCAGTAGATCTGAGGTTAGCATAGAGTTGCTTATTATTGTTTATTCTTAGACTGACCTTGAAAGGAAGCCCATGGAAACCCGTCTCCATCATCTGAACATCTCCCACAGGCACTGTGCTGGGAGTAACTGAATTGCATGGGTAGAGGCGGTTCGTGCCTTCCTCACCTAAGGGGTGGGAGAAACGCCAAGTCAGTTGCGTTCATTGGGGGTGATGCCACTTCTGCTACGAATCTGCTTATTTCTGTTATAAATCCTCTTTTGAAAACTAATGAATAAAACTGTTCCCTGTCCATGGAATATCACTGAGACTCTGTTGAGTGATAGTGCCTGTGTACATGTCTTTCAAATTAAAGCGCTATGGTTTTAAAATTTTAAATCCATGTTAAATTTCAGAATGTATAGTAAGCACTTAATATTTGTTCAAAATTATAAAATGGAGCAGTACATAATTTGGGCACTTTTTGCCCACTAAAAACTAACTTGTATATCATGACTGCCTCTGACATTTAGAGTCATTAAGGTATAAAGAACATCACACTGAGAAGAATATGTTATCCACTTACTGATTCAGTCAAGTCTTTGCTGAGTACTCGCTCCATGCAAGGCTCCTGGTGGGCATTGTGGGACACCAGAAAGCACAAGACGCTTCCCCCTTATCACTGCATGAGGTAGACAGAAGTGTTCATTCAATTTAGACCAGAGAAGAGAGAAAAAGCAAAGTGGGGAATGGGAGAGACAGATTCTAGTTGGTGAGGGAAAGTCTAGAAAGGCTGGGTGATGGAGGAGACAACATGCGAGCTGATCCTTGAATGGCAGGCCTTCAGCAGGGGAGAAGGGCTTTGAGGAGAGCTAGAACAGGGACTGGTAGAGGCGCTGTGGGAGATGCCAGAGTCCAGGAAGGGGAGTCTGAGAGGGCAGGGCATGCCAGAAGCTTCTTCTAGGGTGACCTGAGAGAGTTCAACCACAAATTAACAAAAGTCTATTTTAGGAAAATGGCAAGTATAATAACTTCTCCCCAGCCTCAAAACAAGGACATTCCTCATTGAAGGAACACATTTACTTTGACAAGGAATTTTTATTTCATGATATGAGCTATAGCTATGATTTAATTTTTTTAGAGAAAGGGGAGGGGCAGAGAGAGAGAACCCCAAGCAGACTCCACACTCCATCCCAGGACCCCGAGATCATGACCTGAGCTGAAATCAAGAGTAGGATGCTCAACTGACTGAGCCCCCAGGCGCCCCTATAGTTAATATTAATACCTTGGGTCATACATAGGACAAAACTGCATATGCCTTACCTCTTAGCTCGTTCAATCAGAGAACATTCTCCTCTAGCACTTCCCTGTCTGGAAAAATAAGATCCGAAATTGAAATGAAAAGTCAGTATTGCAAACTGAGCTAATTATATATACATTAATTGTTAAAATTGCAAACTCAGCTCTGTAGGCTACTTCTCTAATTATCTAGGACATAAGGAAAAGGCTAGGAATTGACATTTCACACAAACTGGATGTTATAACTGAAATCAATTACACGAATCTGTGACAGACACAGAACACTTACGTCTGAAAAGAAAACTTCTGGTTATTTATGCTGATGGATGAAATTAGGGACATAGACGTTCTAAAAAATAATACTGAATAGTTAGTATTATTTATAGAGATATAGTATATCTCTCTCTGTCTCACACGCACACACACGCTGTTACTGTTTCTAGGTAGTACAGTACTCCACATATAACAGATAATTCATTCTTGTTGACTAACCAGCCCCTTCTTAACTAGGAAATAAAAGAAGTGGGTGAGTAGGTGAGTGGATAATCTACATGCAGAAAATCCAGAGTTAATGGTCTCTGGAGTCTCCAAAATCCATCCTTTCTGGAAGTTACTATTTCCCACAGTGGTTCCTCACCATAGGAAACTTCCAGCATGTTGGGTGAACACTGAAGACACAGTGGAGGCTTGTTTACATGGCCACTGCCTCCCACCCGCTGCAGAATTCTTGCTCCTCAGCCTGACCCTGGGAAGGGAGACAGAGCTGTTGAAGAGAGTAAGGTAGAAGGGAGACGTGGGTCTTGGGATGACATTCCAGAAAACATAGAAGATACTATCAGCCAGGACAGCAAGTGATGGGATACAGGTATTTTTTTTTTAAATGTAGATAAGTTCCACCCTTTCCAGACCACATTATTAAATATGGTCTGGTGGTCCTTGTCCATGGGTGATAATGAAGCTGGGCAGCAAAAGAGCCAAAGAGGTCCTCAGAGGTCCGGAAAGAACTATCGGCCTAGTATCAGGTTGAAGAGAGGGACTCCCAGGTGCCCAAAGCTAAGAGACAACCATGACAGTTGCTCCCCAGGATTCTATTTGCAGGGTGAAGTTATTGGTCAGTTAAACTCGGTGTTCAGCTACCTAACTCCTGTGAAGGAATTTTGGTATCTGTCAGTTTCCAGCACGCTGTGGCCAGGGAGGGGTTAAACCTGACTTACTTACAGATAGGTGTCCCTGGAGCTCAGTCTTCTGGGTGGTTTGCTGTAGAGGAGGGAGCCCTCCTTGTAAAATATATAGACAGCTAATTCCAAACAATTGATGGAGGAAGCATCAGGGCCGCAGTGAGGTACAGGCATCTAAGGGCAGCAGAAAATTGAACTTGCACATCTGAGCACAGACGTATGTTGGACATCAAGAGAGGAAATTGTTAAGCAATTTCTCACATCTTTAATTATATGCCAATTTCATTGACATGAAAGTTGGATGGCACTACCACCCAACAGAACTTAGTCTTTAATTTGCAGTGTAATAAGGACGGAATTATTCCTGAGAGTGACTAAGTATAATGCCTGAATAATAATTTGCAGAATTGCTTAGAAAAGGAATCCATTTTATCCGAGGGAACGAGACTGAGGAAGGAGCCTTGGGAATCAGAAAACATGGATGTTAGCATTACCTTTATCCTCAGCAGAGTGGTGAATTCCTCCCCTGGCAGCCTTCAGTGTATTATCTGACCTGAACTTAGTACCATGTTTTTTAAAATTATTCTTCTGGGGTGCCTGGGTGGCTCAGTCGGTTAAGCATCTGCCTTTGGCTCGGGTCATGATCCCAGAGTCCCGGGATCGAGCCCCACATCGCATGGGGCCCGCTGCTCAGCGGGGAGCCTGCTTCTCCCTCTGCCCCTCACCCCACTCGTGATCGCTCTGTCTCAAATAAATAAATAAAATCTTTAAAAAAATTAAAATTACTTTTCCTCCAAACAAAATGCAAGCCCTTATGCTAATGTAGAGACAGCACACGATCTTGGCAGCATCCTTTAGGCTCTTCACGCCTCGACTGTTCAGCCCTCAAAGAGCAGGGCCTGTTGCAGGGAGAGTGGGGGAGTAAAGAGGCCCGGCCAGGAAGAGGGTGTGCCTTCAAGGATGGGATATGAATTTCCATGAGTAATGGATCTTACCCTGCTTTCATGGCTTCTCCTCTTCCAGATATCCCACACAACCCTGTCGCTTTGGAAAACTCCTGTTGCTTTTGCCAGCTTTACGTTCTATTAGTCCATCAACCATAGAAGAAGTGTTTTTCAAAAAAACCATCGGCAACGTGCCGATTACAAGACTGCTTTCAGATATGTACAAATCCAGTGATATCTAAGCTCCGAGTCCCCGCTTTTCAGGGTGGGACCGTATCTGATGAACTTCTACCCACGGAGAACAAGCCTCAACTAACAAACCCTTCAGGAAGCATAAACCTGGGAACGTGTAGCCTTCAGTAAAACATGCCAATGGACACAAAACAGTTCCAGTGGCTTTGACCTGCTGCCTCCCCCAGGGTAGGGCAGCGGGGAAGGAGAGGGGGCATCACAGGACCACCGGAGCAGAGAGAACTCCCTGCTGCCATGCCCTGGGAGGGAGGCTGAATCAGGGGGGTTGCCGCAGGCTGTGCCATTCTGCCTCTTACCTGGAAGATCGGGCTGAACTCTCAAAAGCTGAACCATCAGTAGAACTTTCTTTTCCTTTTTAGCATATGAACTTGGGTAACCAAATAGAGCTCTGTGTATAACATCATATGGCAGCCTTCAGAACTATTTTACGTTGGAGAATTTATTTTAAAAATAATGGTTAGGTTTTAAATCAAAAGTTTTATCAAAAGTTTTTCTTCTATCGTAATACATCATGAAGTGGCCTTCAGGACTGAGTTAGTAAATGAAAGGTAGCTTATGCCGTGAGACTTGCTTCTTCTCTATCTTTTTTCTCTCCTTTCTCTTTCTTTTGTTCTTCTTCTTCTTCCCCTCCTCCTCCTCCTCCTCCTCCTCCTCCTCCTCCTCCTCCTCCTTCTCTTCAATACCTAGGCCAGGCAACCTTGTCAAAGGAACTGGTGGACGAAAAAGAGATTCTCACCAGGACTTCAGGTTGGATAACATCTCAAAAATAGAAGAGCTTTACTAAAAGAACGCAAGTCGAGGGAGGATGAATAAACAGCAAAACCAAATAAAGCGGAGGTGAAGGATGAGGCAGAGCGCTGTCCCATTAACAAAGTGCTGAAACCAAAGGCGATGGGGGTCCAAACTCGTGTTTCAGCGAGTCACACCAGAGTAAATGAACAGAGACATGATGCCAGAAGGAACCACAAGGAGATGAAGGCTAAAAGGTTTCTTGATCGATCCATTGCTAACAGCCTGAGACTCTTCAATGCCTTTCAGAAAACCGGTTTCTAGTAAAGCCTTGAATGCACGCATGCACACACACAGACACACACACCGTCCTATACTATAAGCTGCTCCTTTGGTATGAATCTATACTTATGGAAATGTAGAAACAACCATTTTAAAATAGCTGCTGTACTTTTCACATTTCGATTTATTAGGTACTAGCACTGAGGAAAAATATTCAGCACTCGGACTATCATAGGATGAGTAAAACTTTTCTTGTACAAAGTGAATTAACTGATTTGTGAAGTTAAAAGGTTGTACTCATTGTATTTACAAAGAATAAAAATATATTGGATTTAAAGGAACTCTACCTGATTTCTTAGCCTCCCTCCCTGGCTGGTTCTCACTCACCAGCTACGGGGTGGCGGTGGCAGCTGGTCTAGAAACTGAAACTCAGATCACTCCAGCCTGAAGAACTGAACCACAAAGGCAATTTCCTTTTTACAGTGAATCCCATTTGTAAAATGATGAATAAAGAAATAAAACATAAGATTCCGTTCTCTGCAGCTCTCAAATGTAATTGCATCTGTTAGAAAAATTGCTGTGTGAAGAAGAAAGACGCCGATTAACAGTCTTCATTCACTCACTCACTCCTCCAACTCTCTTGCTAGCATTTCAGTCCTGACCAGGAACTTGAAATCATTTAGTGATCAAAAAGATAAAGTGTGAAGGTCTGCATCGGTAAGATGGGGAAGGAGCAGTAGAAAGTGTGTTATGTTCCCAGCAAATCTCAGGGTACCAGCCCCACTGCCAGTGGCCAGGGGTGGAAATCAGAGGTGCCTGAGGCCAGGGGTGCCGTGGGCTCCCCCCTGGGCGGCAGCTCCAACCAGAGTCTGGAGCAGAGCTAGTAGCAACTCCTGGCTAAATTGACCTTAGAGATTGCCTGTGGGAGTTCAACCAGCCAGGCACACCTCCACTGAGTCCACAGAGAGAAGTGAGTCTTACAGAAAAGCGAGGTACTCAAAGATGTGTGCAAGAACGTTCCTCGCAACACCGTTCATGTTTGACAATGAAAATATCCACCAGCGGAGAACAGGTACATTGTGCTATATACAGTATTACATATAAAGGGAGGAGTTAAAGCGAGAAGACTGGAGCCAATGTATTCAACAAGGGTCCATGTTGTGAAATACAGCGTGCGAGTGGGTGGGAAGTGAATCACAAAGGATACACAGAGCTCGGTGTTAATGTAATGTTTCAGCCTACAGAACAAGACCAGATTATGTTTATAGATAAATGAATATATCACAAATATTTAAAACAAGCATGAGTAGGATAAACACTAACTGCGTAATAGTGGTTACCTTTGGGAATGTATGGGATTAGTGAAGGGTACCAAGAAGATGTTAAAATGGCTTATTTCATAAGACAAAAAAGAATCGGAAACAAATATGAGATCAATGACAAGATTTGGTAAAGCTGAGCAAGGAGTCTAAGGCTATTCCTCCCTGTCTTAGTCAAGTTCCGCTTCAAGAATGCTGAATAACCTCCAAAGCTTACACCAGCGAACTTGAACTTGAATTTCCTGCTTACGGCACTGCGGCACTGCAGGTCCCTGGAGGCTCAGCTGGGCCTGGCTCCAGGCTGGAGTTTTGGGTTCAAGCGTGCTCCAGTGTTTCCTCACTCTGGACTAGCGGCTTCCCGAAAGCCCCTTCTTTGCACGGCAGAGTGCAGAAGTGAGAGGGGCTGAGCCAAACCACGCAAACACATTTGAAACTGCTGCTCATGTCACATTTGGTCACTTTCCACTGGCCAAAGCCAGACACGCGTGGCCAAACCCAACCTCCCTCAGGCAGGGAAGTATATTCCTCTCATGGAGGAGGGGTTGGAAGGGTATCACCGACCTATAATAAAATCTATCACATTCATAGAATCTATTTTAATCCATTGAAAATATTCTCAGTAAAGTTAAGAGGGTGTAAGTTTCCTGTGACCTGCCCTAGAAGAGATTCCACTGGACCTGCCTCTGTTTGGGGCATGTCTGCCATCATAAGCATGAATCAAAGCTGGCTTTCAGCATTTGAAAAAGCCCGGGATTAGAAACTCTGTAGCACTCTCTCCTGGGATTTGGGGATCTCTGCTGGAGGCAGCTTGGGTGCTTTAAGAATCTCAGTGCTTGGGTGGATTTTAAGACATATATCCAGTATGGACCCTGGGGGCTGGGGGCTGTGCCACAGAGTCCTTGAATATGCAAATTCAAGTTATGCCATTCTGATATATGGGATTTGAATACACAAGAGAAGGCGGACCTAGCCAAGCGACTTCTGTAGCCACTGCGCTCTTTCGACAAATGGTTTTTCTAAATCTGGGAGGGTTGCTTTTCAAAAGTATTATATACATACTGTGACAATTAGGTGAGGAATCTTACATTTGCATCTGAAGCACTTCTACTTGTCCTTTGATCTTAGAGGAGAGAAAGAACAGGAGGTGAGTTCAGGAGCTGAATTAAGGCTCCCAAATTATTTCACTTATAGTTTAGGGTTTTTAGTCCAATTTAGGAGCCCAGGAACTGAACCCCTTGACCAGAGATGTGCACTGTGGTTGCTGTCCTTAATCCTTATAAAAATGGAAACCGATGTTTCTGCAAGTTATTTTTGTGTGTATGGCTCTCTCTTCTGGGGGAACCTATGGCTCTACCTCACTCTTCTTAACATCTGCCTCATATTCCATTTTACCGATTAACTGTAGTTTACCCAACTAATTCCTTACTGACGGACTCTAAGTTACTTGCTGTTTTTCACTGTATAAGCTGCAAAGAACCATCTTTCCATGTACCCTTCCATGGACTTGGGGTGTCTCTGTAGGAAGAATTCTTAGAAGTGGCATTTCTGGGTCAAAGATTATATGCATTTTTAATTTTGATCCATACAACCGAATGGCTCTCCAAAAGGGTTGTATCAATTTGCACTCCTGCCAAGAGGGTATGAGAGGGCCCATTTCACTGCTCGGAATTTAAAAGTGCTTAATCAGACACAGGCTTGATGAACACTTCAGAAGCTGTTAGAAAAATACAGAGAACGCCTGTGTTTCTGTTATGAACGCGCGTCTGCTGCGCTGTTTCCCGGGCTGGCCGAGTGGTCTCAGCCTGCCCGCCGTAGAGCTTGCTTCCCCGGAGGTTTCAGTCCGGACCTCTCCTGTGCACGTCTGAGTGTACCCATGTCACCAGGAAGGTTGAGAGGAAGTAGATACATGATGATGTATTTTTTTTTAAATAAAAGATAGTGCCGAAGTAGCTTGGCAGACACTTTCTGCTGCTAAGATGCTGCTCTAAGGATTTCAAGCCGCTCATTTTACAATAACATTTGTTACAATCACTCAGGAAAAATTGAAGAACAATAACTCTCTTTGATGAACTCCAGTGCCTTTACCACAAATGACACACGGTTTATTTTATTTAGTCTGTATTTTCAAATCCTCTTTGTAGATTTGTGAAGCCTATTTTGGAACATGAAGTGGCTTTTGGCTCTGCATACTGCTGACCAGTACAGAGACCGTCCTGAGCTGGGCTCCCCAGCCACGAGCAGAGGGCCGGCTCCCTAATACGGTAACCTGGATGTTGCCACATACCCTGGGCAGCTTCCTGACCTACCCCGGTGTTGCAATGCTCTGCTGGGAAACTGCGAGTAGGGTCAATGCTTTGAGGAGGCCCAAGTCCTAGGTTTGATTTTTAGGAGAGAAAGGTGGCCTTCTGCTCACTCCGGTCTTCAGGTGGGGCCAGGAGACCAGCAGAAGAAATTGCCCTCGGTGGCAAGAACCAATCAGATCAAGTGGATTTCCAAACACGCTCAATCCTAACTACTTGCCCCCAGATCCTTTCGCTGAGACAAGTCGTTCATCATCAGGGCTGCTCAGAGAACCCCTTGCGGAGCTCTCAGAGCTCTCAGCGTCAGAGCCGTATCCCCAGGACGATGAGAGCAGAATCTCTGGGCAGAGCCCGGGCTTGCGCCAGGGTGCAAGGCTGAGGATGGGAAGCACTGATACCCGCCCTCAGTCAGGAGCCCGGGGACAGGGGTTCGCATCCAGGCTCCAGGATCTTCTGTGCCCCGAATCTCTGATGCCTGGTTACTCTCCCAGCACTCGCTGATGACCTTTAAGAAAGTTAATTCTCTCTCCTCTTTCCCTGCTCTGGCCTGTCATTGAACTCCCCCAGCTGATTGTGGCGCTTGTGATTGAGAACCTCTTCTGACCGCTTCCCTTTCCCCAGAAATTAACGTGATCATTAAGGCTTATAATTTCCCTCACCAGTGCTATCAATCAAGGGGCTGCGGAACAGAGTTAAGAGTCCTTTTGTAATTGGCAGCAGCCTGTGATTCAGAGCTGAGCATCCAGGGGCTGTGGGGAGGCTGAAGCAGGGGAGCTCCTGGTGTGCAGGGAGGGGCTGTGCCCCCTTGACCGGACTCCCCGAGCTCTTTGCGGCCTGCTCCCCCAGGGGCCAGCGAGCTCCCAGCTTCCTCAGCCCTACGTGTCAAAAGGAGGAAGCCCATTCTTGCCAGGGGAGGGAAGGTCTCTTCAGGACTCAGGAATAAGGAAGAGCAATGGATTCTTTAGACACTGGGCAACTCAGAGTCATGTCGAGCAAGGGCAGTGGGTCCAGATTACCTCTAGTTCAGAAGTGGGGGTTGAGGCTGTCGGGCCTAAGGAGTAGCACTCCTCCCCAACCCCTTTGTTCAGAGATCCTTTGGAACCCCATAAAGAGCAGCTAAGCCTGGAGCAGTGGACGCCCTGTGCCCTCTTCCACAGCCTGGAGTACCTCCAGGCTTCCTCCTGCATGCAGGGGCTTGTGACCAGAGTGGCCCGGAGACAGTAGCTGCGTTCCACCTCCTGGGAGGGTTGGCTTGGCTGATTCGGTTTCAAGTGGACACAGTGCCTGCTGGATTATCTCACACATACATGACAGGTGGATTGTGGACCAGAGGGGACAGGGTAGTTATTTTTATTTTAAATAAAACATTACAACAACATTAAAAGTGACTTTCTTTTATTAGATAATAATATAGGAAAATCTGGAGGGGAAAAATCATCTATAATTCCACCTCCCTCACACAAGTATTTCCATGTTTGCCTATTTTTTTCTGGTTCCTACCCATGTAGTACATCTGAATTATTTTGAAAACGATTTAATATGTTGTTTGCATACCTTTCTGAGCATTTCACCCTTGCCTTTGTCTGGCTGAGATGTCCATTTGGCTGAGAGAAATACTGGGATTTTCTATAAAAAGAATGAAAGGAGAGGAGGAGGGGAGGAGGAGGGTTCTGCTTCTGATCTGGAAAATAGGTCTAAACAACACAATAACATTACAAACCAGGCTTGTTATTTCGAGTTTTCTAAATCTTTCATTCTTTACTTTTTCTTTTTTTTTTTTCCTTCTTTTCTTTTTTCTTTTTTTTTTTGAGAGAGAGCACACGTGAGCGGGGGTGGGTGGGGGGTGAGGGACAGAGGGAGAGAGAATTCTAAGCAGGCTCCACGCGCAGCAGAGCCAGATGAGGCGCTCGATCTCACGACCCTGAGACCATGACCTGAGCCGAAATCAAGAGTCGGACGCTTAGCTGACTGAGCCACCTGGATGCTCCATTCTCTCCTTTACCAAAGGCAGAACCTAGAGAACCAAGTTCACCGAGTCCTGTAGTGTAGAGAAAATTCTGCTTTGGCTTAGGACAGCGAAGCCATGAGATGTGCTGCTTGATGGTTGAAGTCAAGGGAGGAAGTAAAAGAAAAGCTCCTTCCTTCCTACTTTTTGAGTCTGAGGGGAGAAGGAAAACCACAGTGTGAAGCAGAGTGAACCAGGCCCATGTCTGTCTCCCAACTTCCAGACCTTTGACCTGGAGCTGGGGAGGGACATGGAGAAGGTAGGACAACTTCCGGGGAAGAAGGGGCTTTCTGCTTCCACACGTGGATTCTGGTAGGCCACAGTACTCTGAGGCTGCTTCCACAATACTCTGGGGGTGGCCCTGGTCACCTGGCCACAGCATGTGGAAAGACAAGTGAGGTCCTGAGGTTTCAATGTCTCTGTTTTCCTCTTATGCAGAAGCCGACCTGAGAACTAGGGACTGGCCGTGGCAGGGCGAGGTGACAGACCGGTCAGTGGGGGGTCAGGGTGGATTCCTGGGTCTAGGACTTTCTGGAGAACTTGGCAGAGGTCCAGGAGTCAGCAGCCACCAAGACCTGAAGCGGGGCCCTGTCCTTGAGGGGCCGGCACAGGCTCTGACCAAACCTGGAGCCCAGACTACAACTTAGAGCCGTGGGAGTGCTCGGTGCAAATACCTACAGGTGGGCAACCCCTCAGCAGGGGCCGTTCCTGAGACCAGGGGGTCAGGGGCACTGCGCCTGAGGACCCCAGTTCTTCTGACAACCGGGAGCACATTTCTGCTGCACTTTCTTGGGGAGAAAATCAGGGAGAAGAGGTCACTCTCTGGGAGACCGCAACATACCCAAAGGGCTATTTAAATCACCCCCACAAGATAAGATGCAAAGTGAATTTTTATCTCTAAGCAGCAGGTGGGAGTTTGTGAAGACCAGGTGAATTGTAGGTAAACTAAAGAAATTGTTTATCTCTGCAATTTGAATTGTAGTGAGTTTCATTTGGGCCTCCTGCATTTGCTCTAAGGAGCTGCCTGAATCATTTGAACTGTGAAATAGGTGAAAATAGACGGCTCTCCAAACTCCCGTCCAGCTCAACAGGAGGCCATAACCCCATGTGTTACGATATTCGTCGTTCATTCATTTCTTCACCCGGTGAGGCTGACTGAGGGTCTGCCATACACCAGGCCTGAGCTCCAGGGCCAGGACACAGGGAGGAATGGTAAAGCCCTCAAGGAGCCCCTCGTGGTCTAGTAAGGGAGACCAGAGACACAGTTAGCACACGGTGACAACGGCCATCATAAATGGAGATGTGGCTGCCTTGCTAAGGGGCCACTAGAGCAGAGGAATCTCTGCCCTGGGACGTGCAGTAAGCCTTCGCTGAGCTGGTGACAGTTACTCTGCCTCTTGAAGGATGAGCAGGGGTGAACCAGGTGCTGACCAACGGGAAGGGCAGTTTAGCTGGAACAGCATGTGCAAATGCCCGTCCGACTGGCATTTTTAGGTTGAAGCTTCAGAGGCTGGAGGACGTGTCGGTAGCGGCTGAAGGGAGATATGTTCGAAACAAGCCTGGAATCAGATTCCAAAGGGTGTATACACCTTGCTTTGGGCATCACTTTCTGCCTTAAGTTGTCATGTCCACACACACCTTCAGTCCCCTACTAGACGGTGACGCCCAGTTCTGTGTGCCGTACCTAGAACACAGTCAGGATTTGTTGAACGAAGAGTTCAGGGTGTTAGTGTGGAGTATCTGGGGTCCATTACACTGAGGAGATAGGTTCTACTGATCCACTTGACAAGTGTCAAGACGAAAATAATGAGGGGCTGAGGGACTTTGTCTAACAGCAATCAGTAAACTTCTGTGGTTACCTTGAATCCCTTTTGGAATGAATGACTCCCGTGCTTTCCACCAAACCCTTCGGCCTAACCCAACATTTGACGTCTGTTTTTGGTTCCCTTTATACTGCACCGGCCCAAAGTATGTCACCTTATGTCTTCTTCTTTTTTTTTTTTTTTTTACCTTATGTCTTCTTTTTAAAAAGACTTATTTATTTTAGAGAGAGAGAGAGAGCAGGGGGAGGGGCAGAGGGAGCGAGAGACTCTCCAGCAGACTCCCCGCTGAGCACAGAGCCCGACGAGGGGCTCCGTCCCACGATCCCGAGATCACGACCTGAGCTCAAGAGTCAGATGCTCAGTCAGCTGAGCCACCCAGGGGCCCCTCACCTTATTTCTTTTTTTAAATTCATCTGACCAGACACTGCTGAAGAAAGACAGTGGCAGTAGTCCAGGCCGCCCTACAGCACTGCGTCCATGGTCGTTTAGAAACGTACGCCGACAACACCAGACGGGCCGGGGTCAGCAGGCTGTGTCCCCCACACAGCTGGCCGAGGCCTGGAAACAGAGCCTCTCCTCCAGGCAGCAAGCCAGCAGAGGAGTCAGAGGGCCGAGCTCGCCTCCCAGCTGAGAGAACACACCGCCAAGGAAGGCACCTTCCCCGGAGGAAAAGTGCCACAGTGGGTCAGGCGTTTTACAAAATGCTCTTGACACTCAGTCGGCACACGCTCCTGTGAAAACACCTTAGCAACTTGTATCGCAAGCCAAAGGTATTCACTCACGTCTTTGGATGTCCTTCTGGAACTTGGGCTCAAAAAACCCCCTGAAATATAGCAAGAGCTCTATGCATGGAGATGCTCACCATAGTGTTCTTTATAATAATGAAAATAATAAAAATGTCCAGTAAAAGAAGGTAGCACAAATACATCTCGTATACCTTCCACATTTGTTGTCGGATCTGCAAAATGATGTGGAGGTTTTAGTATATGAAATTTGCCTAGAAAAAATGGTGGGATTATGGGTACTTTTTTTTAACTACTTTCTGAACAATTAGGTGGTTTTATAATTTTTTATAGATTGACATATTTCTTGTATTTATATCTGTATTAGTTTTTGCATTATTCATATTTACTTTTACAGTTAACAAATTTATTTAAAATTTCCAAAGCCAGAGGGGCACCTGGGGGGCTCAGTAGGTTAAATGCCCAACTCTTGATTGCTGCCCAGGTCATGAGCTCAGGGTCGTGAGATCAAGCCCTGTGGTAGGCTCCTCGCTTGGCAGGGAATCTGCTTGAGATTCTCTCTCTCCCCCTCTGCCCTTTTCCCTGCTCTCATGCCCTCTCTCTTTCTAAAATGGATAAATGAATCTTTTAAAACAAATTTCCAAAGCTGGAGCACTGCCTGCCTTAATCCTGGCAGGGGGAACGCCAGCGTTGGCAGGTCTGGGGAGGTACATGCAGTGTGGCAGGTCATAAGGAGGTGCCTGCCTTCTTGGGACTTCTTAGGCAAGTTCAGGGAAAATCTACCTATCCATGGTGTCTCACTGATGCCTACAGGACACACAAGGGCATGAAAGCTGAAGAGGGCCATCTCTGACCGGTGTGTCAGTGGTGAGAGAAGTGACAGCGAGAAACCGACAGAATTTAGAGATGGCTTTCCACTCCCTTAGCTTCACACAGAGGCACAGGCAGGTGAGTGATATGTCCAAGGTCCCGCAGCTGGCTGACCCCGGAGCTCAGGCTCTCCCCAGCTTCCACAACTGAATTTTGCAGCCCATATAAAAGACCAATTCCCTGCTTCTTAGTATGGAATGGGTCTACTCAGTGCCTCTATTAGGAGCTTACTTTGCTTCTCAGGCCCTTGCACAGGGCAGTGAAGGTATGCCAGGGGCTCTCACCTCCCAGTGTTCTTTCCCACTGCTCCCCCTTCAGCAGTGCGGGGCTGCCACTCACTGTGCTTGAGCGTTTCCAGGAAGGAAAGAGAGTTTGGGCCGCGGTGTCACGTTTCTGCACAAGTAGAGCTCAAGGATGAAAGAATACTTTCTTTTCTCAACAAATTCTTAGAAATCATGACTACTTCCTCAAAGAACTATTGTTTATTTGTTTGGTCTTTTTAAACAAATTACTGGATCATGCAACGACATAGCTGAATCTTTAAACATGTTGAGTGAAAGAATCCAGACAAAAAAGTACCTATTGGGACACCTGGGTGGTTCAGTCAGTTGAGTGCCCAAGTCTTGGTTTTGGCTCAGGTCATGATCTCGGGGGTCCTGGGATGGAGCCCCAAGTTGGGCTATGGGCTCAGCGGGGAGTCTGCTTGAGGATTCTGTCTCCCTCTGCTTTTGCCCCTCCCTCCACGAACTCTCTCAGGTAAATGAATACTTTTTTTTTTTTTTTTAAAGATACTTACTGGTCCAAAGACACAGAGCTGGGATTTGAACCCAAGTGTGGGTGACTTTGAAGCTTATCCTCTTGCTACTACTCCCTGGCCCTGCCTCTTGGCTTCTGGTCTGGGCTCTGGGTCTGCTGTTAGGGGAGGGCCTTGGACGAGTCCCTTCGTGTGTCTGAATAATGAGAGGCTTGGATTGTACTGCTCCTGAGATTCCTTACAGTTCTAACATCCTAGGACTCTGTACGTCTCTTTCTTTTAAAAAAATTTACTTATTTTTTTGGAATAGTTAATAGTCACATGAGACATAATTCAAAAAGTTCCAAAGGGTATACATGTCACAGACCAGAGAGGCTTAAGAGATGTGACCACTAACTGCCACGTGGTCTTCTGGACTGGATCCTGGAACAGAAAGAGGGTATTAGTGGAAAAGCTGGTGGAAGTCAAAGTTTGGAGGTTAGTGAATAGTGATGTACCAATGCTGGTTTCTTAGAGCTGCCAAAAATACCCTGGTCATAGAAGATGTCAACATGAGGGCAACAGGGGGAGGGGGTATATGGGAACTCTTTGTGTTATCTTTACAACTTTTCAGTATATTCCTAAATGATTTCAAAATAAGAAGTGGTTGGGTTTGGTTTGCTTTGAGTATGCAGTGAGACGTCCTCTCACCCCTGCCCCTGGCGCTTTCTAGTCCACCCCCAACCAGGCAGCCAAGAGTAGCTGTTTCTTTCATAATCTTCCAGAGATACTCAACCAACAATCAGAGAAAGTATCCATATTGTTTAAATATCATTTCTCAAAACGGAAAGAACGTCTGTGAGGTAAATTCCTCAAAGTGGGACTCCTGGGCTTACAGTTTCGTTATTGCTGAACTGCCTTCCATGAAAGTCGGGCCGGTTCATCCTGCCAGCAGACAACGTGCGTGAAGACCCGCCGTCTCAGCAGCACGGACTTGGCCGAGAGACCAGCTCACCTCAGTTTAGCTCAGACTGCCGGCTCTCAAGATGCCCCTGAGCAGACCCCTCTAGAATGCCGGCACAGAACGGTGGGTCCGTTCCGAAGCGCGCAGCCGCGCGAGCAGGGGTGGCCGCAGTGGCCGGGAGCAGCGAGGCTGCGGGGAGCGACAGCCCAGGGCTTAATATCCTCCCGTCGGTGACTACTGTCCGCAGGAGAAGCCGTTCACAGGAGGGCATTGTCTCGGCTCCACGGCACACAAAGGGTCAAGCCTCACAAGTGTGCTCGTAGTGGGGGGAAAACACCCCACGGGTCAAAATGTTCAGGTTACAGGTCCAGGAAAATCCCTTTACAGAAAGAAGACAGCAAATCCCCAGTGCAGTTGAAAGGACAAAACTTTCTTCACCTCAGAGATTCTCCAATGAATAAACCGGTTAAACATGGTTTGGATTTACTGAACATGAAAACAACTGGATTAAAGTATAATCTAGCTAGAAAGGAAAGGAAATGTACCGAGAAAGCTAAGTAATGACAAAGCTGCAGTGTTTGTAGGGGCCGAGCATGGATGGACGTTCCAGTTTTATAACCAGGTTCCCTTCAATGTTTAACTTTCCTTTAGATCAAGATAATGAGTCCCTGCTTGCACTGGCCTCTAGGATAACAACCCTGGTATCAAGGCAACTGTGTGAGCCCCGGGGCACGGATGCCCAGGAGGCCCCAGGCCCCAGCTGGGGGGGGGGGGGGGGAGGAACGCTCAGCGTGGGTCCCAACCTCGCGGCCAAAGGCCTGTGCAAACCACTTTGGGGTCAGCATCGCCCAGGCACCGACTGGCTCCAGAATTAGAAAGATTGGCGTTTGTACACCAGTTTCACTTTTTACTGGCCCTGTGACCTCGGACAAATGACTTACACGGTCTCAGTTCTTTGCTTGGTAACGCGAGGATAATACCCACCCAAGAGGCTGTTTCGAGGATTACGTGAGATAATACGTGTGAAAGCGCAGCACTCCACGGCCGGTAGGCTGGTTGGCTTCCAGGCTTCCAGGCTCGCCCTGTCCCCGCAGCCCAACAGCAAGCGAAGCCGCCCCGCTTGGAGCAGACTCAGGCCACGTCCAGGTCTCGCCTCGGGATGGAGCCTTTCGGAGCTGTTACATCACCGGCTCCTGACCCTTTGGTGCCAAAGATCCCTACTCAGGTGTTTATAAAAGCATAAAATAAAACACACCGGATTATAAAGAAAACTAATTTGTTGAAATCATTTATTAAAGTGCGTAAGTGTTTTTTACACACACACAGGCACATGCACGAGTGGGGGGAGGGGCGGAGGGAAAGACCATCCAGCAGACGCCCCACTGAGCTCGGAGCCTGACACAGGGCCCGATCCTACAACCCTGTGATCAGGATCTGAGCCGAAACCAAAAGTCGGACTCTTAACTGACGGAGCCACCCAGGTGCCCCATTAAAGCGGTTTTTAAAACTTGTGATAAAATAATATATGGGCCTGTCTTTAACACATTAAACAAGATTCAGGGGCAGGTCTAATAACTACAATCATTTTCAAGTGGTGACAGTGTATTTCGAGATCTGCAACAACACGCGTGACATCCGTACTCGTAAACTACTACTAGTCTGGGTGGCTCCTACCTTCATAGTGGAAGAAACGCTAAATCCCAGCTCAAGAACACGGAGTATAGAGATGCAACTTTTTTCCCCATCCAAATCCAGACTCCAGATTAAACAACAGCACCACCTCTGGCCTCCACACTGCTGATGAAAAGCAGTTAAAAACTGCCAAGCTAGCATTCCTTTGACTCACTCTGGCTTCTCTCAAGATTTTTCTGTTGGTCTGGGATTTTCTGCAACTAGAATATGATAGGCCTATGCGTTGTTTTGTTTTGAATCGCTCCTGCTTGCTACCCCCTCAGCTTCCTGGACCTGTGGTTTGGTATCTTTAATTCTGGAAGTTTCTTAGCCGTTATTACTTCAGTATTTCTTCTGCTCTGTTCTCTTTGCCTCCTGGTATTCTGGTTACAGCTTTCGAAAGGATCCCGTTTTTGGAAGTTCTGGGATGTTTTTGTTTTTAGTTTTTTCTTTGCATTTCAGTTTGGGATGTTTCTCGTGACCTACCGTCAGATGGTCAGATTCTTCCTAGAAGGTGTCAAACCTACTCACGAGCCCCCAGAAGGCCTTCTCCATTTCTATTACAGTGGCCCTCATGTCTACCACATCCTCTTGGTTCTTAAGAGTTTCCGTTTCTCTGAGTATATTACCCTTGTGTTTTTGCATGTGGTCTTCTTCTGTTAAAACCTTTAATGTATTATATAGTTATTTTAAATAGAACATAGTTATTTTAAATTCCCTGCCTGACAATTCCAAAATCTCTGTCATGTCTGGCTCCGGTTCTGATGGCTGCTTTCGCTCTCCAGACTTCCTGCCTTTTGGCATGCCTTGTCAATTTTGGTTGAAAGCCAGACATGTTGCATTGGATAACAGAAAGTGAGGCAAATAGGCCTCTGCAAAGATTTATGGTAATCTGGCTAGGGAGTGGATGTGTTCGCTTTTTGCTGTAGTTACAGGTACCAGAGGCTTCAAATTCCTTTAGGTCTGCTTTTGTCTCCCTCTTAACTTCGGGTTTCCCTCATGACTCCTCCTCGGAGTCTGTCTTACAGCATTCCGCCGTGACCCGCTAGGACTCTACGGGAGCTCTGGGGGTGTGGTGGTAAAGCAGGGGATGTGTGCATGCTATTGTGCCCAGATTAAATCTCTGTTTCCGCAGTGGTAGAGCCTTGCCCTTGTGTCCCTTCCTCCCTTCTCTGGTGGCAGCATTCCCCATCTGTTTCCTTGAGGTCTTGACAACCTTGTTGACTATATATATTTCCCTCCCCCTTACGTGAGACAGGAAGGCTAGAGGGGCAGGTGTGCAAAGAATGCCCTTCCTCCAACAGGGACTCTGGCTCTGGCAAAGTCTTTTGCCCTGGCTAGCAGGCCTTTATAATAAAGAAGGTTCTGGGTGTACCTCACAATGATTATTCATCTCCTCTTCTTGCCAGACCCATAAGGGGATCTTCCTTGATCTTCACTGTGGGTGTCTGGCGGGGAGCCTGGAGGTAAAAAGCCCAAAACTGCAGTCTCCAGGAACTTCTCACTCTCATGCTAGGCCACACTCAACTTCCAGCAACCCGGTATTACTGTGGAAGTGTTCCTACCGGTTTATGGCTCCAGCAGCTTCTGCTCCAGATAAACAGATTTTGACTGTCAATTCTAGAGGAGCCTCTCTCTCTCTCTCTCCAGATTTTGGGGTGATGGTTTGCCCTGCAACCTCAATTCTAATGGGTGGGTTCAAGGAAAGACACTGATTTTCAGTTTGTCCCACATTTCTGGGAGAGAGGAGTGCACATGTGCGTGTGGGGTGGGGGACTGTGGGCAGAGGGAGAGGGAGAATCTTAAGCAGGCTCCAAGCCCAGCGCAGAGTCCAGTGCAGGGCTCGATCTCACCACCCTGGTGAGATCATGACCTGAACCAAAATCAAGAGTCAGACGCCTAACCAATGGAGCCACCCAGGCTCCCCTGTCCACCTTTTTCTTGTCAGGACAGGAGTGTCAACTTTCATCTCTTTACACAGCAGAGTTGAAACCAGAAGCCCCCTTTATTTTGAATAGCCATTCTCTTGCCTCCATCTGAACTCCCATAATCCTTCTTGTCCTCACATTTGCCATATCTTCTCTCTGGCTAGACTGTCAGTTGAGTCTTTTCATGATGATGTCCTAACAAGACTGAGTTTCTTGAGAAAAGGGGCCATGGTTAGCCTCTTGCCTATGTTAACACTTTGGACATATAAAATGCTTGGTGTTGCTGTTCGATTTTATTGAATTGCTTCCATTTACGACCTTCATTCTAACAGGAGAAAGCATCTGGTGAGATGTTAACCAGCATCCTCTAAATTTCCTTTTGTGCTGTTAAATGAATTATCTTAGACTCTGAATCAAGGTCTTATTTTCTTAGCAAGGTTGGAATAACACAAATTTCACTTACTGCAAACTGAGTTACAAAATAAGTTCTCAGGATCTGAGAAGTCCTGACTCCTCTGATTTCCTTTCTGGAATTCTTTTTACTAAAATTCCAGTTAAGTAGGGGCACCTTGGCTGGCTCAGTTGGTAGAGCACACCAATCTTAATCTCAGGGTCATGAGTTTAAGCCCCATGTTGGGTGTGGAGCCTAATAAATGAATGAATGAATGAATGAATGAATGAATGAATGAATGAATGAATATTCCAATTAGTTAACACACACTGTAATATTAGTTTCAGGTGTACAACACCCAGTGCTCATCACAAGTGCACTCCTTAAACCCCATCACCTACTTAACCAGTCCTCCCACCCCTCTCCCCTCTGGTAACCATCAGTTTGTTCTGTATAGTTCAGAGTCTGTTTCTTGGTTTGCCTCCCCCACCCTTTGCTTGTTTGCTTAAATTCCATATATGGGTGAAATCATAAGGTATTTGTCTTTCTTTTGATTTCTTGACTTTGTTTTGTAATGACTTAAGAGCTAGGTTAAGATCAAATCTGACCAAATTCTAGGAAAAGGGCCTTCTAGCTAAGTGTCCAAACTGGCTGTTTCAGAATTATCTAGGAAGCTTAAAAAAAAAAAAAATCTTGGACTCAGTCTTCGGGAGCAATTATGGTACACAGCTAACTGCAGAGAAGTAAGCTACTTCTGATCAGCAAGCTATTCATGTCCAAAATGTTTTTTATATGCACAATTAAAAAAAAAATCTAACCAAAAACCAAAAAAACCCCCCTATCCATTCATTCATCCATGTTCAGCCTAGCGGACACAGGAAATGTTACTGAAAATTCGTCCTTCCATTCATTCAATAAATTTACTGAGCACCAAGTAAAGGCTGGCTACCAGGTTGCGGGCTCCGTCCAAAAGAAGCAAGTGCACTAATGCACGGCTTAGAGTCAGACACCCCGACAGTCTCCAGCCAGAGCCATCACATCCTGGGTAGCATCGTGAGCACGTCACTTACGCCTGTACCATCTCAGTCTTCTCACGTGTGAGAGGGTATCATCTGCTTCCTAGGGAAGCTCTGTGACAGAGATCACAAAGTACTGAGGAAGACTTACACTTCATCCTCCTAAAACAGCTCCTAACTCGTTTCTCGGCCCAAGCACTTGCACAGCGTAACCATCACCGCTGGCAGCCACCGAGCCCTTCATCTACGTGCCAGGCAGTGCGCCACGCTGTCTGCACATCCAGACGTCAGACTTCATCTGTGAAGGTCTAGGGGCCAGCGGCCTCCGCCTGCCACTGGCCGTGTGTATCCTCACTCCGGTGACCAAAATACTGACAAGGCAAGCTGAAGCAACAGGACAAGAGCGCTGAGCTCGAAAGCCACAGGATGTAATGAAAAGGAGATCCCCCCTGCGTCCCCCCTCAGAGGTCATCACCACAACTGAGGGTCATGACGGCAGAACCTCCAAGAAGGAAGCCAAATGCCAGATAAACCTATCTAGGAACTGCCGTGGGTTTAATGGTACCCTCTGCTGCTACTGCCGTATCAAGGACTACCACCGCCATCACGTAACTATTATTCTTTACGTGTCCCAGACACTGCTGTTCTAAGGATTTTACATTCAGTTCCCCACAACTGTAAGTTACCGAAGGTTTTATCACTGCTGCTGACCCTTCACAACTAACAGCTGAGACAAGGCAATTACTCACTGAGAGGACACCGAGCCTGAGTCTTGCAGCACAACTCACGGCCAAATTAACTTCTGCTTCTGGTAAGACCCTTAAGGGCTTCTAGAACCTCGTGCTATTTGGTTAGAATTCATAGCACCTGTATTTTCACTTCATAGGGTTAAAGGTGTCATTTCATTTTTATTTTTTTAAAGATTTGAGAGAGTGTGTGTGCTCAGTGTAAGGGGGGGGCAGAGGGAGACGGATTAGCAGACTCCCCGCTGAGCGTGGAGCCCAACTTGACTTGACTGGGGGCTCGATCCCAGGACTCTGAGATCATGACCTGAGCCAAAATCAAGAGTGGGACACTTAACTGAGCCACCCAGGCACCTCAAAGGTGTCATTTTATTTTATTTATTTATTTATTTATTTTTTAAAGATTTTATTTATTTATGTGACAGAGAGACAGCCAGCGAGAGAGGGAACACAGCAGGCGAGTGAGAGAGGAAGAAGCAGGCTCCCAGCGGAGGAGCCTGATGTGGGACTCGATCCCGGAACGCCGGGATCACGCCCTGAGCCGAAGGCAGACGCTTTAACGACTGCGCTACCCAGGCGCCCCACAAAGGTGTCATTTTAATATGGACCACGGTTTCAATTCTCTAAGAGACAACACTGAGAAGTACTTTCCCAAATCAGGCAAAAAACTATCACCTGAAATAAGCAACTTTTCACCTAACTTGAAACCTTCAACTTTCCAAGAGCATACCTGCCCTTAGGCAATTATAGAGGTTAAAAGTAAGCAGGCCAGTATGACCCCTGTGAAGCCACATTATTCGCTTGCCTATAAATGATGAAAATCAGAAGAATTCCAGGAAGTGGAAGCCTCTGCACTCCTGGCGTTGCTGAGCCCGCACGTGGCCGCCCGGCGCTGTCGGAGGCCCATGGCCTCTCCAGCTTCCGCCCACTGGATTCAGTAGCACTCCTTAGCTGCGACAACCAAAAACGTCTTGGGCTATTGCTACATGTGCCTTGGGGGCAAAACCAACCCTGCTTGAAAACCACTGCTTGAGAGGAAATAATTCAGACCTACCATTATTACTCCGTTCTGCGTACCAGAAACCGACAGCCTTTGAGGTTACTTCTCTAGCTCACTGAAACACAGTTCACCTGTTGTTTAGCTGCGTACCTTCTGAATTTATAGTAATTGAAATGTCCAGTTTATGGAATTGTGAAATATTATTTAAGCGACAAAAGGCCTTAGAGGGCAGTTCTGATTCCTAGGGCTTCCAATCTGCTTGGTGGACATCCTAGTTTGGCCCAGACCAAAGCTGGCTTCCTCTCAAATGGACTGGACTGCGTCCAGAGGAGACACCTCTGGAGTGGGAGGACAAACTTTCCTTACCTTGGGGTTTAACTCGGGGTCACAACAGGTCCCCCCAAACCACCAGATGTTGTACAGATTCAAATTAGAGACCACATTCTGGCTGCAAAGGTCTGGCTACAACACAAGTTAGGCAGCAAGGAGTCATGCATTTTCTGGTTTCTTATCACTTATCACTTAACACAAGTCAGGCTAGAACACTGTGCCCTTCTCCCTTGGTCAAAGAGGATAAAGTGTGCCACGATCCCAAACCAAAGAGAAAGCATGAGTCTGCTGACCTAGAAAAGGGTTACTACACCCTTGCTAAGTGTGTTTAAACAAGTTGCTCAGACGAACTAGGAAAAAAATTCCTCTGAAAAACAGGAGGCACGGTATTGACTTATCTCAAAAGGCCTTTTAAGAAGAATGACTTGAGATTATAAAGCATTTTTCAAATACACAAAGTGCTTCATAACAACTCAGTAAGCTTTAGGGAATGCCTTCTTTAGCACATCACTTTTTTTTGTTGTATAAAAGAAAATACCCCAATTCAAAGGGTGTAGCATATTTGATATCACCACTGTTTAAGAGGAATGGAGTTACAGGAATGAGAAGTGTATAATTAGTAAATAATCCCTCTCCACAGTGAGTTAAGCAGGACAGCCATAAAGGGGGAAAAAGCAGCCGGAGGCAACACCATCAGTGCATATCAGAAATGCTTTTTTATTTTTATTTGAAAACAACTTAAATTTTTAGACAAATGATTTTAGTATATAAATTTGATTTTGTTTTTATACAGAATATAAAGATTTCCCTCACTGATCTTCCATGTGAAGGGTATTACAAGCCTGAAGGGAGAGACCTTCTGCACACAGGTTTGTGTCTTATGCACGGGGGACTGGAAACCAATGGCGTAGTGCTTCTATACATAAATTAGGTCAAGGGACATCACATATTAAAAAGGGGGAAGAGAAATATTCTAGTTAATCAGATTCAAGAAGCAAACAGGACACAAAAACTGTGCAGGAAAGACCGAGTCAGTAACTTTAGTTAGGGCACTGCGGGTTCTACTGGAGTAACAGGTCTGCGAGTCGACAGTGTGGACCACATTAAAACAACAAGGAAGAGCTATTTATATAGAAAGGCTGGAATGAGGGATTCTCACTGAAGCAAATTAACTCCTTGTCAACTGCCAAAACAAAACAAAACAAAACCGAGCATCTGAATGTTAGTATACTGAAGGCATGTTATACCAGTTTCTGTGCGGCATGCGAAAAGTTAGTTAGAACTTCTTCACTGGTGCGTATGAATCATTAATAGTCACGGAAAGTTTTTGTGGTTTTTTTTGCCCCTTCTCACCAAATTTCAGGCATGTCTTATTTTAGATGGAGTATAGCTTTTATCTATAATTTCATCCTGTAAAAACATGTGAAGACAACGTTCATTCTGTGCCAGAGGATGACCAGCGACCCTAGGAATTAAAAAATACAAACTTAGTCCAATATTTTTCAGAAGTGGGGCTGGGGGGGGTCAAACACACATATTCTAAGGTTAAAAAGCATGTACGATTTAGCAATAGTGTTACTCTGGACTGCTCACAAGGCTACGCTCTATCAACGAATGGGAGACAGCTCCTTTCCCTTGGCTCACTAGGGTCATTTAGACAACATTTAATCACTAGCTTTGCACTGCTTCTGGGACACGTACCCAATTAACTGCTTCATATGTTAACTGGTATATTCACTCACAAGAAACCTAAATGAATTTTAATGTTAAAAGTGAAACATGTCATTAATTCTAAGAACCCATTTTAAAGAAGGAAAAGATATAGGATCAGAATTAGAAATATCCTGAAGTTCAATAAAAGCTCAAAATAGAAAGAGGCATAAGTGTCCAATTTTTTTCTTCTTCTTTTTTTTTTTTTTTTGGCTTGCTTTAAAGGTTTCCATTGCAGACTAAACATAAGATGAAAATGGGTAACCAGACTTCTATTTCTGAATTAAAAAAAACACCTCAGCTAGCACTGCCTTCCCCAAAAGGAAAGAGAGTGAAGGTTACGGGCTACAATAGATAACTAAAAGTTAAAGGCTTTGTACAACTTTCCCTCCTGTGTAACCACTCACAGATCTTCAATCTTTATTACCAGATAAAAACTGAAGTGTTGATTAGTACGTAAATTCACACAACCATATTCTCCAGCATTTGACCTTATTTGGTCAAATTTAAGGCCAATGCACAATGATAGCGACCCCTTTCCTGGCATAATTCTATTACTCTGGCTTTTTAAAATGGCTATACTTCAAAAGGAGTAAAATTAAAAGCTAGAAATTTTGGTTTAAGAGTTTCTAAAGTAAAAAATAAACAATCTCAGGTCTTCTTAGATTTTGAAAAAAATACATTTTGCCATGGAAATTTTAAATGTGTACTTTACACAAGACATGCTGATAATACCTCCATCTGCAATCAAACAAAATGATTGCGAGTGTACTGTAAGTTTTATTGTTCATGCTAGAACATACCTTCAATAAGAAAGAATCATAAGTAAAACTGTATTTTTTAAATGCTGCAATTTTAAATGTAATTTGCATAAATTAACCATGAAAAGCAAATACAAAACTTAGGTCAACACAAAGATACTCATTTTAATCACTCAAGTGTGTTAATATTTATCACATGATCTTCAACTTGTTATGTACTTCTACTTTATTTAAATGGTACAAAAAGTTAGTTAGGAAATGGCCAAAAAAGAAAAGCAGTGTTACTGTTTAGCTTAATACCTAAATTACTAGTATTTACCCGAAGTCGTCTTGGAACACTATTCCCTCTTACTCCTCAAGGTACGGAAAGTACTTACTTGTTTATAAACTGCTCCAGCCCTTGCTTCCTTTCTTCAATAAAATTGTCATCAAATATTCCATCATCTCCTCTAAAAGGAAGCTGACGCAAAAATGCTTTTCCAGGGAGCGGGGGAACTACAACCTGAAAAAACACAGCAAAGAAAGTTCTTGAAGATGCTGACTGGGTTGTAAAAATTTATAGAGCACAACAGGAAGACAAAGTATATGTTCACTAGGACAGCCACCCCACTGTTAAACCAGTTTAAATATAAATAAAAATCATTAAAAAACACACTGAAAAAAGATTCACTGTTTGGAGGCAAGATAACCAAAATGCAGACTAGCCCATCAGACTAAGGCTCCTCAGTGGCATGGCCCATAGCTTAGTTATCGTTTTTCCTGAACTTGTCGAGGCACAAGTATACAGAGAGAACGTTCGAGCAATGCTGCAATAAAGGCTGCGATGCTCCAGACAGTCCAGATGCCACTTCGGGGAGACAATGCTGTCTTACAGGGGAAACCGCAGGGATCAAAACCAACTTTCAGTCACACGAAGAAACGAAGTATTATAACAAATTCTCTCCAGCATGTGTGTGGTCCACTTCCTCCACCCCATAACATCTGCACATACTCTTTCCAACTTGTGTCTGAGCAGCATTTATGAAATAAAATAACCAACAATTCTGTCAGCGCTCTTCCATTTTCTAAGGCTAAGAAACATGCCAGCTTTCTCCCACATCCACTGCCTGCCCTCCCCCGGGACCGGTCATTTCTTTCTTCCTACACATCGGAATATCCTAATTTTCCCCTTCAAAGCCTAACTGTCCTCTAGGGCCAACTTATACTGACCTCTCTCTTCTAGGAATTACCTGGAGCTCAAATATTTGTTTGAGTTAAATAGCACATAGGTATTTATTTCACAGGTTAGTTTGGTTTCTCAGCCACGGCACTACTAACATTTTGAACCAGATAATTCTTTGGGGGTGGGGTGGGGTAGGCAGGACTTTCTTGTGCAGTGCAGAATGGTTAACAGCATCCCGGGCCTCTACCAACCAGACTGGGGAGCACCCCGGAGCACTCCCTTGTTGTGACAATAAAAACGGTCTCAAGACACTGTCACAGGGCTCCTGGGGGACAAAACTGCCCCTGGTGGAAAGCCACCAATACTCCCTTCAAATAAGGATCCTGTCTCAGGCTTCCTACGGTTATTTTAAGAAAGGCTGGGCACACAACAGAAGCTCAAGTATCTGTTCAATGACTAACCACTTAGCTGGATCCATCTCTTACACAAAACAGAGAAAAGGAGTAAGCAAACAATTCAGACAAGAAGAAATATAAATAGTAAACACCAGTAATAAAATTACATGCATTCTAAAAATTTAAAACCCTTGATACAGTTTCTGTCCTAAAACAATAATCTAGCAGGGTAAAAAAAGGAAAGATCAACACAACTTCATACCGAATAGCAAAGAACAAAATAAGAGCAAAAAAGAAACACAAAACCAAATGCCCAACACGGATTTCCTAATTCCCTCACAGATCTACTCTTCTCCCAGATGACCAATGACGAAGACATCTGAAGATTTGTCTCGGTACCTCTGCCATAGCGTTCTCGAATCTCTCTCCCTATATTAGCATTTGTGAAGTTGAGTGTTAAAACCTGCAGGGACCTTACAACTGAGAAGCGGAGATCATGACCACTAACTGAGCTTCAGGAGAATGGCCATCTGACGGGCACGGAAAACATCTGTATGTATAAAGCTATTATTAAAAAAAGAAGCTAGAACCAATGTACTAAACAAAGAACTACCACCAATTCAGAGCATAATTTAGCATGAAACTTAAGACTACTATGTATTATCTGCAGAGATATATTCTTCCTAACTAATATTCAAAACAGTCACTGAAACGGATGGTGAGGTTGTAGGTAACAGGATTAATAATCTACAAAAATCATGAGTGGCTTGTTCAGCTAAGATTCCAAAGATCCTCTTCAACATCAAATTACTTTTGCTTAAGATCTAGTTAGAGTTCTTCTTACTAAGAGTCATTAATCCAAAGATATTTGTGTACATGTGGGGTGAGAAGAAGACAGGAAGATACTTGGGCCAGAATAATAAAGAAAAGCATGCTAAACTAAAAGCTAGAAGATTTCACCATAATGACCAGTAAACACAATAAATATTACCTACCTACTTTCTAGCCTCATATAACAGATTTTGGTTAAAAGTACAAATATATAAACAAAAATAACTTAATTGTTCTTAGCAATACTGTAATAAAAGTTCATATAGGTTAAACCCTTCAGATATTTAACTGGTCTCCTATTAAACGTGAAGTACTGTGCTTCAAAGGACAGCAATTATGTGAAAATAATCCATAAAATGGGAGATTTCTGCAAATCACATATCTCATAAGGGAATTGTAGGAGTTTTTTATATATTCTAGATACAACTCAATAATAAAAAGACAAACACTCTATCAAATAGGCAAAGGATCCGAAAAAAAGTATTTCTCCACAGAAGATTTATAAACGACCGGTAAGTACCTGGAAAGATGACTAACAACACCAGCCCAAAGGGACGTGAAAATCAAAACCAAAATGACACTGTACTTCACACATACTAGGACAGCTATAATAAAGACAGATAATTGTAGGGACACCAGGGTAGCTCAGTCAGCTCAGGTCTTGATCTTAGGGCTGTGGGATTGAGCCCCGCATGGGGCTCTGCACTCAGCAGGGACTCTGCTTGAGATTCTTTCTCCCTAACCCTCCCCGCCCCCACCCCGGTACGCGCACACTCGCTCTCTCTCAAATAAATAAATAAATCTTAAAAGGAAAAAAAAAGACAGGTAATAGTGTTGGTGAAGATAGAAAAGTGGAACCCTCAGACATTGGTGGGACTGTAAAAATGGTACAGCTGCTTTAGAAAACAGTCTGGGAGTTCCTCAAAGTTCAACAGTTACCATAGAACCCAGTAAATCCACTCCTACGTACATACTCAAGAGAAATAAAACGTATGTCCAAAAAAGAGCCTGTACACAAATGTTCACAGAAGTATTATTTGCAATAGTCAAAAAGTAGAAACAACCGAAATGTCTACCGACTGATGAATGGATAAATAAAATAAAATAAAATGTATATCCATGACAGAATATTATTTGGCAACAAAAAGAAATGAATTACGGGGAAAAAAAGAGAAACCAATCAGTGAGTAATGTTAAAAACACCCTCAGTGAAAGAAGCCAGCCACAGGAGACTACATATTCTCTGCTATTTCTGTGGAATGTCCACAATAGGCAAATCCACAGAGAAAGTCAATTAGTGGTTGGAGAGGGCTGAGGGAGGACAGGTTGAGGGAGAAACTGGTAGTGACTACTAATGGGTATGGGATTTCTTTCATGGAATGATTAAGATGTTCCAAAAGTGACTGTAAAGACTGTTGTATAACTTTGTGAATATACTGAGAACCAATGGATTTTACTTTAAATGGGTGAACTGTATGGCATGTGAATTATATGTCAATGAAGCCATTATTTTTTCTGAAAGTGATGGCTACGTGCTCCAAATGTTTATTAAACACTCCAGTGCGCCACATGCTATGTTAAGCAAAGCCCAAAACCTGTCAAGACACTTCTTCCCATAAATCAAACAGAGAAAGACAAACACTGTATGATCTCACTTATGTGTGTAATCTAAAAAAATCTAACTCCTAGCAACAGAGAGTAGCAAATTAGTGGCTGCCAAGGGTTGGGGGATGGGGGAAATGGAGGACACTGGTCAAAGGCTACAAACTGCTCGTTATAAAATGTTCTGGGGATCTAATGTAGAGTATGGTGACTACAGTTAACGATACTGTATTGTAGACTTCAGAGTTGCTAAGACAGCACATCTTAAATGTTCTCACCACCACCACCAAAAAAACCCAAAAACCAAAAACTATGTGAGGTGATGGATATATTAACTAAGCTTATTATGGTCATCATTTCACAATATATACCTGTAACAAATCACTCTGCTGCATGCCTTAAACTTACACAGTGTTATTTGTCAATTATATCTCAATAAAGCTGGAACTTCTTCCCTGTGGTCATAAATAATTTCTTCTTTGTTACCCAAAACTTTCCTAACTTGTTTTGTACATTTAGATCTTCAAACCATCTATAATTTATATACAGTGAGTTATAGATTTTTATTCCTAAACAGATAGTGAAATGTTTCAACCCCATTTAGTGAATATAAATTATTTTCCCTACTGATGGACAATGTTATTTTTGTTACAAACTAAATAAGCATGCAAGTCAGCTTCTAAGTTCTATTACATTCTGCTAATCTATCTGCTTATCCCTAAAGCAATACCAAACTGTTTTAATTACTATAGCCTTAAGAGGAACTCTAATGTCTGCATGTGCTCAGTACCTGCTGAAAATGATTTCTGACTCTCCCTGGTGTTCTCTTTGATTATAAAGTTCACATATATAAATCTGCAAGTTTATAAAAAACCCCACTAAGATTTCTATCCGAATTAGGAGATAATGCTTTACTTTGATCAGGTCTACTGTTAAAATGTCACCTCTACGTGAGCCCTTCCTTTGACAACTCTTTTTTACTCTCCTGGCACTCCCTACCTTCCCTTGGTTTTTGTTTTCTTTAGAGCATATCACCATCTGACATACTATATATCTTATTATTTTTTCTGCTTTCCCTTCACCATCACCTGACTTTCCTAACTGAATGTGGGGACCACGAAAGTGGGCACTTAATGTGTTCACAGCTCTACCTGTAACTCAAAGAACATACAGAATAGCTCTCAAATGTTTATAGAGTAAATGAATCTTCAAAAGTGAATATTCCAAACCAAGAATGTAGTTATTTCTATTTATTTAAAGTTCTGCTTTTGTCTTTCAGTGAAGTTTTAAAGTTTTCTTCACATGGGTCTTGTATTTCCAGTTTTATTCACAGATATTTTATACTTTGATATTCTTTTGAGCAAAACTGTTTCTGCTTTACATTTCGATGGAATGCTATGATTTATATACTATACCAGCCACAGGTATCTGGTTCAGAAGTTTTCCTTCCATTTCAACTTATTACACTTTAGAAATGAGCGCAAGCTAGCCTTAACCTACTTCAGGGCTCCTACGTATCAACTTCTGATCTCCTTCTGACACAGGGCTAAAATTACGGACATTAGAATGAGACCTTGCCCTGCCTTGATTTTTTTTTTTTTTGCAGCCAAAGCCATTAAATTTTAAGAGAAGACGACTCTTACCAAGGTATACAATGTTTTTAAATTGCATGTCGCAACCTATTAGACCGGGGCCATCATTTAAAAAGCTAAGCTGAAGAATATCAGCACGTATTGCAGAGTAAGGTAAGTACTGGTTTATGAAACTTTTGCTATACGTACATGTGTGATGATGAAAAAATGTATTGAGTCAGTAAAAGAAAAAAACTGCAAATACAATGATATATGAAATGTACTGAGGAAGAGAAACTTGGCAAGGTGTGGGGTGGGGGGACAAGACTGAAGGGGAAGATGAGAGAAAGGAAGGAAGTAATAGCAAAAGAGTTCTCAGAAGTAAGCATTATCCAAGTGTGAGTCAGCAAAGACCTCAACTGGGCCATTAAAGAAGACAAGAGAAGAATGAGTTCTAAGGAAAAATTACAGACTTCAACCATCTCCCATAAAATAAGAGAAAATTGAGCTAGTAGGAAAAAAAGAAATTATACTTGCTTTTACCCCTTTCATTCAAGGTAAGTTTTCTGAAAGCTCCTTATAACATTAAAATTCAGAGTGTTTGGCTTTAAAATCCCATTACAAATAATTCTTACCTTGCTCTCTCTTTCTAATTCACTTCGCAGCCATTCAAAGTCACTGTATCTTCTTCTAACAGTAGATTCCTTCAGCTTGAAAATAGGCAGATTTGTCTGAAATTAAAAAAAAAAAATCACTCCTAAGTTGAAGCATGGGACAGGGACTTCAAAAACAGGGCTGGGGTGGGGAATCTGTGTGTCAAACTGATAATATGGCAAGCCTGGTTACCTTAAGATAAGAAAACCATAAAGTTATTACGATGACATTTTACCTCTAACAAAATAAAACTTGGCTAAACGTTAAACTAGTCTATTATTTACGCTGGAGCACAACTTCTAAAATGCATGTCTGCACATCGGCTTCAGGAGGTCATTCTGGCTGAGGTCAGTTACATAAATATAGGCCATTTTTTCTATTTCAGTGAGCTGTAGAAATGTCAACTGAACAGGGGTGAGATAAAGCTAGCTCTGATTGCTATCCAGTTTAGATTAGTACCTTACACCATACAATGCTCATGGGGGAAAGAGACCTGAACTGCTTTGACATGATATACAAAATATTTTATTATGATGACTAGATTAGATGTTTCACAATGAAAGAAATGAATAAAAGACTATGCTTAATGGTCTTCTAAAAAAATGCCAGAAATTAGCAGGGATAGAGGGCAATATCGGCACTGTTACTACTAGTAAGAAATCAGGAGTCATACACAATAAATCAGGTTCACAGATTCACAGCTTTACAGGCTGAGGCCAAGTTTAAGAATTGAAAACATAATGCCCAGTACCTGAGGTTACATTGGAATGGAAACTGTTCTTTACAAGACTGCAAGGACCACTTATGGCAACTTCTAAAAGTAACAAGAAAGATTTCTATTATCTTTTACTGATCCCTATAAAAAGAAAAAATATACCACCCAAACCCACTTTAAAATGGTTTATGATTAAGGACTATTAGCAGGAGCAGTATACCACCATGATTTTATTATCAAGAATAGAATTTAAAGTGCACATAGTATCACAAAGTTTACAGGGGACAGAAATGATCTAACACAATTAATGCCATACCATACTGAAAATGCTATTTAATACTATATGGTCTTAAGATTGTATATATGTATTTTTTTAAATATTTTTTTTTTTTAAAGATTTTGTTTATTTATTTGACAGAGAGAGACAGTGAAAGAGGGAACACAAGCAAGGGGATTGTGAGAGGGAGAAGCAGGCTTCCCACCAAGTAGTAGCCAGATGCGGGACTTGATCCCAGAAAGCCGGGATCATGACCTGGGCCGAAGGCAGACGCTTAACGACTGAGCCACCCAGGTGCCCCTCTTAGATTATATTTTGTCTTTAATTTGGTCTTTGCATGTGTAGAACAGCAAACTGTTTTACAGCTGAAAAGAAAAAAGTTAAGTGTCACCAGAAGGGACATCATCCATCATGTAAACCTCACTCTTAAGAAAATGTCAATCATTTGTTAAACTTAATGCCACTGATAATTGTCATTCAGCAAAATAAAAGCTTTTTATTCAGAGCCTAAAACCCATTTTGTAGTAGGTCTCAATTTTTTCCAAAGTGTATTAACTTCTCCATGTTGTATACCTTATAGCTTGGAATCTTCTACAGATGCTATTGGGCATAACACTGGATAGGTTTCAAGCACGAAACCAAATCTCACAAGAGGTTTAAAAGCACTTGAATTTTCTTTCCCAGGTAACCACAACATTTGTTCATTGTATTAATGACTAAGAGCAAAATTGCACCTAACAAGACTCTTATTATACTAAAAGTCAAGCTTATATTTAGAGATGCTGGCTTGCTGTACAGCAGGGTATTCTCATTCCCCACAGGGAATAAAATTAGGTCCCCTGGGGAGCAGGATGATAATTCCCAGAAAGAAAGCACTGGATTATTTCTCTCTAATTTCACCCATTGGCTTTTTAACCAAGTTCACCCTTCCGCATTAAAATATTAAGTCTTTGTAAGTGTCTAAAGATAGAAAGGCTTTTATAGAATTGAGTGTTTTCTGCAGGTGAGATTTTACATTTTGAATTCCCTCCTCTCAAATTACTTTACAAAAAGGATTAGCTGCTCTCTTTATTCAATATGTTAAGATCAAGCTTGTGAAAAGAGTTCCCTAAGAATTTTCATACTTCTGGGTACGGAAGTCCATAAAGTTAATCTCTGAAACAACATATCAAGCTTACAGGTACAATGTTGAGGGAAGAGTGCCAATTCAGCTCGTTTTACCTTTCCATTTTCCCTTTTGAACTTTTGACACAATCATGGTTATATCTGATTCACTTTAATAGAAGGGGAATGGGAAGGAGAAAAAGTCCATTCCTTTCTATGATTAGCTAATAATTTGATAGATAAAAAAGGGTCACAGTTAAAGACAATTCTGCTCAGCTGGCTATGATTTCTCTTTACATGAGGACTGCTTTATTTTGATAAAGTCACATCATCTAACGCTTACTATTTGCCCATTACACCTGGAGTGGGGAGTTTGCCGGTTAACTTCCTTCTCATCAACACGAACGTCTTTCAACTCAACTTGATCAAAATAAAAACGAAAAAATGTGGAGGTGTTTTCTTTAAGCCATTATTGATTATAAACTCTTGATCAGTCACTTTCAACTTATTTAACCCTCATAAAATGTTCCATTTTGGTTTTCCAAATAGAGAAGAGTAAGGATGATCACTTTTTTTAAGGAGGACTCAACTATTTTTACAATTTGGGAACATTTATAAAAGGGCTAGTGCTCGGTAAGTTGGAGAATATAATGACTGAGATGGAGCCCTAACCCTTTTGAAGCTTATATTAGGGAAGTTAAAGGATAGGTATACAAAAAATTTAAATTTCCGTGGTTAAAAATACCATACACCATAAACAAAAACAAAGTTGAAACACCAAGAACAAATTGTAGACAAATATTTGCAATATAAAACAAAGGGATAATTTTATTAAAATGTAAAGAACTTAGAGACCAATTAAGGATAAAGATGAATAACCTGACAAATAAAACAGGCAGAACACAGAAAGATTAATGGCCAATAATGTTCAACTTCACTCACACAAGAAATGCTAGTTAAAACAGTAAGATCCCATTTTTCACTCAGACAGGCAGGTATTTCATTTTTTTTTTTTAAAGATTTTATTTATTTATTTATTTGACAGAGATAGACAGCCAGCGAGAGAGGGAACACAAGCAGGGGGAGTGGGAGAGGAAGAAGCAGGCTCATAGTGGAGGAGCCTGATGTGGGGCTCGATCCCAGAACGCCAGGATTACGCCCTGAGCCGAAGGCAGACGCCCAACGACTGAGCCACCCAGGCGCCCCCAGGTATTTCATTTTAATACCTAGTGATGGTGAGGAGAGAGACAGACACACACTTGAAAAATCTGCTGAGAGTAGTAAAAACTGGTACAACCTGTAAGAAGGGCATTTTGGTGACATCTATCACTCTTTTAAATGCATATATCTTAAAAATAAGATGAAAACAGAGAGGCAAACCATAAAAGACTCTTTTTTTTTTTTTTAAGATTTATTTATTTATTTGACAGAGAGACAGCCAGTGAGAGAAGGAACACAAGCAGGGGGAGTGGGAGAGGAAGAAGCAGGCTCCCAGGGGAGAAGCCTGATGTGGGGCTCGATCCCAGAACGCCGGGATCACGCCCTGAGCCGAAGGCAGATGCTTAACGACTGCGCTACCCAGGCGCCCCACCATAAGAGACTCTTAACCGTAGGAAATAAACTAAGGGTTCCTGGAGGAGTGTGAGGTGGGTGATGGGGTAACTGGGTGATGGGCATTAAGAATGGCCCTTGATGGAATGAGCACTGGGGGGTTATATGCAACTGATGAATCATTAAATTCTACCCCTGAAACTAAAAATAACAATAATAAAAAAATAAAAGCATGTATCTTTTAAAAAAATTTTTTTTATTATACTATGTTAGTCACCATACAGTACATCCCTGGTAAAAGCATATATCTTTTAAGCCAACAATTCCACTAGGAATTAATCCTACAAATATTTCCACATATACAAAGAGATAAGGGTATGTAGTAGTTAATACTTAAGCATTGTTCATGTAATAATAAAACAAAATCTAAATAAAACTGTTACAAACATAAAATGAAATATTATACAGCTTTTACAAACTAAAATTCAGCCACAGGCTGATCAGAAAGCCTGCCTGAGATATGTTAAATAGAAGTTTCAGAGCATGTGACTTTTTTTTTTTTTTTTTTTTTTTTGAGTATGTGACTCTTGATCTCAGGGTAATGAATTTGAGTCCCATGTTGGGGGTAGAGACTGCATAAAAAATAAAATCTTAAAAAAAAAGTTTCAGAACAGTATATACAGTATGATACCATTTGCATAATAAAAGCATAAAGGAACTGATACTGGATTTGGCCAGTATTCTTTTAACACGTGGAGTAAGCCATACTGTACAAAGACAGTTGAGAATGGTTAAATCGTGTGAACTGCATGCTGAGTATTCTAAAGCACAGATCACGGAAAACTGAGAAGGTGAAACGGTGCCCTGAGTACCTGGCTAAGGTATGTATCTGTGAGCACCATGAGTTAATAAACATCTCTGAACAGGAAAATAACTTTGAAACAGAAAAACAGAACAGTTACCACAAAAGCTGAAGCCACAGAACTGGACAGATTAGCTACATGTCTGTGCACGAGGGGCACTAAGGACAGTTGGTTCTGTTCTCATAGCAAGACAAAATTTTTTTTGTGACTATGTATGGTGGGAGATGTTAACTAGACTTACTGTGATCGTTTCACAAAGTATATGAATATGGGATCATTATGTCGTACACCTGAAACTAATGTTAATATGTCAATTACATCTTTTTTTTTTTTTTAAGTTTTAATTAGTTAAGTAAGCTCTACACCCAACATGGGGCCCAAATGCACAACCCTGAGATCAAAAGTCACTAATTGTTCCAACTGAGCCAGCCAGGTGCCCCATGTCAATTATATCTTAAAAAAAAAAAAAAAAAAGAACAGTTGGTTCTAGCCATTTCTTCAGTTTATCAACTTGAGGAATATACACAAAAGCTAGACTACTCAGGCAAATTAAAGCAAAGATTCCTTATAGGTTTTACTTTGGATTTCATTTAAAATGCTTTATAGACCTATCCAGAGAGAAATAAAATGGTGAATTCAGAAATTAAATGTAAATCAGACTAAAAATATGGTTAACTTAAGACGACTAAACTTTGGAAACTTTAAAAAGGCAACATTTAGTATTCTCTCATCCTGACATTCATATTTTCCCCCTAATTTTAGAAGTTGTTCTAAATTGCTCAGACTGAGCACAAACTAGAAGCCGCTATTTTCTGCCTAGCTACTGTGATTTTACCTAACAGATAAAAGTGTCAATCTCAGCCATTTGTATAAAATAACAATATTTTATTTGCAGGAACAGTGATCAGAGACAGGCGAGATCAGAGACAAGTAAAACTAAAGTCCATCATCAGGCAAGAACCATAAGCTAAGCCATAATCTTCACCTATGTGTATAGGTACCTATTATTAGCAAATGCTGAAGGTGAGTTTCAGTAACCTTGGTTTTTTCAATTGCATTCATGTAACTGCGAAAGTTGTACAACTTATGTTCCATTATAAATCTGAAGCAAAGACAGAGGCTCCTACAAACACATCAATTATTCTCACAGGATCTATATAAGAAACCCAGTATTAACAGTAATTTAAAGCTATGTTAGGGCTATGGCCCAAACTAACATTTAAAAAGCAAAGAATTATCTGCTTCTCAAAAAGTTAAGCAGGTTGCCAGGAATTCATAAAGTTTGTAAAAACGATTTTATCCATTGGGGAACCTGGGTAGCTCAGTCAGTTAAGCGTCTGCCTTCAGCTCAGATCATGATTTCAGGGTCCTGGGATTGAGCCCTGAGTCAGGCTCCCTGCTCCACGGGGAGTCTGCTTCTCCTTCTCCCTCTGCCCCTGTTTGTGCTCTCTCTCAAATAAACAAAATCTTAAAAAAAAAAACCCTGATTTTATTCACCATTCCAAAATATGCCTTTTAAATTATTACAACCCAAATACTAGTTAATGTGTCACCACTACTTATTAACATTTTAGGGGGGATGCCTGGGTGGTTCAGTCGGTTAAGCATTTGACTCAGATCGTGACCTCAGGGTCATGAGTTCAAGCCCCTAGTGGGGCTCAGTGCTCAGTGCAGAGTTTCTTAGTGCTCAGTGCAGAGTTCTCTTAAAACTCTCCCTCTCCCTCTGCCCTTCCCCGCCACTCTCTCTCTAAAATAAATAAATAAAATAAACCAAATAAATAAGTGGCACAATGTTAAAAAGTCAGAGAAAAAGAAACAAACCAAAATCTCTATATCCGACCCCTACTACTAAATTAAAGACATCAGTCGTTCTTTTTTTTTTTTTTTTAAATATTTTATTTATTTATTTGAGAGACAGAACATGAGCAGGGGAGTGGGAGAAGGGAGAAGCAGATGCCCCAGTGAGCAGGGAGCCCAATGAAGGGCTCAATCCTGGGACTCTGGGATCAGGACCTGAGCTGAAGGCAGATGCTTAACAGACTGAGCCACCCAGGAGCGCTGACATCACTGGTTCTTAAATCCAGCTATGCTTCAGAATTACCTAGGTACCCTGAAACAATTTCTTAAATGGAAGTAGATCATAAGTATAGAAAAGTAAGCAAATAACACTGAGTTTTCAGACGGTAGCAACCTGGGTAGTCCTTAAAAACAAACAAACAAAAAAACCAGTCTTGATGCCTGCCTCAGAGCAACTAAATCAGTTTCTAGGGGAATGAACCCTTTAAAGATTTTACTTCTTTTTTTTTTTAAAGATTTTGTTTATTTATTTGACCAAGAAAGAGAATGAGCATACATGACCACAAGCAGGGGTAGCGGCAGGCAAAGGGAGAGGGAAAAAGTAGACTCCACACTCAGTGCAGACGCAGGATGCAGGGCTCATCCATGACCACAAGACCTTGACCTGAGCTGAAATCAAGAGTCCAATACTCAACTGACTGAGCTACCCAGGCGCCCCAGGAATGAGCCTTTTAAGAAAGTTCCCCAGATGATTAATACACAAGTTTAGAAACTATTACTATAACATGTCTGACTGGTTCAAACAATCATCCAACAAGCAGCTAAACCAGTGCTTAGGTGGAATTTATAGCTGTAAATGTCTGCCTTAAAAAAGATGAAATATCTCAAATGAATAAACTTCCACCTTAGGAAACTAGAAGAACAAACTAAACACAAAACAAGTAGAAGAAAGGAAATAATAAAGATCAGAGTGGAAAGAAATGAAATAGAGAATAGAAAAATAGAGAAAATACAAATGAAAAGCATTCATTGTGGGATGCCTGGGTGGCTCAGTCGGTTGGGTGTCTGCCTCTGGCTCACGTCATGATCACGGAGTCCCAGGATGGAGCCCCAAGTCAGGCTCCCTGCTTGGTGGGGAGTCGGCTTCTCCCTCTGCCCCTTGCCCTGCCTGTGCTCTCTCTCAAATAAATAAAAACTACAACAACAACAAAAACACATGCAATGCTTCAAATAAAGAAATGAGATTTTAGTCAAATTTAAGATTTTAATATCTTGTTTTATAAAACTTTGTAGTAGTCACACTATTCCTTCTTCAGTCAAAGAAAATTAAAGTCGGTAACCCTACTCCTTCTCATTCTAACCATCAAATCTCACAGAGTCACTCAGTATAAAAGTACACACTTTGTAATATTCTATATTACAACAGCGGTTAGGAGCTCAGTCTCTGTCTACGTTCAAATTCCAGCATTGTCACTTAGCTGTATGACTTGGGCTAGTTAATCTATTTTTCAATTTGCTCATCTATAAACTGGGGATAATAGTATGAAAGTATATCAAAATAGATGGTTTAGAAGTTGAACGAGCCCAAATAATCTCTTCTACTGCTTGGGAAATCATTCAAGGGATAAATATTTTGAAATAAATTAGATGTATGGTTCTGGAAGACCATGTTCTTATACTCATCTCTTCTATAGTTGTTGTAATGATGAAATGAGGTAATATATATATACATGCTAGAACTGTACCTAGCACCCAACAAACTGCATAGGAAGTCTGAGTTGTTTTTTCTTACATTACCCCTTTTGTATGTTTTTAAAACTCAGCAACAAAGTTCTAATATTATAATATTCTCCTTTATCTTCAACCAATTGTCATTATTGTTATATTTGCTTTCTCAATCTCCTACACGCAGTTATTTTTGCTGACCCCTTTGAGAGTAAACTGCAGATACCATAACCCACTAAGCACCTCGGTGTGCAGTCCCTAAGAACAGTCTCTTATATAACCACAGGTCAAGGACCAAGTACAGGACCTTAACACTGATAAGCGGTCCATATTCAACTTTAACAGTTGTCCCTTTAAAACTTTTTAAAAATTGGAATCCAATTAAGAATCAAGCTCTGCCTTGTGTCTTTAATTTCCTTCAATTCAGAACAGTCTTCCTGATGTTTTACCAGTCAAGACACTGACAATTTTAAACACTGAAGGCCAGATATTTGAGATACATTATACATTTGAGTTTGTCTGTTTCCTCCTGACCAGTTTCATGTCCTGCGTTTTTGGCAGGAATGTTCTTTCTTTTTTTTTTTTAAAGATCTTATTTATTTATTTGACACAGAGAGAGAGACAGCCAGCGAGAGGGGGAACAAAGTCAGGGGGAGTGGGAGAGGAAGAAGCAGGCTCCCAGCGGAGGAGCCCAATGTGGGGCTCGATCCCAGAACTCTGGGATCAGACCCTGAGCCGAAGGCAGACGTTTAACGACTGAGCCACCCAGGCACCCCTCTGGCAGGAATCTTTTTTTTTTTTTTTTTTTTTATTAATAATGATTTTTTATTATATTATGTTAGTCACCATACACTACATCCCCGGTTTTCGATGTAAGGCTCGATGATTCATTAGTTGTGTATAACACCCAGTGCACCATGCAATATGTGCCCTCCTTACTACCCATCACCGGTCTATCCCATTCCCTCCACCCCCCTCCCCTCTGTAGCCCTCAGTTTGTTTCTCATAGTCCATAGTCTCTCATGCTTCATTCCCCCTTCTGATTACCCCCCCCTTTCTTTATCCCTTTCTTCCCCTACTGATCATTCTAGTTCTTATGTTCCATAGATGAGAGAAATCATATGATAGTTGTCTTTCTCTGCTTGACTTATTTCACTAAGCATTATCTCCTCCAGTGCTGTCCATGTTGTAGCAAATGTTGAGAACTCATTCTTTCTGATTGCTGAGTAATATTCCATTGTATATATGGACCACAACTTCTTAATCCAGTCATCTGTTGCAGGGCATCTCGGCTCCTTCCACGATTTAGCTATTGTGGACATTGCTGGCAGGAATGTTCTTAATGGCAGGAATGTTGAAGCCTTCTCAGTACATCACATCAGAAAGACATGACAGTTTCTCCTATTATTGGATCACTTGATTAAGGTTAAGTCAGCCAGATTTCTCCAATATAAAGTTTTTTCCTCTTTACAGTAAGTCTTTTTTCCTTATTCTTGTACTTGCTGTCATAATAAAATTTAGTGCCATTTGGAATTTATCCACCTAAATTTAAAGCTTATAGAACCGTCAGAGCACAGAATGAATTCTGCTTCTTGGAGAAATTCACATTTTTAGATGAAGTTATTTGCCTGACTTGAACCATGAGGAGACTAGCTTATTGCACTACCAAATAGCAGTATCAACATATAGATATGTTAAGTACATTTTGTTCACAATTTGATTTAGTAAACAGATTCAGTAGAGGATTGATAGTCTATTTGGCTAAAATGAGGCCATGGATATTTGTACTTGCCTTAGGAGATATCTCAAGCTTTTCTGTGTATCTTTCCTTTTCATTTGCAAGAGGAGAATGTATTTTGCAGACCACATGAAAAGGTAATGGACTAATTACACAAGATACCTGGGATATTCAGAAAATTCAAAGAGAGCAAGACTAAAACCTTGAAGAAAACTACTCAGTATTATTATTTTTTTATGTTACAATAATATACCAGAAACAAAACTCCAAAGGGATGAAGTGTTAGGAGATGTCTGTATGCCTGTACTCTAAAACTGCTATTTAGTGGTGAGCATGGCATAACCTATAGACACACTGAATCATTATGCTGTACACATGAAACTAATATAACATTGTGTCAACTATACGCAAATATAAAATTTTTAAAAACCCTACCATTATATAAAAGAGAAATAAGCCATTTCCCAGAAGGTATTACTAACCACACAGAGTAAAATCATCGGGAATCTTAATAGATATTATATACTATAGAACAGATTTCTGAAACCATGGGATAGACCTCTAAAATAAGTGCTCCCTTCACGTTAAAGCAGAGGAAACTGTCACACTGGTCTCCAAAAAGCTGGGTCTTACACACTTACACAGGCTGACCTATTAAAGTCAGCGGCTCACAGATACCCTATATGTAACCTGATTATCACTGGCAGCCAAATAGAAAACCAAGCCTCAAAATGTGATCACCTGAATATACCTTAACAATAGATATTAGAAAAAATGTTTACTAGGTGTTTCTAGTATTTCTTCAGATAGTGTCATGTATACATTTGAAAAAAGAGACTGGCAACAACATCAAAAGTATACTCAGTAGACCACACTCTATTTAACCAATCCTAAGAGATGTAAATGGATGCCTCTCTCTGGTTCTCATTAAACGGCTGCATTTCTCCAAATATCTACATCTAGAGATAAAGGATAAGCTGAGAAGTGCTTAAGCTATTACCTCGCCCGTCAGTACTTTTGATACTTGGTTTACGCAATCTGGAACAGCATGAATAACTGGAGATATGGTTTATAACCTCGATGAACTCTAAATATGGCTGCGGAGAAGTCATTTAAATGAAGAATAAGCTTTTAGTCCAGAGAACCTTTGAAATGTAGATTGTCAGTAAGCCAAGGTATTTAGTTAAGTTTCTTTCTTAAAAAAAAAAATAAATAAATAAGGACATGGCCTTCCACTGATACAATTTCCCATTATGTTAAAAGAAGTATCCTTTTAAAAAAAAAAAATTGAAGTATAGTTGACATACAATATGACATTAGTTTTAGGTGTACAACATGAAAGAAGTATCCTTTACGGCATAATACCCGAAACAGTAGAGAAGAAATTATCTAGACTGTTTTAATGCATAAATCAAGTAATTCCATATACTTTTCCTACTTTGACCATATTCTTCATTTGTGAACTGGCAACAAGATGCATTTGTGAGCTCATGCAAGGTTCTCACCTTTAAGGAAACTGCAGTAATAATTCTGTAAAGAAAAATTTGTTCCTAATAGTTCATGAATGTTTATGTAATCCCATATAGACTTCTGAAAGAAAACTGCTTAATAGACTACGACCTTTTCTGAACTACTTTAAAAGTGCAAAACTATTTTCTGTATCTTCCTAACTTGCCTCATGGTAAGAATTGTCTCAAGAGCCATTCCCATACATCCCAAGTGCCACCACCTACAGAATCTCATTCAAATTAGTCTGAGGTGGAACCCGACCAAACATTAGTGTTTTTAGGTAATTCTAAGGTCCAGCCAGGGTTGAGAATCACTGCCCTTGAACCACTGTCCTAGACCTACTAACAGTGAAACAGGGTAGGTGAGCTAAGCAATCCGTCCCAAAGGATAGTGATTTGGAACTAACCCTTATGAGAATAACTAGAAATGGATGCAAAGTCATTGTAGGTAAAACTATAATGTGGAAACCAGCAGAAGAATATCAGTTTAGTTAAGAAACTACTCAGTAAGTGTATTCTAAGCTTCTATATATGCAGTATCAGGCACATATAGACTACAGGGATCTAAAAAGGATCTCCTCCTCAAGAGAGATGTATAGCACGAAACTGGAGGGTAGGGAGGGATTAAAGAAGTAGAGTAGAAATAAAATAGATCCAAGGGGTGCCTGGCTGGGTCAGTCAGTGGAACATGCAACTCGATCCTGGGGTTGTGAGTTCAAGCCCTAAGTTGGGCGCGGATTACTTAAAAATTAAAAAAATCTTTAAAAAAAATACATATGAAGAACATATTAGGTTAAGTTTGCATGGTAGGCTCATAAAAACTTTCCTTACGATTAAAAAAACTAGAACAGTAATACACATTCCTTTGTAGATATTTCATTTTGATATATATCCTTTCAGACTTTTATATATACAACTTCTATTTTTATTAAATATGTTATGAGCTGCTCATTTGTATCATTAACATGATTATACATCTACATGAGAGGTGGTATAATACAATGATTAAGCACACAGCTCTGGAACCAGACAATCTGGTTTTAATCCCAACTCTTGCATTAACCAGCTACCTCACCCTCGGCAAAATCCTATGAATGAGAGTTAGATGAAGACTTGATACAGATCCAGGGAAATTTATATACTTTCCTTAAGACAACCCCTTAAAGGTGAAATTACTGAGCCAAAGGCTATGAATGTTAAGGCTTCAGAACGGCCTCCAGGGCGGCTACTTCACTACAGACTGAGCAGGTACAGAACTGTAGGAGGCTATCACTTTGGTTACCCGCAGTAAGTTGTGCTTTCTGTATCCTCTCCCCTATCTACTTGGCCACGTAACCACTCTGACGAATGTGAACTGAGGCTTGTCCTCTTGGAACATCTGTTCATAAAAAGACATCCTCTCTTGGGACCCGGACACCATTCTGTCAGAAGTCTAGCTATCCACATGAAGGAACACTCAGGACCTCATCAATAGCCCCAGCTGAACTCCCAGTTGGTGCCAGCACAACCTGCCAGCCAGCCATATGACTGAATCATCTTGGAAATAAATCCTCCAGCCCCAGTCAAGGTGCTCCAGCAGATACCAAGGAAAACCGAGATAAGCTGTTCCTTCTAAGACTTGACCAAACTGCAGAGTTGTGATAAAGTGAATGTTAGTTGTTTTAAGCCACCAACTTTTGGGGTTGTCTGTTATACAGTAACAAGTAACGAATCAGTAACCTGACTTTGGTGGAACTGGGCTAAACAAGCATACTGATAGGACAATATTTCACATATAAAAACGTGGTACCTAACAAGAATATAAACTTTATTTTTAACCCTTTGCTGTTCACTTTTTTGTTTCCTTATTAGTCTTGACTATGTCTGAGCAGCTCAGGTTCTCAGAAAATCTATATAGTTCATTGATTATCGATTATTCAATTATGGAAGTGTTCTTCCATAATTTAAGCAGGTGATAAAATGAACTGAAATTTTTCTACTCTAAACAAAAGCAAGGTCCTAAAATAAGCTGTAATTTAAGATTAAGTTGCTTTCTCTGCACTAACTTGATAAACCTCTAAAAACAGAGTATGAAATAATTTGCCACATACATTACAAAAGAATGAAACTGAGGTGTTTCTTCAAAGAACGGAATATTACCTGGAACATGAAAACATGAAAAAGGATACTTAATGAGTCTTAATTCTTTAAGACGTGAGTGATGCTTATTCATAAACCCCTTTCTCTTCTTGTGAGAGGGACTGGCTCTAATAACACCAACTAGACAATGATATTAACTACTACATACATGCATGCTTTAAATTTACAGACTGACCAGCAGTGTGATTACAATACTTTCTTCCTTCCATAAAGCCCCACAAAGAGTGATTCTTGTTCTTATTACCCAAAAGTACTCAACTCACTAACACAAAATCCTTTTATTAGAAACAGTAATTCTCTTAAGAACCCTCATAATAAACCGTTAGAAAAAGCACAGGTCATACGAGTTGTAACTTGTCATCAAAGATTTCAATACATTAATAATTAAGTCAGTGTAATTCAAAAAAATTTCCTGCCAGCATACTCTCTTTAACTGTTAGGTATCATCAGTGTTTGTGGTGGGGCTGGAGAGCAGGGTATTCTGGGTTCTGTCCCTCATACTTTAAGTTCATTTCTGAGTACTTAGTCTAGCCTCTTTTCTCCTTATACTTTCCCTCCCTTGCCCTCTCCTCTGAATTGTAAAGTTTGTAAGAAAAGGAAATCATTCCAGATCCTTAAGCTCTAGCCCCCAAACTATTTGGAAGTGTAGTAAATAATATATTTTAAGTCATGACACTTATAAATATTAATTATGAAGTCTCATAAGCCACTGATGTTACTTAGAATGCTAAGAACTATACAGAATAAAAATACTGAGAATCTACTACAAACACTGACTAAATACACTGACATGGTCCCTGATTAGCAGACTTCATATAGACAAAGATAGATAAGAATAAGGAGAGAGGGGCGCCTGGGTGGCACAGCGGTTAAGCGTCTGCCTTCGGCTCAGGGCGTGATCCCGGCGTTGTGGGATCGAGCCCCACGTCGGGCTCCTCCGCTATGGGCCTGCTTCTTCCTCTCCCACTCCCCCTGCTTGTGTTCCCTCTCTCGCTGGCTGTCTCTGTCGAATGGATAAATAAGAGATCTTTAAAAAAAAAAAAAAAAGAATAAGGAGAGAGAAATTAAGGATACTAGAATACCATGGGCCCTTCTGTAAGACAGTACAAAATCTCAGGAGTCCATTATTATGATAAAGACATGTATGTGCAACCTTTTAGGCTTTGAGGCTTTAAGACTAATTAAAAAATTTTCTGAGGCACCTGGGTGGCTCAGGAGGTTGAACATTTGACTCCTGGTTTCTGCTCAGGCCCAATCTTAGGGTGCTGCGATCAAGCCCTGCATCAGGCTCTGCTCAGCGAGGAGTCTGCTTCTCTTCCTCTCCCTCTATCCTTCCTCGGCTCTCGCTCTCTCTCTAAAATAAATCAATCTTCAAAAAAAAGTTACTTTCCCTCTCTAAATCTGAGTTGCATCATCTTTAAAATGAAGATACTGCCATTTACCTCAATAATTAAAGAGGAACTATTATTACTTCACACATATTATCACTGAATATCGAGTATAGGGCAACTACCATGCTACATTTTTTTTTTTTTCAAATTTTTACTTAAATTCTAGTTAGGTAACATACAGTGCAATATTGGTTTCAGAAGAATTCAGTGATTCATCATTTACATACAACACCCAGTGCTCATCATAACAAGTGCCCTCAATACCCACCACCATTTAGCCCACCCCCCACCAACCTCCCTCCATCAACCCTCAGTTTGTTCTCTATCCTTAAGAGTCTCTTATGGTTTGTTTCCCTCTCTATTTTTTTGGTCCCCCTTCCCATATGTTCACCTGTTTTGTTTCTTAAATTCCACATATGAGTGAAATCATACAGTATTTGCCTTTTTCTGACTTATTTTACTTAGCATAATACATTCTAGCTCTACCCACGAAATTGCAAATGGCAAGATTTCATTCTTTTTGATGCCTAAGTAATACTCCATTGTTTTGTGTGTGTGTGTGTGTGTGTGTGTGTACACACACACACCACTTCTTTATTCATTCATCAGTCAATGGATATTTGGGCTCTCTCCATAGTTTGGCTATTGTTGATAATGCTAATATAAACATCAGGGTGCAGGTACCCCTCAAATCAGTATTTTTGTATCCTTTGGGTAAATACCTAGTAATGCGATTACTGGATCGTAGAGTAGTTTCTATTTTTAACTTTTTGAGGAACCTCCCTACTGTGCTCCAGAGTGGCTGTACCAGTTTGCACGCCCACCAACAGTGTAAGAGGGTTCCCCTTTCTCCACATCTTTGCCAGAACCTGTGTTTCCTGTGTTGTTAATTTCAGCCATTCTGACAGGTGTGAGGTGGTATCTCAACGTGGTTTTGATTTGTATTTCCTTGATGATCAGTGATGTTGAGCATCTTTTCATGTGTCGGTTAGCCATATGGATGTCTTCTTTGGTAAAGTGTCTATTCATGTCTTCTGCCCATTTCTTAACTGGGATTATCTGGGGTTTTTTGGGTATTGAATTTGATAAGTTCTTCATATGTTTTAGATACTAACCATTTATCAGACATGTTATTTGCAAATATCTTCTCCCATTCCATAGGTTAGCTTTTAGTTTTGTTGATTACTTCCTTCACTGTGCAGAAGCTTTTTATCTTGATGAAGTCCCAATAGTTCATTTTTGCTTTTGTTTCCCTTGCCTCCAGAGATGTGTCTAGTAAGAAGCTGCTATAGCCATCAAAGAGGTTGCTGCCTGTGTCCTCTAGGATTTTGATGGTTTCCTCTCTCACATTTAGCTCTTTCATCCATTTTGAATTTATTTTGTATTTATTATGGTGTAAAAAAGTGGTCCAGTTTCATTCTTCTGTATGTTGCTGTCTAGTCTTTCTAACACTATTTGTGGAAGAAATTGTCTTTTTCCATTGTATATTCTATCTTTTGTCGAAGATTAGTTGACCATATAATTGTGGGTCCATTTCTAGGTTTTCTGTTCTGTTCCACTGGTCTATGTGTCTGTTTTTATGCCAGTACCATACTGTCTTGATGACTACAGCTTTGTAATATAGCTTGAAGTCCAGAATCATGATGCTTCCAGTTTTGTTTTTCTTTTTTAGGGACTGCTTTGGCTGTTCAGTCTTCTGCAGTTCCATACACATTTTAGGATTGTTTGTTCTAGCTCTGTGAAAAATGCTGGTGGTATTTTGATAGGGATTGCGGTAAATGTGTACACTGCTTTGGGTAGTATAGCCACATGTCACATTTAATCCTCTGAAGTTTCATTTTATGGCTGAAGAAACTCGAAAAGTGGAGTGAGGTAACTTGCTCAGGGTCACATGCATACAACTAGGCAGAGAGAGTGTTTTTCAAGTTTAAAGTTCATGCTCTTAAGGCATACTATGCTTACAGTACCTGACCTAAAGCTTTAAAAACTCTACTAGGCAGTTAATAAATACCTAAACAACTACTATGTGCAAGAAGCTAAGTAATATTCGATAAAGAGGCCTTTAAAAACATTTAAACATTGCACAAGAAGTGCTTCTGAGCACACATAAATTAACATTAAAAGCATAATAATATTAGTAAGACCTCTTCAAAATATAAAACCTCAAAAAAAGGTAGAATGCAAAAATCTTGAAAATGGCAAGAGAAAAATGACTCATCACATATAGGGAGACACGCAATAAAATTAACAGCTGACTTCTCCCCCAAACAACAGAAACTAGGAAGCAATGGAATATTCAGAAGGCTGAAAGAAAATACAACAAAGTCTATATTCAGTGGTAGACAAAAATCTGATATGTACCCCCCCATTCCCACCCCTGGTGTACACACCTCCCATATGAGCGTGGGTGAGGCCTACAAATATGATGGATGTCCCTTTTTCTTTTTAAGATTTTATTTATTTATTTGACAGAGAGACAGCCAGCGAGAGAGGGAACACAAGCAGGGGGAGTAGAAGAGGAAGAAGCAGTCTCCCAGCGGAAGAAAAGCCTGACGTGGGGCTCGATCCCAGAACTCTGGGATCATGCCCTGAGTCAAAAGCAGACGCTTAACGACTGAGCCACCCAGACGCCCTGATGGATGTCACTTTCATGATTAAGTTACATTATATGGCAAAGATGAAGGACTTCTGCAGATAAAGTCCCTAATCAGTCTTTGAGTTCATCAAAAGAGATTTTTTTGAGTGGACTTGACTTAAATCAGGTGAGCTCCTTAAAAAGAGGACTTCAGTTCCCCTGAAATCAAGATTTTTTCCCACTGGCCTTGAAGAGGAAGGCCACTATAAATTTCATAGCTACAAGAAAATGAATTCTCCCAACAACAATGTAAGCCTAGAAAGAATCCAGGCCTCACATGAGACCACAACCCTGATCAAACCTTGACTGTAGATCTTAAGACCTGAGCAAAAGGGCCCGGCTAAGCCAAGCCCAGATTTCTGACTTTCAGAAACTGGTGAGGTAGTACTCAAAGGTGCTACATTTATGATAATTTTTAATGCAGTAATAGAAAACTAATATATCCAGCAAAACTATCCTTCAAAAATAAAGAGAAGGGGCACTTGGGTGGCTCAGTCGGTTAAGTATCCAACTCTTGATCTCAGCTCAGGTCTTGATCTAAGGGTTGTGAGTTCAAGCCCCATGTTGGGCTCCAGACTGTGCATGGAACCTACTTAATAAATACATACATACATATGGAATAAGCCATTCCCACATGAACAAAGACTGCAAGAATTTATAGTAAGCAGATCTGCCTTACAAGAAATATTAAAGAAAGCCCTTCAGGGGCACCTGGGTGGCTGCAGGGAGCCCGCTTCTCCCTCTCCTCCCCACTCGTGCTCTCTCTCACTATCTCTTTCTCTCTCAAATAAATAAAAATCTTTAAGAAACAAAGCAAGCAAGCCAGCCAGCCCTTCAGGCTCAAAAGAAATGACAACAGATGGTTACTGGGATCCACACGAAGAAATAAGAGCAGCAATAAAGGTAATTACACAGGTAAATGTATACATGGGTTTTTCTCCTCTCTTAGACGGTTAAAAAGAACTGCATAAAACAGTTATAAACCTTTATTGTTACCCCTGTACCATGTAAAAATATAATACACATGACAATATAAAACAAAGGAAGGGGGAGGAACTGGATGTATTTGGAGTAAAGTTTCTGTATTTTTCTGGAATTAAGTTAGCATTAAAGTGAGTTACACTATGAAAGGCTGAGCCATTGTAATTCCTAGATCAAGCACTAATAATTTTAAGAAGAATTTTAAAAGGTCTTAGGAATTAAAATGGTATGCTAAAAAATATCTATTAAAAAAAAACAAAAAGAGGAATAGAAAAACAAAAATGAGATATAATAAATAAGTATTAAGAAGTGCACCTGTGGGGCACCTGGGTGGCTCAGTCGGTTAAGCATCTGACTCTTGATTTTGGCTCAGGTAACGACCTCAGGGTTGTGAGTCAAGCCCTGTGCTGGGCATGGAACCTGTCTGAGATTCTCTCTCTTCCTCTCCTTCTGCCCCTCCTGCCCAGCTCATGCTTTCTCTCTCTCTCAGAAAAATAAAAAAATAAAAGGGGCACCTGGGCAGCACAGTCAGTTAAAAGTCTGACTCTTGGTTATGGCTCAGGTCGTGATCTCAGGGTTGTGAGATCAAGGCCTGTGTTGGGCTCTGCTCTCAGAACGGAGTTTGCTTGAGATTCTCCCTCCCGCCCCCTATGTCTGTTCTGCTTGTGCGCTCGCTCTCTCTCTAAAATAAGTAAGTAAAATAAATAAGTAAATCTTAAAAATAAATAAATGAAATTAAATAAAAAAGAAGTGCACTTGTGATGAGCACTGGGTGTTGTATGGAAGTGTTCAATCACTATGTTGCATACCTGAAACCAATATAACACTGTACATTAACTAATTGGAATTAAAATAAAACTTAAAAAAAGAAAAAAGTACCAAATGGCAGAAATAAACCCATCATACCAATAATTTCATTAAACATAAAACAAACACTTCAATCAAAAGACAGAGATCGTCAGCCTGGATTTAAAAAAAGGATACCATTTCATCCTGTCCACAAGAGACACATTAAACATTCAAAACCAAAAACAGGTTAAAAGTGAAAGGTTATAAGTAACCACAAAAAAGCTGGAGTGACTATATTAATAACAGATAAAACAGACTTTAAAAAAAACTTTTTTTTAAAGATTTTATTTATTTTTAGAGAGCAAAAGAGGGCACATGTGAGTAGGGGGAGGGGCAGAGGGGGGAAAAAGAGGGAGTGGGAGAGAGAATCCGAAGCAGACTTTGTGCTGAGCATAGAGCTGGATCCCACAACCTGGGGATCATGACCTGGGCTGAAACTAAGAGTCAGTCGCTTAACCAACTGAGCCACCCTGGCACCTCTAACATACACTTGAAGACAAGATAAATGGGTAAGGACTGAGATTCTTGTTAGAAGGGCATGAAGAACTGCTTTCCAACCCTGCTTTGGTAACTTGAAAGAAAAGACTTTATTAACTTAAACTGCTCCTCCTCCATTATTCGTGTTTCCATGTTTTTTTTATAGTGATAAAACACACATAACATAAAATTTACCATTTTATATTACAGAGTATACATTTTTAAGTGTACAGAATTCTGAAGCATTAAGTACATCCACACTGCTGTGCAACCATCACTACCATCCATTGTCATATTTAAATAATATACTCTATAATAATATAAGAGATTCTATAAAGTTTTGACTTTTCCTTAAGAACATTTCAATGATATATCAGAGAATTTGGGAGAAAAAAATGAAGGCGTGGTAATTTATGTCAGAAAACCAATCATTTACTGAAACCAGTACTTTCTTTTCTCTCTTTTTAAAGTAACCTCTACCTCCAAAGTGGGGCTCAAACTCACAATCCTGAGATCAAGAGTCACATGCTCTGCTGACAGAACCAGTCAGGTGCCTCCTTCTCTTTTTTGATAGTGCAACAGAAAGCTAGAGCCAACTCAGTAATTAAATAATAGCAACAGCTAATATTAAATAAATGAGATAGGAATTTTTTTTTAAAGTAGGCTACAGGCCCAGCATGGAGCCCAATGAAGGGCTTGAACTCACAACCCTGAGATCAAGACCTGAGCTGAGATCGAGAGTCAGATGCTTAACTGACTGAGCCACCTAGACATTCAAATGAGATAGTATTTAAAGTCCATTATTTAATTCTCACGTAACTCTAAGGAAACGAGTAACACTGTCATCTTTAGCATAGACAACAGGTTCAGAGGGGTTAATTGTCCAAGGGTACCCAATAGGCTGGGCAAACTGGGATATGAATTCAAGTTCATAATTTATCTGTTAAACTATTTCCCAAAGAACAAAAACTTAATGGAGGTTCTGAAAGAATGGAAATCGATGCTATGTAAGTGGCTAATAGTTTTGCTCCTCTGCTACAACCTCCCCCCAGCACCCCTCACACATACAATACTCAAGTCTGTTTTCAGTTCTTTTCTACCATCACTGGATAGGGAAAGAAAGCCCCAGATGCTCAGCCCAACTTAAAGGAAAGGTTCCTTGAGAATGAAACTTGAATACGATAAACATAGCAGTCAAAACCCAACAAGAAAATGACGTCTGTCAGTGGGGCAGGGGTAAGGAGCCCTACACAGGGAATGATGGAGGAAACAAAATGTAGTATCAGGGTAAGTGTAGGAATTAATAGTAATAAATAATAGCAACTATAAATTAAAAGAACAAAATTTCTCTGTACATTCTGACACAGAACACAGAATTTCTGGCAATACTGATAGCAAAAAACTGCCAAGATGTCTCTGAAACGGCATGATACTGATAAGAAACTGCTCTTTCAATGAAGTCAGGCGCGACTAGGACAACACTAATCAGAAACACCAGCCATCAAAAACTGCCAAAGAAAGTGTTGCAACAATTCAAACAATCTTTATAACAAGTTGACTTGTTCAACAACCAAGAATTTAAGTTAGGAAGTTATAAAAATGGAAGTGCTCTAGGACATTTCAATGACTCTATAACTGAAGCTGTTTTGTTTTGCAGCTTGTTCGACCCTTTGCAGCCAACCCTGACTCCTCACCAACTTCAAGTGTTTACGGAAAGAATATATTAATGTGTAAACTGAGGGACAACACTTATCAAAGTGCTTTACAATCTAAATTTAATATCCACTGCTGAGGTGCTTTTCGTTTGCTTACACGAGAATTTAGCCGTAAGACTTCAACGTTTTAATCTAACAGATTTTTTTGAGGCCTTTATAAAGAACCCTTGAGGAAGTGGGGCAGAAAGGTATTTTGGGAAGCATTTCCTCTTTTACTGGCCACAGGAAGGCCTATAAGAGACCCAACTTCACTGGAGAAGAGGAAATTACTTCAGGGGCCTGACCTAATACCGTGGGAAGGCCCAGTGGTCTCAAAAGACTTGAAAGCAACTATAACTGCAATCTGTCGGACCTGTACAGGACTGAAGAGAAGTAAGATTCTATACACTCTGAAAGGCACCATTTATCTCATCCCAGTTCTCTTTGGTTAAGCAATAGTTTAACTAAAGTTTAAAAACTTGTGCTCAATTTCGTGATGTAATAAAATTATCCTACAAGAAAAATAAATCTCTAACCTTTGACTGGATTAAGAAATTTTCTCTATCTTAATCAGCAGAGAACAGGGTGTGTGTCAGTGCATGCTTGGGAGTTTGGCCCAGGGGTAACAGTGAACAGACTGCGAGTGACCAATGACTGGAAACACAGTGAGATGGAGCAAAAAGGTTACAGAAACTCAAGAGAAAAAGCCCTACATACAATGGTCTCTTTATATATGACACATCCTGTATATTCAAGCTCAATTATCACTCATAATGAACTAAAGACAAGTCAAACAAGTCAACTTTAATTCTAAGGAAACTAGACAAATAGATGTCTGGTAGTTTGAATCTAACACTTCAATTTAAATAGCCTCACATGGCTAATGGCTACTATATTAGCACAGTTTTAGACAAAGGCATATCAAAAGTTGTAGAGAGAAGCAAATCAAAGAACATATTGATTAGCAAAGAACATATTGATAAAACAAATCAAAGAACATATGTAAATAAGCCACTGAACAATACTCATAACTAATAGCCTACTCCAACCTACAAATCCTTTCTTAATTTTAAGAATGTTTTACCAGATTTTATAATCAGAATCCTTCTTCTACAATGCTTCCTTGGTTTTGACACTCTTGAACTCTCTTCATATATAAGTTCTGGGTGCCTCACGTATCTGATACATATAGTTTATATACCTCATAGCCTTTTAGGTTGGATTTTTAAAATCTATCCTGTCACAAATGGATCTGGATATTTTAAAAGAACTGTTCCTGCTCATTATAAATAAATGCCTCTAGCTAATGTGCAGGTTTCTTTCCAAAATAGAAACCAAGAAAAAAAAAATTGTAACATCAGAAGAAATTGTGTAGTTATACATTTATTGCTTCAAATACTTATATATTTTAGACTTTGAGACCTAGAATCACAAGATGCAGAACTCAAAGTTCTTTTTTCCTGATGTGTGCAATGAATGGAAGATACTATTGCTTCCAAGACCTTGCCTGGAATTATGGAGGGTCAGAGGCCTAATAATAAAGAATAACACCTTTTCTAAGTTGAATTTTAACCAAGAGCCAATAATCTACAGTATTCATCACACAGTACTCATAATTTTACACCTGTCTAGTCTCAGAAGTCGGCCCCCTCTCATACAAGAGCACCAGATCACAACAGCAAAGATAAACAACTGTATCAAAGATTATGTGTTCTTTCTCTTATACTCCGTTTTCTAAAATGATTTTATTTGAGAGGGGGAGAGCAAACAAGAGCACAAGGGCAGGGGGAGGGAGAAGCAGACTCCTCGCTGAGCAGGGAGCTTGAGGCAGTGCTCGATACCAGGACCCTGGGATCAAGACCTGAGCCGAAGGCAGACGCTCAACCGTCTGAGCCACTCAGGAGCCCCAGAAATGATTTTTAGTACAGGGGTATGGTCATTTTTATTAATTTCCTATTGCTGCTGTAACAAATTATCACCAACTTAGTAGCTTAAAACACAAATTTATTGCCTTAAGTTTTGGAAGTCTTCCAATAAAACTACAAAAACAGGGAAGCCCACAGCTTGTTCACTCCTGCTCTAGATCTATTAGTGTCTTAATAATGTCCTCCGTGGGGTGCCTGGGTGGCTCAATTGGTTGGGCTTCTGACTCTTGATTTCAGCTCAGGTCATGATCTCAGGGCAGTGAGATCAAGCCCCGTGTCCTAGGGGTCTGCTTCGAGTCTCTCCCTCTCTCTCTCTCCCTTTGTTCCTTCCCCACTCGTGCTCTCTCTCTAAATAAATAAACCTGAAAAAAATGTTCTCAGTTACACAATATGGGGGGGGGGAATCTCTGGGTATAAATTTATTTATTTAAGATTTTATTTATTTGAGAGAGAGCGTGCTCACACAAGAGAGAGCTTAAGAGAGAGAGGGAGAGAATCTCCGGCAGACTCTGTGCTGAGCACAGAGCCGGACAGGGCTCAATCCAACAACCCTGAGATCATGACCTGAGCTGAAACCAAGGGTCAGGCTCAACGAACTGAGCTACCCAGGCACCCCTGGGTGTAAATTTAAATAAAAGCCTGACAATACATAATATACGCCTAGCCAAAAAGACTTTTATCCACTGCTGTTTTCACTTCAACATAACGAATAATGTCAAGGCAAAAGAGGAGTGAGATGCAAAGAACTGGACATAAACAGGGGAGATTTGAGACTCCCTTCTTCCTCTGTATGGATTAGAATTCCCAAATTTACTATGGAACAGAGAAACTCATCCCACAAGGCAGGAGTGGGAAAAAAACAGAAAGCAAACAAAAAACAAAACAAAACCAAACAAAACAAAAAAACCCCAAAACGAGCAGCAGGTCTGGAAATAATTTAAGGACTGCCAAGCAAACAAAGATGCTACATCACTGATAAAATCAAAGTCTAGAGAGCAAAGAATTAGGAAGTGCCCATTCCAATATTGTTAGACACAATGTAATTTTATAAAAATTATTTTAAGTTTTCTATGATTCTCTGGTAAGACACTGATCTCACTTATTTTGGTGGCTCAAATTTTATACTCCATCATTCAATACCATTAACTAAAATGCTGGTCCTAAGTAAAACTGCCTCCATAATTTTAAAGAGCCATTGAAGAAAAAAAAGAAAAAAAGATCATGTATTTCCAACACCTCCAATCCAACCCCAATCCCACGGTACACCCCTATCAGACATGCCATGTCTTCATGATCGTCTCTTTTCTCAATTCATCAAAATTAATTCTCAGGAAGAAATCGAAACTCATTCACATTTAAGACTGCCAAAACTGGGGCACCTGGGTGGTTCAGTTGGTTAAGCATCTACCTTTGGCTCAGGTCAGGTCCTGGGATCAAGCCCCATATAAGGCTCTCTGCTCAGTGGGTAGTCTGCTTCTCCCTCTCCCACCCCCCCTTCCCCTGCTCGTGCTCACCCTCTCTCTCTCAAATAAATAAAAACCTTTAAAAAAAAAAGATTGTCAGGGGCGCCTGGGTGGCACAGCGGTTAAGCATCTGCCTTCGGCTCAGGGCGTGATCCCGGCGTTATGGGATTGAGCCCCACATCAGGCTCCTCCGGTATGAGCCTGCTTCTTCCTCTCCCACTCCCCCTGCTTGTGTTCCCTTTCTAGCTGGCTGTCTCTATCTCTGTCGAATAAATAAATAAAATCTTTTAAAAAAATTTAAAAAAAATAAAAAAAAGATTGTCAGAACTAATGAGAACTCAATTTTATTTCTTGCCAATCAAATGACCTTTCTCTAAAGTTTGAAATATCAGGCATCAGCAAAAAAGAATTAAGAGAGATGATCAGAATGTTGCTAAAGCCACACCCTAGAAGGGCTGATACCAATTACTTCTTTGCTATTGTGGTAAAGCAAAGAACAGTGTCTGTTCTTCCTTTCTTCACACGGCTGAAGATGTGACTATATTTCCCAGCTTCCTTTGAGGAAAAGGGCAGTGGGGCAGGAATATGTTCTCCCCTTAGCTAGAAGATAGAGGTGATGCTGGGAGCTGACAGTCAAGTCATGATACCAGCCCAGGACTGCCTCTGAGACCTCTCACATGAAAAAATAAAACTCAATATTGTTGAAGTCTCTGTGTGAACAGCCCAAACTGTCTCCTAATTGTTGACACCTTTCTTAAAAGTTACATCAAATGTCACATTTTACTACCACGTCAAAATTCCTAGGTTCTAAATATTTCCTTAAGGAAGTAAAACTCTGGCTGAAAGCATTAAGTCGTTTAAGAAATCAGTAAATAGCAGTACCAAGATTATAGTATTGCTTTTCTTGGACACCATCTTTCTTATCTGATGTTCAAAAAATTGCTGGCTCTGCTTACAGGAAAGCAGCACAATATGGTAAAACATCAAAGAACCGAAATACAACAGTTCAATCTTTTTTTTTTTTTTTTGTAAGCATGATTATGAAGGTGAAGACACAGAAATTTTCTATTACAAAGAATCACCAAGACTGCTAAAAGTTAAACACTTTAGCCTTTTCCACTTTCAAGGTACAGAGGGGTATTATTAACAAAATATAAGAATTTCTTTCTTGGGGCATCTGGGTGGCTCTGAAGTCAGTTAAGTATCCAACTCTTGATTTCAGCTCACATCATGATCTCAGGGTTGTGAGACGAGCCCCACATTGGGCTCCACCCTGGGTATGGAGCCTGCTTAAGATTCTCTCTCTCCTGGGACACCTGGGTGGCTGAGTTGGTTAAGTGTCTGCCTTCAGCTTGGGTCATGGTCCCAGGGTCCTGGGATCAAGTCCCACATTGGGCTCCTTGAGCAAGGAGCCTGCCTCTCTCCCTGCTTATGCTCTCTCTCTGACAAATAAATACACAAAATCTTAAAAAAAAAAAAAAAGAAAGAAAGAAAAAAGAAAAAGAAAGAAAGATTCTCTCTCTGCTTCCACACCCTGGCTCATGTGCATGCTCTAAGGAAAAAAAAAAAAGGAATTTCTTTCTTAGATGGATATATATTTTGTATTTTTTTGACTCCTGTCTTAGCTCCATGATTATTACATGGGGATACAGACAAAGATAGTACAACAAGGGGCAAAAAGATCTGTCTTGGCTGAATACAGTCAATGCTTCCCCTTCTTCTGAAAAAGCTAGGCTATATACATTGCTACGCTTTCAGCTAGTATCTAAATTGCTTCCCCTCCAAAAACAGTTTTCTGTCTTTGGCAAATGTCATTGGTTTTCCTCTCTGCTCTCAGATCTCTGTCAGGATCTGCTGTTTTGCTCTGGTTGGTTGATTGATTTGTTTATTTCTATGTATTTACTTGGAATTTGCCTTTTTAAATTCCATCAAAACTACCAACCCCTGTGGTTCCATAAATTTTTTTCATACTTCTCAGAGACAGAGAGCATGGTGCAACCAGGAATGAGCCTTGCTGTGTATCAATAAAGTGCCCTTGCTAGGTAGGGTGCTTCTTCTTCCTTTTTTTTTTTTTTTAAGATTTTATTTATTTATCTGACAGGGAGAGAGAGAGAGGGAGAGTGGGGGGGGGCAGGGAGCATGAGCCAGGGGGAGAGGCAGAGGGACAGGGAGAAGCAGACTCCTTGCTGAGCAGGGAGCCTGATGCTGGGCTCAATCCCAGGACCCTGGGATCATGACCTGAGCTGAAGGCAGACACTTAACCAACTGAGCCACCCAGGCACCCGGCTAGGATGCTTTTTAAACTATCATTTCCTGGGATGCCTGTGTGGCTCAGTCGGTTAAGCGTCTGCCTTCAGCTCAGGTCATGATCCCAAGGTCCTGGGACTGAGCCCCGCGTTGGGCTCCCTGCTCAGTATGGAGTCTGCTTCTCCCTCTGCCCCTTTCCCTACTCATGCTCTCTCCCTTACTCGCTCTCTCAAAATAAAATAAACTAAATCTTAAAAATAAATAAACTACCACTTCTCAAATCCCACCTCTACCCAATGAAATAAGAATCAAAATGGTTTCAAAATCTCCTCAGGAGAATGTTCAGTACAAGCTCTGAAGGTCAGAAAATGTAGATTCAAATCCCAGTTTTGCCATTTAATACCCATGACTCTGGGCAAGTTACTTAACCTTCCTAAACTTCACTTACTCATAATGTCCACTACACGCCAAGTGCAGTGCCAGGTGTTGAATAAGGATGATTACGACAGTCCCTGTCTCTAGGAGCTTATAGTGGAAGATACAGGAACTAACGGAAGCCACAAACAAGCAAATAAATTTAATTCTTATAGGGCTACAAGGGTAGACAGGAAGGAAATCCAGTCTAAATTTCAAGGATCAGCAAAATCTCTAAAAAGATGATAGTAAGGGGGTGCCTGGGTGGCTCAGGCAGTTACAAGTCTGCCTACAGTGCAGGTCATGATCTCAGAGTCCTGGGATTAAAGCGCTGCATAGGGCTCCCTGCTCAGCTGGGCATCTGCTTCTTCCTCTGCCCCTCCCCGCACTCATTCTCTCTCTCAAATACATAAATAAAATCTTAAAAAAAAAAAAGGTGATAGTAAGGCTAAGTCCTGCAGGACAAGTAACAACAGCCAGATGAGGCCACTAAATGAAGACAGTTTTATTTTTTTTTAAAGATTTTATTTTTTTGGGGATGCCTGGGTGACTCAGTCTGTTAAGCATCTACTTTTGGCTCAGGTCATAATCCCAGGGTCCTGGGATTGAGTGCTGAATCGGGCTCCTTGCTCAGTGGGGAGCCTGCTTCTCCCTCTGCCGCTCTCCCTGCTATTGCATGCTCTCTCTCTCTGACAAATAAATAAAAATCTTCAAAAAAATAAAAAAAAATTTTATTTTTTAAGTAATCTCTATACTCAATGTGGGGTTCACACTCACAACCCCAAGATCAAGAATCACATACTCCACCAACCAAGCTAGCCAGGCACCCCAGGAAGACTGTTTTTAATGGCAGAAGAAGTATGTAGACACAAGAGGGCTGGATAAAAGAGAATTCAGCTTATTCAGGAGATACAAGTATTTCAATAGGACTGGAACATAAAGTAATAATGAGGGAGGGACAAGAAATGAGGATCAGATCAACAGGGACCCCAGCTTTTACATCGGCAAAACAGGAATATTATCTATTCTCTTTAATTACCTCAAAGATAATATATATATAGCAGTGCTCGCTTCAGCAGCACATATACTAAAATTGGAATGATACAGAGATTTAGCATGGCCCCTGCGCAAGGATGACATGCAAATTCATGAAGTGTTCCATATTCTTCATATATATATATATAGCACAGTGCCTTGAATAGAAGAAGTACTGAAGTGATAAATCCCCTCTTCAGCTTCAACACACACAGAAAAAAAAGCTTGCCTTTTATAACATCACTAGCCAGCCAGTCAACAAAATGGTTCTCTTCAGGTCATCTCTTCAGAGCACAGAATTTGATAGCAAGCTCTCTGCAGCTTTCATCTCTCCTGGGGGCATCTTACCCACTGTGCATTACTGAAGAGTCACCTCAGGTCTCAAGAGTACCAACTTTGGGATTTCCTTCAAATGTTCAGACACCTGAGGGTGCTCCAAAACTAGGCATAAAAACATAGGTTTTAATGTCCTGTTTTAAATTAAGTGGACTGCAGCTGTGAAGCAATTCTGAACCAGAACCAGACCACTTCAAATCTAACCCCGGCTCTGACACCAGTCAGATAATTTACTTTGGGTGAGAGACAACTGTCTGTGCCTTGGTTCCCTAAAGTACTACTAAAATGAACAATACAGAACAGTCCCTAATAACCCAATATAGCAGAACTACTTTTTAACTGTCACTGCCTACCTCCCCCATCTTAAGGCATGGATTAGGTAAGAACAAAACCTTCAAAGCTAGTAACACGCCCGTCCTTCATGGAGATCCCGGAAGTCAGCTGTAGCTACCAGCAAAGATGTGCATCAGACAACACCTCATGGCAAGCTGATAAAGCTACACAGATTCTGCAGATGTCCTTTGGCACTAAAATACCTTGATTCTTTAAAATATTATTATAAAAAAATATTTGGGCCTTTTAATAATATGTTGTTATAAATTCTGAAAGCAAATCTAAGAATTTATTTCTCGGTTTCCAATCTGGATATTAGTAACTTCCAATTTAAAATGAGAGGACTCGCTAGAGTAAAATCACCAATACAGGTTTAGAATGGAAAACTGTTAAGATGCTACTTTCACTGACCATCTTTCTTGTCAAAATGTTTATCAAACTTGGGGCACATGGGTGGCACAGTCAGTTAAGCATCCACTCTTGGTTTCTGCTCAGGTCCTGATTTCAGGGTCCTCGGATCGAGCCCTGCATCAGGCTCCAGGCTTAGCATAGAGTCTACCTGAGATTCTCCTCTGCCTCTGCTTCCCCCACCCCAACATGCATGCACTCTCTCTAAAATAAATACATAAAATCTTAAAAAAAAATGTTTATCAGGATGCCTGGCTCAGGTCACGATTCCAGGGTCCTGGGATGGAGTCCCACATAGGGCTCTCTGCTCAGCAGGGAGTCTCCTTCTCTCTCTCCTTTCTCCCTCTGCCCCTCCCCCTGCTCATGCGCGCGGTGCGCTCGCTCTCTCAAATAAATAAAATCTTTAAATAAAATGTTTAGCAAACTTTAGTATTCAGCTTTATGTTTTAGTAGGTCTCAATTTTAAAAGGCTACTTCTGTAACTATGTGAGGAGTTGAATGTTAGCTAATCTTACTGTGGTAATCATCTCAATATATGCACATAAAAAATCATTACGCTGTACACCTTAAATACATCATGTATCAATCATACCTCAATAAAACTGGAAAAATACTAGTACAATCACAGGAAATATGCTACCTTAAAATATGAAGTATTCTATTAAATATTTTTGGGCTTAATATGAAATTTACCATCTTCCAAATGACATCACAACTTTCTACATGGAATAACACAAAATAATAAAAACTTAAAACAAACAAAAAGCTCCTTGGTTAAATACTAAACAAGATGGCTTCTTTTATACTATTTGCCTCAATGAAAGCATACTTCCGTGCCAAGAAAATCTAACAATTTTAGTAACTCAACTGCACAGTAACACAGAAACTGCCTTTTAAATTAGAATGTATCTGCTTTTAGAAAGAGGTACCTTTTGAAAGCTTAGTATGTACCAGTCAATGCTAAAGAGATTTATGTACATTATCTCATTTAGTCCTATGAGGTAGGTGCTATTGTTAGCATACCTATTTTACAGAGGGGAGGTGGAGCTTAGATTGTGTATCTTACTCTGCTTATAAATGATAAATCTATTCACTGAACTCGGAGCTCAAGAAAGATCCTTAACTTCATTCCTGTTTGAAACAATTGTCTCTAGTTACAATAGATCTCAACTAACTTAAAATCCCCAGAAAATTAAGGTTATAGTACAAACTTCATGAACAGTGACTTAATTTTCTCCTTTAAACTTCTCTTTAATATGCCAAAATAATTCTAGACCCTGAGCTTTCCTAAACCTTTCATCATTTAGGGTGCTCTCTGCTGTACCTACCCATGAGAACAATTTTTAAAAACATGAACATTGTACCAATTATTTTCAAAAGCCTAGAGATACTAATCAAGTGATCCTAATAGTCTTAAACACTACCCTCAAACCAAAAGATAAATGGAGATTGGGAAACTTGCATTCTAAAGTGCCACTATCTAGATAAAATTACTCTGTGAATTAGAGTAATTTCAATCAGATTCTATAAAATTGAACATTTTTCTCAAGACCAGAATTAGAAAGTAACTATAAGATAGTTTAAGGGCGCAAACTCCACTTGGCAATTCAATAGCAAAAGGCAAGCAATAGGGGCCAGGGAGAGAAGCAACAGTTTAGAAAGTAGTAATAAATAAAATTACAAAATGACTTACCTTCTCATCTTGCTGGCCATTTTACCTTAACACAAGATTGTAATTACTCTCAAAAATCATATGCTACTTAAATAAGACCTATTGTCTTACTATATGGTTTCCTGAATTTTAACTTAACACCATGCATATTAAGAAAAACCCCAAAGGCATTTCACAACCATTAGAAACTCAATTAAACTTTTTTAGGATACCTGCATTTATGACTATAAACATCATTAACACACAAAAAAACTGGTTTATATAATACAAACCAATGCAGGTGTACACTTTGTTAATTCCATAACTTATTAACCACTCTTAAAAAGGATTATTCTTAAAAATGTAAATGATCATACCATAAACACTATTTTTAAAGTGTCACATCAGCTATGCAGTAATAAAGTATCAAATGTATTTTTTAAATAATTAAATTATACTAGAATGCATTTAATACAATGCACTCAGCAAGATAAGCACAAAGTTATTAAATGGAGGAAGTGGAAGCAGGAGATTTTGCTTCAGTTGTATGACAGGAAGTACTAGCTATGGAAGTTTAGAAACAGGAATACCAAGTTCTGTTTTAGCACAAGAAATAAAGGAAAACATGGTAGTGAATTAGGGCAAAAGAGGAAGTTCTTTTTAGTGAACAATCTGCCACATATTTTAAAATCATTCCAAAAGTTAAAAAAAAAAAAAAAAAGGCGGCCTTACATTTTCACTAGGTTTATGTGGTAAAGTACTTCCTTAAGTATACTGGAGTCTGGATTTTGCAATTTCACTATAACAAAACTACTTATGGCTCACATTTTACACATCCATAGGGGCTCTAGGGGGACTTGGGAACATAAACTTTAGTTTCACGTCTTAAAGTTTGATTATTAAAATTCTTTTAACAATACATAAATTTTTTAAGTACATAAATTTCACAATATGAATATACTTACTACTGAACTGTACACTTAAAAATGGTTAAGATGGTAAATTATAGGTTGTTTATAACCATACGCACAAAAAGTGCACAAGTCAATGAGAAATTACTCCATTTTAAGATTAATAGTAACTTGTTATGTAAATTTCGATTACTGTAAAGTGAAATTCTTTAATTTAGTAAAATTTTTAGTCGTTTTTAACAGCTAGATTCGTTTCATGTGATTAATTTTTAAAGATACTTCTATACATGGGAAAGTTCTTTAATCCTGAACTACAGTGAAAGTGAAGCACTATTTTCAATTAGCATCTTTCAAATCATCTGAATTACTTATTGCTATCAAATACTAGATACGAAATTTTAAGTCTGTTTCTACTTCAGCTGATTCCTTCATTCAGTTAAGTGCAAATCTCGAAATGAATAGGCTTTCTTAAAGCAGGTGTAGTTTTGGATTGTGAGGTAGACAACACTCGCCACACCTCAGCCTTTAGCACGATGGTGGCCCAGAATGCTAAGGTCAATCACTGTTCTCTCTAGGCTCAGCCCTACCAAATTCGTCAGGCTTTTGTGAACACCCACGAGATTCTGTTCCGAAAGTGTACAAGCTAAGTCAGTTTGGTAGCTCGGGAGGGGCCTGGAACCAACCAGCTTGGCTCGGCCACCTCTGAGAAAAGTCTTCAGTTCAAGAAAACCGGGAAAACTTCAACTTTGCGCAAACCCCCTTTCTCAGTCACATCTAGCTCCCCTCCCGATGAAGCACTATGTTCTCGAAAGATCTACACCTTTCCAACTCAAATGTCATTCCCAGATCAGCTGCTTGAGGGGCAAGCGGAGCTCAACCCACGCCCTCTTCTTCGAGCACCTTCTCCAAGTACCAGTGCTGGGCTCAGCTCACTCTGCAGCCCCCCTTCCAAGCCCTATAGGAAGAGGGGCCCTGGCCCAAGACCCCGCCCGTGGACAAGGCTGCCCGACCGAGTCAGACCGGGGCTCCCGGCCGGGGCGGCTGTAAGAGGCGATCCACTGGTGGGCCGGCTGGGGGAGACCACGGCCGGCCGGGGGGTTTCTCTGAAGGGGAAAAAGACGGCCTCACCTTGACCCTGATTTCGTAGGTGGTGAAGCGGCCCCGGCCGACCCCCACCGTCTGCGGGTTGCTCACATCGATCTCGAGGAAGTTGCTGGGCGGCCCGTAGGCATCATTCAGGTTCTGCGGCTTGGTGATCAGCCGCCGGGTGTCTGCCACGGTCTCCGCCATTTCTCTACTGCAGCCGCCGCCGCTGCCGCGGACTCCCTCCGCCCCCTCCGCGTTCCTCCGACGCCGCCGCTGCTGCCCGCCGCGGAGACACCGGGCTCGCGCACAGCGGTCGCGAAGCGAACGAGCACGTAGGACGGGCGTTCACCCCGCGCGCGAAGCTCCTCCCTGCGTCTCTCCGGCTTCCGCCTCTTGTGCCCGGGGGAGAAACAGCTGACTCGCCGGGACGCCGCGCCCTGGGCCGGGGAGGCCCAGCTGAGGCCGCGGAGGGGGTCCGGGTTAGGCGGCGGCGGAGCAGCGGCAGTCACGGGACTTGTAGTCGTGAGCAGGTTCCGGCCAGACTACAGCGCCCACAATGCACCGGGCGGGCGCGTCGCCGCCTGGCTGCGGCCGAGGTGGTGCGGCACCTAGGGGTTCGGGGGTGGGCGCTTCCTGTCTTTCTGCAGCCGCCTTGACCTGGAGCGGTGGGAGGAAGCACGGAAATGGTCTTCGCGGCCTTGGAGGCTGCGGGAACAAAAGTTAAACGGCGAGATTTGGGGGATTTGCCCGCAATCGAAACAAAATTCCTGCTAACTCCATGTCAACGTACCAACCGTCTCACCGTGAACCACTGAAAATGCCTTTCTAGGTAACCATTAACGTGCCTCACATGATGGTTTTGACATCAACGTGACAGTTTGACCATATGCGTATCTGGATTGACAAATGTAAGGAGATAAAGTAGGAGAGTGGAATACAAAAGACCTTGCCAGATTGCAGCACTAAGGTCAAACCGTTTGGAGACTGTTGGGCTCTCAAATAACGTAGTAAGTGGGCTGAAAAATGCCTTAACGACGAATGTTAGAGTAACCTGCAACTTTCTTCCCTCATTTCCCACAAAATTCCAGTAAGTTAAAAAAAAAAAGTGGTAAACGTATTTCTACAGCATTTGAAAAGAAACTTATAAGCCTTTATAAAAAATGAAAAAAAATAAAACAAGTAGATGGTAGTTCATCTGTAGCAAATGCAGTTTTCAAACTTTGAGGTAGAAGGATAAATTTCTATCCCTGCCTAGAGAGTTATCTCTGTTTATATCATAGTTCTGCAACTATGTCTGCATTTTGAAAAGTATGTTGAGTTTCAGAAACCTCATTCACTTTAAATAATCTGACCCTTAAGATGAGAAATCGCCCAGATCATTAACAACCATTCCTAATAACACTAAGAACAGTTGGAATAAAGAAATTACTTAATATGATATAGACTATTTTTCAGAAAGTCAACATTCATTGATTCAACAAATATTTATTGAAGGTCTAGTAGGTGTTTTTCAACTGTAGATACTAGAGAGTTAAGGGTAAATAAGACCTGGAAATTCTCTGAATTCCTCAGGTCTGCTATAGAGTCTATCTTGGGGAGACATAGTAAGCCAATAAATAATATACCTGCCAATATGATTAGTGCTATGAGGAAAATAAAACTGGGATAATGTGATAGAGAATAAGACAAGCTCATTAAACAGGAGGGTCAAAGAAGCCCTCTCTGAGTGTCTCTCTTTCAAAGAATAAGAGTAATGTCAGAATAAGTATGCTCGTGGGGGAATGGGATAGACCGGTGTTGGGTAGTAAGGAGGGCACATATTGCATGGTGCACTGGGTGTTATACACAACTAATGAATCATCGAGCCTTGCATCGAAAACCGGGGACTGTACTGTATGGTGACTAACATAATATAATAAAAAATCATTATTAAAATAAAAAAAAAAACAAAACAAACAAACAAAAAAAAGAATAAGTATGCTCGGACAGGACTCCCTGCTGGGCCTGTCTCCTGTTGCCAGAGTCCAAATGGGAACTTGGCAGGCATGATTACAGCATTGAGCTTCAGAATTGAGTATAGATTGTGGGGGAGGAAAAAAATTTCCTTCTACCTTTCAAGATCATCCAGCTGGTTTAAGAATCAAATTGATACGATGCAGATGAACAGGAGAAAAAACCCAAAGTTTAATTGCATTCTTATGGAGGCCGAATAATGAAATTGAGATCCAAAGAAATGACCAAGGCAGGCAATTTTTATACTTTTTAGACAATGAGACAATAAATCTGTGAGGAATTAGTAGGACACAGAAAACAGAAGGTTGGAAGCTTTGACTAGTAAGTAAGTCTGAGCAGAATTTGGGCTGGGATAATAGATTAATAAAACTTAAAGTTTTTTCTACAACTCTCTAGACTTTAGAGTCCTGATCTCTGGTGATAAGGATTTTTTTTTTTTTTTTAACTTCTTAGTACAGGAGGGATAACTTCTACGTGGGAGATTTATTTCTTGCTTTCGGTGGGGAGAGAGGAGGGTCTGGGTGTGCTTGCACTGACTGTTTCCCAAATAACTTTTACTTTAAATAATATGCCAAATTGGCACTTTTTGGAAGAGCCTTTGGCCCGTTTGAAATGACACTTTGAATTAGAATATATGTGAGCTAAGAGACCAGGAACCACTGTATTGTGCTGTCATCTGTGACATTTGAACAAATCCCTCATGGAATATTCTCATAGAAAGCTTCTCTCTCATTCCTTGGAGGCCATGCAGAGCAGCTTTCGGCAGCAGCAACAATTGCCTGCAGTGGGAAGCAGCTACAGAGGATAGCAGCACAGCAACATAGCAGCCAGACAACTAAGAAGAGCTTCTTGGTATAAACATGGGAGGAAAAGTATTTTTCAGGATATATGATTGTATTCCCAGAAAAATCCAAAAAGAATAAGCTACTAGAATTAACATGAGAATTTAGTGGCTGAATGAACGTGCAAACCCTATTTATAGTTTTTCTCTGTCCAGGCAGAGAAATGGAGCCAGAATGGAGATTATATCTATTTTTAATTATTAGAAGAGGAATATTCATGATGTGAGGATCACAGAAATATCTGTCCAGTGTGATGTCATTTTGGTAAACAAACAGATAAAAAATAATATATAAAGATAGATACATCTATATGTGCAGATTTTTGTATGTGCATGGGGAAAAGTATGGAAAGATATATAACCAGGCTGTTAACACTGGTAACTCAAGAGAGAGTGGCAATTGCAATGGGGAAAGGAATGGGAAGACATCAGCATATTCTAGGGATAGACTAAGATGTTAGAAATCTATAAACATAAAGTTTTCCTAAATGACCTAATTCTAGAAAAATAATTTGTTAGTGTACCTGTATTACTATGGGACCATGAGATATGAGAATTGTGTCCCTTAAGTAGTATACTAGAACATACACACACACACACACACATATGTATATATATACTTTTGTATCTTGTTTCATTTAACAGTGTATCTTGAAGATAGTTCCATATTTGTACTGCAGCAAAGTATTCCATGATATAATGTGCCATAATTTAACTTGTCCCCCTATTAATAAATATATATGAGATCTCAACCTTTCACTATTACAGTGTTATAATGAATAGCCTGAATATGCTATCATTACACACACACATATACACACACACACACGGGATTATATTTGTAGGATAAATTTCTGTAAATGGAATTACTAGATCAAAGGCTGTATATATATTTATGAGAGATATTGCAAAATGTCTTCTGTACAGGTTTAACCAGTTTACACCCTGTTCAGCAATGTATGAAAGTGCCCGTTTGTCCATAGCCTTACCACCATGAAGTGTTATCAAACTTTTTAATCTTGAAATTGTATCTTTATTTGTATGTTCCTTATTCAACTGAGCACAGTTGAGCATATTTTCATATGTTTTCAAGGCATTCATATTTCTTTTTTTTGGTGATATATTTGTTCAGATTCTTTGCCCATTTTTCTATTGACTTGCTCTTTTTCTTGATATGTTGGAGTTTATTAAGTATTAAAAAGTAACCATTTTGTGTGATATAAATAGCAAATATCTTCCCCAGTTTAACTTTTGACTCTGCCAATGATGGTTTTTACCATGTATTTTGTAATTTAATTTATGTAGTTGAATTTATCAATCTGTTCTTTTATGGCTTCAGAGTTTTGAAGCATGCTTAGAAAGCCCTCCTCCTCTTATAAAAAAAAAATCCATTTTTTTACTAGACTACAGAATTTTATTTTAAAATTTTTTAAAATTTTTTTTAAAGATTTTTAATTTGGGGCACCTGGGTGGTGCAGTCGTTAAGCGTCTGCCTCCGGCTCAGGGCGTGATCCTGGCATTCTGGGATCGAGCCACACATCAGGCTTCTCCGCTGGGAGCCTGCTTCTCCCTCTCCCACTCCCCGTGCTTGTGTTCCCTCTCTCGCTGGCTGTCTCTGTCAAATAAATAAATAAAATCTTTAAAAAAAGAATCAAAAAATAAAGATTTTTAATTTATTTGTTTGAGATAGAGAGAACAAGCAGTGAGGGGAGGGGTGGGGGGAAGAGAGAGAGAGAGAGAAAGAGAGAGAGAGAGAGGCACACTCCCCGCTGAGCAGGAAGCCCGATGCAGGGCTCTATCCCAGGATCTAGAGATCATGACCTAAGCTGAAGGCAGAGGCTTACAGGACTGAGCCACCCAGGTGGTTTTTTTAATAGGTTTTTTAAAAAAAAATATTTGTTCCATCTAGAATTTCTTTTGACATAAGAGAAATGTGGATCTAAATCCCTCCCATTTGACTACCTAGTTGTTGCAACACCATTTATTAAACAATCTATTTTTTAAAAGTCTATTCTTTACTCAGTGATTTGAGATGGTTGTATTATTATACTTGAAGTCACATGAGAATTGTATTTCTCTTTCAATCCTGTATCTGTGACTGTATCTAGTATAATAAAAAATATACTGTTTTTTTGTCCCTGGATCTCAGCACTGAGCTCCTACTTTGGAACTTTCTGAGTGGTTGGAGTGTCTTTTATTATTCCTAAGGAGCCCCTTTCAACCACACCTGAGTTTATACTAATGAGGTGACTCAGGGCAGGGCCCCTAGGTAGCTTCAGGGTGGGAGCTGGTCACCAGAAAGGCCAAATGGGAAATTTCAATGTCCTGGAAGGTGACAGTGAGGAGAGGATATAAAAGTTCCACACACCCCTTCCCCAGACCTTGCCCTATGCATCTCTTCCATTTGGCTCTTTTTTTAACCAGACGGAAGAGATAAACCAGAAAACATAAGTAAAATGTTTTTCTGATATCTGTGAGTCGAATTATCAAACCTGAGGGGGAGAGTATGAGAACCCCCCCAAATCTGTAGTTGGCCGAGAAGAAGTGGATAGCTTTGGCACCCGATTTGTGGCTGTGGGGACAGTCTTGTGGGACTGAGTCCTTAATCTGTAGGGTCTGTGCCAACTTCAGGTAATTTGTGTCAGAATTGATTTGGATTGTTGGACACCGAGTTGGTGCTGGAGGATCAGAGGCCTTGGAGATGTTGGTAGTCTGTTCCAGTAGCGCATCACACAGTCCCTCTCCTCTCAAGGTTGACCACTGTACTTCCACAGTCAGGCAGATCAGCAGGGGGTTGCTTCTTAGACAGTCTCAAGAGTTTGGAATCTCTGGGAGGCTTATACTTTAACTGAATACATCTTCACACTGATTTTCTTTGTATATTTGTTTGCAGTTTTATTTAAAGAGGCCAGGAGCTGGAGCTGGAGCTGAAGTTAGCCAGGCCCAGGTTGCATACCCCACTCTGCCAAGAAAACCTGTGACTCTCACTCTCAGCCTGCAGGTTAGTGACCACCTGTTGTGTTTTAGGCATGCCCTTTGAGGTGTCTTAATCCCTGCCCTGAGATCCTTTACAGAACCTTTCCTCCAAAACACAAACAATTCTGCATTTTGTTATTTTTTGTGTGTGATTGAGTGCCTTTTCTGTATTGATAAATCAGGCAGTGCCCAGCTGGTTGTATTAACATCAGAACCACGCTCTCTTGCTTTTTTCAAGTTCTTCTCTGCTAATTATTTCTTTTTTCCTGTATCTTCTCCTTACTCTTTGTGGTAGCCATGAGAATGTGTCTCTCAGATCTCCAGCCTCAGGAAACATAATTAACCTATGGCCTCAGCTGCTGTGCTCTGAAATTTATTACTGCATTTGCTCCAAGGCCGTATTTCCCACAGGCTGCTCCCAGCCAATGGCTGAGGATTGCTCAGGCATCAGGGATATAAGGCCCATTCCTGGGAGAGGAAAGACTCTTCTGATAGATAACATTGGATTCACTGTCTAGAAGTCAAAAGCAGCCATGACAAGGAGAAATTCCTGTTTCCAGTTAAGTGGTTGATTTCCAGGGTGGGGGAGTAGGAGGCAGGCACAGGATTCCTTTTGAGATAGAAGGGCCCCTGACATGCAGAGTGACTTGTTTCAAACATGTAAGGACAGGCAAGGTTAGTGTATACCTGGATCAGGGCAAAAATAAGTCCTCAGCTGTGGGAGCACTGGAAACCATGCATTTGCATTCCTTCTCTCAAGAAAATGGATTACCAGCTTTCTGAGTAAAGAACCACCAAAGTTATCTTGAGCAGTGTTTCTCAAATATTTCTGTGTGTACAAATCACTAGGGGACCTTGTAAAAATTCAGACTCTGATCCAGGAGTTCCAGGATAAAGTCCGAGATTTTGTATTTCTAATAAGGTCCAGGTAATGCCAATGCTGCTGGTTTCCAGACCACAACGAGTAGCAAAGATCTAGAAAATCTCAAGAATGCGAGATACATTAATTAATTGGTGGAATGGGGAAAGAGTCCCATTCCAGAACCAGTGGCATCATATGGTCTCTTTAGCTGAACAGATATGTCCTTCTTAGGACTTTTAGGCCCTTCTGGCCATCCATGTGACAAATATGTACTGAGCACCTACAATAAACCAATGTGCTGGGTGCTGGGGTTAAGGGAGAGTATGGAGAAGAGGGAAGGTGGTAAACAAGATACAGTTTTTGCTTCCAGAATCTTTCGGACTGGTTATAGACACATAAAAATGAATAAGCCACGTCAACAGAGTGTGATGAGAGCCACTTAGCCCAGTCTTGAGGGTAGTATGGGAAGAATTCCAGAAGGAAGTAGCAATAAAACTAAGACATAGGGTTGGTGTTTGAGAGGCAAGGTGCCTGTGATTTGGGTGTGCGTGTGTGTAGGAGGTACATTCTGGAGATAGAGATAAACACATGCAGGCGCTCAGAGGAAAGAAAGAGCATGGCACAGCTAGGGAGCTACACGTAGTTCAGTACTACTGGAATGAAAAGGGAATAGAAAGGACTAAGGCCAAGAGGGACAAGGCCATGAGGGGGCATTACAGTTCATGTTTATGGTTCTGGATGTTATCTAAAGACTTTCTAAAGGAAACCACTGAATAAGAGTGATTTGATTTGATTTTTGGTTTAGAAAGATCACTCTGGTGGAATTAAGATGGTAAGCAGTGGGAATGTAGAAAAGTGAATAGTCTTGAAAAATATCTGCCCCCATTTCCCTGGTTTGACTCAAAGAAAGTACTTCACTAAGCAACTGAAGACTGTGGAGACCAAAAGTTTGTGAGATGCTAAGTCAAAGGAGGGTGTCGGGATGCAAACAGCACCACAACTCCTATTGGGACATGGAGGGCCCGGCAAATCTCTGTGAATTGGTGCCAGTGTTCTAGTGAAAGACATTAGCCACCAGCACATACACTCTCAGGCATACCAGGTTGGTTCCTAATCATATTTGTAAAGGAAGTAAACTCTTCTAACTATTCATTGGGAAACTTATCTGCATAAGAGATGTATTTGTCCAGAACTTGTGGGTTGGGTCTGGTGGAGAGCTTGACCAAACCTGCTGGACCAGGGCTTGATCCACTAGGCTGTTTAATGCTCCCAAATCTGTAAAGATCGCAACTTGGAGTGGGTGTATCACTACAATGTTTGCCACTCATCATCACATACTTACGCAGGTACCCATAGGCTATTTCCGTTTGTTGTCTTATTGGCTAAATCCAACTCAACATGTCTGAAATCAGTCCCGTCCCATTTACCCTCAAGCAATACCTAATATTTACATCCTTTTTGCTGTAAATATTATGAATATTTTTCTAATCACTTGAACTTACAACTATGAGCCATCTTTTTTCTCTTCTTTTTTGTCCATCCGTTACTCCCCTGCCACGTCTTAGTTTTGGTTAATGTTAGACTGCAGAGATCTCCATAGTGCTTTTTTTTCCTCTAATCTCTCTTATCCATTATTTACATATTACCGTTCTGATATGTTTTTATATTATAAATATCTCGGCTAGAATTTTGTATTTCATATAAATGTGTCTGACTTGAAGACAATACTATGAGGAAATCAATTCTGTTTAATCAGGGCTTGGTAGAGGAGATGGGCAAATCCTTATAGCTGTGTAACCCTAGAAAAGTTACTTTGCCTGTCTGTGCCTCCATTTCTTCACATATAAGATTGGGAAAATAATAGTACCTACCTCACGAGGTGGTTATGAGCACTGAAAGAGTTAATATTTGTAAAGCATTTAGAACAGTGCTAGATACATGCTAAGCCCTGAAATCTGTGTAGGAGTCTCTAAGGAAATAGGTTTATCTAGAAAGAAAGAACATGGATGGAAAATCATAGGATGAGGCCCTGAACCATAATCAGGAGAGACTGATGGTGTGTGGCTAGGTTTGTGAGGAGATGATATTGAATGAATATTTTATCTAGATGAATCTAGTAGTGGAAAGCTTGATGATCCTCTTGACCGGAAACCTGAGCTTAAATCTATGAACAGAATATTTCAAAGCCTTGATTTATTTACTGTTGTTTTAGATTCAAAACATTGGTTTTCACAGGCATTTCAGTGTAACGCAATGTCAATTAATTAGGTCCCAACTAAGACAGCTGTCACAGGAGGTTTACATTACCATAGCTTACATTTGAGAAAGGCAAAATTTTCAAAATATGGTTAGTTCCAAAGTATATTTTTGATAAACCAGCTTGAATACTGCATTGTGGATAACAAGGTTAAATAAAGGTTCTAATAAGACAAACAGCGACAATTTAAATAAATCAGATGTTTTTGCAGAAGATTACTCTGTGATTTTCTCCAATTATTCATGACATTTCACCCATTCATATTGTGATCTGCTTTAATAGTGGAAAGAAAAAAAAACCTTGTCTCCTTGTTTATTCTTTGTTCTCAAGGAGATAAGCTGTTTATAAAGATACGTTATTTGTTATTTAAATCACTTTTACTGAAGTTGTTTATTTCCTTGTTTCAGTTTCTAAAAATATTGCAACAATTGTAATGCTTCTTAGAGATGTCTATTCAATTCAGAAATGATTTGTACTGAAATTCCTTGCTAAATGGGCACAGGTGCTGATGTGTATAACGTGCTAGCGTGAGTCAAAACTAATAAATGCTAAAAAAAAAAGACAACGGGGATATACTTGTGTCAACTTTTGAAGTGTACGATTAAAAATATTTTAGACCTGAAGTCCCAGATATTTGTAAAGGTTATCTCTATACTTGCCACTTCATAACTAATTGATAATAGTAATAATAATAATAATAAATTAGGTAACACCAAAACTATAAGCAGAAAAATTGCATAATTTAAATCCAGAAATCTATTTCTTAGAAAATGCCCTTTAATCACTTTGTAGACTTTCAAGATCATAATTATTATATAAAAGTAATTACATTAGAAGATAATTTACCTGGTAGTAAAGTATAAAATTAAAGCTGAAAAACAGTACTTGTAAACAGAATTACGTTTAAAAAAAATTGTTGAACAGCAGATATGGAAAATTATACCTCCTTCTTTCTTCGCTATGCATAAAATTACCTCCAGAAAAATTTTTGGTAATTTGATACTATAATGCTACATAGTAGTATAGCATATAGCTCTATATTATAAGTCTTGCATATCAATCTACAAACCCGAACTATGGCTTATCCTAAGTAATCAACAGGATTGATGTGTAAAATAAAGCCAAGTGGATTAGATATTTTATGGGAAAGTTGATTATTTGCAAGAACTGAAGCTTCAAAATCCAGCTGAGTTGATTTGGACTAAAAAATGAAGCCTGGTACCAGAAATTATAGTATGTATTCCTGCTGAGTAAGCCCTGGATACTGCAAACTTGGATCTGTGGATGCACATCTCTCCCTTTGAAGTTGATGAGAATTGCTTGGTCTAAGTGAGATACATGCTGGGAAAATTGGGTCCTTACAATTAGTGTGTATAGACATTAGAGGTCTCATGACACTTTCCTTATCTGTTCCCTTAGTTTTCCGCACACAGTCTTGGTTTTGGCAGAAGACACTCAACTTTGGAATGAACCCTTCTTGAATTAGGTATGTCCCATGACTAAAAGGTGTTCAGGTTTTATCATCCAGAGAGTCTAGATGAAGAACTTCTCTGTTGTTTGGGCACCTGGGTGACTCAGTTGGTTAAGCGCCTGACTCTTGATTTTGTCTCAGGTAGTGATCTACAGGTTGTGCGATTGAGCCCCGTGTTTGGGCTCCGTGCTCAGTGCAGGGTCTGTTTGTCCCTCTCCCTTTGCCCCTTCCCCAGCTCTCTTTATGTCTCTTTGAAATAAATAAGTAAATCCTTAAAAAAATTATTTAAAAAACCCCAAAACTTCTCTGTTGTCAGTAAAGTTGGATAAATAAAACCCACCTTGATTTAAAACTTATCCAAGTAATCTCCCCAAGATGTCCAGTTGAAAACAAAACAAAACACCCAGCTGATTCCTTTGAAGTCTAGGCCAAATCATGGCCAATTTTGAGACTAATCACCTGGTGCAAGTACTAATACTGATTTAAACAAATGAGTTCATACAGTTTTATGATTGCAACTTTGATTTTCAAAGACTGGTTGCACTGTAGGCCAACTTAAGTTCCTCTGAGTAACCAGTCTATAGAACTGAAAAACAATCTATTTGATTGCCTGATGCATTGAATCAACCAACTAACCAACCAACAACACTAGATTGTTTTGACCATAACTGAGTGTCAATCAAAATTCTATATAGCACGATCTACTTTTTGTCTATATACAGATCTGATTTAAGGGCTATTTGAAGAACTATCTCATTGAATAGGCAGGGTATTAGCCCCTATTATTACTCAGTTAACTTCAAAAAGGAGTAGTACCTGTGTCATTGTGGGTAAGTTGTTTTTTTCCATTAAGTCTGGATATCCATTTATGTGAAGGTTTTTTTTTGTTTATTTTTTTGTTTTTTTGGTAATAATGAATACTGAGCATGTATACAGTATTAAATCTGGAATATCCTTGGAGTTGCCCTGGAAGTATTCAACTTCAAATTTTTTGGTAAATTATTTTTGTAATTATTTTTATTAATATGATTTTTTTTCTAATTACAAAAAGAACACACTTAGGAAATAAAGAAAGGGGATAGGGAGTTGAGGATGGGATCAGTTTTCCGGTTTTTCTAAAATATATATAGCGGTTCATGAAAACAAATGAGATATTTGGTAAATCACTCATGACATGTTTTCTGAATCTAGATCATTTGACTACTATGAGAAAATAGTAAGTTAGGTAGCAGCCAGAGCTTGATTTTCTTTTCTTTTTTTTTTTTTAAAGGTTTTATTTATTTATTTGACAGAGAGAGAGAGAGACAGCCAGCGAGAGAGGGAACACAAGCAGGGGGAGTGGGAGAGGAAGAAGCAGGCTCATAGCAGAAGAGCCTGATGTGGGGCTCGATCCCACAACGCCGGGATCACGCCCTGAGCCGAAGGCAGACGCTTAAGCGCTGTGCCACCCAGGCGCCCCAGAGCTTGATTTTCTAAAGGCTTATTATAAAGAAATTGTATTTCATTCTGTAGACAGTAAGAAATCATTGCAAATTTAGAATCTGTGATGGGTTGTGGTCAGATAGGTCATAGTTTTGGAAACAAATCTGACAGCAAGCTGAAGTAGAGGAGAGAGAGATGTAGCCAGTTAGGAGGTGGCTGCATTTAGCCTTGGGAAGACAGGAGGAAGACCCAATGATAATGGTAGATTTAAGCCATATTAGGATGATAGGATTCAGGCTTATCTGGTGAAAGATTGGATGTGAGTGATGAAGAACAGAAACTAATTGAAGGTGGCTGCCAGATTAAAAATTTGCATGTGGGGTTGTGGAGGTTAGAATTGGTTGGGGGTCACTACTCTTTTAAAGAAACATGGCAGAGAGGGCATGTGGAGAAATTATATAAAGAAAGGTTCCACTCCCCCCTCAAAGGTTGGGTAAAGAACATTTAAGAAGGAAAAATATAGGTAATACAGACCTGTTGTCCTGTGGTTCAAATTAAAAAAAAAAAAAGAATATCCTAGTGAAGGATATTAAAAACTAAAAGACAAACAGAACCAGTTATTTTTAATCTGTTGTTGAAAATAAGTAGAAAGTAAATAAAGATTGGAGCACGGGACTTGACTTCCAAATATTTTGTCTTTGGGCAGTCTGTAGTTAAACAATGTTTCAGTAAAGGAAAAAAATGGTAATTTTTGTTGGAAAGTTAGCAAATATTTAATTCTTACTTATTAGAAGGAAAGGACTGCTTGCCCCAAAATTTATACTTTATGTAAATTTATACTAATGAAGTAGGTGTATCTTGTTAAGAAGTTTCCATAGTTAATAAGGCACTTAACCATATTTAATTAGTTTGTTGAAATTAAGTAACTTAAATTATATTTTTGGTTCAGAATTTTTAATTACGAACATTGGAATTTAGAAGCTAGATATTTGATTTTACTTTACAAAATGAGTTGTTATAGTTTTAAATCATTCCTTATGTGTCTTTGCGTGAACTATGTTGTTTCTTGTAGCTCTGAAGTATTTCTTTGTTAAATTAGAAGAACCTATAATTATGAGGTGCTGTAATTATGAGGAGCCCTGTGTAATGACAAGTCAATGAATAAATTAATAAGTGGAAAATAAGTGCTCTTTGGTTGTATTCCACTTCTGTGATACTGAGATTTGATGGTGTTTTTAATCTTTAAAATGGGCCACCTGGGTGGCTCATTTGGTTAAGTGTCTGACTCTTGATTTCAGGTAATCTCAGGGTCATAAGATCGAGCCCCGCCTTAGGCTCCACGCTCAGCAAGGAATCTGCTTGAGATTCTCTCTTCCTCTCCCTTTGCCCCCCTTCCTGCTTGTACACACTCTCTCTCTGTCTAAAATAAATAGATAAATCTTTAAAAATAAAATAAAATGGGCTCAAAATATTAGGAATATAACTGATTTCATGAAGCAGGTTATTTGCTTTTTCGTAGAGATTAAAACAACAAATTTTGTATTTTTACTAAGACTTCTCATTCAGTCATTCAACAAACCTTGTCTACTAACCTAGGTGCTATCCTAAACCTTGGGGATACAGCAGTAAACAAAACAGACGTAATCTCTATCCACATGGAGTTTAAATTCTGGAAAGAGCAGATAATCAACTAATAAATCAGTAAAGAATATATTATGCCATGATGGTAAACTATTATGGAAAAAATAAAGCTGAGAGGGAGGAAAAGGAGTGCTGGGTGAGACTAATTTTATATAGGTAGCCAGGGAAGGACTTAACTGAGAAGATATAAGGAAGTATGGACACGTGGAAGTGAACTAAGTAATCTCTTGGAGGAGAGCATTCCAGGCAGAAGGCATAGGAAATGCAAAAGCCTTGGGGTGGTAAGCAGACTTGTGAGTTCCAGGAATAGCAAGAAAGCCAATGTAGATGGACTGAGGGAAGGTAAGGAAGAGTGGCATGAGATGAGATCACAAAGCCAGTTGGGGTCCAAGTCATGAGGCCTTATAGGATGTTTTAATAATTGAGTGATGGGGAAGGCACTAGTGGATATTAAACACAGGGATGGCATGATTCCACTTAACATTTTATTTTATTTTATTTTATTTTATTTTATTTTATTTTATTTTATTTTAGAGATTTCTTTATTTATTTTAGTGGGGAGGGGCAGAGGAAGAGGAAGAGAAAATCTCAAGCAGACTCTGTGTAGAGTGTGGACTCCAACTTGGGGCTTGGTCTCATGACACTGAGATCACGACCTGAGCTGAAACCAAGAGTTGGCTGCTTAACCGACTGTGTCACCCAGGGGCCCCTCAACTTAACATTTAAAACATAAATCTGGCTGCTGTGTGGAGAATGGATGTAGGGGACAAGAGTGGGAGCAGAGATGAGTTGGAAGGCATCTGCAACAACCCAGCAGGGAGATGATGGTGACTTAGACCAGTGTTGGTGGTGGCAATGTTGATGGTGTAAAGTGATGGGATTCTGAATACTTTCTAAGGTAAAGCCAGCAAATTCATTGTTGGACTGGATGTGGGATAAGAGAGAAAGAGGATGACTCTCTTATGATAGATGGCCTGAGCAACTGGAAGGCCAGCTGCCAGCTGCTATGATGGAGGGCCTACAGATAGGGTAGTGGAAGTGGGAATGTGGTCTTACGGTATCCTCCTCCCCCAAAGGAAATGGTCATAGAACAACAACAATAATAACAGTATTAGGAAATGGTATACTGGCTGGTTCATGTCAGTGGCCTATTCCTTCTGCTCCTCTGCAGTCTATTCTGTCTCTACATGGCTTAAAGGCACTCTCTAAAATGGCAATCTTATGAACCTAGGTTTGGAAAATCATAGTGTATTAGTGCTGGAGAAAAATTAGATATTCCAAATCACCCATATTTATTATGGATTTTCATCTCATTTATTTAAATCCTACTTAATTTTTTTGCTTTTAATGAGTTTCATAAAATTGCCACTTGAAATATTAAGTTTCAGTAGAAGTTCTATTTATTTTAAAATTTCTCTCTGCTTTTTGCAAGCTTTAGAGTACATTACTTATTTTTACAATTCTTGGATATCACGAATCCATGCTGTCCTAGACTCATTATTTTAGATTTTGACCTTATCCCCTTTCAGTTTCTGTTAACAAGTGTACTTGATTCACCTTTTGTGTATATACATTATCTCATTAAATTCTCACAAAACCTCTGGAAGGTAGTTAGGATAGACATTATCTTAACTTTATAGATAAGAAAAACAAAGGGAGAGGTTAATTTAGTGACAAAATCAGAACCCAAATATTACTTTCCGACTCCTGCCATAGTATGTTTTCTGTCGACCAGACCACTTTCTTTCCCATTTCCTTCATTACTTTATTTGTCCTTCTCTGGATACTTCCAGTTTGGTTTTGTCCTTGAGATTAGATGCCAGAACTACTTGGCATTTTCTCTAGGGAGGCTTTTAAAAAAGGACAAGATAATGCTTTCTGGTTTTCTGATTTACTTTTATTACTTTTTCTGATAATGTTAAAAAAATTACTTTCAGGGTTATTTTTGCTTTTTCATTTGTTTTAGCAGTTGTAGGAACTGCAGGAACATGTATTTTAGTAAAATGGTTTACAATGGCTACTTAATTAGTCTTCTGGTCATAATGAATTCTCTTGAATATAACAAATGTAATCTAAGTTACCTCATACTGGCATGCAGTAAAGTTCACTTGCCATGTTTCCGTTCACTTGCACAGCCATGTGAAAATTTCTTGTAGACGTTCCTGCCAAATTGTCATTAAACTCTATGAGTGCTGTTTCACTTCTGTAATTGTTAAGCTGTTGGAATCTCTAATAAAAATAATTTCATTGACCAAGGCAAGCAACTATTTTCCCAAAGCAAACAAAATGACACTAGATAATCTCTGAAAGTCTTGAGTGTGATAAATATGTAAGTCAAGGAAGAGTAGTTCAGTTTTTTCAAAAGGTTTTTCACAAAGTGTCACACCCCAAGTTAATAATATTAAATGAAATAAATATTCACTATAGCATGGAGGAATAGTCATGTCAGACAATAGAATTAAGGTAGAAAACAAATAGTGTAAATTGACTTATTTTGAAAGATACAATCAAAGTAACTTTTTCATAAATAATTTGACAGTAGAGAGTCTGCATATTATTATGCTATGCTATGCTCTCTTTTTCCTGTTTCTTTGGAATTTTCTATTGTGGATGAACTGCTTAACTTCCTGGAATGCTTTCTAGGGTAGTCGTTTTAATTTTCACTCAACTGAAATGTGGCTTTGTCTTTCCTATAATTCAGACTCTCTTGCCTGCCTGCCTTAGTTCAGTCTTTTTCCTGTTCTTGGAAGGTCTTCATCTCCTGTTAAAAGTAAAGCTTCCAGAAGGCCTTCCTGATTTCCCAGCCAAAGTGTTCTCCTTTCATTGATTCCATAACATCTGGTAGAATCTTTTGTTGCTTTTTTCATCCCTCTTGCTGGATTGCCAGCCTCTTCTGGACAGCAGTTTGTATTCTCAGTACACTTATAATAATTCAAACATTTTTTGTTTAATCAAATTAGGGCAACCACTTAGAAATTCCTCTTTGGATACGCTATCCCATGGCCACTCCATCCACTAATTGTCCATCTCGGGCCATTGGCTTTCCCATGACAGTTATAAATTCTTTCAAAGAATTTGAGTATATGCCATATTGAAAATGATTTATGCTATTCAAATATAGAAAGTAAAGTGGAAGGAGCACATTTCAGGTACTCTGCCAAAGATGAGTTGGATGCTGGAGGCAAAATAATTAGGGCTACCATTTAGGGAGTGTGACCAGGTAACATAATATTTCAGGTACTCAAACTGAGAAGACTCAGGGGTGGTTACGTGACTACACCTCATAATCACGTTCCAATTCCCTGAAACGTTTCGGGGTCCTGTTCCGCGAAAGTGGGCGGGCCCTGGGCGCAGGATTACCCTGCTCCCGAGCCCATCCTTCGCTTGGCTCCCCTCCGCCCCCTGCGCGGCCGCACTGCATGCTGGGAGTCGTAGTTCCGGCTGGAGGCACCCGGAAGAACGGAAGGGCCCCGGAGTCTAGCCAGACCTCTCGCTAGTAGAGGTCGCGTTCTTCCTCTGGCTCCCTTTCTTTCTCTCCGGCGTAGGCTTCTGTGAGCACGGCTTCATTCGTCTGTGCTACCGTTTCTCTTTTGGGTTTCAATAAAGTTTTCCTCTTCCCTTGTACAGAGCTCAAGATGGCGGCCTCCTGGTCGCCCTTGGTTACCCTGCGCTTAGTGCAGAGCCGGCTGAGAGGGAGATGTGTTGGGTGCGGGGCCTGGGCTGCTGCTCTCGCCCCTCCGGCCACCGCCCCTGGAAACACCTTTTGGAAAGGTCAGTGACTGTGCCATGAGTAGGCCGAGCCGACTGCATATGACCGGGGAAACCTCGGGTCAGTCACCCTCCCTACTTTGTTTCCCCCAGTTGCCTCCCGGTTTCACGATTTCCGGAGCTAGGATCCTTTGGAGAGGAGTTTCAGCCTCTCTTGTACTAGTCTGGCTGCTTATGAGGGAGCCCTGAGCACTGAGGAAGCTGACCCAGGGCGACTTTCATTTTGAGGTCACAGGTCGATTAAGAGTTTGTCCCCAGAGTTAACACCTGGTGAGCCCAGGTGTGAGAGTGCCAGGCTGAAGGGATGCAAATGTGGGATAGGGGACTGGGGACCCTTATACTTGTGCCTTCCCTGCTCTGTAGACTGGTGACTGTGCACTGCATCTAAAAGCCAAACCTCAGACTTAACGCGGGCCAAGCTGGCTCTCGGGATTCTGGGAATGCAAGTGTGCAAGTATTCTCAGATTGAGGAATCAATTCTTGGTCTTTTCAAGTCACTAGAGGCTTCAGTGGGGTGTATTTTGCTACTGGGCTTGCTCCATTCATTCAAATCGTTAAATGTTCATGAGTGAATGATCATATATTATGAATAACCAAGTCTTCAGGAGTGCTGATTTTGCTGTTACATTCATATACCCCTGTTAAACTGCGGGCTGCTCAGAAGCAAGGACCAGGTGTCTTGTTTCTTCAGCACTTGGCACAGTGTTTGGTGCCTGATGGGCAAGGTATATTTTCTGAATGAATGAATGATGTTATTCTTATTGTCTCTTCCATCCACATACTTGTTTTCTTTTTTCTCATCTCTAAGCACCCCTTCCTCTGTCTTAATAAATTGATTCTCGTTGTCTTATCTAGCTAAAACCCTATCTTTAATATCATCAATAGAGTCGAAATTAATACTACAACTCTGATTAAGTCACCTTAGGTTTTTCTGCAAAGTGTAGCATAATTTACTTACCACGTAATGGAATATTATGGTAGTGTAAGGATTGGGTCATAATATAAACTTTATTTTTTTATTTATGAAGTAGGTAGTAAAAGCAAATGATACAAGAAAGAATATGGTAAAATGTTCCACCCCTATCACTTAGCCACTTAGTTTTCCTCCCCAGAGGCAGCTTCTAATACTAGTTTCTTACATATTCTTCAAGACAGTCTGTGTATGAACAAACATGTATGTATATAAGCATCTATATTTAAAAAAAAAAGTGGTAACATACATATCCTCCTGTATCTTTCTTTTTTTTCATTTAATATGTCTTGGAAATCATTACATATCAATACATATAGAACTGCCTTATTTTATTTTTAAAAATTAATTAATTAATAAATTAATTTGACAGAGAACACAAGCAGGTGGAGTGGCAGGCAGAGGGAGAAAGAGAAGCAGGCTCCCCACAGAGCAGGGCTGGATGCAGGCTCCATGCAGTCTCCATCCCAGGACCCCCGATCCTTACCTGAGCCGAAGGCAGGCACTTAAACCGACTGAGCCACCCGGCGCCCCAGAACTGCCTTATTTTAAATAGTTAAAATAGAATTCTATTTAATGCGTGTATCGTAATTTATGAAAATTTAAGATTTAAGGAACATCATCTTAATAATATAAGATCTACTGAATGCTTATTCTGTGCCGTGCAGTATGCTAAGTGCTTTCTGCATACATTATCTTATTTAATTCTTTTTTTTTTTTTAGATTTTTTTTTTTTTTTTATTTATGTGACAGAGAGACAGCCAGCGAGAGAGGGAACACAGCAGGGGAGAGGGAGAGAAAGAAGCAGGCTCCCAGCCGAGGAGCCTGATGTGGGACTCGATCCCGGAACGCCAGGATCACGCCCTGAGCCGAAGGCAGACGCCTAACGACTGCGCTACCCAGGCGCCCCTATCTTATTTAATTCTTATTATCCTCATTTTGGGATGATGAATTCAAGGTTGCAGAAGTTATACAGCTAGTTAAGTATCAGAACTTTTGGCTTCAAGTAAAGGCTATACTTGGATTTACATCTGACCACAAAGGGTTTGCTATTAACCTGTACTCATATTTAAAAAAAATTAAACCAGGATATTATTGCTTTCAGAATTATCTCTTGGAATTTCAGAACTCACCAGAAACCAAAGGGTTAATGGGACTAATTGCAGCAGCAGGCTAATAAGCACAGCTGCAACTTTTCCTCCAGACCTTTTTAATTTGCTTTTAAATTTCCCTCCTCCTTCAGAGAGGTGGATTTGAGGTTTGTTCTCCCATCTTCTCATTTGGCTGCCTCTCCAGTAAACACTTTTCCTGCTGCCTACTTGATGTCTCAGTGATTGTCTTTGCTGCACATTGGGCAGCCAAACTTGGGTTTTGTTACAGATTTGGCAGGCTAGCCAGGAGTTCTTTGCCTGCCTGTGGGTGGTTTGTTGGCCCCCAGTTGGTGATGGGGGCCTGGTGACAAGTCCAAGCAGCTGCCTCGGTTCTTTGCCCTAGGGTCTGTCCCTGTGGCCCCACCCCAACTGGGTACCTTTGATTTTCGGCACCTCATTTAACCTTTGTGGCAAGGAGATGTTTTTTGGATTCAGTTTATATCTCTTGACAGATATCTCTTGGTGAGTAGTACTTCATGTGCGCTGGCGCTTGAGTTTATTTCTTCCTCCTGTTTGATTTGGCTCTTAGATTTCTTCCCAGTCGGTTGCCTCCAAAGAGTGGGTTTTGGTTCTCTTAGCCTCCTTTTCTTAAGAAAAGGCTGACTAGAAAGCCATTTGGTTCAGTCTGTGAAGCCCCAACTTTTGGGGAGGAACTGATGTTCACAGAGGTACTCCGGGCTTCATTTTGTTGTTGTTGTTGTTGCTGCAGCTTTTGGTTTTTTTGAATAAAACAAGCTGTGTTCTAATTAGAAAATGGGAAATGACAATTTCATCCCCACATGCAGCCCTTTGGACTGTGTTCTTCAAAATTGGGCAGTCTCTTTTGGCAACACTGCTTGGCCACATCCATTAATCATAATACCATCTTGCAATTAGATTTGTGTTGTAAAAGGGGTGTATTTGGAAATTGGGTCTTCCAGATTTTGTTTCCATCTTGTGTATTTGTGTGTCCCTGTATGTTGTAAATGTGAAATATTTTCTCTACCTCCGGATGTTATTGCTAAAATTAATTTTGTAAAAGAGGCTCTATTCAGTTGGTTTAAAGGCAAGTAGTTGTACGAATTGGGCATTCTAAAACTGAAACAGATGGAAACTAATCCAGCTGTTTTTTAAGTTCACATGATCTTGGAAAATATTCAGTATTAAGGCTAATGAAAGGTTATTGGTTTAATTAGAATGGACATATCTTTAGAATTATCAGCATTAAATGTAAAGGTTTAATTCTTCCTGTCTTTACTGAAAGTCAAATAAATTCATGTTATCTCCATTGCAAAATTTGTTAGAAAAGAAAAAAACCCTTAGAACTTTGTCTTATTAAGTTTTATGGGCAAGCTAAGAACAAATAGATGAAATAATTTTAACAAATGTAATTAAGACTACTGGAAATAATAAGGGTAACAACTCTATATGCAAGGAAAGTGAGCCTGATTACCTAAAGAGGGAAAACTTAGGACAAAATTTGAATGTGAAAAGTAAAGTTGTTGTGAGGAGTTGTGAGAAGTAAAATTTTAGAAGGTTTGTGAAAAGGGGATTTTTGGAAAGGAATTTTGTGGGGACTAAAATTATGGAGATTAGTATGTAAAGAAGTTTATTAATGATCAACACCAGAAGAAGAGAAGGGAGCATAAAAGAGTGAGATTAGGCAGAAGTTGAGCACTGATATAGTATCAACAGAAGCCTTAACTGATTCTCTTAAGGAGTTCCAAATGTTGGATTATCCTTCAGAACCATCCTAAATTGAGACAAAAAGGCTGGACTTTTATAACAGTGATTGGATGTGACCACTTGGGAAGAGGGCATACCGTTGGCAAGGCAGCCATCTTCGGTCAAGACAATCCTGATGATGTCTGAGAGTTGAGGACTGTTGGGAGTGTTCCTACTGCTGAAAGTCCTTCATTCCTGATGGAGATATGTTTATGGATGGGAACAGTTCTGTGGATCGAAGACAGTGAAGAGCTGGATGCAATGGTGTCCCATCAGCTATTGTCCATTGCTGAGGACACCAGAAACTGGACTGAATGCTCAAGGGAACAATGGGCAGATTAAGCTGCCAGTTTGGCAAAGACTCCAAAAACCTTCTATAATGACTTCGTGCCAGACATGGGCTTAACTAAATATCAACCTAGTGTTTCTGGGAGGACCTCAAAAGAGCTAAGAAATTTTTAGGAATAGAAATTTGGACACCGTGTTGGCACTAAGCCAGTTGGAACTAAAATGAATCTTTATCCCAGAACATCTTATGGAAGAAATGATTAACCATATTCACCAAAGCACCCATTATGGTTAAGATACTATTAAGTGGATGCGGAAGTATATTGTGGGTCCCAATTTTCAGAGCACTGTTCAAAATGTGGCATTTGTGCTAAAAACCATCCTAAGACTGGCCCCCACTAGATCTAAAAGGTGCACAACTTAGAGGTACCAAACCTGGAGAAAACCGGTAGGTAGACTTTATACTATTATGCCCAAAACAACTGGTAATTGTCAATATTTCTTAGTATTTGTAGACACCTTGAATAGCTCACAGTCTTGGAAGAGCAATGAAATTATAATAGCTAACATTTATTGAGCCCTATGTTCCAGGTGATCCGCTAGCAGTTTCTTTCTCTCATAATTTAATCTTCATAAAAACCCTGTAAAATTCTTGTTAACTCTTTCATAGGTAGATAAACAGGCATGTCCACCCAGCTGGGATATGAACCCAGGCACTTTTTGCTCCAGAACCACAAACTTAACTGTTGCCTTCTAGCTCCTTAATATAACAGTAGACATTAATAAGCCATCGTTTAGGCTCATCTTAAGTGTTGCAGGACAAAGTGAAAGCAGCTCTGCTTGGAGAGGGGAGGGTGTTGTAGCACAAGTGTAGAAGTGGGCTGTACACGGCCCGTACTGGTTTATGGGCCTTCAGGGAGAGTAGCTGGAGGTGAAGCTGGGAAGGTGGCCTGGATCTGGTTAAAAGTCCTGTATGGTGTGCGAAGACATCTAGGCTCAGCAGGATGCTGGTGGAGGTTTTATAAGAAGAAAAGTTGTATTGGTTTTAGCATGATTATTTTTATAGCTGCCTGAAAACCAGATTGGAAATGCCTGGGTGGGGAATACTGGAAGCTCGGTGGTGATTTAGGAGGAAGTTGTAGTTCTGGAGAGAGCGGTTCATAGCCTGAATTACTGCTGTGGTGAAGTGGGAAGCAGGGCAGCAAGGGAGGGGATTCAGAGACAGTTCTTTGGTAGAACTGCCAAGCTTTGGGGGAGACAAGGGAAGAGAAGACTTAGGAACAACTTAGGTTTCCTAGTTTGGGTAATTTGATGGCACCACCATTCATCTATCAAGGTAAACAAACCAAACACACAAAAAGTAGGGCCAGAGGCATTTTAGGGAGAGATTCCATTTTGGGCTTGTTAACTTTGAGGTGGTTATGACAGTTTCGGGTAAGTTTAATTAGTTGCAGGAAATATGGGGGTCTGAGACTAAGAAAGGAAATATAAGGTGTTGAGAGGCATGAGAATGGAAGAACTACCCTGGGAATATTTGTAGAGTGAAAAGGAGAAAACACTTGATGGTGAGTCCTTGGGACTCACATTTTGTGAGAAGAACATGACCTTGTCGGAGAGCATTAAGAGAAGCCACAGGAAAACTAGAAGACAAACCAAAGAGGAGAATGTTTCTAGGTTTTCTAAAATTGAAAACTAGCGTATCTGAAAATTCTATTTTATTTAAGCTTACCTTAAATAGTTTTTTATAGAGGCAAGGTACTGTGAGAGCCACATCTTGTGATTTTTTTCCATAGTGTCTTTTTGTATCTCAATGTTGTATTTTTAGGTGTCTTTATTAAATGATGACTCATGTTTACCCTTGGTTCCACAATCTCTTTACTATGTGTAACAGAAGATCTCAATTAGGCATTAATATGAGAACTAATGTACCTCAGCCATATGAATTGGTATAATTTATCAGTAGTATATATTAGTGATTAAGAAAATGGGCTTTGGACTTTGCTACCCAATTAGATGAATACCCTATGTGAAACTTCATGTTTCTTGGATTTTCATTAACATCTGTTATTTTAGAAAAGAATGTTCATGCCTACTCCTGAGATTGATAACTTCATGGTAATGTTTTTTTCCAGTTAATTTTTGAAAAGCATAGCACAGCTTATTATGTAGGGATAACTGGTACTCTAGATGTAGTTCCAGGGGAGGGAGGGACAGATGACAAAGGGTGGGCCTAAGAATAGACCTGATAGGAAGGAATGTAAGAGGTGCAGAAGTGGGTGATTGATCTACTGTAGATTAGCACTGCTTTATACCTCAAGAGCTTCATTTTCTTTGTTTAAGAAAATAGTATTTAAATGGGGGTATAACTATTCTTTTGATTTGTCTTCTCACTAAAAGTACCACAGAAATAATAGGTGTTAAGAGTCTAGAAACTGGAAGTTCAGCCTTGGGCCCAGTATAGTAATACGTTACATCTATAAATTCTCTGACAAGTGGTCTAGCCTCTGCTTGAATATATCTAACACTTGTTTTCCTAGGTCACTCATATTTTTCATTGACCTGTAACTAAGATTTTTTCTAATCTCTCTCTTAAAAAACCTTTTCTTTTTTTTTTCTTTTTTTAAAAAAGATTTTATTTATTTGACTTAGAGAGAGTACAAGTAGGCAGAGCAGTAGATAGAGGGAGAGAGAGAAGCAGGCTCCCTGCTAAGCAAAGAGCCCGATGTGGGACTCAATCTCAGGACCCTGGGATCGTGACCGGAGCTGAAGGCAGATGCTTAATTGACTGAGCCACCCAGGCGCCCTTAAAAAACTTTTTCGATATGTCTGTTCTTCCTGCTGTGTTATGTCTTCCATATCCAAGGTCCTCAATTGTAGTCCCATTTCTACTCTGCTGGAGGTTCCTCATACTTTAATCTCCGGAATCCTTTCTTAGCTTTTGTTTACTGTCCTGCTCGTGCTACCTTATTTCTTCTCTTCTTTGAGCCCATTCTAGGAGTTACTTTCCAATGCATCATCTATCCGTATTCTTTTTTTTTTTTTTTTTTTTAAGATTTTTACTTATTTGACGGAAAGACAGTGAGAGAGGGAACACAAGCAGGCGGAGTGGGAGAGGGAGAAGCCGGCTTCCCTCTGAGCAGGGAGCCAGACACGGGGCTCCATCCCAGGACCCTGGGATCATGACTTGAGCCGAAGGCAGACGCTTAATGACTGAGCCTCCCAGGCGCCCCATCTATCTGTATTCTTGACCGGGTAGCAGTTTTCAACAACTTTTAAAGTCTGAATATGTAATTCTTAGAGTAGTTCCTTCATAGATTCATAATGCAACTATATGTTAAATGTAAACCATGTAGATTTCATTAAAAAATTCTTACGTGTGGGAGTATGTAAAATTTTAAGTAAATGAACCTAACAAATGTTATTTTTCTTTAGCACTTGAAAGAAAATAGATCCCTTAGATCTCATTATTAAATAGTGTATGAAAAGGGTGAATATTAAGGAGTTACTCAGTATGCTAGGCCATGCCTATAATTACTTCAGAATAGCTTTATTCAGATTTTTAGGTGGTATTTTACTGATTTGTTATCATGAAATTTAAAGTACTGTTTTTTTCCTTTTGTAAAGTTATACACTGGCACATTAAGATTAACCAGCTTCTAAAGGAAAAGAATGATAACCAGCAAGCATTTAGTTTTAATTTTCATAATTTTTCTATTTAAATCAAAAGCACCCTTTTAAAGCCCCTAAATCAGCCTTTTATAAATAAAGTAAATCATCTTGTGATGCATTCCTTGATGATGGCTTATGTTGTTTTTCTAAAGAAAGAGTTTAATTAAGATTTGATTTTCTTCTATTCTGCACTTTGTTTATTCATCACTGAATCAAACATGGGTCTTTAATGTCACTGGTAAGTCTGACTTTTTGGGTCATTGATGACCATTGCAGTTTTCAAAAAAACAGCTGAATATTTATATTTTGGGGTATGATTAGAACATAATAGAGCATAAATGGGCTGCCTATGACCTAAGTATGGGCTTCTGTCATTGTAGGAGAACATTTCTGGTCAGTGGCCACTGTTTACAGTCTGTTAAAATCAACACAAATGTACAAATAACTCATGAATAATTGTGAACACAGTATTTGAATGGATGTTTAATAAATATGCATTAAAAATCTAATTACAGTAATGAAGTTTACAGCTGAAATTTTAATCCAGCCCTTTAGAAATATTAAATGTGCTTTTCCTGATTGTGCATTTTTCTCCCAGCAGTTGGGTAAACATTTTAAACTGGAAATCTAAATTCCTTATATAGTTTTGATTTCATTTAACTAAGCATGTGTTCTTTTTGGCAACAATCTTCTTCCTCTTTGTGAAGAAGTGAACCTCCTTTTATTCCATAACTGTTACTTTGAAGAATTTTGATCAGTTCTATCTTAGGACTGATGAACATATGGGATACCAGATGAATAATAAAATATGACCTGCAAAGACTAGATTGTGATTTTGGTTTCATTGATCATATTGGGACAGTCATTTAATTTGGCATTTCCATTTTCTCATCTTTAGAAATGGGATTAATTATCCTAATTCTACCTTCCTTGCAGGTCATTTCTGAGGCTCAAATAGGTTGTTATGTGAGAAAGTACTTTGAAAACTGTAAGAATTGTTAAATAAATGTGGAGCTATGCTAGAAGTAATTGAAATATTAAAATGCCAGAGTCAGTAGATTCTAGTCAGTGAGTAGAAATGGAATGAATTCAACTCTGTACGGAATTACTGAAGTAATTTTAACTTTGGGGAGGATTCATTAAATTAATGGCAAAGGACCCGGTCTGATTTCAGTGCGTTGAATTCTACAAAATACAGCTTTGATTTTTTTTTTTTTTTTTTAAGATTGTGCAAAGGCCCTCTGTAGGTAACCAGTGATGGTTTTTGTTCACCTGGATTTAACTACCTTTTCTCTGGATACTCTAAATACCTAGAGATTCTTTGTCAGGGTGTTTCAAAGAAAACTGTTGAAGTTTTATTTATAGTATGCAAGTAAAATATCTTTAGTAAGAAGTTGATACTATTTTCAAAAGTAACTCAAGTATTTGTGAATTATTTGCTGTGCAGAAGGATATAAAGATAATATTTTATAGAATCAAAGAATATTAGAGCTGAAGAGGACCTCTGGGTCATGTAGTCAAACGATGTTAGATAGGTGTGTAGTTTCTGCCTTAATTGTTTCTTTCATTTTTGGATGCCCTATGTAAGAAATTTTTAAAAAAATTTTATTTACTTATTTTAAGTAATCTCTATACCAGCATGGGGCTTGAACTCATGACCCTGAGATTAAGAGTCTCGTGCTCTTCAGACTGAGCAGCCAGGTGCCCCTAGAGAATTCTTTAAGTAGAATGAAATTGGAGCTTTTCTTTACCTTTTTTCCATTCATCTTGAAACTTTCGTCAGGCACAACATACATAACTCTGGTCCTGATTGCACATATGACAGTTCTTTAAACATATCAAGACTGATAATATAATTTACTTACTTATTCATTCATTCACTCATTCATTCATTCATCATCCTTGTCCTAATTCCATTTGGCAACCTTTCAGACATTAAAGACTTAGACTTCTTCCATTCATTCATTTATTCCCTGAATGTTTTTTGGTGCCATCTATATGCTAGACCTAGGGTGCTGGGATATTGTTACTATGTCTCTTCTCAGTGTCAGCCATCCCTTGTCCTGTTAGTCAAATCTCATGACATGGTTTCTAGATCCCCTAGAACTACTTACCTTCTTGAGATTACAGTCTACTTTCTGAATGTTGCTCTGAAAATATGGCCCCCATATCTCAATATATTCCTTCAGATATGTCTGGCTAGAGTAGTATTGTGGTTACCATTCCTGTGTCCTGTAACATTCATGTTTCACTTTAAGACTCCTAGGGCTGTTTAAGACAGATCTCTCCAATTTGTATTTGATTAATTTTTTCTTATTATAAAAATAGTACATGTGCATAGTAGAAAATACAGAAGAGACAACTATTATGTATACTTAAAAAATTAAAAAGTTGTGGGGTGCCTGCCTTTGGCTCAGGTCATGATCCTAGAATCCTGGGATCAAGCCCTGCTTCCGCTCCAGCTGAGCGGGGAGTCTGCTGCTTCCACGCCCTCTGCCCTTCCCCCACTCAATGCTCTGTGTGTCTCTTCTCTCCCAAATAAATCTTTTTAAAAGTTATTAAGGTATAATATTCATTTAGAAAAGTACACAAGATAATTATAAAGTCTACTGAATTTTCATAAGGAGAGTAGATCTGGGGGCGCCTGGGGAGCTCAGTCATTAAGTGTCTGCCTTTGGCTCAGGGGTGGTCCCAGGGTCCTGGGATTGAGCCCTGCATCGGGCTCCCTGCTCTGCTGGGAGCCTGCTTCTTCCTCTCCCACTCCCCCTGCTTGTGTTCCCTCTCTCCCTGGCTGTCTCTCTCTCTCTGTAAAATAGATAAATAAAAATCTTAAAAAAAAAAAAAAAAAAAGAGAGAGAGTAGATCTGTGTAAGTACAACCTAAATCAAAAATAGAACATTTATAGTGCCCAAGGCAACTGTCGTGCACCCTTTGAGTTGCTAGCCCTTTACTTGCAATGGTAATCAACATCCCGATACATATTACTATTAATTTATTTTGCCTGTTTTTAAATTTTATATAAACAGAATCCTGATTCTGGCTTATTTCATTTAACATTATGTTTGTGAGGTTCATCGATCTTTTACATAGAGTTAATTCATTTGCTAAATATAATATGACATTGTATAATTATACCACGGTTTTCTTAAGGATTATTTATTTATTTATTTTTTTTTAAAAAAGATTTTATTTATTTATTCGATAGAGATAGAGACAGCCAGCGAGAGAGGGAACACAAGCAGGGGGAGTGGGAGAGGAAGAAGCAGGCTCATAGCGGAGGAACCTGATGTGGGGCTCGATCCCATAACGCCGGGATCACGCCCTGAGCTGAAGGCAGACGCTTAACTGCTGTGCCACCCAGACGCCCCTTAAGGGTCTTTTATTTTTTTAATTGCAGTATAGTTGGCACACAACGTTACAGTAGTTCCAGGTGTACACCATAGTGACTGGACAACTCTGTATGTTATGCTGTGCTCACCAAAAGTGTCGTTACTATTGGTCACCATACAGTGCTATTACAGTTCATAGATTATATTCCCTATGCTGTCTCTTCATCTCCATGACTTACATGTTCTATAACTGGAAGCTTGTACCTCCCAATCCCCTTCACCCATTTTGCATATTGCCCACCTCCCTCTCCTTTGGAAACCACCAGTTTGTTCTGTGTTTATGGGTCTGTTTCTGCTTTTTTTTGTTCATCTGTTTTTTAGATTTCACACGTAAGTGAAATCCTATGGTATTCATCTTTCTGTCTGACTTATTTCACTTAGCATAATACTCTTGAGGTCCATCCATGTTGTTGCAAATGGCAAGAACTCATTCTTTTTTATAGCTGAGTAATATTCCATTGTATATAAATTCTATATCTTTTTTATCCAGTCATCTATTGATGGACACTTAGGTTGCTCCATATCTTGGCTATTGTAAGTAATGCTGCAATAAACTAGGGGTGCATATATTTTTTCAAATTAGTGTTTGTTTTCTTTGGGTAAATATCTACTAGTGGAATTACTGGATTGTATGCATTTCTATTTTTAATCTTTTGCATTATCTCCATGTTTCCCAAAGTGGGTGCATGGATTTGTATTCCCACCAACAGTGCCTGAGGGTGCCGTTTTCTCCACATCCTCACCAACACTTATTTCCTGTCATTTTGATACGAGCCATTCTGACTGGTGTAAGGATTCTACCACAATTTTAAAATCCAATCTCCAGTTTTAGGTATTGGGGTTGTTTCCAGTTTTTGGCTACTGCTATTCATAGTACTGCTATGAATTATATTTTGGACATATATTTTGGTGTACATACATATGCTTTGTGGTGGGCAGATACCTGAGCTGGATCATACAATATATGTTCATCTTTAGTAAATAAAGCCAGTTTTCCGAAATGATTACATCAAAATATATTTCTGCTAGCAGTGCATGAGATTTCAGCTGCCATGTGTCCTCATCAATACTTGTGTTCTTTTTAATTGTAGTCCCTATACTAAATGTGTAGTGATATCTCACTGTGGTTTTATTTTGTTTTTCCCTGATGACTTTTGAGGTTGACTACCTTTTTTTACATATTTATAGGACACTTGTATAGAATAGAATCTTTTGTGACACACCTTTTCAAGTGTTTTGCCCATTTTCTTAATGCATTTTTTTCTATGAATAATTGTAGTTCTTTTTATATTTTGGATGTTAGTCCTTTGTCAGATGTATAAATTGCAAATATTTTCTCCTGGTCTGTGGCTTGTACTTTAGGTTTTGTGTGTGTGTGTGTGTGTGTGTGTGTGTGTGTGTGTGTTTTAATTTTAGTTTTTTAATGGAGTTTTTTCATGATCAGAAGTACTTAATTGTAATCTTATCAGCCTTTTTTTTTTTTTTTTTGTATCTTATTTAAGAAATCTTTGCTTACCTTAAGGTCATGAAGGTATTCTGATACCTTTTAGAAGTTTATTATTTTATTTTTCACAATTAGATCCGTGGTCCATCTGGGATATTTGTATGTTATGTTAAACTGGGGTCAAGATTCTTTTTTTTTTTTTTTTTCATTTGGATATTCATTGACCTGGAACATTTTTTGAATAAACATCTTTTTAGCAGGCTACTGCAACACTACCTTTGACGTAAATCCAGTGACCATATATATATGTGGGTTTCTGTTTTTTCCTTTGGTCTGTTTTTGTGCTGATACCCACAGTGCCCGAATTCTTTAGCTTTATAATTTTAATATCTATCTGTATGAGTCCTCCAACTTCACTCTTTTTCAAGATTGTCTAGACCTGAGGGAGCTGTCTGGTACCACAGCCACTAGCCACATGTGGACATTGAGTGCTTGAAATGTGGCTAATGTGACTGGGGAAGTAAATCTTAAATTTTATTTAATTTTAGCCAACTTAAATACAAATTTTAAAAAGGATACCTGATTCAGATATTGGAAAACATTTTTAAAAAAAGACTATTTTTAGAGCAGTTTTAGGTTGACAGCAAAATTGAGCAGAAAGGAACAGTTTTCTCAGACACCTCCTGCCCTCATACTTACATAGCTTTCCTTGTTATTAACATAAGTATTCTTGGAACAACTCAGGAATATGAATCTACTTTCTCAACTGTAGATTTTGTGAAGTCTAAGTAGATTAAATATTTCCAGTGAAAATTTAGCATCCAATATGAGATATAGTCTAAGTGCAAAATACATACAGAAAAAATACAAAAAAAGATATTTAAAAATGTAGAAATCTGAGTACATGTTGATTACAGTTCTTGATGTCAAGAACTGTGAAGGATCTGAGATTTTATCCTGCTTGCAATAAACATGTTAGCTTGTCAGGATTTCACGAATGTTGGCAGAAGATGTGAAACCCTGGGTCAGAGACAAAGAATTTTATTACTCATGGCCAGCAGGCGATGTGAGTGTCGTGTTTGCCTCCATTCCCCTTGTCCCTCAAGCCCCATGGGGGTGATGCAGAGGTTGGCCCAGGTGGATGCTGACATACTCCGTGGTTTTGTTTCACAGTTGAGGAACCCTGAGCTTTGGAAACCCTATCTTTTATAAGGGTGTTGCAAGCAAATCTTAGCTTTTGACCTGCAGGGAGACATCATTATACTAGACAACAACAACTATTGTCAAAAGACTCTCTAGAACAAAAGCTGTCTGTGCCACTACTCACAGTGTGCAGAAATGCAAAAGATCTATAAAAAATTATCTAACATTGAAATAATATTTTGGATATGTTGGCTTAAATAAAATATATGATTAACTTCACGTTTTTTAAAAAACCTTTTCATTTAACTTTTTAAAAGATTTTTTAAAATTTATTTTTGTGTGTGTGTGGGGGAGAGCACATGAGCAGGGAGAGGGGCAGAGGGAGAAGCAGACTCCCCACTGAGCAGGGAGACCAGTGTGGGACTGGATCCCAGGACCCCGGATCATGACCTGAGTTGAAGGCAGATGCTTAACCGACTGAGCCACCCACACACCCTTAAAAAACTTTTTTTTTAAATGTAGCTCTTGAAAAAATTTAAATGATATATGTTCACATCATATTTTTTTAGTGCTGATTTAGTCTATTCTAGGTCCTGTGCTTTGCTATATAAATTTCAGAATCAGTTTAGGAATTTCCTCAAAAAATATGTTGGGATTTTTTTTTTTTTTAAAGATTTTATGTATTTATTTAACACAGAGAGAGGCAGTGAGAGAAGGAACACAAGCATGGGGAGTGTGAGAGGGAGAAGCAGGCTTTCTGCTGAGCAGGGAGCCCCATACGGGGCTCAATCCCAGGACCCTTGGATCATGACCTGAGCCAAAGGCAGACGCTTAATGGTTGAGCCACCCAGGCACCTCTGTGTTGGGATTTTTAAAAAAGTGAAGTAAAATTTACCTAGAGTGAAATGCACAGATCTTAAATGTATTATTCAATGAGTTTTAGTAAATGTATTCATAGTTACTTGCACCCAATGAAGATACAGAATAGGGGTTGACATACTTTTTTGGTAAAGGGCCAGATAGTAAATATTTTATGCTTTGTGGGCTATAGGGTCTGTATCACATTTTTTTCTTGTCCTTGTTATGCAAAAGCAGCCATAGATAATATATAAATGAACATGGCTGTGTTCTAGTACAACTATTTATAAAAACAGGCAGTGAGCTGGATTTGGTTCATGGTCTTTAGCTTGCTGACTTCTGATAAATAACATTTTCGTCATCCTAGAAAGATCAGTCTGCCCTTTTATTCATTCTTTATATCCTGTAAAGGTGATGGCTGTTCAGATTTCTAGCACCATAGATTAATTTTGCCATAGATTAATTTTTCTATCACAATGATTTTATCTGTTCTTGGAATTCATAAATGGAATTATGTAGTATATATTTGTTTATGTCTGGTTTCTTTCACTTTACATGTTTTAGATAAACTGCTAAAACATGAAATCACATGAGTCAGTTTTTATTGTTGAGTAGTATTCCTGTATATGAATATACCATAATTTGTTTATCCATTTTCCTTTCAATGGACATTTGAGTTGTTTCCAGCCACTACAATCTTATATTGGTTATTTTTGGATATGTTTTCATTTCTCTTGGTTATATACCTAGGAATGGCATTTCTAGTTCACATAGGGAGTATAGTTTAACTTTATAAGAAACTGCCAAACGATTGTCTAAAGTGATTTTACTATTTTATACTCTCAATAATGTGTATGAATGCCCTGGTTGCTCTGTATCTTTACCGACAATTGGGGTTGTCAAGGTTTTAAATTTTAACCATTTTAGTGAATGGAAATGGTATCTTACTGTGGTCTAAAGTTGCATGTACCAGAGCACCTGGCTGGCTCAGTTGGTAGAGCATGTGACTCTTGATCTTGGGGTTGTGAGTTTGACGTTGGGTGTAGAGATAGCTAAAAAATAAAAAAAATAAAAAACTTAAAAAAATTTGCATCTATCCAATGACCAAAGATGTTGAGCAATTTTTCATGGGTTTATTACCGTTCATGTATCTTCTTTTGTCAAGTACCTATTGATGCTCTTCTATCCCTTTTATTATTTATTTACTTCTTTATTTTAAAGATTTTATTTATTAGAGAGAGAGTGAGAGCACAAGTTGGGGGAGGGGCAGCGGGAGAGAGAGAATCTCAAGCAGGTTCTGCAGTGAGTATGGAGCCTAATGCTGAGCTTGATCTCATGACCCTGATATCATGGCTTGAACCGAAATCAAGAGTTGGCTGCTTAACCAGCTGAGCCACCCAAGTGCCCCAGTTCTGTCCCTTTTAAAATTGGGTTGTTAGGCTTATTGGGAGATGTTCTTTATATTATACCAGTTACAAGTTTTTTGTTCTTTTAAAATATGTATGTATTGGGAATACTCCTATTGGAATTCTTAAAGAACTTTTTAATTAAAAAATCATACAATTCATATTCCATAAAATTTACCCTGTAAAAGCATACAGTTCAGTATATTTAGCATATTTACAAAATTGTGGCGATATCACTATTATCTAATACTCTTGAGCAGTCACTACGTGTTCCCCTCCTTCTACCCCCTCCACTGCCCCCAGACTGTGGCAACTACTAATTTACTTTATGTCTGTGTGAATTTGCCTACTGACATTTCATATAAATGGAACCATAAAACACGTGGTCTTCTCTTGGATTCTTTCACTTAGCATAATATTTTTGAGGTTCATCCAAGTTGTATGTATCAGTACTTCATTCCTTATTATGGCTGAATAATAGTTAATCGTATGGATGGATATGCCATATTTTATTCATCAGTTGATGGACTTTTGGCTTGTTTCCACCTTTTGGCTAATAGGAATAATGTTGCTATGAACATTTGTGTATATATTTTTGTGTGGACGTGTGTTTTCATTTCTCCTGGGTGTATACTCAGGAGTAGAATTGCTGGGTCATGTCATAACTCTAAGTTTTTGAGGAACTGTTACTGTTTTCCAAAGTACCTGCACTATTTTACATTCCCGCCAGTAATATCTGAAGGTTCTAATTTCTCCATATCCTCTTCAACACCTATTATTGTTGTTTTGATCTTTGTTCCCCTGGTGAGTGTGAAGTGGTATCATATCATGGTTTTGATTTGCATTTCCTTGTGGTATACTTATACTGAACATCTTTGCATGTATTTATTGACCATTCATATATCTATGTCTATTCAACTCTTTTGCCTATTTAAAAAATTGGGTTATAAAATTGAGTTGTATGAATTTTTATATTCTGGAGCCAAGTTCCATAGCAGATATGTGATTTGCATGTATTTTCCTCATTCTGTGGGTGGTTTTTTCACTTTCTTGATAATATTCTTTGTATGAAAGTTTTAATTTTGATGAAGTTCAATTAAAATTTTTTTCTTCGGTTGCTTTTTGGTGTCATTTCTAGGAATCATTGCCTAATATAAAGTCATAAAGATTTACAATTATGTTTTCTTGTAAGCATTTTATCGTTCTTTACATTTAGGGTTTTGATCCATTCCTACTGGCATTTAATTGGGATTCATTAAGTCTGAGTTTCACAGGTGATTGTGATGTCCAGACAGGATTGGGCTTAGAAAGTCCACACCTACTAGGAGAATAGATCAGAGACTAGCAAACTTTTTTTTTTTGTAAAGGAGCAGATAAAAAATATTTTTGACCTTGCAGACTGTATGATCTTTGTTGCAACTACTCAGCTCTTGTATTGTAGTGTGAAAACGGTCATAGACAATACATAAACTAAACTAATGGGTATGGCTGAGTTTGGCCTCTAGGCCATAGTTTGCAGACTTCTATACTAAATAAATATTCATATGTAGTTTGTTTAATTTAATATTTATATTTAAAACCACCTGGAATTTATTTAGGTATGTAGTCTGAAGGGATAATCTAATTTTTTCTGTTGTCTCCTAGTGGTCCACATGTCACTTGTTGAATAATCTGTTGCCTCCCATTGCTTAATTTATTTATTCAACAAATAGTTATTGTGTGTCTGTCATATGCCAGGCATTGTAGGTGCTAGGTATATAGTGAATTGAACAGACAACCTATCCTCTTGTAGCCTGCAGTCTAGTTGAGAGGGACAGACCAGATGAATAACAAAAATGTAAGATGTTAGATGATAAAAGAACAGTAACAAGATTTAGTATGCTTCCCTCTTTTATTATATATTAAATTATGCCATGAAGCCTTTTTTTTGAGTATTGCGTTCATCTTTTTTTAAAGATTTATTTATTTATTTTAGAAAGAGAGAGTGTGCGTGTGTGCACGTGCAAGTGGGGGAAAGGGCAGAGAGAGAGGGAGAGGGAGAGAGAATCGCCAGCCTACCGCGCTAAGCACAGAGCCTGAGGCGGGGCTGGATCTCAGGACCCCTAGATCAGGACCTGAGCTGAAACAAAGTTGGATGGTTAACTGACTGAGCCACCCAGGCATCCCTATTCATTGATCTTTTGATCATAATGTTTTACATTTATTTTCATATCTGGTAGGCAAGATCCCCCACGTTACTTCTTCACAATTTTCTTTTTTTTCTTTTTTCTTTTTTTTTAAAGATTTTACTGATTTATTCGACAGAGATAGAGACAGCCAGCGAGAGAGGGAACACAAGCAGGGGGAGTGGGAGAGGAAGAAGCAGGCTCATAGCGGAGGAGCCTGATGTGGGGCTCGATCCCATAACGCCAGGATCACGCCCTGAGCCGAAGGCAGACGCCCAACCACTGTGCCACCCAGGCGCCCCTTCTTCACAATTTTCTAAGGATTTTTGGTGGAACTGTATTTAATCTGAAAATTGTGAAGAATTGAAGAATTGGCAATGTTGGTAAAGTTGTGTTTGTTTCTAATAATATGTCTATTTTTACAAATTTTCATTTATGCCTTTGAGATTTTTTATATGTCTTACAAAGACAATATTGTTCATCTTTATTTTAAACCTTTTATTGTAATTGTTAAGTCGGATCCTTTTTTTTTCTATTGTATTTTCCAACTGGTTATTGCTAGCATTTTAGATAAAACTGTTAAAATATTTTCCAGTAACCTTCTTTTTTTGCTTAAGAGGGGCCATAATCAAGCTACTGCATTCTTTATAACTCTTAAGTGGCTTCCTATTGTCTTCAAGGTTAAATTCAACTTGCTTATCATTGCAAGGCCCTGTGTCACCTGGTTCCTTTATATTTCTCTAGTAGCTCATCTCTTGCCCCATTCCCTTCTACTTTATGTCTCAGCCATGCTGAACTTCTTTAATTTTCTTTACTGTGTGCCGTACTCTTGTGTTTCAGAGCCTTCTCTCAGATGCTAATGGATCTCATTCCCTCCCTCCTTCCCTCCCTCCCTTCGCTGGGTAACATCCATTTGTCCGTTTGCTCTCAACTGAAACATCATTTCTTCCGAGTACCCTTCCTTAACTCCCTAGGCTAGGTTACTAGCTTTGGCTCTCTGATCTCCTAGCGCCTCCTCCTTTACTACTTCCTATACTTCATTAGAGTTGTTGATGCACTTGTTTGTATCTCTCCCAGTGCACTGTCAGTATTTTGAGTGCAGTTACTGTGTCTTTCCAACTCACCCCCGATTGTATTAGAAGTTCTTAGCGCAAAGCTTTGCATTCTATAGATGCTTCATAAATATTTGTTTAGCTGCTGACTAAATTCAGTTCTTTTATTTCATAGGTTTTCAGTTGATTCTTTTCAGTCTAATTAAGCTTTTGAACTTATATGCACCTTAGTTAAATTTTATGTTGGGAGTTTCATCCAATTTTTGTAGCACATTAACATCCTCTTGAATCAGGATTGTTATCCAGCATTGATTTGTCTCCCAACTTAGTGTCCTCTTCATGTTTGAGGGCTAGGTCATTGTCTTATTTAGTGCCAAATATATTAATATTTTGTCATCAGAGCTCAAATAGGTATACATAAATTTGGTTTGTCAAAACCGTAAAAGCCAACAATGTGAAATATAAGGGCTTTCTGATTTATAGGGAGAGGAATTTTTTCATCCAGCTCTTCAGTTTGGGGCTTTTAATAGAAAAAGCTGCTGCTGGTGTGTTTTGGAAGTGCTGTTTCTTAACACAGGCAGGCTGACCCTAGCGTGCAGGCAGGGCAGAGCTCTGGCTTGAGGAGGATGGAGATCCAGGAGGAGAAGGGGTTGGTGGTTGCTCCAACAGGCTTGAGTACTTCAGATTAGAGGGCCTGAGAGAGGTTCCTGTTTTGAGTTTCTATTGCCTGGCTACGACAAGTGGGAACACAGCCTTCACTTATCGGTAGTATTATGGTTGTTTTAATGAGAGTGACATCGTGGTGGTTTGGGTCACTTAGCTTCAGATGCTGACTTGGTCATTTACTTAAGTTTTCTAACCTTTTAAGTTATTTTAATTTCCTTGTTTGTAAGGAATAACAATAGCTACCTCACATTTTTTTGAGAGGAGATAAGTACAGAAAGTGCTGTGTGCTAAGCACGTAGTAGGCACTTCATAGTGTTAGTTTTCTTTATCTTTCAGAATTCTGTCACTCATGAATTTTCTTTTTTTCCCCTCACTCATGAATTTTCAAATGAATTCAAGTTTTACAAAGAAAACTTGAAGCTGTTAAAATGAACATAAAGCATATAGCTTTCTGGGTTATATAAATACCTCTTGTAGTCTGTTGATTTTGTGTAACTTTGATTATTCTACTGCAGTAAACATGCATACTGCCTTGAAGTGGTCAGATTCATCACACTGTATTGAGTGTTCTGGATATACAATTGTTCAGGAGTGAATAATGCAAAAAGATAGTTACCTTGGAAACTCTATTTTGTATAGTTGTGTGTCATGATGCATATCTTTAGTTCTTTCCTTTAATCATAGGATATTTTTGAGCTGAGAAGTCTTTATAGAAGGTTTTTGAACCAAACCCCACTTTACTAACAAGTTATGTGTAAAGTTTCTGCACATTAAACCACATCTTTACTGATTTTGAGTATAAAGTTAGAGATAGGTTCTCAAAAAATATTTAACTTTGGGGTGCCTGGGTGGCTCAGTTGGTTAGGTGTCTGTCTTTGGCTCAGGTCATGATCTGAGGGTCCTGGGATTGAACCCTGTGTCAGGCTTCCTGCTCAGTGGGGAGCCTGCTTCTTCCTTTCCCTCTGCCTGCTGCTCCGCCTGATTGTGCTCTCTCTCTGTGTCAAATAAATGAAATGTTTAAAAAATATTTAATTTCAAGTATTAGAAAACCTTAAGGATGAAGCAGACCTTTAAAATAACATTTTTTCTTAAATTTTTTATCTTAAGTAATCTCTCCACCCAGTGTGGGACCTGAACCCATGACCCCAAGATCAAGAGTTATACGCTCCATGATGGAGCCATCCAGGTGCCCCTTAATAACATTTCTTAATGGTAAAATGCTTACCTTCTGCTGAAATAGTCTGGTCTCCCATTTTGCTTAAGTCTCTAAAGAACATCTTCAAAATATTCTCAACTATCTACCTATGTGTAGAATTAAAAATCCATTCCAATTTAAAGCACCAAAGATTACAAAGTTCATTTATTCCCTTTGCTATTATCATTCCAGCTCTATAGAAACTGTGTTAATACAGTTAAGCTTTATAACCTAGGTATTAGTCAGGGTTCTCTAAAAAAACACAAGAAGTAGAGTATATATACATTTAGAAAGAGAAAGAGATTTATTGTAAGGAATTGGTTCATATCCCTCTCTGCCTCAGTTTCTAATTATGGAGGCTGATAAGTCCCAACATCTGCAGTCAGCAAGTTGGAGACCAAGAGTCCCAGGAGACTCAGTGGTGTAATTCCAGTCCAAGTCTGAAGGCCTGTGAACCAGGAAAGCAGATAGTGTAGCTTTAGTCTAAAGACTAGCAGGCTCAATGCCCAGGAAGAGCCTGTATTTCAGTTGGAGAGCAAAGACAGGAGAAAACTGATGTCCCAGGTTAAAGGCAGACAAGAATTCTCTGACTCAGGGAGGGTCAGCCTTTTGTTCTATTTAGGCCTTCAACTGATTGGACGAAGCCCATCCACATTAGGGAGAGCAGTTTGCTTTACTCAGTCTAGTGATTCAAGTGTGCATCTCATCCAGAAATACCCTCATAGACACATCCAGAATGATGTTTGACCAAATGTAGGGGCATCTCATGGTCTGATCACCTCGACACATAACGATCACAACATATCATCAAGACTATGATTGTCCTCCATGTATCACCGTTTTCCCTCATGTTCTTAAGATGCTTGCAATAGTCCAGGTACCCCATTTGACAGATAAAAGTACAAAGCACCTGTGTGGCGCTGTCGGTTAAGCATCCGACTGTTGGTTTTGTGTCAGGTCCTGATCTCGGGGTTATGTAATTGAGCACCTCCACTGGGCTCCATTGGGCTCCATGCTCACTGCAGAGTCTGCTTAAGACTGTCTCTCCCTCTCCTCCTACACAACCCCCCCTCTCTGCACTTACGCACACATTCTTTCTCTCTGTCCCTCTAATAAATCTTTAAAAAAGTACAAAGGCAGGAACGAATGAGTTATTTTTCTGCCTTTTAGAGATCACTGGGGGAAACTTTGGCAGAAGTTGACTTCCTCTTAGGGATCAGGCATCATTGGCTAGGATGGTGATCACGTGCCCAATCTGCCATGAAGAATATTACCTTGACTGAGAGTTAACTCCAGAGCCCATCCTGTCTCCCTGCTGTACCTGTGGGGACAGATGCTGGCTCTGCCAGTACGTGACTGTGGGAACCCAGACAGATTATTTACTTAGCTCCTCTCTGCCTCAGTTTCTTCACCTTTAAGAATAATGGTAGTACCTATGTCATAGAGTGGTTATGAAGATTAAATGAGTTAATGTGTGTAAAGTACTTAGACAAGTACCTGGCACCTAGTAAGTACTTAGTAAAAGTTAGCAGTTGCTGCTGCTGCTATTATTGGCCGCATGATTTTTGTCAGTTTACAGTGCTAACTCTGGTCCAAATTATGGACATCTTTGAACTAGACTGTTGTGATAGTTACCTGACTGGTCTCTCTGCTTTTACTTAAAAAAAAAAAAAAATATATATATATATATATATATATATATATGTAATAACTTTATTGAGATATAACTCACATACCATACAATCCATCCATTTCTGTTTCTACTTTGCATTCCTACCATCTTATTTTCTATAGAAGTAATCTTTTAAAAAATCATGTCATGCTTTTGATCAAAACCTACTTGTTCTTAATCCTATTTGTAAGTCTACACTGTTTACCATGGTTTATAAAGACCCTAAATGATCTGGTCCTTGCTCTTCTTTTCTTTTTTTTTTTCTTTTTTTTTTTTTTATAATAATGATTTTTTATTATATTATGTTAGTCACCATACAGTACATCCCTGGTTTTCGATGTAAGGCTCGATGGTTCATTAGTTGTGTATAACACCCAGTGCACCATGCAATATGTGCCCTCCTTACTACCCATCACCGGTCTATCCCATTCCCCCACCCCCCTCCCCTCTGTAGCCCTCAGTTTGTTTCTCATAGTCCATAGTCTCTCATGTTTCATTCCCCCTTCTGATTACCCCCCCTTTCTTTATCCCTTTCTTCCCCTACTGATCATTCTAGTTCTTATGTTCCATAGATGAGAGAAATCATATGATAGTTGTCTTTCTCTGCTTGACTTATTTCACTAAGCATTATCTCCTCCAGTGCCGTCCATGTTGTAGCAAATGTTGAGAACTCGTTCTTTCTGATTGCTGAGTAATATTCCATTGTATATATGGACCACAACTTCTTAATCCAGTCATCTGTTGAAGGGCATCTCGGCTCCTTCCACCATTTAGCTATTGTGGACATTGCTGCTATGAACATTGGGGTGCATATGGCCCTTCTCTTCACTACGTCTGTATCTTTGGGGTAAACACCCAGTAGTGCAATGGCTGGATCATAGGGTAGCTCAATTTTTAACTTTTTAAGGGACCTCCACACTGTTTTCCAGAGTGGCTGTACCAACTTGCATTCCCACCAACAATGTAGGAGGGATCCCCTTTCTCCACATCCTCTCCAACAATTGTTGTTTCTTGCCTTGTCTATTTTTGCCATTCTAACTGGCGTAAGGTGGTATCTCCGTGTGGTTTTGATTTGAATTTCCTTGATGGCTAATGATTTTGAACATTTTTTCATGTGTCTGTTAGCCATTTGTATGTCTTCATTGGAAAAGTGTCTGTTCATATCTTCTGCCCATTTTTTGATTTGTTTATTTGTTTCTCGTGTATTGAGTTTGAGAAGTTCTTTGTAGATCTTGGATACCAGTCCTTTATCTGTAGTGTCATTTGCAAATATATTCTCCCATTCCGTGGGCTGCCTCTTAGTTTTTCTGACTGTTTCCTTGGCTATGCAGAAACTTTTAATCTTGATGAAGTCCCATAAATTCATTTTATCTTTTGTTTCTCTTGCCTTTGGGGATGTATCATGAAAAAGGTTGCTTTGGCCGATGTCGTAGAGGTTGCTGCCTATGTTCTCCTCTAGAATTCTGATGGATTCCTGTCTCACATCGAGGTCTTTCATCCATTTGGAGTTTATTTTTGTGTATGGTGTGAGATAGTGGTCAAGTTTCATTCTTTTGCATGTAGCTGTCCAATTTTCCCAGCACCATTTATTGAAGAGACTGTCTTTTTCCCACCGGATGTTTTTTCCTGCTTTATCAAATATTAGTTGCCCAAAGAGCTGAGGGTCCATTTCTGGGCTCTCTATTCTGTTCCATTGGTCTGTGTGTCTGTTTTTGTGCCAGTACCATGCTGTCTTTGTGATCACAGCTTTGTAGTACAGCTCGAAATCCGGCATTGTGATGCCCCCAGCTTTGTTTTTCCTTTTCAACAGTTCCTTGGAGATTCAGGGTCTTTTCTGGTTCCATACAAATTTAAGGACTATTTGTTCCAGTTCTTTGAAAAACGTTCTCGGTATTTTGATCGGGATAGCATTGAAAGTGTAGATTGCTCTGGGTAGCATGGACATTTTAACTATGTTAATTCTTCCGATCCATGAGCATGGAATATCTTTCCATCTTTTTATGTCTTCCTCAATGTCTTTTAAGAGTGATTTATAGTTTCTAGAATAAAGGTCCTTTACGTCTCTGGTTAAGTTAATTCCAAGGTAACGTATGGTTTTTGGTGCTATTGTAAATGGGATGGATTCCCTAATTTCTCTTTCTTCGTTCTCGTTATTCGTGTACAGAAATGCAACTGATTTCTGAGCATTGATTTTGTATCCCACCACGTTACTGAATTGCTCTATAACTTCTAATAGTTTGGGAGTGGCTTCTTTTGGGTTTTCCTTGCTCTTCTTTTCAACTTCATCTTATATTCTATTTTGTTCATGTAAATCAGCCACATAAACTTCTGTTTTCTCCCTCAAAAATGTAAAGCTTATTTCCATTTTCACTTGAGGTTTTTTTTTTTTTTTAAGATTTTATTTATTCATTTGACAGAGAGAGAGACAGCCAGCGAGAGAGGGAACAGAAGCAGGGGGAGTGGGAGAGGAAGAAGTAGGCTCCCAGTGGAGGAGCCCGATGGGGGGTTCGATCCCAGAACCCCGGGATCACGCCCTGAGCAGAAGGCAGACGCTTAACGACTGAGCCACCCAGGCGCCCCTCATTTGAGGGTTTTTGCCAGAGCTCTTCTCTCTGCCTGGGTGTTCTCACAGATCTTCCGCAGACTCCTTTTGGCATTCAGGTGTCAACTTAAATGTCCCTTCCATAGGAAGGCTTTTACTTACTACTCTTAGGAGTCCCCAGTCATTCCCTAGCATTGTGCTTTTTAAACTTTAATGTGCATATGAAATGCCCAGGTATTTTGTTATACTGCACATTTTGATTCAGACCCTGGTAGGGGGCCGAGATTCTGTTTTTCTCTTAAACTCCCTGGGGATGCCCATGCTGTTGGTCAGAGACCCTAAGATATCACTTTTATTTTCATCAGTGTACTGATCACTGTCTGTTCCTTTCTTTAATTTTTTTGTCTGTTTTTCCCCTTGAGTGAAGGCTCCACAAGGAAAGGAATTTGTTTTTAGTGTTTTTTTTTTTTTTCCACTGATAGTACCTCAGATATAGTTGGTTTTCAGCAAACAGTGAATGAACAAATTTATCCATGGATTTTTTAGTTATTGTATAATAGGATTATTATGAGGATTAATAAAAATAATTATGTCGTTACTTACCCTAGTCCCTGACACACAGTGAGTGCTCAATAAAAGTGAGCTGCTATTAATAGATTTTCCTTCTAAAACTCTAAGTTTTAGCAATTCTTTAAAACAGTGGTTCTTAACCAGTTTTTGTTCACAAACTTGTTTGAAAATCTGAAGGAGGCTATAATATATTTAGAGATCTTGTCTCAGAAAAAATACACAATAACACATACACAACACATAATTTTCTTTTAGTGGGCTCCCAGGCCTCTCCACCCCCACCACCGTCATGGATCAGAAGTTAAGACCTTTTTAAAAAAAGAACTGTGTGTTATATAACAACTTTTGTCAGGGCTATTGGTGACAATTTGCCTTTTTCTAATTTCTTTTGTAATTGTGCTGTTCAGTTGCCTCTTCTTTCTGCATTGTAGGCTACTATGTGCCATTAAGACAAGCATAACTGTAGTTTATTATTTATTAACGTAGTGATATTAGTTAAGTGGAGCATATTAACTTGTTGACTGCAGAACTTCAGAAGAATTTTTTTCTTCCAAATTTCTGTCTTAAAATGAAAACTTAAGAATTGGGGGAGAAGAAACCCAGCTCTTGCTCAGCTCCAGTCCTTGGCATCGCAGTTTGGGCCAAGACACAGATAGGGACAGGAGCCAGGTACCAGTGGGTATGTTGCAGTCCCGGAAGTAATTCTGCAAACTGCATTGATGAAAAGGGACCGATATTCAACCTACTTCCAGGTGAATCCAACAGAAGTGGCTTGCCAACTGAAATTGAACAAGAATACAAACCAGTAGATGAAAACAATGCTTTTTATTACAACTTCAGGCCTCTCAAGAGAAGTCTGCCCTCAGACACACAGGACTTGGGCCAAGATGGACCAGAAAAGATGATTTTATTATGTAAGAGAGAGGGGTTCCCATCTTCATGCCAGGCAATGCATTCGATGTATTTTATGTACTGTAGTACATTTTGGAACAAAATATTTTGTGGAAATTTTAAAACATCTGAAAAAGAAGTTTGTTTTATCTTTTTTTTATCCCCCATGAATTCTTTTTTTTTTTTTTTAAAGATTTTATTTATTTATTTGACAGAGAGAGAGACAGCCAGCATGAGAGGAAACAGAAGCAGGGGGAGTGGGAGAGGAAGAAGTAGGCTCCCAGTGGAGGAGCCCGATGGGGGGTTCGATCCCAGAACCCCGGGATCACGCCCTGAGCAGAAGGCAGACGCTTAATGACTGAGCCACGCAGGCACCCCTCCCCCATGAATTCCTAAAGCTTCCTTTACCTGTCCCATTGTCCTGGAAAATACCTGTTTCCTTTGTATCATATTCAACCAAAATCTTTATGAAATTAACTAGACTGCCCATGTCTATAAAATTGCTGTAAAGAATAAATTATACTGTTTTTTAAAAAAATTCAGTTTGAGAAGCAAATTGACAGTATTTTGGCAGTGTTTCATATCTCAGTCTTCAGAAACCTGACTCTAATTGTGAATTATAGATATGCTTCAATTCTTATGAAAAACCCAGATGCAACACGGGGTGAATTTATAGAGTGGGTATTTGACAAGTCCAGTGTGAAGTGCTCTAATGTTACCATTGCATGTGCTTGTAGAGCTGGTGGACATTGTTGAGAAGTATGATTGCTGTCACAATTAGAAACTTAAGACCCAAATTAAAGAACAGTTATGTTCTCAGTACTTCATACTGTTTTATTTTTTTTTCCTGGATATCTGTAAATTTTCAAACGTTACTCTATCAAAGCAGAACTATAACCAATGGAAAAAAATTGGGGGCTATCACTTTCCCTAGTAATAGTGCCCCAGCAAACCTGGTGAACATTCCCAAAAACAGTGGCGTTTCTTATAAGAAGGGGGGCACAAAGTGACAAGGGACAAGAAGCACAAAGATTCTTTGTATGCCCAGGGAAAGTGGCCTTTGATGTGAAAGTGTGGGGTTTGGAGCAAACAGTCCAGAAAGAATTCTTGAGACATCTTCAGTGCAAAAAGGTGGTTTTATTAAAGCACAGGGACAGGACTTGCGGGCAGAAAGAGCTGTGCTGGGGTCGTGAAGAGTGCCGATTATATACTTTCAAGTTGGGAGGGGTTAGGGATAGTGTAAGTCTCTAAGGAATTTGGAAGCAAGGTTTCCAGGACCTTGAGGGGTCCTCTATTACTGTCTAGTAAAACCTTAGTCATGAGTCCCTTCAGATGTATATCAGTGGGCCATACGCTTGGCGGGCGATTGCTAACATATATCTTGGGAGGTAGAGGTAAAGGAAGTTTCCAAAGGGATTTTTATTTCTTAAAGTAGACTTTTAGGATCCTGGAGGTCAGGATAACGTTAAGCTAGGATTGCCTTTTGCCTTTAGCAAACTATTAACATCAAGGCAGTTGAGTTCCTAGACGGGGGTCACACTGCCTGTTCTCAAGGACTTGTCAATGGGCTGTAAGTTATAAGGAAATTTAATTTTTTTTCTTTTGCCTTTGTTCCCCACATCAGCCTTATTGCAGGAAGCAGAGAGGCTATGGTGGCAGACTAAGCAGATTTTCGAGGAAAAAGCTAAAACTACAAAGGAGATGGTGCTGTTGCCTGAATGTGTTGAGCCCAACTGCAGATCTAGACAGTGTTGGCCATTAAGACATTTTAAACCGGGAGGTGATTAAGATGAGAAAGGGTCAAGTGATCCAGTTCTAAGCTTCATCTCTTGTTTAATATGAAGACAATAAAATCTTGAGGTTATGTTCACTTCAAAAAAAAAAAAAAGGAAATTGAAGTAATCACAAATGCAGTCAAAGGCTGGGGAAACTATTTTTTCTGGGGGTGGGTGTGTGCGGATAGAAATAATTGTCAAAATACTATCTAGGAAGTTATAATCGTTCAGACAGGAGGACATCATGATATTGACTAAGTCTTACAGCACATGGGCTATGGAGTTTAGTGGGATCTTCCTAAAACTTATTTAGGAGAAAGTAGTAAAACAAGGTACAAAATTGAGATATTAGTGCAGGCTTTATGGGCTTCTAAAATCTCCCATTTATGTTGTAGATCAGTGTGTGGATCTTCAGAATGGCATTTTCCCACTGTCCATTTGGAGTACAATAAGACAAATTAATACAAATCAAAATAATATGGCAGCAGCATCCCATAATTTGTGTACACTGATGTAGTAACAGATTTAATTTAGTGCAGCTTTTGAGAAGTCTTTTGTGTTTCAATTTATACAGCTGCTATCCAGGCCTAAGCTGGCCAATCTCTCAGCCTTCAGTGTCTTGTCTGACTGATTCTCTCTCTTTTTTAGACTTTTTTTTTTCCAAGATCAGTTTTAGATTCATAGCAAGATTGAGAGGAAGGTACAGAGATTTTCCCATATTCTCCCTACTCCCCCCTCCCCCACACATGCATGGATTCTCCTATTTTCAGTATCCCCCACCAGAGTGGTGCATTTGTTAGAACTGATGAACCTATGTGGACTCATTATAATTACCTAAAGTCCGTGCCTTACATTTGGGTTCACTCTTGAACTATGGGTATATATGTATAATGCATGACGTGTATCCATCGTTACGGTATCATAGAGTATTTTCACTACCCTAAAAATCCTCTGTGCTCTGTCCGTTCCCTCCTTCCTACCTCCCCACCCTTTGTCTACTGCTGATCTTTTTACTGTTTCCGTAGTTTTGCCCCTTCCAGAATGTCATATAGTTAGAATGTCTGACCTTATGATATGCAGCTTTTTCAAATTGGCTCTTTCTCCATGTGTTTTCATGGCTTGATAGCTCATTTCTTTTTAGCGCTGAATAATAATCCATTGTCTAGATATACCAATTTATTTGTCCATTTGCCTACTGAAGGATGTCTTGATGGCTTTCAAGTTTTGGAAATTATGAATACAGCTCCTGTAAACATCTGGGTGCAGGGTTTTTTGTGGATTTAAGTTTTCAACTTCTTTGGGTAAATACCAGGGAGCAAGATTGCTAGATTATATAGTAACGGTATGCTTAGTTTTGTAAGAAACTGCCAAACTATCTTCCAAAGTGGTTTTACCATTTTGCATTCCCACCAGGAATGAATGAGAGTTCCTGTTGCTCCACATTCTGGTCAGCATTTGTTCGTGCTCTGAATTTTGGCCATTCTAATAGGTGTATAATGGTGTGCCGTTATTGTTTTACTTTGCATTTCCCCAATGACATACAATGTAGAGATTTTTTCATACGCTTCTTTGCCATCTGTATATTTTCTTTGCTGAGGTGTCTGTTAAAGTCTTTGGCCCACTTTCAAATTGGATTGTTTGTTATCTTGTTAGGAGTTTAAAGAGTTCTTTGTATATTTTGTACAGCAGTCCTTTATCAGATGGGTCTTTTGCAAATATTTTCTCCCATTCTGTGTCTTGTCTTCTATGACACCATGGCATTGGCTTTCACAGAACAAAAGTTTTAAATTTTAATGAAGTCCAGCTTATCAATTATATCTTTCACAGATTGTTCCTTTGGTGTTGTATCTTAAGAGGCATCACCATACACAAGATTACGTAGGTTTCTTCTGTGTCTTTTATGTTTCTCCTATGTTACCTTCTAGGAGTTTGATAGTTTTGTGTTTTACATTTAAGTCTATGATCCATTTTGAGTTGGAAGGGTCTAAGGTCTTTTACATTTTTCTTCAGATTTCTTTTTTGACCCATATGTTAGAAGTGTATTATTTAATCTCTGTGTATTTTAGAAATTTCCTGTTATTTTTCTGCTACTGATTTCTAGTTAAATTCTGTTGTTTAGAGCAGACATTGTATGATTTCTTTAAACTTTGTTAAGATGTGTCTAATGGCCTGGAATGTGGTCTGTTTCGGTGAATGTTCCGTGTGCGCTTGAGAAGAATGTGTATTCCACTGTTGGATGAAGTACTCTATAAATGCCAGTTATAGCTAGTTGATTGTTAGGGTTGAGTTCAGTATGCCCTTACTGATTTTTCTGCCTGCTGGATCTGTCCATTTCTGCTAGGGGGATGTTAGAGTCTCCAACTATGATAGTGGATTCATCTATTTCTCTTTGTATTTGTCAATTTTAGTATCCTGTAGTTTAGTTTGATATTCCGTTGTTAGATGCACAGGCATTAAGGATTGATTCTTCTTGGAGAATTGATGCCTTCATCATTATGTAATGCCCTTCTTTATCTCTGATAACTTTTCTTTAAAGTCTGCTGTGTCTGAAATTAATACAGCTACGCCTACATTCTTTAGTGTTAGCATGTATATTTTTTGCCATCCATTTACTGTTAATCCATATGTCTTTATATTTAAAGTGGGTTTCTTGTCGACAATATATAGTTGGGTCTTGTGTGTTTTGATCCACTCTGACCATCTCTATCTCTCAGTTGGTGCATTTATACCATTGATATTCAAAGTGATTATTGATTTAGTTGGATTAATATCTACCATGTTTGTTACTATTTTCTGTTTGTTGCCCTTGTTCTTCTTGTTTTTCTTCTCCTTTTCTCTGTTTTGTGGTTTTGAGTATTTTTGTATTTCATTTTCTCACCTTTCTTGGCATGTCAGTTATATTTCTTTTTACTTTTTTCAATATACATTTACAACAGATCCAAGTCCACTTTCAAATAACACTACACCACTTCAGGGGTAGCTTCAGAAATGTTTTTTCTTCCCTCTTAGATGGGAGAGAATGGTTGAGTGGGCTGCAGTTTAGTATTTCCTTTCTCCCACATGGAAGCCTAGAGTTGAGTGGAGTTGGGTGTTTTCCGTTCCCCCAGGTCATTTGGGCTCTGATAAAACCTAGCAGGTTAGGTTCCTTAACTGGCTTCTAGGCAGGCCTTGTTAGGAATAACAAAGTGTTCTGGTGTATTTTAAAATGGTTTCTTGGGGTACCTGGCTGGCTCAGTTGGTGGAGCTTGTGACTCTTGATCTCAGGGTTGTGAGTTTGAGCCCCACATTGTGTGTGGAGATTACTTAAAAATAAAATCTTAGGGACTCCTGGGTGGCTCAATACATTAAGTGTCTGCCTTCAGCTTAGGTCATGATCTCAGGGTCCTGGGATCGAGTCCAGCATCAGGCTCCTTGCTCATCGGGGAGCCTGCTTCTTGCTCTGCCTGCTGCTCGCGCTGCTTGTGTGTGCTCTCTCTCTCTCTCTCTCTCTCTGACAAATAAATAAATAAAGTCTTAATTACAAAGATCTTAAAAAAAATAAAAAGGTTTCTTTTCCCCTCCCATGCCAGAAGCATAAGGGGATTTTCCCCATATTAACATTAAGAACTTGGTTAAACTCCTGTAGGTAAAATTTAGAAAAGAGCGAGGGCCCCTGTATGACTGCGTACCCCTGGAGTTTTTAACTCTGAGTTGTCCATATTGAGCTTCCAGCAATTTGTCAGCTAAGTTCAGGTTTTCCTACCGGTTTCCACTTGTGAGTCTCTGCTCTTATAAGCCATTACTCTCTGTATTTGCCTTTCTCTTTAATCTTGGGGGCAGTGGTTTGCCCTGCATCCTCCCATGTCTTACGGATCTGAGAAGAGATGTAGATTTTTCCGTCTGTTCAGCTTTACATTGTTAGGATGGAGTGGCAACTTCCAGGCTCCTTGCATGTGGAACTGAATAACCGCTGTTTCTCTTTTTATGTCTGCTGACTAGCTCAAGTGATGTCTTATCTTCAGTATGCATTGGTTTTCTTTTTTAAAAAATGCAAATGAAGTATATACTACTAAATAAAGATGTTAGGCTAGTACAAAATAAAAGTAGAAATAAAGATAGTTAAGCTTCTCTAAAGGCAGATGCCAAGAGAAACAACATACTTTGCCCGCAGTCCTGATCTTTCCAATGACTAGTTTTAAAAATTAGGTATTTGATGTGTAAAAAGGAATATGAAGACTGAGGAGTAGCTTCTGGATTCGGCAACAGTAGGTCTTGGGTGGGCTTGGCAGAAGCTATCTCAGGAGAAGCTTGACCACAGTGGGTTGAGAATTGAGCAGGATTTGAAGGAGTCACCAGAAAAAATAAAGGTAACTTTTTCAAGGGTTTGGCTGTGAAGGAAAGGAGGTAGAGCAGATGTCTCATGACTGTGGGGTCAAGGAGGTTTTGTTATTATAATTTTAAGATAGGAAGGGGTTGAGTTGGTATGAAAAAGTGGGTAGAGAGGGGAAGGTTGATGATATAATACAGGGCTGGTTAGCGAAGAGAATGACATCTCTGAAAAGGTAGGAAGAGAGAGGATTCAAGATTATTTTTAATAAGCACCAATTGTATACCAGGCACTGTTCACTGGGGGATACAGCACTGAACAAAGCAGACAAAAATTCCTGTCCTCAAAGAACGTATACTCTGGGGAAAAGAAACATCCACTCTGGTGGGGACAGACAGAAAACAAAAAGGTAAATAAGTATAATATATGGCATTTAATATAACTAAATCTAGTGGTTCTTGGCAGATATATATGTCATATATATGTAAGTATATATAGTAAAATATATATTAAAAATACCGGACTATATCATGCATAGTTGTGTGTGTTTTTTTTTTAACGATTTCATACTCTTACTAAATCTCTTATTTCATGAAATTTGTTTTTCAGTTGTATAGATGTGTGTGAATATTGGGTCGTGATATTCAGGAAAATTCGAAAGCCACTGATTAGAGGACAAGAAGGCTTTAATATCCTTGCTGGAATGAGTGATAATTCCTAGGCTAAGGAAAGAGAAAAGGATGGGGTAAATACAGGCGAGTTTGGAGGTTTGGTGGTAGGGAGCTGAGTGACTTTGAAGGATGGTGAGATTTTTGTGAGGGAGAAATTAAGCTGGCAGAGATTGGCAGAGGAGGACGTCCAAGTCAGGGAATCTGCATGAACAAAGGCATGACTATGAAATGAAGTAATTGAAAGTGTTTGGGACACAGTAAGTAATCCACTTAACTAGAAGGCAACTCACAATATTATTGAATCTTCCTTTGCATTTTCCAGTCTAACTAGCTTCCTGACATTTCTGCTATTGCCCATCCTGATTTGGGCCTTGATTATTTCCAACTTAGAATAGTTTCATGACCAGTTTCTCTGTATCCAAATTCATTTTACTTGCTAATGCCAGTTAATCTTGATACATTACTGCTGCAATTTTTTCCCTGTCCCCCGCACTTAAAATAATAATAGAAAACCCTGATATTCTCTATTACCCCATTACACATTACATGTGGTAGACAATCATTTCTTGTATGAGTGACTGCTTTCTGGAGAGTAGAAGGAGAGTCGTCTAGAAATGCAGGCTGGGGCCCTATTACAACTATCTTGAACCCGAGAATGAGGACCCTGTTTTTGGGGATCCCCAAAACTACCTCCAGGTTTGATAATTTGATAGGGGGATTCACAAGACTTAGCATATAGTTGTACTCATGGCTATGATTTATTACAGCAAAAAAATATAATAAACACAGTCAGCCAAAGGGAAGGCATGTGGGGCAAAGTCTGGAAGAAATTAGGTGCAAGCTTCCAAGAGTCTTCTAGTAGAGTCACATAAGAAATACTTAATTTTTCCAGCAATGAACTGTGACAACAGATGTGAAATGTTATCTATTAGGGAAGCTCATTAGAGGGTGGTGGGGGGTGGTGATGGTCACATAGCTACTCTTTGCAGCATGTACCAAAATTCTGGCTGCATAGAAGGAAACTAGGTGTTCAGCATAAACCACATAGCTTGTACATGGTACAAACAGTTTAGGCACAACTATGCATGATATACTCTGGTATTTTTAATATATATTTTACTATATATACTTACATATATATGACATATATATCTGCCAAGAACCACTAGATTTAGTTATATTAAATGCCATATATTATACTCTTAACATTTCTGGGAATGGTGGGAGCCCTCTTGGAATCCAAGTTCCCAGCCAAGAGCCCACCTTGCAAGCAGATCTTTCTAAGGACAGTAATCTCAGGCCTGCTGTGCTCTTTTCTGTACACTGTTTGTACTTCATGTGCTGCTATCCAGTGGAAACGTGGCTTCAGGGGCTTCTTTGGAAGTGGGGGTGGTACAGTTTTAGAAAGGAAGGAGATGTGAAGAGGGTGGGATTTTGTGCCCCCTCTATTTTTCTCTAATAAATTGAGGATTGCATAGAAGGTTTTGTACATAAAAAAAAGAAAGAAAAAAAAAGGTGCTGCTGTTAAAATTGTGTTTGATGTTTGAAAACCACTCCTTTAAACAATGAGATGAATTTTAAGAAAAATATTAATAAAATCACAGTTTGGATTTTAGCAAGATCATCTCTGTAGTTTATGGAAGATATTTTCCAGATTGTTTGTGGTAAATTTGGAGCAGTGGAGGTGATCAGAGGCAGGGAGGCCACGCCAGAGATATGAGAGCCCCAGCTAGGGTGGTAGCATGAGGAAGAGTGGGAGGGGATGAATTAGAGTATTTGCTCTACAGAGTGAGTAGTATTGATGGATGATTGACTGAGGACCTGGTTGAAGAGCGAGATAGAAGTTTATTCTTTTACATAAAAATCCAGTAGGTGCCCCAGGGCTGGTTTGGCAGCTCAGCATTGTTGGAGAACTTCGCTCTGCTTTGCTCAGCATTCTGTGGGCCTCTCCTTGCCAGGTTGGCTCTTCCAGCTACAGGTGTCACATCCCATTGGTTGGAACTGGTAATATGGCTGTGCCTGGCTGCTTGAGAGGCCAGAAATGGGTTATGTAACTGCGCAGCCTTGTACCCAGCTAAAACTTCTATTAAGAAAGGAAGAACAGCTATTAGAAGACAGCCCTGCCCTCTCCCCAACACTCATGGTTTATTTAGGATTTTCTTTCCTTTCTTGGGAAAAAGATGGAAATAACATTGACTGTTAATTTTTTCCCCAGGGTACATAATTTTCATATTACTGAAACAAAGGAAACATGGTATTCAATGAAACAAGGATAATACTGGCAATGTATCTTTGCAAAATCTTTGACTCAAAGAAGGGTGCCAAACCTGCCTAAAAAATATGCCTGTTTGCTGCTACTTATTGTTGCTTCTAAAAAGTACAGAGAGAGATAGTCAATAATATTATAATAACTTTGTATGGTGATAGGTGGTAACTACACTTACTGTGGTGAGTATTGTGTGTAAGGTATAGAATTGTTAAATCACTGTGTTGTCCACTCGAAACTAATATAACATTGTATATCAAATATACTTATATAAAAGAATAAATAAAATAAGAATAGAAGGGAGTTACTTGCTCATTGCACCTGGCCCAGATAAGGAATTGAGTTATGATTGATCTTGCCATGGCCAATCATTTCTCTCCCAGGAGAGGCTAAAAAAAGGATCAGAAAATCTCACTGCTTTGAAACAGACCCTCTGTTGTGTTTCAAGTCTTTGTGTTAAACTTAAAAGTTATGGAAAAGGAAAGGAATCTTACAAGCATTGAAATCAATGTGGTGATATCTGAATGCTGTGTGGTTTTGGATAGGGAGTAAAGGGGCAGTAGAAAACCCTTTGTGACTAGTCTCTGTCTCTGCTTTGGTACTCAAGAACCAGAATTAGGCTTAACTCAAAGGTGCCAGCCCTGCTGTAGGGAAGGATCTGATGAATCCAGGTGGCCCATTTAGTGGAGCGGAGGCAAAGCAGAGACTCTATGGCAGGTTAGGTTTTCTAGAAGAGGAGTTACAATGATAGCTTATGGGTTTGGGGTTTACTCTCTTTTATTAAAATGAGATGGTTATATTCATTGAACAAAATGTATTTTATCTTTTTATTTGTATTTTTTTTAAGTAGGCTCCATGCCCAAGGTGGGGCTTGAACTCATGACCCTGAGATTGAGTCTCACGCTCCACCAACTGAGCCAACCAGGTGCCCCAAAATGTGTTTTATTTTTATCAAAATGAGATTTATAATAACTGTTCACATATATATACTTGTAATTGAAAGGTTTTAATGTGACCATTAAGAAATATGTGGAGTACTATGAAATATCTTCATTTAAGAAAGTCTAAAATTTTATATGTATTTTTATTTATAGCCTATACAGTCCAGACACCTGAGATTACATCTCCAACTGCGGCTGCAGAGGTTTATTCAAAAGCTTTGGCTGTTTGCCATGGACCACTGGACCATTATGACTTTCTGATCAAAGCTCATGAGCTAAAGGATGATGAGCATCAAAGAAGAGTCATACAGTGTTTGCAGAAATTACATGAGGACCTTAAAGGATACAGTATAGAGGCAGGAGGCCTTTTTTCAAAGGTGAGTTTTGTGTGATATTAAAGATGGACCAGTTTAAAGTAAGCATTTATAAAATGGATTAAATGCAGTCAGTACAATCATGAAACTGCTTGAAATTTCTAACCAGTTCCTTTTTTTTTTTTAAAGATTTTATTTATTTATTAGAGCACAAGCAGGTGAAAGAGGCAGAGGGAGAGGGAGAAGCAGACTCCCTGCTGAGCAGGGAGCCTAACACAGGGCTCGATCCCAGGATGCTGAGATCATGACCTGAGCTGAAGGCAGATGCCTAACCCACTGAGCCACCCAGGCGCCACCCCCCCCCCCACCAGTTCCTTTAAACAAGCTTTGTTGGATCCCCATTCCTGACCTCTTGGTACTCCATACCTTTGGGGGGGATTCAAATAGCTTCATATTTAGGTAATGATTGATGCTGTCTAGTCGAAATGAAAATTGTACAATTTAAAAATTTCCCTTCCCTCTAGCTCAGGTCTGTCCCAGGATCAGCAGTGCAGAAAGTGGAGTGATTTGTTCTTTCCCTTTCCCTCCTCCTCCTGTGTCTGCTTGCCTGGCTTCTCTAAGGTCGGGATGAGAGGATGGAAGATTAGAGCAAAACATCAAAGTCTTAAGTGAACAGTTAAGGGCCTTTTGTGTGGTAGACACTGACATGCTAGTGCTTTGTTGAGAGGCACACTGGTGGGTTCTTTTGGACTCCCGTGGGGACTTCCCCACTGTTCCACTTTTGGACCTCTTATGACTCTGAACACCTTCCACCACTGCATTCTGCTGGTCCCCCTTGTCTTTGCACTTAACCTTCTTGGGTGGGCTCCTGTCAGGACAGCTGTACCCAGTACACCTTTTATGGTGTCTACTTAGGCCACAGGAAGAGTAACATCTCCTTTCTCCAGTCCCTACTCTAGCTTCAGTCAGCCTCCTGGAGACCTATGGCAAGTTCTTCCATGGACACTTCCATAGCCTGCTTTGGTAACTGCCTGTGATTTCCTCACCTAAACAAGCATCCTGCTGGGGAGGGGGATGCCCATCTCGTCATACACTCAATCCTAATCTCTTTGGGTGCTTTCCTTGGGGAGAAGCACCTGCTTTTGGCATGAGGTTTATCTGCAGGAGGTACTACAACATTCCTTACTTAGCTAACAGCTTTCTAGCTTGATTATTTTCTTCAGTTCCACTTTGGTTTTAGGGCTGTTTCTGCCTCTTTTTTTTTTTTCCTTCTTAAAGTAATTCCTGCATGGATATAACTAATATGTGTTTTTAGAATGTAGGGGAACTTGTTTCTCTTTGTCCTTAGCTTTGAGCTTTTGCTGAAATTCTGAGACAGGAAAACTCCCATTCCTTATCCCATTATAGAAGCTGTTGTCATCAGCAGTGTCCTCTTCAAATTATGAGGGATATTAATAGTAAGAAGAGTTAGAATATGGTTCAACCAAAGAAACTAGTTTTCCTTTAATTGACTGGCCAACCATCCTCCCCCACATACAAATATGCTATTATTATGAGGTCTTTAGAGGAAGGTAATATATAACATATGTTAGTAGTGCTTGATTTAAAAACTCTAATCAAAGTAATTTTACTTTTTTAAAAGCACTTTAGCGTATACTTACATAGTTTTGTTTTTATAGAAAGAAAAATGCGGCCATTGCGTTAACATCTTTTGGTTGAATGGACTAGGGATTCATTTTTAGGTTACAGAAAGAAATGGAGATTCAGAATAAGGCTGCACATGCAAATAACAGTGGAGGGCATCTCAGTTATACAGCCAGGCCTCCCGAGCCAGAGCCTGAGTCTTTGCGTCAGTGGTTTTGAGAGTCACAGGTACCTGCTGATTTTCACGCCAGTGCTCTGCCATTCATGTAAGTAGCACACTCTGTTGTTCCTTCCCCCACCTCTCTTTCCACTTCGGTTTGTCCTACCAGTTTATTAATTCTCTTCCCATACCTGTGGTTTAAATTCCCCAGTAAGAATCTGATAGGAAACCCAACCACTTTATCCCTGTTTGAGCAGAGCTTTCATACCAGGTTTTTTGGAGGCCACTAGCCAGTGTAAAGATCAGATCTCTGCGTAAGGTACCGTTTAGGGCTCCCATGAGTATGCTGGTTCCCTCCGAAGTAGACTGTGAGTGTGGTGGCCACTGTGATTGGCTGCTCTAGCATAATGGTTATAGGAACTAATAAGGAATTATCCCTTTTGATGGCCACCTTTTCTTCGTCTTCCAGTATTTCCAAAAGTTTATAGGCGAATAAAGAACTAAAAAGTTTAGAAAATGTAAACTGCTTATGTGCTGTGTACCTAATTATAGTTTGTAATACAGATGGTCTTCCAAATAAAATATTGGCTTGGTTATGTGTCACAGCCAGGAAGCAGGATGCTTTACTTAACTGGGTTTTTGGTTATCCGAGAGTGAAATTGCCTTCATGAATTTTCTGTTTTGTTCTCTTTCTAGTCCTTTCCCTTCTAGAAATACAGTCCTTTTTTTCCCCTCCTCCCCACTCTGTATCATCCCTAGGGCTCATCTTACTGTGACTGGTGAACTCATATCCAGTGAAAAGTATCCTTTAATCAATAATGTATCTGGTTGCCAATTCAACAACATGTTTTTTGTTTTTTTCCTTTAAAATAATTGTTTGGCTCTTCCCAGGGGTATTCTCCCACACTTCCTCCTTTGATTTCTGAATTGGCAATGATGGGTCTGCCTGGTTAATTGACAGTTATTTAGCAGTAAGTAAATGTAATATTTCCTACCTACAGTCCCTAGTTTTAATGTGTAGCTGAGTTTTTAATGTGTCTAATGAAAGCTTATATTTGTTTAATCCTAATGATATGTGATTAAGTCTTCTGTAGATCAGCATTTCTTTGTGGTAGTATTTGTTCTGTAGTTTCTTAAACTTGCCAAATCTTTAACATTGAAAAAGACCCAAACATCTAATGTAATCTGAGTAAAACATATATAAAAGCTTTAGTTTTTGTTTATTCATTTGTTTTTTAAGGAGGTAGAAGTTTTGAATAGAGGAGGGGAAAGGGGTCCTTTGCCCTCACAGGCATGGGCAGTCTGACCTGTTTGCTGTTAGAACTTCAGACCACACCAGGGAGCCACCCTGGCTGGAGACCTTCAGCTGTCTGAGGAGTAGTCGGATTAGACTGCTGGAAGGATGAAAAGGGAAAGGAGAGGGAAGGAAGAATCCCTCCCAAGGTCAAGAGGGGAAATCCCTCACCCTTTTGGGCAAGGGCAGTCTAGCTGGTGCCTCCTGGGGCTTTCGATCCTCATCTAGGAGTAACCTCGGCCAGGAGGTGGGGGCACAGAGTCTCCCCATATGGGCCACCAAACGTGGTGTCTCTCCCGATCAGTTGGGAGCCCCCAAATATGGGGCAACAGTCAAGTGGATACCAGCAGTGTGGGTGGTGAAAGAAGTCACCCAAGGCAGAACAAAGAAAATAGAAGTTTATTGAATACATTGCTAGGGAGTGGCAGGCAGCATAGCAAAGCACAGACTGTCTGCCTAAAAGCTTTAGTTTTTGAAGATTGTAAAGACACCACAGACCCTTTTTTTTTTCAAGTTTTTATTTAAATTCCAGTTAGTTAACATACAGTATAATATTAGTTTCAGGTGTAGAATTTAGTGATTGAACACTTAACATGCAATACCTGGTGCTCATCACAAGTGCCCTCCTTAATCCCCATCTTCTGTTTAACTCATCACCCCTCTCCCTCTCCTTTGGTAACCATCAGATTGTTCTCTATAGTTAAGAGTCTGTTTCTTTCTTTGCCTTTTTATTCCCCCTATGTTCTTTTGTTTCTTGAATTCCACATATGAATAAAATCATATGGTATTTGTCTTTCTCTGACTTATTCTGCTTAGCATTATACTCTCTAGCTCCATCCACGTCATTGCAAATGGCAAGATTTCATTCTTTTTTATGTTTGAGTAATATTCCATTACACACACACACACACACACACACACACACACACACACCACTGTTCTTTACCCATTCATCAGTCGTTGGACATTTGGGCTCTTTCCATAATTTGGCTATTGTTGATAATCTTGCTGTAAACATCAGGGTGCATGTATCCCTTTGGAGTAGTGTTGTTGGGTAAATACCTAGTAGTGCTATTGCTGGATAATAGGGTAGTTCTGTTTTTAACTTTTTGAGGAACCTCCATACTGTTTTCCAGAATGGCTGCACCAGTTTGCATTCCCACCAGCAGTGTAAGAGGGTTCCCTTTCTCCACATCCTTGCCAACACTTGTTTCCTGTGTTGTTAATTTTAGCCATTCTGACAGGTGTGAGGTGATATCTCATTGTAGTGTTGATTTGTATTTCCCTGATGATGAATGATGTGGAACATCTTTCCACGTGTCTGTTGGCCATCTGGATGTCTTTGGAAAAATGTCTGTTCATGTCTTCTGCCCATTTTTAAACTGGGTTATTTGTTCTTTGGGTGTTCTTTGGGTGATAAGTTCTTCATATATTTTGGATACCAACCCTTTTTTGGATATGTTATTTGAAAATATCTTCTCCCATTCTGTAGGTTGCCTTTTAGTTTTGTTGATGGTTTCTTTCACTGTGCAGAAGCTTTTTATTTTTATGAAGTCCTAATAGTTTATTTTTGCTTTTGTTTCCCTTACCTTGGGAGATATATCTCATAAGAAATGTCAGAGAGGTTACTGCCTGTGTTCTCCTCTAGGATTTTACTGCTTTCCTGTCTCACATTTAGGTCTTTCATCCATTTTGAATTTATTTTTGTTTATGGTGTAAGAGGTCCAGTTTCATTCTTTAGCATGTAGCTGTCCAGTTTTCCCAAAACCATTTGTTGAAGAGACTGTCTTTAAAAGAGACTGGATATTCTTTCCTGTTTTGTCAAAGATTAATTGACGATATAGTTGTGAGACCTATGTCTTCTAAAAATAAACACTGATATGCTGAGTATCGGAGAAGGAAAATTTGGGCTACTAGGTTGTTTTAGTGAAAGGAGAAGTTTATTTTTAGATTTGTTGATTTTGGAAAGTAAGATTTATGATTTTAGTTTTTTTCTAAGCTTATTGAGAAATTATAGTTCAAGAGATAAAATGTGACAATTTGATACTCTTGTATTGCAAAATGATTACCACAGTAAGGTTAGTTAATAATCTCCATCCTCTCACATAATTACCCTTTTTTTTTTTTTGGTGTGGTGAAAAATTTAAGATCTATCTTAACTACTTTTGAGTAGTTTAAAAATTTTTTAATTTAAATTCAATTTAATTAACATATAGTGTATTAGTTTCAGAGGTAGAATTTAGAGATTCATTATTTGCATATAACACCCAGTGCTTATTCCATCAAGTGCCCTCCTTAATGCCCATCACCCCATCTCCTCCCCTCCAGCAACGCTCAGTTTGTTTCCTATGATTAAGAGTCTCTTATGGTTTGTCTCCCTCTCTGTTTCTGTCTTATTTTTCCTTTCCTTCCCCTATATTTATCAGTTTTGTTTCTTAAATTCCACATATGAATGAAATCATGATATTTGTCTTTCTCTGACTGACTTATTTCACTTAGCATAATACCCTCTAATTCCATTCATGTCATTGCAAATGGCAAGATTTCATTCTTTTTGACGGCTGAGTAATATTCCTCTGTGTGTGTGTGTGTGTGTGTGTGTGTGTGTGTGTGTGTGTCTTTATCCATTCGTCTGTTGATGGACATCTGGGCTCTTTCCATATTTTGGCTATTGTGGACATTGCTGCTATAAATATTGGGGTACATGTGCCCCTTCGAATTGCTATGTTTGTATCCTTTGGATAAATACCTAACAGTGCGATTGCTGAGTCATGGGGTACCTCTATTTTCAACTTTTTGAGGAATATCCATGCTGTTTGTAATACGGTATTGTTAATTTTATTATTTTTAAAATTTTATTTATTAGAGAGAATGAGCAGTGGAGAGGGGCAGAGGGAGCAGGAAACCTGATGTGGGCCTCAGTCCCAGGACCCAGAGATCATGACCTGAGCAGAAGGCAGCTGCTTAACCAGTTGACCCACCTACGTGCCCCACCGTATTGTTAATTTTAGTCCCCATGCTGTGCATTAGATCCCCAGAACTTGTTCATCCTATAGCTGGCAGTTTATGTTCTTTGACCAGTATCCTGCCATTGCCCCCAGGCCCCAGTAACCACCATTCTACAAATTTGGCTTTTTTAGAATTCTGCATATAAGTGAGAAAATACAGCATTTGTCTTTGTCTGACATATTTCACTTAACAATATGGGCATTTTTATGTGTGTGGGTTTTTTCTTTTAATGTAAGCTTTATGCCTAATGTAGGGCTTGAACTCATGACCCCGAGATCAAGAGTCACATGGTCTACTGGCTGAGCCATTTAAGGGCTCTTGGGCATTTTTTTTTTAAAGATTTATTTATTTAAGAGAGAGAGTGCACGAGCGCACACAAGTGGGAGGGGCAGAGGATGAAGGAGAGAGCATCTCAAGCAGACTCCGTGCTGAGTATGGAGCCTGACACAGGGCTCAGTCTCAACTCTGAGCAGAAACCAGGGTCAGGCGCTTAACTGACTGAGCCACCCAGGTGCCCTTTGTGCATTTGTTTTTAATGCAGATATTTAAACATTCATTATAGTGAATGTTTTTTTTTTTTCATTGTACTTCTAAGAAACTTGCTGTAAGGCCACACTATAATATAAAAAGCACTTTCACAAAAATGTCTGAATTATTGATGAGAATAAAACTGGTGGCAGTCTATTAGGTTGCTTTTCCCCTACCTGTATAACAGTGTTTTCTCTAATAAAAATTTGAAGAAGTTATGAGCAGATGACCATGCTTTAGAAGCAACAAACTCTGAGGAATGAGCATTTCTGAACGCTTTACCTTTGTTATCAAATAAAACTTACAACCAGGTTAATCTGACACATGTAATGTATGCATAATTGTTATTGTGCTGTGAGGTAATTAGGCATAACTGGTAAGTAGTTCATGTAAATCACTATAATTAGAATTACTTTCACACAGCCAAATCAAGCATTTCTAGAGTCAGGGAGGGAGAGAATCAGAGTGTGGAGCTACTCTGCAAGTCTGTTTCCGTTAATCAGGACTATAGAGGCAGCCAGGTTTTTCCATCTTTTGGGAGGCAACATCATAGCCCAGGAGACTTGGGAATAGGAGTGGAAGGCATTGTATTCCTTTCCTTTTCCTCCTGCTCTCTACAAAATAATTTTCAGTTTTTCCCTAATGAGAAATTATTTCCAACTTCCTTTTACATCCTATCATCTTTTATTTGGATAGTTCTCCTTAGCCTCCCAAAAATGATGTGTGTATCACATAGAAAAGACCTGCCCTGCCTTTAAAGCCAGCTAATCTAAGGTCTTGATGCTTTCCTTGTCCCGGCTTCTAGCACCTGGAGGCTATGAACGGGATACCTGGAATGCTAGCTGTGGCCTTCTAGGAGATGTGGGAGGCCTAGTCTAAATCCCTTTAGTTATTAATCCAGAACTAAGCTATTTGTTGTTTTTCCTCAGTTCTTCCATTCTCTCTTCCACCTAAGGGACTGAGCACTTCTTCTCTCCATTCCTTCTTAGAACTGGAATTTCCCATGGGTAAAGTAGGTTGAGCAGCATGATTTGGGTAAAGTTTCCCTGATCCCTTTATCCATTAGAAAATCATAAATAATGTTGAATACAAAATGGACAATATCTATAGCTACAGTTTTATTAAAGACCAGGATTTTTTAAAAATTTATTTAAGTATCTATATCTAATGAGGTCAAGAGTCACATGCTCTACCAACTGAGCCACCTAGGCACCTCAAGACTAGGAGTACTTTTAAATGAATGTTTCTTATATCAAATTTTTATGACAACTGAAACAAAAGCATTATGTCCTAACCCAATGATGGCATTGTCTGTAAGAAGTGAGATCAGGAGTCAAACTACATTGTTTTTTGAGAACTAACACATCCCAGACTCATTTAAAGTCTGAAATTTGAGAAACAGTGTGATAGGCCTATTTCCATCCCCAGAATAATTAACCAATGTATTCAATTACATTTTAAGTTTTGTCGTAATTCCTAAGGTGAAATTATGCCATCAACATAGATGAGAATATCTTTAGTAAGTCTTTTGAAATGAATTTAAAGGAAGGGCTATAGCCCTATTTCATAATGTTTAGGATTGGAATTTTTTCTGTCTTTATCGACCAAAGCTGACTACTTTGGTTATGAAAGCAAAATTATATAGAGGCATCTGTACTATGGAATCTGTGCTGAGATTATAGTCAGATCTTTACATCAGGGGTTGGTAAATATTTTCTTTAAAGGACCATATGGGAAACCTTTTAGGCTTAAGGGGCGATATGATCTCTGTCCCAACTACTCAGTTCTACCATTGTAGTCAAAGCAGCCACAGAAATACATAAATAAATGTACTCCAGCAAATATTTATTTACAAAAACAGGTTTCAGGCTGAGTTTGGCCCACAGGCCCTGATTTGCTGACTCCTGCTGTAGATAACTGCTGTCTGACCAGATTTTGAAGGCTGTTGGGAGACCATTAATTATATTCATGACCCTACTTGAACTGTACCTAGTCTTAGTCTAGCTTTCCAATCTAATTTCCCATTACTTGTCTTTATATATCCCTGCCTCTAGTCAGTAGAACCACTCGGTGTTCCATTATATAGACAGACAAATAAGACAAAGTAGAAAGTTCGGAACTTGCATGAAAACTTGATACACCATTGAAGTGGCACTGAAAATCAGTGGGGAAAAAGATGGTCTAGTCAATAAATAGGGATGAGACAACTGATTATGTGAAAAGTAAAATAAAATTAGGTACTTTTTTCTCTAAACATAAACATAAATTACTTAGAATTAATGTCCTGTACTTACATTTCTTGAAGAAAATATAGAGGAGTATCTTTATGAAACTGGGAAAAGGAAGAATTTATTATACAAGATATGAAAGCCTAGGGGTGCCTGGGTGGTTCAGTTGGCTAAGCATCTGACTCTTGATTTTGGCTCAGGTCATGATCTCAGGGTTGTGGGATCGAGCCCTGCGTTGGGCTGCACGCTTTGTGCGGAGTCTGCTTGTTGCTCTCTCTCTGTTCCTCTCCCAGCTCCTGCTCGCTCACTCACTTGCTCTCTCTCTCTCTCTCTCAAAAAAAAAAAAAAAAAAAAAGATATGACAGCCTAAATTATGAAGGTAAAGATGGATACATGGGGTTATACTAAAATTTAAAACTTCTAGCCAAGAAAAAGCATCATAGGAAAAGTGAAAAGGCAGAACTGGGGAAAATATTTGCATCAGAAATAATTGACTGTGGATTGTTATCTGGAATGTGTAAAGAACTATAAAAATAGAAAAAAAAACGGTAGAAGAGTGGATGAAGAGTCTGTTTTGGGATAATTACTAGCAGATGCCACAAAAATGGATAAATAAATCAGAATGTATTTCTAAAATGGAATGTTGCATAGCATGGGATGATTTCAAAATCAGGTTTGTTAACTCTGAGGGAATAGGACGCAAAGGGAGACTTCAGCTATATCTAATGTTTTACTACTTAAATTTTGGAATCAGTATGTCAAAATAAAAAGATTTGATAAAGCTGGGTGGTAGGTAACCAGTTATTTGATATTCTATCCAATTTACCCTGTTTATTGTATTCTATAGTAAAAATATTTTTAAGTGTAATTGTTAGATATTTCAACAGGTTATTTTAATTTATTTTGAGGAAATTACAACTTGATAATGTAACTTTAGACTTGTTCATCATTTGCTTCTTACAAACAGATTGAGGAAGGGGAACTATTATCACAGAGTTCAGAAAGGCGTAGAAAGTACCTTAAACTTCTTAGCAATGGACATTTTTTTCTGAAATTTCATAAGCTAATTTTCTTGGCCTTAAATCTTCTTCGTGAATGACTGATGTTTCTGAGTTCTATATGTGTAGTTATGTGTTCATTTAATATTGGATTTAATCTGCCCTTATTTTCAGTTATGTTTTGTCTTTTTCAAGTAAAGTACCCATTTCAAGTACTGGGGAAATAATGAGCCAAGTGTTTTCTTGTCTTCTAAAGGAGAATTAATAAGTCTTCTCAGTGGACACTGGGGAAAGTAGTTCTGTTGTGTAGCTGGGAAAAGCAAATGATTTTTAGTTTTATAGAAAAGTCTATCATTCTTAGCTAGAAAATGTATCTCTCTGCTTATTGGAGGACACTGAATTGTTATATATAAATTCAATTCAACAAAAAGAGAGTTGGTCCTCACTATGTGCTAGGCTTCATGATGGAAGCCAAGGATAAAGATGTAAATAAGAATAATGGTTTCAGATTTCAGTCATACCTTGTTCAGTAGAGGGAGTGATCATAAACAGTTACAACTCAGTGAATTAAATAAAAATTCAGGTGGGTATGAAATGCATATGGGAACAGTCTTTGAGGGCTGACTAAATAAAAGGATTTTAAATTTATTCTGTATTACTCCTTCACTTGGGACTTACAGTTCTAACTCAATTATAAAGAAACTTTGTAAATCCGAAGTACTATTGATTTACTCTTGAAGGACCAGATTCCAAATGTGGATATATACATTAAAATCAACAGCATTAAAGCCCACAAAAAAATATATGGTACAAATTTATATATTTAAGTTTATATGTATTAACTATGTACTCCTGAGAAGGATCAATATTAACTATATTTAAAATACTGTGTTCAACATGTTTAAAAATATGCCAATTAAAATATGTTCAAATTACTTTCACATTTGTGTTATTAAAATAAGTGAAGATACTACTATAGGCATATGATACTGGCTTTACCATGTTTCCAGTTTCTGAATTGGTGATGTGACTTTCAGTATTAAATAAATTTAGTAGTATTCCTGTAATCATTATTAAATATTACCGTTAAATGCAATATTTACTATCTACAGAGAATAAAATGTAAATAATGCACTTGATAAGATTAATAATTAAGCACTTCATAAAACACTTCTGAGAACCATTCTATAAAGCTTCCATTTGTGCTATTAAATAATAGCAATTTTTGAAACTAAAGTTGAGAATTCAAAATTAAGTTTGAAGAGAGACCAAAAAAGTCTCAGATTTCTTCTCAGATTCAGAATGTTCAGTAGACTTGTGTGAAGACTGAATGAAACCTAAAGGCAATCCTATCATTTTCAGTATGTGGGGATTATAGGGGGAAATTCAGCACATAGAAAAGGAAAATCAGGATGGAGAGATGGTAGGCTAGAAAAATCTCTTGGCAGAAAGTATTCATGGAGTAAGAAAACAGGTCTCCATTTTAAGAATTGTTCACTTAGATACACTGGCAACAAGGCCTTTGATTTGGGGGAAGCAGTGGGGAGGGAAGCATGGTAGCAAGGGTGAGAATCTGAGTAGTGGTGAGACATCTCTTTGCAGATGAAGGCTTACCTTTGGGTGAAGGGCACACTCTAATCAGGAAAGCCACATGATGTGATAGATTTTGATTTGTGTTCTAGTGATTTCATTCTCCCTGTAAAGTCACCAGTCAATCTGGTGCTGAATTGTTTAGATTTTCCTTTTATTTTCAGTTGTTTTCCCATAAAATCTATTTCAGCCTGAAGTTCAGAGTTGTCTCTCTGAAGCTCTTCACTACTTGCTTTCACATTTGCTGTTCCTGAAGATTCTCTGTGAAGGTAGCATCTTTGAAGGATAACTCTAAGAAGTTATTCCCTTTTAACAATATTAAGCCTTTCCAGAATTAGATATTTGCCTTCATTTAGTTTAAGTTGAAAAATAAGTGGATTTTGCTTTACACATTTTTTTTTGACTGAGTGAAAGCCTTTATTCTGAAATAGGTGATAGAAGAAAAACTGAGCAGTTGCAACCCATGCCCGCATCTTTCATGGAAATGTGCAGATACTAGGATCTGAACACATGTTTCAAGCCACACTGCTGTATCATGTACATTTTCTCTAAGAGAAGCTTAAAGCATAGTTCCAAGGCCATCTATACGTGCTTCATGACAACAGATACCACCACAGGGCTGCCTTCAGTTGCCTTTGCCCCAGTGAACCACACAAATGCTGCCACAAGTATTTATTCCTGGACCACACTTTTTTTTTTTAAAGATTTTATTTGTTTATTTGTCAGAGAGAGAGAGTAGGGGGAGCAGCAGGCAGAGGGAGAAGCAGGCTTCCTGCTGAGCAAGGAGCCCGATGCAGGACTCCATCCCAGGACCCTGGGATCATGACCTGAGCTGAAGGCAGATGCTTAACCGACTGAGCCACCCAGACGTCCCTGGACCACACTTCTACCTGGCAACCAGAAATGCCTTGTCCGTGGAGCAGTTGGGAGTGGCGGTGTCCTTGCCTATAGTTTTCTACCATTCAGTGTATTCTCCAGTGTATCAAGACCAGTACTTCTAACGCATAATCTGATTGTTCCATTCTCCTGCCTAGGACTTTTCAGTACCCTCAGGTGGAAGAACAAACTCATTAGTGTGTTCTAGAAGGTCCTGAGAATCTGGTCCCTGCCTCTTGCCAGCTTCATCTGTCTTAGTTCTCTGCTTTTAATCAAAGCTCCAGCTGTGACAAACCACTTGAAGATTCTTGACAAGACCAGGACCTTCTCTTGCCTCTGGGTCTGCCAAGGCTGCCCCTCACTTCATCCTTTTATCTTATTTATCTCATATTGCTCACCTGGTGACCACATACTCCTTTCGTAAATACTTTGTTTTCTGGGTCTTTTAGGTCTGCAGAGCAAGGCTTACTGCCTGGTACAAAGTAGGTACTCAGTTTTCAATCCATGCTTGCAGAATAAATGAAAAATGAAAAACAAAGCCATCACTGAAGATTCACAAAACGATCTCTGCTGACTCTGAAGGCTGTCACCTTCTCTGCTGTCAGCCTATCCGTGTGTCTGTGTGAGAGTGTTGGTGTCTCTGTGAGTTTCTATAACCATTTGCCTCTCTGTAGATGTGTTTGTGTTCTCATTCCCTTTGTAGCATCAGTGTTTTGATAATCCAGGAGAAGCCTGGAAGGTCACTTTAATTCCTCAAATTCAAAACCTCAACCAGGTTCTGAATGAGGGGTATTTTTCACATCTTTTTCTCTTTATGAATTCCGATTGGTTTGAGATATGCTTATGTCTTGGAGATCCATCTGAACTAGTAGTGGACTGGAATAGATCACACCTAGCGTTTGTCTAAGCCAGTCCAGAATCAGAGTATCAGTTAGGAGTGAGTTAACATGGGAGATATGCTGAAGAAATTGCCTCCTGCCGTTTATCTTCTAGAGGCACATATGAACACTCATAAATGCTTGTTGCTTGAATACATGAGGCATTAAAAAGTCATTTGCATCTTCAAACTCTGTTATAATCAGAAATTGAGCCATTTCTTTTGCTAGTTGTTCAAGAGATTTAAGCTCACCCACTATACACACTTGCTAGTTGTTTAGATACTTAAATAGCCTTAATTATACTAGTAAACTGAACAAATTGGTGTACTTTAGGTTATGAGGGTTCTTTTGCAATTCAGCTGAAGGCATTTAAAAAAAGATTTTTATTTAAAGAGAATTTATGGGTGCTAACATGTAGTTCAGTCTTTTAGTTTTTAAAGATCTTCTTAGAAACCTGAAGTGATCTACTTTTATCAGAAAGTGGTCCATGTTGAGAATGATATAATGCTAGTTTTTAAAAGATGTAATTATGCTCAGCATTCCAGCTGGAATCATTGTCTCTGATTCTAACATTTTTGGAGATAATAATGGAATGATGAGGGGAGTGGGGAGAAACAGGAAAAGTAAGTAGTATTCCTGCATTTTAAACAAATTGAAAACAGCCCTTTTTATTTTCAAGCACCACCCTTATTATCTAATTGTCCTAATGGAAATTATGCTGGAGTAGCAGGTGGATAGTAACCTGGAAGGGTGGAGGACATGCTGTTTCAATTTATAAGTTTGATGGGAGTCACCTTGGATTACATTTAATGCTAAAATTTTAATATAAAACAAAACATAAGTTAAAATGATTAAATCAAAATATTCGGAATGAGGATGACAAATGTTTACTTTGCAGCAGTAAAAGGACTACTTTTGGCAGCAGTTTCGAAAGCACTCATCTAAAATGTAAATATGCAGATACTTTTAGAATAATTTTAGACTTAATTCAAAAGTGAAAGCAATCACCAAAAAAAGTAAAAGCAATTTAGTAATTAATTACCACATTTCTCCCCAACTTTTTTTTCTTTTATATGTATTTTTGTCTAAATTCATTAATTAACATAAAATGTATTATTAATTTCAGAGGTAGAGGTCAGTGATTCATCAGTCTTATATAATACTCATTACATCATGTGCCCTCTTTAATGTCCATCATCCCGTAATCCCATCCTTCAACCCCCCTCCCTTCCAGCAACCCTCACTTTGTTTCCTATGACTAAGAGTTCTCTTATGGTTTGTCTCCCTCTCTGATTTTGTCTTGTTTTATTTTTTCCTCTCTTCCCCTATGATCCTGTTTTGTTTCTTAAATTTTGTTTCTCAGATTTCATATGAGGGAAATCATATGATAATTGTCTTTCTCTCACTTGGCTTATTTTGCTTACCATAATACCCTCTGGTTCCATCCACATAGTTGCAAATGGCAAGATTTCATTTCTTTTGATGGCTGAGTAATATTCCGTTGTAATATTCCACATCTTCTTTTTCCATTCCTCTGTTGATGAACATCTGGGCTCTTTCCATATTTTAGCTATTGTGGACATTTCTGCTGTAAACATTGGGGTACAGATGCCCCATTTGATCACCAAATTTGTATCTTTGGGGTAAATCCCTACTAGAACAATTGCTAGGTCATGGGGTAGCTCTGTTTTCAACTTTTTGAGGAACCTTCATACTGTTTTCCAGAGTGGCTGCACCAGTTTGCATTCCCATCAATAGTGTAGTTCCCCTTTCTCTGCATCCTTGCCAACATCTGTAGTTTCCTGAGTGGTTAATTTTAGCCATTCTGACCAGTATGAAGTGGGATCTCATTGTGGTTTTGATTTGTATTTCCCTGATGCCGAGTGATGTTGAACGTTTTTTCATGTGTCTGTTGGCCATTTGTATGTATTCTTTGGAGAAATGTCTGTTCATGTCTTCTGCCCATTTCTTGACTGGATTATTTGCTTTTTGGGTGTGTTGAGTTTGAAGAAATTCTTTATAAATCTAGGATACTAGCCCTTTATCTGATCACATTTGCAGATATCTTCTCCCATTCTGTCAGTTGTCTTTTGGTTTTGTCGACTGTTTCCTTTGCTGTGCAAACAGTTTTTATCTTGATGAAGTCCCAATAGGTCATTTTTGCCTTTGTTTCCCTTGCCTTTGGAGGCGTGTCTAGCAAGAAGTTGCTGTGGCTGAGGTCACAGAGGTTGCTTGTGTTCTCCATTAGGATTTTGATGGATTCCTGTCTCACATTTAGGTCTTTCATCCATTTTGAGTCTTTTTTGTGTATGGTGTAAGGAAACAGTCCAGTTTCAGTCTTCTGCATGTGGCTGTCCAATTTTCCCAACACCATTTATTGAAGAGACTGTCTTTTTTCTGATTTTTCTGATATTCTTTCCTGCTTTGTCAAAGACTAGTTGACCACAGAATTGAGGGTCCATTTCTGGGTTCTCAATTCTGTTTCATTCATCTGTGTGTCTGTTTTTATGCCACTACTATCTTGTCTTGATGATTACAGCTTTGTAATAGAGCTTGAAGTCCGGAACTGTGATGCCGCCAGCTTTGGTTTTCTTTTCCAACATTCCTTTGGCTATTTGGGGTCTTTTCTGGTTCCCCACAAATTTTTAAGATGATTTGTTCCACCTCTGTGGAAGAAGTTGATGGTAGTTTGATGGGGATTGCATTGAATGTGTAGATTGCTCTGTGTAGCATAGACATTTTAACAATATTTGTCCTTCTAATCCATGAGCATGGAATGTTTTTCCGTTTCTTTGTGTCTTCCTCGATTTCTTCCATGAGTGTTCTATAGCTTTCTGAGTACAGAACCTTTGCCTCTTTGGTTAGGTTTATTGCTAGGTATCTTACGTTTTTTGATGCAATTGTATATGGGATCTATTCCTTAAATCCTCTTTCTTCTGTCTCATTGTTAGTGTGTAGAAATGCAACTGATTTCTGTACATTGATTTTATATCCTGTCACTTTGCTGAATTCCTGTGAGTTCCAGCCATTTTGGAGTGGAGTCTTTTGGGTTTTCCAGATACAGTATCATGTCATCAGTAAAGAGTGAGAATTTGACTTCTTTGCTGATTCGGATGCCTTTTATTTCTTTTTGTTGTCTGAGGCTAGGACTTCCAATACTGTGCTGAACAACAGTGGTGAGAGGGGCCATCCCTGCCGTGTTCCTGACCTTAAGGGAAAAGCTCTCAGTCTTCCCCCATTGAGAATGGTATTCGCTGTAGGCTTTTCATATTGTGGCTTTTATGATATTGAGGTATGTTTCCTCTATCTCTACACCGTGAAGAGTTTTAATCAAGAAAGGATGCTGTACTTTGTCAGGTGTTTTTCTGCATGTATTGAGAGGATCACATGGTTCTTGTCCTTTATTAGTGTAGTGTACCACCTTGATTGATTTGCAGATGTTGAACCACCCTTGCAGCCCAGGAATAAATCCCACGTGGTCATGGTGAATCTTATTGGCTGATATCTTGATGAGAATTTTGGCATCCATGTTCATCAGGGATATTGGCCTGTAATTCTTTTTGGTGGGGTCTTTTTCTGGCTTTGGGATCAAGGTAATGCTGGCCTCATAGAATGAGGTTGAAAGTTCTCCTTCCATTTCTGTTTTTTGAAACAGCTTCAGAAGAATAGGTATTAATTCTTCTTTAAATGTTTGGTAGAATTCCCCTGGGAAGCCATCTGGCCCTGGACTCTTGTTTGTTGGGAGATTTTTGGTTATTCAATTTTCTTGCTGGTTTTGGGTCTGTTCAGGTTTTCTGTTTCTTCCTGTTTCAGTTTTGGTAGTTTATAAGTCTCTAGGCATGCATCCATTTCTTTCAGGTTGCCTAATTTGTTGGCATATAGTTGCTCATAATATGTGCTTATAATTATTTGTATTTCTTCAGTGTTGGTTGTGATCTTTCCTCTTTCATTCATGATTTTATTTATTTGGGTCCTTTCTCTTTTCTTTTTGATAAGTCTGGCCAGGGGTTGATCAATCTTATTAATTCTTTAAAAGAACCAGCTCCTAGTTTTGTTGATGTGTTCTGTTCTTTGGTTTTGATTTCATTTATTTCTGCTCTAATCTTTATTAATTCTCTTCTGCTTGGTTTAGGATATATTTGCTCTTCTTTCTCCAGCTCCTTTAGGTGTAAGGTCAGGTTGTGTATTTGAGACCTTTCTTGTTTCTTGAGAAAGGCTTGTATTGCTATATCCTTCCCTCTTAGGATGCATTTGCTGCATCCCAAAGGTTTTGAACAGTTCTGTTTTCATTTTTATTTGTTTCCATGAATTTTTAAAATTCTTCTTTAATTTCCTGGTTAACCCATTCATTTTTTAATAGAATGTTCTTTAACCTCTATGTATTTGTGGTCCTTCCAAATTTTTTCTTGTGGTTGACTTCAAGTTTCATAGCATTGTGGTCTGAAAACATGAATAGTATGATCTCAGTCTTCTCTCACCAGTTGAGGTCTGATTTGTGACCGTTTCTGGAGAATGTTCCACATGCACTCATAAAGCATATGTATTCTGCTGCTTTAGGATGAAATGCTCTTAATATATCTGTTAAGTCCATCTGATCCAGTGAGTCATTTAAAGCCCTTGTTTCCTTGTTGACCTTCTACATAGATAATCTGTCCATTGCTGTGAGTGGGATGTTAATGTCCCCTATAATTATTGTACTATTATTGATGTGTTTCTTTAATTCTGTTATTAATTGGTTTATATAATTGGCTGCTCCCATGTTAGGGGCATAAATATTTATAATTGTTAGATCTTGTTGGATAGACCCTTTGATTATGATACAGTGTCCTTCCTCATCTTTTATTACAGTCTTTGGTTTAAAATCTAATTTGTCTTGGGCGCCTGGGTGGCTCAGTCGTTAAGCGTCTGCCTTTGGCCCAGGGCGTGATCCCAGAGTCCGGGGATCAAGTCCCACATCAGGATCCTCTGCTGGGAGCCTGCTTCTTCCTCTCCCACTCCCCCTGCTTGTGTTCCTTCTCTTGCTGGCTGCCTCTCTCTGTGTCAAATAAATAAATAAAATCTTTAAAAAATAAATAAATAAAAAAATAAAATCTAATTTGTCTTGGGCGCCTGGGTGGCTCAGTCGTTAAGCACCTGCCTTCAGCTCAGGTCATGATCCCAGCATTCTGGGATCGAGCCCCGCATCGGGCTCCCTGCTCAGCGGGAAGCCTGCTTCTCCCTCTTCCACTCCCCCTGCTTGTGTTCCCTCTCCTGCTGCCTCTCTCTCTGTCAAATAAATAAATAAAATCTTTTAAAAAAATCTAATTTGTCTGAGATAAGGATTGCTACCCCAGCTTTCTTTTGCTCTCCATTAGCAAATAGCATGATAAATGATTTTTCCACCCCTTCACTTTCAATCTGGAGTGTCTTTGGGTCTAAAATGAGTCTCTTGCAGACAGCAAATCAATGTGTCCTGCTATTTTATCCAATCTGATACCTGTGTCTTTTGATTGGGGGCATTTAGCCCATTTACATTTGGAGTAACTATTGAAAGATATGAATTTAGTACTGTTGTATTACCTGTAAAGTCACTATTTCTCTATATTGTCTCTGTTCTTTTCTGGTCTATGTTACTTTTGGGCTCTCTTTTTACTTAAAGGATCTCCTTTAATAGTTCTTGCAGGGCTGGTTTAGTGATCGCATTCTTTTAGTTTGTTTGTCCTGGAAGCTTTTTATCTCTCCATCTGTTTTGAGTGACATCTTTGCTGGATGGAGTATTCTTGGCTACATATTTTTCACATTTAGCACTCTGAATATATCATTCAGCCAGGTCTCTGTGGATAGGTCTGCTGACAGTCTAATGTTTCTTCCCTTATAGGTTATGGACCTCTTGTCCTGAGCTGCTTTTAGGATTTTCTCTTTGTCTCTGAGATTTGCAAGTTTCACTATTCTGTGTCGAGGTATTGACCTATTTTTATTGATTTTGAAGGGGGTTCTCTGTGCCTCCTGGACCTAATGCCTGTTTCCTTCCCCAGATTAGGGAAGTTCTCTGCTGTAATTTCCTCCTACATACATTCTGCCCCCCCCTCTCTCTTTCCTCCTCTTGTGGAATCCCAATTATCCCAATATTGTTTTGCTTTATGTTATCATTTATCTCTTGAATTCTCCCCTTGTGACTCAGTAGTTATCTCTCTTTTCCTCAGCTTCTTTATTCTCCATCATTTTGTCTTCTATATCACTAATTCTCTCTTCTGCCTCATTTGTCCTAGCAGTTAGAGCCTCCATTTTTTATTGCATCTCATTAATAGCCTTTTTGATTTCAACTTGATTAGATTTCAGTTCTTTTATTTCTCCAGAAAGGAATTCTCTAGTGTCTTCTATGCTTTTTTTCAAGCCTAGCTAGTATCTTTAAAATCGTTATGCTGATCTCTAGTTCAGACATCTTACTTATATCCATACTGATTAGCTCCCTGGCAGTCAATACTGCCTCTTGTTCTTTTTTGAGGTGAGTTTTTCCACCTTGTCATTCTGTCCAGAGAAGAATGGATGAACAAGAGAACAAAATACTAAAATGGCAACGGTGACCCCAGAGAAATATATATGAAACAAATAGAAGAGACCTGAAACTGAAAAAAAAAATAAATAAAAAAATAAAAGAATATAATCATACGGGTGAATAGAACAGAGCAATACACTGGATCCTGTGTGTATTTTGGTCTGTTTGTTAGAAAACTAGATCCTAAAATTATAAAGAAAGAAAAACTTATGTATGTAGAAAAATAAAATTAAATACATTGAAAGTATAGAACATAACTGTAAAAATGAAAATTAAAAGACAAAAAAAAAGGAGTATAAACAGGTGAACAGAACAGAGCAATACACTCTATCCTGAGTATATTTTGGTCTGTTAGAAGAAAAACTTTTATATATGTATATATGTGTATATGTATGTATGTATATATATGTATGTATAGATGTGTGTATATATATATACAAAAATAAAATTAATTACATCAAAAGCATAGAATGTAAGTGTAAAGATGGGAATTAAAAAAGACATTAACAAAAAAAAAGAATATGATCAGATGGGTAAAGAGAACGAGCAATACACTAGATTCTTGGTATATTTTGGTCTGTTTGTCAGAAGATACTGCATCCCAAAATTGTAAAGAAAGAAAAACTTATATATACAAGAATAAAATTAAATACAATGAAAGGATAGGATGTAAGTATAAAAAGGGAAAAAAAAGATAAAAAAAAGAGTTGATAAATTGGTTGAAAAAGGAAAGAGAAAAAAATTAAAATTGAAGGACTAAAGAATCATGGGGAAAAACCTATGAATTCTATATACTTTTTCCCCCTAGCACTGGAGTTTTGCAGTTCTGTGTGATCAGTAAACTTGGTCTGGGCTGGATATTCTTGCTAATCTTCTGGGGGAGGGGCCTATTGCGCTGATTCTCAGGTGTCTTTGCCCCAGGTGGAACTGCACCACCCTTGGGGAGGGGGGGGCGACCAGGCTAAGTATGCTATTCCAGATAGCTCTATGTGGCTTTTGTTCCCTGCAGGCTTTCTGAGCCTCTTTAGGGGATGAGAAGGAAAATGGCAGCCTCCCAGTCTGCAGCCCCAGAGCTGAAAGTCTGGAGTCTCTACACTCCGTGCTCACCCAGCCTATGACCAAGTTTTTCTAAACCCTGCAAACTCCTGCGGCTAGACCCGCGCCATTCCTCCCTGGGGGTCGAAGGGGGGCTCTCATGGTAGTTCTGCTGCTTGCTGGGCCCCTGCTCAGAGAACGGTCATGTCAGCATGCCGGTTGGTGGTTTATGGTGTAAGCTGAGAGCCCACTCCTGGGCTCACTGATTACAGCTGGCTTTCCTGCTCAGATGCCTGGGGACTTTGCCGCGCTCAGGCATCCCCGGTCTTCCTGTGTCCCCAGGGATCCTGAGACCATACTGTTCCACCTAGAATTCTGCCCCACTTCACCACCTAAGCGTCTTTCAGGCAGGGCTGTCCCTCACAGGAACAGACTTGTAAAAGTTCTGATTTTGCGCTCAGCTGCTGTATTACTTTCCAGTGCTGCTGATGGAGGCTCCCCCACCTCCAGGGGTTTATCTATCCATTTATCGCCTCAGTTCACTTCTGGGCACCTCCTACCTTGAGAAAGTGGTTGCTTTTCTATTCGTAGAGTTGCAGCTATTTTTTGATCCCCGGTTGAGTTCACAGGTGTTCAGAATGATTTGATAGCTATCTAGCTGAAATCCTGGGACCAGAGGAAACTAAGGTCTCCTATTCCTCTGCCATATTGGACTCATCAAATTCCCTCCCCCCAATGTTTTATTTTGAAAAATTTCAACAATACACTTAAATCCATGAATGTTTAACATTTTGCCCTATTCGTTTCTCTCTGAATATATATATGTATATTTTTTTCTTTAATCACCTAAGTTGCAACATAATAACATAATGACCCTTAAAAATATTATGTATTTCCTAACAAGGACATCCTCCGGCATAACTATATTACCATTATCACACCCAAGAAATTTAACATTGATATAATAATATTATCTAAAATAGAGTTGCCTGATTTAGCAAAGAAAAATACAGGATGTCCAGGTAAGTTTGAATTTCAGATAAATAATACTTTTTTAGTATATGTATTTCTCTTGTAATATTTGGGATATATATATATATATATATATATATATATATATATATACTAAAAAGTTATTTGATAATAATCTGAAATTTGCATTTAACGGGGCATCCTATATTTTATCTCACAACCCTAAATATGAGGCCCACATTTAAATTTTTTTAGTTGTTCCCTAAATATCCCTTTAACTCTGTGTGTGTGTGTGTGTGTGTGTTTGGATTCACACTTTGCATTTGATTGTGTCTCATAAAATTTTGATAGAATAATGATTAGTAAAATGTAAACCCCATGTTCAAAAGATTCTTTGGGTGGAAATTGGCTTTTATATGCTGTATATAAACTTCAAAACATAAATTTTACTAAATTTAGTGGTTTGGAGTGTATCACCAAATGCATAACAGCCAAGGACCCCAAACAATGGTGATATCAGGACAGTTCTTTTTTTTTTTTTTTTTTTCAAGATTTATTCTTTTATTTATTTGAGAGAGAGAGCCCAAGTATGGTGGGGAGGGACAGAGGGGGAGTCCCAAGAAGACTCTGCACTGAGTGCAGAACCTGATCTCATGACCCTGAGACCATGACCTGAGCCAAAACCAGGAGTCAGACGCCTAACTGACTGTGCCACCCAGGGTACCCCACAGCACATTTCTTTATTAGACAATAGTTTAGCCATATTGTTCAAAAAAATTTTAATGACATTCTTTTGACACCTGCTTTTCTTATCCTCCCTTCTGATTTAGGTTATTACAGTAAGTTTCCTAAACTTGAGAAGTCTCTCTGACTAGAGAGTTCTAGGAGTTTTAGTTTTTGGTTTTTGTTTTAGATTCCAGAGGTAAGTAATAGTATTCATTATATTCTTTTTCTTTTTTAAAGTTTATTTTAAGTAATCTCTACACCCAGCGTGGGGCTTGATCTCACAACCCCAAGATCAACAGTTACAGGCTCCACCAACTGAGCCAGCTAGGCACCCCAGTATATGTCTTTTTCTGCCGGATTTATTTCACTTAGTATAATGCCCTCAAGGTCCGTCCAGGTTGTTACAAATGGCAAGATTTCCTTCTTTTTTATATCTGAATATCTCAGTGTATATATTTTCTTTATCCATTTTCAGTTGGTGGACACTTTGGTTGTTTTCATGTCTTTGTGGTTGTAAATAGGGCCGCAATAACATGGGGGTGCAGAAACCTTTCTGAGTTAGTGTTTTCATTTCCTTTGGTTAAATACCTAGAAGTGGAATTACTGGACAACTTTTGGGGTATCTCCAAAGGTGTACAGTGTGACCTCCCCAAAAGGGAGGACATTAAAATTCACTGTGCTATGAAAAAGAAAGATTACAGAAATTCATATTCTTACTAATTTATGAGCCTGCCTATCTCCTTACATTTTTGACAATACTGTATTCTCTCAGACTTTTAGATTTTTGTCATGGCAGTATTTCATTGTTATTTTAAAACACACCTCTTTTATTGTGAAGGAGAATAAGTATTCTTTCAAATGTTAAAGCCATTTGTATTTGTTTTCTTATGGGTTTGTAAAAACTCTAGGAAACAAATTCTTGGTCTGTAGTGTTGCAGGATTTTTTTCTTGCCTTTTTACTGTTCTTAGCATTTTTTCCCAACAGAAATGTTTAATTTCACTGCTTTTAATGTTTCAGTCTTTTCCATTATAGTTTTTGGGTTTATGTCTTGCTTATAAGACACTACACTTAAAGATTATAAAAATAAATTCACAAGAACACGTTTATAAAGCTGTTGATGAAAAAGATTACCAGAGAAGTGAAACTAATTAATTTGTCAGGCATGGTTCCTGGGAAGGTGGTGGGTGTGAGGACTGAGATCCAGAAATTGATAGAAAGTTACATAGGAAGAGGAATCATCTTACTTTGTCACAGGAGGGAGAGAGGAAAAAATGAATGCAGATATGGGTGGAATTGCAATTTCATATAGGAAGTTGAAGGAGTTCTACCCCAGTGCCTTTTGTTTTCTCTCTAAGAAGTAGGAGACATCTGCTGAAAGTGATGAGGGGAAGTGTAGTGTAGCTTGAAGGGAGCTGAGAAGGTTCCAGAGAATTATTGTAGAAACAGAGAATGAACTAACCAGTGAAACAGAATTGTTGGCAATAGGAAGGGACTGGGGAGAGGGTACACTCTGAAGGGCTCTTCAGACTTGTTTCAGCAATATTCCGAAGTCTGGGTGAACATGATGGGAGGGTTGATCTCTTAGTATGAGATTTTTCTTATTTTTAGCTATCCTTCCATCATTTATTTCTAATTTTATTACACTATGGTTGGAGTACACGAATTCTTTGGAATTTATTGAGGTTTCCTTTATGGCTTAGCATATTGACTATATTTGAAATCATGCTACATATTCTTGAATGTATTCTTTATGTGTTTGGTATAGAGTTTATTAAATAGATAAAAAAATAGCTTGAGTGCATATTAGTGTTGGGATCTTTGAGAGAGGTGTCTCACAGGGCGTGATGTTTCTTTCTTTTTTTTTATGGTGCATTGGTTTTGATGGGAACAGATATCAGTAAAACATGAAGTTTGCAGTCTGCAGCATGAGTGAGTGGACCTTGTGATTAGTTATACAGAGCTGGGCAGTGAGTGGGAACTCCCCTGTGCTCTGCCCTGCACCTAATAGATAAGGAAATGGCAGGTTGTAGAGTTGATATGGCTTACCCAGAGTCACAAAGCTAGTAAGTAGCAGAACCAGCATTTTTAACCAGATCTTTTGGGTTCAATTCCAGTGCTCTTCTGCTCTTTTTTTTTTTTTTTTTAAAGATTTTATTTATTTATTCGACAGAGAGACAGCCAGCGAGAGAGGGAACACAAGCAGGGGGAGTGGGAGAGGAAGAAGCAGGCTCATAGTGGAGGAGCCTGATGTGGGGCTCCATCCCATAATGCCGGGATCACACCCTGAGCCGAAGGCAGACGCTTAACCGCTGTGCCACCCAGGCACCCCTCTCCTGCTCTATCTTTTGTACCAGTGGAGATAGGTGATAGGTTACCAGTACCTTCCCAACATCATTTTTAAACTTACCATCTGCACGATCTATAATATACTGTTATTGGATCCTTACCAAAAATCCATTAGAGATGGTATTGTCATCCTACTTTACAAATTTCCAAAGAATACAGCTAACATAGCAAATCCTCTAACTGTTCACTGAAGAAACTTGTTCATGTTCAGAGTTTCAAGCCTTTGTCTAGTGTTAAGTGTGTGCATTTTAAGGGTAGGGTGTGCATCAGAGCCTTGGCAAGAAACTGTTCACAGCAGATGTTTCAAATAAAGACTGAATCAAGATGACTTAGTCATGGGCAGGGCAGGCTTAAGACAGCAAACAAGGGGGAGAGGGCTGAAGGGGGAGCCTGGAGTGGGCTGGAGCTGTGGCATGAGGCCTGACTGATGGTCCTGGAGGGATACAGCTCTGCCAGAGACACATCCCCGAGGCAGGGAGGGAGCAGGAAGGAATGGCCCGTTTTTTTTCTGCTCCCCGCTTCCATCTCCTGCAAGTAGTGTGTCCCAGGGGCTGAGGCCAGTTAGCAGCCAGCCAGCAAGGGTAGCCCTCCTGGGGTGCAGAGCAGGAGGGAGAAGACAGTGGGGGAGAAGCAAATGGAGAGTGTTAGCACGGAGGAATGATACCAGGGTGGAATTTTCTGAGGCCTAAGAACAAATGTTAGAAATTGAAACATTAAGAAAGAAAATTTAATGGAACTGAAAAAGAGGGTAAATTGTGAGAAAATGTAAATTAGGAGCATGTAAATGATGTGGGTTAGTCATTTTGAAGAAAACTGTGAACCTTACCTTCCCTGAATTCACTACTATGAATACAGAATTTTAAAACTTCTTTAGGATCATTTTATAGCCTTCCTGTTAGTCACTCAATTCTGATTTCCCCCCTAAAATACAGACTTTTAAATCCCTTGAAATAATTTCAGTAATTTTTGGTAGACTGAAAATATATTAGAAGAAAATTAGCTTACCTCTCAAAGTGAAAATAATTGGAGTATATATTGTTTAGGTAGACGGTATCTAACAAATTATAGTTATATATTATAATTATAGTTATAGAATTAGAAAATATGTATGTAATATCTAGTGTAATATATTTGCTAAAATGTTCTTTTCAAAATATGTTGTGTTTACGTAAGTAAAACAGAAGATTGAACCAAATGCTATTTTTTGGGGCAGCATTGATTTGAGTTCTCGCCATGTCATCTTTTTTCCCAATCTTTGTTAAATTTTTGCCTCGAACTTCATTTATTTAGCGTAGATTGATGATATCATGTGAATAGTACTAGAGTAGACCCGGTACTGTTCCTGCAAAATGTGTTGTAAAGAATTATGAATTGCTCTGACACTTCACAGAATACAGAGTGTTGCTTTCAAAAGATTTCTAATACATAGAATATACTTAGAGATTATGAGGTTCTATGCAAGTTTTCCAATTTGAAGCTGTTCTAAAATTATTTAAGAGCATAATGCTTTTTTCTGGCAAGTTGAAAATAGAATAACCAGTGTGCAAGAATGGCTCATATAAGATTGTAAAACAAAACAAATTAAGAGGTTTTGGCAGGAGTAGAATCTGTTTTCCGTGGAGATTTAAGAATAGACGGAGAGTTAATGTGCAGAGGAACACAGGGAAGGCATCCAGCTGGCAGAATCAAAGCAAAGAAGGTCCTTTTGCCTAAACCACGGGGAAGGTTCTTCTGGAAGGGGCGTGCTGGAGTCGGGCTGGGTTCACAGAGAAAGCTAAGGGGAGCAGGAAAGCTAGAGAGGTTTCTGAGGTATGTTGGAGTGAACCCACAGATTAAAAAACAAAAGCATTATGTACTAGATTATATCAAAGCCTTTGAGAATGTTCTCTGCCAAAATCCTGACTGCTCTGGTTTGTACTAAGTGGCATAGCATTCACTTCTTTCTGCTTTGACCCTCTCTGAATTCTCTCTGCCCTGGCTTACCTTGGCTTTTACACAGGTGTCTAGGAGCTGTTGCAGAGTTTGAAGATGACTCTTCTAAGTGGAACAAAATTTAGGATGGTTATTTGGGTTGATAATAATATCAGGCAAAGAGAAGTTCCCTTTTGTTTCTTCCTTGGAGCCCTCCATCTTCCTGTTTCGGTCTGGACTTGATTGCTTTCTTGATCTGCTTGTGCTTCTGGGCTTCTGGAGCAACCCTTCTCTTACCGGGGCTTCCTTCCCAGGATCCTGTGTCTTTCCTGGAGCGAGGTGTTCCTATTCTGTTGGGGGAGGGTGTTTTTAAGACCTTGTATGTACGGAATGCCAGTTGTCCATTTTCATACTTGTTGGATACATTGGATGGATTAGGTTGGAAATCATTGTCCCTCAAATCTTATTCAAGTCTTTATCTGTTGTTTGTGACCTGTTCCCCTACCCCTTTGTTATCCTCCCCAAAGGCCACCTTGGACATTTGTAGGATGTTCTTTATATCCCTGGTATCTGAAATTTCAGGATTGTGACTTGGTATAGGTTTTACTTCCCTTCCTGCGGTAGGTACTTACTCTTTCCTCCCAATCTAGAAATCAAGTCCTTCAGATTTGAGAAAAATCTGCATTATTTCTTAGATAACTTCCTCCTCTCTTTTTTCTTCTATTTCCTCTTTCTGGAATTCCTTTTTGGTCAGATATTGTACCTCCTGATGAATTAATCCAGTAATTTTTTTATATTTTCCATCTATTCTTGTTGATGTTCATTTGTTGTATTTTTTGAGATATTTCCTCAAGCTTGTCTCCTAATCCTTTTTCTGAAATTTTATTTCTGCTACCATATTTTTTGAAATATTTTTTTATTTTTAGGTAATCTCTACACTCAACATGGGGCTTGAACTCATAACCCTGAGATCAAGAGTCACATGCTCTACTGACTGCCAGCCAGGCATCCCCTTGCTACCATATTTTAAATTTCAAAATTTTCTTTTGTTCTTGATGTTCCTTTTTCAAAATTGCGTTTTATTCTTGCTTTACAGTTTTAACAGCTTCTCTTATTTTCCCCAGCATATTAATTATATTGATTACAGTTTTATTTTTAAAAGATTTATTTATTTGAGAGGGAGGGAGAGAGAGAGTGCATGTGCACGAGCAAGGGTGGGGAGAGGAGCAGAGGGAGAGGGACAAGCAGACTCTGTACTGATTGTGGAGCCCCACGTGGGGCTCGATCCCAGACCCTGAGATCATGACCTGAGCTGAGATCGAGAGGTGGATGCTTAACTGACTGAGCCACACAGGTGCCCTGTTTCCTCTCAGTTTTTATCCCCTCTGTACCTTGTTCTGGTCTCCAACTTTCATCTTGGATGTTTTCCTTTTTAAGTTTCTACTGATTCTTGTGTGTCAGTTCATTTTATAATCTTTTCAGATACTAACAAGCCAATTGAAGGCTTTATCATAAGAGGTTGGTTGACTGGTGTGCTTTACGTAAGGTGATCTAACAGGGACCAGTTGTTTCTTTGGGACAAGTCCACACATAAGTACCTTCAGGTTTTTGTTTGTTTGTTTTCTTTCTTTTTTTTTTTTTTTCTGGAGACTCTTCAGTGTCTCTAGGAAAATTCTCCTGATCTCTTGCTTGCTGGGAATGAGCTAGGCAATTATTGTTTGGGAAGCCCATTTAGGAAAGAGGGGGAAGATTACATAGTTCCTAAATGATGTAGGGGATGTAAACTCAAGTTGTGTGACTTCAAAGCCCTTGCTCTGGGCTACTATGATTTCTGCCTCCTATATTAAAATGTAAGTTGGGGTTCGTAGCCTTTTACATCAAATTTTTTGTACTTACTGTGTACATAGCCCATTTTAGTCCTGTATTTGACAGTTAGGAACACTATGTGTATGACGATATTTAATTATTTCCATGTTAGAGATTTATAATTTGTTTTTAATTTGCAGCTTTTTTCAAGGAGCAAACCTCCAAGGGGCCTGTATGTTTATGGAGATGTTGGTAAGTGTGTTAAGGTAAATTTTGAGTGGTCCAAACAGGAGGTTCCCAGCGTTCATTCAGGCATATTTCCATTTCCACCCCTCAGTCCACTACCAGTTAGGAAATAGGATGTGGCAAAGTAAAATGGGGGGGGGGGGGTTGTGGGGAGAGGAGGGCAGTTATCTTAGTTTTCATTTTTACTTCTCATAGGGTACAACTGTAGTTTAAAGCAGGATTAGTTAGCATGGTAGGGTGCAGACATTGTTTAGTGTATAAATTGAGTTGATCTCAGGGGAAGGTAATCATCAATAAATAGGTTATTAGATAAATCAGAATCTCACTGCTCAATGCTATTTGACTCAGCTAATAATTAAAAAAATAAGCTGCTCTTTTTTACTGTTAATTTCCACTAATATTTTTACTCATAATCTAAACGGTTGTCCTCAATTTAGTTATTATTATATTTAATTTAGTTATTAGTGGGTATTCTTAATGAATGAGTGGTTACATTTCCTTGGTCTCCACCATCCTTATATTGGGCACAGAGACTCACCTTTTCTTAGAAACCTTATGAGCTATTGCTTACTTTTTAGATTTTCCGAATCAGTGAATGTTGTGCTTCTTTTCTGATTTCATTCTTGGTCTTTTTTTTTTGGCTTCAGTTTCCTTCAAACAAATTCTTCTCTCCTAATTCTAAATCTCTCCCTATTTACCCACCTTCACCGATGTCATGAAGGTGACTCTTACTTTATTTGGTCTTATTGCTTATCAATCATTTCTTATATTGGCCTCTCAAAATGCACATTTACATATAGCAAAGTCAGTTTTGCTCCTCAACTGATAAAGCTTAGGCTCCCCTATAGCCATAAGAAATTTGCGTTATGAGGACGTGGTGGCAAAGGTCCTTATCTTAGTAAGAATTTTGGGACAAGAAAAATAATAGGAGCTGAATAAGTAGTTATTAGTGCCTTAAAGATCCAACTGTTCCTTCCTGGGTCCTCCCTCTTCTTATTTGTTTTTGAATGCCTGTTTTAAACGATTTAGCAAATCCGATAAAAAGAATTGGTGAGTTCATAAACAAGTGAATGAGAGAGCTTGCCCTTTATCTTTATGTTCTTCGAGCTTACAGATTTGAAAACTATCAAAGAAGCTCAAGCTGGGGTGCCTGGGTGGCTCAGTCGTTAGTTAGGCATCTGCCTTCGGCTGGGGGGTGTGATTCTGGGGTCCTGGGATCCAGCTCCACATCGAGCCTCGAGCCTCGCCTCGCATTGGGCTCCCTGCTCCACTGGGAGCCTGCTTCTTCCTCTCCCACTCCCCCTGCTTGTGTTCCCTCTCTCACTGGCTGTTTCTCTCTCTGGCAAATAAATAAATAAAATCTTAAAAAAAAAAAAGAAAAGCTCAAGCTGTTCTTTTTCTTAGTTCATTGGCTAATTGGTATTTTTGAGAACGGTGTTTCTTCTTCTTCTTCTTCTTCTTCTTCTTCTTCTTCTTCTTCTTCTTCTTCTTTTTTTTTTTGCTTAGTTCTTATTTAGAAAGGAATTTATACCAGGTGCTTGAGCAGTTTCATGTATCCACACCTTTGGGTACTGCTAACACCTCTCATTCTGTTGTCCTCTCTCATTCTTTGCCTCTTTGGAGAACATTTACTTCCTGTACCTTCATTTTCATGTTTAGTCATTGCTAAAATCAACATCTTTGTTTCTCCTGTTACCTCAACCACTTAACCATAAATGGAGATGGTTAATAAAACACAACTGTTTCCACTTCTGCAAAAGGACTTAAAAAAACAACAATAATACCCTAAACCTATAAAAGTTAATAGATTTTAGTTTGGAAAACACAGTCATATGCTAATAAATTGAAGGAAGGTATGATAACTGTAATTCATCTGAGTGCTTGAAAGAATTAGGATATGGTAACATCTATGGCTGTTCACAGAGCTGGGTACGTGGCAGCATTTGGTTAAAAACATCTTTACAATGCTAGAGGGGAAGAAAAAGGAATTCTGCAGTAGGAAGGGAAATGAACATTTTGATGGCTGTACTCAGTTTAGTTTAGAACACTTACAAAACAGGTAGTAAAATTAGATTCTCATTTTGCTGGGGGCTAGGGGGTGGCTGCTATCTGTCTGGGAGAATAACCTCAGAATGCTCTCACAAGCTCCTTTTCCTTACTATTTTCCTTTTTTAGACTTGGGAAACAGGTGTTCAATTTTGAAGAGACTCAGTGGGAAAGATGTCTGTTTCATAGCACCCCCGTCCGCTCCTTATTCCTGTACTTGCCTTAGGCTCTGTCATGAACACTCCACTCTGCTTGTGTTGAGATGATTGACTCAGATGGACCCTCAATCCAGGGAGCCCCAGTAGAGTTATGTAAACTAGAGACCTTATCATCATGATTCAACCTTGAAATGTTTTCATTAATAAAATGCTTAGCATATCTCATGCGGAAGCCAAACGCAGCAGTGGGAGTGTTTTGTAGCTTCGTTCTTACCCTATTGTTGGCTCCCCCCCCTTTTTTTTTTAAGATTTTAGTATTTGTCAGAGGGGGGATAGAGAGTGCGTGTGCACAAGCTGGGGGTGGGGGTGGCAGGCAGAGGGAGGGAGCAGGCTCCCGCTGAGCAAGGAGCCTGATGCGATAAGGGACTGGATCCCAGAACCCTGGGATCATAACCTGAGCCGAAGGCAGATGCTTAACAGACTGAGCCACCCAGGTGTTCCAGTATAGTTGTCTTTCTTACAACAAGATTGTAAGGTTTCGCCTCCTGACTAGCAGTGGTGATGGCAGGGTTAATGATTCCTCCTGTACATTTGGAGAGGATCAAAGTACATTTTTGTTGGTTAGTCCCTTTTCTGCTACCTCCTGGTAAAATTCTGGGCTCGGGTGATGGAGGACAGCACTTCCAGCTCCTTCAGCAGGGTGGTTGGCTGTGAAAAGGGCAGCACTGGGAGGGGACATTCAAGTAGTCATTTTTGGCTTCATAGTTATATAGACTTGAAAGTTAGAAGAGCTTTAGGTTTTATAAATTATTCCTCTAGTAAAAATCTCTTGAGAAAAACACAAGATTTATTTAGGGTACTATAGAGACCAAAACAAAATTGTGAAGTAGGTAAAATTTAGTGTTGGTTTCTTCCCCACATTATTTTAAAATCTGTCCTCATTCTTGCATTCACTTCACAAAGTTTATTGAACATTTGCTGTGTACCAGGCAGTGTGGTGTTTGTGCAGATGTAATGGTGAATAAAAGCAGAGACAGCCTTTGCTCACCCAAAGCTTATAGACCCTTGCGATGGCTCTGAAATATTTTTGAACATGACCCACAATAACAAATATTTTTACATTCTGACCTACATATGTATGTGTGTGTACATGTGCACACACATACCTGAAAAATAGTTTTATGAAAGAAAACTTACTACGTGTGATATGTTTGGATATTTTCTATTCTGTTCTAGTCTATGAAAAAATAATTCTGGTTGTAGAGACAGTTTGAAAAACAGTGGTCTAGTGTCTCTAGTATCCATTACTACATGTTGGTGTGCTAGGGTTTGTTCCTGCTGTTTCATCTTTTTGGGCATTAGGATTTCTCATGCTGGTCCTTCCATAGGACACAGCTTTCTCTACTAGTTAAACTAAACTGATTGTACTCATATTATCCCAGGATCTGCCTTCTAGCTAAATGTCTGAATTACTTCTAAGCTGTTTCTTATCTAAACTATTCTGAACTACTTGCTAAAATTTTAATGGATTCCATTGGATGAGTAGGTTACCTCACCAGAACATTTGCATCTAAAAAGAATCTTATAGGGGCCCTTGGGTGGCTCAGCCGGTTAATCTGCTTTCCGCTCAGGTCGTGATCTCAGGGTCCTGGGATGGAGGCCCCACGTCAGGCTCCCTGCTCAGTGGGGATCCTGCTTCTCCCTCTCCCTCTGCCCCCCCCCTTGTGCTTGCTCTCTTTCTCTCTCAGATAAATAAATAAATCTTTAAAAAAATTTAAAAAAATATAAAGAGCCTTCTAAGAGAATTTCACTGAAACTTGTTATGTGAAATAGAACTGTAGCGCTCTAGCTGACTACTTGGTGATTTGGGGCAGAGAAATCTTTTGTCATCTCTGAAATTCTACCACACACAGCCTCTTGCCCACCATACCGAATCTAATGGTGCTTACCATAGCCACATGGAAGGAGTTTTACATTTTAGAAAGATCTTTGTTACCTTTTTCCTCCCTTTTTTGGTAGTGTTGTGAACTTAACGTTTCCCTCATATTCTCTCTAAGCACTGTTTGGTGTTGAGGAAAGTCAAATATTAATAATTACTTGGGTATATCTACTAGTCTCTGTTAGAAGTAAAAAAAAAGTAGATGTTGGTAGAAATAAGAGAAAACAAAATAAGAAATTTAAGTATATACCATTTTCACACTCAGAAATTAACATTATTTTAAATTTCATTAAATATTCAGTTATTCAGATTTCTAATTATGTCATAAATGTTTCTGTTTTCAATGTGATATTAATTATTAAGTCTTTAGTCTCTTTCTGTGTGTGTGTGTGTGTGTGTGTGTGTGTGTGACATCATACCACAGAGATGCATCAGCAAAAATCACACTGTTACATATATATATACACACACACACATATATAAACTAATTTGTCCTGTAGGATTTCCTACAACTTGGATTTTGCTGATGCATCCCTGTGGTGTAATAGGAGTCTTCCATCTCTGCCTTTTTCATTGTTTTGGCTATTCTGTGACCTTTGCATTTCTACATACATTTTAGAACTGGCTCGTTAATTTGTTTAAAAAAAAAATCCTCCTGGGACTTTGATTGGGATTACATTGAATCTATAGATCAATTTGGAAAGAATTGATAACTTAAAATATTGATATTTTTGATAAATACTGATTTTTTGGTGAAGATTGAATCTTCCAATCTATGGGCATGTTATGTTTCTTCATTTTTAAAGATCTTTAAGTTCTCTCAGTGCTGTTTTGTAGGTTGTAATGTAGAGTTCTGCCATATGTTTTGATAAATTTATTCCTATGTATTTTATGTTTTCTGGTGCCACTGCAAAATGGTATTGTGTTTTAAAATTTTAGTTTCCAACTGATTGCTGCTAGTGTATAGAATCAATTGATTTTTTTGTGACCTGGCTACATTCAGTTATAAACTCTAGAGGTTATTCGATAGATTCTTTAGGAGTTTTTATGTATACAATCATCCTGTTGCAAATGAAGACGATTTTTCCTTCACAATTTGTATGTCTTCTGGTTCTTTTTCTTGCCTTATTGCAGTAGCTAGGAACTCCAGTATAAGGCTGAATAGAAGTAGTGAGAGTGAATGTCCTTGCCTTGTGTGAAATTTTAGGGGAGAAGTGTTCAGTCTTTCACTAGTAAGTATGACGTTAATTGTAGGGTAATTTTTAAAATGTATTCATTTTTCTTAATGTGGCAAAATATACATAAGAAAATTTACCATTTTAACCACTTATACTTGTCAAGTTCAGTGGCAGTAAGTACATTGACACTGTTTTACAACCATCACACCGTCCATCTCCATAACATTTTCATCTTCCCAAATTGAAACTCTATACCTATAAACAATAATTCCTCATTCCATATGCCCCTCCCTCCCAGGCCCTGGCAACCACCATTCAGTTTTCTGTCCCTGTGACTACTCTAGGTATCTTATATATGGTGGAATCCTATATTATTTAAATTTTTGTGTCTTGCTTATCTCACCCACCATAGTTTCTTCAGGGTTCATTTATGTTGTAGAATGTGTCAGAATTCCATTACTTTTTAAGGCTGAATAATATTCTAGCATATGTTTCCAATTTTTATCTATTCATCTGTTGATGGGTGTTTGGGTTATTTCCATCTTTTGACTGTTGTGAATAATACCGCTATATTTGTTTGAATCTCTGCTTTCAGTTCTTTTGTGTATATACCCAGAAGTGGAGTTGGTGGATCATATGGTCTGTGTTTAATTTTTTAAGCAACTGCCACACTGTTTTCCACAGAAGCTGCACCATTTTATATTCCCACCAGCAATGCACAGGGGTCCCCATTTTTCCACATTCTTACCAATTTTTATTGTTTTCTTCCTAAAAAAATAATAGCCATCCTAATGGGTGTTGAAGTGGTATCTCGTAGTTTTGATTTGCATTTCTCAAATGATTACTGATGTTGAACATCTTTTCATTGTAGGTTTCTTTTTGTATTTGTCCTTTATGAGTTTGAAAAGTATGCTTCTTTTCCTAGTCTGCCAAGAGATTTGATAATGTGTGCTGACTTTCGTCAAACATTTTTTCAAAGGAATTGATTATATGGTTTTTATATATTGCATTTTATTTTCATAGGGAGTTAAGTTACTTACATGCCAGCTTGATTCATTTGAAGTATTTTTTTAAAAGTAGTTTCCATGCTGGGCATGGAGTCCAACATGGTGCTTGAACTCATGACCCTGAGATCAAGACCTGAGCTGAGATCTAGAGTAGCGTGCTTAACCGACTGAACCACCCAGGCACCCCTGAAGTATTTTTTTAATTGAAATTTTTATTGAGATAATTATAGATTCACACTTGTAAGAAGTAATACGGAGATATCTGTGTACGCTTTACTCATTCCCCCCAAAGGTAACATTTTGCAAAACCAGAGTATAAATATCACAGACAGAATGACATTGATACAATTCATCGATCTTATTCAACTTTCTTGTTTTACTTGTATTTATGTCTCTGTGTTTAGTTCTGTACAGTTTATCACCTGAGTAGGTTGATGTATTTACCGCCACAGTCAAGATACTGAACAATTCTATCACCACAAGTCCCTCATGTTGCTCATAATTTTGTAATTGTACCTACTCACCCTCCATTTCTAAGTCCTGGCAACCACCAAGCTGTTCTCCGTTTCTAAAATTCTGTCATTTCAAAAATGTTATATAAGTGGAAAAGTACCTAACCTTTTGAGATTGGCTCCCCCCCCGCCACTCATCGTAATTTCTTAGAGATTCATTCAAATTGTTGTATGAGTTCAGCATCTCTGAAATTGTTCATTTTACAGTTTCCTGGTGGCCATCCTTTGCCTCACATCATGAAGTATCACCCTACACATGAGTAGCTAGTATTCAGCCAAAGACTTAAGAGTACCCACATGGTGATTCTGCAGGTCTTTCACAGATAGCTTCCTCCTCCCTGGCACTTTGCCTTGCAAATTGCACTGGTGTTGGACTCCCATAATTCTGATCTCTTTTAACCCAACTCAGCCTGTCCTAGGTGTTTTGCTTGGATTCCTCCTTTCTGTGCAGCAGTCTGGAGGGTGCCTCCAAGCCAAAAGCTGCAGTGATATACGGCTCATCTTGTTTTTTCCTTCTGTCAGGGATCAGAGTCTTATATTTTTATTTTCCAGTGTCTGAAAATATTAGCTTTATATATTTCATCCAGTTTTCTAGTTTATGTTGGGATAGCAAGTCTGGAAACAGTTACTCTCACATGGTCTCTCAAAAGTTTTAATTTTCTTGATACACATTGCTAAGCTTTTCTTACTCCAAGGTGATATAAATGTTCATGCATATTATCTTCCAGGTTTTTCATATTTTTTAGCACCTTGGATTCATCTGGAATTAATTTTGGTCTGAAATGTGTGTAGGAATCTAGTTTTATTTTTTGCAAATGGCTGAGTATTTGTCTTTAACTTTTTTTCATATACACTGTTATTATATATCCTTAGGTCTGTTTAATTGGTTTAGTTGATTTTTTAAAAAATCCAGTACCACTCAAATATAATTTCTCTAATTTCATAATAAATTTTTATGGTATAGTTTCTCTTCCTCCTTGTCTCCCCCAGCCTCTATTACTTGCTACTTAATTTTGTTTCAGAGTATTTTTTGGCACTTTTAATTTTTTCATTTTAATTTTTTTTAAGATTTCATGTATTTGTGAGAGAGAGAGAGAGAGAGAGCACGCATGTGTGCACAAGCAGGGAGAGCAGCAGGCAGAGGGAGAAGCAGGCTCCCTGGGAGTCTGATGCGGGACTCAATCCCAGGACCCTGGGATCATGACCTGAGCCAAAGGCAGATGCTTCAGCCACTGAGCCACCCAGGTGTCCCCTTTTGACAGTTTTTAAAGAAATTAGTCACTCAGGAGAATTTTTAAATGTGTGGGTGTTTTTATTTTATTCAAATGTTAAGGATTTTATTTTCTTCTAGTTAATTGTGGGTCTTAGATATCATGTCATATCAGAACATACTGATCTACCTCATTCATTTTACTGGGTATATACTATTTTATTATATGACGGTTCCATGATTTACTTAATCAGTTTTCTGTTGATAGATCTTTATTTATTTATTTTTTATCAGGAGATTGACTTTAGGATCATGTCATCAAGTTATTTCTAAATTGATTTTGATTGGGATTCCATTGAGCTTTGAAATAATTTAGGGAGCAAAAGTATCTTTAAGTATTGATTTTGGTTCTAAGTATTTTTAGATACTCGGCCACCTTTTGATTGACATGGCCAAACGACTTACAGAGGGTTGGTTTTATACTATCATCGGAAGTATATTAGAGTGCGTGTTTTCCTATATCTTCACCAACATAAAAATGGTATATCATGGGTGTTTTTCACTTGTATTCCTTTTATTTCTGGTAGAATTAAACTTTTAAAAATGTGTTTAAAGCTATTTATATTTTTGTGTCATTTCTATACTCATGATTTTTTGTACATTGATCATCTTTTTTTCTTTCCCCTGTTAAATCTGTCCTGTTTAGTATTCTTTCAGTTGTAGTGAAAAAAAGAAGCCAGTTGAATTAGCTGAACCAGGGGGACAATTTAATGGCTAGTTTAATTATTAAGTTGAGTAATGGTCTGATTCACCTGTGGTCAGATCTGTATTTAATGTCTTAAATGATATTTTTGGGATCTGTCTCCCTGTCCCTCCATTTCCCTTTTCCATCATATTTTGGTCCTGTTTTCCTTTTTGGCTTCATTCTTGTTCATAGTTTTGTCATTGGCTTCATTCTTGGTCATAATTTTTTGCTGTTATAGAAAAGATTTCTGGAATTTTCTAGGTTGCTCCTTTAAAAAGAGAAGAGATGTTTCTCATTTTCAGAATACACATTAACTGCCCCTAGAGAACACTGATCTAACTGGGTCCTGTGCCCATTACAGGGCCAACCACAGTGGATATGATAATGGGGTGTTTTGATTGGCTTATCCTGTGATTGATACCCTCATAGAATCATGCTAAGTAGAGAAGTTTTCAAAAGTAAGAGATTTAGGACAGACCAGAAACAAAAACAAAAACAAAAACACCCCAAAACAGCATTGTAGTTTCTAAGAGTTCTTCATATTTAAAGATATGTAAGGTTAATCTTTCAAGTTTCATGAAGGCAGGGATTTTTGTCTGTTTTATTTACTACCCGATCCTGATCACCCAGAATAGGGTCTCACACATATATCCAGTAACAGTATATTGATTAAATAAATAAGGATATTAATTTTATTTATAGTAATTTTGATATTCAGAAGGTTAAATTTCATGTAACCATTTTTTTCTTTATGATTTTTTTTGCTTTTATCTCTAGAAGTTTTTTATGTGATGGTCTTGTTATATCTTAAGCCTGTTTTTTAAAGAGAAGTACAAAGATTACATTCAAATATATATTATTCACATTTTTGGCTAGCTAGATCATGACTTTTTTCTGGATCTATAAGTATACTGTGTTTCCTGCAGCAGAATTTAAAATTTTATTAATATTTTGCATAAATGTAATGATTTAAATCTGCTGCCACTCACTGTATCAAGAAATATTATACTAAATATTTTTGCAAAAAAATTACTTTTAAATCAAATTGGTTTCTTCATTAATGACTGGATGTGTTTGGTGAATTATATTTTCATATACAGAAAACTTTCTGGGGATTCAAATGGCATGGGCTCAAAGTCATATGGAATGGAGGAAAGCCAAATAGATTTAAAACTCAGGTCTCATGTCCTGTGAATACTTGTAGCTCCTGCGAGGAGAGGATGGGCACGGTGGTGGGGTGGTGCTGGAGGGACCAGTGAGGATGAGGGACAGCACCAGCGTGCCCTGGCCTGGCCTGGCCTGCTGAGGAATGCTGGGTCTGACCTGAGCTTGAGTCCTGCCAATGTCCCCAGAGCTCTGGGCTTGCTTCGAGGGAATAAGACTTTCTGTATGTATTTGTTAAATGTGACTCTTTGATTACTAAGGCAATCACAGTGTTGAAAAAAGTTCCAGTGTTTGGGACGCCTGGGTGGCACAGCGGTTGGGCGTCTGCCTTCGGCTCAGGGCGTGATCCCGGCGTTATGGGATCGAGCCCCACGTCAGGCTCCTCTGCTGCGAGCCTGCTTCTTCCTCTCCCACTCCCCCTGCTTGTGTTCCCTCTCTCGCTGGCTGTCTCTGTCTCTGTCGAATAAATAAATAAAATCTTTAAAAAAAAAAAAAAGTTCCAGTGTTGAAAATTAGGTAATTAAATTATAGGTAATTAGGTAATTAAATTATAAGGATTAACGGTTTCAGTTTCTTCAAGTAGGCCTCATTTTGAAAGATTTATGTTCCAAGCTTTTTAAGAAAGTGTTACATATTAAGAACACTTTATTTTTTTTAAAGATTTTATTTATTTATTTGACAGAGAGAGAGACAGCCAGCAAGAGCAGGAACACAAGTGGGAGAGGAGGAAGCAGGCTCCCAGCAGAGCAGGGAGCCTGATGCGGGGCTCGATCCCAGGGTCCTGGGATCATGCCCTGAGCCGAAGGCAGATGCTTAACGACTGAGCCACCCACGTGCCCCAAGAACGCTTTCTTAAAAAGCTAAAACGGAACAAGCAAAGGAAGAAAAGACAAAGCAAGAAACAGACTTTTAGCTACTGAGAACAAACTGATGGTTATCAGAGAGGCAGTGGGTGAGGGAATGGGTGAAATAGATGATGGGAATTAAGGAGGGCACTTATTGTGATGAGCACTGGGCGATGTATGCCAGTGTTGAATCACTATATTGTACACCTGAGACTAATATTACACTATATGTTACCTATATGGTAATTAAAATAAAAAACTTAAAAGAAAAAGAACATAGTATCAACATTTATAAAGGAAATCCTGTAGGATAGGAAGGAGAAATAAAGAAAAACCTACAAAAAAAAAAGTGTTAAAATTGGCAGTTCTCTAGTTCTAATCAACATCTATTATTTGTTTTCAGCATTTATGTTAGATACTAAACTTTATTTTTTTTTTTATTTTCATCTTTGAATTTCCCATAGTGCCTAAGACCACTCCTCTCACTTATGGCCCAATAAATATTTACTTGATTAAGTTATTTTATTCAGATTGATGTCTTTTGTTTTTTTTTTTTTTTTTAAAGATTTATTTATTTACTTATTTATTAGACAGAGAAAGAGACAGCCAGCGAGAGAGGGAACACAAGCAGGGGAAGTGGGAGAGAAAGAAGCAGGCTCCTAGCGGAGGAGCCTGACGTGGGGCTCGATCCCGGAACGCCGGATCACGCCCTGAGCCGAAGGCAGGCGCTAAACAACTGTGCCACCCAGGCGCCCCTCAGATTGATGTCTTTTGGACGAGAAACTGAAGAATGAATAATCTGCAGATCTTGCCAGTTTATTTACATAGTTCTCTGGGGGAAATAGCCCCTGTAATGTTAACTAAATGTTGTATTTCCTAATAACATGATTTTCACAGGAAAGAGCAATATCAACATTTTATTTTTAGCTGGTTTAACATAAAAAATAAACACTCCTTTTAAAAAAAGGAACATAGCCTTAAGCTTTCCAGTAGAAGAGTGTGGTTTCATTATCCCAAAGCTAATGAACAATCATTAGAGCAATCAGTACATACTGTTTAATAGTGTTGTTTTTTTTTTTTTAAGGTACAGGGAAAACAATGGTGATGGACATGTTTTATGCTTATGTGGAGATGAAGAGGAAGAAACGGGTTCATTTTCATGGTTTCATGCTAGATGTTCATGAAAGTAAGTTAAATGGTCTAAAAGAAGGGATTTTTGGGGCGCCTGGGTGGCACAGCGGTTAAGCGTCTGCCTTCGGCTCAGGGCGTGATCCCGGCGTTATGGGATCGAGCCCCACATCAGGCTCCTCTGCTGTGAGCCTGCTTCTTCCTCTCCCACTCCCCCTGCTTGTGTTCCCTCTCTCGCTAGTTGTCTCTATCTCTGTCGAATAAGTAAATAAAATCTTTAAAAAAAATAAAAATAAAAATAAAAGAAGGGATTTTTAAGTGGGCAAACACTACAAAATAGTTTTCATCATCTTTTAAAATTCTTAATCTTTGAATCTTTTAAAAAATTAGTTTGCTTAAAGTAAGGTTTTATTTGGTTTCATTTGTTTGTGCTATATTGAAAAAACTCATGATGTATTTAGAGTTGGTCCTAAAGACAAATTCAGTACTTCCCATTAAGAGAAGAGAGGTTATGATATGAAGATCAGGTGTTTTCTCTTTCTACTAAGGATCAATAAGAAATGTTAAAAAACTCGCTTATTTCAAGAAGTTGTTCTTGATTAGGTCCTTTCCTCTGTGTCACCTTAGCACGTAGGCATTCATGTACTTGTGTGTTTGCCTTATTGCTTTGTCAGTGTTCCTACATTATTTCAGTTGTGCATTATTTGTCTACCAGCTATACTGTAACCTCACCAGGGCAGGAAGATTGTGTTTTTCTTCTAATACTTCCAGCTTTCAGTACACATATAAGGAGTGAAGTGGGACTGCCTAGAAATAAGGGAACATCCTGATTACGTATGCTAGACATAGGGCAGGATCACCTCCTCTGCGCACATCCCTGAAATCCTCAGCAGTAAGATTGATCTGTTGATCCTTCTAGTTACCATCTTGTCATCTAGGCTATCACTTTGTCATCTCTGAAGTGATTGAAGGGTGGGAATGGAATGACTACAAAGTGTCTTTACAACCATGGGAATGTATTAAGATGTGAACAACTTATTTAGAGGTGGGGAAAATGCAACCAATTTTCAATAATCACACTTGATTTTATGTGGCATTTAAACTTAATTTTTATGATCACACTACAGTTTCATTTAGAGATTTAAAAGATACATTCTAGTTGTTTAAAATGTACTATTAATACAGGATTTGATTTGTGTTTAATTTCATCCATTAAAGGAATACACCGCCTTAAACGGAGTTTGCCAAAAAGGAAACCAGGATTCATGGCTAAATCATATGATCCAATAGCTCCCATAGCTGAAGAAATTAGTGAAGAAGCATGTCTCTTATGTTTTGATGAGTTTCAGGTAAGGTAGAGACTTTCATAGATGTGGAATGGTATTCTGAATGACATGTGAGGATTTAAAATCTGTTCCTGATCTTATCATTGTTTTATGAATTGATTTGACACACTACCTCTTATGACTTTATTTTACTGTCTAGTCTAGGAGTTGGCAAACTGTGGCCCACACAGAGCAAATCTGGCCTCTCTGCTTTTGTATGGCTGGTGAGAAAAGAATGATTTTTATATTTTTAAAGGGTCTTTTAAAAAAGAAAAAGAAAAGGCAACAGAGACCACATGTGGCTTGCAAAGTCTAAAATATTTATTACTCATCCTTTTGTAGGAAAAGTTTGCCCACTCCTATCTTACAGTCATGGATTTACGTTTCACCTGTACCATGATGGCGATAATGCCATGATTACAAAATAGTGTCTTTAAAGATGTTTGTGGGTTTTTAAAAAAGTGTTATATAAAAAAACAAGTGATTAACACATCTTATTTAAGCCTCACAACTTGTTTGTGATGACAGGAGGGAGTTGGTCCTACTTGAACTTTCAGTTTCTTCTAGTTTTAGGATTCTCTGAAATTGTGCATTTAAATTGGTGATATGTAATTTTCTGATCTTTATTTCTTACGAGAGCAAATATGGCATGCAGGCAAATGCCATGTCTTATGCTTTTTCTGTATCCCAGTGTTTAATGATGATGATGATGATGGTGATGATGCTTTTTCTGTATCCCAGTGTTTGAGGAGGAGGAGGTGGAGGATGATGATGATGATGATGATGATGATAATAATAATAATAGATACTCTAGGTTAAGAATTACTTCGTCTTTATTTGCTTTCTTCAGTAGTTCTGAAATGTAATAGTTGACTTTTCTATAGTGCTTACCGTAAGAGCAATTGATTATTGGAATGAAAACAGAAAAATCCACAAGCACTGAATATAAGCTTAAAAATAGGCCTTTACACCCAGAGCTTTTGAGTAATATTTCTGGAGCTGAGTACATAAACTCTTGTGTCTGATTGCCTAGAATAAAGGCCCAGAGAACTTTGAAAGGCTAGGAAGCTGACATTTGTTTTGTGCCTACTGTGAAGTGGGCCCTGGGTGAGTCACACATCTTATTTAAACCTCACAACATACTTGTGATGAAGTGAGGGAACTGTCCTAGTTGAATTGTAGAGCTTCTTATAGTTTTAAGATTCTCTGAAATTATGCATTTAAATTGGTAGCGAGTTATTTCTTTTTCTTCCGTGTTTAAAAACCTGCGTTGGTGGGAAGATAAGATAGCCAGGTTGCCTTTATCCCAGATAAGGCATGCTAGGTCTCCTTTAGCAACTTGATGCACTTACCTAACAATGGTCTTGATTTATGATAGATGAGAAAGAAGAGTTTTCACCAGGAATGGTGTTACACTGATTCATCTGGGGAGGAGAAATCTTTCTTTCTTTCTCCTTCAGTCATATTAAGACAGCCTGGCATTCACTTTTTTTTTTTTTTTTAAGATTTTATTTATTTATTTGTCAGAGAGAGAGAAAGAGAGAGAGTGCACAAGCAGGGGGAGCAGCAGGCAGAGGGAGAAGCAGGCTCCCCGCTGAGGAGAGAGCCCTAGTCCTAGGGGGAAGGCAGATGCTTAACTGACTGAGCCACACAGGCATCCCATCACCTTTTGTACTGTAGAACCACAAAGGTCTTCAGAAGAAAGGCTTATAGGGAAGAAATGTTCTACTCTAAAGAAGTGTACTGAGTACACCAATGTGTTGCAGAAAGAGAAGGGCCTTGTTTAGTTCTAAAAATAGTACTGAGTTAACAGTTATGTTTTCAACAACAAAAGTCAGTGATAAATCTGTGAAGGTCACGTCTCTTGTTTTCTCGTTATGAGTCTCTTAATCACAGTATCACTAAATAAAATTGAATTAGCACAGTTAAGTTTTTGATTAGGGCATTGAAGTTAAATTTTTTAAAAAGTATGTTAATACCTAACCTTTGTAAAATGATGCATGGTTTACAAAGTGTTTTTATATCTATAAAATAGTTATTCGTTTAATTCTATAAAACAGTTATATTCGTCATATAGATGAGGAATATAGAGGCATCAGAATTTCCTTGGTATCATATAAAAATCATGACGTTTAACTTAAAAAATATAAATTTTAAAACATTTAGAGAAAAGATCGATCTGTTTCTGTGACACGAAGACCATTGGCAAGACTATTTAAGAAGGTTAGGAAGCGATGACAATTTGGTGGTGCAAAGGAGATCCTCAGAGGATTAATAGCAAGCAGGGCCAAATCACCCATTAGGTGTATGTAGTAGGCACAGTACTTAGGGCCCATGATACTTTCAGGGGCCCATGAAAATATTTTAATTTCTTTTAAAATTTGCAGAAAAAAATGACTATATCATAATGAATTCAGCCTGTATCTATATATATATTTTATACCAACCCAGTCATAAAATACTATTTATGTATGTAAACAAACATATTTTCAAATGCATTTTTGTTTTTTGAAGATTTTATTTATTTGAGAGAGAGTGTGCCTACGCACATGAGCTGGGGGATGAGGAAGTCAGAGAGAGAGGGAGAAGCAGACTCCCTGCTGAGCATAGGGCTGGGGGGGGGGCAGGGCTTGATGAGGGGCTTGATCCCAGGACCCTGGGATCATGACTTGAACTGAAGTCAGACACTTAACTGACTGAGCCACCCAGGCACCCCTCAAATGCATTTTCTAATTGATGAAGGGGCTTATGAAGGTAGAAGTGCCTAGGACCTATGAAAGTCATAATTCCGCCCAAATAGTGAGGCCCTAACAGAAACCTCTCTGGTTGCATTGGGCATTCTCTATTGAGTTCAGATTTCAGAATGTTGATGCATGGTTGGGAAGAAGGAAAGAAAAGCAACTCTCAGGATGCTTGTGTTCCAAATGAGTGAGTCTTGCAAAAGAAAGGCAATAAAAAATGGTTTTTCAAACTATGTATTAAGTATAAAGGAGATCAAGGGGGAGATAGGCCCCTCACTTGTAAAATGTTGCTTGCTAACAAAGAGAGAGTGGATGTGACGGAGTGGTCATCGCCTGCCCTGTCCGGAGTTGATTTGATGTTCATTCATTTGTTTACTTATCCATCCCAGTGACCTTAAATAAAGAGCCTTATCCCATACTACAGGACCCGATCTGACCTACAGTCAAATGGACCATGTCTGGACATTTGATCTATGAGTACCAAGCCCACAAGCTTGCCAACAACATTGCACTTGTGTGTTGTGCCCTGGGGATTGGGCCGATCATGTCCTCTGTCTCATGTCTTTGAACTAAAAGGCACTGAGGACAGTTCCCGCACAATAATGAAGCAGGAACAAAGAGACATAGGAAGTAACTAATCAATTTGGGGGAGGACTACAAGTCTGATCCCTGGACAGCTGCTGAGCTCTCCAGAGGTACCACAGCTCCAGTTCCCAGCAGGTGCTATCAGTGCTGTTCGCATCCTGGAGTCTCAAGTAAACCCCTTTTCTTTAGCTGCATCGCCTGTGTCTGCTGCTAGCAAACAGTCTTAATGGGGATGGATCTGTTCAACTCATGTTTTGCTCTTAACCTCTGTATCAGGAGAAACTTCCCTACGGCCTGTAAAAGATAGCATAAATAGGAGTACTGTGAGGAAATGTCACCTTCCTTCATGTAGAATCTAGTACCTCCAATGCAAGGAGAATTACCTGATGGCCTAAAGACCAAAGAGCAAAGAGATGAGGTATCTCCTGGGATGCTTTCTACTGTAGGTAACAGAAAACCCAACTTACAAAAGCTTAAACTCTAAGTGGGGTGGGTGTGGGGGGGTGACATAAGATAAGATAGTGTCATTGCTTTTATTCAAGCCTTCCTGCTTTGTCTCTGGTCTTATCTCCTATACTTTCAAGCCTTGATCCTTGCAAATAGTTTCCAACTCTATTTTCCTCGTAGATTAGGGAACCATAGCTAATAGTAGGTGTTACACCAAATGCTTCTTTTCCACCAGGGCTCTGAAGAATATATGCTCAGAGATGATAAAACAAGACTGAGTATCAAATTGATTGCTTTTATTTGATCGCAGATGCTTCTGGAATGTAGCATTCTATTATGTTAGAGTTGACAACATGAGAGAACACTCTGTTTTGGAACAAAGTTGCCCTGCAGTCCTGGGATGAGAAACGTTAGTAATTTTGCTCTTTTTTTTTTTTTTTTGTAAGATTTTATCTATTTATTTGACACAGAGAGAGGCAGTGAGAGAGGGAACACAAGCAGGGGAAGTGGGAGAGGGAAAAGCAGGCTTCCTGCTGAGCAGGGAGCCCAATGTGGGGCTCGATCCCAGAACGCTGGGATCCTGACCTGAGCCGAAGGCAGACGCTTAACGACTGAGCCACCCAGGCGCCCCTGTAGTTTTGCCCTTTTATTTCCTCTGCAATTCCAGACTGAAAGCCTGGAGTTTACCACTGTATGCAAGAAAAAGCCAATTATCTGTATATACCCACTGTTGAGAAGAACCAGAGAAAGCAAGAGTATAAGGGCAAGATTATGGCCCCTAAGGGCAGAGGTGATCACCGAGCAGAACCTGGATCTCCTAGTTTCAATATCTGGAGTATCTTCTACTGGTTTTAGAAAAGCTCCTCCAGCACACCAAAACTGGATTATTGCTAGTCCAGATCTCTACCTGTCCCCTTTTTCTAAAATTTGGGAGTAAAAGGATATCCCCCAAATATTGCTGCAGCAGCACTCTGATTCCCAGCATCCATACAACGTGGGACAAACAAGTAGAGCCTTTGCACTGAACTTTCTGCCTGGGGCAGTCTCCCACAGGTACCCCAAAGAGTCTCACTTCTTCAGATCCTTGCTCAGTTATCTCCTTAACAAGGCCTATTCTTAAAAAATTGTGGTATCCTTTATTGTCCTTTTTAAAACCATTCTTTTTAAAAATAACATGTATCACCTTCTGGCATATGTATATTATTTATTGTGTTTACTGTTTATTATATATATATTCCACCAAAGGAATGTAATCTTGAAGGCAGGAATCTTTGTTTTGGTAATTGATGTATCTCAGATGTCTAGAACAGTGTTTGAGGATGAGTGAATGCATATAGTGAATGAAAGAATGAATGAATAAAGCCTACTACCAAATGATAAATGTCAAAGTAGTCTCTCAACTAAGTCCCGCTTCCCTTATATATAATAACAACCCACAATATTTCCTGTCAACATTCTGAATTATCTTAACATTTTTTGTCTAATAGATGAAAAATGGTATCTCATTGTTTTAATGTATATTTCTTAAGTAATAATATAGTTGAATTTTTCTACACTTGTTTACTAACTAGTTAAAATTCACCTTTTATGAACTGAGACAATTCCATTTATTGGAATGCTTATATTCCATCTATTATGTATATTCTGTAATAACAGTAGTTGTTGTTTATTGGGTACTATGTGCCTATGTTCTTAACCACAGTACTATGCTATGTACCATTCTATCTACAGCTAAAATTCAAGGAGCCACATATAAATAACATGCAGTTACACTAACATATATACCATACACAGATAATAGTCCTAGCTAACATATCTTGAGGAGTTACTATACGGATCATAACAATTTTGCAAGGTAGGTATTATTACTACCACCTTCATTATATTGATGAGGAAATTAAGAGTCAGAGAAGTTAACTAACTCGTCCAAGGTTACAGCTGGTAACTCAGTCTGAATTCATCATTAGTGCTCTAATTCACCAGTAGTAACAGCTATGTTATATGTTCTCTTCGGTATATGATGTCTTGTATTATGTATTTAAATATACAGATCTGGATTTGGATAAGCTTTTAGTAGATGTTTTAATGGTAGAACCTAAAAATTATCCTTAGGCCTATTAATCGTAGTACAATACATTGCTGATTTACTAGAAAAGAATTTTTTAGGCACTTTATTCTTAACAATCGTATGTCTACAATCACCACTTCACTTTTAAAATTGAATCCTATTAGTAGTCTTGATTTTTAACTAGTTATTATTGGCCTTTAGGTGGTGTTAATTAATATAATAGTTTACTAGGGAGCTGAATGAGAATTATTGCTGCTTAAAAACAAGAATATGTGTGCTCTTGAATTTGGGGAATATTAAAATTATGTTTTGGCAGCATTCAGATTACATTTGCAGAATGTATTCCTCATTAGCTTGGTCGTCTTTACTAAGTATAGCATTTCAGTTTTGCCTCTGGTGTCAAATATACTATTGTTTTATTTGAGAAATTTGTCTAGGTTGGTTGTTTTTATGTGTTTTAGTTGCTGAAATAAAAGAGCAGCTTTTCCTCAAAGTTTTCTTTAGGGTCTTCATTATGTTCACTTTGAATATTTATGTTTTTTTCTGAAACCATGTATGAGTCTGAAGGCATACTGAAGGAAACTGATTTTTTTTTTTTTAAGTTACTTCTTCCTGTCTCTTTTAGGGACATTGGATAGATGTTTCACTAATATGGTCTTAAAAAAAAAAAAAAAAAAGAATTCCGATGAGCAGAATATCATGCAAAATTCTCCTCTATAAGCTATCAATATCATTTAAAAAATAGTTTTGACCGTTTTTGTAAAACAGGAAAGCTATTAAAAACTGCTAATAAAAAATAGGTGCTTATTTTTGTGCTAATACTAATTACTGATAATGCATGCTTATGTTTGTCACTCATTACATGGCACTGTACCAATCAGTGGGTGACTGAGACTCAAGCACTTACATATGTAAATTAACCATTAGATTTTTTTTTTTCTTTTTTACTTAAGTGAGTCATAATGGAAAGCAACTCTAGGTCATAAAAAATCTTTGCTCTTTAATGCTAATGAAATGTCTCCCCCTTTCTGTATTAGCAGACTACCCTTATTGGTAATCTGTAGCCTTCTCTTTTGTTCTTGGTGGTAATGAAATGCTGGGTGCTAAAAAAGCCCGCTCTCCAAGAATGTGTGGCCAATTGTCTTCTGTTCACTTATACTGTAAAATTACTGTTCCCCAGCAAAGCTGAACAAGTGCGGGGACAAGATCAAAAGAGTATACATTGGCACCCGGCTACCCCAAGTGACTCCTGCTTTATTAATTAACCATAGCTTCTCCAAGTTAATTTACTCTGATAGAGCAAAAACATTTTGTAATACAAAAACAACAAATTATGATTCAACCACAAGTCTTTATTGTTTGCTTTTCTTCAACTTCCAGCTGAAACCTTTGCACTGTTATAAGCTAAATGTCTCTCCACTTTCCTAAACCGTAAGCACAAAAGCTATTTTTAATTTTTTTTCAAAAACATTGGTGAGATAGTCAAATGACCATTTTTATTTTCTAAAATTGGGCAACTTTTAATTGATATCATTCTCTTTCAAAGTCAGTGTATTGGGAATCCAATTTAAAAGTGCACTTGCTTCTAAAATTTGCAAGCTTGTTTGCTCTCTCATCAGAAATGCCACTGGTGTCTAAGCATTTGAAAAGGGCCTTCTCCGTGAGTATTTTGCGGAAGCAAAATTTGACAGTGATCCTAAGCTCCAAATTAAATATCACTTTCCTAAATAATTAAATAGTACAACTTTCCTTTTCATTTTAATCACCACTCTGTAAGTTCCTGAAGTCTTTTTCAATTTAAGGAATCTTCAGTAGTTTTCTAGTTAATGTTTTAAAGTTATAGCCTGAGGCAGCAAAAAAAAAAAAAAAAAAAAAAAAAAGAAAAGAAAGAACAAAGAAAAGAAAAGAAAAAAAGGCTTTGCACATCCCTGTTTCCTGGTTTGGTTTTGTTTTTGTTCAGGTGGGAAGGAAATAATGAAACTTCTGTGTAAAACATGAGCTGAAAAGAGAAAAGTGACATGACCTGTGTAAGCCAGTTGGTTGGTTGTTGTTACCAACCACTTAGTTGGTAACTTTCAGTATTTTGCTAATTTGAAAGAATTCCCCCAGTTTCTATGCTCTAACATAGTTTAAAAATAACAATGTGATATTTATTGTATGTTTTTGAGAATATAAAACAAAATTTATTAAGATGATCTAAAATGCTATTAGAGATCAAAATATTTTTACATAAGAAGTATCTAAAACCCATATTATTGTATTTATAAAGGAAGGTGCAATGATTCATAGCTACCTTCACTATACATTTGTTTTTGAACTCAACTTTCTTCCCTCCTTAATTTCTCTATTTCCTTGTGATTTTAAAAAGCTTTTTAAAAAGTTAATAAGCTTACTCCTTAATTGTGGATTTTAAAAAATTTTAGAAAAGATAGTTATATGTATTTCTATAAATTAGATGGAATAGTTTTATCTATATTACGCATTTCTGCTTTTGTCAGAAGTAATTTTTTTAAAAGCACTGCATGAACCATTCTTTTAAGGTTTTTCTTTTCTTTCTTTCTTTTTTTTTAATAGAAGGAATATTTGTGTTTGCGAAGGTTAGCAGAGGCTGGCTGTGCTGGAAGTGACTGCAGTGCCTTTTGATTATTCATGGACAGTAATAGAAGGCACTTAAAAAGAACAATGAAATTGCTTATTTTTGTGATGGGCCATCTGTTGAATTGTTTTGTGCAACAATTGCACAATAGTATCTATGTCATATCATTCTATTTTCAACAGCAGCTGATTATGTCTCACTGGCTATTTGTCCTTATTTCTAAAGTCCCATGACCATTTAAAGTCACCTTTTCAGGGACCTTTGCCAGAAAGGTATTAGAAATCTCAATCAGCTTGTTTATTATTCTTTTTTCTTTCTTTCTTTCTTTTCCCCTCTCTCTTCTCTTTTTGCGGTGGGGGGGGGTGTGGGTGGACGGAGTCTGTGATGGGAGTAGGAGGAGGGATTTGGTCATGTTAGCTCTAATTAATTAGACTTCCTAAATGTTTAGGACAATTATCTGTGCTTTCCACCTGTAGTTTATAAAAGAAGTTAACATAGAACCATTTGATAATTTGGGTAGAAATGATAGCTTGCAAAAAAGAGTCAAGTTTAAAAGATTACATACAGTCTTTCATGCTTTTAATTATTTACTCTTTTCTTCTTGATGATAATTAGAATTTTTCTCTTGGAATTCATTTCCATCCTTAAAAAAAAAAAAGATGAACCATTAGCAAATTTGTTAGAGCAGAAGTGAAATTAAAATAAAACAAATGTGTTGTTGTCCACAGGTCACTGACATTGCTGATGCCATGATTCTGAAACAGCTTTTTGAAAATCTGTTCAAAAATGGGGTCGTCGTTGTGGCAACATCCAACAGGCCACCGGAAGGTAAAAACAAACATTGTGCTAGTCTCATCCAATTAGGTGGAAACTAACAGGCTTTGAAAAATCTATAATTTTTTATATTCATCTTATTGTGTTAATAAAATCTGATGACTTTGCTTATCATTAATTTTATAAAGGACTTAATCTAAACGTTCGGTATTTGTATTTGAAAAATGTTTATATTCTTAGCAAGGTAAATCCATGTGATCTCCTATGTTCGACAGACTTGCTGTTTTTCTGAGTATTTGATATATGTTCATAGCAAAAAATGATGCTGGCAGGCCAGGTCTGAGGACTGGAAGGGTTCCTGTAGGACCAGCCAAGAGGGCCCTTGGCTTTGTGCAGGATGGAAATCAAATGCAAGCCAGCAGTAAGTGAGAACAGAGTTTATTGAAGATATAGAGAGAGCAGATAACAGACGAAGCTACTGGGAGACTTGCAAAGGAAAGGAGCATGAATTTCGTCTTTGTTCAGGGTCTGGGGTTTTTTATTAAGGATCATGGTCTGGTGTATGTGTCCTCTCAGGCATCCAGGAACCAGTTAGAAGGGATATGGGACCCAGGTGTTATTCCTTGGAGCCAGGGGTTCTCAGTGTTGAGATGTCTCGCACTGGTGGTCTAGAATACGCGTATGACAGCTTTGTTCAGTCATTGTCACCTGGTCCTTCCCTAGATGTTAGTTGTTCTGAAGAAATCATGAACTCCTTGTCCCCTACAAGAAGGACATACACTACGTGCATTCTGAGGCATGTGTAAAGTGGGGTGGGGGTGCAGGTCCTAGCAAGAATAGAAGCAGGAAAAGGACTAAAAACCAGATTTTTATGGACTTCTTCAGTTTCTCTGTCTCAGAAATACAAGCCTTTCTAATTGCTTTTTAGGGGCCATAAAAGAAACTCAATGAAATGAAAGACAGAAAACTCCTAATTGAATCTTAGAAAAAGACTTAAATCTCGCTTGCATATAAGTAGTTTTTAATACTTAATTTATCTCTAAAGAAGTACTTGTGGGAGACTTCAATTACTTAATACCTTTTTAAAAAAGATTTATTTATTTTAGAGAGAGAGAGTGCAGTGGGGGAGCAGAGGGAGAGAATCTTAAGCAGATTCCCTGCTGAGTGTGGAGCCCAGTGCCTACGACCCACGAGATCATGACCTGAGCCAAAACCGAGTCCGATGCTTAACCGACTGAGCCACCCAGGCACCCCAATTACTTAATACTTTTGAATCCAGTTATTCAAATAAGTGTGATTACACCCAATCTGTTACACTATAAGAGAATTATGAATGATTCTGTCAGATACACTTATTAAAATTTATATAGTGTTATAGATAGCATTCTTATGATTTACCAGGGTGGCAACTGTATGAGACAAGGCAGTGAGTTTTTTCATATTACATCATTTATCAAGACTCTACTTTAGCTGACTTAATAGTGTCATCAGTATTATCTTTAGACATCCAGTGACAAGCTAGGTTCATAAATAGCAAGGTGCTAGGATAAGCTTGGAACATTGCCTCCTCCCTCACCACCAATAAAAGACTGCTGAAAAGAAAATTGCAGTTGGCTGCTCAGTGGCAGTGGTAAACTGAGGAAGGACTGCCACAAGGAAATGTTAAGGAACATTCCGGAGCTCATAGCTTTGTAGAGTAAGCAAAGTTACAGGCCCACCAAGGTAGCATGTAGAAATTCAAGGTGGAAGGGTGCCTGGGTGGCTCAGTCAGTTGAGCGTCTGCCTTCAGCTCAGCGGGTGGTGATCCTGGGGTCCTAGGATCAAGTCCTGAGTCAGGCTTTTCCCTCTGCCCCTCCCTGTGCTCACTCCCTCTCTCCCTCACATGCTCTCTCTTTCAAATAAATAAAATCTCAAAAAAAAAAAAAAAAAAGTTCAAGGTGGAGCCACTTTTCCAGAGAAGGCTGAAAGTTAAAAGATGTGGAATTGCAAAAATTGGGCATTAGCCACAAACTTAAATCCTTTTTAAAATATGAACTATAGAAGGGATACTGTCATATATTTGGGTTTTTGGCCATGGCAGATAAATGATCATCATAAATGGCTTAATATTTTAATATAAAGAAGATGGCATGTATATATAGGCCAGGAAAAGATAAAAGTATAGAATAAAGAGTAAATAGGTCAGTGGTTGCCAGAGACTACAGTGGGAAGGCGTTTGCCTGCAAAGGGGCAACATGAGAGAATTTTGGGGGGTGATGGAACTGTTTTGTATCCTGATTGTGGTTGTGGTTACATGTATTCAGACTGATAGAATGCTATACCAGAAGAGTTAACTGAAATTAAGAACAAATCACACGGATAATCAATGGCAGAAAAGAGATTAGAACCTAGGTTTTGTGACTCTTAATGCATTGTCCTGTATCACTTCTCCTTGTGGGTCATCACTGATCTTTGTCTACCCTGTCCTAGAAAAAGTGGCGTGTCCTCCTTTCCAACCATCAGAATGCATTCACCTTTTTCTTTAGGTCACAGCTTTTAATTTAGAGCCCCAATAGAGGTTGTTACTGTTTTTAAATAGCATCTACTAATTCTTAGAGTGTTACAGGAGGTGGGGGAAGAATCTTCTTGTCAGAGCGTTCCCCCAATAGCTGGAGAGAGAGTGACCCATGTGAAGAATTGAAAGGTAGCCAGTGTGGCTGGAGTACCGTGAAGGAGGGGAAGTAGGATGCCGTGAGGTACAACATATCTGGAGAAGTGACAGCTAGACCTTATAAACAATAGTAAGGGTTTTGGATTTTAGTCTAAGAGAAATGTGAAGATACTGAAGCACTTTAAGTAGGGACTGACAAGGTCAGAGTTGGAATGTCACTGGTGTAGTGTGGAGAATGGTTATGGAGTTGGGTGCAGTAATATGGTGGATTCAGCGAAGATGTATTAGGAGAGTACACTGGATAAGAAATGGTGTTAGCCTGGTATAAGGCAGTGATTGTCACCTAGCGGTCGATTTGGCAATGTTTGAGGCATTTTTGGTTGTCACAACTAGGCAGAGTGGAGATGGGTACTGCTACTGGCCTCTACCAGTTCTGTGGAAGCCTGGAATTCTGCTGAAATGTCCTAGAGCATAGAAACTGGGGGAATTCTGTCAAATTAGCACGGCTACTCCCCACAACAAGGAATTATCTAGCCAAAAATGTCTGTAGTTCTGAGGTTGAGAAATTCTCATATAGGGTGATACCTATGGGTATGGAGAGGGTAGATAGGAAAGATAGTGAAGAAGTAATATGCATAGCACTTGGTTGTAGGTTGAATATTGAGGAAAAGAGAAAGGAAAATGTAGAAATTGTTTTAAAATTTTAGGCTTGTACAACTAGGTGGTGATGCCTGTCATTCAATAAAGACAGTATAACCTGGGGGTTAAAGGTCCAGAAGATAGTGCTCAGTGGAGAAAAACATTTTTTTCCTTCATTAATTTTTTTAGCCTCTCTGCTTAATTTTCTTCCACTTCATTCATTTCATTCCCTCCATTTTTAGTTGTAAAGCATCAACTTCATGAACAAGAATGGAGATTATTGTTGTTGATGGAAGCTACTATTATACCCTAATCTTGTAGCACCTTATAACTTAACTGTCAATTAATAGACAAATTATTAATTTTAGTAGAAAATTATCAGAAACATTTAATAACCAAATAATAATTTTAATGGAAAAAAATCGATAGCCAAGTGAAAGCAATACCAGAGTTTAGGAACCTGAGAGAAAAATCCTGTAGAAGAGAAGAAAGGGATGCAGTACTTGGGGAGGAGGAGTGAAGGGAATAAGGTATACCACTGAGTGACTGCCTGTATGTTACTTTTCTCTAGTCCTAAATTTGAATTCTTGTCTTGCTTGGATCCAAGGCCTCGCCCTCTGTACCCCATGTAGTTGTTAAAATCCCAAACCAGTATTAGCTGATGATTACTACTTTAGCTTTTAGCCTCCTGTTTGCTGGTCTGTAGGGCTTTTCCTAGTTTCTTGCAAGCTCAAAATATGTTTAGTGTATTGTAAACAACAGTTGTAGTGTACCATTTGTAGTGCTACTATTTTATGTTTTGTAGGATAATCTGGTTAAGGCTTTTGAAAGTGAAACAGAGAGGATCTTGGATCAGATCCAAGGAATAGGAATAGGAAATTGCTAGAAAATTTTCAGATAAACTAGATCTAGATATAGTTTGTATTTAATTTCTTATTTTTGTAAAACCTCAATTAGATGATTTATTTGTCATTTTTGTCATTTAGGGAAATATATAAATAGACATAGTTTTACTTTTCAAAGATTATGCTGTCAGGTCATTAGACAAGCCTAAAACAAAAATCTATAATTAAAATTTCATATATATGCTATTCAGTTTTTAGGTTCTGAAATAAAATTGTGTTAATTACATGATATTCTAATAGAGAAAAAAATATTTAAGAGCATGGAGACCCTAGCAACAAATTGATAATAGACAAGCGGATTAAATTAATTAAAATGTGAAATTAATAAATAAGTTTAAGAACTTAAAGAATAAGAATACATTTTTGTGGGGAAATAGAATATGTAAATTCATTTCAACTGTGCTTCTTTGATAGCAAAACAGAGTGGTAAAAAGAAAAAAGTCCCCTGTTGACTGAAGTTAGAACTGTGAGAACAGTACATTTTGGTCTTTCTAGTTTTAAATTTACTGTTTATTATAATGAAGATGCTACAGGCAGCATTAGAATGCCCAAGAACAATCTTGTTTTACTTAGATTATCAGGCAGCAACACTATGTGATCCTTCCTCAGGCAGTCCATCCACAGTAAATAAAAAGCTGGATATCACTAGAAAATTGGCTAACAGTTATGTACATACATAAAACAAATGTAATTTATCATATTAATATTTCTAGGGACAAAAAATCCAATTGTGTTCACCATAAAAGCTACAAACACTTGGCAAAATTCAGTGTCTTTCTTGATAGAATCACTCCCTAAAATATAAACAGATGGGTAGTTTCTATATTAATATGATATCAAATATGTGTATATCAGTTCAAAGTCAGAATTATGCTTAATGGGGACACTGATACTTCCTTTATAAGTATGAACAAAGGAAGGATGCCAACTATCACTTTTTAACGTTGAACTACAGTAGAGACAGAGACATTATAAGAACAAGGAAGGAGGTTAGGGAGGGGAACCAAGGAAAAACCACATATCTTCATTATAGGGATTCTCCAAGATTAGTCATACCACTCCTTTTTCAAGGTTACATAAAAAGAAAATACCATAATATGGGAACAATAAATAGAAAAGAGAAGTAAGTGTTAGAAAATTTCTGTTTTATATTCTTTAAAAATCAAGAAAACATGGACTGTGTGGTATGGAAGATCTAAGCAGAGAGAAGACAGATTGACTTGAAAACCTTTTTACTAAGAAATCAGCTAAAATAAAAGGAAGCTAAATGAAATAAAAAAGATTAAGTTAATTAAATTAATAAAAGCATTAGAAGCACTAAAATATAGAATTGACACTACAGAAAATGAAATCAGTGATGTAGGAAAACAACTTAAGAAGTATGTAGAAATAGAATAAAGAGAATAAAATGATGAAAAAAAATAAGTGTCCTGTAGGAAAGAGGTCTTAATGTGAACTTACTAAAAAGAAATGTTTGAAATAAGAAAATTGATGATACCAATGAATTGAGTGTAAATGAATATTTGTAGTTACTGCTTGCTTAGATATTTGTAAATTTTGTTCCACTTGGAGACAGTGTTTGCAGATCCTGAGTGACAGTATCATCATTTGTTGTACTTATAACTAGGGAAATACACGGTCAAATATTTTAGAATCTAAAATACACCTTCTACTTTTCAAATAACTAGAAAAAAGATAAAAGAAAAAATATTTCTTAGAGCAAAATCTAGAAAGCAGAAGAAACAGCAAAAAGTATGGGTAAAGAACAGAAAACAAAATCAGGCATGTTGACAGGAAATGTAAATGGATTACATTTCTCTTTTAAAAACTAAAACTTTTGATATGGCTGAGTAATATCCAAAATCTATAAAGACCATATAGGACTCAACACCAAAAAACCCCAAATAATCCAACTAAAAAATGAGCAGAGGACCTGATAGACATTTTTCCAAGGAAGACATACAGATGGCCAACAGACACATGGAAGTATGCTCAACATCACTAATCATCAGGGAAATGCAAATCAAAACCACAATGAGATATCATCTTACACTTGTCATAATGGCCAGTATCAAGAAGACAAGAAATAGTAAGTATTGGCAAGGATGTACACCCTTGTGCACTGTTGGTGGGAATGAAAATTGGTGCAGCCACTGTGGAAAACATATGGAGGTTTCTCAAAAAATTAAAAATAAAAATGGCATATGATCCTGTAATTTCATTCCTGGGTGTTTACTCAAAGAGAATGAAAAAAACTAATTTAGAAGATAAATGCACCCTTACGTTCATTGCAGCATTATTTACAATAGCCAAGATACGGAAGCAGCCTGAGTCCACTGATAGATGAATGGATAAAGAATACACACAGCAGAATATTACAGCCATAAAAAAGAATGAGATCTTGCTATTTGTGACAACATGGATGGACCTAGAGAATATTATGCTAAGAGAAATAAGTCAGACAGAGAAAGACAAATATCATATGATTCCACTTACATACGGAATCTAAAAAAGAAGAGAGATAAAAAAAAAACCAAACAGACCCATAAATACAGAGAACAAACTGGTGGTTGCCAGAGGGGAGGATGGGTAAAATGGTTGAAGGGGATTGAGAGGTACAGGCTTTCAGTTATAGAAAGAATAAATCATGTGAATGAAAGGTATAGCATAGAGAATATAGTCAATAGTATTGTAATAATGTTGTATGGTGACAGATGGTAGCTACACTTGTGGTGAGTGTAGTGTAATGTATAGAGTTGTCGAATCACCATGTTGCACACCTGAAACTAATATAACATGGTACATCAACTATAGTTCAATTAAAAAAGAAGAATATAGACAAAGATATTCTGATATAAAAAAACTAAAAGAATTCATCACTATTGGGCCTGAACTGTCAGATAGTCTAAAAGAAGTTCTTTAGGTAGAAAGTAAATAATAACAGATGGACTCTTGGGTCCTCTAGAAGAAATGGTAAATATTGGGATAAATATAAATAACTAGTTTTTCTTCTTAATGTTTTAAAAATAGAAATAATTATTTTTGTGCAATTATGATATTGTCTTTAAGAGTTTATTATTATATGTAGATATGATGCATATGATACCTATCATATAAAGTGGGGAGTTTAGATGGACTTACATTGATGTATATTTTCTACTTTTTTTTTTTTTTTGTGAAGTGATATGATATTGATTCTGAGTGGAGTGTGAAAAGTTAAGGATATATATTGTAACCCATGGAAAAACAAAAGGAATATAAAGGCCAATAGACAAATGAAAGAGGAATTTAAAAATATATTCAAATAATCAAAAAATGTCAGGAAAAAATGGGCAGAAGAAAAAACGGGGACAAAAAGAAAACTAATAATAAAATCAAAGACTGAATATTTATTAATGAACTGAACATTCCAATTAAAAGATAGAGATGATGAGAATGGATTAAAAATTTTCAGAAGATATAATTTAAATGTAAAGATAGATTGAAAGTAAGTGGTTGCGAAAAAATATACCATACAAATAGTAACGATATGAAGACTGGCATGAGTTTATTAATGTCAGATTAAATTGACTGTGGCAAGCCCTGCTGGTCCCTGTGGCCCCATTAGAGGATACTTATGCTGGGCTCAGCTTCTCCTTCAGTTCATGGCAGCAGTGGGCCTGTGCGCTTGACTCCTGGGCCATCATGCTGGAGTTCGTCTGCTACGGATTTCAGTTGTAGGTAAATCAAGTATTGTATGGTAGTTTGTAGAGAATAGTTTTGAGCCTAAGATCATTTCAGTAAGAGGGCATCTTTTGTCTAGAACCAAAATGAGCATGTAAATTTCCTAATCTGGGATATAGCTGCACAAGAATGATTTTCTGCTTTACCAGAATGTACTATTATAGTTATCTTTAGCTATAATTTATGATACCAAAAAGGAAATATTTTCAACATTAAGGAATCAATTAAGAGATTGACAGCAAGACCCATCTAATTTTGTAGTTGACATTGCAGGAAATAAGTGTGATATTATCATAAAAGGGAAGTCATGGAGAGAGATGCTAAGGACTCCACTGACTCATCCGTACAGTTTTTGTAGAGATCAGTGCAAAAACCACAATGAACTTAAATGAACTCTAAAGAAATTTGTGAAAGAATTCATTCATTCACACTAATACTCCATTTGGTAGTAAGGACCTCAGAGTACAAAGATAACTTTTATTTAGAGTCCAAATGAAAGCTGTTGTTAATTAAGCCTCAGCTGCTCACACTTGATAATGAAATAGATGGTTCTAAAAGTTAACAGGAGAGTTGGAGTCTCTGTCACTAATTTTTGCCTGGCTGGGTTTGGATCGTCTTCATGCACAAAAGATTTCCCAGAAATATAAAGGTTCTGTTCTCTCATTGAACGCTTAAGTCATGATACTTAAATCCATTGACTTACATTATAAAGAGAAGCTCTGGGGTGAAAAACTACTTTATTGATCTTTAACTTTACTGAAAATAAATATATAAGTATGTGGATGGTAGTATTTTTGTAATCAAGATTTTATGTAACATTTTGTAAAGTTTCTCTTTTGTTGTTCTTAAAAACAAGACCCCATGGAGCCTATAATTTCCTTGGATTCCCATTATCACTCTTACAGGGTGTATCCTTTAAAATGTTGTAGGATATCTAATGTGAAGGGCTGGCAATTATTATTTAAATAAAAAATGGATTTAATTTACGGGACTGTTTGTAGGATTGATGGGAAGGATTTCATCTTCCTGCCATCATCTCTATAGCAGTTTTCATTGAAAATATTAACTAAGGATATATGCGGTAACACGATATCAAAATAGTAGATGTGTAGATCACCCTAACTTTTCTTCCTGATTTTTTATTTTGTGTATCACCAACCACATTATTGGCATTTAAAAAAAAATAAGCCCTTATGATCAAGATAGTGGTGGTACCAAGCCTCTGTAGAATCAATTTAGTTTTGTTGCTTTAAACTGACTGGCAATGATTAAAAAGGAAGGAAAAAAATAGAAGAAAGGAAAGAACTAAGGAAGAAAGAGTAAATTTAATGTAAATGTTAATTTTATATTTAACCCAAATGTTTTGTGAAGAAGAGATAGTTAAGCATTATCTAGTATGTGTAAAGTCTATATGAGATCTGTACTTATGGTTTTATAAATTATATAAATACTTTTATAAATCTATAAATTCCACGTTTCATCCAAAACCCCAAAAATGTAAATGTTAAAACATATATTACTAGAGATTAGAATGACAGTTCATAATGATAAAAGTCTATTTATTAGAAAGCCATGACAATCTTAAATATGTGTACCTCATAACACATCTTCAAATTACACAAAGCAAATATAGATGAATGAACTAGACAGTTGAATAATCATAGTTGGAAATTTGAACATCCTTCCTAAAGCAGTTGAATGAACAAAAATTTGTAAAGATATAATCATCTGTTTTGACCTAATTAGTATTTATTGAACATTAAACCCAGTAACTGCAGAACTCAGTCTTTTTAAGTGCATGTTGTATGTTCACCAAGATTGAACATATGCTGGGCCATAAACCAAGTCTCAACAAATGTATGAAGTTTGAAATCATATAGAATGTACTCTGATCATAGTAGAATTAAATTAAATGTCAATAACAATAAGATATCCAGAAAGTATTTGCAAATGTTTGCAAATTAAATAATACATTTAACTAATTGTGGATTAAATAAGAAGTCACAAAGAAAATTAGAAAATGGCTCAGTTGGTTAAGTGTCTAGCTTTGGCTCAGGTCATGATCCCAGGGTCCTGGGATCAAGTCCTGCATCAGGCTTCCTGCTCAGCAGGGAGTCTGCTTCTCCCTCTGCTCCTCCCCATCCCCCTCCCCACTTGTGCTCTATCTTGCTCTCTCTGTCTGAAATAAATAAATAAAATGTTTTAACCCCCCCAAAATAAAACAAACAGAAAAATTAGAAAATATTTTGAAGTAAAATAAAATGAAAATGTAACATTGAAATTTTTAGGATGTTGCTAAAACAGTTCTCTGAGGAAAATTTGTAGTTTAAATGTTTTTTTAGAGGAAAAAAAGTCTTTAAAATCAGTAGCCTAAAATTTTACCTTAAGCTAAGAGGCAACCTACTAAATGGGAGAAAATCTTTGCAAATCATATATTCAATAAGGGTTTAATATCCAAAATATAAAAAGAGCTCCTACAACTCAATAGCAAAAAACACACTCTGATTAAAAAGTGGGCAGGAGGCTCTAAAAAGACATTTTTCCAAGAAGACATACAGCTGACCAACAGGCAAAGGAGCTCAACATCACTAACAGTCAGCGAAGCTCAAATCAGAACCACAGTGAGTTATCGCCTCACACCTTTTAGAATGGTTATTATCAAAAAGATAAAAAATAGGGGCGCCTGGGTGGCACAGCGGTTAAGCGTCTGCCTTCGGCTCAGGGCGTGATCCTGGCGTTCTGGGATCGAGCCCCACATCAGGCTCCTCCACTATGAGCCTGCTTCTTCCTCTCCCACTCCCCCTGCTTGTGTTCCCTCTCTCTCTGGCTGTCTCTGTCAAATAAATAAATAAATAAATAAATAAATAAATAAATAAATAAATAAAATCTTTAAAAAAAAAAAAAGAAGAAAGAATCCAGAGGGGTAAATTAAAAGTAAGTAGAAGGAAGGAAATACAAAGGTAAGAGTAGAAACCAATGAAATTAGAAAACAAACAATTGTAAAATTTAACAAACCCCAAACTAAGTTTTTTGAGATGAACAGAATTGAAAAACCTTTAACTACACTGATAAGAAAAAAAATACACAAATGACCAATATTAAGAATGAAAGAAGGATTATAAATATTAAAAGGATATTTTAAGAAGAAGAATATTGTGAGCAACTTCATGACTACAAATGTCACAACTTAGATGAAATGGACAAAATTATGGAAAAATAAAATTTGCCAAACTGACACAAAACGAAAATTCAGAATATCTGAATATCCATATTGCTATTAATGAAACTAATTTGTTATCAAAAACTCTCCCACCAAAAACTCTAGGCCCAGGTGGTTTCACTGATGAATTTTATCAAACATTTAAAGAAGAAAGAGCCGCAGTCTTACACAAACTCTTTCAGAAAACAGAAGAGAGGGAAACATTTCCCAACTCCTGTTATGTGTCCAGTGTAGCCTTACCAGTAAAACTTGACTAAGTCATTCCAAAGAAAGAAAACTAACAAGATAATATTTCTAAAGAACATAGACATAAAAAAAATTAACAACATATTAGCAAAGCACTTCAGCGGCATATTAAAAAAAGGATAATACATCAAACTATTTGGGGTTTATTCTACGAATGCAACATTAATTTAAAATTTGAGAAATCAGTGTTATCTATATTAACAGAATAAAGGAGAAAAATAATACTTCAATAAGTAGGGAAAAAACATCTGATAAGATCTAGCTCACATTCATTATTAAATGCTAGGGCTAGCATTTTATTAAAAAAACAACCAACCAACAAACTGGGAATAGAAAAAAAACTTCTTTCTTTTGGTAAAGAACATCTACCAGAACCATCCACCAAAACCAGTAAGCGTATTTAATGGTGAAATATTGGACATTCTTCCTCTCACACTAGGACCAGGACAAGAATGCATACTTACTCTTCCCGCTTCTAGTCAATGTAATATCAGAGGTCCTAGTCACTGAAATAAGGCAAGGAAAAGAAAACATGGACTGGAAAAGAAGAACTAAAGCAATCTATTTTTACAGAAGACACTGTTTACATAGAGATGTCTTTAAAATCTTCAAATAAGCTTGTAGAGCTACTGTGTAAATTTAGCACAGTCACAGTTACATGGTTAGTGTACAAAAATCAATGATATTTTTATATACTTACAGCAAGGAATTGGAAAATGAAAGAAAACATCTAATTTTTAATATCATCAAAAACATAAAGTAATTAGAAATATGTTTAACAGAAAACCTGCAATATCTCTCTACACTGAAAAGTAGAAAACATTGCTGGGAGAAATTAAAGACCTAAATAAGTGATATTCCATTTTCTTGGATTGGAACATTCAATATTAGAAAAAATGTCACTTCTTCTTAAATTGATCTGTAGATTCAGTGCAATCATAGTCATAACCCCAGCATGCTTTTTGGAGGGGTAGAAATTGACAAGAGTTATATAGCAATGAAAAGTACCTTGAGTAAGCAAAACAATCTAAAAAGAATAAAGTTGGGGCACCTGGCTGGCTCAGTTGGTAGAGCACATGACTCTTAATCTCAAAGCCATGAGTTCAAGCCCCATGTTGAGTATGGAGTCTACTTAAAAAATTTGTTTTTTAAAGATTTTATTTATTTGCCAGAGGGAGAGAGAGAGAGAGAGACAGCACAAGCAGGGGGAGAGGCAGGCAGAGGAAGAAGCAGGCTCCCTGCTGAGCAAGGAGCCTGATGCGGAACTCGATCCCAGAACCCTGGGATTATGACCTTAGAGAAAGGCAGATGCTTAACTGAGTCACCCAGGCATCCCTCCCCCAATTTTTTTTTTTTTTAAGGAACAACAAAGCTGAAGGACAGTTTCAAGATTTACTAAAAATCTACAAAAAATTAAGATGTGTAGTATTGTCATAGGATAGAAAAATTAATCAGTGGAGATTAATGATTGGAATGGAGAATGGAGAGCTCAGAAAGAGATAACTACTTATATGATCATTCGACTTTTTTTTTTTTTTTTAAGATTTTATATATTTGACAGAGAGAGAGACAGCCAGCGAGAGAGGGAACATAAGCAGGGGGAGTGGGAGAGGAAGAAGCAGGCTCCCAGTGGAGCAGGGAGCCCGATGCAGGACTCCATCTGAGGACCCTGGGATCACGCCCTGAGCTGAAGGCAGATGCTTAACGACTGAGCCACCCAGGCGCCCCTGATCATCTGAGTTTTTGACAAAGGCAGTGGACAGTCTGTTGGGGAAAGAAATGATGCTGGAATATCTGGATATCATTATGGGAAAAAATGAACTTTGACCCCTACCTCATGTATCATAAAAATTGATTTGAGATGGATCATAGACCTAAGTAAAAAAAAAAAAAAACTATAAAGCTTTTCGAGGAAAACATTGAAGTATGTCTTCATGATTTAGGGGTAGGCAAAGATTTCTTAAACAAGTCCTAGAAAGCAGTACTATAAAAAAAAATGATAGATTTCAACAAAATTAAAAACTGCTGCTCCTTCAAAAGCACCTTAGGAAAATGAATGGGCAAGCCACAGACTGGGAAAAAATAGTTGTAAATCATATATTTGATAAAGGAATAGAATCCAGAATATACAAAGAATTCTCAAAAGCCAATAATAAACCACCTAATAAGAATTGGGCCCAGTTTTTGAACAGGCACTTCTTTTGGCTAGGAGACACATGCAAAAATGCCAACTTAAATAGTCACCAGGCAAATGCAAATTAATAGCACAGTGAAACATCATAATTCATACCCCCCGCAGTGACTCAAAAAGACTTGCAGAACCCACTACTGATGAGAATGTGGGGCAACTAACACTCTCCTACACTGTTGATGGGAATGTAGAGTGTAAGACACTTTGAAAAAAGGTTTGACATTTTCTTATGAAATTAAACATACTTCTAACCCTATGATCCAACAGTTAAACTTTTAGATATTTACCCATAGAAATGGGAAGAAAAAAAGTGGACAAAAAAACTTGTACAAGAATGGTTCTATTAGCCAGTATATAGACTAATTGAACATTAAAAAAAAAAAAAAAGAATGGTTCTAGCAGCTTTATTTATAATAGCCAATAACTAGAAACAACTCAGGTTTTCATCGTCCAGAGGATGGATAAAGAAACTGTAGCATATGAGTAAAATGGAACACTACTCAGCAATAAAAAGGAATAAACACATAACAACATGGGTAAATTTCGGAAACAAGCTGAGTTAAAGAAGCATTATACAATATAATATATACTCTATAATTTCACTTTTATGAGGTTTTAGAAAAGGTTTTATGGTTTGCTTTGGGGATTATAGTATAAAACTTTAACTTATCAGTCTACCTTTAAGTGATGTTATACCACTTCGAGTATAGTGTAAGAACCTTACTTTTAACAGTATACACCCATTTTTTTCTTTCCAGCTTTTGTCGTATTGTTTTCATACATTTTACTTCTGCATGTTATACATGCCAAAATATACTGTAATATTTGCTTTAAATAGTTACCTATTTAAAAATTTTTAAGCTTTTTTTTTTGAGAGAGAGAAAGAGAGGGAGAGAGCGTGAGCATGAGCAGAGGGGAGGGACAGAAGTAGAGGGAGAAGCCAGGGATCCTGATGTGGGGCTTGATCCCAGGACCCTGGGATCATGACCTGAGCCGAAGGCAGACACTTAACCAGTGAGCCAGGGAGGCGCCCTTATTTTTAAAAATTTTTAAAGATTTTTTTTTGAGAGAGAGAGTGAGAAAGAGCGCATGAGAGCACAAATGGTGGGGGAGGCAGGGGTTGGAGGGGCAGAGGAGGAGGGAGAGGGATAAGCGGACTCCACACTGAGTATGGAGCCTGGTGGGGGCTCCTGTATCTCATGGCCCTGAGATCATTACCTGAGCTGAATCAAGAGTCTGCCTCCTAACCAGCTGAGCCACCCAGGCACCCCTAAATAGTTCTCTTTTAAAAGGATTTAGGTAAGGGGCACCTGGCTGGCTCATTTGAAAGAGCATGAAACTCATGATCTCAGGGTTGTGAGTTTGAACCCCACGTTGGGTATAGAGATTACTTAAAAATAAAAATCTTAAAAAAAATAAATAAAAAAGGATTTAGGGGCGCTTGAGTGGCTCAGTTGGTTAAGCGGCTGCCTTCGACTCAGGTCATGATCCCAGAGTCCTGGGATCGAGCATCTCATTAGGCTCCCTGCTCAGCAGGACGTCTGTTTCTCCCTCTCCTCCCCCTCCCTCTGCCTCCCTCCTCATGCTCTCTCTCTCTCTTTCAAATAAAGAAATAAAATCTTTTTTAAAAAAGGATTTAGATAATAATAAAGTTTCATATTTAGCCATAATTACCATTCCTTGTGCTCTTAATTCCTCTGTGTATTACAGGGTTCCATCTAATATTTTTTTGCCAGAGGACTTCTTTTTAATATTTTTTTGTAGTTCTAGTATTCTGGTGATGAATTCTTTCAGCTTTTGAATGTCACAAAAAGTCTGGATTTTGTTTTGTTTTTTAAAGTAGGCTTCATGCCCAGCATGGAGCCCAACTCAGGGCTTTAACTCATGACCCTAAGATCAAGACCTGAGCTGAGAGCAAGAGTCAGACACTTAACTGAGTAAGCCACTCAGGCGCCCCCAAAATCTGTATTTTTAAAGATGCCTTTGCTCAGGATAGAATTCTTTGTTGACAGTTTTGTTTTTTCCATCGTCCTTTAAAGGTGTTGCTTCACTGAGTTCTGGCTTCCACTGTTTCCAGTGAGAAGGTGCTGTCATCATTATTTCTTTATATTTAATGTATCTTTTTTACTCTGGCTGCTTTTAGGATTTTTGTTTTCCTTTAATTACCATTTTTAAAAAAAGATTTTATTTATTTATTTGACAGAGAGAGAGAGACAGCCAGCGAGAGAGGGAACACAAGCAGGGGGAGTGGGAGAGGAAGAGGCAGGCTCCCAGCAGAGGAGCCTGTTGTGGGGCTTGATCCCAGAATGCCGGGATCACGCCCTGAGCTGAAGGCAGACGCTTAACAACTGAGCCACCCAGGCGCCCCCTTTTAATTACCATTTTTAAGTAGTTTGATTATAATATGCCTTGGTGTTGTGCTTGGCCCTCATAGAGCAAATTGGATCTGTGGGTTTATAGTTGTCATCAAGTTTGGAAATATTTTGACCGTTATTTCTTCAAGTTTTTTAAATATTCTCTCCTCTTCTCCCTCTTTGGGTACTGCAGTTACATATATATTAAGTTGCTTAAAGTTGTGCCACAGATCACGTATTCTCTCTTCGGTGTTTCTTAGTTTTTCTTCCTCTCAGTGCTTCATTTTGGCTAGCTTCTATTGCAGTATCTTCAAGTTCACCGATATTTTTCTTCACTGTCTAACCTACTGTTATTCCCATCCAGCATATTATTCATCCCACATATTGTTTTTGCCTCTAAAAGTTCATCTTAAGCCTTTTTTATATTTTCTGTGTCTCTATTTGATTGGGACAATCTTTATGCTGCTTGAACACATGGAATACAGCAATAACTGTAATGTACTCGTCTTCTAAATGTATTGCCTGTGTCAGTCCTAGGTCTGTTTCTCTTGATTGATTTTTCTCCTCATTATGGGCCATATTTTCCTTTTTCTTTGCATGCCTGGTCTTTTCTTATTGGATACCAGACAATGTAAATTTTACTGTGTTGAGTGCTGGAGATTTTTGTATTCCTATAAATACTTGTGAGCTTTTTTCCTGTTCTTAGAAATGGTATGATTTGTGTGGGGTGGGGGTTATTGCCTTTAAGCTTTGTACAGCAGGACAGAGCAAAATTTAGTCTAGGACTAGTTTTTCTCACCAGCAAGGTAAATCCTTTTCAGTACTCTACCCAGTACCCCATGAATTATGAGGTTTTCCAATCTGACTGGTGGAGACAGGCATCATTCCCAGCCATGTGTGAGCTCCAGTGATGGTTTTCTCTAATACTTTCAGATATTTTTTTGCCTGGCTTTGGGTAGTTTCCTCCCACACATGTCTGTCTGATCAGTACTTCACTGAGGACCCAATAGATACCTTTAGCAGCTCTCCAGAGCTTTTCCCACTGGGCAGCTTTCTTTTCTCTGGTACTCTGCCCTGGGAACTCTGCTTGCTTTTCTTCCCTGGACTCTCATCCGTCTCAGTTCAGGGAGGCTGCCAGGTGCTGCCTAGGTTCCCCCACTCTGAGCAGGATCCTATAAACTTTCCCCAGGCACCAAGCTGGGGCAATTGTAGAACTCAATGCACTTGTTTCCTATTCTCAGGGATAACTGTCCTTTGATCCTGGTGTCTGATGTTTACACAAAGGTATAATACCAGGTCTGGGGATTAGGGGGGGTCCACTCTAAAACTTTGTCCACCATAGTGGATTCAAGAAAGTTTGATTCAGAATGTGTTATTTGAACAATAGATTGTATACTATTAGAAAAGAAGGTAGAGAAAGTCATGAGCTATCCTGACACTTGTGCCTAGAATACCCTTCCTTCCTCTTTGCTGGGTCGCACCCTGCTTTTTTTCGCAAGGTGGTCTAGTGCCACTGTTACCTTTGTAAAGCTGCCTTTGAACCATGATAAAAGGAATAGCTTCTTTTGTGTATTATATTTATACTTCTGTCCCTTTTTACCTTGAATCATGGTTATAGTCTGGTTGTGTCTGTCAGCTATGATAAGCTGAACACAACATGGTTCTGAAGAAGTCCACAAGTTTTAACATCATTGAAGACCTTGACTCCTAGGTATACCTATTACTGGCTGGAAATTCAACAAATTATCTGAAACTATGAAGATTAATTTCTTTTGCTGTAAAAGGGAGGTAGAAATATCTGCTTTATAGTGTTACTGTGATTTGTATACATTGCCTAGCAAATTGCCTGGCTCCTAGTCAGTATTCTGTAAATCCTAGTTCCTCTTTTTATCTTTCGTCTTCAGCACTCATTTCAGCATAACTATGTAGTAGGAATTCATGAATGTATGTTGAAATGGATATAAAACGATATTTTTAACTTCTTGAGGAACCTCCATACTGTTTTCCAGAGTGGCCGTATCAGCTTGCAATCCCACCAACAGGGTAAGAGGGTTCCCTTTTCTCCACATCCTCGCCAATATTTGTTGTTGACTTTTAATTTTAGCCGTTCTGACTGGTGTGCGGTGGTATCTCATTGTGTTAAAAGGAAAACTCCTTTTAATTATCGATCCTCAAGGTTTTCTTACTCTCAACAGATATGTACTCTCAACAGATATAAATAAGCATTAAACCTGTTGGTTTTAACCCTTGGATTTGTTTTTTAAGTTTTTATTTTAATTGCAGTTTATTACCATATAGTGTTATATTAGTTTCAGGTGTACAATGTAGTGATTCAGCAATTCCATACATCACTCGGTGCTCAGGTGCTCATCATGACAAATGTACTCTTTAATCCCTATCACCTATTTAACCCACCCCCCAACTACCTTCCCTCTGGTAACTATCAGTTTGTTCTGTGTAATTAAGGGTCTGTTTCTCGATTTGTCTTTTTCCCTTTGCTTGTTTGTTTTGTTTCCTAAATTCTACATATATATATGTATGAAATCACAGGGTATTTGTCTTTCTCTGACTTATTTCATTTAGCATTATACTCACTGGCTCCATTCATGTTCTTGCAAATGGCAAGATTTCATTATTTTTTATGGGTGAATAATATTCCATTGTGTATATATGCCACATCTTCTTTATCCATTCATCAATCGATGGACACTTGGGCTGCTTCCATATCTTGGCTATTGTAAATAATGCTGCTCTAAACATAGGGGTGCATGTATCCCTTTGAATTAGCGTTTTCATATTCCTTGGGTGAATACTCAGTAGTGTGATTGCTGGATTAGGGTAGGGTAGTTCTGTTTATAATTTTTTGAAAAACCTCCATACTGTTTGCCACAGCAGTTGTATCAGTTTGCATTCCCATCAACAGTGCACAAGGGTTCCTTCTTCTCCACATTCTCACCAACACCTGTTTTTTCTTGTGTTGTTGATTTTAGCCATTCTGACAGGTGTGAGGTGATATCTCAGTGTAGTTTTGATTTGTACATCCCTGATGATGGGTGATGTTGAACATCTTTTCAGGTGCGTGTTGGCCATCTGATATCTTTTTGAAAAAATGTGCATGTCTTCTGCCCATTTTTAAATTGGATTATTTATTTTGGGGGTGTTGAGTTGTGTCAGTTCTTTATGTATTTTGGATATTAACTCTTTATCAGATGTGTCATTTGCAAATATCTTCTCCCATTCCATAGGTTGTCTTTTAGTTTTATTGGTTGTTTCCTTTGCTGTGCAGAAGCTTTTTATTTTGATATAGTCCCAATAGTTTGTTTTTGTTTTTGTTTCCCTGGCCTCAGGAGACATATGTAGAAAAAAGTTGCTAAGGCCAGTGTCAAAGAAGTCACTGCCTTTGTTCTTTGCTAGCATTTTTATGGTTTCAGATCTCACATTTAGGGCTTTAATCCATTTTGAAATTATTTTTGTGAATAGTATAAGAAAATGGTTCAGTTTCATTCTTTTGCATGTTGCTGTCCAGTTTTCCCAACACCGTTTGTTGAAGAGACTGTCTTTTTCCCACTGAGTATTCTTTCCTCCTTTGTCAAAGATTATTTGACCATATAGTTGTGGGTTCCCTTCTGGATTTTCTGTTCTTTTCTATTGATCTGTAAGTCTACTTTTGTGCCAGTACCATACTGTTTTGATTACTATGGCTTTGTAATATAACTTGAAGTGTAGAATTGTGATGCCTCTAGCTTTGCTTTGCTTTTTCAAGATTGCTTTGACTATTTGGGGGTCTTTTGCGGTTCCATACAAATTTTAGAATTGTTTTTTCTAGTTCTCTGAATAATGCTGTTGGTATTTTGATAGGGATTGCATTAAATATGTAGATTGCTTTGGGTAGTATAGACATTTTTAACAATATTTATTCTTCCAATCCATGAGCATGGAATGTCTTTTCATTTCTTTGTGTCATCTTCAATTTATTTCACCAGGTCTTTTACCTCTTTGGTTCGGTTTATTCCTAGGTATCTTATTATTTTTGATGCAATTGTAAATGGGATTGTTTTCTTAATTTCTCTTTCTGCTGCTTCATTATCGGTGTATGGAAATGCAGCAGATTTCTGTAGATCCTGCAACCTTGCAGAATTTATTTATCAGTTTTATCAGGTTTTTGGTGGAGTCTTTTGGGGTTTCTATATATACTATCATGTCATCTGCAAATAATGAATGTTTTACTTCTTCCTTACCAATTTGGATGCCTTTTATTTCTTTTTGTTATATTATTGCTTGGACTTCCAGTACTCTGTTGAATAAAAGTGGTAAGAGTGAACATCCTTGTCTTGTTCTTGACCTTAGGGAAACAGCTGTCAGTTTTTCCTGATTGAGGATGATGTTTGCTGTGAGGTTTTTCATATATGGCCTTTATTATGTTGAGGAATGTTCCCTCTAAACCTATTTTGTTGAGAGTTTTTATCATGAATGGATGTTATACTTTGTCAAATGCTTTTTCTACATCTTTTGAAATGATCATGTAGTTCTTATCCTTTCTCTTACTGATACGATGTATCACATTGATTGATTTGTGAATATTGAACCACCCTTACAACCTCGGAATAAGTCCCACTTGATCATTGTGAATGATTTTTTTTAATGTGTTGTTGGATTCTGTTTGCTAGTATTTTATTGAGGATTTTTGCATCTATGTTCATCAGATATAGTGGCTTGTAGTTCTCTTTTTTGTGATGTTTTTATTCGGTTTTGATATCAGGGTAATGCTGGTCTCATAGAATGAATTTGGAAGTTTTCCTTCCTTTTATATTTTTTGAAATAGTTTGAGAATTATAGGTATTAACTCATCTTTACATATTTGGTAGAATTTGCCTGTGAAGGCGTCTGGTCCTGGACTTTTGTTTGTTGGGAGTTTTTTGATTACTGGTTCCATTTTTTTTTTTTTTTTTTGCTGGTTGTCAGTCTATTCAAATTTTCTTTTTCTTCCTGTTTCAGTTTTGGTAGTTTATCTGTTCCTAGGAATTTATCCATTTCTTCTAGGGTGACCAATTAGTTGGCATTTAGGTTTTCATAATATTCTTTTATAATTGTTTGTGTTTCTGTGGCATTGGTTGTTATTTTTCCTTTGTCATTTGTGATTTTGAGTTCTTTCTCTTTTTTTCTTGATAGGTCTGGCTAGAGGTTTTTCAATTTTACTGATTTTTTTTTTTTTTTTTTTACAAAGAACCACCTTCTGGTTTCACTGATCTATTGTTTTTTTGTTTGTTTGTTTTTTAGTTTCTATATCATTTATTTCTGCATTAATCTTTATTATTTCCTTCCTTCTGCTGGTTTTAGGTTTTGTTTGTTCTTTTTATAGCTCCTTTGGATGTAAGTTTAGGTTGTTTATTTGAGATTTTTCTTCTTGAGGTAGGCCTGTGTTGCTATAAATTTTCCTCTTAATGGAAAATTACTTTTCTTCTTCTTACTTTTGCTGCATCCTAAAGGTTTTGGACCATTATGTTTTCATTTTCATTTGCTTCATGTACTTTTTATTTCTTCTTTTATTTCCTGGTTTACCCATTCATTGTTTAGTAGCAGATTATTTAACCTCCATGTATTTGTGGTCTTTCCAGATTTTTTCTTGTTGTTGACTTCTAGTTTTATAGCCTTGTGGTCTGAAAAGATTCATGGTATGACTTCAGTCTTCTTGAATTTGTTGAGTCTTGTTTTGTGGGCTAAAATGTGATCTATTTTGGAGAATGTTCCGTGTGCACTTGAAAAGAATGTATATTCTGTTTTAGAATGGAATCTCTGGAATATATCTGTTAAATCTATCTGGTCCAGTGTGTCATTCAAAGCCGTTGTTTCCTTGTTGATTTTTTGTTTAGAAGATCTGTCCATTGATGTAAGTGGGGTGTTTAGGTCCCTACTGTTATTGTATTGTTATCAGTTAATTCCTTTATTTTTGTTATTGTTATTACATTTATTATTAACTGTATGTATTTGGGTGCTCCTATGTTGGGTGCATAAATATTTACAATTGTTATATCTTCTTGTTGGATTGTCCCCTTTATTAGTATATAGTGTCTTTCTTTGTGTCTTGTTACAGCCTTTGTTTTAAAGTCTATTTTGTGCGATATGAATATTTTTACTCTGGCCTTCTTTTGCCATCCATTTGCATGATAGATGTTTCTCCATCTCCTCACTTTCAATCTGCAAGTGTCTTTTGGTCTGAAATGAGTCTCTTGAAGGCAGCGTATAGATGGGTCTTGTTTTTTTATCCATTCTGTCACCCTGTGTCTTTTGATTGGAACATTTAGTCCATTTACATCCAAAGTAATTATTGATGGATATGTATTTATTATTTGTTTTGTGATTGTTTGTAAAGATGTTCTCTGATCCCTACTTGTCTTTCTTTCATGTTTTGCTGAATTGTTTAGTGGTATGTTTGGATTTCTTTCTCTTTATTCTTTGCATATTTATTAGTGGTTTTTGATATATGGTTACCATTAGGTTTGTATATAACCTCTTCTGTGATGTTTGGATTTTTAAGGAAAAATCTGTATATCCATGTACATCTCCAAAGTATTTAGATCCTTGTAATTACTTTAAAAATCCTCTTTGCATGTATTTCGTCTGTAAGTATTATTATAGTTATTCACTGTGGAGAATGTAGAGGTCCTTATTACCAGTCTTGAAAAATGAATGTGCCATAATTTCAGTACTCTCTCTTATATGACCAAGTGCTCATTTAACTCTGTTTAGAGATCATTAAAAAATTGTAGGCAAGAACTTCTGAATTTTTAAATAGTATTTAGTAAACAATGACAAATGTTGATATAAATGTGTTATAAAATCTTTATGTCTGAGAAAAATAATATTAAACAACTAGTATGAAAAAAACGGTAGCTAAGTAACATTTCAGGAGATGGATCTATTGCATTGATAATTAGCATAATATTTGAATTGCAAAAAACTCTTCAATTTAATGAGTACAGTTCTTTTTCACTTAAGTGTCCTATAAAAACCTAAAGGTTTTCAAGCCAAATGAATTTTGTTTAGAATTCTGTTTAGAAAATACTTCTCAGAGCACAAAGTTTGGATTATATATCCTTATAAAGGGAGAGTGTTTTTAAAGTTAACCCTTTAAAAAATTAACTCTTGAAGATCGAAAGGTATTATTATTTGATTTTAATTTTGCTGACAAGTGGAAACTTTCAATCAAGAATATTACAAGTAGTCCTTTCTACATTTTTCATTGTCATGAACCTACTGAAAGGTACACACTTGTTAAGTTACTTCTCAGAGCCTTATATGTTCATAGCAAAGATATTCTGTAAGTGAGACCAAAAGGTTACCTTAACATAGGTAAACTTTTCATTTGTGTAATATCTCAGCATTAATTCTATAACATTGTGTTCTTCAATATTCATTTTGGTATTTTTCCCAATAAATTTTGAAAGAACTTATTAAGGTATAATTGATATACAATAAATGGCACATATTGAAAGGGTACAATTTACAGAATATTGGCATGTGTATACTCTGTGAAAATACCACCACAATCAATATAATGAATATTTCCATCGCACTCAAAACTTTCCTCTTTCCCTGTTTTCATCTCTCCCGGTCATTGTTGTCCTGCTGGCCCCTTCTCTAGGCAACCACTAATTTGCTTTCTGTTACTGTAGCTTTAGTTTGCTTTTTTTAGAGTTTTATATAAATGGAATCACACAGTATGTACCCCCCCCCTTTTTTTTGGTCTGACCTCTTGCTCTGCAAAATTATTTTGAATTTCATCTGTTTTGTTGTGTGTATGGTTTCTACTTTTTATTGCTAAGTAGTATTTCATTTCACAGAAATGCCACAGTTTGCTTATCCACTCACCTAATGATGGACATTTGGATTGCTTCCTGTTTGGAGCTATTAAAAATAAAGCTGCTATAAACATTGAGTGTATTTAAATTATCTTATTTTTTGGGACATCTGGCTGGCTCAGTCAGTGGATCATGTGACTGTTGATCTTGGGGTCGTGAGTTCAAGCTCCACGTTGGGTGTGGAGGCTACATAAAAAATAAATAAATAAAATAAGGCTATTTTATCTTCGAATTTTACCACTTATTGGCAATCATGGCTGTCAACTCTTGTCATACAGCAGTGTTTTTATGCACCTTCCCCAACAACTTAATAATTAGAGAAGATTTTGAAAATACCTAACTTAATAACCCATTTCCTGTATTTTACCTATTTTACTCATTTGAGGTATTGATTATAGGAAAGGAAAGATCTTATTTTGAATTTGAAAATTCCAACAGCCTGGCCAGCATTATCTTACCTTTTATAATATCCCTAAATAAATATATTAAATGTAATGGAATTAAAGCCTCTTGTCCTTAATTAACCAGAGCTTTGCAAATACGTTTCTACACTGTAATGATGTTATGATGAAAAGAGAATAAATGTTTCCTAATGACCATCTTTTATTTCCATAAGTAAATGTGGCAGTTGAAGTCTATCTCAGTTATCAAATTTTCTCTAAAGAGGGAAATATAGAAAGGACACTATAAAGCATATTTGAAAGAAAATTGAGACATATAACCTAAATCATGGGTTTTATTATTGAGAACACTTTTTACTGCTCCCAGTTTTATACTTAAAAAAAAAAAAAATCTCATTACTCTAGATTTTACTTTTAAAAGGAGTGCTATATTTATATGCAATAACATTTCAATCTCTTGAATAAAATTCCAAGTCTTCTTTTTTTAGAAAGAAAGAAAAAAGGAAGAATAAAGAAAAATATGTAAAGCTTAAAATTTGTCACCCCTTTCCGCTTATTTGCTCTTGACAGTGTCTATTCATGTGTGTGGATAAGTCTGAACATACATGCACTGTGACAAATGCATATATAAAAACCACCATTCTAAGGCAAAAAATACTAGCTGTTTATTATTTTATAACTGCATTGAATTTATAGTCTTTTGAGAATGAAATTTTTATTTTTAGGTAATTTCTTTTAAAGTAAAGTGGCCTTAGTATCATTTACCTCAATGTTAAGTATGTGGTCTTGATACAAATACTTGCACAGTTCTGTCTATTGATGTGTTTTCTTAAAAGGCTAATCTTGTTACACACTTTTAATTCTGTACTGAGAATTTTTACTATAGATTGAGATAAAGGGCAATATAATTCCTTTCCCAGTAAAATTCTATATGTTGAAATATTAAATACTTAAGAAAATATCTTTTTCTATAATAATTTTTTATTATGTTATGTTAGTCACCATACAGTACATCCCCAGTTTTTGATGCAATGTTCCATGATTCATTATTTGTGTATAACACCCAGTGCACCATGCAATATGTGCCCTCCTTAATACACATCAGTGGCCTATCCCAGTCCCCCACCACCCTACCCTCTGAAGCTCTCAATTTGTTTCCCAGAGTCCATAGTCTCTCGTGGTTCATTCCCCCCTTCTGTTTACCCCCCCTTCATTCTTCCCTTCCTTCTCCTACCGATCTTCCTGCTATTTCTTATGTTCCATAAATGAGTGAAACCATATGATAATTGTCTTTCTCTGCTTGACTTATTTCACTTAGCATAATCTCCTCCAGTCCCGTCCATGTTGCTGCAAATGTTGGGTAATCGTTCTTTCTGTTGGCTGAGTAATATTCCATTGTATATATGGACCACATCTTCTTAATCCAGTCATCTGTTGAAGGGCATCTCGGCTCCTTCCACAATTTAGCTATTGTGGACAATGCTGCTATGAACATTGTGGTGCATATGGCCCTTCTCTTTACTACGTCTGTATCTTTGGGGTAAATACCCAGTAGTGCAATTGCTGGATCATAGGGTAGCTCTATTTTTAACTTTTTAAGGGACCCCCACACTGTTTAAAAAAATATCTTATGTTGAGTTATTGATTTAGGATTATTTGTGATATCTTCCAAATTCTTGTATTGCTTTAAACTATAGTTTAAAGCCAATTTGATTGAATGTCTTTTGATTTTCTTTCATAATTTTGTTAATTCTTCCTCTTATTAAGAATATAATGAATTTTGTGTAGTACCAGAATAGAAATCAATTTTGGTTATTTTTCTTTTGCATGTTTATCATTTTTATAAATAGAAGGCTTTATTTTCCAGACTGAGATATGAGCTAACATTAGATTTAGGCTAAATAAAAAGCTAATAGCAATTTTTTCTTTCAGATCTCTATAAAAATGGACTCCAAAGAGCTAACTTCATACCATTCATTGCTGTCCTAAAGGTAAGGGAAATCACTTACTTGTGTTCACTGATTAATATTGTATTGATTGATAATGAAGGGCTTTTATAGCATTGCCATGGTCTTGCATTCAAGTAAAAGTCATTTTGATATTAGATAGTTACAGTCAAAGACACTAAAGAAGAAAAGAATGTTTTTTATATAGTATTCATCAATGTGTACACAGGAGAAATTATAAAATATAGTCTAAATTATTGTCTAACTGAAACATTTGATAGTTTGCATTTATAAATTTTAATTTGAGGTTTGCTCATAAATATTATAGTGGAATGTTTAACCTTATACATTGATTTCTGAAAAAAATGTTTAATGTTCTCTGTTTCTTTCAGGTTAATGGTCTTTAACATGTTTTCTCAGCTATTAAAGTTGCTATTCTAGAGTAGCATTATTACAAAAATATTCTAATATATTTAAATGTGATTGCCATCAAGTTATCATGAAATTATGTCAAGTTGAGGCACATAAATAGTTTAAATATTTGTGTGTATCATCACTGCATAGAGTTTGAAATAGTCTTCATTACAATCTGATTAAGAATAAAGAAAACCTCCTTTTTCACTGTTAATTTAAATAATTTTTTACACAATTATGCAATAATTCTATATTCTACCAATATTTATTGAGAACCTACTATGTACGAAGTGCTGCGTTAGCTGTGATGGGTAATGCAATCATGAAATACGCTATGTTTCTTGCTTATAAGTCATTTATAATTTAGTTGGGCATATAGTACATACACAAATATCTATAACACAAAGCAAAATGAAGTACCAAAAAAGTACCAAAAAGAAGCATATGTGCCAAAATATAATTCCCATAATTCTTAGTTGCATAATTTTTCCCAGTCTATAGCAATATAACTGAAGAAGGGATAAAGTTGTATTATTTTTTAAAACCTAAAAACCTCAATGGGGCGCCTGGGTGGCTCAGTCGTTAAGCATCTGCCTTCGGCTCAGGGCGTGAGCCCAGCATTATGGGATCGAGCCCCGCATCAGGCTCCTCCACTGTGAGCCTGCTTCTTCCTCTCCCACTCCCCCTGCTTGTGTTCCCTCTCTCTCTGGCTGTCTCTCTCTCTGTCAGATAAATAAATAAAAGCTTTTAAAATAAAATAAAAACCTCAAAAATTCTTACGAGGAAGGAGAAGTAATGGGGTGCCTTGGTGGCCTAGTCTGTTCAGCGTTGACTCTTGATTTCAGCTCAGGTCATGATCTCAGGGTCCTAGGATTGAGCCCCCCCCCCCCTCAGCTCTGTGCTTAGTGGGAAGTCGCTGGAGATTCTCTCCTTCTCCCTCTTCCCCTCCCCGCAGCTCACATGTGCACGTTCTCTCTCTCTTTCTCTAAAATAAGTAAATACATCTTTAGGAAAAGGAGGAGAATATTTTTTTCTTCAAATATTCTAAAGATATAGTCAGAGAATCTTTTTGAAGTTGTTGTTGGTACCAAACTTTATTCCCTGTGCTATACTTAGGAGAATTAAAACATCTATTTCCTTGACCAATTTTAAGTTCCCAGAGGTTTTTATTTTTTGTGAGATATTTATAGATGTAAGAAAAAGTACTCTTTGAAGATTTATGCTGTTAGTATTTTTCCCCTTTATATTCATGTTTTACATTTGGGGAGAAGGTAAATCTGCAGTGTTTTCTCCATGCTGGGTATCCAAAGTGATTTGATATATGTAGATAGCAAAATATAAACAGGGAAGCTGAGAAAAATGGGTGCTAAAAATAGTATCTTCATGTAGCAGAAAATATACAAATTATAAAGAGTGAAGGCTCACATAATGAAACAAGTTAAAGGCGCTCAGGGAACTTTGTAGGTACTTTTTTTTTTAACCACAAGCCTTAGTTTTTGGCCAGTAATTTGTCATATTTTAATATATAATAACATTATTAATAAGCAACTAAATTGGCCAGGTTTAATTTTTTTCCCTTTCTTACCCTTAATTTTTTTTTTTTTTTTGGAGAGGAAGGAACACCAAAGAGATAAATAATCCAAATTTGAAATTGAACAAGAACTGAGATAAATTTGAAATTGAACATAAACTAAAATTCGTATAAATACCAGATTGGATGAGAAAATATTTAAAATGTCTCATTTATTTAAAAGACTTTTCACATGTAGCAGACTTTCAGCCTGATAAATATATGCTGTGGCTGGTTTCCCTGGAACTTTTTTGGTGGACATATGAAGTTTCCCTTGTAAGGACAGGTGGTTTCATATTTATTTAAATGATATTTTGCCTATTCACATATGCTAGCATTACTCTTGCATATTAGCCCAGCTGAGAGAAACATAGCAGAAGTCAATCTTAAAACAAATAGAGAATCTTGGTTTAATGAAAAGAGATCATACGAATGCCTGGGTGGCTCAGTTGGTTAAGCGTCTGCCTTCACTTCAGGTCATGATCTCAGGGTCCTGGGATCAAGCCCTGCATCGGGCTCCTTGCTGAGCAGGGAGCCTGCTTCTCCCTCTGCCCTGCCGCTCCCCTTGCTTGTGCTCTCTCTCTCTCTGACAAATAAGTAAAATCTTTAAAGAAAAAGAGAGAGAGAGATTATAAACCAGATAGAAATTTATTTGGGGAAAAAGTACAGTGTAAAATACATTTTTTCCTTTAGGTTCTCCTCTATAAACCAAGTGATAACAAGTCTAATTTACTACAAGAACTTGTGATTTATTGCTTGGACTATTGCAAAAAAACCCCAAGAGCTTATAGAAGCTCTTAGTAAACAATAATATTGTTATAAAATAGTAGAAATGATGAGGAGGACTGATATGCTATTAAAAACAAAATGTGGTATATTTATACAATGAATTATTGTTCTACCATAAAAAAGGAATGGAATTCTGACATATGCTACATTATGGACAAAACCTGAAAACATACTGAGAGAAGCCGGAAACAAAAGGACACAAATTATATGATTCCACTTATATGAGGTACCTGGAAAAGGCATATTCAGAGAAACAGAAAGTAAAATAGAGGTTACCAGGGGCTGAGAGGAGAGGGGAATGAGTGGATATTGTTTGAAATTGGGTAGAGTCTCTCTTTGGGATGATGAAAAAGTTCTGGAAATAGACAGTGGTAATGATTGCATAACATTGTCAATGTACTTAATGGCATTGAATTGCACACTTAAAAGGGTTAAAATAATAAATTTTATGTTGCGTGTTTATTTTATGTTTTACCACAATTTATTACAAAAAGAAAAAAGTCATAGTACTGGAAAGGATTTATAAAATATTCAGGTACATTTCCTGTAGGAAGTCTTCCTAGAATAACCCCTTCAGACAAAGCAAGGCAAAACAAAACAAAACAAAAAGCAAACCCTTACATAATAATTTCCACTGCCTTTTAAGTAGGGAGGCTCCTATTTCACTCTTACTTGCACTTTCTTTGAGTTTATTTTGCTGTTCTTTTTCTAATTTCCTGAGATTAATTTTTTTAAAATCTCATTTCAACCTTCATTCCTAAATGCATTTAGGGCTATTTATTTTCCTTTAAATAGCTACATTTGTTAAGTTTTTACATTTAGTATTTTCACTGTTAAGTTCAAAGTATTTTCTAATTTCTATTGTGATTTCTTCTTTAACCCGTGAATCACCTGGAAGTATGTTTCTTAATTTCCAAACAAACATAAGAAATTTTCTAGTTATACTTCTTTTTTTTTTTTTAAAGATTTTATTGATTTATTCGACAGAGATCTAGACAGCCAGTGAGAGAGGGAACACAAGCAGGGGGAGTGGGAGAAGAAGAAGCAGGCTCATAGCGGAAGAGCCTGATGTGGGGCTCGATCCCATAACGCCGGGATCACGCCCTGAGCCTAAGGCAGACGCTTAACTGCTGTGCCACCCAGGCGCCCCTCTAGTTATACTTCTGTTACTATTTTCTTAACAAGTGCTTCATTGCATTGTGGTTAGAGTATATGCTCTGTGCAATTTAAATCCTTTGAAATTTGTTGAAACTTGCTTTATGGCCTAATATGTGGACAATTTTTGTAAAAATATTGTCTGTATTCTTTTTAAAAATATTTTTTAAAGTTTTTTTATTTATTTAAATAATTTTTACACCCCATATAGGGCTTCAGCTCATGACCCCAAGGTCAAGAGCATGTGCTCTTCCGACTGAGCCAGCCAGGCACCCATGTATTCTCTGTATTCTTAAAAATAATGAGTATTCAACCACAGTTGTTTGTGATAATGTATATAACACAGTACACTCATTAAATTAGAATTTTTAATTATGCTGTTCCAATTTTTATTATTTTTTTTCCCATCAACTATTATGAAGTTCATGGAAAACATCACTCACTATGATTGTGAATTTGTCTGTCTCTCTGATAATTCTGCTGTTGACCTTACATATTTGGAGGCTATGTTATAAGTTGCATGCAGATTTAAAATTATTAAATATTGCTTATGAACAGAACTTCCTTAATGAAATTTTTTACTAGGTAGTAATATAAGCTCCTTTGTTTCAAGTGTAGTTATAATTGCCTATTAAAGCATTTTTGTCTTGTGTGCTTTAAATTGCTCATGCGTAGGGTAATTTTATTGGATAATTTTAACATCTCTGTCATCTTGATGTTAGCATCTGTTGATTGTCTTTTTACATTCAGTGTGAGATCTTCCTGGTTTTTGGTATGAATGAATTTCATTGGAATCTTGGACATTTTCATAATTTGTCATGAGACTTTGGATCTTATTTTTTTAATCATTTTTTTTATTGTGGTAAAGTACATGTAACATAAAATTTACCATTTTAACCATTTTTAAGTGTACAGTTCAGTGGTATTAAGTACATTCACATTGTTGGGCAACCATCACCACCATCCATCTCTAGAACTTTTTCCTCTTCCCAAACTGAAATTCTGTCCTCATTAAATAATATTTCCCTATTCTCCTCTACTTCCAACTCCTGGTAGTCACCTTTCTCCTTTCTATCTCTGTGAATTTGCCATTTTTAGATACCTTATATAAATGGAATTATACAATATTTGTCCTTTTGTTTCTGGCTTTTTCCACTTAGCATAATGTCTTTAAGTTTCATCCATGCTGTAGCATGTGTCAACTTCCATCCCTTTTTAAGAAATAAGTTTCCATTTTATGTATATACCACAATTCGTTTATCCATTCATCTGTTGATGGACATTGGGTTAATTCTGCCTTTTAGGTCTTATGAGTAATGCTGCTCTGAACACTTGTGTGCAAATACTGGTTTGAATCTTTTTAATTCTTCTGTGTATATACACAGGAGTGGAATTTCTAGGTCATATGTATATATTGAAGTTTTTGAGGAACCGCTATACTGTTTTCCTTAGCAGCTGCACCATTTTATATTCCCACCAGCAACACACAAGGTTTTCAGTTTCTTTACATCCTTGCCAACACTTGTCTTCATCATTATTATTATTATTATTATTATTTATTATTATTATTATTTTGAACAAGAGCCACCCTAACAGGTGTAGCTTTGATTCATATTTCTCTTTGATTCAAAGTGGTAGCTCATTGTAGTTTTGATTCATATTTCTCAAGTGATTAGTGATGTATAGCATCTTTTCATGTGCTTATTGGCCATTCGTTTGTCATCTTTATTTCACCTTTTTTTTAAAGATTTATTTATTTATTTTAGAGAACGAGAGCATGAGTGGGGGGCAAAGAGAGAGGGAGAGAGAATCTCAGGCAGACTTCATGCTGAATGTGGAGCCCAATGCATGGCTGGATCCCACCACCCTGAGATCATGATCCGAGCCAAAACCCAGAGTTAGTCACTCAGCTAAATGTGCCACCCAGGAACCCCTGTTTGTCATCTTTAAACTTTAGTTTTAGATGGCTTTTTTGGACACTTCTGACAGAAATTTGGGCACTGTCTCATTATTGCCAGATGTAGGTAGAAGTCGAGGTTCTTCATTCAGCATCTATTGAGCAGATGTTCCTTGTTTCTGCTGGTGCAGAGGTTCCATTGATGCCATCAGAGGAGGGAAGGGTGCTCATTTTTGATTGGCGGGGATGAAAGTTTCAGTTCCCTACTTGGTCTTCTCTGACATTACTGGCAGGAGGGTTAGAGTGCCTCTTAACAGCCTTGTGAGAATATATTTCTAGACTCCTCTCTTGACTGGAATGGGTGGAGGTGGCACCACAGTTTGTTTTCCCTGCAGTATTTGCTGCAGTAAAAATTATTGTTGAAAAGTTGTCTCTTGTTATGTTGCCATTTTCCTGGTCCTTTGGCTAAAGAGAGCAGAGTTTTGTTGGGTCCTCATTTGTCTATGTCCATTGGCATTTCTGAGATGCTGGCTTCTTCAGCTCCAAGTCTGAAGAATTTGAACTGAAAAGAAAAGCAGAGAACTCACCATTCTTTTGTTTCTCGGGTCTTGAGATCCCTAGCTGATCTTTCTTCTTTCCACTTTTTAGTATGTTCTTATGTTTATTTTATATATAATCTCCAGGATTTTCAATTGTACATAGCAGGAGGAATAGGGAAAGGACATATACTCCATCTTCCCAGAAGTAGAAGTCAATTTATCAACTGTCCTTGTCTGCTAATTCCATCATTTCTGGTTTTGTTTTTGTGGTCTGATTTTTCCCCCTGGTTTTGAGTCCTACTTTCCTGCTTCTTGGCAAGTTTAATAATTTGTGATTGGATGCTGGACATTGTGATGATTATATTGAGTGTTACTTCCTTCTTGGCAAGTTTAATAATTGTGATTGGATGCTGGGCATTGTGGTGATTATACTGAGTGTTACTTCCTTTAAGGCTGTTGAATTTTATTTTGACAAGTGGTTAAGTTTCTTGCAGATCAGCTTTATCCTTTCGAGGCTTGTTGTTAAGCTTCAGTAGTGTGTCTCAAGTAGTCTTTACCCTAAGACTATATTAGCCTTTCTTTTACATGTGACCTTTCTAGGCTCTCTACTGAATCCCGTTAGTGTCACTGACGTCTCTCTACTCTGGCTGTTGAGAATGCTCATATCTTCTAGCTTCGTGTGGATTGTTCTTTCCCCAGTCTTGTGAAGTTTCACCTTATGCACATGCAATTTAATGTTCAGCCAAAGATTATAGACATTCTCTATGCAGCTCTGTAGAGCTCTTGCTCTGCATACTTCCTTTTTTACTGAACTGTTTCATGCAAATTCCAACTGCTTCAGTTTCCCTAAACTCTGGTCACCGTCTCTTCAACTCATTTAGACTGCGGTGCTGCTGTCTAGAAATTGCCTCTGACAGAAAGCTATGGGAAATGTAATGCTTGCTTGCCTGGTTTATTTCCCACATCTCAGGGATTGCTATCCTCTGCTACCCATTGTATGACATCTGATAGCAGATGTTTTACATGTTTTGTCCAGGGTTTTAGTGTGTAATGGCGGGAAGGTAAAATTGAGTTTTAAATACCCTGCCTTGCCTAAAAGTATAAGTCTCTTTCTTTTTTTTTTAAGTATAATTAAAATACATTTTTAATTCAAGTATAATTAATATATATTAGCCTCAGGTGTACAACATATTGATTCAACAATTCTGTACATTACTACAATAAGCGTAGTCACCATCTGTAACCAAATAGTGTTATTACAGTATTATTGACTATGTTCCCTAAGCTGTACTTCTCATCTTCATGACTTACTTATTTTATAACTGGAAATTTGTACCTCTTAATCCTCTTTATCTATTTCACCCATCCCCCCACCTGCCACCAACCATCAGTTTGTTCTCTGTATTTAAGAGTCGGTTTTTTTCCCCATTTTTTAATTTGTTTTTTAGATTCCACATATAAGTAAAATCATATGGTATTTGTCTTTCTCTGTCTGACTTATTTCACTTAGATAATACCCTCGAAGTCCAACCATATTGTTGTAAATGGAAAGATCTCATTCTTTTTTATGGATGAATAATATTCCATTGTGTATATATACCACATCTTCTTTATCCATCCATGTGTTGAGGGACACTTGGGTTGTTTCTATTATCTTCGCTGCTGTGTAAATAATGCTGCAGTGAATACAGGACTGCCTGTATCTTTTTGAATGAGTGTTTTTGTTCTCTTTGGGTAAATACCCAGTAGTGTAATTACTGAATAGTGAATATGCTATTTCTGTTTTAAATTTTTGAGTAACCTCCATACTCTTTTCCACAGTGGCTGTGCCAATTCACATTCCCACAGTAGTGCACCAGGATTCCTTCTCCTCTACATCCTTGCTAACACCTGTTTGTTTATTCACTCTTTCTTTCTTTCTCTCTCTCTTTTCCTCTCTCCCTCCCTCCCTTTCTCTCTTTCCTTTCATAGGCTCCATACTTGAACTCACTTGAGACTTGAACTCACAACACTGAGATTAAGAGTCGCATGCTCTGCCAACTGAACCAGCCAGGCACCCCAGTACTTGTTATTTCTTGTCTTTTTGATTCTAGTCATTCTGATAAGATGTAAGGTAATATCTCATTGTGGTTTTGATTTACATTTTTCTGATGATTAGTGATGTTGAGCACCTTTTCATGTGTCTCTTGGCTGTCTGGCTGTCTTCTTTGGAAAAATGTCTATTTAGGTTCCCTCTCCATCTTTTAGTCTGATTACTTGGGACTTTTTTTGGTGTAGAGTTGTGTAAGTTCTTTATGTATTTTGGATATTAACCCTTTATTGGATATATCATTTGCAAATGTCTTCTCCCATTCAGTAGGTTGCCATTTCGTTTTGTTAATGGTTTCTGTTATCTTGGCTTTTAATTGTAAAGAAGAAGAATACAGGATATTTTGTAATTTAGGAACTCAGGGCCATATTTTTTTTTTACAGAAACTTTAAAAATATAAATAAGATAACTATTTTAAAAAAGCAGTGATGGGGGGCGCCTGGGTGGCACAGCGGTTAAGCGTCTGCCTTCGGCTCAGGGCGTGATCCCGGCGTTATGGGATCGAGCCCCACATCAGGCTCCTCTGCTATGAGCCTGCTGCTTCCTCTCCCACTCCCCCTGCTTGTGTTCCCTCTCTCGCTGGCTGTCTCTGTCTCTGTCGAATGAGTAAATAAAATCTTTAAAAAAAAAAAAAAGCAGTGATAGGAACATCTTTCCCATGTTTAGAGGAATCTTTAAATGATGGTACAGTCACATGAAGGGATACAGAATACTTACTTGGAATGATATTTTCAAAAAGCTTTTGATAATATATAGTAATGCTCACAGATAATGTGAGTGAAAAAAATATGATGTAAGAGTATACCTATAACTTTCTTAATTATGGAGGTAATATACATGCATAGGAAAATACTGGTAATAAGTACCCCAAAATGTAACTAGAACTTATTTCTGGATAATAAGATTATAGATGATTTACATTTTCTCTGTTAGACTTTTCTAAGATTTCTAACATTTGACTTTTATGGAATGATCTTGTGTAATTTTTTATAATCAAACCCATTTTTTTAGCAGGTCAATTTTTGCCCTCCCTTCTTAGGAAATCAGACATGGATAGGACTACTCACATTCGAAGTTGAGAAATTCGCAAAAAGCAAGTGGAATGAGCATAGGTCCTATGTACAGAGGCTATCATGAAAAGAGTAGAATGGTGGGGCATAGGAAGGAAGCAGCAGGAGCAGACAGGAGAGGTAGATATGTACTAACAAGCAAAAGCCACAAAAGGGTATACTTTGGAAGAGCTACCCCAAGAAATGGGAGACTTTTTCAGATAAAACTTTTCTGTATTTTAAAAGAAATTAAAGAAGTTATGGGTACCAAAGAAATAGAACAGAGATGAAGTAACTATGAGATTAGATGGAAAGTGAGGTGACAGAGGTAAGAAAAGAGAGTGAGGGGAGACCCATTAAAGAAGTGAAGAGCATCTTAGAAAAACCAAGTTAAAGAATCAAAACTGCTAAACATAAAATTAGTGATACAGAGACCCAACTTATGAAAAAAATCACACAAAATGAAGGTAAAGAGTCAGAGAGAAAACTGTTGTAGTGAAAATGCTAACTATGGAAAGCAGACAACAGAGATCAAACATTCACATAATTCATATTTCTAAAAGAGAAAAATGAAATAGAGGAATAATACATTTTTCTGCTGCATAACTGAACTTCAAGGATAAAGAAAGAGTCCTACAGTTAAATAGAAGAAAAGTCAATGGGAAAAAAATCAAGCTGGATTGAGACTTATTTGCTCCAAGTAGATAGTAGAATAGAATGGTTTTTACTTTGTTTAAAAAAAAAAAGTGTCCTCTTGTTAAGTAAGCTGTCATGAAAATCTTAGCCTGCAGATACATATTTTTGGATATATGGTGTCATAGAAATTGTAGAACTCATGAAACTTCTTGAACAAACTATTTTAAGATTAAGTCAAAATTAATAACTTGTGAATGGAGATATTATAAGAAAACACTGGTGTTGATCATCGAATCTGATTAATATTGTCTTACTTTGGTCTGTAAGTCAGTAAAATTTTTTTATAACCAGGGCGGAATTTCTGTAATTGAATTAACTACAGAATGCTAAAGAATATAGAAAAGGGGTGCCAAGCCACTCTAGCGGTTTGAGTGGAGTAGACAGTACATGTCAGGAGTATTTCCAATGAACAAATGATACTTAAAACTTAAAAGTCAAATAAAAGTTACCAGACAAAGTGGGAAAGGGCATTCATCATGGAGGAGAAAACACATGGAAAAGACAGAAGCATGAGAATTACCAATTTAAAATTTTGTGATTAGTAATTCTTTGAGATTTTCATAAAATAATAACTATCGCTATTCTGTTTGCTTGAAACTTGGAAATTTATTTAAAAGTCAGACTTTTGGGATGCCTGGGTGGCTCAGTTGGTTAAGAATCTGCCTTCGGCTCAGGCCATGATCCCGGGGTCCTGGAATTGAGTCTTGCATTGGGTTCCTTGCTCAGCAGGGAGCCTGCTTCTCCCTCTGTCTCTGCCTTTCCCCTACTAGTGCTCTCTCTCTCTCTCTCTGACAAATAAATAAAATCTTTTTAAAAAAAGTCAGATTTCCCCCCCAAAATAAAAGAATGTATTTGTATTTTATGTACTGTAGTTCCTTGTTATCCATAGTTTCACTTACTATGGTTTCAATTACCTGAGGATCCCCCATGGTCTGGAAGCAGATGATTCTCCTTCTGACCTATTGTCAGAGGGTCAGTAATAGCCTAACACTACGTCATAATGTCTACACCCCTCACTTCTCTTCATCTCACCACGTAGGCATTTTATCATCTCACCTCATCACAAGAAGGGTAAGTACAATACAGTAAGATATTTTGAGAGAGAGACCATATGCACATAACATTCACTACAGTATATTGTTGTAATTGTCCTGTTTTATTATTATTTTTGCTAATCTCTTACTGTGCCTAATTTATAATTTAAACTTTATCTTAAAGTATGTATATATAAGAAAAACCTAGTATATATAGGATTCAGTACTATCTGCTGTTTTAGGCATCTTGGATTGTATCCCTCACAGATAAGGCTGTGGGGAGTACTATAAATTTAAAAAATAGAGTACTTAACATTCCCTTATGTCTATAAAAAAGTTGGTTAATACTATGTTTATTGTGCCTGCTTCACACTTGAAACTCCTTGCTGACCATGTGACACAGTGTCCCAATTTTGCTGATTTATTCTTAAAGGATCTTTGTTGTGATTTTAGTAAAACTTAGGCAGTTCTTGTAAGTATATGAACAGATATAATTGTGAAGGCATGTGTTGGTATCTACCTAGCACTGTTCTATAAAGTTCAGTATGTCTGTCTCAGTTCTGTACTGCAGGACTGTGATAATCTATACCAGGAGTTGGTTAACTATAGCCAGTGACCAAATCTGCAGCCACCTGTTTTTGTAAATAAAATTTTATTGAGAAACTTCATGCTTATTCATTTATGTATTGCCTGCGGCTGTTTTCACACTATAGTGGCAGAGTTAAGTAGCTGTGGCACTTACGGCCTTCAAATCCTAAAATATTTACTATCTGGCTTTTTACAGAAAGTTTTCTTATCCCTGATTTATATAATATGCAAAGGAAAGAGAGAAGTGTTTAAAAGGACATATGTATATAGCGCTTTCTTTCTGTAAAGTATGACTTGTTTTATGTGGTGGAAATCATGTGTCAGCATAGATTCATTACATTAGTAGGTCTTGCAGAAAGTGTCGTTTTAAGAGCTTGCTATATAAATGGTTGATAGAAGGGATGAAGCTTGGAAAACCAGAGGGTAAGGGGGTGGTTCAGTATCAATTTCAAATAATTTGGTAAGTTGAGAAATATCAGCTTTGTTAGGATCAGCTTTCTTGGAAATATCTTCAATTTTATACATTTAAGAAAATAACATTTTAAATGTGTGGTCATTGTATAATATACATTGAACATAATCTTGTTCCATTGTAAACATTATTTAAAATCATTGTGGTTGAAAGAAAAAGAGGACCAATTGGTATTTTGAATAGAACAGTAGTTTCTTGGGTTAATTTCAACTGGACTGCTATTATTGGCTTTCTTGATACATGGATTGCATGGCAAGCATTGCTCTTCTCATCTGATCAAATTCCAGCAATTCATGGTATTTTGGACAGCTGTTTTATATTTGGGTGAAAGATCTGTGTCTTTACTCCATCATACTTAAATAAACCATTGTGTCTGATGCATTCCATAATGAGCCCTTAAAGAGATAAATGCTATTCATAATTTCAGAGGTAAAAAAATTTGGAGAATTCCAAAATTCATATGGAGAAATTTTTTTAAACTTTTTATGATTTTTTTTTTAAAGACTTTATTTTTAAGTAATCTCTACATCCAACATGGGGCTCGAACTAACAACCCTGAGATCGAGAGTTGCATGCTCCACTGACTGAGCCAGCCAGGCACCCCTTTATGATTTTCTTAATCAGTTTAACAGTATGGACAGATCTATAATAATCCCCCCACGGGAAATGTTCTTGTGCAATATTATATGTAGTGTTTTGCAACATAGTAATAGATTCTATTGTCAGTAATGTGGCATTTTAACTTCCATTCACACTAATATTTTAGCAAACTATCTTCTTTATTAAGTTTTAAAATTTCTATTTAAAATTAAATGAGTTAAAAAAATTAAATGAATTAGGTGATTAATAGATTACCAAAATCACAACTGTAAGCTGGTCAGAAATAATCAACAAGGCATTCTACATATAATTTTCTCTTTGACGAATGTTAGTTAGTTGATGAAATTAGAGAAAAATAAGATACTGCATTAAGTCTTATAAATGCAAATTTTCCTTTTCCTGATAAAGAGTTGTCCATTTGGAAAGCATCATAATCTGATTTGGTTTAAAATTTGTTGGGTGTAAATATGCAACACATAAAAATGCTATATTTATAATCTAAAGTAGTAATAGCTTTGTTATTACCATTTTTTTTGGTATTTGTTTAATATTCAGGTAATAACTTCATTTCTTCTACTTGGTTGTTAATGTTTCTCAGTTGTTATGCATCCTTTATCTAAAACTTAGACACACAAAAAGCCATGTGTTAGCTTTTGGTTTTGTTTCCTGAGGGATTTTTTTTTTCTAAGAAATCTTACATCTATAGTGAACTCTGAGAATATTCCCATATTGTCATTTCTACTTATAAACTTCAGAAAAATTGTTTATAACCCTTAGGTAAAACACTGTAATGCTCAGACTGCCCAGCTACCTGCTTTGGGATTTATAGAGTCGCTAAGTATATATTCTCCATTTCTTCCTACCACAATTTTCATTTTACTATTGAAATTGATTCGTCAGTTTGTTCATTATAACTTGCAGTACTGGAGCTTTCAGATGGCTAAATAATCCGAAGCAGTTTTTGAGGTCCGTGCTAGCCCCACTAACCTCCACTGTGCTGTCACCTGTGTCAGTGTAGCAAGGATTCACCCTTCGTTAGTGTGATATGATAATATCTTGACTTATGAGTTAGCTTTTTATCACAAGATTGAAAGAAAATATAGGAAAATAGTAGTCTGGAATTGAAAAGAGTATGGCTTTCCCCCACAAAATACTAAAATGTTCATTTGAACTTTGGTACTTAGTGTTTTAAGATACAAAAATGACTGACTTGCAGAACATTCCTGTATTTTGTAATTTTAGGCTAAAGAAATTAAGGAAATCGAAGATATTTTCATACATGTTTGAGAAAATACATTTAAGCAAATTGGCTGTAGTAACAGGCATTAAGCTTTATTTGTTACAGTGTTTTTGTGCTGTGTCCTTGAAATTAATAAATATCTAGAATTAAAGTTGTTGTAATGTGGATTTAAAATATGATTCTTGTCTGTCTTCATACCAGAATGTACACTTTATATTAGTCAGGGCCTGCCTATGGAAAAGTAATTTTGGCTGTATGCTTTCTAAAATAATATTTTCTGTAATAGTCTTACATAAAATGAAAACAAAGATTTCCCATGAAATACATAAATTATATATTTGTATTTAAAATATAATATATAAAATATAAAAATGATATGTTTGTATCAAACTGGACTACAGCAAGCTATTGCTTATATGTATTATACATAAAATATGTATTATTAGGTCTTGAATACTCTTCTCTTAGAATAATAAATAGTTATTTTTGGTTAAATTAGAAGAAATCAGTTCTTTAATGGTGAAAATGGTTGAAAGGAAGTGTGTCTTAAATATGAATTAGTTGTTTCTTTGACTCATGAGATAAATTAGTTTAATTACATGTGGCAATTTTCTTGGCTAGTGATGTAATGTGAAATCACATTCTCCCTTTCCCCTCCCTGAAAACTCAAGCCAATTAATAGAACTTTTAAGCTCTTTGTCATAGGCCACCATGGAGGTCTGCAGAGAAGAACTTTAATCCAATAAACATTTCATTTAGATCATGAAAAGAAAGCATGAGGAGAAGCTCCTATAAGAGAGGGTGTTACTATGATTCCAACCATGAAGAGATGTGAGGAATTTGCCAAATTAACCAAGAGGTCCTCATATTTAACGCATAAATGTGTCAAAACTAACAGAATAATTATTTAATTTGCTTGAACTTTATATTGAGAAAACTCTAAAAAGCCACAACTGTTTTCTTCAAAGCCTTCACTGTTGGGCTGGATGGACAGGGCAAAGGGAGGTTGTGAGAAATCCAGATAGCAAATAACACTGGCCGAAGCTGGTCAGAAAAGGGAATAGATAATTAGACGTAATTAGCGTGTATGAATTGTTGTCTCTCTGCCCTTAGCTTGAATAAATTTTGAAGAAAAAACCCTGGTGGTGAAAATCCTTTGATGTAGGAAGAGTCATTGTGGCTTGGCAGCATAAAGGCAGTGTTTTATACTTCTTACATAATGGTCGTGATACAGAAAGAGTGAATGGACTCTGCACCCCCCTGTCTGCTTTATAGCAAGGACTTTTGGGTTCTCTTGAAACAAAATGCATCACAAGTTTTCAGTTGTTAGTAATGAGGTAGCGGACCTCATCAGTGCTCAGAGGAAGCCATCTTTAGCTTTTGTTTAAATCTTAATCACAGTTTTTTTTCTTTCTGGGAAATCTGTTTTCTTAAATCAACACTTCTTTTCCCTTCTTTGCTTGCACCTCCAATAAGAGGAAGGAGTAATGATCAAGAAAGCTAAATAGAAGAGTTAAACAAAAATTATCACATAAAAGACATACATTTTTGTGTGTCTTTTTTTTTTTTTACATTTTTACATTTTTGTGGTTTTAGTCCCATATGAAAAAGATGCTTGCTAATGCCTTTTTTCCTCAGATTGGTAACAATCTAGGAAGGTCGTTTTATAATAAGATGTATAAGAAAACATATAGGAAATGATTTTAGATTGGTTTTAGAAGGAACTTATTTTTCAAATTGAAATTACACAAAGTAAAATGGTAAATATGTACCTTTTCCACTGTAGTTAATTTTTTAAATGGAAATCAGCTTGGTTAAAAATATCACTCGGTAGATTTACTGTAAACTTTACTTATTTGAGGGACATAGTGAAAATATAGGTTTGGGAACCTAGCTCTGTGCAGATATTCTGTATCTACTACTGAGAAGACAGGAATTATTCTTGAGAAACATTGCATTTATTTTGAAATCTTCTAACGCCTGAAACAATAAATCACCTAAAATGCAGTATCAGTTTATTCTGACAGTTGAATTATGCTCACCTTGACTATCAAAAATATTTTTAAAAGTCTTCAGCAAAAAGAGAAATTAGCTATTTCAAAACTGTAAAGCAAATCATGTATGGAGGGGGAGAGGAGAGTTGCTGATGTTAAAAGAGTTTGCATTATTATCCTCAATATCAGAGTAGTAGCTCTAAGTAAGTTTATATTTCTGATAAATTTCCATCCTCTTCCATCAATTATTATGGTCTTACATTAAAAAAAAAGTCTACCCTTTAACTGCTCAGATTTCCTTCTAATTAATATTCTTCTTTTAACATATTTTAATGATAAGACTTTCTGCAGTAGTCATCAGGATCCATTTCTTAATGTGTAATCTATGAATCTATTTTTATAAGTGTCACTTTGCTTTAGTGTATTTTTGTTCTGACGTTTTGATTCTGGATAGACTTCTTTCAAGCCACAATGCTCTGAGATGCTTTTGGCTACTTAACCCATTTTGCATATTGTGCCATTTGTAGAATAAAGTAGCCTTTTATACTTGAAGTTGATTTGAACTCTGAAAGGCAACACCTGAACATCTCACAAAACTGGATAATTATGGCTGATTGTGTTTTTCAGGTATAGGTCACAGGAAATTCATTTGGGGTAAAGTATGTACAAAGCTAAGAAATATGCAGATTTTCTGTTGTAGGATTGTGTAAAAATTATTTACAGTTAATACTTGCATAAAGGTTAGAAAGGTTGATGAAGTGATATTTAGTTTTGCTTTACTATTCACTGCATGTCAGAATGTAATTATGACTGATTCATGAAACTGTCTTAGAAACGAAGCATCTTTATTAAAATGCTGATCAAGATAAGAGCTGACAGTAATAAAGAATAGAACATTTTAGTCTTGTTGCTTTTGAATGATTGCTAATTACCCCAGAGGTCATGTATAGTGCTTGGTAGGATTCATTGACATTATTTCTTTTAAGTCTGCTGTTTCAACAACATCCAAGCATGAAGACACAAACTGTGTGCACACCGAACAATAGTTTGGCCAAGTTTGTGAGGCTTCAAGATATCCAAGAAACCTTTTCCTGCTTTAGTGAATTTAGCTTTTCTCTCTCAAAATTATAGTATATTAGGGGTGCTTGGTACAAAATACTTTGTCTATTCTTTTACTGTTGACTGTATCTACACTTCTCATTTTCAGGCTGGTGTTAAATAGTATACAGCTTATTGAGACAATGTCCTCTCTGAATATACACACACATAAAATAAATGACAAAATGTAGATTGGCACTAAAATTAGAATTAATAGAAAGGACTTCTTAATGTATAATTGGAATGTACTTTCAGTAGCGTTTCAACTTGTTTTTGTTTTTGACTAAATGTGCAGTTTGTAATTTGTCTCTGAAGACATGTGAAAGTCCTTATAGTGTATTCCTCAGTCAATAATGATCATTAGGATTCCTATATTTTAAAGATATGGTTGATTAATTGAATAAACTCTTCCATAAAATCTTCAAAATTCTTAACAGCTGAAAGCAGAAGAAACCAGTCATATACAGTCATATCACACATATTTATGTGGTGTCCATGCTATAGCAGAAAAACAATGGTTTAAGAAGGTAGTTCTTTTTTTTTTTTAATATTTTATTTATTTGACAAAGATAGAGACAGCCAGTGAGAGAGGGAACACAAGCAGGGGGAGTGGGAGAGGAAGAAGCAGGCTCCCAGCAGAGCAGGGAGCCTGATGCGGGGCTCGATCTCAGGACTCTGGGATGACGCCCCGAGCTGAAGGCAGATGCTTAATGACTGAGCCACCCAGGCGCCCCAAGAAGGCAGTTCTTTCTGAGCCTAGCTCTGTTCCTGACTTTGGGCAAGTCTCTTGAATCCACTTGAGTTTACATTTTTTTCATCTATAAATGATGGGATTGGACTGCCAGACTGCTATGGCCCTGATATATCGTGCTACAAATTTTTAAAAAAGATTAAGTTTCAGAACTTTACTTATAAATTATTTCTTTTGAATTATGATAGATTTATCATCCAAACATTGTTCTAAATGTGGTGTTACAGTCCTAGGCTAGCTAGTCTATGAGAGCCTAATTGCCCAAGTAGCTCAAATACTACACCTTTGTAAGATAAAATAGAAGAAAAACAATATTCAGATTTCAACATGCATTTATTAAGTGCTTAGCTACTGAGATTACAGTGATGAAATTGTCCTGAAATGAATCCTGCCATCAAGGAAATCAGGATGTTCTAGTAGAGGAAATAGGCACACCAGCAAATAATTATAGTATAGGAAAAGTATTATACTTCAATATAGAATGAGTTAGGAGTGGTTAACTGTGTGTTGGGAGATAACAGTGCTAACAATGATAAAAAAACAGTGATAAACCCACTAGTGTTAAATAAATTTTCCGCTCTGTAATGCTGGTGATTGTGGAGGATATGTGAATGAAATGGAAATTTATGTGAATTCTGAATGGACTCCTGTGTGTGTCTGCAAATTTCAGAGTTTGATGAAACTGAGGCTTTTGTTTGTTAGGCCTTTTGTTTCCTTCATTTAGGTGTATCCCTGCCATCACTCTTGGTTTAATAGTCATGCTTATGGTTTTGCTTTGCTTTAATTGGAGTTAAGTGAAGATTTTCCTGAGAAAGCTGGACAAGGCTTAGGAGAAAAAGGTGAGGGCAGAGGGAGAAAGCGAAAAACAGTTTCGCTGACAAATTACAAACTGCACATTATGTGAGAGAAGATACCTGATGTGGCACTAAATAAGTTATGAATAGTGAGAGCTGAGAAATCCAGAGCAAGGAATATGTTGAAGGATCCTTAGAAACATTTATAGCATCACTTTATACAGTCCGAGCAATTGAGGCTCATGCCTAAGATTGCCTGGCTAGTGGCAGAGCCCACTCTAGGACCCACATTTCCTGCCTTTTCACTGAGCGTTCTTTCCACAAACCGTGTTGCTCAGTATGTGTGTGCGCATGTGTGCGTGTCTTACCATTATATATTTGTTATATTTACATATTGTAATCTTGTCTTTGGGTAGAATTAATTATATTCTCATTCGCTTTTATCAACAAGGAGTTCTTTTTCTTTTATAGAAGTATAATCTACTTTATTAATCTACCTTTAGTTGTACACAATGATAAATATAGTGATGTTCAATCTTGTTTTAGCTAATAGCTTAAAATGCATTCTCCAGATCTTTTATCAGAGATGAGAATAAGTTACAAGATTGACTGAATTCATCTTCTTTCTCTTCCTCTTTCATCTTTAAATAAAAGTGCTAATGAACAGTGAAATGACAAAAAGCCGAGCAAATACAAAGCAGGAAGAGCAGAACCAGAGTTAAGAATATTTCTGAATGCTATCCCGGATACTGAAAGTCTTAACGAAGTCTCTGAAAATTATTTTTTAAGCTAAATATTTTGAGATTTAGTTTATATCATTCTAGAACTTGTGATTATAGTATAAAGGAATCACATGCATTATGTACTTTGTGTATTTATATGGTTTTATTTTTTAAGATAGAGAAGTTATTGTTTACCCTTGCTTATTTGTATAGATGAAGGAAAAAAACTTGTGAGTAAATTTACCGGTTTTTCAAAAACAGATTTCGCAAAGCCACAGATGTAGTGGGAAGTTCCTCTGGGCCTGAGGGTATATTGCACAGTTCCTTTTTGTGGGAGAAAAAGAAAGCTTACAGGTGCTGCAGTTATGGGTTGGTAGCATGGTTATAAAAAAGATTCTCAAAAGACGTATACATCAACTTCTTGACAGTCTGTGATGTCATTCTTATGTTTTTCTTTTTTTGCCTCAGGAATGAGGACTCTGGTTTTCTTGGATAAAGTAAACAGTGGGAGAAGAAATGGAATATTAATTAAAATTCTCTTGGTTATGATAGAGCTGGAAATGTATAGTGGCTGCGATTTCAATAAGACAGCTACCAGCTTTTTCCAAGTGCCACTATTTGGGGACAATACATGGAGTTCTCTAAGATCTTTCCTTTTATAAAATTTCATGAGAGAGAAATGAATGCATGCTATGTTAAAAAATCTGAACGTCACATAAGTGTATATTTACTAAATATCAAATGCTCCCTCCTTCACTACTCTCCCCTCTCCCCATTTCCTCCTCTCCTCCACCCCTATTTCATTCCTACTTCCCTCCTCAGGAGTAGCTGCTGTTAAAAATTTAATGTGGAGGAGTGACGTCAGTATCATGATTGAATAAGACATCTCTTGTTCGTGCTCCCCCCCCAACGAACAATAATTTGGTGTCTATTCATAGACAAAAGTGCCTTTGTGGGCGGTGTTGGATTTAGCACCATAAGCCAAGGCACCTGGGAGGGTCCTCGCCTACCCATGTGTCAGGTAATAAGGATATAGACCTTGGTCCTGGCTGTGGACCTTGCAGTGGTTTATGAACCAGCTCTAGCCTTTCTCAGTTGTGGTCTGGGAGCCCCTGGAAACACTATCTCAAACAGTTGCCCCAGGATGAGAGAGCCTTTGTAGATGTCCAGGTTTCTAGTGGAAGAGTTCCAGCATACTGTTGGAGCAAAAAACAAACAAACAAAACCTGAGTTTGGACACACTGGAGAGGGTAAGAGGAACGGTTTGACTTTACCTGCAGCACCCCTCCCCCAAGGCAGCACAGCTTAGGGCCAAGAGAGAACTTTGTGGCCTGTGAGTTCTCCTGCAGGGTATCGTAAGAGGATGTGAGTGATCACCCCGCTTCCTCAGCTGTGTGGGAATGCTGCTGAAGAGGCTCATTTCTCTTTTGCCCCATCCAGAGTACTGAATCATGAGCTGCATGACTAAGGGCAGGAAGAGTCTAGGAGAGGAGCAGATAAAATTCTTTGAAGGCATTAAAGAGAGGTGGATCCTACTAACTGCTTCACATACATCAAGAAGCCTGCTCACAAGCTGATGGGGACCCTCACCCAGAACCCCGTCATTGGCTCAAGGGCATCCCCAGTGCTCTGCATATCTCTCCCCACCCCCCCACACACCCTCACTTCATAGCTGATGCCCTGTGTATGCTCCCAGTGGCTGTGGTAAGAGTGAGCTTTGGCAGATGGTTAGTGAGCATGTTCAGAAGGCCAGCCTGAATCTGCACACCAGGGAGAGATTACAAACTTGAGCTTTAGTGCTCACTTTGGCAAAATAAAAGGAGGGTTTTCAGCACTCAGGATGTTGCAGGATTGAGAGAAGGCATATAAGCTTAAGAATTCAAGAAAGAGCAATCATTGTGGAGCACATATATCCATAGACGGTCTGAGAAAGGCTCAAAATCCCTAGCAGGCTGATGGAAGGTATTTCTCTCCTGAAAGTTATTAGTAAGACAGGAGGAGGAGGACTGCTACTTCATATGTGAAGACAATAGTACAAAACTTCAAAGAATATGAAAAATCACAGAAACATGACACCACCAGAGGATCACAGTAGTCTCCCAATAACTGATCCAAAGGACATGGACATCTGGGATTTCAAAATAGCTGTCTTAAGGAAACTTAATGGCTACAGGAAATCAGGAAAATCATACACAAACAAAATGAGAAATTTAACAAAGAGAAATCATAAAAAAAGAACCAAATAGAAATTCTGAAGCTGAAGAATACAATTAATGAAATGAAAAAAAAAATAAAAGCAATAGAAAACAATCAGCATTAGACTTGATCAAGTAGAAGAAAGAATCAGTGAGATTGAAGGCAGGGTTTTTAAAATTATCCAGTCAGAGCAGAACAAAGAAAAAAGATTGAAAGAGAATGAAGAAAGTCTGCATAAACTATGGGATACCATTAGAAGAAACAATCTGTGAATTATTGGGGTTCCAGAAAGAGAAGAGAGGGAAAAGGGGCAGAAAATTTATTTAAAAAAATATTGGCAGAGACCTTCCCAAATCTGAGGAGAGATTTGGATATCCAAGTTCGTGAAGCTTATAGGTCATCAAAAAAACTCAAAGACTCTTTTCCAAGTTACATTATAATAAAACATAATAAAACTCAAAAGTCAGAGACAAAGAATCTTAAAAGCAACAAGAGAAAAGAAACTTGTTACTAGCACAACATAAGGCTATCAGATTTCTCAACAGAAACCTTACAGGTGAGAAAAGAGTGGGATGATACATTCAAGTATAACTTAAAAAAAAAAAAAAACAACAACAACAACCAAAAACCTAAACCCTGCCAATCAAGAATACTCTATTCAGCAAAATTATTCTTCAGAAATAAAGTATAGGCAAAGACTTATCCAGACAAACAAAAGCCGAGGGAGTTCATCATCACTAGACCTGCTTTATAAGAAGCTCTTCAAACTGAAATGAAAGAAGAGTAAGTAGTAACATGAAAACATGAAAATATACAATACACTGGTAAAGGTATATGGTCAAATTCAGAATAGTCTAATTTTGTAATATGGTGGTGTGTTAGCCACTTAAATTTAATATAAAGGTTAAAGAACAAGAGTATTAAAAATAACTATAGCTACAATAATTTGTTAATGAATACACAATGTGAAAATGGCTAACTTAGGACATCAAAAACAAAAAAGGAAGGGTAGTAAAAAGGTAGAGTTTTTGTATGAGACTGAGGTTGTTACCAGTATAAAATATACTGTTATATTCATAAGGTATTTTATGTAAACCTCATGGTAAACACAAAACAAAGACTGCAATAGATAAACTAAAGATAAAGAGAAGGGAATCAAAGCCTACCACTATGGAAGGCAGCAAGAGAGAAAGAAAGGAACAAGGAAACAACCAGAATATAACTAATAAGATGGCCTTTATAAATCCTTACCTATTGATAATTACTCTAAATATAAGTGGATTAAATTCTCTAATCAAAAGGCATAGATTGGATGGATTAAAAACAAAAAAGGAAGACCTAACTATATGCTGCCTGTAAGGACACATAGTTTTAAGGACATGTAGGCTCAAAGTGAAGGGATGAGAAAAGATATTCCATGGAAGTAGAAACCAAAAGTGGGCAGGGATAGGTATACTTAAATCAGAGAAGAGAGAAGATAGACTTTAAGTCAAAATTTACTGCAATGAGTCAGAGAACACCACTATATGATAACAAAGGGGTCAATCAAGAAGGCATAACAATCACATGTGCACCCAACATCTGAGCACCTAAATATATTAAGAAAATACTAACAGATCTGAAGAGAGAAATATACAAACAGTACAATAATAGTAGGGGGCTTCAGAAAATGGGCAGAAGAACCGTGTAGACATTTTTCCAAAGAAGAACTATGAATGGCCATGGGTACATGAAAAGATGTTAAGCATCACTAATAATCAGGAAAATGCAAATCAAAACCACAATGAGATGTCACCTCACATCTGTTAGAATGGCTACCCTCAAAACCACAAGAGACAAGTGTTGGGAGGATATGGAGAAAAACCTTTGTGCACTATTTGTGAGACCACAAATTGATGCTGCCCCTAGGGAAAACAGTATAGGAGCTCCTCAAAACATTAAAAGAAGAGCTAGCATATGATTCAGCAATTCCACTTCTGAGTATATATCCAAGGAAATGAAATCACTATCTTGAACAGACATCTGCATTTCCAGGTTCTTTGCAGCATTATTCCTAATAGCCAGGCTGTAGAAACAACCTAAGTGTCCATCCATGGATGAATGGATAAAGATGTGGTATATATATGTGTGTATGTACACACACACACACACACACACACAATGGAATATTCTTCAGCCATAAGAAGGAAATGCTGCCATTTGTTACAAAATAGATGGACCTTGAGGGTGTTATGCTAAGTGAAATAAGTCAGAGAAAGACAAATACCATATGATATCACTTATATGTGGAATCTAAAAAAGCTGAACTCATAAAGACAGAGAGTAGATTGATCATTGCCAGGAGCTGGTGAGTGGGGAAAATGGGGAGATGGATACAAATTTTTAGTTGTAAATGACTAAGTTTTTGGGATCTAATGCACAGCATGGTGAATGTAGTTAACAATACTCTGTTATATGCTTGAAAGTTGGTAAGTTCTTGCCATAAAAAAAAGAAATGGTAATTATGTGAGGTGATAGGGTATTAACCAATATTACTGTGGTAATCAGTTTGCAATATGTCAAGTTTATCAGTTGTACACCTTAACCTTACAAATGTTATATGTCAGTTATATCTCAATAAAGCTGAAAGAAAATCTGTATCTTTTCAAGCATTTTTCTATACATTTATATGCATTACATATCTCTATATATGCCTAAGCATATAGTTTTGTTGTAAATTAACAGGGTCATAGTTACATCTTAATCTGACTTGTGCTTTTATACCTTGGAGATATTCTGGAGATCTTTTTATATCAGATATAGCTCTTTGTTTTAAATGGCTGCTTTGTATTTCTACTAATGGCCACACTAGTATTTTTAAACTCATCTGCAATTTTTGTATACTTAGGTTTACTGTGTTTTTTTTCAAATAATGCTTAAAAAATCTGTTTGCAAATGCATTTTTATCACAGGAGTCAATGTTTTTGTAGGATAGTTTCCTAGAAATGGAATTTCTAGGTCAAAAGTTCTTTTTTTTTTTTTAAAGATTTTATTTATTTATTCGACAGAGATAGAGACAGCCAGCGAGAGAGGGAACACAAGCAGGGGGAGTAGGAGAGGAAGCAGCAGGCTCATAGTGGAGGAGCCTGACGTGGGGCTCAATCCCAGAACGCCGGGATCACGCCCCGAGCCGAAGGCAGACGCTTAACCGCTGTGCCACCCAGGCGCCCCTCTAGGTCAAAAGTTCTGTTCAATTAAAGCTTTATTAGGTTTTGTCAAATTACACTTGTATGTTAGATAACAATGAAAATTAAATGGTGAGGGGCGCCTGGGTGGCACAGTGGTTGGGCGTCTGCCTTCGGCTCAGGGCGTGATCCCGGCGTTATGGGATCGAGCCCCACATCAGGCTTCTCTGCTATGAGCCTGCTTCTTTCTCTCCCACTCCCCCTGCTTGTGTTCCCTCTCTCGCTGGCTGTCTCTATCTCTGTCAAATAAATAAATAAAATCTTTAAAAAAAAAAAAAAGAAAATTAAATGGTGAAATTGAATATACAAATAGCAAGATGATTTTTTTAAAGAAGCCACATTAATTCTTCCAGAACACAGTAGGGTATAAATAAATAAATGATGACAAATCATGTGGAATTAATATGTGATACTCTGGGAGTTTTACTGGATGTTGCTTGGACATACCAAGTCAGTATCATGTTATTGCAAAAATCATAGTGGCCAGAATATTTAAGGGTGGTGGAATTTTTTAGCTTTTGTTCTATGTCTTTTTCCTTTTCTTTCTTTCTTTCTTTCTTTCTTTCTTTCTTTCTTTCTTTCTTTCTTTCTTTCTTTCTTTTTTTCTTTCTTTCTTTCTTTCTTTCTTTCTTTCTTTCTTTCTTTCTTTCTTTCTTTCTTTCTTCTTTCTTTTTAAAGATTTTATTTATTTATTTGACAGAGAGAGAGACAGCCAGCGAGAGAGGGAACACAAGCAGGGGGAGTAGGAGAGGAAGAAGCAGGCTCCCAGCGGAGGAGCCTGATGTGGGGCTCGATCCCAGGACTCCGGGATCACGCCCTGAACCGGAGGCAGATGCTTAACGACTGAGCAACCCCGGCACCCCTATGTCTTTTTTCTGAATATAGGAGATTTGTGTAGTGGTGAGAAGCACATGGTCTGCAGACCTGAGTTTAGTGTCTGCCCCCTAAGAGCCAAATAACTCTATAGACAAGTAGAGAGCAGAATATTTGCTCTTTTTAAACCTTAAGTACTGCATTGGTAAATCGAGGCCAATAATCCTATCTTTAAAGGTTGTTGTAAAAGTAAGTGCTTAATGAAAGGTAGCTGTAGTTATTTTTATCCTTTTGTAACAGTTTTATAAAATATAAAGATAACCAGGATTAAACATTTATATATAAGATATATATGATTAAACATGTATATGGCAGCAGGGCATATACCAAGCAGAAAACATGTAAACTTTGTGTAGCATCCTGTGTCTCAAAGGTTACCACTGTTCTGAGGAACAGAACATCTCTTCATATAAACATTAGGATTCTTTGTTTTGTTTTCCACCCCTATGCCAAAACAATTTGATAGTGTAAGGACAAAACTTCATCAGTTCTGATGTGCTCCCTATCCTGGCACATAGCTCTTTAAGATACAAATTGGTATCTTAGATCCTCCAAATTAATTAAGTCTTATCAAGAAACCAGTCTACTAACAGCACCTAAGGTCTTGACCAAGTTGACAGAGGCAGTATAGATTCTTGTTCTTTACAATTTCCTACTTCTTGGTAGTCTAGAGATGATAAATACTTCAGTGTACAAGAGTCCAAATATTTTCAAAGAATCAATATGTCTAAGATAAAGACTTTAGAAGGGAAAGTAAGTCATTGGCTTACATAGTAGCAGTTGCCACAGTCAGATGTTTCACCTTTCCTTTTATAGATGGTGAGAGTGGAGGTGTGTTTTTGAAGGGCCATGGTTTCATCTCAGAATTCCAAACACTGACAGACAGATCCTACAGCTGTTGTGCTGGGCTTCAGTGCTACACCTGCTAAGTTTGATCAGGTATGCCACCAGATGCTGGTGCTTTGCCTCTTTATTTTTGGAAAATATTTCTAGTGACATATCCAGGAACTCATTATTTCAGAGGACTATTGGAATGTTCCAAATCATAGTGGTGCTCAAAAAGATAAGGATGTGGCCTCATTAACAATATGAGATGTGGGTTGAAAACCCAACTCTATAAACTTAGGGTCATCTAGTTTGAGATGTTGGAGTCCTCTGCTGGACCAGTCTCTAGTCTCCTTCTGTTCTTTCTGTACATTCTCATATTTTTATTTTCCCAAGGGGAATTTATTCCAAGTCCTCTTCATCTAATCAAACTACTCCAATTATAGAATATTTCTCCAACCTACATTAAGCTGTGTCGGTCCTTTGTTTACTTAGTAGTATTCTTTTTATTGCCTTTGTTCATTCAAATAGTTCTTGACAACTCATATGCTTTTATGTCTAGCCCCATTGCAAAGTAATGGTGATTTCTTTTTCACCTCATTTTATCCAAACATAAGCAAGAAAGCAATCAATGCTACCAGTCTCTGACTCTTTTGATTCTAGGACCATAAACACCAACCCTGGGTGGTCTTATGACTTTAGTTGTTACCTATGATGGACACTGTGATTGTTTTCTCCAAAATTCATTCCACCTCTCTTCTGTGTAGTAACCATGTAGTTTGGATGGGACCTAATCTGGCCCCACCTCCAGATTAGGCTAAGCCAGTCGTTTTCAACGCTGATTGTTCGTTAGAACGACCTAAGGAGCTTAAAATAAAACAGACAAAATGAGCCAATGTAAGCCCTCCTCTACAAAAATGTCTGGGAATATGACCTGGGCATCTGTACTTTTTAAATAATTGCCAGCTAATGCTAACGTGCAGCCAGTGTTGCAAATCACTGGTCTACCAAACAGGGTATTTCCATCTTCCCTGCCACTTGCATTGGTTTAGGAAACTCAGCGTTATCTTGTATCTTTTCCTAAACTCCACAAGTTGATTGTGGTGGGCGTAAGCAGCCTAATCGGCATAGCTCAGGACTTTTGTTTTATGAATGTGGATATGTTCTCGGTTTCCTCTCTTTGTCATTGAAGAAATCCTGCCTTGGGATGAGGCTCTTACTTGGAGGAAGATAGAATTCCTTGGCTGAATTTTCTTTTTCAGCTGAGTTCTGACAAAGACTTTTCTCCCTGACACTTTAGTTAGCCTCCTTGAAGCCCTTTTCTTTACTAGGCCTTAACCTTGGCCTACCATGTCCGCGTCAGTCTTTGGTAAGTCTAGTTTTAGCAAGAATTCTGCTAAGTCAGTTCCCATTTTGTCATAAAAGCTCCTGGGGAAAGGGATTGTACTAATTGACTTTTTCCTGTAGTATTTAACATATTGACTTGCACCTAAGCATTGCACATAGATGAGTTTGCTAATGATTTGTTCAGTCGATCAGTATTTACTGAGCATTTACTATGTACTAACTAGATAGTGTGCTAGGTGCTAGGGACACAATAATGAACAACATAAACATGATCCTTATCTCAGAGCTTACACACTTGAAACCCAAATCTGTTTCTGTTAGTCAGTATAAGAAAGCTTCCATTTTTTTATGTGCAGTATAATGTAACTAGATAGAGTTTCTAAAAAGTTGCTCCATATCATTTTTGTATGGGATATGGCTACAGTAAGTAAATGAATCTGTTCATTGCAACACTGCTGCGACTCAAGATAACCATCAAGACTAGGCCTTACTTGGTTAGCATATGATCAGAAGACAGCAGAGGTAGGACTTTCCCAAGCAGGCTGACAGAGTTCTGCAAAGACTTTGCAATAAGCCCATTGCATTGCTTTGAATATCCAAGTAAGAGACCTGGTTGCTTGAACATTTCTGGGGTATGGAGGCAATATAGCAAAGCAATTAAGAATATGAACACTGGCACCAAAATGCTTGGGTTGGAATCCTGATTCTTTTACCGAAACCCAAGTTTGGCTGCTCCTTGCTCAAAAGGCCAATACCAAGAGATGAGTTTTAACTGGAAAGGAATATGAGTTTTATTCAGGAGGCTGGCCAGCTGGGTAGAAGGCGGACTCTTGTCCGAAGGCCAACTCCAAGGTTTCTGCCTGGCCCAGAGATTTTTAAAGTGATTTGATTGGGTAAAGAAGTACAGTGGTCTGTGACATTTCTTGATTATGTGCAGATTTGATGATGCCAGCTACAGAGTTATCTCGGTGCTCGGAGGTTGTGCAAGAAGTTATGGTTCCGTGGTGCCCAGGGGTGATTGTGCAAGAAGGTCTGGTTCCTTGGTACCTGGGGATGGTTGTGCAAGAGTACTCTGTTTTTCTGCAAAGGCGGGCAAGATCTACAGATGCGCAAAAGGAGGTCAGGAAGTGTGACCTTAAAAAGAAAAAAAAAACGTTTTACTCAAAGATTGCTGGCCTAATCAGAAAGCCAATGCGGCTTCAAGCAGACTTGCTGGCCTCCGTGGCCTAGGAATATTCTGGTCCTTCTTTCCTCAAAGCTGGTGGTCTGTAAAGAAAGTAGATTAGTTCTGTTACAGATCAAGGGCCTTAAGTGAGCAGGCAAGGGAGTGTGTCAGCTTGAAGCAAGTTAACCCTTAAGACCAGCTGGACAGTTCTACCACTTTTGAGGTTTTTAGTAATGGACAGGTTACTTCTCTTGTGCTTTAGTTTCCTTATCTATCTGTAAAGTGGAAATAATAATAATACCACCAATTTTCTAGAGTGTGAGAGGCATTTGTTTAAAGGGTGTACCTTTAAAACCCTTACAAAAGGGTTTACCCTTTAAATATGGGACATGGTAAACCCTTATGTCAGTGTTTGCTATTTAATGATGTTGATGATGAAGATGGACCCATTTATTTACATCTCAAATTCTTTTCCTGAGTTTATGGCAGTTTTATGAGATCTTTTAAAATATGAGCAGAAACTTCATATGTATTTTGTAGAAGAGAGTAATCATCCGAGATTAGTTTGTACTTCCCCTTTTTGCACCTATGAGAGAGGGAAATAAATCATCTTCATCATTGGACTCTAATCCTGCTTCGTAGGGCCTGTGAGTATATGGTGCCAGGTAGTGAGTTAAACAGGCAGTTCTTGCTGTCTTAGAGTTTACCTTCCAAGACGGACAACCTTAGTTTAGATGATCAGGTACAGGTCACAAAAATAGTGGACTCTGAGTTGACCAGACACTTTAAACATAGAACGTCCTATATAATGGCAGATTACTATAATACAATCCAGTGTAGTGTAGAACTTAGTATAGGATGAACATATCTCATACACAGTTTTGCACTAAACACTTAAAGGAAATTATAGTGGAATCATACAGTATGGACCTCTAGAAGAGCAATTAGCATATTTATGCTGTGCGGAGGTAATTGATTTGGGACAGGGAGGGAGGAATCGGGGAGCAAAAAATAATCATGTGAATTGTATAAGGCTAAAGACAAATGATCCTGTAGCTGCTGTGTAATAAGGCAGTGTGGCCTGGTGAGAAGATCACAGATTTGGGGGCGTGAGTGACCTGGGCAGATCATGGCTCAGCCACCTGCAAACTATGTGGCCTCTCTAGAGCTCTTTGAGTTGTGAAATTACTGTATTTTCCCTTCCAACTGTGACTACAGAAAGAGGCAGGTTTGTGACTCACCTTACAAGCAAGTATATACAGCTGTGGTTTTTAGTTTCAGTCATGGCATTGTTTTTATGTCACAATTGTTCTTTCCTTTTTTACTGTTTTTAAAAAATGTCTTCGTGTATGCTTACTAATGGGACAAGAGTGTTAGTATTATATTAGTTTGCTTGGGTTCCCATAACAAAATAGCACAGACTGGGGGCTTAAACAACAGAAATGTATTTTCTCATAGTTCTGGAGGCTAGAAGTCCAAGATCAAGGTGTTGAAAGAGTTGGTTTTTTCTGAGGCCTGTCTCCTTGACTTGCAGATGGCTATCTTTTCCCTCTGCCTTCACATGGTCCTTCCTCTTTTGCATGTCTGTGTCCTAATTTCCTCCTCCTATGAGTACACCAGTCATATTGGATTAGGGCCTACCCTAAAGACCTCATTTTAATGTAATCACCTCTTTAAAGGCTCTGTCTCCAAGTACAGTCACATTCTGCAGTACTGGGGGGTTAGGACTTCAACATATGAATTTGCAGGGAACACAGTTTAGCCCATTGCAGTGATTTTTAAAAAGTAATCTCCTCCTTAAATTTCCTCAGCTATAAAATGAGGATAAAAAAATTACTCTGTGTATGATAATTGTGAGGATTATATGAGGTAAGTTCAAGTTATCATGCATTAGCACGAGTGAGACATAATAGCACCTGGCAGTGGTTAAAGTATCTTACTTTCCTGCTTTTTGGAAGGGAAGAGAAGTTCTGAAACTGCTTGATAAAAAGAAGGGATGCAAACCTTACCTAGTAAGGTGGTAGGGTGTGGATATTTTAAGTGAGACACAAGTGGGATAGCCAGGGAAGTAGGAGTGGAGCAGTGGGAAAAAATTTTTTTAATGTATTTTGGAATAGATGAGCAAAAAAGCCAAGGAGGCAGAGTGGTTTGTGGTAGACTCTGAGGTTTGGGTCTACTTCAGAACTAAAAAAGCGTGAATAAGAACTTAGCTGTGAAGTGTGAGAACTTCAGGATTGTATTAAGAATTTTAGACTGAGGAATGCCTGGGTGGGTGGCTCAGTTGGTTAAGTGTTGGACTCTTGGTTTCAGCCCAGGTCATGATGTCAGGGTTATGAGTTCAAGGCCCCCATCTGGCTCCACACTTGGTACAGTGTCTGCTTGAGATTCTCTCTCCCTCCCCCTCTGCCCCTCTCCCTGCTTGTGCACATGCCTGTGCATTCTCTCACAAATAATAAATAAAATCTTTTTTTAAAATTTATTTATTTGAGAGAGAGAAAGAGAGAGCATACGTGCATGAGTGGGGGGAGGAGCAGAGGAAGAGAGAGAATCTCAAGCAGACTCCCCACTAAGCATGGAGCCCAACTGGGGGCTCGATTTCACAGCCCTGAGATCATGACCTGGGTGGAAATCAAGAGTAGGCCGCTTAACCAGCTGAGCCACCCAGGCACCTCAATAAATCAAATCTTTAAAAAAAAGAATTTTAGACTGAAGAGATCATAATTCAGTTCCTTTATTGTATAGAGGAGAAAACTGAGGGGGAAGTTAAGTAGCAGGCTAAATCGCACTTCTGGGAAATTGGCAAAGGACTTACCAACTTTGAAAAATGATGTCCATGATTGGGAGAAGAAGAAAATGGTAACTTTGAGGCACAGGCTGTCAGAGCAAAAGCTTATTCATTATTGTATTTCTACGAACCAGGGAAGTACCCAGTATATAGTGTTCAGTGTTTGTTAAGTTAATCCGAAATAAATATTGAATTTTCAGAGGACTTGTTAAACCGTAAGTGTGTTTTTTAGTGATATAAAACAATGTAGCGTATTTGCAAAAAATATGGTACATCTTTAGTATCATCCTGAAAAATTAACATACAAAAAATATTACATGAATAATAGAATTTCTAAGACTGTTGGATATAAGGTGAGTATTCAAAACTCAATTGTATTTCTTTATACTAGTAGCAAACATACTTGGGAGTGTAGGCTATGCATCGCCTTGGAACCCTGACAGTGTTCACTAAAGCTAAGCGGACTCTTAACCGATGGCCAAGCAATTACTCTTCTAGGTATATATTCAACAAGAGCATGTGCATGTGTGTGCCACGACGCACAGGCAGAAATGTTCGTGGCTGCATTATTTGAAAGAGCAAGTAACTAGAAACAACCCAAATGTCCATCAACAGTAGAATGAGTCCATAAATTGTGACTTATTCACACAGTGGATATGACACACCAATCAAACTGTAACTATAGACAACATGTGGATGAATGAATCTCGCAAACATAAAGGAGCCCAATCGCACAAGAATACGTACTGGGTGGTTCTACTTATATAAAACTCCCCAAACAGGCAAAATTCTATGTTGCTAGAATCGGCATACTGGTTACCATGGAAGAGATAGAAGAGGATATTAGGGGGACTTCACAGGTGCTAGCAATGTTCTGTTTCTTGACTGAGCTGGACATTTATGACTTGTGTACTTTTCTGCATTTATGTTTACTTACATCATAAGAAGCTTTATTAAAAATATGTCCAAGTTTATAATGTATTGAATTTTTATGTATCGTTGCTTAAGCTTCAAGGTGGTAGCACATGATTGTTTTAAATGAGATGGAAGCAAGTGTCTTAGAATGTACACCTTCTTCAGCATGTATATCTGGATGTATACCTGCCTCAGAAAAAGAGACCCCCACCCAGTCTTCCTTTTTTGGCTCAATATCTTCCTGTGCTCTTACTTGTCATTTACTTATAGAATTATATTCTTAGCAAGCAAAACAGTACAGTATGCGGTGTAGCTTTCCTGTATTTAAATCTGGTTATTTCTCTCATAGAACTTTTAAGATATCAGAAAGAATTAAGCTTAGAACTATGTGTATAAATATGATCCCTATTTCTCTATCATCATCTTTGTACATGTAGAAAAACCTTGAAGGATATCAGCTATAAGCAAACTGTTTTCTGAGAAGGGGATAGACTTTCATTTCTACTTTCACACTTTTAATATTTGCATTTAGATAAGACATAAAACTTTGATTTATGTGTTTTTTCTCTTTTTTCAAATTTTCCATTGTAAGCAATATTACTTTTATAATAAAGAGTATTTAAGGTAGGCAAATCTTTATTATTTCAGTATTTGCTTACAAGGTTAATATGTTGTAGTTTTAAAGGATTTTCTCCACAATGTTTATTGTTCTTTTATTCCAACTTGCAAGGGAAAAGCCAGAGTAGAAGCTATATAAAGTTATTTTGCGAGATGGCCATTTTTCTAATGGTATTATTCATAGTTGCTAAAAATACACACAATAGATCTTGAGGAAAATGCAAACTGCTAGAATATGGTTCTTTTAGTGGTACATTTTTCTTTGCAAAGGCCTTTGCAAGGCCTTTCGTTCATGCATATGTTCCCATGGGTGTGTTAACCTCCCTCTGTTTCCTCCCCAAATTTCCTAATTTCATTTTTAGATTGTTTAATTGTATTTGTCCTTTGTATATATAAATATACAAACTATTTTAAAATAAATTTCTTTGGGTAGCTGATTAGTTTTATTCATTGCAATTGGATGGTGATAAGAGGTCACAGGTCTTGCAACTATCCCTGGAAATTAGGAAATTAAATCATTCCTCTTTGACTAGATTCATCAACTTGGAAATAGCTTTGCTTTCACCCTTCTTCATCCTCTGCAAAGTGTTCTGAAGAACTTAGCTTAAGTGAATAAAATCTGAAAATTTGAGGTTTATTTTTCTTTAAAAATATAAACGGAGTGTTAGTATTTTTCAGACAATTAAGAGCTAAAATCTGAGGGCTTTGGTTGTAGTTCTTTTGCTGCTGATTAGGTATTCCTCAGTGGTGATTAGTGAATGTACAAATGCAATCATTCAGTAGGGCTTAATCACTCCTATGAGAGAGAAGTTAGTTACCCAGAAAGAGAAATTGAAGCTTGTATAACTTCCATTAGTCTTATTTCTTTAATAGCAAAAAAAATAAAGAAGAAAAAATTTTGGCTAAATTAGGAATATTGGGTCATATAAGATAAATTGTGGTTTAAAAGAAATAGAGAGCCTGGGTAAATATGCCTACATGAATATATTGCTGTGCTATTTATTCTGTTGTCTGTGGTACAGGTAGCTTATGAAAAACTGGCCCTTATCACAGCAAGACAGATTTCCCGGAGAGATAGAGTGTGAAGTGCTCGCTAAACAAGTGCATCTCCTCTTTGTATTGGGTGGCTGGGCCCCCACAATGACAGCCTGGCAAGGGGAGGAAGTATCTCTTTTCCCAATTTTAGTACATTACTCAAAGTTGAGAAGCAGAGAGATATATGGCTATACCCTTTTTAAAAAAAAAAACAGGTCATCTGAGGCAAGAGGAGAATGGAATGCTTGTATTTGGGCAATACTGTATTCCTTTCTGGTGAGGTGGGTTACAGGGCCCGAGTCCTGAGAGTGAGGCCTGGGGAGTGGGTTTGAGCCACTTGGAGTGGTGAGATAGGGAGGTCTGTATGGGAGGCCAACTGGCTGCTCAGGTCTAGCATTATAGGGTGGCATGTTTGTCACAGGTATGGTTCAAAAACTCTGTTTTGTAGACTTCCCCAGAGGACCAGCTTCTTCTCAGGGATTATTTTATTTTATTTTTTTAAAGATTTTACTTATTTATTTGAGAGAGAGAGAACGAGAGAGCACACACATGAGTTGGGGGAGGGAGAAGGAGAAGCAGACTCCCTGCTGAACAGGGAGCCCATCGTGAGGATACATCCCAGGACCCTGGGATCAAAATACTCCAGCCTTCCAACCCAGATTTCTGGGTTCTTCCTAAGGTGATCAACTGTCCCAGTTTGCCCAGGACTGTCCTGATGTGAGCACCAAAAGTCCTGCATCCGGGGAAACCCCTCAGTCCCAGGGGGTGGTTGATCGCCCTATTTTACTTTCTTGAGCCACTTAGCAGGGCAGCACAGGAGGAGGGGAAATGTATATCCCCTGCCACTGTGGACAGTCTCTTCCCTATAGAGCAGATGAGAAACAACCCTCGGCTCTCGGGTAGCAGTTCAACCCAGGATGCAGTTTCGGAGAGGAAGAATGTTGCTACATTTCGAGTGTGCCCAGATATGACTGTTCTGATTATCTATTGCTGTGTAACAAATGACTGAAAAAATTAGAGGCTTAAAAAAACATTGCTTCATTATCTGTCCCCATTTCTGTGGGTCAGGGATTTGGGAAAGCCTCAGCTGGCAGTTCTGGCTCCCTTAGTACCATAGTGGCAACAACTGGAGCAGCTGGGGACTGGTCAGACACCTCTGTCTTCATGTCATCTCAGGGCCCCTCCAGGCCGTGTGTCTGTCTGGGCTGCTTTAAGCTCTGTCCAGGCTGTTTGATGCTTACCTAGCAGTTCAGGGTTCGAGAGCAAGTGTTCCAGCCAGCAAGTGAGAAGCTGCCTTGGGTGTCACACAGGCTGCTGTTGCATAGCATCATCTTGCCATAGTCACAAGATTCGGGGGAGGGGGAGCGTAGACCCCACTTCCTGATGGTTGCAATATCCACATCACGACATGTTGGCATGGACAGATTGTTGCAGCCATCTTTGGAAAATACAGTTTGCCACAATTACCTTGGCCCAAAAAAGCAGTTTTTCACTAATAAAGGTAATGAAGTTGTTAAAATACAATTTTTTCCTCATGAATTTTCATAAAGCAATTTTCATTTAGGATGAAAACAAAAAGATCAGCCTGTAAATGCTTCTTGAATTGTTCTGAAAACCCTTGCTCACCATTGTTCTACTGGAATGACTATGTGTCTATAATATATAATATATATGCCCCCCCTTCCCTCCAAAAAGAAAGTCAACTGACCAAGGTAGGTGTAGCAAAAGTTCATAAGCTTCTACAGGAGGAGTTTCAGTGTGTGTGTGTGTGTGTGTGTGTGTGTGTGTGGTGTGAGTTTCCACACACATGTGCAGCCTGTGGGGGGACGGAAAGGAAAGAGTAATTGGGAGAATAGAAGGACATCAGTGACACAGAACTCAAGCTGAGGTGTCTACAGCAGGAAAGAACTCTAAAGACATTGATAGCTGGAAAAGGGACTCTAAGGGACAAGGGCAGCAACGGTCATTTACAAGTGAAGGACAGGTATACATATAGTGTCACTTTAATAAGAGCATTTGGTTTAGAATGGGGATACTAATGTTCTGGCCCAGCTCTCTCCCATTGTGATGGTGAAGACCCACGAGTTATTCTTTCTGATCGCTTCTTACTTAATGGTTAACAGAAATTGGGATTTAAAAGTTTTTTAATGTAATGCAATTATGTGGGGAATTTGCTGATTAGCATTGTTTTAGCAAAGTTGCAGAAAGGCATGCTGCAGATCTTAACTTTTTTGAACTGATTTCTTTGGGCTTGATATATATTTAATGTTCAACCTTTACGATTCTTGTGACTTCTCTTGTTTTGTCCTAAACTGATTGTTCTACTGAGGAAAAATTTCAAAGATTAAAAAAAGGGAAGGGATAGCAGAGAGATCATAATTCTAAGCCAACACTTGTTTGTGTGTTTGGATTGCAGAAATACTGTAATACGGTCCAGCTAGATTCTGGGATCGACTACCGGAAAAGGGAACTTCCTGCTGCGGGAAAACTCTACTATCTGTAAGTTTTTCTTTTTCTAAATTTAATTTGCTAAGTTTAATATCTAATAATTAATCAGGAAAGCATGAGAAATATCAGCAGGATAATTATTAGAGGAGGAAAGGCTAGTTCTGAAGCCTGTGATTTTTAGAATACAAAATGTTACAATGTTAATAACTTCTTTAAACTGTGTTTTTTGCCATTCACATTTGCATGATTTACAATGTGTGATTGGATGAAACCCTAATTAGTTTTTTGGGGAGGAGTGATGACAGATGGTTAGAAAGTAATGAGATCCTCTTATGAGACTCTAGGATTAAGAGAATATCTTTATTGTGTGAAAGTAATTAATTATTTGTGGACATTTCCTGACAAATGTGCCATTTCTGTTCCCCAAAAATTGTTGTTTTATTTTGTTAGACAGTCTGTTTGTATTTATCATTGTTGATTGACTTCCGTACATAACTATGTAAAATATATATACACAAGTACAACTGGATTTATCTTATATTTTAAAAACAAAGACTCTCCTGAGTAGAAGCCATTTATAATAATAGATATATTCAGCACATGCAGTTAATGGTGAAAAACAAATAGTTGGTTTTAAAATGTCATTTGTGAGAATCTGAAAAGGGACAAGTGCTTTACAAATGTAAACTGCTGTTTAACATACGCCACCAGTGTTGGGCACATGGTGGGTTCTCAATAAATAGATCTAAGGACTAATTGTGATTTAACTCAAAGGCATGTTTCTGCTAATTTAAATTTTGATGACAACGTGTACATGAGAGGTTCAGAAAAGTTCTTGTCTCTGCCACCTTGTAAGCAGAAGTATGTTACTGTTTTTGAAGCAGAAATTAGCTAGAAAAATCACATAATTAAAATTGCATGCTTTACAGTGTGCCAAGGGGGACTATTTCAGTTTATTATTCAGATTCTGATGATTATTGTAGAAGGTTCTTCATGTGCCCTTAAGTACTTTGTCTTTAAAGTACTTTATAATTTTTAAAGATTCTTATAGCACTTCTTTCTGCTTTAGCTTGGACTCCCCTCCCCCCTGTCCCGTTTCTTTTATGTTTGTATTTTCTGGTTTTTAAATTTTTCTGTTATTTGCAATCTTTCCCCGATTCTTTTTTTTTTTTTTTTAAGATTTTATTTATTTATTTGACAGAGATAGAGACAGCCAGCGAGAGAGGGAACACAAGCAGGGGGAGTGGGAGAGGAAGAAGCAGGCTCATAGCGGAGGAGCCTGATGTGGGGCTCGATCCCATAATGCCGGGATCACGCCCTGAGCCGAAGGCAGATGCTTAACCGCTGTGCCACCCAGGCGCCCCTCTCCGATTCTTTGCTACCAATTTCTTGATATTCCAAATGTGTGGTACCTAGAAATTAGCTTATTATTCTCTGCATTCTTTTTCAAAGGGGGCAATCCTTGTTCCCTGTTTTCCCACAAAATGTATCCTTATGTTGAAGAATTAAAACATTTTCCTAATGGGAAGTTCCTTCAATCGGAATGGTAGTCTGGTCTAAAACATGAAATTTGTTTCCTATTGCTAGAGAGCTCTCAGTGGATTTTACAGGACGTGCAAAGCTGCTTTTGTTGGGAGGATAGCCATTTTCTCTCTGACCTTCTCCCTGAGGCTGCCTCTTCCTTTTCCTGCTAAAGTACAATTTTAACACAATGAAATTCAGGTTTGTACTTAAAATACGTACTGGAGGAAAACAATATCTAACAACAACCCAGAGTCCAGGAATGAAAAACTGGGTCAACTTTCTTAAAAATATATGAATTCATTTAATCCTCAAGAAAGATAGATTTTGTTTGTGTATTGAACATCAAAAAGTGCTTCACTATAATCTGATAACCAAAACTAGAGAACCTAAAGGCACACCTCACTCAGAGGGTAAGGCAGGTATGTGTCCCTGAAGAGAATCAGGAATTAAAATCCTCTCGGGAGTGGGAGAATAATATTAGATACGGAGACAGGGTGCTAGGGATGTAATTTATATTGTTTCACACTGAGCCCGTAGGGAGAACTTCTTTCATGACAAAGAAAATTTCTTAGGGTCATGTTAACATTTCTGATTTAATTAGGTTTCTTTTGCTCTTGTTCTTATAGGGAAACTTATTAATTTCCTCCATAACAGATTTCAATGCACCATGCTATATATTGCCCTATTACAGCATGTGTTTCTCTTTATTACCTTCGGCCTAAACATCTGGCATTCGTTCCTGAACATGCAAGTTCAGACTCACCCTTTGTCAGTCTCATTGCCCACCACCCCCACAGCTGCCTGAAAAGAAAAACAAAATTCTAGCTTCCCTCCCGGGGAACAGGAAGGATTATCTCAGGATTTCATACAGGCAGAATCCTATATATGATCTTTAATGAAATAGAAATATTCAATAATTCAGTATTTTATTAGTCTAACTTTCCAAAACCTAATTCAAAATATCCCAAAACACAATCCAAATAATATCAAGAATTATCAGAGATTTTACAAAGTACCCAAAAAGTTCCCACCGGAACACTTTCTATGGTTCATAATATGGTCTGGGTTACAAAAGAACTAATTCATATGTGACATTATATGTTTGTATGTAATCTATTTCAGTTGTAGTTTTGCATCACATTAGATGTAGAAATCTTATAGTACCTTTATAAATAAGTTCCAGATGTTTTTGGCCCATCCATAGAAGTTTTTAATCTCATATAAAACAAACCCAGAAACTTCCAATTTAACAAGTTACAAATGACAAAAAGCTTGAGCCCAGATATCTGAACTTTTGCAGAAATTAAAGCACCCCGTGGATGTCCAGTTTTTCATTCTATGGTAACTGCATGATCACCCCAGACATGAGCACGAAGTCATGCCCTTCCTTGTTGCTTGGTGGATTGGGCTCAGTAGGAATCCCATGTGGGGAATATGGTTTGCCAAAATCCAAACGGGTCAGACTAAGCATTGGGCTTCCTGTTTACATTTGGGTGGGGGCTTGGACCAGTAATTTTTTTGAACTGCCTGGTGTTTGCCAGGGGTGGCCCTATCCTATGCTTTCCAGAGAATTTCACTGCTTCAGATTAGTTCTCTGCTTGGGGGCAGGTGACAGTGAAGGTTATCGTTTTATATATGCAATGAGCATCTCTTTTCAGACAGGAAACGCCACTGCTGAGGGGTCCATGGGATGCTGCCCCAAGCTATTTTGCTGTCACTTTTGTGAAGGGTTACAGTTTTTCATGGCGAGAGGAGGTCAGCTCATGTTGGACACTCCCTTGTTCTTTTTTCTCTTTTTCTTTTTCATTCAGTAACTGAGTAGTACAGGTTCTTTTTTTCTAAGTCTGTTGAAGGAACCAGGGATTGAGGATGGAGAGAGGGTTCCTGTTCAAATACCATATCTTCATCATGCTCACATAAAAACACCCCACCCCTAGCACAAAGGCCATGGCCTCAATGGAAGACTTTAAACTGAACCAAAATGGATGGGGGGAAGGTATTGGGCCTGGGATTTGATTTTACCCAACTTACCAGCTAATAGGTTTGCCTGTTATTGTTTCATGGATGCTGGCAGAAGACACAAGAGACCTGGGTCAGAGACAAAGGATTTTATGACCCTTGGTGTAGAGAGCATGTTGTGTCTGCCCCTCTTTGCTCTGTGGTCCCACTGTGGGGGGCACTTAATACCATAACACGGAGTTTTGCCAAGGGCCCAGGTAAATACCTGCATAGGCAGTGAATTGTATTATAGCACAAGAACTTTGAACTTGGGAAGTCTACCATTTTATAGCCAGAAGTAAGCAAGCCTGTTTTTTGTCTCAAGGGAGACATTGCCTCATCCCTCAAGGTCTCTTGTGCCAAACACAACCTTGAGAAATGGCTAGGGCCACGCATTCTTGCCATGCTCAGCAAGATGTGCAGATGAGTGAGAGACCCATGGAGGACTGTTTCTTCCAATAGAGGGCATTGGTCAGACTTTTAACCTTCAAGAAGCCAGGCTTTCTCCTTTTATTTCTTTTGGCTCCTATCCACCAAGTCATCCACTTCTGCAAAATTATATCTGAACCCGTTATTCACTTATTTAATATTTCAATTAAATTGTCTCAAGACCATTTCACTGTCATGTATATGGGGACTATGGGTCATACTGAAATGATGAAAAAATATGTTACAACTTTCAGACAAAGCCCAAATACTCACATATTTTTATGTGGCTTATTACAGAATATATATTCATCTATCTTTTGAGCCAATCTCAAAAAGAAGTTTCTTTTTACTTTTACCAATAGAAGTTTTATGTCTCGAGTACTTTTAATTTCCCACTTGGGAAATATCTGTTCCAAATAGAAAATAATTTTTGAGGGGCGCCTGGGTAGCGCAGTCGTTAAGCGTCTGCCTTCGGCTCAGGGCGTGATCCCGGCGTTCCGGGATTGAGTCCCACATTGGGCTCCTCCGCTGGGAGCCTGCTTCTTCCTCTTCCACTCCCCTGCTGTGTTCCCTCTCTCGCTGGCTGTCTCTCTGTCACATAAATAAATAAAATCTTTAAAAACAAACAAAAAAAGAAAATAATTTTTGAGAATATATCTTTGAACATTAAAAAAAAAGTTTGCTGGCAAAAACCACACAGCTCTGTTTTAGAAGAAAGGTCTGTGAAAACAAAGACTGGAGCTCATACATGTTAAAACATCCCCACAATTAAAAACTTCATGTTTCTTGCCTGTGATAGTTTCTGCACACACTCCTCCTCCCTCAACTGACAGAGCCAGATCAATGAAAATTTAAAACATTTCTTAACTCAATTGTCACATCTTTTCATACCTAAAACATTGGCAGAGATCGGTCTTCTGCCTGGAAGGTTGCCACTTCTAGTTCACCGGAGTCTCTAGGACATCTTGGGACCTTCTTCCCCATCCCCGAACCCCCATCATCACCATTCCAGGTGTCTTAGACATTGGAATTTACAGTGTCTGTCTTAGTTTTTCTTACCAGTTAGAGTACCAGCCCAGGCAGTCATTTCCTGTTCCAATTCCCACTGAAGAAATTCTGAAACATCTGCCAATATGAAGCAACTTGAAAATTGTTAAGTCTAGTTCCTTTCCTTTTCAGACCATAATTTGTTTCAGTTCCATATTCTTGACTGCGCAGAGTCCTGTAGCAGACTGTGTGGATACCCCATTGAAACAATTTTTCTCTCATTATCTATAACAGATTTTTCAGTCGAATGCCAAATATGGGCCCCCTATATTTTTTTCCCTTTAATTCCCTGAACTCCCTCATGTATCTTTTAGAATCTTCTACGTTCATATTATTCCTACTCTGACACTAATTTTCATAGTGTCACAATGGAATAGTGATAGTGTTGAAGGGAAAATACCACATAAGTTAAAGAGTATAAAATTTGTTTAGCAGCAAAGCATACAGAAATATATCCATATGATGATAGTTGCACAAAAACAGAGGATGACTCAGCATATTCTCATTTGAAGTTGTAAGTTTTTCTGGCATTTGAGGGCCCATTAGCTGACAAAAGTATCACCCGAACAGGATAAGGATCCCATCAGGTCGTGTTTGTCATTCTTGGGTTGGTGGATGAGTAGGAGAGAAGGGAGTCTTATACCCCCTGGTAAGTCTTGACTGTTGTGGAGACTTTGGCTATTGTACATGACTATTCACCAGGTACAGTTACCAAGTGCAAACTCTAGGATATGCCTGATTGTTCACCCTCAATCAATGTGAATCAAAGCTCAGTTTCTAATCCTTCATCAAGACCAGACATTAAGACTTCCTGAAGTCTGTTCCTTAAAGGATAAGGGAAAGAATTTCTGTCCCTGGCAGTTAGAGAAGCTACTTTCATGGGGTTAAGACTGTTGATCTGGCTAATCCTTAAGCTTGGGGAAGGGAAGAAGATGGTTGGGGACATTTTTGATGTTTACAGATTAAATTTTATTCCTTCTTAATGCCATAACACGGAGCATATAGGTTTATATACTTAAGAGATAATCATATTCATAAACTAAAATATTTACAGATAAAATAATACAATGTGTGAGATTTGCTTCAAAATAATCCAGGGCGAGGGAATTGTGGGAGGGAAGTGGTTTAGATGAAACAACATTGGCCACAAATTGAGTGGGTGATTGTTTGTGTTGAGTTTATTATACTGTTCTCTCTCCATATGTGATGTGTGAAATTTTCCATACTAAAAAGTTTTTTAAAAGATACAGAATCTTTTTTTTTTCTGATCATACTAGGAGGAATTTTATTAATTATGATTCTAAAGAAATCACTCTTGTTATATTGATTTTTCTCTATTGCTTTCTGTTTTCTATTTCATTGATTTCTGTACTTCTCTTTATTATTAATTTTATTCTGCTTAGTTTGAATTTAATTGGCTCTCTTTGTAGTTTTTAAAGATAGAAATTTACTCTTTTGCACGTAGTTGTCCAATTTTCCCAGCACCATTTACTGAAGAGACTGTCTTTTTTCCACTGGATGTTTTTTCCTGCTTTGTCAAAGATTAGTTGCCCAAAGAGCCAAGAGTCCATTTCTGGGTTCTCTATTCTGTTCCATTGGTCTATGTGTCTGTTTTTATGCCAGTATCATGCTGTCTTTGTGACCACAGCTTTGTAGTATAGCTTGAAATCCGGCAACGTGATGCCCCCAGCTTTGTTTTTCCTTTTCAACAATTCCTTGGCGATTCGGGGCCTTTTCTGGTTCCACACAAATTTAAGGGCTGTTTGTTCCAGTTCTTTGAAAAATGTCATTTGTATTTTGATCGGGATGGCATTGAAAGTGTAGATTGCTCTGGGTAGCATGGACATTTTAACTATGTTAATTCTTCCGATCCATGAGCATGGAATATTTTTCCATCTTTTTGTGTCTTCTTCAGTGTCTTTCAAGAGTGATTTGTAGTTTCTAGAATATAGATCCTTTATGTCTCTGGTTAAGTTAATTCCGAGATAATGTATGATTTTTGGTGCTATTGTAAATGGAATGGATTCCCTAATTTCTCTTTCTTCAGTCTCATTGTTCGTGTATAGAAATGCAACTGATTTCTGAGCATTGATTTTGTATCCCGCCACATTACTGAATTGCTCTGTAACTTCTAGTAGTTTGGGGGTAGAATCTTTTGGGTTTCAACATTTGCAGCAACATGGATGGGACTGGAGGAGATAATGCTAAGCGAAATAAGTCAAGCAGAGAAAGACAATTATCATATGGTTTCACTCATTTATGGAACATAAGAAGTAGGAAGATCGGTAGGAGAAGAAAGGGAAGAAGAAAGCGGGGGTAAACAGAAGGGGGAATGAACCATGAGAGACTACGGACTCTCGGAAACAAACTGAGGGCTTCAGAGGGGCGGGGGTGGGGGGTGGGGAATGGGATAGGCCGGTGATGGGTATTAAGGAGGGCACGTATTGCATGGTGCACTGGGTGTTATACACAAGTAATGAATAATGGAACTTTACATCAAAAACTAGGGATGTACTGTATGGTGACTAACATAATATAATAAAAAATTATAAAAAAATAAAGATAGAAATTTAAGTCCTTGATTTTAAACCTTTCTGTTCTTTTTATAAGCATTTTAGTGCTATAAATTTTCTTCTAAGTATCATATTAATTGCATTTCATACATTTCAGTATGTCCTGTTTTCCCTTGTGATTTTGTCTTTGACCCATGGGTTATTTGAAATATGTTATTTAACTTCCAAACATTTGATGATTTTTCTATACATATTTTGATTCCTTTTTCTATACATCTGGCTCTGAAATCTATGCTTAGTATTAATGTAGCCACATCAGCTTTTTTAAATTTAGCATTTGCATGATCTATCTTTTCCCCTCCTTCTGCTTTCAACTTATCTGTGTCCTACTTAAAATGGTTTCTTGTGAGCAAAACATAGTTGGGAATTTATTTTTTATGTAATCTGACATTCTCTTTCTTTAATGGGGGTGTTTAAACCATTTACATTTAATGTGTTTATTGCTATGTTTGTATTTCAGTACGCCATTTGTTGTCTCTGTTCTACCCATTTACCTCTTCCTGACTTATTTCATTGTTAAGATTCCATTTTCTCTCTTATATTAGTTTATTTGCTATACCTTCTTGTTTTTGTGGTTGCTATTGAGTTTATAGTAAGCATCTTTAACTTATAATAGTCTGCTCTCAAGTAACATTATACCTCTTGATGTAAAATATAAAAACCCTACAACAATATACTTCCATTTTCAGTATCCTGGCCTTTGTGCTATAATAGTCCTTTATTTTATTATGTAATTATGTATTTTATTATGTAATATTATATGTATTATTTTATTTATTACCGCTTAAACAGTCAATAATCTTTTAAAGAGTTTTTAAATAAGAAAAAATTCTTTTACATTTACTTACGTGAATACCATTTCTTATGCTCTTTATTCTGTTGTATAGATTGAAATTTCCATTTGGTTTTATTTTCCTTCTTTTTGAAGGTCTTTAACATTTCTTGCAGTGGTACTCTGCTAGTGGTGAATTTTCTCATCCTTTATAGGTCTCATATGTCTCTAAAGTCTTTTGTTTTTATTTCTGAAAGACATTTTTGCTGGCTAGAGAAATTGTGGTTGACAGATTTTTTTCTTCCTTTCAGTACTTTAAATGTTGTTGCTTAATTATCTTCTGACTTGTATTGTTTCTAATAAGAAATTTATCATTCTTTGTCCTTCTTTACATAAGATGTCTTTTCACTAGCTGCTTCTACAGGTTCTTTTTGTTATTGGTTTTAAGCTGTTTATGATGTGCCTTGAGGTGGTTTTTTTGTTTCTTTTTCCCCAAGGTTGGTTGTACTTCTTGGATCTGTGAGTTTATAGTTTTAATTGAATTTGGAGAATTTTTATTCCTTATATCTACACATACTTTGTCCCTTCTCCCCCTGTCCAATTTCTGGGACTCCAGTTACACCTATATGAGACCTCTTTATGTTGTCTTACAGCTTCCGGGTTCTCTGTTCATTTTTTTTTCCCAATCTTTTTTTCAATCTTGTTTCATTTTGGGCAGTTTCTTTGGCTGTGTGTAATGTGCTATTAATCCTATCCAATGTATTTTTTTCTTTCTAGAAATTCATCTTCTAGAAGACTTTATATCTTCTTTCACTGTTCTTAATATCCTCACTCCTTCCAGGGCACCTGGGTGGCTCTGTTGGTTAAGTGTTTGCCTTGGGCTCAGGTCATGATCCTGGGATCCTGTGATCCAGCCCAGAGTCAGGCTCCCTGCTTGTCCTATTCCCTCTGCCCTTCCCTCTGTGAGCTCTCTCTCTCTCTCTCTCAAATAAATAAATAAATAAAATCTTTAAAAAAATATCCTCATGCCTTCCTCTACCTTCTTGAACATACAGAGAATATTTATAATCACTGTTTCAGTGATTTGTCCACTAATTCTACCATATATGTCATTTTGGGGTCTATTTCTACTGACTGATTTTTCTCCTTTTTATTTTAAAGATTTATTTATTTTATTTTGAAGAGAGCACGCAAGCGGGAGGAGGGGCAGAGGGAGAAGGGAAAAAATCCTCAAGCAGACTCCCCACTGAGTGTGGAGCCTAGCATGGGACTCGATCCCAGGACCCCAGGATGACCACCTTCACAGAAATCAAGAGTCAGATGCCTAACCTCCTGAGCCACACAGGTGCCTGGGTTTTTATCCTTTTTAGAAGTTATATTCTCCTGCTTCCTTGCATGCCTGTTAATTTTTATTGAAGGCCAAATACTGTGAATTTTACATTTTGGCCTTTGTTGTGGGACACAGTTATGTTCCTTGGAAATAATTGTATCCTTGCAAGGCTAAGCTTTGTAAAGTAGGACCAGAGTAACCTTTATTCTGTGGCTGATTATTCCCACTAGTGAAGTGATACTCTTCTGAGGACTCTACTTGATTCTCCATGTGTTAGTAGAGCTGTCTACTATGATTGGAAGAAATATGAACTATTTCTGGCCATTATGAGCTCCAGGGGTAATGCTGTGTGATTCCAGTGGCGTTTGGGTGTTGTTTGTTTGGCCCAACCTTCCTCATGACCCCCTCCCTGCCACCCCGCTCCAGAGGGCTGGGGGTACAGGAGACAGTAAAGCCAAGAGTCCCGTTGTTGGGCACTTTTGAGGACTCTGACACTCAAATGCCAGGGCTCCTGGTGATGACTACAGCCTCTTGGTCTGAAGTCATCCATTTTCTTATTCTTTGCTCTGCTTCACCATTGGCATATCCCACCCCCGGCCTTGAGTCATCTCTTCTCATGCATGCACAGATCAGTATTCAGTTCTAAGACCTGAGGGGGGGGACCCTTTGCAGATCATGGAACCTTTGTCTTTGGGTGTGTAGCTCTCTCTTCAGTATTCTACCTTGCAAATTCTAGCTGCCGTCACCTCCCCAAATTCTGAATTCTGTTTTCTCAACTCAGAGACCATTGGGATCTGATCGGGTTTCCTCTTCTGAAGCCTGGAAGCTCAACTCATTTGTTTTCTGTGATCCAGTGTCTGAAAAACATTGTTTCCTATAGTTTAGACAGTTTGTAGTTATTTAAGGTAGGAGGGTAAATCTGGGCCCTGTTACTTCATTATGGCCAGAAGTGGAAGTTTCCAATCCATTATCCTGAAAACAAGTAAATAAAAGAATCAAGTTTTTTCCTGCCTGTTTTAAAAAACTGAATTTTAGTATAACAAATAGTCGATGGGGGATGCTTATCTTTATAGAAGTTTTCTAGATAACAGATGAAAAAAGAATTAAAGAATTCGAATATCACCGTTTTGTAAAAACGTCATAATTTAATGGAACTAGTTAATGATCTTAAGTTCTATAATAATTGCAATAGCAATGGAACCTGAATTTGATCAATTTACAGGAAATATTAGGAGCAATGGAATGTGTTAAATAACATCATGGGAGTATATTCATCAAAATGTAGACTGCAGATTTTTTAATGACATAAATAACTTGCTTCTTCAACAAATAAAAAAAGAGAGAGCACCAATAGCTTCAAAGAGACTTAAGGAACATATAACCAATTGCCATATGTGGACCTTACTTAGATCCTGAATCAAACCAACTAAAAACAAAGCAAAAACAAAAACACTATGCAACAACAATCAGAGAAGTTCACACACTAACTGCATATGTCATGACACTGAAGAATTTAGCATTAGCTTTGTTAGATGTGATAAGGATATTATATTTATTTTTTACAGCTTTATTGAAATAGAATTCACATTGCCATATAGTTCACCCAAAGTGTATAATTAATGAGTTTTAGTATATTCATGGAATTATGCAAGCGAAACCAGTCTGTTGTAGAATATTTTTATCACTCAACCAACCACCGACCAGCCCAGGCAACCACTAATCTACTTTCTGCCTCTCTGTATTTGACCATTCTGGGTATTTTATATAAATATAATCATATAAGATGTGTTCCTTTGTGATTGCCTTCTTTCACTTAGCATAATTTTTTCAGGATTCATATTATTATTGCCAAACAATAGTCCATTAAATATAGAACTTTTATATGTCCACTCATTAGTTGATGGACACTTGGGTTGTTTCTGCTTTTTGGCTGTTGTGAATAATGCTGCTATGAACAATCATGTACAAGTTTTTTTGTGTGGACTTACATTTTTTATTTCTAAGTGTGGAATTTTTGGGTGTGGTTAGTTCTACATTAAGTCTTTTGAGGAACTTCCAGACTGTCTTCCAAAGCAGCTGTACCATTTTTTATCTCCACCAGTAGTGTATTAGGGCTTCAGTTTCTTCACATCTGTGACATCACTTGTCATTACCTCTATCATTGTGGCCACCTGTATTCGTTTCCGAGGGATGTTGTTACAAAGTACCGTGATCTGGGTGGCTTAAAACACCAGAAATTTATTGTCTTGCAGTTCTAGAGGCAGAAAATCCCAAATCAAGTTTTCGGCATGGCCTTGCCTCGTCTGAAACCTCCAGTAGAGAATCTTGCCATTACCTCTTCTCGTTTCTGTTGTTTGTTGTTGGTACTTGGTGTTCCTCGGCTTGTAAATGTGTCAATCCAGTCTCTCCCTCTGTTGTCACACGGTCCTGCTCTGTGTCTCCTTATAAAGGTATTGGTCATATGGGATTGAGGGCTCTCCCACTTTACCAATTACATCTATGAAGACCCTGTTTACAAATAAGGGTACATTTTGAGGTACTGGGATTTGGGACTTCATATCTTTTTGGGGAAACACAATCTACCCCAAATCCAATCCTAGTGAGTCTGAGATGGTATTTCATTATGGTTTCCATTTGCATTTCTCTGATGGGTAATGACATTGAGCATTGTTTCATTTGCTTGTTGACCATTGTCTGTCTTCTCAGGAGAAAAGTCTGTTCAGATACTTTGCCCATTTTAAAATTGTGTCATTTGTCTTTTTAGTATTGAATCTCAAGTGTTCTTTATACATTCTAGATATAGATCCCTTGTCATATATATGATTTACAAAAATATTTTCATATTCTGTGGTTTATCTTTTTATTTTGTTGGTGATGTCCTTTGAAGTACACAAGTTTTAAACTTTGAAGGTGTCCAATTTATTTTTTTCTTTCATTGCTTGTACTTTTGGTGTCATATTTAAGAAACCATTGTCTAATCTAATATAAATCTTCTATGAGTTTTATAGTTTTAGCTCTTATATTTAGGTATTTGATTAATTTTAAGTTAATTTTTATATATGATGTGAGAGAGTGGTCCATCTTCATTCTTTTGTATGTGGATATCTCATTGCCACAGCATCATTTGTTGAAAAGACTATTCTTTCTGTATTGAATTATATCGACACCATTGTTGAAAATTAATTGACTGTAAATGTAAGGGTTTTTTCTGGTCTCAATTATATCCCATCAACCTGTTTGTATATCTTTATGTCAATGTCACACTGTCTTGATTGCTATAGCTTTGTAATAAGTTTTGAAATCAGGAAGTATGAGCCCTACAACTTTGTTCTTTTTTCTCCCCAAGATTGTTTGATTTATTCTGGGTCCTTTGAATTTCCATGAGAATATTAGGATCAGTTTGTCGATATCTACAACAAAGCCGGCTAGAATTTTGATAAGGATTGTATTGACTCTGTAAATCACATTGGGAAATATAGTATCAAATATTTTAATTCATGAACATGAAATGTTTTACTAGTGTCCTAGGGTTACCAAACAAAGTGCCACAAACTGAGCGTCTTGGAATAGCAGAAATTTATTCTGTCATTGTTCTTGAGGCTAGCAGTCCAAAATCAAGATGTTGGCAGGTTGGTTCCCACTGGGTACTCTGAAAGAGAATCTGTTCCATGCTTCTCCTGTAGCTTCTGGTGACTCCTTGGTGCATCACTCCAATCTCTGCCTCTATCTTCATATGGCATTCTCCCTATGTGTCTTTGTATCTAAATTTACTGTTCATATAAGGATACCAGTCATTGCATTAGAGACTACCCTAAGCCAGTATGACCTCATCTTAACTTGATTATATCTGTAAAGATCCTATTTCAGTATAAGGCCGCATTCACAGATATTGGAGGTTAGGAGTTTAACATTTTTGGAGGGCACAATTCAACCCATAACAAATGTCTTTTCATTTATTTTGGTCTTCTGTAATTCATTTCAACAATGTTTTATAGTCTTCAATGTATAAAGTTTTGTAATTCTTTTGTTAATTTTATTCATAAGTATTTTATTCTTTTTGAAGCTAGTGTAAGTGGAATTGTTTTTCTGATTGCACTTTTGCTTTCTTTATTGCTACTATGTAGAAATACAATTGACTTTTGCATATTGATCTTGTAACCTGCAACCTTGCTGAAATTGTTTATTTGTTCTAGTAGTTTCTAATAGTTTGTTTCTGATAGTTTCTAATTCCTTAGGATTTTCTAAATATAAGATCATGTCATCTGTAAATAGAGATAGTTTAGTTCTTCCTTTACAATCTGGATGCTTTTTTTTACTTTCCTTGTCTAATTTCCTTGCGTAGAACATCTGGTACAATGTTAAATGGAAGTGGTATATTCCATTATAGAGTGGACATCTTGTTTCTGAGCTTAGTAGGGAAGACTTTATTCTTTCACCATTAATTATGATGTTATCTCTGGGTTTTTCATAGATGCCCTTTATTAGGGCATCTGTTGTTAATTACTGAGTATTTTTATCATGAAAGGGTGTTGGATTTGGTTGAATGCATTTTCCGTGTCTATTGAGTTGATCATGTTTTTCTTGTCTGTTCTGTTGATAATGGTATATTTCATTAATTGATTTTTGGATTTTAAGTCAACCTTGCATTTCTGGGATAAATCCCATTTGGTCATGGTATATAATCCTTTTTATATGTTGCTTGATTTTGTTTGCTAGTATTTTGTTAAAGATTTTTGTGTTTATATTCGTAAGAGATACTGGTCAATAGTTTTCATGATGTCTGTCAGTTTTTGCTATCAAGGTAATACTTGCCTAATAGAATGAATTGGAAAGTGTTCCCTCTTCTATTTAGATTTTTCTCTTTCTTCTTGAGTCAGTCTCGGTAGTTTATATCTTTCTAGGAATTTGTCTATTAGGCGATCTAATTTGTTGGTATATAATTGTTAATAGTATTCCCTTATAATCCTTTTTATTTCTAATATTCTCTCCTCCGTTCCTGATTTTGATAACTTTTGTCTTCTTTTCTTTTCTTGGTCTATCTAGATAAAGATTTGTCAATTTTGTTCACTTTTTCAAAGAACCAACTTTTTTTTAATTTGCTGTATTATTTTTATGTTCTCTATTTCATTGTTTCCACTCTAATCTTTATTATTGCCCTCTTTCCACTTATTTTAGGTTTAGCTTTTTCTTCTTTGTCCAGAATCTGATGGGGGAAGGTTAGATTATTAGTTTGAGATTTTTCTTCTTTTTTTTAATGTAGGTATTCAGAGTTAAACTTTTCCTTCTAAGCACTACTTTAGCTGTATCCCATAAGTTTTGGTATGCTGTGTCTTCATTTTTGTCATCTCAGATATTTTCTAATTTCCTTTCGATTTCTTTCCTTCTTTTTTCTTTTCTTTTTTTTTAACCCATTGATCATTTAGGAGTATGTTGTTTAATTTTCATGTATTTGTGAATTTCCAAAATATCTTTCTGTTATTAATTTCTAATTTCACTCCATTATGATTGAAGTACAGACTTAATATAATTTAATTCTTTTTAATTATTAAGGCTTGCTTTATGACCTAGGATATGATCTTTCCTTGAGAATGTTCCATATGTACTTGAGAATAATGGGTATTCTGCTATTATTATGTAGAGTGTTTATATAGATATCTGTTAGGTCTAGTTAGTGTATATTGTAGTCCAAGTTTTATATGGCCTGTTGGTCTTCTCCCTAGTTGTCTTATCCTTACTGAAAGTTGGGGGGTACCAGGCTGGCTTAGTTGGTAGACCATGCAACTCTTGATCTTGGGTTGTAAGTTTTAACCCCACATTAGGTGTAGCGATTACTTAAAAATAAAATCATAAAAAAAAGTTAGATATTGAAGGCTCCAACTATTATTGTTTCTCCCTTCACTTATGTCGGATTTTGCCTCATGTATTTTGGGACTCTGTTGTTAGGGGCCTATGTTTATAATTGTTATGTTATCCTGATGGATTGAACTTTATCATTATGAAATGTCACTTTTAATCTCTAATCACATTTTTTGTATTAAAGTCTATGTTGTCCGACGTTAGTAGGGGTTGCTATTTGTGTTAATATGTCTTTCTTTTTGTCCTTTTACTTTCAACCTAGTTGTATCTTGGAACCTAAAGGATATCTCCTATGGACAATATATTGTTGGATCTTGCTTTTTTACTCAAACAATCTCTGCTTTTTTTTTTTTTTTAAGATTTTATTTATTTATTTGAGACAGAGAGAGTGAGAGAGAGCATAAGCCGCAGTGTGAGGGGCAGAGGGAGAAGCTCTGGTCATCCCCACTGAGCAGGGAGCCCGATGTGGGCTCAAACCTGGGACTCCAGGACCATGACCTGAGCCAAAGGCAGATGCTTAACGCACTGAGCCACCCAGGTGCCCCTAATCTCTGCTTTTGATTGAATTGTTTAATACATTCACAAATTATATTATTATTGATATAGTTGGATTCACACCTGCTCTTTTACTTTGTTTTATGTTTCATGCCTTTTTTGTTCCTCGGTTCTCCCTTTACTGTCTTTACATTATGTGAATATTTTTAGTGTAAAATTTTAGTCTTTTAATTTTTTTACTATTTTTTGTATTTTTTAAAGAAGAACTATTTCTGTCTGGTAAGTATAATGTTTCATCAAACTTAAATGTCCCAAATTTATAATGAAGCATTGTATGTTGCTGTATGTTTTGAGAATTAAAAGGTCAGTAATGGTAATGAATCTGTACTCTAAGCCTACCTGGAGGAAAAAGGGCTCTATGGTGGAAGAAGATAGTTGGTTCTCAAAAGCAGATGCACAGTATCTTTCTTATAAGAACCTCTATTGATATTTTATGAATGAGTAAGGCTCTGTGATATTACAAACTTATAATTTTCTGTTAGTAAACCACAGCTTTCTGCTTTATATCTTGTAGGGCATAGTCAGGTACGCTGTTTATCATGTCTGTTAAAATCACAAAACTGTCGTATTTGACATAATTTAGATGCACATTTAAATATTGATTAATCCTGTATTAACTTAGTACTTAATTAACAATTTCAAGGGTTTAGAACTATTTGAAATACCACCTAAAGAAGTGATACAGCAGCAAAAGAAGTTCTTCTTGTATTGACTTCAGTATCAGACTCTGTCAGTCAGCTCAGCATACCGTTTATCTTCCATTCCTTTATTGAACAGTAATTTGACAATAGCATATCACAGTGTTTATTTCCAGTGGGCCAGACAAGGACGAGAATAGAGCTGGCCCACTATTTCCCGCTGAACACATTGACAAAGTATTCAACTGTATGGCTGTCCTCATCTAGTAAAGTGTAAGATAAGCTATATACACAATATGTACATGAGTAAATAATATGTATGCTTCTACATATAAAAGTACAGAATAAAGTTTTTAGATTTCCTTAGAAATCTTTTATTTCATCTTCAAATAGATCACATTTGAAATAAAAGTCATTTGTAAATTTGTAAATAAAGGTCAATCTTCAACATTAAAAAAGCTGCTCCAGCAAACGCCCACGGTCTTTATTAGTTCCTTGCTGTGTACCTTTTTTAACTATTAAAACTCCTTTGGCCTCTCTTTCCGAGGTGGATGTGACCATTTTCTACTTCAGAAAAGGAGTCAGAGCTTCTTACTTTCTAGCTTTTCCCTCGTTTTTATTTATTTATTATCGTAATCTTCAGTCCATTCTGACTTTTCTTAAATTTTATGAAAAGGAAATATTATTGTATCTACCAAGTTGTAATTCTGCGTGTTATACCACTGACTTATTTGGGGGGAAATGCAATATTTAGATTTGGTGGAAATTTTATATGGAGTTTGGGGCTGAGAAGAGGGGGTGAAGGTCTGGAATTGGAGAGCGAAAGGTGCTAGGTCCCACTTTCTGCATTATACACAGGTCAAGATTAATGGAACCAGGTAAGTTACTCTCCAGGTGATTGAGAACGGTGGGAAATTTAGAGATTGAAATGGATCTCTGAACAGTCAATTAAGCCTTTGAATGATTGAGAAGATAAATAGTAGGACAAAATCCATTCTAACAACTGATTCCGTTATGTAAAACAAACCTACAGGATTTGAAATGCAACCAAGTCTGTTTTATATTAAGGCAGATATAAACCAACTTAATCTTAGACCTGCCTCCAGCCCCAGATTATGTTTGGTAAGAGCACAAAGAGCTGTACAGCCTGAATGCACAAGGAATCAGTAGAGTGAGAAGGCTCCCTGCCAGGGAAGTTTGGCACAAGAACTCTAAGAGGAAGGGGAAATTTCTCCCTCGTTGAATCAACTTTGGCTCTCTGGAATAGAGAACATGGAGAGAGAGGGACCAAGGAAAGCCAACCCTATTCTACTTGTTGATACCCTAACAAGCTGTTGATTTTAAAAAGGGGATAAAGGGGCAAAGTGTGGGTAGCATTCTGTTCCTCTGAGTCAATCCTAATGAAGTGGGAGGTTCTTGAAGAAATTAATTTCCATTTAAATTCATGTGTGACCCTCTTCTAGAAACCTCCACTTCTTTTGGAATTTTTGTTGAGAATTTCAAATGATCCAGCAATAATAAGGTCTTTTTTGACATGTTCTATTTCTCCGTCTAAGTTTTGTGTTGAATGCCTGATTTCAGCTATAGAAATTTTCTTAAAATTGGAATGACTGATTACTTTCCTCTCTGTTTACTAATTTAATATGGAAAAATAAATCATGATTCTCCTACTTCCAAAGCAATCAGGCTTTTAATCCAGGGTACTGTACTGACAGGTTTCCTGTAGGAGTTGATGCCAAATTTCCTGGCAGCGGAACAGTGGTTGATTCCAGGGCTTTTCTGACTTAAAGACACAGTGGTACTACTTAACAGAAAATAGAAACCTGCCCTCCCACCCGCCCACTACAGTTTCTGAGCTTAGCAAAAAAGTGACAGAAGCAATGAAATGGGTGGATTTTACCAGGACATTATAGAGCAAAGGAAAAATAGTCTGCATTCTACTTGGGCCCTATACCCACCCTCCAAACAAAAATCATATGAAAAGAATGACTTCGCTTTTTCTTCAGAAATGACTTTAATTCTCTTACCTTTGATTATCTGTGGGCAGATTGTGTGTTTCACATCCCATCTGCCCCAGACACTGCCATACAGTAGCATCCCTTCGGTGGGGCAATGACCCAGAATTGAAGGAAGTCACTTCAATTCTTTATCCCTACTCAGTTGTAGGAGCTTATGTTTTGTTTCCCCTCGGGGAAAGGGGCTACAGTTCATAGCACTGAGCTTAATTCCTGTATTTTCTCCTGATCATATTGGTGCTGCCCAAGTCATTCTTCCTTACAAATATGCCACTTTGTGGTTAACGTTGAACACAAAGCTAACAGAACATTTTCTTCCTTGCTATGTGACATATTCTTGTAGCCCTGAAAGAAAGCTCTGAATTTAACTTCCCTTCTATGCTGAAAAAACCATTTAGTTTAGTGCCGTCTTCAGGCTGCGGCTTTCCCGTAACTGCTCTTGCCTCCAAGCTATTGCACTTTCTCGAATTTTACTGGTTAGGCTGGAATAATTTTAAATTATGTTTATAACTTAGGTCTAATTTTAATCACTATTTGTATTTTTGTATAATTTATATCCTTGTGTGTTTTTTGTACGTTTGTTTTCTGAATATGCCTGTTGCCAGCTGTGGGTCTTGTATGCCAAACACTTGATTTTTCTTTAAAACCATCTGACCCTGGTCCTTCTTTGGAGCTTCACAGGTGTGGTCATATTTTTGAGTATAGATTTTTAGTGTAAGGTAATGTTGCTATCTTTTTAAATTGTTTCCCCGGGAAACTGACTAGTAGGGCCCTTGGAGTCATAGACTCATTCCCGTTACTCCAGTTTTTTCCATTATAAATTCTTTTCCTATTTTGAGGTTAAAGTCATTTTCTATGGCTGAAAATTCTTGAAATTTCCTACTTAAAAAAAAGTCAAGAGATCTTAGTGTTTTTAAGAATGGTTTTTAAATTTTATGTATATCATAATGACATGTTACTAAGAAAATGCTTCTGGATTAACTATTGCATTATATATCTGTGTTTTTATGCCTCACCCATCTCTAAAAATAATTTGAAGCAACTTACCTTAAAATGATTTATAATATCATTTATAATATGTCCACTAAAATTACTAAAATGGAAGAAATGGGGAAAAAAAGGTGTAGGCAAGGGTATGGAACAAGTAGAACTTTTTGTACATGCCAGTAAGAGAGTAAACTGCTACAACCACTTTGGAAAATTGTTTGGCAATATTTACTAAGCTGAACATTGGTATACCCTATGAGCAGTAATTTGGCTCCCATTTAGACACCCAACAGACGTGTATACAAAAGTTTACTGAAAGGTGTGTGCTAGAATGTTCACATAGCACTATGCATAGTAACCCTGAACTGTATACTACACAAATGCTCATTATTAAGGACTGAATTGTGTCCCCCCAAAATTCATAGGTGAAGTCCAAACCCCCAGTGTGACTGGGTTTGGGGATAGGGCCTTTAAGTAGATAATAGTGAATAAACGCAGCCAGACACATGTTAATAAGGGAAATGAGTTTATATAAAGCAATATGTATCATTTTTATGTTATTGAAATATATCACAATATACATAATATAATATAGAAATATACATCATAGTATATTGATTTGTAATGGTGATAAGCCATGAATTTATTTTTATGCCATTTTTTTTCATAGAAAACCGCTGAAGCTTTTAGTATAACCCTGTAACAGAAAAGTGATTCACTGTTTATTAGTATTGTGATAAATACAGGATAACTTATGATTTCAGGAATTTTCAAGATTAATATCTTCTGAGACTTTGGAAACACTTGTGGGGATTCCCCTGGATTTCCCACCTTACGTGGTTACCCCCAGCTGTCCTCTGGTTCTTCAGGCCAGGACTGCAGGTTTTCTGTTGGAGTTGTGGTTACCCTGAGCAGTTCTGACTTGATTATCTTCAGTCTGGAAGCTGTAAAATGGGTAATTCACCCCATGTTTTTCCCTTTTTCCAAGTGTCTGCTCCCTCCAGAATCTGCCTGCTTCTGTTCACTGCCCAGTGCCTTCAGGTCACCCGTTTTTGTATTTTGTCTGGAGTTGATAGCTGCCATGGGCAGGCGGGCCAATGGGGGTAGAGCTTATTTGGTCCTACTAGACCCAGAATTTTTCTGCCTGTTCTGAGAGAGCCCGGCCTACCTAGACCTTATGAAGAAGGCTGTATGGGAAATAGCTTTTTTTGAGAACTCACCTGTCCAAAAATGTCTTTATTTTGTTTGATTAATAGTTTGACTGGGCATGGTTAGTTTGACAATAACTTCCTTTTAGAAAATTTTAGATGCACACCATTTTCTTCGTGCTTCCATTATTACAGCTGCAAAGTTTCATGAGAATTGATACAAATCAGTTTCTTGACCTTTTATATTTAACCTGTTTTTCCTCTTGAAGTTTTTAGGATATTCTTTCTTTATTTCTGGCTTCTGAAATTTCCTGATAATATGCCTTGGAATGGAGCCTTTCCCCCATTCTTTGTCGTGGGTGTTCACTGGGCTCTTTCAACTTAGACACTCATGTTCTTCGGTTCTAGGAAACTTAATTTTTTCATTGATGCTGCTTTTATTTTTTTTCCCCATTGTCTTTGGAGCTTCTCCTGGTTAGAAATGGGGCCTTCTGGGTTTCTTTTCTGATTCTTTTATTTCCCCTTCTGTTTTCCAGTTTTTGTTCTTTTTGTTCTATTTTCTGAAAGAGTACTTCAACTTTTTCTTTTAATTCTTTTCCTGAATTTTTTTATTTAACAGTCATATTTAGAGCCCTTTCTAATGCACTAATTGTTCTTTTAGTTTATATATCCTTCTTTGTTTATGCATGTAATAGCTTCTTCTCTTTAGGTGTGTTAGAGTGTATTTCTCTTTACTTCCTCCAAGATCCTCTTTTTCTGTCTCTTTTAATCTTATATCTTAGCGGCTTTCCTTAAATGCCTAGAAATACTCGGTTGTCCGTTCACAAGATTGAGGCATTAAAAAGCTGATCAGAAGTACTGTGTGCATGGATAGGGTTTTATTGATTGGTAGGCTTCACTGGAGGATGGTAGATAAGGTGGCAGATTAGGTTTTCCTTTCAAGAACCCCCAAATGTCATTATCTTCAAGTCTGTCTTTTGGCTATTCAGTTTCCTCCAGAGTGTTTCCTTCAGTCTTTCTACTTCCTAGGGTGGAAGTTTGGCTAGTAGGGTTCTGGATGCTGAAGAGGGAGCGATTGCTGGTTTCACTATTTAATATGTAGGATTTCAGTATGGTGTCTGTCCCCCTTTCTTCATTGTTAAAACTGACCCAGGTGGTAAACTTACCAGTCTCAGCTGGAGCGGAGAAGGTGTACAGGGCTCTTCCTGTCCAGGTAAAGGCAGGGCATCTAAAGAACTGCCTTTGTCTTATTTTCCAACAATGCCCCTGTTTCCAGCCTACCCCCTCACCTGTAACTTCAAGTATATCTAGTAGTGCTAAACCTTTGGAGGGTTTTTAGTGAGAACTGGCTTGCTTCATGTTAGCTTAGCACCCCACCTCCCACCTTCTGACTTCTCACTCTACCAAGGTTCTACTCATCCAAATAAGGACAACAATGCCAGATTTTGCTTCTTTCAGGCTCCCCTAATCTTTCCAGGTGACTCGTGTAGAGAGCCCTTCCCTCCCATCACTTGTCTTTGGGGGAGGGTAAATCACCCTCTTCTTTCCTAAGGGGAGGACACTTACATCAATATACAGATCATCTAAACTGAAAATCAGTAACGAAACAGTGGCTCCGAATGACACAATGGACCAGATAAATTTAACAGATAGATTCAGGACATTCCATCCTAAAACAGCAGATACACATTCTTTTCAAGTGCACATGGAACATTCTCCAGGATAGATCACATATTAGGTCACAGAACAAGCCTCAAAGAATTCAAAAAGATTGGGGCGCCTAGGTGGCTCAGTCGTTAAGCATCTGCCTTCCGCCCAGGGCGTGATCCCAGGGTCCTGGGATCGAGCCCAGCATTGGGCTCCCTGCTCTACTGGGAGCCTGCGTCTTCCTCTCCTGCTCCCCCTGCTTGTGTTCCCTCTCTTGCTGGCTGTCTCTCTCTCTGTCAAATAAATAAAATCTTTAAAAAAAATTCAAAAAGATTGAAGTCATACTGTACATCTTTTCTGACCACAACACTATGGAACTAGAAGTCAACCTGAAGAAAAAATCCTAAGGGGAAGAAGGGAAGAAAAAGGCTCTTACTACAAATACTGGACGTAGAGACTGCTGATCCTTTTCCCCCTCCTCATAAAGACACTGTGGTGTGGTGAAGAGGAAGGGGTGGTGGAGGAGGAGGAGGTGGCATTTGGAATAGGGCGAGTTCTCTTCATGATTTAACCATGGGGGCAGGAGTCTGGATCCAGCCATTGGTGGCGCATTGGTAGTTCTCTTTAGAAACGTGGGAGCACTGAGCACTTCTAGCCATCAGCTTCCCTTAACTGCAGTTCCAGGATAAGAGGGAAGAGTTGTACTCCAAAACTGCGTAAGATTTCACTGTGTGGGGGCGCCTGGGTGGCACAGCGGTTAAGCGTCTGCCTTCGGCTCAGGGCGTGATCCCAGCGTTGTGAGATCGAGCCCCACATCAGGCTCTTCCACTATGAGCCTGCTTCTTCCTCTCCCACTCCCCCTGCTTGTGTTCCCTCTCTCTCTGGCTGTCTCTATCTCTGTCGAATAAATAAATAAATAATCTTTAAAAAAAAAAAAAAAGATTTCACTGTGTGAGTGTATTCAAATGTGCTTCATAGTTCCCATTGTGGGACGTTAGGGGTTTTTTTCCCCTCACTTTTTTGATGCTAGAGGTATTAAAATGAACATCCTTATAGTTGTTAACCATTATTATTTTCATAGGTGAAATTCTTATGAGTGGAATAGCTGGGTGATGTGGTATGCATGTTTTTAATGCTTTTATTACATATTTTCTGGTTGCCCTGAAATCTTGTACCAATTTTATACCACTCCGAGCAGCATGTGAAGAGAGTCCATTTTCCCCTTACCTACACTTGCTTTAGCTTTTTTCTTATCTCTGCCAGTTTAGACAAAAATAGTATTGCATTATTTTACTTTGTATTTATAAAAAGTAAATGAATGATTTTACATAGACTTCTTGCCTGTCGAGCTATTTTTTACATGCATTTTGCCTTTTCAGATCTTTTGTCATGTTTTCTATTTGTGGTATTAAAATTGTATTAATCTGTAATACATTGATAGTAATATGCTATCCATGTTGCCACTGTGTTTCCTGGTTTGATATGCCTATATATTTTACTTGTTATACTTCGTTATACAAAAATTTTAAATTTTTATATATTCAGATCTTAGATAAGTGAGGGCTTAATTCTCTGAGTCTCAGTTTTCTCTTCTGTAAAAGTGGGATAATAGCAAATACTACATGGAAGGGGGGGTAGTATAGGTAAACTAATTGTTACATAATAGTTGCTTGATAAATACAGCTTTTGTTATTCCCTGTGTGACACATTGAAATAGTTCAGAATCATCTAAATTTTTTACTAGAATTACAAAACATATTCATAGCTGTTTGAACCAGATATGAACCTGGGTAATGAGTAAAACTCTGAATCTTTTAAGCTAATATGGACAGGTAAGTTTTAATTTCTCTTTTTACTTTCCTGGTTCTCATCCTTCAGAAAAGTTCATGAGCTCTGATTGATGCATTCTCTTAAATAGGGAAATCTGGTCTGAGTGGAGTGTGAGAAGACTAGTGTTTTCTTGTAAATTATCTGTTAAGGGATTATAAATAAGTTCATTTCTGGTAAGGATTTCTTTCACAGCATCCTTACTTGTTACATGTCAGTATAGAGATATATCTAATAAAATCAAAACACATACTAGCCCCTCCCGCTTTTAAGATAATATGAAGCTGAGGTTTCTGTTCTTCAGCTGGTCAATAGAATTCACTCCCTGAGGTCAAGTACAGTTTGGCTTAGACGGATAACAGGCTGTTCAGTTGTAAGTTACATGAACTACTTTTGTGAATATTTATTTTTAGGCCTCTTAACACCAGTAAAAATTTTTATTTTGCATGTTGTAACTTCTGAGTAACTTCTTATGATAATGTAATAGACTTTTATGTATGTATTTATTTTTGTGAGAGAGAGAGTGTGCGTGTGTGAGCAGGGGTTAGGGTGGGGGGTAGAGGGAGAGAGAAAGAGAATCTTAAGCAAGCTCCATGCTCCATGTAGAGCCCCACACGGGGCTCAATCTCATGATCCTGAGATCATGACCTGAGCCAAAATCAAGAGTTGGATGCTTAACCAACTGAGCCACCCAGGCGCCCCATACAGAATTTTTATAAGATACTGCTATAAAAAAATAATTATGCCATTTCACATATAATTTCACTGTAAGTGAAATCATACATGGTAGTTTCATAGATGACGTAGAAGATGTGGCCTGACTGAAGTCTTATGAGCCACATTTTAATATTAGAGTATATTAGAGTACAGAGTATGAGAGAAACCACTACTGAGGGAGTTTGTAAGCAATTGTTTATTCACCAGATAGGCTTTTAGAAATGTAACTGTGTTCCGTCTTGGTTATTTTTCAGAATTCATTTCCACCCCTCTGTTGGGTAACATGCCTATCCTAAGGAGAAGTTAACTTTCTGCAAGCCAGCAGATACCCTGGGTGGCTGGCTTTGCTCCTTCTGTTTTGTATCCCTTAAAAATTACCTTCGCTTCTCCAACGGTTGTGTGTGTTTCCGCCACCATTTCAAGGTGGAGACAATTCCAAATGAATTCCCAAGAATACTATTGGCAAAGCTATGTAAACATACATGTGCTTGGTGTGGGCACGGACATTTACATTGGCTTGTGTGTTTTCTTCATACCTTTAAAATTGTTTTTTGTCTCTGTAGTCACTTTCTGTAATGTCATTTTATTATTGTAATACTACCCTATTCAAACGTCATACAAGGCTTTACTTAAGTCAAATAGCATTTCCCCTGCAAAGTTTGCCATTGCAGATGATGATTTTAAGATCCTTCGAGGTGGAATGGTTATCACTTGAAAGGTGACAGTTCCAAACCCTTCATAATGACCGTGTGCTGTCCTGTATTTTAAAAGCATTTGCTGTACAACAGTTGAAGAATTAGGTGCTTGTGTGGCAAATGCTTGCCACCTGGTAATTATCTCAAGGGAGAATTGAGTTTGGTTTCATTTAAACTTAAAGAAAAAATAATTTGTCATGTTAGTTTTCAGAAAGACTTTATTAAGATGAGTGAATGTCCAGAATTGAGTTTAATTGCTTCCACACCTAGATAAGAGTGATTTGTATGTCAAAATTAAGCATATCGGCAGGTCATCCTTTGTAAGTTTGTATGTAGCGTTGAAGTAAACTTACATTTACACTTGAAGTTTTTTTTTTAACAGCATTTATTTCTTCTGCCAGTTATTTTATTTTATTGACAGTTAATTTACAAACCCCTCTTTAAAAAAAGTGACAGGAAAAAAGGGCATAGTGTTAACACATTTGTATATGTGGGTTCCCTAAACCATATGGTGATTTGTAATTAGAATACAAAGGATTCTTTGATGAGACTAACTTCCTAGGAGCTGCAATGGTAGGCATCACAGAAGGAGAGAGTTTTCTTGAATTTCTGACAAGGACACTTTTGAGAGAAACTGTGTGGTCTATAATTGTCCTTATACTCGAAGTCCGATAAAGTTATTGATGTGCAGATCAAGTTGGTATTTCGAAGCTGGTAATTTAATTCTGGATGTTTGATCCTCTCAGTCAGTGGCTTGACTTGGTTTTTTTTTTTTTTAAGCAGCTTCAATATTTAATTTCACATGTACCCTCTCAGTAGAGATTTCAAAGGATACTTTGCTGGATGCTTGACTGCCTTGTCTATTTGCTCTTGTTTTGCATGCAAGAGAGAGCCAGAAGCCTTTCTTCTCATTGTGTACACATAGTATTAATGGATTTACTCTGCCTGTATCGTCTCATTACTGGAAACAGCCAGAAGCACAGAAGTCTTTCAGTGTATGCAAATAAGGCAGAATCATCTACCTGAGAGTTAATATTCTCTGCTTTTAAGTGTATTCTAAATCTAATGTTTGTATTTAGAGCATAACATCCTGTTCTCTTTTTTTATGGGCAAAAAGCTAAGCAGGCTCAGGCAGCTGTTTGATGTTGGCTTCAAGTGTTATTAATTTCATATTCTATTATTCTTTTCACTGTAGCACAAGTGAAGCTGATGTGGAGGCTGTCATGGATAAGTTGTTTGATGAGCTGGCTCAGAAACAAAATGATTGTACGTAAGTTAATTTCTCTTGAAAGAGAATACATTTAGAACACAATGCCCAATCTCCACTGACCAATTAATAAGTTCCATTGCTGTATATGGGTTGATGCCACGCTCAAGTGGCAGTCATTGTATCAGCATTTTGTCTAATTTATGTGTTGAATCATGTGCTATTATTCATCAAGCTATGCATTTCCTATCTGTAAGAGATGAATTTTATAGTAATTATCCAGACAAGATTGAGTCTTTGTTCATGTTCCCATAGTAACTAGACCAAGGATTCTAAAAGTGCAAGGCAGAGAGCTGCGGCTGAATAAAGCCTGTGGAACTGTTGCCGACTGCACATTTGAAGAGCTGTGTGAGAGAGTAAGTATCCAGACACGTCCAGACTCGTTGGCCTTTTCACATGTTAAAATACTTCAAATTTTCCTCTCTGCCTGTTTCAGATTTTAAAATACAGTTCACAGAGTCGGAACTGATTTAATGGTCTTATGAAGGGAAATACTCATCCGTATATGTCATGCGCCTTTTATAGACGTTGGCTCAAAATTTGTGCTTAGAAGGGTGCTAAAACAAAATTGGAAATACAGAGAGAACTAGCAACTGTTGCTGGAAGCAAAACAGAAACCAGTTTTAGGGATTTTTGTGAAAGTCAAACGTAAGAGAATTATGTTTTCTTAAGTTGAGGTAAGGTTGGTATGTGGGGCAAGAAACATGAGGTGATAGTACCATGATGCAAGGACATATGACGTGAGATAATTCTTAGCCCTTGTTCTCATTGCCCACCTGTGATTGCCATTTCTGATCTATTTGGGTGACAAAGAAAGTGAATTTCTATAACTGTGAGATCTAATATAATAATATATTCAACAGAGAAAAAATGTATGTAACACACATTCATATAAATGAGAAAGACCTTGATTGCAGATTCATTATTGATATGAATTCTGTCTTTTAAAGGCTCTGGAATTCTCATTACTCAGTGGATATTCAATATATTTATTGACTATAAATCTTGAGAAAAACAAATCCAAATTATACATAACTTTAAGCATGATTTCTCAATTGTCCTGTAAGTGGTCTCTGACTTATCTTAAGTTTTAAGATAACTAAAAAAGAATTGTTTTTCAGTGAGGGGGAAGAGAAAGTCTTTATTTATAACTGCCAGCCATTTTGTGAGTACTTTTCTCAAAAGCTAATGACTTAGTTACTTCTAACCAGTGTAAATTTGTAATTTTTAAACCAGAGAGATGAATCTAGTCTGTAGTTGTTATTAGAGAAATAAAGCACTTCAAATCAATAAGGTTTAAGATCAAGTAAGATCCTCTGACAGGGCGAAAATATCATCCATGGTGGTAGGGAAAGTCATCCTGGGTAATATGGACCCTGCACACTTCTATGGGGTCAGTTTCATCGAGGTCCTAATAACCTATTCTCTCTAGACAAAATTCTACTAAGGCTTCCTTATAAGCTTTACTTACTTTGCTAGAGAAGTAAACTTGAGAAAAATCTTGTATATTGAAAAGATGAAGCTCCTCTTTATTCCACAGAAGGGGACCTAGTGAGGAAAGGGGAAGGGCAAATATGGTCTCTTGGAGCAGACACTGAGTATTTGTATTTTTTATGTGTTCATTATTTCAGGAGACACTTAGTGCCAGGAAAATCCACTACTCAGGGACCCAAATCTTCATATTCTACTGTGGGGAGGTGGTAGGGAAGAAGATTATTGCAGAGAATTCTTTTTCTTTTATTTACAAAGTTCCAGAAAAATTAAATAAATTCAGGTAAAAGGTTATTAGTGTACATCTTAACTTTTTAAATCAAATTATGGTATAGGTCAATCACAAGATTCTCTTCCACCCTTTTTATATAATTCTCAGGGCCCATGTGAAACAAGCTAGGTCCAGGTACGTCTGTTGAAATTTTACGTTTAACTGCATGTGTCCTAAATTCCTTCTCACACATTCAACCACATCCTGCCAATTGGCATTGCAAGGCAGCTAAAGGACTAAAGTTTGTAGGAGGATTCAGGATTGGTTGAACAGGTGGAACTTTCAAGATGCCTTTCAACACCAAGATTATGACTGTTTAACTTAAGGATTGATGAGGAATGTGAGGAGAGAAAGAGAGGACAAAAAGACTTAGGGATAATTTTTTAGATTTAGTTTTTTTAATTTGACAGAGGGAGACCGTGCTTGAGCTTACACAAGTAGGCAGAATGGCAGGCACAGGGAGAAGAAGAAGCAGTCTCCCCACTGAGTAAGGACCCCGATGTGGGGCTCGATTCCAGGACCCCGGGATCATGTCCTGAGCTGAAGGCAGCTGTTTAACCAACTGAGCCACCCAGGTGCCCCTTAGGGATAATTTTTGACATTGGATTCACATCCTCCCTATAAGGATCTGACCCATTCTGTATTAAACTCTTTGTAATCTCACTTCTACCATACCTGTCCCCTATGCTTTAGCCAGGCTGGCTGCCTGCCTTATTTGGACGTGGCATTGCTCAAGCTCAGCATATTTGGGAAACGGCACACACAAATCAGCAATGCTGCAGGAATGGTTTTGCTGCTGGGAAGGTAAAGGGCCAGAGAGATTCCTGGGCTGCCTCAGTTCTGGTGATTAATGCCCTTATTCCCTGATGCTAATCACCACTGTTGGCATCCAAACACCATCAGCCTTGACTCTTGGCCAAATAGTAGAGATAAAAGCTATTCATCCTTTAGTATTTACTGAGAGTGTACCAAGCATGGGACACAAACCAGAAGACGTTCCCAACCAGTGGTTTCATTTGGAATATGTGAAATGAAATAAAGCATAAAATAGAAATAGAGAAGTGAAATGTTTTTTAACAACTCCCCAAGACGTACTGTTAGGTACAGTTATAAGTCTAAACACATGCAAACTAATTTGATATAATCAAGATTAATAGATAGATGAAGGCCAAAACATGTATCTGATGGATCTCCATTCCTTGAATACTAAAAACCAAAGAAGAAAAAAGCTAATAAACAAGAAGTTGACAGTGAACAGTGTATACCCATGCATATGCATCAACTGATATATTTCTCTGCTTAGACTTTTTACAAACACACCTGGCTACCTGTCATTATTTTTAAGACACAAATAACAAACTACTCCTGCAAATAGTTACTTGTGAGCACAGTTATCAGTTGAGGAAACAATTTTCTGCAGGTGTAAAAATTACATTTTTCAATAAGGAAAATTTAGGTATAGTCAGTTTACTCATTAAGCCTTTAGAATTCAGTTTTGGCTCACTTCCTTTGAACAGAGTTCTTTCATTTTTGATCTACAAAAGCTTAACCCTAAAGCAAGAGGTTCTCAAACTGTTCGCTTTCAGGACCCCTTTACACTCTTAAAAATTATTGAGGAACCCAAAGAGCTTTTGTTTATATGGGTTATCTCTCTTAATATTTACTCTATGTATTAGAAATTAAAACAGAAAATTTTGAAGTATTTATAATCGATTTAAAATAACAGTGATAAACCCATTATATTCAACCCATCAAATTAGCGTAAATATCACTTTTATGAAAAATATTTTCCAAAGTGAAAATAATGTAGTAAGAAGAATAAGATTATATTATATTTTTTGCAAAGCTCTTTAGTATCTGGCTTAATAGAAGCTAGGGGCATCCTCATATCTGCTTTTGCAGTCAATCTATTATGAAAAATTGTTTTGGTTAAAGCATATAAGAAAATCTGGTCTCATACAGATACGTAGATGGAAATGGGAAAAATATTTTAATAGCCTTATCAGATAATTATGGACTCTCTTTTTTGATGCTACATGAAAATTCAACAAGAGCTTCCTTCCAAAGAACACAGTTTGGGAAAAGGGGGAAAAGAGTAACTGGATTTGGAAGTGTATGAAAGTGTATGAAAACTCTGTACTATCCTTTTCAATTTTTCTGTAAACCTTAAAACTATTCTGAAGACTCTGTGCTATGAAAACTCTGTACTATCTTTTTCAATTTTTCTGTAAACCTTAAAACTATTCTGAAAAAGTCTTTATATTTTTTTAAAAAACTTGACAAGAAGTAGATTTTAAAATGTTAGTTACAATGTAGAATCTAAGACAGTATCAGTGTATTTTTGACATACTATTTTATTAAAATCCATTAATCCTTCTTGAACTTTATTTTTCTTTTAAAGATGCTTTATTTTATTTATTTGAGAGAGAAAGTGTGAGCAGGGGGAGGGGCAGAGGCAGGGAGCCCAACACAGGGCTTGATCCCAGGACCCCGAGATCATGACCTGAGCTGAAGGCAGACATTAACCAACTGAGCCACCCAGGTGCCCCTCCTTCTTGAACTTCAAATGGATCTTTTGTCATATGTGATTTTGTAAGAGAATGAATGCAGTGTTATTGGTAAATATTGGTTGACTGAGTTACATAGATCTTCCAGATGTTGACACATTTAATTTACACAATATCAAAGCATCAGTCTCATCAGAAAAAAATGTTTAAGAAATGGAAAGCTGTCAAGTTCATGGTGGCAGCAACAAGTTTTCCAATGTTCTAATTTTCACTTGGTTGCTCAGATCTTATCACTGGCTGGCAACAAATTACTTTTAGTTGTTTTCCTTGAAGTGACAGGTTCATTTTCAAGAAACTGTCTGTGGAACATTGTAAGAAAATATCTGCCTCATCAGAATTACCATAGTTTGCCTGCAGTTCAGTCTTTCAAATAAAAATGATGTTCCATGATAAAAGTGGCTAGTTCAGCTAGCAACTCAACCACACAAGTGCTTTTCCTCAAGACAGCTATTATATTTGGTGTATAGCAGAAGTACTTTATGTGTGCTTCCTTCACCACAAAGAATAATAAAAAGATGTATTCTCAGGGGTTGAGATTTAACAAAATCCTATTTACTGATTCTCTAAGGATGTTCTTAAGTAGAACTGGATTTATTTTTAATTTTTTTTTTTACTGTGGATACACGGGCAGTGAAGAATACAATATGGTTTGGTGCTCTTGCTTTGGTTTATGCTTAAGTGCCAGTAGTTTTACCCACCATTGCTTTTGCACCATTACTGCAAATGTCACCACAGTGAAAAAGGTAAATAGTGTCCTGATATTATTATAGAAAGTGTTGACCTCAGGGACCCCGAGAGGGTCTCAGAGCCCCCTAGAGATCTAAGAACTGTATTTTGAGAGCCACTGACTTAAGTAACAGTATTTCTGACTTCACTGCCCTCTACTTGAGCCAAGTAACTATGTCAAGGAAACCTAAAAGCTCAAGTAATGTCCTCAGAGATGAATCTGCCTCACTTTCCCATACTATAGTTCTGATAGGGAGGGATTGACAAGGACGACAGGGAGCAAAGACCACCCAAGTATATTCTCCTTTACCCTTTCACAGTTCCCTAAAACAGGGCTTCCCAACCTTTTTCATATTATGACAGGGAGAGAAAATGATAGTATTTTTATTAAACAGTAAAGGAATAAGGCCACCTAAGGCTTAAGGTCACTAGCCTGAAGGTATAGGTCCTTCCAGCTTACAGGAGGATGCAGGGGTCAGTAGCATAGCTACTGGATAGTGTGGATATGCCAGGACACATGAGTTGGACAGTTCTGTACTAAGGGTCTCAGCACAGAGGGGGCTCTCATGCTTCATAAAAAGCTCAAAGGTTAGCTCAGATATGGGAACTCACAAAGTATCTGATTGTATTTCATGGTAGAACCAGAATTGAAGATTTGATGCAACTTGTCCAGAACATTTTCAGATAGATTGTAGTGATTAAGAGCATAGAATCTGATTCCCAGACTACCAAGGAGTTCAAGCCCTGGTTCTGCCACTTGCTAACCATACGGTCTTGTGAAAGTAACTTAACATCTCAGTGCCTCAATTTCTCCACCAATAAAATGGGCACAATTATAGTGTCTACCTATTGTAAATATTAGATGAGTTAATACATAAAAAGTGCCTAGAATAATGATTGATACATGGCAATGTGTACTTTATTATTATGCAGGTGCTATGGGCTCTCCTAATTGGGTCTGCTTTTCTGGGCATGACAGTACTGAATTGTAGACTTTCAGAGAAAGAGAATCCTAGAGATACCAAGAAACTAGATATTAACATTGGAGCAGGGAGGGAGAGAGGTGTGAGAAGACGGGAATGATTTGGACTTTTTTAGTTTTACTTATGGCATACATCGATGGCTTAAAGTCAAAACCTTCTTTTATATATGATGGCACTAATAAGACAAATTTCTACCTAATCTATAAATCTAGAAATATATCATTTTTTCTTGGAAGGGGCCATGGCTCAAAAATAATCTTTATAGACCGTCAACCCATTCACTCTTTGCCAAAGGTTTTGTTTCGTGGTGGTGTCAGGTGTGGTGGTTGGGTGAATCTCAATCTTCAAGAGCCTCCCAGAAAACTATGACATCTAAAGCTGGGACTGTCCCAGACATACCAGATGCCTGCTTTTTCACTTGGGGTTAGATGTGGTTTTTTCTTTACTGAATGGTTTCTTTTTGTTTTCTTTTGTTTGTTTGTTTTTTTTAAAGATTTTATTTATTTATGGGGTGGAGGGGGAGATCATGAGCAGGGGGAGGGGTAGAGGGAAAACCAGACTCCCTGCTGAGCAGGGAGCCTGATGCAGGACTCGATCCCAGGACCCTGGGATCACGATCTGAGCTGAAGGCAGATGCTTAACTGACTGAGCCACCCAGGCGCCCTGAATGGTTTTTGTTTACTGAACTATTTAGCCTGACTCAAAGGATCATTATAATTAAGAATTTGAGGTTATGGGGCGCCTGGGTGGCACAGCGGTTAAGCATCTGCCTTCGGCTCAGGGCGTGATCCTGGCGTTGTGGGATCGAGCCCCACATCAGGCTCCTCTGCTATGAGCCTGCTTCTTCCTCTCCCACTCCCCCTGCTTGTGTTCCCTCTCTCGCTGGCTGTCTCTATCTCTGTCGAATAAATAAATAAAATCTTTAAAAAAAAAAAAATTTGAGGTTACATCTAAAACTGAATGATTTCAAGAGTCCTCTTCATGCAAGTATTCAGTATCTGAATTGCCACCCTTACAAGGTTGAAAAGAAATGCAAAATTATTCGAGCGCCTGGGTGCCTCAGTCGGTTAAGCCTCCAAATCTTGATTTCGGCTCAGGTCATGATCTCAGGGTCCCAAGATCACGTGCCACATCGGGCTCCGCCGTGGGCATGGAGCCTGCTTAAGATTCTCTCTCTCCCTTTCCCTCTGCCCCTCCTCCCCCTATGCACACATGTGCACTCTTTCTCTTAAAAAAAAAATGCAAAATTATCATAACAAGACAATAGTCACAGATGAACTGACCACTTAAAAATGTAGCCCTTCCTCAAACATCTCTCACAGCTTAATACTAGCAAAGTCTTTGGCCAGTCATTCAGTGTTTGTCTGATGTAGGAAACATCCCACCATAACGATATAGATAAAAAAGTAAACCTATCTGTGCAAAGCCACTGAGAAATGAAGATTGGCCGACTTGATGAAGGAAAAAAAAGTGAAGGATAATGACACCATAAAAGCTTTAAAAGAAAATAATTGAAATATTTATTAATTAAAAGAAGACTTTGAAAAACCTGATGAAATCCTTAAATATTTTTGTTAAAATATTTTTCTGTGTAATTGAACCGATTTTATCAGGTTATGCTGAAAATAAATAGTGATTTGTTCATTATTTATTTATTCTAGGAATTTAGTTCATAGTTTTGTTATTTTTGTTAAGCTAAAATGACATTTTTATGTGTTATTTGCATTTTTCAAGATAAAGCAAGATTGGAGGTTGAATTGAAGGATCAGTTTTTACTAACTGTAGATGGCGATTTTTATCTTCCAAGGAAATAACTGTATATTGGGTTATAAGCTGTTAATGTTTTTTTGTATTTTGCTGGTTTAAAAGGAAAAAGAAAAAAGACCTTTACAGAAATGCCCATAAAATAGAAGGCTGGATTAGAAATTTGAAAACTATAATGGCTTGGAATATGGCCATTTCATGATGTAAAGGTGGGGAGTGGGGGGAGAAGCATCACAAGGAATGAAGAAAAACTGGCTTGAGAGAACACTTTCCTATTTTCTTCACATGACAAGTTTTCTATTACAGGGCACATTGTGAAGCCGAGCAGTCTTGCTTACCTTCTGTTCCCACACCAGAGCAAGAACAGCTCCTCCAGTGACGCAGTGTGTGGCTGTAGGTTTTAAACCCTGCAAACCTTTGATGACTTAGACTCAGCTGCCTGAAGCTTCTCTGAGGGAGAAAGCTGGCTTTCATTTTCTATGAAAATGTGTCTGGTCCCTGTAATGGAGAGAAAGCCCCTAGGGATTCCCAGAGTGTCTCGAGGGACAAATGCATGTGCTGAGAACTGTACACCTTCAATATGTTCTCTGTCTTAGGAGTAGAATTATTGTTTAGTAGTAGACACAAGTCCCCATGTTCCCTTTAAGATCACTTCTGTAAGAAAGTATGACAAACTAATATTTAATATTTCCTTTGGTCTTTGAGAGGAATATGTCATTTACCTGCTCCATGATTAAGAAGTATGAATTAAAATTTTAAAAATTAGAGTGGTTATTAGCTTTTTAAAATTAGAACTTGTTTTTAATTTTAAAGTGATCTGACTTGGATTTAATAGTAAATATATCATAACCCTAAACTACAGAATCTGATTCCCAGAGTACCAAGGAGTTCAAGCTCTGTCTTTGCCACCTACTAGCTATGTGATCTTGGGAAAGTAACTCAACATTTCAGTGCCTCAGTTTCTCCCCCAACAAAATGAGGACAATAAAAAGAATATTTCTCAAAAACAGAAGATCTGTACAATGAAACATTGGTAAAGTGTTGAGGAAATACAGATCAACCAATTAATAAGACTGTAAAACACTTTATAGGTAATTTAAAGGTACTTGTTTTTATTTTTTTAAAGTTTGAACACTGGTGAGTTTTCTAATGCTTACCTACCAGTTGCCTCTTTTTTTTTTCTTTCTTTTTTTTTTTAAAGATTTTATTTATTTATTCGACAGAGATAGAGACAGCCAGCGAGAGAGGGAACACAAGCAGGAGGAGTGGGAGAAGAAGAAGCAGGCTCATAGCTGAAGAGACTGATGTGGGGCTTGATCCCATAACGCCGGGATCACGCCCTGAGCCGAAGGCAGGCGCTTAACCGCTGTGCCACCCAGGCACCCCGGCTCTTTTTTTTTTTAAAACAAAAAGTTTTATATATCAAGTAATTGATTTTTAATTTTCAGGTTTTTCTGTTTCCCACTACAAGATACATTATTTGATATACTCCATAGTACCTTTCCCTGGATTAGATCAGTTGACTCAGAATTAGTGATTCCTTAGTACATTGCTAATTTGATATTTAATAAGATATATGCCATTAGATATATTATAACTTTGAAATGTATTTTATAGAAAAAAGTTTGAGAATTGTTAGAATACACTATTTGTTTCTTAAAATAACTTGGTGAAGATATTAAGTCAGGCAAAGATTTTGGAAAAAACTAGAAATGAGTTAGAGTATCAAAAAATTGTAGGATCAGGGCACCTGGGTGGCATCTGCCTTCAGGTCAGGTCATAATCCTGGAGTCCCAGAATCAAGCCCCACATCGGGCTCCCTGCTCAGCAGGGAGTCTGCTTCTCCCTCTGCCCTTCGTCCTGCTTGTGCTGTCTCACTGTCTTTCTCTCAAATAAGTAAATAAAATCTTTAAAAAAAAGATTTCTTTAAAAAAATTGTAAGATTTCTGTGTATTTTGGGATCAAATGTTACTTAGCTCTTTTATCTTTTATTGTTAATCAAGAAATATATGTCGGTAGAATCCCCCTTTCCCAAGATTGTTACCCTGATTCAGTGGCCAGCAACTATTCCTTAAGTGCTTCCATACTGGTATGCCACTATGTTATGAAGAATATAAAAGAAGTATAAAAAGTTTCTTTCAAAGAGTTTACAATTTAGTAAAGGAAATAACATATTAGTGTTGTAGAGTGGAAAGAGCTCCAAATGAATCAAGAGATAGGAATTCCAATCCTTATCCAGATACTATGTAGCTGAATGGCCTTGGACAGATCACTTAACCTCTTTGGGTCCAAGTACCTCATCTGCAAAATGTGGGATGTGATCAACTACCTTCTTTCTTTTGTTTGAGCTGTAACAGTCTATTTTGAGGAGTTGTGCTCATTAGTACATATAATAAGTACATCAGAAGTTAAAAGTAAGATAGTAGGGATTGGGAAGACTCTGAGGAGACATGAGATTTAAGGAGGAAATTGATCTTGACCTTGATAGGTGAATAAAATTTAGATGAGCAGAGTGAAGGTATTTCAACCATGATCTGAAGCCAAGCACTGAATGTTTCAGGAGGAACAGAAGATACTTGCCTAGCGAGAGCAGAGTACATGTTGGAGAATAAAGGGAAATAAGAATGAAAATCTCAGATCATCCATAAAAACCCGGCAGAGAAATTTAGACTTTTTACCATGATCCACAGAAAGTCATTTTAGATTGAGCAGGACCATGGTACATAAAGTAATAGGATGATTAATGGGGCAGTATACTTTAGGAAAGTTGGTAACTTTCACCACCATGTTCCATTGGGTCAGCAAATAGTATTTCCTCTTGCATATGCCTTCCTTTCAAGAAGGAAAACTTGGGTTAAATAAACCAACATGCTAGATAATTGTTTGTTACCTTTTATGCAAGGTAACAGAGAGAGCCCTATTCTTTTTATATTTTATGGTACTTCTTTCTAGTCATTCAACAGATATTTCCTGAGTACTTAATGGAAGGCTGGCATCATTCTAGGTGCTACAGGGAGTACCAAGCTGAATAAGAATTAGTCTCTCATACAGTCTTAATTTAGAAGAGAAAACATCATCAGTACCTAGATCACTAGAATGTGAGGTAGATTTTAATTAGTACTGCAGGATCAGTATGAGCAGAATGCTTTGGGTAATTAAAGAGGAACTAGGCCTTAAAGGCTGGGAGGTTGAAGATTCTGCTGGTGGGGGAGAGTGTTATGGTGGCTGTTTGGTAGTTCCTAAGAATGGGGGATCGTGAGGGCAACCTTTGATCTTTTCCTCCTCTGGGGTTTTGTGTTATTATGAAAAACATGGAAGTAGGAAATTACAGAGTATATTCAGAGAATTAAAGACTCAAGAGGGTTCTACTTCCATTAATGATAGAGTAGCACCTATTTGACCAACCCAGTTTTATTTATTATTTTTTAAGTAGGCCTCATGCCCAGCATGGAGCCCAACATGGGGCTTGACCTCATGACCCTGAGATCAGGACCTGAGCTGAGATCAAGAGTTGGATGCTTAACCAGCTGAGCCACTAAGGTGTCCCCAACCCACCTTTAGATCATAACTGCAACTCTGGGCAAAATCTAAGAAATAACTCTGGAAGGCACTGTTCAGCAACCAACATCAGGGAGAAAGTGGAGCACAGGCCATACTGGAAGAAAGGATTGACACTGGTGAATTTCTTGTTTTTATAGTTTTTTTGCTGGAGGACAAATCACAGTTGTTCTCATATGGAACATCTAAAACTTAGTAGAAACCTGCAATATTCCTGGCCTAAGGAATGAGAAGAGAATGACTATAGCAGCTGGAAAATAAGAACATTGTGGAAAGGAGAGAACCACAGAGGAAGAGCCCAAAACTCTTCACAGAGACTGCCCAAATCTTGGGCTAACCTGTGAACTACACATGTACAACTAAGACTAAAAATACTGAACAGAGATTTCAGTTGCTGCCCGTCACAGAGGAGACAGAGTTTGGAGTTTGAGACTAGCCAAGTTAATTACCTGCTGAAATAGCAACAACAGAAAATCAATATATTTTGGTGGAGTATAAAAGAATTCCAAGTCTCCAACAATATATCAGTCACAATATCTAAAATACAGTCCAAAATTGCTAGATGTATGCAGACACAGGAAAATCTGATTCACTTTTAAAAGAGCAATGAAAACAGAAACTGACCCTGAGACAATACAAATGTTGGAATTAGAGGCAAGGATTTTAAAGTAGCTTTTATATCTATACTCAATGATATAAAGGAAAATATGCTGATAATAAACAAATAGGAAATCTTAGCAGAGAAATGAAAACCATAAAAAAGAACCGAATGGAAATTCTAAAACTAAAAATTGAGAATTCTAGACCTAAACATTTTGAAGTTTATTGTGAGTACTTAATAACAAATTGCAGAAAACAGGAGAGTCAGTGAACTTGAATATAGATCAATAGAAATTATGCAGCAATCTGAAAAATGGAGGGGGGGGGGGGCGGGAAGCAAAGCCTCATGGCATAAGAAACCATATCAAAAATCAAACTATATCACTGGAGTCCTAGAAGGAAAAGAGAGAATGAGGTAGAAAATATTTTTGGAGAAGTAATGGCTGAAGTTTTTCAGCCATTAAGATAAGATATGAATTTACAGATCCCAGAAGCTCAACAAACCCCTAACAGATACAAAGAAAATCACTTCTAGGCATTTCTTAGTCAAACTGTTGAAAACCAAAGATGCAGACAGGGAACAGTAGTATGATTAAAGACCTCTCATCAGAAGCAGTGAACACCTGAAAACAGTGTAATATCATCTTTAAACGCTGACAAGGAAAAACACCCAACAATCCATAATTCTTTTTCCAAAGGATTTAAGGGTCATGGCTGGAATTTAGATTGTATGTAGGAGAGTGGTATGCTCTCAGGCAGGAATGATGGGTTGAAGTCAATATTAAAGGGGCTTGCGTATCAGGTGGTAGGGTTTGAATAGAACCTTCATCAACGTAAAACAAACTAGTCATTCTTTTTTAACAGATCTGTATTGGATAATCTGGCAGAGTTGTAAGATTGGCACTGCTGCTACCATATGTGGAGCTTTTGTGTGCACTAGATAAAGCTCCCCAAGATGGGCATGGAGCTAAGTGAGCAAATCATGCCTTTATGTGGTCCTTCCTCTAGCTGGATGCTGCTCCTTCCCAGGGTCCATGGCTTGGCAAACAGAGCATGGACTGAATCTCTGCTCCCAGTTCGCCCCCTAAAACAGGTAAACATGATAGATTGGAAAGAACAAGATGAACATGAGGGAAATCTGTAAGATTGGATGTAGAGAGGTCCCAGGACCAGACAAGCCATCTAGGGCTCTGATGTTTTCAGTTTGGGTGACCAGAGGAATGGCAGGACCTGTAACAGATACCTGAGGCAGGAGATGGGTACTTACAAACAACTGGGAATCTAATCCAGATCTGGAAGTCATTTATAGAGATGTGTTAGTCTGAAGTTGAAAGGAGTCAATGAAACCACCTGAACTGACATTGACAATGGAAAAGATGGGGGGTGTGGATGGGATTGGAAAACCTTATCGTGGGATTTAGCGGAAGGAAACAGAGTCAGGGTCCTAGTATAGCTTGAATCAGTTATATTAGAAACAACTAAAATTTCCCACCATTTTCTTGAAGAATTTTTTTTAAAGATTTTATTTATTTGAGACACACAGAACAAAAGAGAGCACAAGCAGGGAGGAGAGGAAGCCCGACACGGGGCTCGATCCCAGGATCCTGGGATCATAACCTGAGCCGAAGGCAGATGCTTAACTGACTGAGCCACCCAGGCTCCCACTTGAAAACTTTTTTTAAAATGGAAGTAATTTACTAGATTGGTAACATCTCAGGATTTGGAAATTAATTTGTAGAAGGTCTTAGTAGACGTATGTAACAAGCTTCTGCTCTTAATAATCTAATCTTACTGTTTTCCAGCCTTAATATACATGGAAAACCTCTGTAAATTGTAAATTATTATTCACATTTACATGAAGATAAAAAGAATTATCCTGCATACATTTTCCCCCAGTGTTATTGAGAAATAATTGACATACATCGCCATTATAAGGTTTAAGGCATACAGCATGATGGTTTGATTTACATATATTGTGAAATGATTGCCACAGTAAGTTTAGTTAACATCCATTGTCTCATATAGAGAAAAAGAAGAGTAACTGTCTCATAACTGAAAGTTTGTACCTTTTGGCCGCTTTCCTCCATTTCCTCTCCTTCCAGCTCCCTACCTCTGCTATCTACAAATCCGTTCTCTTATTCTATGAGTTTGCTGTTGTTTGTTTTTTAGATTCCACGTATGAGTTAAAGTCAGCTAACTAACAAACTTAAAAGAGGCACTGCTATTTAGTATCTGAAGTTCTCACATTTGATTTCCCTGGATGCCCTTTTGCTTCCTATTTAAAAGCAAACTAAATAACAAATAAGCTTTAAAAAGAAATAGAAAAAGAGGAGCACCTAGGTGGCTCAGTCAGTTAAGAATCTGACTCTTGATTCCAGCTCCAGTCATGATCTCAGGGTTGTGAGATCAAGCCCAGCATGGAGCCTGCTTAAGATTCTCTCTCTCTCCCTTTCCCTCTTCCCCTCCCCCCCCTAAAAAAAAAGAAATAGAAAAAGAATAATTGAGGCGTGTATTTATTTATACCTTACCTGGTTCCAAAAGGTATTACATGTACACTCACAAATAGAATTGTGTAGATTTTTTTTTACAGCAGGGCAAAGAGAAAATAGAGAATAAGTTGAAAGGAAAAGTTAGTATATGTAAATCTATGTCATAAACTTCTACGAGATTCTTAAATTGAACAATTAAATCAGCTCTCAGCCGTTTCTCAAACTGGGAAAGATGTCCAGTAAGTTAGAAGACCAAAAATCTGTTAGAGGTGAAGGTCTTTCTGGCACTTGGACCTTTCATACGGGGACTTCCTAAAGATGCCAGCAGACGGTTTTCTCAGCACTGTCCCTGCTGCCAGTACAAGTTTGTATTGCACAGATTCTTATAATTAAGCAGGGGCATAATGGAAAAGCACTTTTTAATGAAACTAGTGCTATAGAGCTTAAAAAAACACTTTATAAGTAAGCTTTTCTATTTATTATCAGGCTTGATTCAGAGAAATCATTTAGAGATTGGATAAATGCTCAGATTGGATAGACTCATGTTCAAGCCTCTCGAGAATGTTGTATAAAACTTTGGGCAGCAGATCATTCAAGGTTGTCTTTTTGGTAAGAAGGTGGAGTGAAAAATTCTGTTGGTCTTACTCAGTTTGAAGGGTTCAGCCCTTTGTGTATCCAGCAGCACAGAGAAGCATTCAACCTTGCTCTGATTAACTTTAATATCTTTAGAATATGAATTATCATTTTTCACCACGTATTTCTGTGATTTGGAAAGCAAAAGAGTGGGAGGAAGAATAATTCTCTGATAGCCATTTCTTTTCCAACTCTGATGAGGCTTTTTCAAAAATCCAAGTCTAAGCGGACTGGGGAGACCCAATGAACTCTCACAAGGAAAAGCAAAACAAAAATAACAAAATCTCTGCATTTGTAAGACTGTAACATGTTCAGAGGTCATCATCCTCAAATTTAAAATAAGTTACCTGCTATTCTAAAGCCTCTCCTTGCTTTATAGTGTGTTGTCACTTTTTAATGCCTCTTTACTTGGATTTCCAAGGGAAGAAGTTTGCGATGATAGACCTTTCTTTTCAAATGCACATGTAGGACCCCTAGCAAAGGTAGAACCTCCTTGGGGAGTAATCTTTCAAATTTCTTCTGGATCTCAAAGCCAGGCAAAGTTAGAGGTTTCCACCAACAGAGATGTAGCAAATACTGCCCTCTACCGAGGGGATGCTGGGAACAGCTTGATTATGTTAATGATCAAGTGCTAGTCTTCAGCTACTGATTTCAGTGAATTTGGTAGAATCATGTTGTTACTAATTACTTCATCATTACTGTATACATTCTTATTAAAATCATTATATTCAAAAATAGACAACAGGATGGAAACATATTTTAGCCTTGGCCACATACATTTATTACCTTCTGTAGTCTGTACAATCAGATATGATAATGCCTGAGGCATTAATAATAATGTTTAAATTTCCATTTGTTTTAAACTAGCTAATAAAATCTTTTTTTGCCAGTGGGGAACTAGAAGGGGTTGTTACAGCATTGTTTTAATAAATGAGTTTGTTAAAATAATTCTAGTAGTAGTTGCGCTATTTTTCTTCCCCCACCAATATTTTTTTCAGTGTCTGCTAGATTGCTAATAACCTAGATTAGCCATTTCAAAGAACTAGCTGTTTGTGCAGCTGAAATAAGTTTCCTCTCATTCTTTATGCTTTTATGGGTTAATTATATAAGGTTAATAATCAGTAGAGTATCACATTAAATACCTTCTAACCAAAAACTCCTTTAAAAAAACCTAACCAATAAAATAGTTATAACACACTCACATACATTTGTATATGGAATATTTTTGAAAAGTGTCATACTATCTGTGTTCCTGGATATGATGAATATGGGTTCTGTTATTATGCTAAATGCTTGATATAACACATTGTTCAACTAACTTATTTAATTCCCATTTTTCTAGAATCTGGTTTGCTTAGGGTTGGCTTGAAGCTAAACAAATTTTAGAAGCCACGAAAAATAAAACCTCATAATCCAAAGTGTGCCCATGGCTTCCTATAAAATCTAAAGCTTAAGGTCACCTGGCTGGCTCAGTTGGTGGAGCATGTGACTCTTGATCTTGGGGTTGTGAGTTCGAGCCCCATGTGAGATCTTGGGGTTGTGAGATTACTAAAAAAAATAAATAAACTTCTTTAAAAAATCTAAAGCGTAAACCTCTTGTAACCTTAAGTCAGAGATTTTAGATACCATGAGAACTAGTAGGAGATCTAGCCAGGTTGAATATTCTCATGGTGAAGCCAGGTTCTAGGACGAGGTTAGCCAAGGTCTGTGACGGAGGCTGTCAAGGTTCATTTCCCTCAGCCTTAAAAACCAAAGAAGCAGGCCTGTTCTTCATAGACTCTAGGCTGCTTTCTCGCTATCCCACACTATAGTTAAATTGAAAACTTGAGCTGAATACAATACTTGGGCAAGACTTTCTAATTCCAGAAGTATTTAGGGTTTTTCTGAGTGGAGGGATCTAAGCCACACTAATTTTTTCATTATTGTTCATCCCTTTGGCCTGGTTGAACCCAGTCTATCCCACTTTCAAAAGAAGCAACCCTTGAGTCCCCTGAAGTTTTAGATGTCTACTAAACAATTGAACACTCCATCCTAGTCAGATGCCAGCTCATCGTTTAACAAATTATAGTCTGGTTTACTCAATCCCACGTGGTTAGTATAATCCATCTCAGTAATTCCTACCATCTAATGGAGATTCTTTTATAGTTTTTATGTTGTTTCCTTGGAGCCGTTTTGGTGCTTACATTCAGTGGTGCTTGTTAGTAATAATGATGATGCTAACGATCTCCTGCTTCTTCATATTCTTCTAATGTTGTGTTTTTAACTTACCTCCACATTTTTCATTTTTGTTTTCTCTGCTATAGGCTATAAATCAAATGTCTTTGTGCCAGTTGTTGGGGTTTCTATTTCCCAAATGAACTGGAAGTATTCCTAGGAATAAACCCAGCACAATGCTTTTCATATAGCAGGCACTTAATAGATCTGATCTGATGTGGTTTGTGTTTTAAGAAAGTTGCTGGTTCTGGAATCTCCAGAATTAGGTATCTCCGGAATGTGGACCCTCTGGTTTGCCGCACTGATTTTTTTTTTTTGTTTGTTTGTTTAGTCATTGTTTCTACAAACTCTGTTAAAAATATGACACAACCCCAAAAGAGTACTATATTTGGCCATAGAGGGGACAGAGTTTAGTAAAAATCTGGTATAGATCTTTTGGGTAGAACTAGGTAGAACCAGCCTCCTGCCATTGAGACTCCAAAAGTCAAGCAGTAAAACTTTTCCTCAGCACCCTAGAGAACACCTTCTGAGGTAGAATGTGTAAGAGATAGTAGTATTTTCTGGAATGGTGAGATATTTCCCAGTTGGATATTATGGACTTCATATTAATGAGGTGTCTCATAGGAAGGGGCCATATTACCAATCTTGGGAAATTCTGTACTCTACAAATACACACATTTCAGTGTTTTGTTTTTCTAACTATTATCTTTACTGATTTGGTGCACATTGTTGTATTAACAAATTCATATGATATTCTTTGTTTTGAAAAGAACCCATGCATCCTAATTCCATTAAAGTATTTTTTTCTATTAAAAAGTACTTTTTTTAAAGATATGAGGTGCTGTCATTTCTGTGTACACAAAGCAGGATGCCACACATACTTGTTTAATGAGGAGTTATCAGGGTAACACTACAAGGAATTTATAAAGAGTCTATAGAGATAAAGAGTAACCCTTAGGACAATATAATCTAGACAGCGCTTGAAATAATAATCATCCTACTTGAGCTGAAATAATGGTGGCAGAACAAGCATTAGCCCGGGAGAGAAAAAAGAAACTCAAGCTGACAGTTCATTTGTGTGTGCTGAAGTGGTTCAGCCGCTCCTTGCAGGGCGGAAGGCAGCCCGGTAGTAAGGCTCGTGCACTGCACACTGGTGTGGCTTTGAGAAAATCCCCACTCTTGGCACCAGGGTTAAACGAAGCGGACCGCTGTGCCGGTTCGCATGTGGGAGAAAGACGACAGCAGGCAAGCTCTTTATTCCTCAAAGTTTGTTAGAGAAACCGTGCTACATATAATCCAGCTGTATACTCCAGGTAATTAAGGAAAACAAATGCTCTTTGCAGACTCATTATAGATTTAAAGTTCTTTAAGTTTTCATCAGGTTTCCACAGAAACAAAGAGTTTGAAACAATAGTCGAGAATGCACAAACCATAGAATAAGTGGATTTTAATTGTTTCTGTTTAGAAAATTATTCAGATAACCAGCCACATCAAAGACTATTAAACTTTTTAATTGCTCAGGTAGAAAGATGGAGAATGTCATCATTATCTATCATAAGAAGAATCTGCATTAGATAATGCTACTTGAATTTTGAGCTAGAATAACGTACTCAAGGATGCTACCAACTGAAGTGGCGTTTAGTACTCGAAAATAATCACATGCGTTAATTATTCATAGGACACAATGCATGAATTTACAATACTAATTACGGTTTCAGAAGGTGTCTTATGCTATCGTTTACTTACGGAAGGGGATCAGCTAATACAAAGTATAAATACTTGCAACTGCTGTGGATAACCCTGTGCATGCAATTTAGTGGTATGTTAGGTCGAAAGAGTGGAGAAACGTGTCTTTGTGTTCTGCCAAGTTCTTGTAAGATTTAGTACAAAACTTGTATTTTTTAAGCAGTCAGGAGTTATCATTGATTCTGAAGAAGACTTGGTGATAATGTGTTCGCTTGTTCACTAGTCTTGTATTGTGCAAGATCCTGTTCCCTGGGGGCGCCTGGGTGGCTCAGCCGTTATGCGTCTGCCTTCGGCTCAGGTCATGATCCCAGGGTCCTGGGATCAAGCCCCGCATCCAGCTCCCTGCTCTGCAGGAAGCCTGCTTCTCCCTCTCCAACTCCCCTTGCTTGGGTTCCCTTTCTCGCTGTCTCTCTTTGTCAAATAAATAAATAAAATCTTAAAAAAAAAAAAAAGATCCTGTTCCCTGGTGGGCTAGGTGCTGTGGGCACTTAGGTGGACGAGAGAGTACCGGCCCTTCTGGGACTCCCGTGTTGTACAGTGGAGTAAATGAGGGTGGCAAGGGCAACTTTGAATAGATTTGTAGCGCCTCAGACTCTTTAGTATATGCACGTACAGTGACTGTTTGTTTTACACACTCACTCTTCCTTATTAGGGGAGATGCAGGGGATCAAATAGCTGAAAAACAAAAACGAAGAGTATGCATTGAACTCAGTAAAGATCTTCATTCTGTTTTTACTCTTTTGTCATGATATATTTTGTTTCTCTCCCTTTTGAAAAATACATAAAAATCTAAAAAATAAAGATGATAAAATATTATAAAATATAGTCCTCTAAGTCTATCACTCAGACCATTTAGAGATAACAATTGTTAGCATTTTTACATATTTATTCTGCCTTTTTCCTATGTATATATTTTGAGCAAAATAGATACCTTAGTACAATTATAATTTTGAATTTTGTTTTTTTTTCACTTAGCTTTTTATCATAAGCATGTTTCCATGTCATAAAATGTTTCACAAACATTGCTGTATGTTGGTAATATGTTCCATTATATCAGTGTGCCATATCTATTGAGCCATTCCTCTGTTGTTTTATTTTGAAGTTGGTTTTGGTTCGCATGGTTATAAATAATCTGTATACAGCCTTTGGTTGAATTTCTGATCATTTCCTATAGATTGATTTCTAGAAACAGAACAACTGGGTCAAGTTTATGACTTCCTTTAGGGCTCTTAATACAATCCAACACATTTTTTTGGAGCAACTGAACTAATTTACTTCTTTAGTAGCAATGGATGTCTCATTATCTATTTGCCAGCATTGAGTAGTATAATTTACTATTCTTTGCAAAATTCGTATATGAAAAATGATATCTCATTCTTGTTTTTTCTTTCTCTGGTTACTAGTGAGCTTGCCTATGTTTTTCATTTGTTTGTTAGCCTCTTAGACTTTTTATACTTTTTCTTCCATGAATTATCTATTCATATTCTTTTTTTTTAAAGATTTTATTTATTTATTTGACAGAGAGAGAGCACAAGCAGGAGGAAGGGGCAGAGGGAGAAGCAGGCTCCCCACTTAGCAGGGAGCCTGACGTGGGGCTTGATCCCAGGATCCTGGGATCATGACCTGAGCTGAAGGTGGACGCATAACTGACTGAGCCACCCAGGCGTCCCTCTGTTCATACTGTTTGTCCATTTTTCTGTTGGAATGCTCTTACAATTTTAGTTTCATTGCAGTCAGTCCTTGTCTCTCCCAGTTTCCTTTTTCATGTCAACTTGTTTTCTCTCTCTGACTTTGTTTTTTTATTTGACTGGGTCCATGCCTTCTTTCTTCTATAGAGATGCCACATAATTTTCTAGCTTTCTTTCCTTCTAGTTCTTGTAAACAGTAAATCACAAGTTTTATTTTTAGAAATAAGTTTTATACCACACCATGAAAATTCCAAAATTGATTAAGAAAAATAAATGAACATTAGGGCGTCTGCATGGCTCAGTTGGTTAAACATCTGCCTTTGGCTCAGGTCATGATCTCAGGGTCCTGGGATGGAGTCCCGTGTAGTGTCAGGCTCACTGCTCAGGGGGGAGTCTGCTTCTCCCTCCCTCTCTGCCCCTGCCCCTGCTCATGCTCTCTCTCTCTCTCTCTCTCAAATAAATAAAATCTTTAAAAAAAGAGAAATGAACATAAAACAAATGACAATATGTGTTTTTATATGTCTTTATCAGTGATGTAAAACCAGTCTTGCTACAAAGGCTAGACATATTTTTCTACATGTGCTGGACTTGCTAAGGACTTTATGGGCTTTTCCTAGTAAATCTCTGTAGAAAGTATAGTGTTTCAGTTAGCTATTGCTACATAACAAATCACCCCAAAAATTCAGTGGCTTAAAAAAATAGGCATTTATTATTGCTCCCTAATCTACAGGTCAGCTGGGAAGTTCTTTTGATAGATTTTGGATTCACTTATGTGTCTGCAGTCAGCTTTGCTGGTCATGGTTGGGTTCTCTCATCCACTGGGGGTGGGGGGGGACAGCTGGCTATAGGCTGGCCTAGGATGCTTTCTCAGCTTAGAAATTGGCTCTCCTTCTTATGTTCTCTCGTTCATCAGCAGGCCAGCCTAGCTGTTGCAACACAGTGAACAGAAGCGCTCAAAGCTTCTTGAGACCTAAGCTCAGCACTGGAAGATTGTGACTTTTGCCTCATTCTGCTGACAGTGGTAAATTACAAGTCCGGCCCAGACTGAAGAGTTAGGCAGACTCCATGTCTTAATGGGAGAGATGGAAAGTCACAATCCAAAGAGTGTAAACAAGGAGGCAAGAACAATTGGTGCCATTATTATAATCAGATTGCCCCATATAGGCATTCTTCATTTCTCCAAAAATATTTTAAATGGGTTTAAAATTATCATAATTTTTTAGAGAATTTTTAACTTAATGCACTTGAATGCCCCAAGCACATTTCAATACTGAATACTAGGGAAAGGGGATCAGTAGTCCTGTGGCAGCATACCATTTGGGTGGTGCACAGGGCTCGATGAGACAATTTGTCAGCACCTATGTGATGAAAACACTTACTAAATTTCTATGATATAATCAGAAGAAAAATAAATTTACAAAGATACTTTAAATATATCAAATATTGAATTTGAACAAAAATTTTTAAATAGAATCTCTTCAAATTTGTAATGAGAAAAGTTGGCTCCATGAACATAACTTTTTAAAAATCAGCTTTGATTTGAAATGGTTAAGTGCAGTTCCTGATTAACAATTTTTAATGATAATACAATTTTTTAAGTTTAAATTCAATTAGCCAACATATAGTACATCATTTCTTTCAGATGTCGAGTTCAGTAATTCATCAGGTGCGTGTAATACCCAATGCTTATCACATCACCCCGTTACCCCATCCCTCCATACACCTCCCCTCCAGCAACCCTCAGTTTGTTTCCTATAGTTAAAAGTCTCTTATGGTTTGTCTCCCTCTCTGATTTCTTCCCATTCAGTTTTCCCTCCCTTCCCTTATGATCCTAAACCATATGATAATTGTCCTTCTCTGACTTCTTTCGCTCAGCATAATACCCTCCAGTTCTATCCATGTCGATATAAACAGTAAGATTTCATCCTTTCTGAAGGCTGAGTAATATTTCATTGTGTATATATGTATATATAAATATGTATATATATGTATATATATATGTGTGTGTATATATATATATATATATATATATATCACATCTTTATTCCTCTGTCAATGGATATTTGAGCTCTTCCCATAGTTTGGCTATTGTGGACTTTGCTGCTATAAACATTGGTGTGCTGGTGCCCCTTCAGATCACTACATTTGTATTTTGGGATAAATACCTAGTAGTTCAATTGCTGGGTCATAGGGTAGCTCTATTTTTAACTTCTCGAGGAAACTCCATACTGTTTTCCAGAGTGGCTGCACCAGCTTGCATTCCCAAAAGCAGTGTAAGAGGGTTCCCCTTTCTCTGCATCCTCGCCAACATCTGTCGTTTCCTGACTTGTTAATTTTTGCCATTCTCACTGGTGTGAGGTGGTATCTCATCGTGGTTTTGATTTGTATTTCCCTGACACTGAGTGATGTGGAGCATTTTTTCATGTGTCTGTTGGCCATTTGTATGTCTTCTTTGCAGAAATGTCTGTTCATGTCTTCTGCCCATTTCTTGACTGGATTATTTGGTTTTTGGGTGTTGAGTTTGATAAGTTCTTTATAGATCTTTATGGATCTTCATCTGACATATTATTTGCAGATATCGTCTCCCATTCCGTAGGTTGTCTTCAGTTTTGTGGACTGTTTCCTTTGCTGTGCAAAAGCTTTTTATCTTGATGAAGTCCCAATAGTTAATTTTTGCTTTTGTTTCCCTTGCCTTTGGAGATATGTCTTGCAAGAGGTTGCTGCAGCCAAAAGGAACACAATAATAAAATTTTTTAATGATAATCTGAAGAAAACTTGAAGAGAAATTTTTGATAGTTACCATCTTGTGTGAATAAGAATCCTATTCACATAGAAAATGTCAGAAAGCCTTCCACTTCCAGTAATGGTGGACTCTGTCATTAGGACAATGAAGGAAGATGGGTGAAATCAGAATTAGTATGGGCCAACTGCCAAAATAACTCCAAATCTCAGAGGCTTAACAAACATGTATTTCTTGCCCATATCACTGTTCGGTATAGGTTGGCCAGGTCACTGCTCATGCTATCCTTCATAGAACCAGGCTGGTCCCTGTTGTGCTGCCACCCCTCCTTCAAGTCCTCAGAGCCCATCTGTTCAGCCTGCAGATGAGTAAAGGAAGTGAGGATTCTGTAGGCCAGATCAGGAAGCCATGCATATCGCTTTTTCTCACATTCCACTGGCCTGAACCTGATCATATGGCCACACGTAAACGCAAGAGAGTCTGGGGAATATAGTCTAGCTCTGTGCCCAGGAAGATTAGGAAGACATGGATAGTGGTGAGCACTAGCAATCTTCTTTTAAAAAATAAGCTTTTAGCAGCGTCACTGGGCCAGTGGGACAAAAGTCAGAGTTTAGGGGCAGTCCAAGATGGGAACCCAGTAAACCCACTTTGGATGGAGCCGCAAAGGACTGCATGCTAGGAATAAGTGTGAGCCAGAAGTCAGCCAGCTCTCTAATGGACTTCAGTCAAATTCAGTGAGCTGAGTAACTTATAGTACTTCAAGCCTTGAACTTGGATTTCTTTCTACAAGTATTTTTTTTTCAAAGATAAAATCCAGTACACAAAGATAACCAAACATATGAGGAGACAAGACACTGTGGATGTGAACAAGCAAAAAGAACAAACGATAAAATTAGGAACTCCGGTTTTTGTTGTTTTTTTAAGATTTTTATTTATTTGAAAGAGAGAGTGAGCACAAGCAGGGAGAGAGGCAGGCAGAGGGAGAAGCAGGCTGCCCGCTGAGCAAGGAGCCTGATGCGGGACTAGATCCCAGGACCCTGGGATCGTGACATGAGCTGAAGGCAGACGCTTAACCAACTGGTCCACCCAGGCGTCCCAAAATTAGGAACTCCAGGTATTGGAATTATGAGTCCACATTTTAAACATCCAAGCTTATATATTCAAAGAAGGTTTTTTTTTTTTTAAAGATTTTATTTATTTATTTGACAGCGAGCACAAGCAGGGGGAGCAGCAGGGAGAAGGAGAAGCAGGCTCCCGTTAAGCAGGGAGCCCGACGCAGGGCTCGATCCCAGGACCCTGGGATCATGACCTGAGCCAAAAGCAGACAAACGCTTAACCAACTGAGCCACCGGGTGCCCCGAGAGTTTCTGGTTTTTTGTTTTTTGTTTTTAAGCTAGGCTTAGAAATATAAGTGTAGGGATCTAGAGACTATAAAAAGAGATACATCAGCTTTGGAAAACAATCAATAGGCATTCTATACCTGTAAAGCACAATAACCAAAATAACTCAGTGGATGATTTTAAGAGCAGGTAAACCACAGCTAAGGAGAAATATAGTGGACTAGAAAATAGGCCAGAGGAAACTGTCCACAGTGAATCGTGAAGAAATGAAAAAAAAAAATAGAAAATAAAGGATAAAGCAGTGGAGAATTTGAAGTTTAACCTGGTTCCCTTTACAGTGCGGGAAGGAGAAGAGAGAGAGTGGAGCAGAGGCCGTGTACTACCTGTACACAGACTGGGTATCGTCTGACGTTGTGGAGAAAAGGAGTACTGACGGCACTCTGGTCATCAAGCCTGGAGAAAATTCACTCAAGTCAAGACAGGATATACATGGGGGTATATCAACTTGGGCTGTGACGTGGATTTTGACATCACTAGGCCTTTGATCTGGGGAACTCTGGTGCTTGGCTGCAAGAGCTAAGCATGAACTATTGGGGGTGCTGCCATTCACCTCATCCTCTCTCCCTCTCTCTTGCTACTCTAGTGAAGAAGTATTAGTTGAATGTAACTGTGTAACAGAAACCAAATTTTACCCCAAATATGAAATCCTTTATGCTTTTGTCAGACTGTAAAGGAGAAAATATATGTTCAGCCTTATGTTTTATTTTCTTTTTAAATGTCCCTGAAAAAGTTCTACTTCTTCAGATTAAGAAAACTTGGGGGAAAAAATGTCCGTGACAAAACTCATGATCTCACATGTGTGAGATAAGTGATAAGATGCCCATTATAAAATGACCCCCCAAAAAAGCATTGTTTTTGCCGTCTAAAATTAACACAAGTTCATGGGGCAGGTGTGGCAGGGGGAGATTTAAAAAAGTATAACAAAAAACCAAAATTCATCTTTTATTCCACCACCCAAAGATAACTGCTGTTAACATTTTGGTTTATATCTTCCTAGACTTTTCCTGTGTACATACGAGAATATACAACAAAGCCTTGCCTCGGGAATGAGGAGTTTGGGCCAAATAAGAAAGAATGGGATTTCTTTTTTTTTTCTTTTTTTTTTTTGTAGGTAGTTCAGTTGTTTTGGAGACAAATGGGTATAAAAGAAGGAATAAACCTGCTCCTCAGGCTATGTTGTGTTTTATTCATCAGTCATTCACTAATTCATTCAGTAAACGTGAAGCACTTCCAGTGTGCCGTGTGCTGGGGTCGGGGCTGTTCGTGCTGTGGGCCTGAGGCCCTCCCCCACATGTGGTTATGGGTATTACCGAAACAGTGGGAGGAGAGAGCCTGAGACAGATGCTATTTTTGTCATCTCTAAATATGATGTCATGGAGGGCCGAGGCGCCTGGCTGGCAGATATTTTGGTGGACCGGAGACAGCAGGAAGGACCAGAGGGAGCCGTTTTTACCTCCTGAGTACAAAGTCAGAAGCAGACTGGAGCCAGCTATATTGTTCCCTTGTTTAGGCTGCCTGGCCTCCTGAGCTCAGGAAAATGTTATTTGATAGTTAATAAAAGAGTGGCTACTATTCAGTAAGTACCTATCTGTTGTAGGCCAAGTGGGTACTACGCGTATATCATTTCATTTGCTTTTCACCTGAACTCGGTAGATGGCATTTACTGAGCACTTACTGTGTGACAGCCCCTATTGCAAGATCTTACATGTGGTCAGTACTGTGAAGCCTCAGGACAAACCTGAGACACGTCCTGCCCTGATCCCGTTTACAGATGGGGAAGATTGCTCAAGGTCACATGAATGGATGTGACAGCCCAATGATTCCAAAGCGTCTTAACTTGGTTTTTGCCAGAATTGTTTAACTTATTTATGTAATGAAAAATAGCATTTCTGAGTCATAAGAAAACCCCCAATCTCTCACCAACATCAGTCCTGAAAGTTTGTCACTTCTTGGATAGTTTACCATCAAAGCCAGTATAAGAAAACACTCTTTTAGACACCTTCTAAAAACTCATATTTTAAATTAATATTAATCTTGTTGGAGCTGATTTCCTTGGGGAAAAGATGTACTTCTTCAATTAATACATTTCACTCTTGCTATGTTTTTTTTATTTAAGAGAGTTATTCTGGGGGGCAAAGGGCAGAGGGAGAGGGAGAGAGTCTTAAGCAGACTCCTTGCTGAGCACAGAGCCCCAAGAGGGGCTCGATCTCATGACCTTGAGATCACGACTGAGGTGGAACCAAGGGTCGGATGCTTAACTGACTGTGCCACGCAGGCACCCCCCCTTCTTACATTTTTAAAGAAGAAAGTAATATTGTTATCTTTTTGTGGCCTAAATTGGGATTTCTTTGGCAATGAATAACATTTCTTAGTTTTAATGACCTTTTTTTGTTGTGGTGGTAAAATAATACATGACGTAAAATTTGCCATTTGTAACCATTGTTAAGTGTACAGTTCAGTGGCAGTAAGTACATTCACACTGTTGTGCAGCCATCACCACTGTCCGTTTCTAGAACTCTCTTCATCCCAAAGTTGAAACTCGGTATCCATTAAAAACAGCAACCCCTCATTGCCCCCCATCACTTTTGTTTTTTAAAAGAGATATGCAACTATATAAAGCTTAATTTTCTTTATGTGAATGAGCACATACTTGTTTTAGGGATGTGAAGGATGGGGATGTTTGCTAATATAACGGCAAATGCAAAACCTACTGACAAAGGTATATAATTTGTAAAAATAGCTGAGTGGGCAGAATCCTGATTTTCAGTTGCCCCAGGCACTTCAGGGCCCTCCTGATGATGATTTTCCGTGGGCATGTAGTTATACTGATAGAAATCACATCCATGCATAAAGAACGAGTTTAATTATACATAACTACATACCTGAGATGAGCCTTTACTACATTTTTTTACATATACTTTCTGATTTACAAAAGATGAGACGCTAAAGTGTAACTGATCTTGAAAATGTGGTGTTTGTCGCCCTCAGAGCCTGCGTGTCTTGTTGTAGGAGTTTTGCTTTTTTACCCGAAGACACCGTTATCTTGCCTTCCCCCCGCTGCAGGGAATTGTCTTCATTACGTGGGATCCCACGGTCTCCGTGGGTCCCTGCTGTGACTCTGAGGACTGGCAGATGCACAAAGACTATTGAGGGTTTTGGATATAGTTGCTGGTGGGACAAAACTAACTGGTCCTATTGGGAATGACACTTCTTTACGTCCTCAAATCGTCAGTAGTGAGCCTAATCGTTTGGGCTCAAAATAATCGAAATAAAAAGCGGCCAAAGTGATTTGAGAGCTACTGTGTGTGCTAGGACTGTGCTACATGCTGTACACGCATTCCGTCGGGTAATCCTCACAATCCTGTGAGCCAGGAGTCAACCTCCCAGTTTATAGATAGGAGCACTAAAGGAAGAGAAAGATGATGTGACTTGCCAAAGGTACACCGTTAATAAGTAGCAGACTGAGGAGTCACTCCTGGTCCATAACAGGCTTGATAGCAGGGTTCTCTCGTAAGAGGCCCAAGGTTAAACAGACAAACCAGCAAACCCCACACTCCAGTCCCTGTGTGGCCCAGTGAGTGGGGGAGTCTCAGGTAAGGCCAGGCCAGGTCTGGAGGTAAAGGCTGCCCAGCCAGGGAAGGGAAATGGGAAAGGCAAGGGTCCCCTTTTCCAGCCCCATTTGTTGCCTGGGTGGGGAGAGGAGATGAGGGGAAGGGACATCTCTAAGCAGGTTTCCAAAGGAGCTGGGTCCTTCTTTGTGCTCTCTTTCCCATTTCCTGTCCCTTTGCCCAGGGTCTCATAATTGCTGCATCCTCCTTAGAGCTGCTCTCCCTTGAGGGAACCACTTCCCCGGAGTTTCACTCTCTGATGTACTCTCACGTCCCCACACCTCCAGGAGAGGTCTCTCTTCCTGAGTGTGACTGGTTTCAGCTGCTTGTTAGGGGAGTGAAGGCTTAAATGGATGGGCTCTGCAGTGGGAATGACGGTCTCCCCTCATAAATCCCTAATTCTCCCAGGGACATAGCCATATCTACATTTCTGGAAGAAGTTTTGATGCAGATGACTCCCCAAGTGAGGGAGACATTTCTGGACAGGGAGGAACGTTGACAGATTCTGCCAGAAGTTGAGGAGGCTCAGCTGTGTCCCAGGGATGGGTCCTGGTGATGCAGGAGCTTTCTGAGCTGAGTATCTCTGGCCGACTCAGGCCCTGGTCTCGTCCGCATTCCAGCCAGGCCAGAAACACTCATCCATCTGCAAGTTAAAGAGAGGTAATGCTTGCTGGGAATGTTCCCAATCCCCAAAAATGTGTTTGCAGATCGTTGTCGTAATTTTCATGAATTAAATTCGTGTTTTGGGAACAAGTGCCTACATTCGTAGGTGGTGCCTTTGTGGGTGATTTTGTGAACCTTGAGTGTTGTACCCTTCTCACATCAAGAGGGAGCATGTTGCACCAAATTATGGTCCAGGTGTCTGTCTGCATCTGGTCATTAAACCCTCCCGTCTTTCCTACGGAAGTTAGCAACAGTCACTACATTGCACCTGAACAGCCGGACTTCCAATTAAATGAAAAATATTTTCTGATGATTGCACACTGAAACATGGTCTTTATTTCAAAATGGTGATAGAAGAGTTGGCATGCCGCTGTAAGAAGGCACCATTCAGCAGTAGTGACAGTCTGCAGTTGAGCCGTAGGAAGGATTTGTTGGGACATGTTTACAGTTACGTCATATAAATTACAAAATTTATATGTCCCTGTAGGGACAGGGACCTACAAGATACCAGCTGAGGTGGCTTGAGATATTCTTTCACTCCCCACCACACTCTTGTCTTCTCTCTCGCCCCTTTTCTCCATCACTATTACAGTCACAATAGACACCATCCTTAGCCTACAGTGCAAACACTGCTCCATTTGGTCAAGTTACCCCAAAAGCTGCCACCTAGATCAGACCGTGACCAGAAAAAGAAGTGTTTTCAAATTCAGGGCCACCGGAATTGATTTCAGTTTTCTAGTCTTTATTTTCATTTTAATTACAGCCACTTGGAGCCAGTGACTATCTGGAACTGTCAAAGAATTTTGATACAGTATTCTTACGAAACATTCCACAATTTACGCTGGCAAAGAGGACACAAGCTCGAAGATTCATAACTCTCATTGATAACTTCTATGATTTCAAGGTAAGAATGCAGTGCATTGTCTGAAGACTAAACATTTTGGACTGTGGAGTCAGATTGTCTGGACTGGAATCCTGGTTTATTCCCTGTGCCTCAGTGTCCTCATCTACAAATTGGGGATAATAATGTTTCCTTCAGAGAATTGTTGAGGGCAAAGCAGCTAATCCATGAAAAGCTCTCAAAGTGACGCTTGGCGCAAGCCAAATGCTGTACACATAGTGTCCGTGATAGCAGATACCAGTGATACCTTCTGTCCATCAAAGACGCTGCGATGGTCACGATGCCATCATTCCCCAGACATAGCATGTGCGCACTATGGTGACGTACAACGGGATGCCCTACCCAGACCGAGGGCTCAGGCAGTTCACGTGTTGCATGAATAAATGATTGGACTTCAAAAATCATGGACAAATGAATGAGTGACTGGAGACCCTCCTCAGTATGGGAGCTCTCTCTCTCTGGGACCCAGAAACCCTCGTCTCTAGCGTTGCATGGGCTTGTTTTAGCATGTGTTTCCAAATGAGTTACCGAGCCCGCGTCCATTCCTCAGAGGCAGTACAGTCCACTGATTCAAGAATCGGCTTTAGGGCCAGGCTGTCTGCCTCAAGGACCAGCTTAATCTCTCGAGCTGCAGTTGCCTTCTGTAGAAAGAAAGTGGGTAATAATGGTACCTACTCCATGTGGTTGTCGCGAGGATTAAATGAGCACATAAAGCGCTTAGAACGTTGTGCGGCATAGAGTCGGCTTTCAGTGAAGGTGAGCCACTGTTAATAATATATATACGTAGGGCGCCTGAGTGGCTCAGTCAGTTGAGCATCCAGTTCTTGGTTCCTGCTGAGGTCATGATTTCAGGGTCCAGAGATTGAGCCCCACGTCGGGCACCGCGCTCAGCAAGGAGTCTGCTTGAGATTCTCCCTCTCCCCCTGCCCCTCCCCCACCATGCTCCAGCTCTCTCACTCATAATCTTTTAAAAAATATCTGTAAATACATATTTATAGTAAAAGCTTAAGTACAACTTCAAGATAGAGTTAAATATTATTTTACTGTTAGATATAATTTTTCTCATTGTACAGAAATAGAGCAGTGATTCTAAAATTGAAGGGATTTTAAAGGGGAGTAGAAAAGTACCAGAATCCTCTGGGAGGAGGAGATGAGATTTTAATGTTTCTTTTATTCATTCAGTCAACAACCTTTCTCATGTCAAGTGCAGTGCTAAATGCTAGAAATTCAACGACAGGCAAAGCCAGATCTGGTGCCTACCTTCATAGAACTTACAGTCTAGTGTCAGAGAAGCATTAATCAAATACCCACAGAACTAAAGGTAAAGTCATCCCTGAGGGCTGGTCTCTTGGAAGGACTGAGAGAGAAGTATGGTGCCGTGAGGGTCTGGGGGAGAGGAGACTGATCTCTGTGGGGGCCGGGGAACCTAGGGAAGTCCTGCTGGGGACGGTCTACATCGGAATCCCCTGGGCTACTTAAGATCCATGTTCCAGAGCCCACCCCACCCCCAGCCCAGTAAATGAACCCTAATCCTAGGGGATAGACCCGAAACCTGCATGTTGGTAAGCCCCTCAACTGCTGCTTATAAGTGCTGAGAAGTGATGCCTAAACTCCAGTGCAGGGGGGACGTTTGCAGCAAAGGCCCTGTGGCAGCCTGAGCACGAAGGGCAGCTAGCATGGCTCAGGCGCAGTGCTGAGAGGAGCCTGCCGTAGTGAGTGACATCCAGATGTGCCACACACTCCTAGGGGGCCGGCGTACACGTGCTCCTGGAGGCAGGAGAGGCAGGCAGCTGAGAACACCAGAGCTCAGGGATCAGGTCCTGTCACTTACCAGACACTGCTCTGAAACAACCATGCGGGGTCCAGAATAAGGGAGTGAGCCTGGAGGTGGCCCTCTGTTTTTAGAGGGCTAATGCTTCCAGAAAAAAGTGGTAGAGGGGCAATAGTAGGTGGTTCTTAGAGTAGGAAGATCGATAAACTCTTACTTGTCCACATGTCAGCTAGGAATACCTTCAAGAAAACATAAGGTCCCCAGCCCTCTGTCCTACCCCCTGGGCCTGTTTCACTTCTTAGTTCATGGGAAGGAAGAGTTCTGTGGCAATATGACGGAATACCAGAACCACGGTCTAACATTTGCTTTAACTATATCACACATTAAAGTTTATATTCTTCATTTAAAGAATAGTTGAAATTATCTTATTTCAGAAATTGGGAGCATTAAAAACAGACATAAGTCTAGAATGTATTCATGGAAATTTGTGAAATCAGGGTATTCCTATCTAAATAATGAACATGGTGTCATTTGTTATTAGAAAGAACGTATGAGAGGAGATAGAAGGCCATTCGGATATGGAAAAACTACTCCCCAATGTCAATACATTAAAGTACTGGCATTGTTGTTTAAGTAATGATGTTTAAAGGGTAACTGTGAATCCTGAAAACAAATTCAGGACTTATTAAACATCAAGAAGAGAATTTTTTTTTATTTAAACTGGTGGACATAAAATTCATGAAGATATAAAAGCTGTTTCCAATATATGATCACATATGCACACTCACTCAGACACTTGTGTAATCAAGAAATATTCATGTCAAGCTTAGCCTATTTGAAGAATGTCTGTAGGATGCTGATATAAATGTAGGTTCTGGAAATTCAGGGTCTAATTAGAGTGGTGATGCCCTGAACTACCACTCACCTGTGCAAGAGCTGGTAGCGTCTTTGCAGCGCATGGAAGGGACTGCCGCGTGCACAGGCCCCGCACAGCCAGGCGTAAATGGACCTCGAGCCGGGAGGCCTGAGCTGGCGGCGTGAGCTGAGACCTCTGCAGGCCTCAAGTCACCCGATAAAGCCTTTGCTCCCTACTTTATAGGATGTTACAAGCTGTGTGGAAATATTTTGAAAAGCACTCTGCAGTTTAAAAATATCACTTTAAAGAGACACGAACTAGCTCCCTGTGATGACAAAGAGAAATTCTATTTTGTGAACCGGAAGGAGTGCTCCCATTCGCTCATTTCCTCTCCCAGGTGCGCGTCATTTGCTCGGCCGCGACTCCTATACCAAGCTTATTTTTGCATCAACATCATGACAGTGAGTTGGAGCAAAGCAGAATACTGATGGATGATTTGGGGCTGAGCCAGGTAGGCAATAGTAACATAATCTCTTTTTATTATAAAACAGCCTAATTGTTTTTGGTTTTATACGTGGCTACATTTTGAAGAAGGAATGCGGTATATATTTAACCATCAATCTGCTGCTTCTGTCTAAAGCCAATAAAGCAGACTTTTCCTCAGTATCACTAAATGTAAAGAATATAGTCTTAGGGTAGAAGGAATCTTCGTGATCCGTTTTTGCATGTAACAAAAACAAAGGCCAGAAAGGTGGACCAGTGGGCCTGTGGTCGCACCGCTGACTAATGGCAGGCCAGAGCTGGACACCAGGACACCGTGTCTGGTTCTGGGCTCATTCTGCTACACTGTGCTGCCTTTTCTAGGTACTCCTCCTGTCTACTGGATTTGTAAAGTGCGAGATACAGTATCCAAGCGTGGGGGCTGGCTACCCCAGGCCCACGGGGTGCCTGGCAAGGCCCTTGGCTTACAAAGAAATCCATTATTCATCTGCCAGCCCCATTCCGTAAACATTTCAGGAGCACCTGTGGTGCGGGGCTCTAGGGACACGCTGTGGAGAACGAGCCGGTGCTGGCCCAGTTCTCTTGGAGCTTGGGTCTGGTGGTTTGCCCCAGGCCAAGCGGAAGTGATTTTAAATTTCCTTCTTCTGTATCAACGTTACAGAGTATATTTATCAACAGTTGAAATATTAGTCAAATTTTTAAAGCTATCCATAAACACCTAGCTCCAGAATGAGGGGAGCCCCATTCTTCCAACCCCAGAGGTGAAAGGCCATTTGGGATGAGGAAACAGTTCCTTATTGACCTGAGTAGAAATTATGCATTCTTAGGAGTTTGGGGGAAATGAGGCCTACAATTCATTTAAAAAATGAACTTTCCAAATATGACTACTTAAACCTATGTGTAGAAATAAACAGTTGCTTATAAACCCACATGCTGGGAACCTTCAAAATGGTGGTTTCTCTAAGAGCAATACATCTGTCCAAATAATGTCTTTAACTGTTTGAAAAAATGTACATGGGCTATTTCATTTCAGTTTCTAAAGAATTGATCCTTCAATTCTTCAATTTTTCTCCCTAGGATCAGGGTTCAGATATAGGGCCAAGCAAGCTTAGCATGTGGGGCCAACAATATATGAAGAAATGAGGGCTCGTGACCTCAGGGTCATGCGGTTTTGCAGTGGGTCACCCGGGAATGCATGGACTAAGGAGTCCAGAAGTTTTCTCGGAGGAAGTATGATAGCAAACCCCTAAGGAAAGAGACATAATTTCTCTTTCTCACTTACTGGTCACAAGCCCGTGTTGGTATCACCAGTCCCAGGCTATTTGCTGGCCTCACAGAGAGATTCCCAAACTTAACCCTGATTGGCAGGAGCAAGTGTCCCAGAAGCTCAAGACCCAAGGCAGCTCTGCCTTCCCGAAGCAGACTCGCAGGCCAAATCTCCAGGCCCACAGACCTCTTTCCCAGCCAGTGCAGAAAAGGCTCTGGAGGCTTGTCCTCAGCGCCTCCTGTTGGGAACGTGGCCCCACCCAGGGCGCTTCGCAGGAGGGTGTCAGCCTCTTCCGAACTTGACAGAACTGCTGTTTGTTGGTGTTACTTATTTCTGACATGCATTTTTGGAGAAAGAATTCTTTTTCTGTCTGACATTGTCCTTCCTTTAGGTTTTGCAGAAAATTTTCATCCTGCAAAAACTTTCTTCATGCAAAAATCTTTATATTTGAATTTTGGGGCATTGGCTTTAATTACTCTTCTCATGTTTTCCCTATTATTTTCTCCCTGGTAATGTGTTCTTTCTATTGATTATTGGTTTAAGTTAGTTGATTCTCCAGTCTAATTTAAGAGATTGTACATGGAAAAAGCGTATAGAACATTTTATAATCTAAACCTTTAAATCTAAAAAGTTGTTTCAAACCTGTATTTAGTTCTGTAAATTTTTTTTGTGGTAGTTTTAATTGGTGCTGGGTTGTGTTTTTGGTTTGTGTTTTGGTAACCAGGACTCAGCAGAAGGACTGTCTATGTTTACTGGAGAAGAGGAGATCTTTGCATTTCAGCGCACGCTTTCCCGACTCACCGAAATGCAGACTGAGCAGTACTGGAATGAAGGGGACAGAAGCAAGAAGTAACCATCGCTTTTGCGTGAATAAAACTCTGGACAAATGATTACGGCAGGGAGAACTCTTTTTTATGGACTTGAAGGAATCATTTTTCTCATCATGAATTATGCACTTTGTCCTCTGGACCATTTTTATCTAAAATTACTGTCAACGATGGAGTGGATTAGTAAGTTAAAGCCATTTTTATAGGTTTACTTTTTTGCCTATTTATTTGGCTTTATTTCTGCACTACAAAATTAAAATCATCACTCCTGAAGATTAATGTAGGACCAGACATTTTGGCTTCATATTAAGCCACTTGAATAACACACACACACAACACACACGTACACGGACACACGTGATGATACAAACACTCCTTTTATGAGAGGGGGGGAAAACCTACATTTCAATACAAATCAAAGAAACTTTCTGATTCTATTATAAACTAAAGAGAAAACATTTTCGAATATGGGCTTATACATGTGATTTTGGGGGGCCATAAGTTATACTAAGTCTCTTGGCCTTCAGGTTTCCTCACAACTGAGAGTACATTTTTTTACCCTGAGATCAAGCTTGGCAGGCAGGAGCAGATCTTCAGTGGACACAGAGTTCCCTGAAAAAATTGAGAATTATGACACCAATCAAATAAGGAGCATGGGTGTCAAATTCTAACCGACAGGCAGAGCCTGCAATCCTGCCTGCCAGCAGGAGAACAGACACCAGGGAAAGGGGCCAATGAAAGCGAGTCAGGAGCAGACAGAGTCCTGGACACGCCAAGCAGCAGAGTGGACTCCGGTTCATCAGAGGCCAGCAGGACCCCTGCAGACGGGGGCTCCTTTCCACCGCTCAGACGCGTTTGCTCTGGCTGCAGAATCCCAACCCCCACCCTTGCCTCTGCTTCCATGATGAGACGGATTTAATAGTAAATAGGAAAGAACACTTGATGAACCTACTTCAATAAAATCTGACTTGTCCTTCATTGAGGTCATTCCTTGATTCATTCAAGCACCACCTGACTTTGCTAACTATTATCACAAAAGCGATCTTAGTTGAGGCTGTTAAGAGACTCTGAATCCCTCGTCAAGAAAAAAAGCAAAAAAGGAAAATGTGACATCAAGTGTTGTGAAAATCAAATGTTTTTGAGGGGTAGGCACAGTTCAAAAAAAATGGTCATGGTTGTCAACATAAGTAAGCTCTCTGAATCTGTTTAATTTATAAGTGAATAATCTATCCCCATTAGTCTATTTTGGACATTAACCGAAGTCAAGCAGGTAGATGGATAGGGTACCCAAATACAGAGAAAAGTTTAAATCATGGCTTCTGAAAATTAAATGTGGGTTTAGAAACATTAAAATTTTCTAAAACTGAAGTACAGTTGCCACAATATTACTTTAGTTCTGAGTGTACAGCGTGATTCAACAAGTCTGTACATTATACTGTGCTCACCGCAAGTGTACCTACCATGTGCCCCACACAGTGCTGTTACAGCACTATTGACTGTAGTCCCTATGCTGTGCTTTTTTTTTTTTTAAGATTTTATTTATTACAGATAGCATGAACTGGGGAAGGGGCAGATGGAGAGGAAGGGAGAGGCAGACTCTCCACTGAGCAAGGAGCCCGACGTGGGGCTCAATCTCAGGACCCTGGGATCATGACCCGAGCCAAAGGCAGATGCTTAACAGACTGAGCCACCCAGGTGTCCCTAAAAGGCACGGTGCCTTTTAATCCTGTGACTTCTTCATTCCATGATTGGTATCGCCCACTCTGCTTCACCCGTTCTGCCCATCCCCTCTCCCCTCTGGCAGCCATCAGTTTGTTCTCTAGATCTATGGATTTGTTTCTGCTTTTTGTTTGTTTTGTTTTTCAGATCCCACATGTAAGTGAAATCACATGGTGTTTGTCCTTCTCTGACTTGTTTCACTGCATGATACCCTCCAGGTTCATCCATGTTGTTGCACGTGGCACGATCTCATCCCCTTTTATGGCTAAATATAAATGTATCTTTATCGAAGTGAAACAAAAAAGAGTTCAAAAGAGACACATTTTTTGCCAGACACTTTCATGATCTCAGGTTAAAAAAAAATCTATCCTTGGGAGTAATAGAATTGTCCCTGTTTATAGATAAGGAACCAAGGCTTGGAAAAGTTAAGTAGCTGGACCTGAGATTCGCAACTACAAAACTCACGGACTATACCACAGCACCTCTATAAAAAAGAGATTATTTTAAGTAGTGATTTTTAAAAAATTCAGTGAAGATGAATTTACGACAGAACCATTGGCTTTGAACTTTATAAATATAAAATGTGTAACTCACTTCTACCAATCTTAACTTTTTGCTTTACACATTTCTTTGGCAATTATGCTGTACCTTAATAAAAAGACAGTATGAATGGGTGGACAGACAGACAGATGGACAGCCTGATTGACAGAGAAATTGTCTCTGCGTGTGTTGGGTGTATGTGAAGTAGTCCCCACTCAAGTTCTGTTGTAAAAGTTCAGTTGAGGTCAGGTATTTGGACCTAGGTTTTAATTTTTCCACAGAAACAATGATGTGATGTTAGGGCCCTGGCTCAATGCACAGAAGCCCACAGGATTCTCAGTGTAACTGCACCAAATTTTGGTATTAACTTAAACTTTTAAATATTGTCTGTTTAGAGCAAAACTATAGTTCAGGTTTCACGTGAGTACCTGGATCATGTCGCTGCTTCTGTCCGGTCCCCTCTGCCCCACGTCCTCCTGGGCCTGGTAGGCTATAGTGAAGGGGCTGTCTGAGCTGGGAGTGGGGGAGGGGGAGTTCCATGGTGGCTGGAAATGGCACATCTTTGTCCCCATCTCTTCTCCGCAAAGTCTGTTTCATAAAACAGCCTGCAAGAAAGAGTAACAAAAGTCTTAAAGAATAGCTATTACAAAAATAAATAAATAAATAAATAAATAAATAAATAAATAAATAAATAAATAAATAAAGCAGTTACCAGGAAACAATATGGTACTAAAAGAAAATTAATGCTAAAATGAGACATGAAAAACAACTTTTAGATTGGAAAGCAGTGTTTCAATTCATATGTTTTTCTTCCAAGTTCTGTCCCTATTACATTCTCAACATTCCAGTCTTTCTCCCTGGGGTTGCATGAAATGTCTCAGAGCAAATGCTCTCTCTCTCTCTCTCTCTTTTTTTAATGCTTTAAACTGATACTTGGGTTTGAGCTGAGTTGCGGTAGAATACCCCCACTCGCCTAGAAACACAGATGGAGGAAATCTTCAGAGTTGGGAAAATGCCTGGGGTACCCTCTGAAATGATCCCTAATTTCCAAACTTAGAAGAAATTAAGGGGCGGGGGGGAAGGAAAGCTTTTCTTTAAAAAGGAGAAAGAAAAATCTGATCACTGCATTATTCTTGCCCAATAGGCCTATGTGCCAACACCAGTAATAATGAAAAAAAAACACAAAAAAACCATGGTGGACCTAAAGATTTTGTAACCTATTTGTTTACAAAATGCAAAAGACCCTAGTACCATTTAATCAAATTTAAGCATTTTCAGTGGGATTTCAAATTTTAGTCATAAGGAAATACTTTAATCTTCCTGAAGTATATTTTTTGTACCTGCAAGTGTACAAATAACATAATGTTTAAATTCCTTGGAATCCTGAAAAAATTAAGATTTCAATTGTAAAATACATAAATGGATGTGCTCCTATCCGCTTATTTATTTGACATTATTTAAGAAACATAATGCTTACTGTGTGCTGGGCATGGTTCTAATGCTTTGTACATAAACTCTTGATCCTTATAACAATCCTGTGAGCTAGGTGCTGCTCTTACCATTTTACACACAGGGAAGCCAAGGCACAGAAAAGGGAAAAATGACACGCTGATTGCTAAGAGGTACATTGGAGCCGTAAAATTACCCACATTCTAATTTATGAAGCTTTCCCTGTAACTGCTTCGGTCCTGAAAACAGTCTCCCTAGTCCAAGTACTTGAACCTAGACTTGGAGCCCCTTCATCTGTAATGGAAGCACCCAGAGATACTGGGGTCCTGGGGCCCTGACACTGGGGTTCTGACTGAATGCCAGAATCTGACAGCAAGTCTGTAATGAGTGATCTCATGATCTTGCAAATGGTCAGCATCAGGGCTGCTAACCTGTAAGACATCCCTTGCTGATGGAAAAAGATTTTCTTTGGAGATGGAGTTTATACCTTTTTCTTAAGGCAGAATGAAGCTTTATTTTTCCCATTGACATAACAGTTCATTTTCCTGGAACATAAAATTAAGACTAATAAAATCTATCCTCTTGTCTAATGTCTACTGAGTCTGTCCAGCTTCGCACTGGAAACATCTCATCTGTGACCTCAGCAGGCCACTCGGCCTGGTCGAACATGTCTACTGACCTGTCATCTGGGATAGCTTGAAACTCCAGAGGTTATCTGTCTTTCCTGCTTGCTTAAGTCTTCCAGAGGTTGTCCTGAGAAGTTTCCTGCCTCAGCGCTGTACTTTTGCGTCCCCAGGGGTTGACTGCTGGTCTCTCTGCTCTGCCCGCTCGTCTCATCCGAGTACAATGAGACGGGTTCAGGATCTGGTTCTGCCAACTTTGCTTTGTGACCTTGAACTAGTGCTCTGAGCCTCAGTTTTCTCGTCGGTAAATGAGAACAGTAATACCCATTTCCTAGAGTTATTCTGAGACTAATTGGTGAACATTATTTTGCAAATGGTAAAGGGTTACATGAAGAGTAGTTGTTACTGATATTAATAATGAGGATCATAAAGCAGTAATAAATGCCAACTCTGCTTTGCATTATAGCCTTTGAGAAATACGGAACAGTAGATGCCACATCCAGAACCCAGTACGGTTTCTAGCCGAAGGGAAAAGAAACACATTAAATGGCTAGACCGAAGGGCATGGAATTCTGGCTTAATGAGATGCTGTGAAGATTGTCAAATTCAAATGTATTCTTTCAGGACTAGAGAGAAAATAGACTTGCCAGCTTGGTGAACATCGAAGATTTCCCAGAAAGAGGGCTCCATCTCGTGGTCAGTGGGATGAACTGACAGAAAAAAAAGTCGAAGAATACCAACAGGGGCTCTCCAAGCCGCATGTTCCCAGGCCTAGGTCCCACTCCCGGAGAGCCTGATGCACTTGGTCAGATGTGGACTCTCAGGGCCAGTACCTGTTAATGCTCCCATGGGATTCTAATGGCCAGCAAGGGTTGACAACTGCCCATCAGGAGCTTGTGCCCATGACCGCACAGCCAGGAAGCACAGAGTTCAGCCTACAGCTGGGTCTTCTGACTCCCACATCGGGCCACTTCCCAGGGAGCAAAGGCTGCTGCTCAGAGGTCCTGGAGCCCAGGCCATGGCGTATGAGGGCATCTCAAGGGCCTCCCTGCTGCCTCCCAGTGCCTGCTCTCCTCCCATCAGGTTATGCGTTCCTTCTGTTGTGGTGTGACACATCACGTAGCTTCCCAAAAATCCAACTGTATACTTATGAGGGAGAGTGAGAAAGGTCCAGAGTGTCTTAGTGATACCATGAAAAATAGCTTTGACCTCACAGACTCACTGGAAGACACTTTGGACTACACTTGGACAAGGCTGAGTTTATTGCTAAAGGGATAAAGGACTCCTCTGAGTCCAGTGGGGCTCAGGGCCCAAGAGCTGGTGTAGGGAACTGGACCTGGGAGAGGGCACAGAGCATGGAGAAGGGGTGGGCTAAGCCAGATGGGAATCTGAATACAGAAGATGGTGGCCAGTCTACCTAATGAAACCTCCATCTCTCTCCAGCCAGCCCTAACTTCCGATCACCAAGGGCAGAGCCCTGGCTTTAGTCATCGGTAGCTCCTGCTCTTCTCAAGCACTTGGCACTTCACCCCCCCCAGCCCCACCTTTACAGCTCGCTCTCTCCTCGAGCTGCCCTGAACCAATGCTTGGTTCTCCTCCTGCCCTTTACTTCCTCCTTCTCGAATGCTTCTGGCTCCTTTTCCTTTTTCTTGTCCCCTAAGTTCCTTCTTGAACCCATCAAAAATGGTAATTATAAAAAGACCCCATAGTATACAAAATACTTTCACACCTATCATCTTCGTATTCTCTTCGTGATTCCCACGCTATAAATACCACCCGATGCCAATAAATCCCAAGTGCGTATCCCCATCCCTGACTTTCCCCAATCTCCTGCTCTGTATTGCTGGATCTCTCCTCCTGAATGTTCTTTAAATTCGGTATGTCTAAAAGGGTACTTATTTCAACCCAGTCTTCCAAGTCCACGATATCTTCTTGCAATGATATCATCCCAGGCATTCATGCAGCCACAATACTCGATGAATTGGCAAGGGCCAGTGATGCTGGGAACAGAAGTGATAGACATTAGAAGCATGTTGAAACATGCTTGAGAAATGGTTCAAGCAAGTATTTGTGCAGGACCAGACCTGGTAGATGGTTACTTACCGGAATGAGTAGCAAATCCGACAATGTGAAGATAGGAGCGGTTTGAGCAAACAGGATCCCAGGCCCCGTGGGCCTGTCCTGAGTCTCCACAGTAACTGAGTCTGGCCTCCCCTATCCTCCTTATTCACCCTGGGGCTGAGGAGAGTTTGGAGCCTTACAGAAAGAAATGGGGAATACAACAGATAGTTGATAGTTCACATTCCTCTTGTTCAGCCTCTAACTTAAGGAACTGAGAGCTTGTGAGGCCCTCTGCCAGGTGCTATGTGGGATATGACGGTGTAAATGCTTACAAAGTCGTGGTTATTTTGATAAGGGAGTCTATGTGTTGACTCAACTATTCCTTAAGGAAATCTCTCCAATTTAAATCAAAATAAAACTAGAATTGGGCAGGGATGAGCCATACTTGTTGAGGGTCCCCAAATCTTAGCTAAGACAGACTTTATTCATGTTTGGAGATTCAGATAGTAAACTCGGCAAATGCCTGGACTCTACCTGGTTTCTCACAATTCCTGTTCTTGTCTTCAGCGCGCATCTCCCCTTTGCTTGGCTCCTCCTCCACAGTCCAGACACCGTTCTCCATCCCCTACCAGACAGGGATACCTAATAGATACAAAGACCCCTCCAAGAACTCCCCCAGGGAAGACCAGAAAGGACCTCCTTCTCCCTGTGGCAGATGTTACTAGAATTTGCCCGCCGTCCAGTTCGCCTTCCCCTCCAAGCTTATGGGAGGATCGCACCTCCCAGCCCATCCACACTTAGGCAAGGCCATGTGACTAAGTTCTAAGCAACCGGTTGTGAGCAGAAGTGATGTGCTGTGTCGCTTCCAAGGTGAAGCACTCATTAGTTGTTTTGAAATATTCTAGATTACTCTTCTCTTGCCATGGAAAACATGGAAATACATTAAGACAGATACAGCCAAGATGAAAGTAGCCTGGGGGCACCTGGGTGGCTCAGTCAGTTAAGCGTTGGGCTCTTGATTTCCACTCAGTTCGTGATCTAAGGATTGTGAGACAGAGCCCTGTGTTGAGCTCTGCGCTCAGCCCAGAGTCTGCTTGGGTTCTCTCCCTGTCCCTCTGCCCCTTCCCCTGCTCTCTTGCTCTCAAATAAATAAATCTTTAAAAAAGGAAGGGAGGGAGGGAAGGAAGGAGAAGAGAGGATGGGAGGGGAGGAAAGTGGAGGGAAGTGGAGGGGAGTGGAGGGGAGGGCAGTGGAGAGGATGGGAGGAGCCTGGAATGCTGAGCCACCACTTGGAAACCCATGGTGAATGGTGCCTGAGCAAGGGATACAATTACATTCTGATAAGCCATGGAGATTTTTGGTGCTGCTTGTGTATTGCCGCATAAACTAGCCTCTTTTGACTAGGTACCAGCCATTCCCCAGGCCAGCTCTTTTCATTTTTGTTAATTGTCAGAGGACCTCACTCTTCCCTGAGAATTCATATTAAGAATGGCTTCTCCCATCAGCTCTATCTCCAGTTCCACCTGCTGTGCCCCTGGGAGGACGAAGCAATGTCAGCTTCTCTCCATATTCTCCCAACTCCAACATCCGTACATACCCTAGAACTGCCCTCACCAGCCCCACCTCCTTAACTTGAAGTACTTTTTAAAATACTTGCTATCTCTTTCATACTTTCTTCTTATGCGTGTTCATGGTCACAGTGAAAACATTTTTCTCCTATGACTTTAAACCCATCCTCGCTTGCACTCTCGGGGCTAAGAAAGCTTCTTCAAGTTATTTAATGCTTGGCGTTCAGTCACCAGTTGCTTAAAACTGTAAGTAGCTGCAAGTTATAAAAACCATCTGTTCAAGTCCAAAGTCTGTACCCAGGGAGAACCATTTTCAGAGACGAAACCCACCCAACCAAAGGAGAAAAGATACAGCATAAAATCAAAAAGCACTAGAGCACATGCTCAAGCGGATTCATACGGAATCCAATCACTTCCTTCATCCAGCGGGACAGCAATCCGGAGGCGACCTGATAGAAGGCCGGGTGGGAAGAACCGAGCGCCGGTTAGGAGTCAGGAGTCCATTTGTAGACCCTGTGCTGCTCCTGGGCGTGCCTCACCTTGGGTACGCCACTTAATATTACTCTTTGGGACTCATCTGTGATGTTTTCCTGTGAAGCTCTGGCATTTTATCATTTGGTTCAATAGCGTACAGATACAAGTGGCCAATAAGCACGTGAAAGAATGCTCAATAACTCATTGAGGAAATGCAAATCAAGACCACAGCGATACCACTCCGGCAGAGGGATGGCTACAACCAAAGAGAAAGACAAAATAAGTGTTGACCAGGAGGTGGGGAGAGTGGAACCCTCATACATCACTGGTGAAAATGTAAAATGGTGCAGCTTTCGAAAATAGCCTGGCAGTTCCACAAATGTGACACATAAAGTTACCCCAGAACCCAGCAATTCTACTCCCCTTTGTAACTACCCAAGAGAAATGAAAATATATGTCCCCACAAAAACTTGTACATGAATGTTTACAGTCGTCTTATTCGTATTAGTCAGAAAGTGGAAACAAATATCCACCAACTGACAGATGGCTACACATTACCTGGTTTATTCAGACAAGGGATTATTATCCAGCCTTTAGAGAATGAAGTACTGATACCTGCTGCAACATGGATAAACCTCGAGCGCATTAGGCCAAACGAAAGAAGCCAGTCACAGCTGCCATCTATTCTATGATTCCATGTATATGAAATGTTCAGAATAGGCAGATCTGTGGAAACAGAAAGTAGTGGCAGGAATGAGAAATAATTGATGGTGGATACAGAATCTTCCCTAGGGGTAGTTTCAGGGGGCTGACTATTAGATGTCTGAATTATTAGACGTCTGAAATTCAATTGTGGTCATGATGGCACCATTCTTTCAGTATCCTAAAAACTACTGAACTGTACACTCTGAATGGCCGGATTTTATGGTATGTGAATTCTATCTCAATAAAGCTGTTAAAATCATGTGCAGATAGTCACTAACCATTTATTCGTTCATTCATCATTTACTTGCTATCTACTCTGCGCCAGGAGCTAGGCACACCAAGGTGAAGCATGCCCTTTTGGGGCCAACACAGGGACATCATATAGCAAATGCCAAGAGGGCAGCTTGCTCAGGTGTCCTGGGAACACTGACCGCACTCAAGTCCGCCAGGAAGTTTAGTAAAAGGTGGAGAAAGGACAGAGTGACAGACACTCTGCGCTGGGGGAGAGGTGCAGGGTGGCAAGGCTCGTCGCTCCTCTCCAGGAGATTAACCTGGTATAGAGGTAGTACCAACAGAGCGCAGGGCCTGATAAATACCATGAGAAATTACTCAGGGTTTTGGCAATTCAGAAGAGGGAGAAAAAATGAGTTGAATGTTATTCTTTGAATGTTGAGAGAAATGGGATATAATTTGGTCCCGCCGGACTTAACAATTCATTTTTAGAACGCCAAATTTAGGGTGCAGGGTGTAAAAACTGCTGCTGTCATTAAACCATGCCCACATTTTGCACTAATAACCTCTCATATTTTTAACCAAATTCTGTATCATGCAGAATATTACATTCAATTGCTAAAAACGTATCAGTTGATTTCTGTTGATTAGAGTAACATGGTCTGTAGAATTAAAAATAATTGCTTACACCTTGGTGGTACTGACAGACTCAGATTAAATGGCACAAAAATAATCCTGTAACCATGATAAGTAGCATTCAGTTTGGGGCAAGGAGACACCCAGAACTTGGGTGAGCTACATCGTCATGTTAGGACGCTTGCGACGGACCACCTCAACCTGTGGCGGGACGACAGAGGACTCCTTCAGGGGCACCGAGGAGGGACAGGACACCAACGGCCAGAGCTGCCGTAGCACAAGGCAGAGGGTCCCAGACCGTCCCAGAGGGCGGTCTTCCGATGCCAGCTGGGGGCAGCTCCTTCCTCCTGCCTGAGCTGGTGTGACCAGCGCCCAGAGAGGCCCAGGGCCCAGCTCTGAACTCGGGGCTGATGGGGATCTGCAGCCTGTGTGTGGCCCCCGGGTCCTTCCCACCTACCTGGCTCAGAAAGCGCTTTCTCCTCCAAGGCTCTGGACCGTCCCCAGTTTGGGCCACAGAGGGACAGCCCCATCAACTCTGTCTGCAGGCCCAGAAACGGTGCCCCAGGGTTGCGTGGGTGGGGAGAGCTGGTGCTCGCCCCGTTCTCTACCTCACAGCCCGCATTTGCCCGTGCAAGTCCTAGGCAGAGCGCGGCTTCCATTCCCGGCCTTCATTCGTGCTGGAACAGGTGCAGCTGCTCGGGGCCCAGCTCTGCGCCAGGGCAAAGCACAGTTCCCACGGACCTGGACCTCGGCGTCCTCACTGCGCCCCCGGGGTGCGAGGGCAGCTCGGCTCTCGGCAGCCGCGTGGCCCTGGCGTGCGGCCTCCCCGCGCTCTCCCGCACGGCCGCATGGGAAATGGGGCGGAGGGCAGCGGCCTTGCGGCCTGTGACGCTGCGAGCACGTGGCCACGCAGCCGTCCGTTCCGTGGTCATCGTCATCTCGGATTCTCTTCCCGAGACGTGCCGGGTCACACACCCGTCTGCTCCGTTTTCCAAGGCCAACATTTCAGTTCCATCTGCAGGGTCTGAGAGGCGGTGCTGGGGACCCTGCCCCCATGAACTCGGAGGCGCAGAGGACGACTGGATGACCCCGGCCGGGGCAGCCGGCGGCCGCCTTCCGTCCTCCTCGGCCCCGGGCTAACAGCGCAGCAGCACCTGTGAGCGGGGCGAGCGCCCGCCTGGAGCCCCCCAGGGACCGAGGCCCGCAGGAAGGGCCCGCGGGGAGCCTGTCTCGCTCTCTCAGCGGGGGCTCAGCCTCTCCACCGTTCGGCTCCCTCGAGAGCTGACATGAACCCCAGCAGCTTCTTCTCGGACGGAGTAGGGGAAACGCGGCCCACACCGCGCACAGATGCTCTGAGGCCTTGCGTGGATTCCCGGGGGCCCCGGGGACCCCGGGGACCCAGATTAAGAGCCCCCGAGTTACAGCGCCTCTCCCAGGAAGGGAAGGGGCTCAGGTGCCCGCCTGCCTCTGAAAGCCCGGCGTTCAGGGTGGCCCCGTGCAGCGGAGCGCGCTGCCCGCCTCCGCTGCAGGCCAGCAGCCCCCACGGGCCACACGGGGGCGTCTGGCACGTTCGAGGAAAGTCTGGCCACGCGTCAACGTTATAATCAAGTTTGAAGCAAAATCTTTTACTTAAAAAAAAAAAACCAAAACACGGTTTTCCTCAAACAATGAGCTTTCAAGCAGTACGACGAAGCATTGATACTGTTTTCTGGACGACTGGGGAAGGGAAAGTTACCGTATTGTCCCCAGACCCACCTGCCAAGCCTAATGCCAGCAGTGCAGCCCCCCTGAGACTTCCTGAATTCCAGTCTTCTGTGGAGGGGCCTGGAAATCTGTGTTTAAATAAGTGCCCTCAGAAAACCTGCTGATTAACTGAGACTGGGAAACAAGGACTGAGGACATTTAACATTTCTAGAGAAATTCGTGGACAAATCAAATACTCAGCGTTCCATCCCCGAAGTATTTTCATGTGTTTATTAGTTCTGCCGACTTTTGTCTACCATCGAAGTAAGGTACCTTTGAGAGGCACGTAGAAACACAGTGAGTTGTATTTTTGTTTTCTTTTGTTTTAACTGAAGTAAGAGAAATGAAACAAATCAGATTTAAAAAGAAGTTAAACTAAAGCTGCGTGGTCACCTCATACATCAGATTTCACCAGAGCGATTTTGACTTTCTTATATTCCTCCCTCTCCCTGTCTCTCTCCGTTTTCCTCCATAAGTGGATTTGCGGTCATCTCAGGTGAGACCGTTTCATCAAACTGACTTTAGAAAGTATTTTAAGACGACCTGAGTGAAGTCTCTTACTCAGTGTTTATGGTCAGCAGCCCTGACCCTTATATTAGTGCGCGTGTGCGTGTGTGTGTGTGTGTGTGTGCGTGTGTGCTGGGGTGGAGGGGGGCAGACAGTTAACAAACCACCATAAAACTAAACCAGAAAACATCAGGGTGTGCTTGGAGCTGGGACGAAAGTGGAGAGGGTGCTACGACAGTGCCCGGCTTCCCTCCGTTAGGTCCGAGAGGCCCTTGAGGAGGTTGCATCTGAGTGCAGCCCCGATAGACATAGGGACCGACACTGGGACCCTCTGTGACATTGGGGACCCTCCGTATCTAAAGACCTTTTTTAACTCACGACACAAAAATTTGTATTTGAAACCCAAGGTATCTGGGATACTGTAGGCGAGGCTACTATATTGTTCCAGCCCATGACCTGTGGATTGTTTTAATTTGTCCTTGAGAGTGACGTGGTGAGCTCTTCCTTTTCGATCTATACTTTCCCCTGACAGGTTCTTCTCCTTGATGACATTTCTGAAAGGCCACTTCATCATCTTCTCTCCATCCTTTCCCCTTGTTGCAATGGCACACAAACCGGTACCACAGAACAGCATGCCACCTCTTCCAGGAAGCCTTTCTCAATCCTTCTAAGGAGAATGAGCCAGAACCAAGAGTCTTTAGATTCCTTCTCCCACAGCCCTTTCTTGCATTTCTCCAGCAGCTCCTTCCTCATTCCGCCCTGGATTATAGGTCATTCCTCATTTACACATCTCTCAGCCCAGCACATGAGGAAGCCTCGAGAAAGAGGTCTAGGCTTTCTTCATCTGAGCCTTGCCCTGCCGGGTTGTTGGGCGTCTGTACATCAGAGGGCTCATTGTTGGTGGAGCCCACTCATTCCATTAATCCGAGGTTTGGAGCCCCTGAGCTTTGCTCCCCCTGTGCTAGATTCTTGGGAGGGACGGGAAGGACAAAGCAGAGCCCCTGCTCTTAAGAAGCTTAGAGATCTAGAGTGGGTGGGGGGCGGGAGGACAGGCAAGACTGGCCACCGGAAGTACTCTCAGGGGCAGTGGTCTCCAGACGAGGAGTGCACACCCCAGCTGGGATGCAGGAAGAAAGCACGAGCAATTCTGTTTTGTCGTATTGCTGGTTACAGATTTAGAAATAAACACTTAGAAATAAAAATTGTGTTACTGATTTTCGCTGTCTGGCTTGCCCTGGGCACCTCTCTAGGCCCCTCGTCGGCCAGCCGCAGCCACGGGGCTCCTCCTGGAGAGGTGGCAGTGGAGCGAGGAGCCCGGGCCACCCGCCCTCACTGGTCCATCTGCTATCGACGTGTCACCTCACACTTCGGGCTGCAGGAGGCCATGGGCGTGGCTACTTTTATAAAGGCAAGACCTTTAAATAATAGGAACTTTATGGTATTTTGTACATGAAATGGTGGAGAAGAGGAGTTGGTCATGAAAGTCTCTTGAGCCACGTAGGGGTTTTGGATTGCTCCTGGCAAAGGGTTTAAAACAATTGCTGGACTTAAAGATGAATGGACATTTTTCCTTAATAGACAGACAAATAGAAGAAAACGTAACTTCTCACTGTGCCCGCCTTTCCTGGTAAGTAGTTTAGTACTATGCCGCCAATGAGTGTGTTTTAGTTCAGTCCTTTCAAGGGACGGGTGAGGTTTTTAAATAAGTGTGAGAAAGAAGCAGCCTTCCCACAGCCGTCGCTACTGTACAAAGACAGCATTTTGAACATGTCTGGGAATATTGCATCATGACAGGGTGTGTGGCCAAAAATGATGTTAAGTGTCATGAGTAAGAACTCTCACATCTGCACACTTAAAGAAACAAAGTCTTCCAAATTCAAGGTGCATTTGTTAAAAACAACAACAACAACAAAATAAAACACCCTTTGGTGTCAAGAGGAAGGAAAAAACCTCATAAGTGGTGGAATAGAACTGAAATACTGGTATCATGAATTAGCAAGTGCAGCCATTAATACAATTTTCCTAATTTGAATCTACAAACCATTTCTTGTTCTGTGACAACAGCCTTTAAAACCAAGTATGGAAATAAACCTAGGACTGGGCTTTTGGATCCTCAAGTATTAAACTATGATTTTTAAAAGAGAATAAAGCATTTCTAAGCAGAATATTTTTTTTAAAATTGAGGTATAACTGACGTCCAACATCATGCTAGTTTTAGGTGTACAATATAATGATACGTGTATATACTGCATTGTGAAGTGATCACTATAATAAATGTAGTTAATATCCATCACCATATATAGTTACATTTTTTTCTTGTGATGGGAACACTTAAGATCTACGACTCTCATAGCAACTTCCAAATATGCAACACAGTATCACTAACTCTAGTCACCGTGCTGGACATGACATTCCCAGGGCTTATTTATCTCATAACTGGAAGTTTGTACCTTTTGACCACCTTCACCCATCTCCCCCATCCTCCAAACTTTTGCCTCCCCTCTGGTAACTGTTTGTTCTTTACAGTTAAGAGTCTGTTTCTTGGTTTGTCTCTCTCTCTTTTTCCCCTTTGCTTATTTGTTTTTTATTCCATATATGAATGAAGTCATATGGTATTCATTCTTCTCTGACTTATTTCACTTAGTATAATACTCTCTAGCTCCATCCATGTCGTTCGTTGCAAATGGCAAGATTTCATTCTCTGTTATGACTCTCTATATATGCCACATCTTCTCTGTCCATTCATCAATTGAGGGACACTTGGGCTGCTTCCCTATCTTGGCTATTGTAAATAATGCTGCTATAAACATTACCGTGCATATATCCCTTTAAATTAGGATTTTTGTATTCTTTGGGTAAATACCTAGTAGTGCCGTTGCTGGATCGTAGAGTAGTTCTATTTTTTAACTGTTTGAGGAAACTCCATTCTGTTTTCCACAGTGGCTGCACCAGTTTGCACTCCCACCAGCAGTGTGAGAGAGTGTGGTACACCTTTCCTGGCTACCTCCCTAGCATCTATCCCTTTTCTTCCATCAAAATTGAGGGTCCAGTTTTCTTTGGAGAATGCTCCCACCCCACTTTGTGGCTGTGTGAGACTGTGCTGTGTGAGACCGATTCCACCCTAACTCCAGAGCGGACCCTGTTTGGCTTAAGTTAGTCAGAGGATCCCTCCCACCTTCAGGCATTGTGATTGGCCTAGGGATAAGAGCAGGACCCAGTCTGGTCCTCACAGAGATAGAGGGAAATACTCACCAAGGACTTCTGACTGGGAAGCTTCTTCGATTTTCCAGGCACTACCAGAAGAGATCTTGTGTTTCTCTGGACTGTGGAGCGTGCAGATACGAGCCTTGCCTGGCACTGCTACAGTGAGTTCTGCAGCCTGTGGCTGGTGCCAACAGCCAGAAGGGTGAGGGTAGAAAGAATCACACAGATGGACCCAGAACCCTGACGGCAACATGAACCTCTGGATCAATCCATGCCTGAACTTTTCCCTCCCTTTGTTTTTTTCAGTTGCATGAGCCAAGAAATTCCTTTTATTCTGTTGGTATTTTTATGTCAGTCAAAACATGAAAAGTCCCCATTAAAACATTTAGAGAATAGTGCATTTAGCTGAGCTATGGAACAGCGACATCGTAAGTGTTCTGGAATATCACTAACAGGAGGGTGCAATGCTGGTTCAATTAAGACCTGTTCATAAAGCCTGTCCTCAAGCATAGTTAGCTCTGCACTTTATTTTTTTTTCTTATAAAATGTTTTACTTTATTTTATGTTAAGTGAGAGATTTTAATTTTCTCAGTATTGTTTTATATCATTTATTTTTTCTTTTTTCTTTTCTTTTATTATGATATGTTAGTCACCATACAGTACATCCTTAGTTTTTGATGTAGTGTTCCATGATTGTTTGTGTATAACACCCAGTGCTCCATGCAATACCCATACCTGAACTAACCCATACCCTCACCCCCCGCCCCTCAAAACCTCAATTTGCTGCCTGGAGTCCATAGTTTCTCATGGTTCATCTCCCCCTCTGACTCCCCCCCCTTCACTCTTCCCTTCCTTCTCCTAGTGTCCTCCATGCTATTCCTTATGTTCCACATATAAATGAAACCATATGATAATTGTCTTTCTCTGCTTGACTTATTTCACTTAGCATAATCTCCTCCAGTTCCATCCATGTCGATGCAAATGGTGGGTATTCATGCTTTCTGATGGCTAATATTCCATTGTATATAGGGACCACATCTTCTTTATCCATTCATCTGTTGAAGGGCATCTTGGCTCCTTCCACAGTTTGGCTATTGTGGACAATGCTGCTGTGAACATTGGGGTGCACATGCCCCTTCTTTTCACTACATCTGTATCTTTGGGGGAAATACCTCAGAGTGCAATTGCTGGGTCATAGGGTAGCTCTATTCTTAACATCTTGAGGAACCTCTATACTGTTTTCCAGAGTGGCTGTACCAGCTTGCGTTCCCACCAACAGTGCAAGAGTGTTCCCCTTTCTCCACATCCTCTCCAACATTTGCTGTTTCCTGTTTTGTTAATTTTTGCCATTCTAACTGGTGCAAGGTGGTATCTCAATGTGGTTTTGATTTGTATTTCCCTGATGTCAAGTGATGTGGAGCATTTTTTCATGTGTCTGTTAGCCATTTGAATGTCTTTTTTGGAGAAGTGTCTGTTCATGTCTTCTGCCCATTTTTTGACTGGGCTATTAGTTTTTTGATTGTTGAGTTTAAGAAGTTCTTTATAGATCTTAAATATCAGCCCTTTATCTGTAATGTCATTTGCAAATATCTTCTCCCATTCCATGGGCTGCCTCTTAGTTTTATTGACTGTTTCCTTTGCTGTGCAGAAGCTTTTTATCTTGATGAAGTTCCACAAGTTCACTTTTGCTTTTGTTTCACTTGCCTTTGAAGACGTGTCTTGAAAGAAGTTACTGTGGCTGGTGTCAAGGAGGTTACTGCCTATGTTCTCCTCTAGGATTTTGATGGATTCCTGTCTCACATGAGGTCTTTCATCCATCTTGAGTTTATCTTGTTATGGTATTAAGGGAATGGTTGAGTTTCATTCTTCTATATGTAGCTGTCCAATTTTCCCAGCACCACTTATTGAAGAGACTGTCTTTTTTCCATTGGATATTTTTTCCTGCTTTGTCGAAGATAAGTTGACCATAGATTTGAGGGCCCATATCTGGGCTCTCTATTCTGTTCCATTTATCTATGTGTCTGTTTTTGTGCCAGTACCATGCTGTCTTGGTGATCACAGCTTTGTAATATAGCTTGAAGTCAGGTAACGTGATGCCCCCAGCTTTGTTTTTCTTTTTCATCATTCCCTTGGTGATTCAGGGTCTTTTCTGGTTCCATACAAATTTTAGGATTGTTTGTTCCAGCCCTTTGAAAAATGCCAATGGTATTTTAATAAGGATGTCATTGAAAGTGTAAATTGCTCTGGGCAGGATAGACATTTTAACTATGTTTATTCTTCCAGTCCATGAGCATGGAATATTATTTCATCTTTTTGTGTCTTCCTCAATTTCTTTCATAAGTGTTCTGTAGATTCTGGAGTATAGATCATTAACCTCTTCAGTTAGGTTTATTCCTGGGTATCTTATGGTTTTTATTGCTATTGTGAATGGAATTGATTCCTTAGTTTCTCTTTCTTCAGTCTCATTGTTAGTGTATAGAAAAACAACCGGGGGCTCCTGGTTGGCTCAGTCGTTAAGCATCTGCCTTCGGTTCAGGGCGTGATCCCGGCGTTCTGAGATCGAGTCCCACATCGGGCTCCTCCACTGGCAGCCTGCTTCTTCCTCTCCCACTCACCTGCTGTGTTCCCTCTCTCGTTGGCTGTCTCTATCTCTGTCAAATAAATAAATAAATAAATAAATAAATAACTCTTAAAAAAAAAAAAAGCAACCGATTTCTGTGCATTGATTTTGTATCCTGCCACATTACTGAATTGCTGTATGAGTTCTAGCAATTTGGGGGTGGAGTCTTCTGAGTTTTTCACATAAAGTATCTTGTCATCTGCAAAGAGAGAGAGTTTGACTCCTTCTTTGCCAATTTGAATGCCTTTCATTTCTTTTTGTTGTCTGATTGCTGAGGCTAGGACTTCTAGTACTTTGTTGAACAATAGTGGTGAGAGTGGGCATCCCTGTTGTGTTCCTGATCTTAAGGGAAAGGTTCTCAGCTTTTCCCCATTGATAATGATATTCGCTGTGGGCTTTTCATAGATGGTTTTTATGATATTGAGGAATGTTCCCTTTATCCCTATACTCTGAAGAGTTTTAATCAGAAATGGATGTTGTATTTTGTCAAATGCTTTTTCTGCATCTATTGAGAGGATCATCTGGTTCTTATCTTTTCTTTTATTGATGTGCTCTACCACATTGATTGATTTGCGAATGTTGAACCACCCTTGCATCCCAGGGATAAAACCCACTTGGTCGTGGTGAATAATCCTTTTAATGTACTGTTGGATCCTATTAGCTAGGATCTTGTTGAGTATTGTGGCATCCATATTCATCAGGGTTATCGGTCTGTAATTCTCCTTTTTGATGGAGTCTTTGCCTGGTTTTGGGATCAGGATAATGCTGGCCTTATAGAAGGAGTTTGGAAGTTTTCCTTCTGTTTCTATTTTTTGGAACAGCTTCAGTAGAATAGGTGTTATTTATTCTTTAAATGTTTGGGAGAATTCCCCTGGGAAGCCATCTGGCCCTGGACTTTTGTTTTTTGGGAGGTTTTTGATTACTGCTTCAATTTCGTTACTGGTTATTGGTCTATTCAGATTGTCTATTTCTTCCTGTTTCAGTCTTGGTAGTTTGTAAGTTTCCAGGAAGGCATCCATTTCTTCCAGGTTACTTAATTTGTTGGCATATAGTTGCTGGTAATAATTTCTTTCTTTTTTTTTAAGATTTTATTTTATTTATTTGACAGAGAGAGAGACAGCCAGTGAGAGAGGGAACACAGGCAGAGGGAGTGGGAGAGGAAGAAGCAGGCTCCCAGCAGAGGAGACTGATGTGGGCTCGATCCCAGAATGCCGGGATCACGCACGCCCTGAGCTGAAGGCAGACGCTTAACGACTGAGCCACCCAGGCGCCCCGCTGGTAATAATTTCTAATAATTGTTTCTATTTCCATGGTGTTAGTCATGATCTCTCTCCTTTCATTCGTGATTTTATTTATTTGGGTCCTTTCTCTTTTCTTTTGGTAAGTTTGGCTGGTGGTTTATCGATTTTATTAATTCTTTCAAAGAACCAGCTTCTAGTTTTGTTGATCTGTTCTGCTTTTCTGGTTTCTATTTCATTGATCTCTGCTCTAATCTTTATTATTTCTCTTCTCCTGCTTGGTTTAGGTTTTATTTCCTGTTCTTTCTCCAGCTTCTTTAGCGGTAGGGTTAGCTTGTGCATTTGGGATTTTTCTAATTTTTTGAGAGAGGCTTGGATGGCAATGTATTTCCCCCTTAGGACTGCCTTTGCAGTATCCCATAGGTTTTGGACCGATGTGTGTTCATTCTCATTGGTTTCCATGAATTGTTTAAATTTTTCTTTAATTTTCTGGTTGACCTATTCATTCTTTAGTAGGATGCTCTCTAACTTCCAAGTGTTTGAATTCCTTCCAAATATTTTCTTGTGATAGGGTTCCAGTTTCAAGGCATTGTGGTCTGATACTCATGCAGGGAATAATCTCAATATTTTAGTATTGGCTGAGACCTGATTTGTGACCCAGTATGTGGTCTATTTTGGAGAAAGTTCCATGTGCATTCGAGAAGAATGAGTATTCTGTTGTTTTAGGGTGGAATGTTCTGTATATATCTACAGAGTCCATCTGGTCCAGTGTGTCATTCAAAGTTCTTGTTTCTTTGTTGATCTTCTGTTTAGATGATCTGTCCAGTGCTGAGAGTGGAGTGTTAAAATCTCTTACTATTAATGTATTATTATCAATATGATTCTTTATTTTGGTTAACAGCTTGGCTTATGTAGTTGGCCGCTCCCATGTTGGAGACATAGATATTTACAATTGTTAGAGTTTCTTGTTGGGTAGACCCTTTAAGAATGATATAGTGTCCCTCTGGATCTCTTATTACAGTCTTTGGTTTAAATTCTAATTGTCTGATATAAGAATTGCTATCCCAGCTTTCTTTTGAGGTCTACTGGCATGAAAAATGGTGTTCCATCCCCTCACTTTCAGTCTGGAGGTGACTTTAGGTTCAAAATGAGTCTCTTGTAAGCAGCATATGGAAGGATCCTGTCTTTATATCCAGTCTGCAACTCTGTGTCATTTCATGGGAGCATTTAGCCCATTCACGTTGAGGGTTACTACTGAAAGATATGTGTCTATTGCCATCCTATTGTCTGTACAGTCCCTGTTTCTATGTATTGTCTCTGTAAATTTCCGGTCCATATTACTCTTGGGGTCTTTCTTCTTTTATAGAATCCCCCGTAGTATTTCTTGCAGGGTTGGCTTGGTGATCACATATTCTTTCAGTTTCTGCCAGTCCTGGAAGCTCTTTATCTCTCCATCCATTCTAAATGACAGCCTTGCCAGATAAAGTATTCTTGGCTGCATGTTCTTCTCATTTAGTACCCTGGATATGTCTTGCCAGCCCTTTCTGGTTTGCCAAGTCTCTGTGGACAGGTCTGATGTTATTCTGGTGTTCCTCCCTCTGTATGTAAGGAATCTCTTCCCCCTAACTGCTGTTAGGATGGCTTCCTTGGTTCTAAGATTGGCAAGTTTTACTATTACATGCCGGGGTGTTGGTCTGTTCTCCTTAATCTTGGGAGGGGTCCTCTCTGCCTCTAGGACATGAATGCTTGTTTCATTCCCCAGATTAAGGAAGTTCTCAGCTATGATTTGCTCAAATATATCTTCTAGTCTTCTCTCCACCCCCTCAACTCTGCACTTCAGAACAAAGTTGGATTGATGGGAAGGCCCCAATTCTCAGGACACCTCATCTACCCAATTTCAGCAAAAGTTCAACTTGGTAGAAGTTGGCATCTGACGTTTTCTGCCACCTTTTTTGATAATTTTACCATGCTCTCAAACAATCAGTTTCTTTCCCCCTGTTTTAGACTAAGGGGTAAATGAATTATGGGTCTGGTGGATTCTTCCTCTCATGGTATGGATTGTAAGGGATAGAAACTCACTCTCATTCTTCAGGGAGCATGGGAAATGAAGATTGGAATTTGCATGTATGCTTGGCTCACAGCCACCAGATGGCAGGAGAAGACCAGTCAACACAGGCAGAGCCCTGAGTCTTCGGGCTCTGCAGAGACCGGACCTGGAAACACTCACTCCACCTTGAGGAGACCACGGCGGACCAGCTCCTGGCAACTTGCCTGACTCGGTAAGTTAGAACAGACAGAAATAAATTTTTTTTTAAATCTAGAGTTCCCTGTAAAACATCGAGAGACACTGAGGAAGGCAAGTAGAGGCTGTGAAGTTTGATAGTGATGGTAACCAGAGGGAGGGGTGTATGTTTCTGCTTTCTCTCTCCGTCTGCCTCTCTTTCTCCATGTAGAGAATTAGGGTTCTGGTTGTGAACTCCCTCACCGTGATAAAAGCAGGTGTAAGATACACAGAGTGCCTGAGAGCCACAGAGGGAAGATGTTTTTCTAGAAAGACTGTGTCTGACCCTCCTGGAACCTTCTGGGCATGTATAGTGTGGCTGTGGACCCTGGATAGTCTCTAAATGTGCCTCCCATTTTGACATCATTCTCCACCTGAGTAAGACAGTGACACCCACTGAGTTACAGACACTCGCGGGAAGGAGTTGCCTCTTGAAAGAGATCCTGGGGCAGAGGGAAAGAGGTTTTCTTCGTGGGGGAGGATTCTGGGAAGGATGGATTTGACATCCGGTGCTGTGGTGAGTCCCCAGCTATGTTCTGACCGAGCGTGGTTCTCGACCACAACACTTACCCCTGGAAATGAAGGAATACCTACCCCATGAGCCCCTCAAAGGGCTCAGTGGAGATGACAAGAAACATTAGTTATGATCTGAATAAACTTTGTCCATAATCATGTGTGGCAGTTAGAAACTGTCTCTTCCTGGTCCTTTGTGTTGAATTTTGCCCTTTACTGAGAATGTCTGATTGTCCTTATCAGGGAAACTTGGAGTCTAGGTACCTCATTGCATTAGAAGTGGTAGGAGGGCATCATCTGTGGTCAGCTGGTCAGCCAGTTTGGGTTTCTTTCTTCTTCTACTGAGTAACTTCATCCTATTTCATAAATATCCTTGTTATTTCTTAGCATCTTAGGTTGGGAGATGAGCAACATAACAGGGATCTCTGTATTTTTTCACTTTGGTCAGGAAATTCTTGAGACTTCACTAAAGGTCTTTCTGTTTCCATTCTGACCCTCCAAATGTGTTACATGTGGTGGCTGGGAAGTGAACATTAAAATGAACTGTAGGAGAGGTGCCTGGGTGGCTCAGTTGCTTAAGCGTCTGCCTTTGGCTCAGGTCGTGATACCAGGGTCCTGGGATCGAGCCCCACATCAGGCTCCCTGCTCAGCGGGGAGCCGGCTCCTCCCTCTCCCTCTGCTACTCCCCCTGCTAGTGCTCTCTCTGTCTCAAATAAATAAATAAAGTCTTAAAAAAATAATAAAATGAACTGTAGGAGACTCTGGCGTTACTAGGCCGAAAGCACTAGAGGAGGGAGGGTGTGCTCAGGGCTTGGCGAGTGGGTTCTCTCACGTGATCCGGTTTTCTCCAAGTGCAGCTGGAGCAGCCCTCCTGGCTCTTGGGGAAACTGGAAAACCTGGCCTAAGAACAAGCCCTTCTTCTTCTGTCGGAGTGTTTCTGGAATGGGTACCAGGAGAAGGTCTGGTGGCTGGAATGAAAGGCACTTGAGAAATAGAATTAAAGTGAAGACACGTGACTGGTACAAAACAACTCGGGAACAGGCCGACTTAGGTGGAGGTAGTCTCTGGAAGCACTGTGAGGGGCAAGCAAGTGCTGAGCTCCGAGGCTGGCTCGCCTGAGGGCTTGCTGGGAGCTCAGTGCCCTCGGGGGCTCCCTGCTGGTGGCCTTTCTGCACGGAGCTAGGGGACCGTGGCAGCTGGTGGCAGCAAGAGTGGGGAGCCCATAGCTAGTGGGTTAATGACAATCCACAGCGACCCCCGCAGAGAGACTGATGTCAAACAGCACCACACGGATGCTTCCAGCAAGGATGGCAGCGGCAAGGGGTATCGGGACTGCTAGAGCAGCACTTGGCTCAGGACACACAGTAGACCAATCCACCCTGCTTCCCGCAGGGTTCCCGCAGGCACGAGGACTGACGGAGATCTCAGTTGGCCAGCCCCAGTTTCAGCTTTCATGATTATTCTGAAAAATTACACTTCCGGGAGAAAAATGCTCCAGACTTGGGTCTCATCCCTCAAGTGACTGAATCACTTTTCAGCAACAATTCAATTTTTTAAAGATACGCAAGATTAGAATGAGGATGGTGGTTATAAAACCCAGAATAAATGTTGGGGGCTTTCTTAAGTAGCTCATCTCTTTAAAAAGGGTTTGGGTTTTTTCTTTCCCCAAAAGCTGAATCTTTCCTATGACAACAGTTACAGGCCAGCTAAGGCAGAAGCGTAAAGACATCAAGCCCATCCATCATCCACTGATGCCGAATCCCTTTGCTCATGAGAAAGTGTTGGCATCTTTCCTTAGCCTAATCCCAAAAGAACAGGAAGTCAGGGATCAGGAAGGGGGCTAAAGGGCCTCCGTCAGATAAGAAATATCCATTGTTATCTTTGGCCAACCTTTCTGTATATGAGGGCTTCCTTTCAGTGTCAAAAAGAACTATGGCCTCTCCCATGATTGTGGCTCTACTTTATTGTCCATTACCTGAGAAAAATTAATAATGACAAGTGTTTATAACAGTGCCTAAATACCATTCGAAAATAGTAACACATGGATGTGTAAGATAGTGTTTTTCAACCTCAGGCGATGGTTGGAGGATAGCGGCAGAGCTGTTTTAATAGCTCCTGGAAATGCAGGAGGGGAAAAAGCTAAGACATATCCTTACCCTTAAGAAATCTATCATCACAGGGACACCTGGGTGGCTCAGTTGGTTAGGTGTCTGCCTTCGGCTCAGGTCATGGTCCTGGGTCCTGGGATCAAGTCCCGCGTGGGGCTCCCTGCTCAGCGGGGAGCCTGCTTCTCCCTCTGCCTGTTGCTCCCCCTGCTTGTGCTCCTTTTCTCTCTGTCAAATAAATAAATAAAATCTCAAAAAGAAGAAAAAGAAATCTACCGTCTAGTTTTAAAAGTGACCTCACAGAGATGGGATCACCATAGCCCTGGGAGACTGAGAGCTATGGGACAAGTCAGGGATTTACTTGGCCCTTGACACAGTACCTTTCACCCACAGAGTTCCTCTGGAAGTGCTCTGAATAACTGGGGATTACTGAGGGGGAAGCAGAGGGGAGGGATCCCCCGTGGTCAGAGGCTGTCCCAGGACAGACATCCACACAGGACAGAAGCAAGTGGCTGTCTAGCGGCTCCACACTTGGGGCCTTCCTTCAGAACGACTACATCTCCACTCACTCGAGAACTGTGAGCCTTGTAGACAGAAACAGCGTGAAGTCAGCCTGTCTCTATTACAGGCTCACTGTGGTGCTTTGAAAAATAGAGTTTACCTTTCTACCAAGAGGTTTGTCTAGAAACCTTAGAGGGAAGTGGTAAAGAAGAAATAAATCAGCAGCCTAATCCTCCAAGACCAGCCAGTGGTCAGACTTTTTAGAGGGGGGGTGGGGGAGAGTGGGAGGTGGCAAATCGGTTTTGCACCTCCCTGCCCCCCAGGGAGAGGTCTGGAAGTGGAAGTCCAAAGACTTTTTTCTCAGAGGGCAAGGGGTTGTCCTGTGAGTGTGGGAGAGCACCCTGGCTAAGCACAGGAGAACTCCGGTTGAGCAAACTAAAATTTTGTATTTTTTTTTTAAAGATTTTATTTATTTATTCCACAGAGATAGAGACAGCCAGCGAGAGAGGGAACACAAGCAGGGGGAGTCGGAGAGGAAGAAGCAGGCTCATAGCGGAGGAGCCTGATGTGGGGCTCGATCCCATAACGCCGGGATCACGCCCTGAGCTGAAGGCAGACGCTTAACTGCTGTGCCACCCAGGCGCCCCAGGGACTGTGGTTTAAATATCGACTCTCTCTGTGCTCAGTGATTATCACAAGTATGGGAAGATTCCAAATATCAGTCCTTCTTTTCTCCCTCTTGCCCTTCCTTCCTTTCTTCCTTCTACATTTATTGAATGTCTGCTCTGTGCTGTAGATACAAATTAGACACGATCCCTAGCCTCATGGAGCTTCCAGTCCAGTTGGGAAGTAGCAAAGATGGCTCTTGCTAAAAAAGAACTAAATCTAATGGTTAGAAAGAGGTAAGCCATGAAGAAATAGCAAATGTCCACAAACATGTAAAGAACAGAAAACAAAACCGCTCTGTGGCATTTTATCTGAATATCAGTGATACGGGCCAGAGGTTTTGTTTGTTCAAGGGTGCAAACAGAAGGTGTTAGATAAGTGCTTTTTGAAGAAATTAATTAACACAGTCACAGATGCTAGCACCACCAGGTGCCTCTGAGATTCTCTAGGCTAGTTTTCATTTTATAGAAGAGGACATTGAGACATGGGAAGGTCAAACGGCCTGGGTGAGCTGAGGCTGGAGCAGGGATCAGCAGCCACGTCTCCCGGCCCTTGCGCTTTTTCGGCCATGTTGCTCCTGGTCTGGGCATTCCACATGCAATTTTTTGTTTTGTTTGCTTATTTTATCTTATTTTATTTTACTTTAACCATTTTACTGAGGTATGAGGATTGATGGACAAAAAGCTGTACATATTTAAGGTATACAAGTTGATGAGTTTAGAGATAAGTATATGCCCCTGCGACAATAAGGTCATAAACTTATTCATCATCCCCTCTAAAAGTTTATTTCTGCCCCATTTCTTTCTTTCTTTTTATTAATTGTTTTTTCTTTTGTGGTAAGAGTACCTCACATAAGATCTAAGCTCTTAGCAAAATTTTGAGTGTATGATACAGAATTGTTCACTATAGGTCCTATGGTTGTACAGATCTCCAGAATTTATTCATCTTGCATAACTAAGATTTTGTCCCCTTTGACTGACACCTCCCCCACAACATATGATCTTTTTAAAGGGATTAAAACATAGTCTTTGTCTTCAAAGAGCTCAGAGTCAGGGAGGGAAAATGCCACTGCAAAAGGACTAAGGCTGAGCTGAAGGAGAAGGAAGTGGGTTTCTGGGCATTAAACAAAACAGAATAAACTAGTTAAAAGAGTGTTTAAGAGGAATCCTTTGTAACAAGAGGAATGTGGTTCGGCTGGGTCAGTGCAACATGAGCTCTTGTAATGTTCCCTCAGGTAGTGGACTCTGTGAGCTGAAGAGGTATGCCTGAGGTCAGAGCCAGGGCCTGGCACCCAGTGAGGGCCGTGGGTGGGCTCTGGGCAACATACTCCCAACCCAGGCATCTGTCTTCCGGATTCTGGTTAGGTGAAGCAGAGGTCAGGGATGGAACCGTAAAGGAATGTGGAGAGAGTGTGCAGCCAGACCTGAGTTCTAGTCCCAGCTCTGTCATGGCCTCTGCTGGGACACTTCCAGCTTGCGGCTTTCATTTTCCTCCTTCATGAAATGGAGAGAACATCATCTCCTTTCTAGGGCTGTTGTGACTTAATGATGATGAAGTACATAGAGAAGCTCCTGGTACGGGCACTGCATCTTAGCAGATGCTCAGTAAATCTCCATTAAATCTAAGTCGTTTAAATCCATCATCACTAAAAGAAGAAAATAAAAAAATCAAGCAGTTTAACAATTTGCAGTGCTAGTGAGAAAGTGAACAAGGAGCACACTCATCAGTGCCGGTGAGAGTGTAAACGGTACAACCACTTCAGAGAACAGTCCAGCATTCAGTGAAATGGGAGATGCACGTGCCTATGACCCAGAAAGTCCTCTAGCAAGAGTGCACTAAACTCATGCATATAGCCTCGGTAAGTCAGAGCAACGTGTGCAGTTGAGCTAGACCGCAAACAACCCAGGCAGCCGTCAATGTTAGAACAGATAAACTGACTAGTTGTAGATTATCGCTAGATGGCGAGCTGTTCATACAGTGGATGGTATGGCCATGGAAATGAATGTCAGCAGCACACGGCAACACAGGTGAACCTCACCAAACAGTATCAAGAGAGCAGCAAGACCCAAAACTGGAAAAGACCCCCCTGGAAAAGACCACATGGGGGGCACCTGGCTGGCTCAGCTGGTAGAGCAAAGAACGAAGCTTCATTGCAGGATTGTGGTTTTGAGCCCCACAGCTGGGCGTGGAGCCTACTTACAAGAAAAGAAAAGAAAAAAAATCACATTCAGAGATGTGATCCTATTCACATGAAGATTAAAAACAGGCAAAACTAAAGGATTATGTTTAGGGATGCAAACATAGGCTGAAAGCTATAAAGAAAAGCAAAGACATTACCACAAAAATTAGAATTGATTACTTCTAGGGAGAGAGAGGAGGGCTTTGATGGGTAAGGGCACCCCAGGGATTTGTAGGGTGCTGGTAATGTTCTATTTCTTGACCTGAGTGTAAGTTATATGATGTTCTCTTAAGAAACATTCATTAAACTGTACTGTCACGTAAACTAAACTCTTCTGTGATTTTCTGGAGGCGTGTTAGATTTCTCAATAAAAAAGTGAAAAAGAAAGTATATATTGTAAAAGGAGATAGGCATATCATCCTTATAGATACAGGACAAGTAAATATAGATGTCTCTAAAATATTTTAAGTGCCTTTGTTTCATACTGGATAAATGGAAAGATTCAAGGTTAATAAACTTTTTTTTTTTTTAATATCTGAGAGAATGAAAGCATTAGGTGGGACCACATGAAGGACTTCTAGAAGGGATTTTCCAGGCATTCTCATCTTCTGAGTATTTCTTGAATCCCGAAGTTGAGCAACAACAATGACGTAAGAATTCTGACTGGCCTGATTTCAATATTAAGAGACTACAACTGTGAGACGGGGGAGGGGGGCTAACTTAAAACATACCCAGATAAACTGGTTCTTGTACTTTTGAGAAAGGAATGCAATTCTAATTGTTCACTAGGGGATCAGTTCGTTTAAAAAGAACAATTTCTTGATAATATTGTGTTTTTAGGGGGAGGGGAAAAAAGGTCAAAATGACCTCTTTCAGAGTGAGCCTCACGGAGTTCTTCCACCTGCGGGTTTCCCCAGGCTGGCTCTGATTCTCTATTCAGCAGGTGAAGAAACTTGATTTCACCACTTCACGCAGAGTTGTCAGGTCTGGGGGACAGCTGAGAAGGGTTTCTGAGGCCCCTGACCTTCCCTTGGCTGTGCACTGGAGAAAGGTTGGATGTGCAGGCCCCAGTCTCTCCCATTTCTAGGCTCCCTGTGGGTCACAGCGCTTCCAGTTGGTTGTCGTGACAACTGATGCACTCTTCAACAACATAGTTTCATCGCACAACCGGAATAGGAAAGCCTGACCCAAAGTGATGGGGTTTGGTTAGTTCCCTGCACAGGACAGGTACCCTAGGGATTGTAGTTTTTTAACGGAATTATTCACTTGGCTTCATTATTGGTTTCCAAAACACAGATTTTATAAAAATCATTTTAAGAGTAAAAAAAAAAGCCCTCATGTTATACATTTGAGAATTGGAGTTGCGAAAGGGCTCTCAGTGGGGTGCCAATGTGTGTGGAGACTTGTGTTTGGAGGCCTGGACATTTGTCTCCTTAGCGATTCTGTTACCCATTTTGTTGGCATCAGCTGTCTTGCCAGGAATGAGCATGAGTAGCCCCAAAGAGGGCACAGACATGTGATATTAGAGGAGAACTATCCAGAGGGGAAAAGGAGTGAAGGTGAGACCTTTCCAACACGTAGAGAAGAGTGGATGGAACCGCCAACCGGAATTTCCTCTCTGATGAGAAGCCAGGTGCTCAGGCCAGACACCTGGAATGCTTCTCGGAGTGGACACAGAGACCCGGAACGGACTCAGAAAGCAGGTCCCACTAACACCAGTAGGATTCCTGCTCAGATGGGCCACCAAGCAGGGGTCTGCCAGGAACTGAACTGAGAGAAAAGTTCCTCCAACGAAGGATAAACTTTCTTCTAAGACATTTGAACCATCACTAATGAATAACATTCAAACTCAAGTACACCATCCTTATCAAGCAACTGTGATAGCTTACTTGGTACTTTTCTATGCCAGGGTTTGCTGTAATGTATGTGCAGGCCTCATACCTTGCTAATTTGAGAATTTTAAGCCATTTACATCAGACTTGCAAAATCTGTCAAACTTTTATATGTTTCCTTTGTCAACTTTCTGTTCCACAGGTTTACTCCATTTCCAGCTGGGGATGTAAGAGAAGCAATAATCAGATCTAATGTCTCTTGAACTCTAAAACATACTCTGTGGGGATTTTAGTTATTAGACTCTTTGGAAAACTTGACACACCAATGGACATAACATATTGTACCAGGTAGATGTAATACAGTCTGAAGAGTAATGAATTCTTTACTTGGTTTCTTTAAAGTACCACATCAATATTTTATTTTTTAAAAAGATTTTATTTATTTGAGAGAGAGAGAGAGAGTGTGTGCCCAAGCAGGGGGAGGGGCAGAGGAAGAGGGAGAAGCAGACTCCCCACTGAGCAGAGAGCCTGATGTAGGACTTGATCCCAGGACCCTGAGATCATGACCTGAGGCAAAGGCAGATGCTTAACCGACTGAGCCACCCAGGTGTCCCTGCATCAGTATTTTAAAGTAATTTGTATTTAAGATTCCAATTACTAGGCATTTGAAATAGATTTTCTAACAAGTGGACAGGGACCCAGGCTTACTTCACTAGTATTCGTAAGATAAGAAATGGAGTGGAAGGACCACTTACAGAGCCCAATGCCATCTGCCGCCGGCCAGTCAGCATTGCATTAATTCTGCCTTCATGCCTTCCTTTCCTTTAGAAGTGATTTGTTGGATCTTACAATAGGATTTTAAAAACCGTGGTCGCAAACTCAATTCCTACTGCCGGCTTTCAAAAGAAGAGTTGAGTACTTCTTCCTTCAACTGACAAACACAACGTATGAGGTATTCAGCCTGGCCCCTATGCCTTCAACGACCTAAAATCTAATTGGGGAGACAAAATTAAAAATAAATAAGAAGTACTTTGATTTCAAATCTATTTAGCTTTTTTTTTTTTAGACTCTTGTTCTCTTTTATTTCTTGAAGTACATTACACACACTTAATTTCTGTGTCTCCCTATTCCAATACCCCAAATCTTTGTGTCTCTGATCTTATTTTTTGTTTCTATCTGCTCTTACTTAGGGAGGCTTGCTTCCTTATTTGTTTTGTTTTCTGACTGCAAACTTCTGTTCTTGAAGTGGGCATTGTGTGGGGCCTAAAGTCAAGATAAGATCCTCTGGAGAGGATTTGTGCTTGCTGTGCCGGTTGTTTGGAACACCCCAAACCTGGACTCATGAAGCTTTAAAAATTCCATGGTGTCTTGAATTTCGATCACCGTCTTCCATGCAGACCACACTATAGTTATGAGCTCTCAAGGAAGAGTCATATCTCCTTTTTGCTTTTCTCCATCCAGCACCAGGATCAATACAGGCAAATTGGGAGGGGGGGTTGTTCCTCTTCTGCATAGCAAGTCAAGTTCACATTCATCTTTACTTTGGCTCTTTGGAATCCCAGTTTTATGAAAGAGGTTTTTTTTTTTTTTTTTTTAATATGTGTCTTATTTTATATGAAATTATTTTCTCCCAAATTTATTGAGGTGTAATTGACATGTAACGTTATACAAGTTAAAGGTGTACAATGGGTGCTCACTTTGGCAGCACGTACAATAAAATCGGAATGATACGGTGAAGATTGGCATGGCTCCCATGCAGAGGGGACATGCAAGTTTGCGAAGCATTCCATTTTTTTTAAAAAAGGTGTATAGCATGATTATTTGATGTGTGCCTATATCGTGCCATGATTATCACCATTAGGTTAGTTGACACACCCATCACCTCACATAGTTACCCTTTTGTATGTGTGTGGTGAGAACACTTGAGATTTACTCTTTCAGCAACTTTCAAGTATAAACTACAGTGTTGTTAACTATAGTCACCATGCTCTACATTAGCTCCCTGGAATTATTTATTTTGTAACTTAAAGTTTGTATCTTTTGACCAACATCTGTCCATTTCCCTCACAAAAAGCCCCTGGCAATCACTACTCTCTGTATCTATGAATTTGACTTTTTTGGATTCTACGTATATGTGAGATAATACAGTCTTTCTCTGTCTGACTTATGTCACTTAGCATAGTGCCCTCAGCTTTCATCCATGTTGTCACAAATGGCAGGATTTCCTTCTTTTTTTGTGGCTGAGTAATATTCCATTGCATATATACCAAATCTTCTTTATTCCTTTATCCTTCAGTGGACACTTAGGCTGTTTATATGCCTTGGGAAACATGCCTTGGGTATTGTGAATTATGCTGCAGTGAATATTGGGGGTGCAGATATCTTTTTGAGATAGTGATTTCATTTCCTTTCGATCTCTATAAGTGAGATTACTGGATCATATGGTTCTATTTTTAATGGTTTGAGGAACCTCCTTACTGTTTTCCATAATGATTGTGCCAATTTAAATTGGGATAGGTTCTTATTTTGCTTATGATTTTGGGTAGGCTTGAGGGTTTATCTTCTGTGTCTCCATCACTGCACACCTGTCAATGTGGAAGTTCAAGGACACTGCAGTTTGACAGATTTTCTAGGAGCTTGCTCACTTACCAGGGGTCCTACCTTAACTTTGTTTTTTCCTCGCTTTCTTGCCAGCTCAATGGTTCATTTTTAAAAAATAGTAAAAAAATCTTATCCAACTTTGGTTTTCATCAAAAGGTTTTTTATGGGTATCTACTCTACATATTAAATGGAAAGTACTTCCATTTAAAAGCAAGGTTAGCAGGCACCTGCGTGGCTCAGTCAGTTAGGCATCTGACTCTTGATTTAGGCTCAGGTTCTGATCTCAGGGTCCAGCCCTATGTCAGGCTCCTCGCTCAGTGGGGAGTCTACTTGAGATTCTCTCCCTCTCCCCCTCCCTTCGCTCCAGTTCTCTCTCTTTCTAAAATAAATAAATCTTAAAAAAGAAAAGGTTAGACAATGTGTAATCAATTGCTTAGCAGGATTGAAGTAGTTTCTCAAATGCTTCTGTTCCCTTCACTTTCTGTTCAGAACAAATCTTTGTCCTCAGAACACCAGACAGTGGCTGAGTGGAGTGGGGGCAATGGTGTGCTAGCAAACTGACTCTCAGGAAAAAGAAAACAAAACAAAACCCACAAAAGACTTGATTGTTAGCCATTTGCCAATTTCCATGGGATAACAACTCCTATAACAGCCCATTTCAAGCAACCAATCTGATTCACTGAACAAAGAGCTGGGAAGGGACGTGCACAGTTGTTTCTCATGAGCTGCAATGAGACACCCCCGCCGTGCCCTGTAGAAGTAGAAGATACAAGCGAGCATGGTTAAGTCCAACGTCTAGCTAGCTGTCCCTCAGGAGACATAAATGAAAGGCCTGATGGTGAAGAGGTGAGCTGGAGAGCACATACCAGCTAAATGTTGCCACATGTTACCAGATCTTATTTTTTAAGAAGAGTGAGAAATCTGACTTTCGGGTGAAATATCGCCCTTTCCAAGGCTGCCAATTGATTAGAAAACTTTAAAAACAGATAAGAGATCCAAGAAAACAACTGGATGGGTGCAGATTTGTCCAAACTCCAGCTTTGGGTCGGTTGAGTTAGTGCTTGGGCTTATTTCTTTGGTTCCAGCCTTGTGTCTGTCTCCAGGCTAAATGGGCCACATAGGGAAATACTGCTGAAAAGCACTGCAGGGTTGGGAAGGGAACACCGGTCAGAGATCCACACAGACTTCGGTTCAGATTCTGGGCCTGCCACTCACTGTGTGACAAAGTGCTGTGAAATGAGAGGGATGGTCCCTGCTGGGGTAGTCATTCTAGAGACAAAGGGAGATGTTATGGTTATGGGACCTGCCCGCTTTGTGCATACTTAATGACTGTGTCATCATTCTTGAGCGGAAGCCAATAGTCATAGCAGAGGGCTATGTAAAGTGTAAAGAAGAGAGAACTCTAATTCAGCGTTCTCAATTTTCACTGCCTTAGATTCACTTGGCAAACATTAAAAAAGAAATTAACACACTCTTAAAGATTGTGCTTAGGTTGGTCCAAGATGGAGCCTGGGCATCACTATATTAAAAGCCAACCCCTCCCAGTATTCTAAGCCTAAATGCTTTAGATTCATCTCATTTAACCTATCTTTCCAATAACCCCCCAAAATATTACTCTCATTTCATGAATGAGGAACTGAAGCCAAGGGTTAAATAACAGCCCAGGTCATTTGGCTGATAAGTGAGGGGATCAGACCTGAATTCTTAAGCCTCGTGCCATTTAGCATTACTGTACCTACCTCGGATGGTCTTTAGGAGGGCTTAAACACTGCAAATAAAGTGCTTAGTTCGGGGCCTGGAAGCAACAAACAAAGGTTAGCTATCATCGTTACCTTATAATACCAAAACAGAGAATCCTTTCCATTTTCTCTTCTCTATGCAGTTCCCTTTCAGGTAAATCTTCAATCTTTTTTCGATTCCCCACTTCTTTCCTGCTGTAAACACACAGAGTTGTTCTCCAAATGAATCCTAGGACAGTCACCATAATGACCGGGGAAGCTCTGCCAGGGTAGGTCATGCCTGAAGAAAGCAAAGAGGAGGAGTGAGGAGAGGAGCTCCAGAGATTCTTGGAGAAGGTAGTGATGAAACCTGTCTCAAATGATGCCCTGCTAAATAACAAAAATTCAGTTGAGTAAATTTGAAGATCAAATTGGCTTCATTAAACCATTCATGAATTGAGCAGCGTCCCATCTAGCAATAGAAAGGAGCTCCACCAAGCTGTAGAGAAGGAAAGGTTTTTAAAGGTGGAAGGGGATGGACAAAGGAAATTATTAGAGAAGAATGCATTGTTTCAGGCAAGGTTGCTTTCCTAAGGGGATTAGAAAGAGTCTATCAGGTTGGCTATCTCATTAGTGCTGACCAGGTAATTCCATGTTGACTGGTTAAAGGTTACATTCCTGGGGGTGGGATGGGGTGGGTGTTGAAACTGCAATTAAGTTAGGTACGCAGTCTTGGTTTGTTGATCTGGGACTTAGCATAAGTAACTCCATTTTGGGCCAGCTGTCTCCTTAACACCCTGAAAGACAAGCCAAAGTTCAAGCTCTTTGGTATATAGTATTCAATATGTTTTTCCCATAGTAGTTTGCAGAAGAATGGGGAGACAGAGGAAGGGACTGATGGGCATGTCAGACAAAGGGTGGGGAGCAGCTATAAAACCGAATATTGAGGATCCTTCTTTCTTTCCAGCTGGCTCACATATTTGTTTGGAGACTTATATTGTATTTGTTTTCACTCTTCATTGTTGAGATGGATGTAGAAGCCAGTCATAGAGGGAAATGAGCACTTTGTTGACAGGCAGCATGCTCAGTTCCTAGTATTTAGGCTCTGGGGTCAGGGAGTGTGTAGCTGACCTAGGTGAGGGGAGGATAAGGCAAGGACACAGGTGTTTAGTGGTGGCCCCCTTAGAGGCAGAGCTCTGGTATCTGCCACCAACTGCCTCACAATTAGATGTTGGAAATGGTGAATTTACTTAGCTTATTCAGGTAAAAAAATTTCTTTCTTTCTCTCTTTTCTTTCTTTCTTTCTTTCTTTCTTTCTTTCTTTCTTTCTTTCTTTCTTTCTTTCTTTCTTTCTTTCGATTGTATTTATTTGAGAGAGAGAGCAGAGACAGAGAGCACAGTAGGGGGAGGGGCAGAGGGAGAAGCAGACTCCCATTGAGCGGGGAGCCCAACTGGGGCTCCATCTCAGGATGCTGGGATCATGACCTAAGCCGAAGGCAGACTAATCAACTGAACCACCCAGATGCCCCCCAGGTAAATAAAATCTTAAACAAAACAAAACAAAATGAAGTGGACAATCACTACCTTAAGTCATTTGTAAAAATTAACAAGAAGTAAATTAAGTGAGGAAAATTTTGACCAAAAATGCTGGCATTCCTTCTCAATCAACAATCATAACTTACTCAGCTTTCTTATACAGATCTTCCTTGACTTATGATAGAGTTATGCCCTGAAAAAACCCAGTGTTATGTTGAAAATATGGTTAAGTTGAAGATGTTATTTAATACACCTAGCCTACCAAACATCACAGCTTAGCCTAGCCTACCTTAAACACGTTCAGAACACTTACATTAGCCTACAGTTGGGCCAAATCATCTACCACAAACCCTATTTTATTATCAAGTGTTGTTGACTGGCTCATGTAATTTATTGAATACTGACTGTACTGAAAGTAAACACAGAATGACTGTATGGGTACAGAATGGTTCCAAGTATATTGGCTGTTAACACCAGGTGGCTGACTGGGAGCTGTGGCTCACTGCTGCTGCCCAGCGTCACATATCGCTGTGGGGTTGGGGGGACTGGGGGGGTATAGATTAACATTCAAAATTTGAAGTAGAGTTTCTACTGAATGTGAATTGCTAGTGCACCATTGTCAAGTTGAAAAATCCTAAAATCCTAAATTGAACCATCGTAAGTTGGATTATATGTGCAAAAAGGTTTAGGGAAAAAAAGGTGGACAGAAGAAACGAAGGACGATGGAGGCCTTAGAGGGAAAGCAAAGGTCAAAGCAATTTCAGGCTAAAATATATCAATTACTGAGGTTCAACCTCTTTGTTTTCAAAGGTTTGCCCACAGGGACAAATCACAAGAGAGTTTACTCTCTGGGTGTGATGCACATTTACCAAGCTGAATGTTTATAGTCGCTGCCATTTGAAGTTTTGTTGTTGTTTTTCCATTTGAAGTTTTGATCCTCAATCCATTTGAAATTTACCCAACACTGTGCATGACCTCTTGTGTTTTTGTCTTGTACTGCTTTTCAACTCTTGAAATACTGAACTTTTTAATGTCTATCTCCCCACGACTGTAAGCTCTTTGAGGGACATAACTATATCATGTCCCCAACCCCCATTCCTCACCAAGAGGGTCACAAAGAGCTCAATTAATCTACCAAATCTTTAACTCTTCCATTTTCTTGAATGCCCTTGGGATATGCATTCTGTAAATGGACACTCAACAGGTTTATGGTGAAACTCTTAATGGCCGAGAGCCCAGCCAGTGTAAACATATTCTTTCTAAATATGCATGTATTTTAACGACAAAAGATTGCTTAGATTCTGAGAGGAAAAAGCGTGCGTTTCTTGTACAGTGTGTTATAAATATTAAGAAGGAGCAACTGAAGTTCTCTGGATTTTATGCTGTATCACGGTGCAAAGCACTGGGTGATCTGGCCTCCGGGTTCCTCCCGAAAAGCTGAACAAGACTCCCAGTAATATGCCCAAAGCCCCGCCCCCCCATATGCACTTTGCAGCCCTGATCCACCCCTCCCACCTCCTGTGGACACCTGCAGTTGAGTGCTGTGGTCGTGTATCAACGTCCACATTGCCATGCTATAAACCAAAAGCAAACTCAGGGCTTCTCAGAAGGGCAGGCCCACAATGAGAGGAGAGGAGCAGCAAGCACAGGAGCAACCCCAGGAAGCAGTCAGAGCCCCCTTTCCCAGAGTTCCCTTCCGAAGACAAGCCGGGGTAGCAAAAGCGTTGTATTTGGCAGAGCTGTATGCCCCAGTGACGGGCGCATAAAGGGCTGGGGACATTCTGAACAAGGTAGCGAGGTCACAAGCTACGCAAGGTGATAACAGTCTACCTCGCGGCCAGGGTACAGTGTGCCAGGGAATATGTGAGCGTGTGAAATTGGCTCTGGAACCTGTGGCCGCGGAGCCCGGCCTCGTGCGGCCTCCAGGGCGAAGTGAAGTTGGTGGCTTTGTTCCCGGAATGTGAATGAGGGAGCCGAAGCCGGGCTAAAAGAAGGCAGCTTTCCGCGGCAGGAACTCGACATCTCCGTGGAGGCTTTGGCAGCGCGCGAAACTCGCTATCAGGCTCCCCGGCCCCAGCCAGCCAGTGCGCTGGAAGCCCGCAGTGGGGACAGCCTGGCTGGCCCGTGAGCTGAGCCCGGAGAGGCCGTGGCGCGGGCCTGCAGCGTCCCCCAGCCAGCGCGGGCGGCCCCACGCGTCCGCCACTCAGCCGCGCGGCCAGCACAACATTCCATTTAAAAATAACACCCACGTGCGCTGGTAAACAAGCGCGCGCGGCTACCGTGCCGCGCGCCCCGGGCGAGCCAGTGCGGCGCGCGCCCGCCCTCCTCCCGCACGTGTCTGCCGGCTCCGCCCGCGCCGCTCCTGCGTTACTCACTCTCCTCCCCCTCGGACGGCTGCGCACCGCCCCGAAGCCCCGAGTCCTGCTGCTCCAGGGCCCTAGCGTCCCCCCACTCTGCCAGGCACGCTCCGCAGGGTGCTCTCCAACTTTCCTCCCCGACACCGCCACAACGCGGCAGGACCCATCGCCCCAGGTCGGCTCCCCTTCTCTCCTCCCCTGTCTTCTCAAGTCCCCCTCCTTTGAACTCTTCCCTCAGCGCGCGAAGGATTGGCTTCTGGGTTGCCCTCTCTTTCTCCTCTTCTCCCTCCCTTCCTTTCTTCCTTAGAATTTTACTCGATTGTTTATTATTTGCTGGGGGGCGGGGGCGGGGGGCGGAGAGGGGTGTCTGGGGCCTGGAGACTGGTGGCCACGGCCAGTCAGCGCGCGGCGTGGTTTGACGAGTAGGCGGCTCAGCGAATGGGGACGCGGCGCAGAGCTCTCCGGTCACGCGCGTGTGGATACAATGACATCATCTGTTTGTACGCGTCGAACTAGCTTGGTGCAGGGGCGGGGCCGCACGTAAGTTGAGTGACGGGCCCTGCGCAAAGCCCGGAGCCTGGAGTCCGCTGGGTGGGCGGACTCCTGAGTACCCTGGGTTGGACCTTTTTGTGTATTGGGTTGTTGAGGAGCGAGCTCTAGATTCTGAGCTCTCTCCAGTGACTTAGGAGGATTTAAGAAAAAAGGGAGAAAAAAAGATATTTATGAACCAAAGTGAATAGACTTTTGGTGTGCGTGTCGCATGGAGTGCATTCTTAGTGCACAAACGAACAATTTAGGCACCGATAGGATAAGGACTTGCGAAGATGTTTCTCTAAACCTAAAGAAGTATCTTTTTAAAAAACTCAAAAATGCACAAGTAGCCATTCTGGAGTCATTTACAGGCTAGAAACAAATTATTTCCCATTCATAATTGTTCAAAATCTGCTCGTGCGTTTAGGAATGGGGGATAATTTGCATTTCTCCTGAGTTAGTTACACTTCTACCCTCATTTGCCACGAAATCCGTGAAAAGTGAAACAACACTGCGTCGAGCGTCCTAGGTAAGAGACTTTGCTGCAAACCTCTCGGTGCCTGATCAAATCTGAAGGCATCAGTTTATCGAAGTCCTGTAAGGCACCAACATCTTCGCTTGTCAGTATTTCCACGCCGTGGTAATCCTTGCGATCTGCGGTCAGCATCTTATCGCGGGTGTTATCTGGTGTCCGATTCTAACCGGGAACCGGACACCAGGGCCGGCCCAGAGCCTGGCGGACGGACGCGCCCGCCGGGGACCCCCGGTACCAGGCGCCCTGCCCGAGTCTGAGAGACCACGCGACTGCGCTCGTGGAACGTTTGGGGCTCTGCTCTCCGCCTCCCTCTTCTCCTAGGCCAGCGCCGCGCTTTGTTGTCGTTGAGGCCCTCGGGAGGGAGGAGGAGCCCGGCGGGGACGGCTGCGGGAGCCCGCCTAGTCCCGGCCCGCGGCGCGCTCCCTGACACCCACGCCCGCAGTCCCGCGGAGCCTGGCCGCGCAGGCGCGCGCGCGCGAGCCCACATATACACACACACACGCACACGCACACACACGCACGCACACAGCACACCCGGGCCCGCCGCCCAGCCCTCCCTCTGGGCGGGGACCCGCCCGCCCGCCGTCAGCCTAGGTTGAGGCACCCTGCGTGTGTCTATAACTTTGTGCTGCTGCCGCGGCCGCCCTGCTCGTGGAAGGGAGGAGGAGGAATGTGGAAGGCGGCGGCGCGCAGGCTGACAGGCGTTTCCTCAGGCGGGCTGCGGCGGCGGCCGGAGCGCCTCTCCTTCGCCGAGGTTGCGCGCCCCCTCCTCGCCGTGCCCCGGGCCCGCGCGGAATTGTGCGTCCTCCCCCCTCGTCCCTGAAGGGAAGGAACTGAGGTAGGCGCCGGAGCTGTGCAGCGGGGCGGTCGCCTTCCCGGTGACTCCGGATCTGCTTCCGAGCTGGGCCAGGCGCTTCCCTTTTCCCTCCCCGTGACTCGGTGTGCGCGCCCCCCTTCCCTCCCGTTAGTGTTTTTAAAGGACTTGAGTGAAGGGGTAAAACTGTCAAGATGGCAGCAGCGGGAGCAAGGAGGTGATGAACGTGCTGGTCCGGGTTTTCTGGCAGCCCGGGAGACTTGGCGCTTCCTGACCTGTTGGAAGATTTATGTTCCGACTTGCCCCCTCCCCCCGTGCTTTACTGGGAAGGGGGTGGTGGGTACAACGCCCGCGAGCAAATAAACCACACAAAACCCCAAAGTGGTCGTTCCTGCTTGGCTCGACCCTTTGCAAACACCCGCCGAGCTGCTTGCCCCTCTGCTTCCCGTCTTGTCTTTTTTCTGGAAGTGACAAGAGCCCGTCCGCGCTCGGACCCACGTTCGTCCTCCTGGCCCGCGGGCGAAGAGGGGAGAAGGTGGCTGCCCGCGCCGTCCCCGGACTCGGGCCCCCTCGGCGGGGAGAAGGGAGTACAAGGGGGCGCGGAGGCGGCAGGGCCGGGGACGAGGAGAAGAGCGGAAGACGCCACAGACTTTGGCTACGGCGCCGCGGGAAGCACTTGAGCGGGCCCGAGCGAAACATAAACAAACGCACGCCCGCTCGGGCTCCGACCGCGGCTCGGCTGCGCCAGCTTTGGCCGCTGCCCGCTTTAAAGGCGCGGCCCGTGCCCCTCCCCCCGCCCCCGCCCCTCCCCCTTCTTCCCCGCCCAGCCACCTAGCCCAGGAGAGACCTGCAGATCTGGCGGCCCCGGCGGCAGGGGGAGGGGGCTGCCCCGTGCGAGCCCGTCGATTCGCTCCTGACTCCCCCGCGGCCTGGCCAGGGGGCGGTGTCTGCTGCGCCAGGTTCGCGGGACGCAAGTCTCCAGGTCTGCCTGTTTCTGGGAGGCGGGCGCCGTGCGGCCGGGAAGCGGCGGCGACGGGCGCGGAGTCGCCGAGGACTGGGCTCCAGACCGGGATAACCAACTCTCCTTCTCTCTTCTCTCGTGCTTCCCCAGGCGGCGGCAGTAGCGGCAGCGGCTCTCGGGAGCCCGAGCCTTCGCGGCGCCCCCGTCCCTCCCCCGCCGCACCCCGCCCCGGCGCGAGAGGAGAGCGCGAGAGCCCGAGCCGCGGGCGGGCGGGCAGGCGGCGAAGATGGCAGAGGCACCGGCCTCTCCGGCCCCGCTCTCTCCGCTCGAAGTGGAGCTGGACCCGGAGTTCGAGCCCCAGAGCCGGCCGCGCTCCTGTACGTGGCCCCTGCAGAGGCCAGAGCTCCAGGGGAGCCCGGCCAAGCCCTCGGGGGAGACGGCCGCCGATTCTATGATCCCCGAAGAGGAGGACGATGAAGACGACGAGGACGGCAGCGGTAGGGCTGGCTCGGCCATGGCGATCGGCGGCGGCGGGAGCGGCACCCTGGGCTCCGGGCTGCTCCTTGAAGACTCGGCCCGGCTGCTGGCTCCCGGAGGGCAGGACTCCGGGTCCGGGCCAGCCCCCGCGGCGGGCGCGCTGAGCGGGGGGACGCAGACGCCGCTGCAGCCTCAGCAGCCACTGCCGCCGCCGCAGCCGGGGGCGGCTGGGGGCTCCGGGCAGCCGAGGAAATGCTCGTCGCGGCGGAACGCCTGGGGGAACCTGTCCTACGCCGACCTGATCACTCGCGCCATCGAGAGCTCGCCGGACAAACGGCTCACTCTGTCCCAGATCTACGAGTGGATGGTGCGCTGCGTGCCCTACTTCAAGGATAAGGGCGACAGCAACAGCTCTGCGGGGTGGAAGGTGCGTACCCACCTCGGGCGGGCGGCCGGACCCGCCGGGCCTCCTGCGCAGTGCGAGACGCGCCTTCGATTCATCGGAGCGCGCCTGCGGGCGCTGGGGAGAGGGGTTGGCATCTAGAGCCTCCGCTGTGAGGTTTCGGGGGATCTCTGTGACCCCCAGAGTAGGGGAACCTAGGGTCGGCCGCGGAGGGTGGGGCGGGGAAAGGAGGTTTCCGGGGAAGCCTCAGGGCATGGCCAGGTGAGGAGAGGGGGCAAGGGATACCGGCGAGGGAAGGACTGGCGGACAGGAGTGCATTTGCTGGATTCCTGGGACAGCACGGAGGAGGTAGGTCTGCGGCCAACTTCGAAGTAGAAATCACCGTAGTGGGGATGCGGGGAGGGCTCTGCGGATGGAATGAGAGGATGTGGGGGAGTGTTTGGGTCTCGGTGCCCAGAGGAGGGGTTGGATTTGTGGTTTCCAGTTGGTCACAGGAGTATGGTCGTTGTCACTAACTGGATGAAAACCCATGCGTCGAAGTTTCTGGCTTGTGGATGTTAGTTCCCACAGGCACACCGATCCCATTAGAAAAAGCAGTGGTTGTAAACCTTTTTCTGGCTGGCTGTCTTTCCTTGCCTGTGTTGACACCTTTATTCCTTAGAGATGTTTCTCCAGTAAACCTGCCGCGGAACTTGAGATGTTCTGAGCCCTGGAACGGGCCAGCCCTGCCACCTCAAGGCGGACTAGCCACACCTGCTGCTTCTGTTGAGGCCTGGACTCTGGCGCTGTTTGAGGCCGGGTCCAGGTGTGGAGGACTGAGGCCTGGAGCTTCACCTAGGCCTTTGGGAGGGAGGTGTCGTGTCAGGGCTGGGCCGTAATGGCTTCTACCTGTAAGTGAACCAGAAGAGAGGCTCTCTACTGTTCCTTTTCAGCCTCTTGGGGCACTGGACACGTGGTAGGGAGAGAGGTGTGGAAAGGCCTATGATGTAATGACTTCCTGCAGTTGGGCATCCAAACAGATTAACTCCTGTGCCCCTGCTGGGCTGCTGATACCCAGCTGCTTTGCTCTTCCTGGCACCTCATCCTCCTGGCCTCTTTCCCCAAGACATGAATGTGTCAGTACCAGGCAGAGGAGTCCTGTACAGTCGGAGATACATATGGCTTATCGGTTGCTTCTATTTGTTAGTTAGATTTTTTTTTTTTAATTAGGTAGTTCCTTCCTCATTCAGTCCTTTCCTTGAATGTCTTTGGGGAGCACTGTATCTTCCTGGGTTCCAGTAGGTGTATACATTAAGAACAGTTTAATCTTGGTGGAGAACTGGAGCACTGGAGAGGAAATCTCTTTGTGAAAAAACTAAAGAATTTAGTATGTTGAGTTTTAATTTGCTTTAAAAAAAAAAACCCTTGCAAACAAAGTATCTTTTTTAAAAAATTTTTTATGGCTGGTATTGGAGAGGATTTGTTGAGATACTTTAAAAGCAAAACGTATGCTTTGAAATTATTCCACATATCTGTCTCATTTCCTTTAACAAATGCTGACATTATGAATCTTACATTTGATTTAATTTTACAGCTTTGCAAAGGAATGCCAGTTGTGTGATATGAGGACCATTTCCAGAAAGCTTGAGAGTGAATTCCGTTTCAAAGCAGTGCTACTGTGATATCTTAAAACTAAGTTTCTAAGTGAATAGCAAGGGTTAATCTCAGGGTATAGTGTCAGGAAGGGGTGAGTTTCAGGATCTAAGAAAATGGATATAGGGGTTTGGAATATTTTTCAAATTTCTCAACTTGAAATTAGTCCTGTATATTTTGAGTTTGGTGCAGAGAATCTGCTTTTAGCTTAAATAATTAATGTTGGAAGGGTTTTTACTTTTCCTTTGATTTTTAAGTTTACACAAGTAGTTTAATCCCACAAGTAACATCTCTAGTTATTGTAGTTAAAGATAGTAATGGTTTAATAGCATTTGATTTTTTTTTTTTTTTTAAAGATCTAGGTGAGAAAGTAGTATTACCAAAAGTAGCTATGAATTGTGATTCGGTTAATTATATTTTCATGTAGTTGCAGGACTTGCAATAGAGATTTTGGGCCTAGTCCTAAAATTTGTGGTTTTATGTCCTTAACCTTTTTTTTTTTTGGTCTCGTGGTTTCTTTTTCCTTCTCTGCTATCTCATTTCTCTCTCTCCCTCTCTTTTTTTTTTTGGTTGAAGTATAGTCAACACACAATGTTAAATTAGTTTCCGTTTCATCTCTCTTTAAAACTTATGAAATACTGTAAATTGAAATTCAGGTCTTAATATGTCTAATACAGGACATAAAGTAAAATATTTATATATTTTATGTAAATAGAATTATTTTTGCTTTAAGATTTTACATTAGTTCTATTTCTGAGTATCACATGATAGCTAATCCTTGAAGACTATGGGGATATAATTTAGTTAAAGAGTTTTTGTAAGATGATCTTCATCAAAAGATGCACCCATGCAGGAACTTCCAAATCTTTGATGATGGAGAAAGCCCTTTGAAACTGGGCCTGGTTTCATATTCCGATTATGACTAATAGCCAACCTTTTTTTGTGCTTGTGGTTTAGTGGGGGTGGAAGAAGAGGGAAAAGGGAGAGGTCAGGAGCTAATTGTGACCCATTTCCATGCGTCCAAGTTTCAGGAGTCGATTCCTATCATGATTAGTCATTTTGAGAGCGTGCGTGTGCATTTAAACCACACTGCTTTCATTCTGAGTTATGCATTAGGGTTTTTAACTTCTAAAAATGTCTAGAATTCAGGTTAACCTCTCTTAGTCCTGTGAGCACATAGGTACAGTATGCAGGGTTTAGGCCTTACTTTTGTGGCTTTTTGGGCTATTGCATTATGAGATCCTGTCACCAGAATTATCACCCTAAAATTAGAGAATAAAAGAATTAGGAAAGAGGCCTTGGAGATCAGGATTAGGACTAGTGGTTTGAAGCGCTGGTTGCATATTTGGATCACCGTGGGAGCTTTTAAAAACTAACAATACCTGGAGAATCGGTTTTAATTGGGTGGGTCTGGGGCTTAGCATTGGTGTTTATTTTATTTTTTTAAGTTTCTCAGGTGATTCTGATGTACAGCCAGGATGAGGTTTGCTGAGATAGTTCAACTCCTTTATTTTATAGGTGAAGAACCTGGTTCTTAAGGACTTCTCTAAGATGACGCAGCTAGTTAGAGAAGTAATTAGCTGTAGTTCTGGAGATCTTTAAATTGACCATTTTTTTGAGGGTTTTTTACTAAGTAACAAGTAGTCTTACATAAGTAGAAGATGCTTTCCTGAAAAGCATATTTGCCTCTCAGTTTAAAAATGTCTTGGTTATTAGTTCAGCATCAGAAAGACAGATGAATATTGATGGAGGTTGATTGAGTTTGTCCCATTTGTATAGCATTCACTGTCTATCAGTACAGGTACTTAGGAACTGTGAAGTGATGAAGGTGGCAGAAAAGATAGCCTTTTAACAAAAGAAGGAAGTTCTTGGTTCACTTAGGTTTGTAAGATACATATTGTGCCAGAGAGAAAGGTGTTGGCTATTTCACAGGTTCCCTTACCTCAGGCATTAAAGTAGAAATGAATAATCAGTTGTGGTTAAGAGGGGAAAAGGTTACATTTCCTTTAATTCGGATTAAGCTTACTTGCACTGCACCACCCCTAATTAAACTGCTATGTTCTCTTGGTTCCTCCTGTTGTGGGACAGACCTCTAGGATTCCAGGGTTTACCTGTTAAGGCCTATTTATCGCTATTCATGTCCTCACACCCACACACCTGCTTTTCACAGGGGATTAGGATATGATTACATTAGGCAGCCATGAGTTTCTGTGCTGTTTCTCACAATTTCACAAATGTAGGATCTTGTGCGTATGACGACTTCTGCTGTGGAGGATAATTCTGCAAAAGACGACGTCTTCTTTCATGTGAGATGTGTGCTCTTGCAGCTTCTCCCCAGGGTAAAAAGATGAGGGCCCACCTGCCACATGATGCTTGTTGATGTTCTCGTTCTTTAGATTAATGCATCCAGTTCCTTCCCAGCATACTGTATTAAGAAAATATTATTTTATCTGCAACTTTCATGTTTAAAAATATGTTCTTAAAATTTCAGAATGACAAAGTTGTGATAATTCCACGTTGGCTTGTAATTTTGGCCTCAGTCACCTTTTGGAGTAACTCACCAAAGGGCCGGTTCTGGTCGTGTGTGAGGAATACGTCTTCTGCTTGGCCCATGTTGCCAAAATGCTGTTTTGTAATTTCCTTTGGCAGTACTCTTTGTCAGTGATTCTCAACGAATATACTTCCTCTTCCTACAGCAGCAGTACACTAGGGGGACTGTTTTTCCTCTTTTTCAAAGCTGTGTCATCGACGTATGAAGTGAAGAAATTGGCCCTTTTAAACTTTGATCTGTGAGCCCTATGTAGCAGAGAGACTCTTTAAAAAAGAAGCTAAGTGTTTGTTTTGATATGTTTATCTCCTTCTTAGAAAATGAAATGAAACTATGCAGGCTTATTTTTAGGAGATTTTAGGAGGGTTCTATTTTAAGAGAATGACACCATAGAAGAACATCTTGTAGTTAACTTTTTAATACGTGTGATTCTTACTTAAAACCTGCAAGATACTTTTATTTGGAAAATTAATGAAGAGTCCTTGTCCCACTGAAAAGTCATTTATTTGGTCTGGAAAAAGTTTAGCAAACACCGTCCATCCAAAGATCTTCATAAAAATGCAAAGGTAAGACTGTTTCAGTCTGTGTGCTCTGGCAGGGTACCCTGCTTACCGTACCATTGCTTATCAGATTAGATTCCCAGGGCTAGAGAGAATATGGAATTTATTTTGTTTTCCTATCTTACCCATCTTGCCTGTGGGGAACAGACTCGATCCTATTCTCGACTCCTCATTTTTCTCCTGACCTTTTCCTGTATCACAAGTCCTGAAGAGCCACTTTGGCTTTTTGCTGTTATGAAAGGAGCTCAGAATGACATATATAGGTGGGTTTTTATCTCTGTATCCCTGTATCTCTGTAGTTTAGATACATGTGGATTAGGGTCAGTGGACATTATAGCTGGTGTACAGTAAGTGACTACAGATTAGAAAGAGAAAACCTTTTTACTTATTTTCATGATATGCCATTTTATTCATCAAATACTTATGAGAGGCGTACCGTTCACAGGGCATTCTGCTGGGTCTCAGGGATATAGTAGTAGCACGAGGCAGAGGAGGTCCCCGTTCACAGGCTTTAGGTTCTGTTGGAGGAAGAAAACAGAAAATAAACGTGCAAATCTGTTCTGTGAACTTGTCATTGTCTTTGCCTTTTTTCACGTCTGTACTTCTGCTTTCCTCGATACTTCAGCCCTCTGTGGAGAAGTTATTGGCAAAAGGCAAAGTTGATGTTGAACTCTGGCTTGGAGCTGGTGTTTAATTCTCTGCAGATCATTTTCAGCTTGCTTTGGAGATGCGGGGCCACTCTAGCATGGCTCCTGTAGTTTGGGTTTGTTTGGGAGAAGCTGGGGCTTTCCCGGGCCATCTGGATTAGAGCACACCTGTGGTCCTAGCCTGATCTGGGGTCTCCAGTTCTGTTTTGTGGGGCCTGGTGATAGGACTGGCCTCCGTCTGGAGTGGAGGTGGAGCCTTGATACAGCTGACTCATCCACATTGCTTCTTGCTTCAAATTTAGAACGAAAAGAGGTTTTAGAGATCATCTAACTACTTCATTTTACAGGTGAGGAAGCAGGACAAGAGCATGTGAGTGACTGGCTCAGGAGCCTACAGCCAGCAGAGATGGAGCTAAGAGTGTGTCCGCGCGAGCCTTGGGCAACAGTGTTCTGTACTGTCTGCTGTTAACCATTGTGGTTTCACAGCTGTTCGTGTCAGTGCCTCCATTTCTGCAAACTCTTACTTCATTTGCTCGCCTCTGCTTCCCCTCCTCCCTCCTTAGGCTGGCTCATGCTAGAGAAGCTGCGTTGCTTTTTTAGCATTCCCCATCAGTGTTCTCAGCTCACCTTGCTGAAAAAGCCATCTGTCTTAAGCCCACCACACCCTACCATGCCCAGCCCTGACTCCCACCTATTTCTTTTGTCATTTTTCTGTGACTCCTGTATATTCCCAAGGACAGGGTAAGAGCCTCCAAAACATGGAATGTGTCTACCAGACAAAAACATTTCTGATACTTGGAGCTGTTCTTGGAATCATTGTGTCCTTAGCCCATAAAGATAGCCTTGTTCTGGGACTCTGACACTGAAAGGAGATGATGTGATTTGGGACTAAGGTGACATCATGTGTACAGTCTCTTGGATACTTACAGCTATGAAGTCTTGGACCTCCTAGCATTAACGTTGATGGGATATAGTGTAATCATGAAAGGATTCTCTGCTGTCCAACGCATTTCTTGCAGGTCTTGTTTCCTAGTGTTAGCAGTCCCTGAAAACTTCATTAGTGCCAGTCACTACTCATCATAGAAACTGAGGAAAACCTCGATCTAGGAATGACTTCATTTAGAGAAAGTTGAAATCAAGTCTGTTTTCCGTGTGTGTACCCCACTGATGCTGCATCAGTATGCCCTCTCTAAAAATAGTCACCATAGGATTGTTCGGCCTAAAGTTCACTTATGCGCTTCTTACAGGAGCAGAGCTGTTGTGTAAAACTAAGTTGTCCATGATGTTCTGCATTTGGAGACAGAAGTCCCAGATATAAAACTTGAAGTTTTATTTCCATGGATTGGAAAATAGAAGTCACATATGAAGAAGGAAGAGACGGCAAGCACTCTCTGAGATGGATCTTTTCAAAGCCAGTCTGTAGCTCTTCCGAGTTAAGAGTTTTCTTAATAGGTGGTTAGGCTGTGATTATGATAGAAGACCCCAATTCTGATGGCGTCATTACTGACAGACTCAGTATCTTTTTTTTTTTTTTTTTTAAAGATTTTATTTATTTATTTGACAGAGAGACAGCCAGCGAGAGAGGGAACACAAGCAGGGGGAGTGAGAGAGGAAGAAGCAGGCTCATAGCAGAGGAGCCCGATGTGGGGCTCAATCCCATAACACCAGGATCACGCCCTGAGCCGAAGGCAGACGCTTAACCGCTGTGCCACCCAGGCGCCCCCAGACTCAGTATCTTTAACGATTTTATTCTTAACCGAACAACCTTCATTTCTTAGTGTCATGATTTCCCCAGTTGGAAAAAGAAGTACGGTAGCAGGCATCCATATTGTGATGTATCACTCCTTCTTGATAAAACACAAGTGTATGATTGGTGCATGTTTCAAGCTGGGCTTTTCCAGAGAGTGTGTCTTTCACTTTCTACTCAGACTTTTTTTTTTTTTTTTTTAGATTTTAATCTTGGGACTTTTCCTTTGCAGTTTGTCAGTTACTATTATGGGATAACATTAAGTGAAATGGACTAACTTCCCCTATGGGCTATGGTCCTTGCAGTAATTTGCTACTCTAGTGATTGCCTATGATGAAGAAGGCAGGTTATCTTCTAGGGGCTCACCATGCCTGGGTGTCCACATGCACCGTAGTCCTCCAGTGGAGAGGTGCGCACAGAGCAAGGAAGAGTTCTGGCACACTTGTAGGGGGCAAGGCCGATGCAAGAAGGAACTTCTCTGCAAACAAATGGAATGCATTAGCTTTCCTTTGGAGTAAACCTATAATCCAACAGAGATGGCTTTGCAGTTTTTAGTAGTTGTTTGGAATTTTTTATTTCTTAAAAGACCTTTGCGCGTGCACGTGTGTGTGTGTTGAGGGAGAATCCACATCATATCTTTCATTGTGTTTTAGATGTCTAGTGAAATTAATAACTTGTCTCCTGAAGCCATTGATAATTTACTTTAAATTCAGAGCCAGCAGAGGGAGTACACAAGTCTTTAAGCTCATCTCAAGTATTTTTTTCCCCAGAAAGCTGAAATAATACCTTGATTAAAATAAAAAGAACTGTGATATTATAGTGCTTTCCTGTAGGTTTATATCCTTATTAGAAAAGGATAATTTGGGGAGGGGGCTGTTAAAAACCTAAGGTAATTTTTTTTTTTTAAAGGAAACCTTGGTCTTCTGAGACTCATGGTCTATTTTCCATCCCCAAACAGTTAAATGAAAGTACTTTTTACTGAAAAATATCCTTCCCTGTCTTTCATCTTTTTTGCTGTTCCATTCCTGATGATATGTACGAGTGTTTATACCTAATAACAGATTTTTCAGAGTATGTCAATTGTCTGGGCCAGTGGAATGTTGTTTTTTAGTGCTATTTTGAATGGGACTCTGTGTGTGTGTGTGTGTGTGTGTGTGAGAGAGAGAGAGAGAGAGAGAGAAGATTTTATTTGAGAGAGAGCACACATGTGTGAGTTTGGGGGACAGAGGGAGAGAATCTTTCAAGCAGACTCCCCGCTGTGGGTGGAGCCCATCTTGGGGCTCCATCCCGAGACCCATGAGATCATGACCTTAGCCGAAACCAAGAGTTGGGTGCCCAGCTGACTGAGCCACCCAGGCGCCCTTGAATGGGACTTCTGATATTTTCCAAGACTTCAGTTTCCCACAGGTGAGAGAAAGGCAAAAGGTACATTATCTCTAATTCAGATTGGAAGTAATCCGCTGGTGAATTTGAATTTGAATTTTGAATATAACTTTGAATTTTTTTTTATATTTCTGTAATGCTGTGATTTATCATCTCCTTTCACTTTGCCTCATATTTTGGTGGTAGTGGTTTATTTTTTAAAAGATTTATTTATTTATTTGAGAGAGGGTGAGAGAGCTTGTGTGTGCCCGTGTGCCTGCACGTGGTGATGGGGAGGGGCAAATGGAGAGGGAGAGAGAAACCGAAGCAGACTCCATGGGGATTGAGAAGTCCCATCTCACGACTGGGAGATCAGGACCTCAGCCCATACCGAGTCGGAAGCTTAACCAACTCGGCCACCCAGGCGCCCCATTGTGGTGGTTTATTTTAATTTGGGAGTTGTAGTGGGCTGAATGGCGACCTCCCAAATTCCTGTTCATCTGGAACCTCTAAATGTGACCTTATTTGAAAATAGGGTCTTTTAAGGGGTGATTAGTTAAAATTAAGTTATATTGGATTTAGGCAGGCCCTAAACCCAATGACTAGTGTCCTTATAAGGAGAGGAGAGGACAGTTAGATGCTGAGAGGCCTGCATGAAGACTGAGGCAAAGGTTGGAGTGGTGTGGTTCCTAGCCAAGAGCACTGGGCATTGCTGGGAGCCGCTTGAAGTTAGGAAGAGGCGAGGCCAGGAAGGCCCCCCCCCCCCCCGCCCCCGGCAGCCTTTAGAGGGAGAATGGCCCTGCTGACACCTTGATTTTGTACTTCTAGCCTCTAGCACTATGAGAAACTAAATTTTTGTTGTTTGAAGACCCTGAATTTGGTAATTTGTTGTGGTAGCCTTAGAAAACAAACACAAGAGCGTAGAGATGGAAGAGAGGGACAGGCAGGGTTGCAGATAGAGGAGAAGAATACAGAGTTTTATTTATTTTATTATTGAGATATAATTGACATATCACATTGGTTTCTGGTATATAACATACTGATTCAGTTTTTATGTATGTCACAAAATGTTCAGCACAGTAAGCCTACTTAAGTTAACATTCATCAGTGTGCATAGTTACAGATTTCTTTTTTCTTGTAATTAGAACTTTTAAGATCTAGTCTCTTATTTGATAACTGGAAGCTTGTACCTTTGACAACTTTTATCCATTCTGTCCGCCCCCCTCCAATTTTTTATTTAGATTAAAATGTTAACCATTCATAGGCTGCCTTATGGTAGTTTAAATTTCTACTTCATCCTGCTGTGTGGGACAGAAGGGAGGCATGAAGTCACCTGATTTCCCAGTTAGAACTACTAGAACTTGTTCCTTCCTTTTCTTTTCTTTTCTTTTCTTTTCTTTTCTTTTCTTTTCTTTTCTTTTCTTTTCTTTTTTAACAAAGATTTATTTTTAAAAATTTTATTTGTTTGAGAGAGAAAGAGCAAGCAAGCGAGAGAGCACAAACGGGGAGTGGCAGAGGGAGAGTTCTCCGGAGCCTGAAGCGGGGCCAGGGATCATGACCTGAGCCGAAGGCAGACCAACTGAGCCATCCAAGGCACCCCTGTTCCTCCCATTTCTAATGTGTCGTGGGCTCCCCTTCATACCCTCCTTCCCCCCCCCCCCTTATTGAATTTATTTCTTGGTCTATTTCTTGAGGCTGGTGGAATGGCTGTACTTGGGGAGTGTGGGCTTGAGGTTTACACTGAAGCCCATGAGTTCTGGCTGAGAGCTTTGGTCTAGAACAACCAGTCTTTGAGGGGAGAGAGGAGTCTAGGGTCCTCAGCAGAAGGATAGTGTTGAAGAAGAATCCTTTCTTCCCTGTCAGGACTTGAGAGGATGGAACCCTATCAGGTTCATTGCCATTGGTTTTGGTAGTAAGGCTAAGCCAGAATCTCTCTGAAGGAGCCCCTTCAGCTCCGCCCGTGCTTGGTTCAGGGACTTTCAAAGACTCAAACCTGAGGCTTCAGGCTAATGTCTCCTCTGTGTACATTTATGTCCAAAAAACCAGCCATCCTGATGAAGCATAGAACGCAGAGTGGTTGTCCTCATAGAAGTAGCAGCCGACCTATAGTATTGGTATAAGAATAGATGAACAATGTAGATAGTACCAAAATAGATCCATATATTTGGTTGCTTGATTTATATCCAACAGAGCAAATGATGTTGAAGAAATACATCAAGACATTGCATCAAGTAATTTGATATCTATAATGGGGGAAAAAAATGAACTTGATACCTGTCTTACACAATTTGGTGTGATTGACACCACTTCGTTCATAGACATAACTGCGTAAAGAAAAGAAAATCTTAAAAAAAAAAAAAGTATCAGCAGATATTTTCTAGGTACCTAGTAGGTGTTTGGGTTGAATTGTTCTGAAGTATTTAGGAATCAGAATTACACTGTTTAATCTTATATTTCAAAAGATATTTTTGTGAATGGGAGCCAGGATGATTTTTACAATAAAAAGGAGTCTACACAACCACATTTTCAGGCCTAGGTATAATAATAATAATTATAATAATAGTAGCTATGATTTATCGAGCACTAAGCGCCAAATGCTTAGCTAGGTTTTTACATCTAATGTTGATCTTGCATGATCGACATTTCAGTGTAAATCCCAATTTAAAGACCAGGAAGTGGCTTAAGGAACTTATTTGGGATCAGACTCGGGTTTCTTTGACTCTGGAACTTTTGCCTTTTCTGCTATGTTCTGCTGCCTCCTGGAGTGCGGGTGGGACTTTGGGTGGGGGGTGTACAACAATAAAATACCTGCCATTTCATTTACTTCTATTATTTATTTGGTGGGGAAGGTTGAGTTTTTATTTTTTTTTTAATTTAGGTAAATTTGACATATAACATTAACTTCGGGTGTATAACATAATGATTCAGTACTTGTATATATTGCAAAATGATCACCACAAAAAGTTTAGTTAACCTCCATCAGTACACATAGTTACAGAATTTTTTTTCTTGCAGTGAGAATTTTTAAGGTTTAGTCTTCTGGCAACTTTCAAACCTGCAGTACAGCATTATTACCTCTAGTCACCATGCTATATTTTCCATCCCCGTGACTTATTATAACTTGAAGGTTTGTACTTTTAGAAAACAGCTGCCATTTTAAAAGTTGCTATGTGCCACACCTTTGCGTATATTACCACTAATCCTCATAGTAATCCTCCGGAATACTGTCTTGAATGCATGTTTTCCGAGCTGTGGCTGACTGAGGTAACACCTCTCCGTGTGCTGCTGGGGGAGTGGACTGGACCCATGTGTTCTGCTCCTTTCCTTGATTTTATTAGCTAATAACTTAAGAATTGAGTCTGTGCCTGGCTTTTAGTGGGAGAGTAGAAGTGGCTTAAGTATTCTGTCAAAAACCTGTTGGTTTGGAGTTTCTCATTTCTGATAGGTCACTTCATCACATGGCCATAGTTTACTGTGGGTCAGATACAAAGTGTACTATTTAGTACGAATAGAGTGATACATAGTGTGTAGAAATCTTTTGGGTTGGGCTGTTATCTCTGACAAATTTCTGCTTTGGGAAAACAGGATATCTGTGCTTCTGTTGTATTGTAGGCTTCAGATAGGTAGATGAATGAAGACAAGACCACCAAGAAAAACGGATTTCGGGGGAAAAAACTTATATAAGAAGTTCCTGGCAGAAGTTTGGCTGCTGAATCAGATCTCATAACTAAAGGTATTAAAATTGTGAGGTGGTTGAGTCTTTGCAATGCAGTTATTGTCGGGTTTAAAGGCAGGTTGCCAAGGTAGAGACAGACAGTGTTGCATAATGGAAGGTGCTGGCCAGGTTAAAGTGTTTATCTCTACTGAAAAGTTTACTGCTTTTATCTTCAAGGTAGAGAGATGTATGGGTAGGACCTAAAATGATGGTTTTAATTGGCCAGGGAAATGGAGTACACATGTGCCCTAAGATAAAACATGGCTAGCAGAATACTAATCCTATGTGTGTTGGAAGAAACTTCGTAACTCTCAGTTTCATAGTAAAGATAGGTGAGTAGTGTCTGGATAGTGTCCAGAAGATAGACTGAAACACTGTGATAAATGTGGAGCAGACAAAATGGTTCTGCCTGATAACTGAATATAGCCAGGGTTCTGGGGAGGGTGATGGGCCTGGAGGCAGTTACAGGAGAAGGTGGCAGTGGCCACAGTGGACTTTTAAAGGTACAACCCTGGATATAAACCTGAAGTTTATGGAGGGCATAAAATTATATCCAGTAGAACTTATTAGATGTCTCCTTGAAAACTGGTACTATTTTAAAAAGATCAAGTGGATAGTTGAGTCATTAATTCACATAATTCAAATCTCAAACTGCTTTTAGGCTGAAATGTCCTAATAATTGATTTTTAAAATGATATTTCTTTCATCATAAATTATCTAGATAATTGCCTCAGTTCCATATTTCATATTAAGCTCAGCTGAGTGATGTTTAACGCTTCCTGCTGAATTCCTCTTCTTTAAGTTTTAATTTTAATATTTTTAAAAGTTTGATCCATTTTAATTTTTTCTAATACTGTAGTGGTTTTATAAAGTAAAACTCTTTCTCTAGATCTCTCCGTTAGACTTATCCGTCTCATAAATTAAAAAAAAAATTTTTTTTACCTAATTTAAAACTCAGGGTTGGTGTGGATCTAGAGTTTTTACCTTACAAGGTAGCTGTCCTGGGACTTCGTGCCAGCATTTATTTCCAAATCAAGGATTTGTTTTAATCTCACCCTCCATACATTTGCATCTATTTTTTTTTAAAGATTTTATTTATTTGAGAGAGTGTAGGAGAGAGAGAGCAGGAGCAGGGGGAGGGGGAGGGGCAGAGGAGGAAGCAGACTCCCTGCTGAGCAGGGAGCCCCACGTGGGGCTTGATCCCAGGACCTCGGGATCATGACCCCAGTGGAAGGCAGCCACTTAAATGAGGGAGCCACCCAGGAGCCCCATTTGCATCCTTTTTTTTCTTTTTATTAAAGATTTATTTATTTATTTTTAGAGAGTACGCAAGTGTGCCTGGGCATACAAGCAGGGGGAGGGGCAGAGGGAGAGAGAGAATCCCAAGCAGACTCCTTGCTGAACTTGGAACCCAGGCGACCCACGGCTTGATCTCAGGACCCTAAGATCCTGACCTGACCTGAAATCAAGAGTCTGATGCTCAACCAACTGAGCCACCCAGGCACCCCCATACATTTGCATCCTTGTATTTGGTACCCTTTTTTTTTTTTTAATCCCCCAGTTGGTAGAATGAGAAGGGATGTATCTTTATTCATTAGTTTTCAGTACAGTCTCATTAACAGCATTAATTTACCATGTATGCATATACCCATCTTGCAAATAAACGGACCACAGGCTAAATTTTCAATAAGATAACTTTTAAAAAAGTAAACATGGAAACTTTGAGCCCAAACATTCTTAATTTGTTTAAAAGAGTAATGAGCAGTTAGATTAGGTGTACCATTTGTGTAACACTGAGAAGCCTGGAATGGGCTTATGAAAATTGTGGGCCTGATTATTTTAAGGTTGTCTTCGAGCCGATTCCAGGGTGAGTGTGCTTGCTTTGGCGCACTTAGGTTCTTAAGCTCCTGATAGATAACTTCCTAGGTGAGCTAGTATACTGTTTCTTGAAATTAGTGGCCTAGATCAGGCCTTCTATCTCCAACCCTGTCCAATAAAGATAAGCTTACAGCCTTCTGTTTGAATAGATGCATGTCCTCTGCTGAACTGAATTATCTAAAGCAGCCCTATTAGTCTTTTCCCTTTCCAAGAAAGAGCCTTATTTCAGGCTGAAAGTGTATGTGTTCTGGGCCATACTTTTGGCTTTGCCACGTTCAACCTTCATGTTAGTTGCTAAGGTGAAGTTTGGTGCTTTGACCATAGGTATCATTTCGTAGGGTGTTCTTTGGGAGGAGGGGAGAGATTTAGTCTGATACTCTCATAAAATCAGAATGCTTTGAGTTAATTTGTGGGTAATCAGTACTGAATAAGTGAAGTATCATATTAAATTAGGAAAGTTAACTTGTGGTGGTGAAAACTATGCCTTCTAAATTGGTTTTAAAATAATTACTTAACAAATGGATGTTTTTAATCAAAAATTATACTTTTCATTTTTAAGATACATATTTATCCACATCTTAGTTTTCTAATCAAATCAAAAACTGTAAATTGATGAATTGGTTTTAACTGTTAACACAATGGAAATACATCTGAGTTTTTTTTCTCTGGGTTCCCAGTGTTTGACCTGTTTGTGTGAGCAGAGGTCATTCTCACCTGATGTCTGTCTGTGTTACCTGTTCTGAGATTCTCTGCTCTGTTGACTGCCAGTGCTGTGTTCTGTTTTGGGTTCATCATTCTGCCTTAAACAGGATCATAAAGCTTCAAACATTTTTTTCCAGCTTGTTACCTCATGCATCTATGCTAGTCAAGAAGGAAGAGAAGAAAATAACTCGGTTTTATCATCTGAATCATATGATTTTACAACTTTGAAAACTCCTTTGTCAGTGTGGTTACTGGGAAGATAATTTCAGTTATCAAGTGCTCTGAGTTATTTCAATTTCCTTCCTCTTGCCTCTCCTTTAAAATTTTTTTAAAAATTTTTGTTCAGGGTAGTAAATTTTCTGGCACATCATTTCAAAGTTGAACCTTTAGATGATTTGTTTGTGAGAAATTAAAGCTGTTTGCCTCAAGTCCCTAGTTACTAACACTTCTGAAAAAAAAAAAAGTACATTTTTTAAAAGGGTTTACTGATATGTCCTTTGGACTGTTACCAAGTCTTTGACAAATGTGGGCAGTTCCTTGGTCATGCGGCCATTTCTGATTTTTTAACGTGAAACAGCCAACAATGCTGTTGATTTTTAGATCAGTCTCAGAAACTCAGAGCCTCAGTTTTACCTGTTGTCATCCCCAGCTGCTCTCCCATTCCTTTCCATTTCCTTTGATGTCATTAGACATTATGTAAAGGGGACTCACTGCCCTTCTTCTCTTTTTCCTATCCACCTACTGTCTGTGATCTTTCTCCTACATCAGTGGTTTTCAACCTTGGCCACATTTGAGAATCACCCAGTAGAGTGAGAAGGGATGTATCTTTATTCACTAGTTTTCAGTACAGTCTCATTAACAGCATTAATTTACCATGTATGCATATACCCATCTTGCAAATAAGTTTGAGCCCAAACATTCTTAATTTGTTTAAAAGAGTAATGGGGGAGTAATTCTTAATTTGTTTAAAAGAGTAATGGGGAGCTTGGAAAAAAACCTGTGTCTAGGTCCCATCCTAAAACAATTAGGTTAGAATCTCTAGGTATGGGGTTTGGGCATCTATATTTTTTGAAGCTCTCTGGAGGTTATAGTATACAGTTAGGTCTGAGAACCATTCTCTTAGAGAAATGAGATTTTGGCAGTGAAAGTTATCAACTATTTTAGAATTGATTTTTAGACCTATTTCTATCCTCTCCTCCATGGGAAGATTACCAAGTAGAATTTGCTCCCTGGAAGCTCTGTATAAAAAGGAGTGCTGTCTAGTTGGGCTCTAAAAGAACAGTAGGTTTCTAAGACAAGCGCATCATTATTTAACTGTGTTTAACTAGGATTTCCTCCTCTACTTACTTTTATATAAATGAATATGGTTTCTTTAACATTTCCAACTCCCACCTATTTTTCTAGTTTGCACTGGACCCTAGTTAACACATTTTAAAGTTTTCAGGAATTTGTAAAAAGAGATGGTGCATGAGTCACAGTGGTTGAAATCATTGCATGAGACTTGAACACTGAGACACATAAATTTACTGTCCTTCCTTTGTGCACCCTAGCCTGATACACACAGGGGATCTACCATATTCTGATGCATTAAGTTAGTGGTTGTCAAAGTGTGGTCTCCAAAGCAGCAGCAGCAGCTTCACCTAGGAACTTGGAAATGCAGATTCTTGGGCTGAGCTCAGACATACTGAGTCGGAAACCCTGGACCCAGCAATCTGTGTTGTAACAAGGCCTCCAGGTAATTCTGCAAGCTGAAGTTTGGGAACCACTGCTTAGGTCATTTGCTAAGACTGGAATTCCTCTGGTGACAGATTGGGAGTCAAAAATCAAAATTCTCATGCCATCTTGGCTCCAGAATCCTGACAAGAGTGGGAAAAGATGAACGGCCATCTCATGGTGGTATCTGTTGAAATGTAACAAAGATCTTAGCCCCTTGGGTATTCTAGACTTGCCACAGATCGTGGATGCCGTGTAGCCTTCTGTACAGGGCAAGGACGCCAGCCTCCCTCCTGGATGGCCATACTGAAGCATCTGCTCAGGTACACAGACGATGCCAGGTGTTCATCCTGGTGCATGTATTATGTTCAAAGGATTTGTATTGAGGTTGGATTCTTGGTGTTTTGTGATCTTTTCCCCTGGTTTGTTTTGGTCTTTTGGGAATGTTCTTAAGTTTTAAGACTAGTATCAGACAGGGGAGTAGTCGCAGTGACTCATCCACAGACCAACGTGGGACATGTGGGAGAAAGATAAGATTAAAATGTGCTGGGTGTAATCGGTGCGGAGGGTGAGTGAAGCGAAGAGGAAAGTGATGCAGCTCTTATGAAGAGGTCAGAGGCGACGCTGTGGTGAGGAGATGGAATCCATGTTGGCTCAGAGTCCTCAAAGGCGCACAGCCTCTCCCACAAGGTGAAGCCAGGTAAAAATCAAAACAAGTTATTCCTGCTGTCAGTATCATTGGATTCTGTAGTCCATTAAGCTGGGCCTCATGATCAGCCATATCAAACATAGCTGATGGCTTTAGGAATATAAATAGTGCAAAGAACAGTGGGTTGGCCAGACTTGTAAGTTCATTTCAGGACCTCTTAGCAGCTGCTTCAGAATGCTGCCTGAGATTCATAAATACTCTTATATCTGACACATTAAAAAAAAACAACAACAACATAGGAATAGTTTGGATTACAAATTCTTCTTCTGTTAGTAGTGTACCTTTTCCTTCATGAAGCTCTATCCAAGACAACCGGGCTTGGATGCTAAGCTTCAGAGGGGCAATGATCTGAGGTGTCTCCCTGGGAATGGGGAGGCCAGAGAAGTTTCTTTTCTCACATTCACCAAGATTCTTGAGAAGGATCAAGAAGGCAGGTTCAGGTGTTGAGGTATCAGAAAGTTCATGCGGTGGTGGAGAAAGCTGCATCGAGAGACTCCGTGTCTGGGGCCAACATTTGGAAGATGTCCTAAATGTGCCATGAACACTGTAAGCAACATTCAGAGTTGGACTCCAGGAGATTGCTAGGGTCTTTCTAAGATCAGAAGTCAGTCAGATGCAGCTGGTGGGATGTTTCCCAAAACTGTCACTGCTCACAGATGAAATGTGTGTTAATTCGCTTCCATTTTGGTTTTCCAAAAGGATGGGTCATTGCTTCCATATTTGGGGGGCAGGGAAAGAGGCGTATCTTGAAAAAAATCTGGCATCAAGGATGCATTTACAGAGGAGTAAAGTGCCTTAAGGAGTAGTCAGGCTCATAAGAAAAAGCCTGCCTGGCAGCAGTCTAGAAGTCTTGGCTCCCAGCCCAAGGATCAGAGGGATCTGAGTCCTTGGCTCCTGTGGCCCAGATCTGAAGATGGTAATAAGGGACATCTGTCTGCTTGACCCCTCTTTTAAAATCCCCTCCAGGAGGCTGTAGAGGAGGCCTTTGGTTTTGAGAAGAAGGTCCCTGTGCCCTGACTTCTACATGCTGCTGAAATGGGGAGAGTTGTCACTGACGCTGGAAAGCTTTTATCCCCGCCCCGCGAAAAGGGCGAGAGCCACTGTATCTTCAGTCTGTATTGGTGCGAATTGGAGTGATATGTGCAGTCTCAGCCTTAGGTGTAGCCATCATTTTCATGGCTGTAACTAAAAGTGGCTATTAATTGAACATTTATTATGTGCCAGATGCTGCTAAGAGCTTTGTGCATATTAGCTCTTCCTCTTTACAGATGAGGAAACTGAGGTACAGATTGGTTAAGTGATTTGCCTAAGACTATATGGTTGGCAAGTGATAGAGGTGACGTACCTGCATGAGTATGTCTCTACTTTGACTAAATAAACTCTAAAATCAATGATTTAGCTACATTTTAGGGATTTTGATTTTATAATACTACCTGAGACCTCACTGGGCTGTTATCCTTATCACATCTCTCACTGGGTTTAAGAGTAGAGAAAGGAGGGGAGTTTGCATGATCTTGTGTTAAAATTAAAACAGATGTGCTCTCCAGGCCAGTCTTTCAGAGCCCATGAAGAATAGACTTGAGTGTGAGGTTGTAGACAAGCATTCACATTGAACCCCACAGACTTTTTTTTTTTTTTTAAAGACTTGCACTCCTGTGAAATGTAATAATTCCTAAGGAGAGGACTCTGCAAACTGCCTATTTTCTCCAGCCTGCAAAGCAGATGTAAGTGATATTCCAGGAAGGGTGACCCAGGTCCTATTTTGCAGATCGAGAAATGAGACACAGAGATGCTTTGACTCTGAACCACATCTAAACTTCCCTTGAGGACTGCTTTTTCTCTCCCTCTCCCCCAGGCAAGTGGAAGCGGCCTCATTGTGTTCCACCACCTGGTGAACAGCTACCTCTGTGTGGCCTGGCTTCGGAAGCCAGTGGATCATTTAGATCTAGGTTTCCTTCTTTTCTTGGATCTTTTTCACACTTCAAGCCCCAGGATATTGTGTGTGGTGGTTTAAGAAGGTGACTGAAGTAAGCAGGTGTTGAATGATGGAAGCATCAGGAGGAGGAGGCTAAGTTGTAGTGGACATGGGTGATTACTTGATTGGCAAAGAGAGATCTAGGAGCATGGGTGATGGCCCAGTAAAAATACCTTGGCAGAAGCTGGAGGGAGGGTAGTAGTTGTGTCGATTGTGAAGAAATATTAGGACCAATGGCTCGGCTTAGGACAGTTAAGCCATTATGTAATTTCTACAAAGAACATTATCAACACATACATACTCTCACTTAAGTGATATGAATACATTTTATGATTAAAATGTAGACAATTGCTGTCAGTCTGTCACGGAACCATGGAGACTCCTTTGGGGAGAAAAGGGAACCATAGCAGTTCTTGTTCTGAAAGGAAAAAGAGGAAAGCAAAGTTATTTGTGGTTCTGGGATGGTAAAAAAGTAATAATGTTCTGTGCTTTGGTAGTGTCTTTCAGGGAGTTCAGAATTCTGAATAATTTTTTCTTTGTCGAAGTGGGAGAGGCATTCTGTCTGTAAACCAAATCTCCCAAAGTCCCTGGTGTTTGAGGGGCAAAGGAATGAGAGGAATAGGAAACTTTGTATGTGCCATCTTTTTCCCATTATCACCCTGTCAATGAAAAATGATCTCGACTTGCTGCCAAGACTTTGTTAAAAGAACTTGGTTGTCTGGTATTTCTCATCTGCATGAAAAATAAAGTGTCTCCATTTTTTCCTGAGATTAATGATAAAATTTCTCAATACTTTAAAATATAGGCTGCACACTCTCTAAGAAAAAGCCCTAAAAGCAATCGAGGCTATTTTTTGAATACTTACTACACAAACAGAGCTTTCACTGTCATATAGAGACAAAATATTTTCCTTTCACTTTTAACCCCCATGGAAAAAAGGAGAAATCAGCCTTCTTTGGTTTGGCGTAGACTATATTGACTAGCTGCTTAAGCAAGTGCCTACCAGCTGCTCTTAGATTAGAGGGGCCATCCTAAACATCTTGTTTTCCAGATGTGGGAAGCAGGCCCAGTGGTCTCGTGACGTGCCCTAGAACTCGTGAGTGGAAGTGAGGGTGAAGCATGTGCTAAGAAGTCCAGGATTCCCAGTCCTGTGTTACAGTGGGAGACAGCTTTTCATCTAAGAAGTTGCGTGGAAATCTTTTTATCTCATTATAAGAACTCAGAAACATCTCTTTCTCAGTCATTGACTGATATTTTTAAAAGAGGTTGGACTTTTTTAAATGAAAATTTTGCATTCTACATGTAAACAGAAATGCCCTGAAAGACCTAAAAGAAAATAAAGGAGCTGTTTGTAAAGTCATGCATTTACCGTATTTAATACCTTTCAGTTAGGCTTTTGTCATATAGATGTAAGTGACTCTTCTAGAAGATATTAAGGGGTGAGGTTCTTTTCTTTTTTGAGGAGACAGTTTTCAGGGCAGACTTAACATCGGGTTTCTCTTACCTCCTGTGCATCAAGGTGGGAAAGCCAAGTCTAACCCAGAAAAAATAGTGCAGTAGGTCAGTCCATTGTTACTCACTACCTGTGTTAGGTGTAACTGGCCTTACTCCTGACCCTCGGTGCCTAGACCACCCTTCTTGGCGGCCCCACTTTATGTACCTGCCATTGCTCTGTCCATCTTGCCTGTCTGTTTCCTAAGGGATTTTCCAGGGGGAGGACTGGAAGCAAATTAATGCTAAATTAATGATGGAACCTCTGACTTCCAGAGCTAAAGGCTTTGGATGTCATCTGGTTTATCCCTTTATTTTCTGGATGAGGAAATTAGAATGAGAGATGTAAAGGAGCCTACCTGAAAGTGCATAGTTTGGCCACTCTTAGTTTTGAGCTGCCTAGTGGTCACCATAGTCACCACCACTCTTATGGAGGACAACCTGCCCGACTGCCTCATGAGGGTCTGTGAGCGTGCCTGCACCTGCCTGGACATGTTCCATTACACCATTACATTATTCTCTAGGGAGGAACAAGACTTTTTATTTCACTGTGTCCAGTGTGGAGGCATTCTTTGGAAGTGCACCTGTGAGAGGAATTCTTAAGTGGCCAGATGTTGCCTTATTAATCTCCAGACCTTGAAGAATGACTAATTGGTGGTAGCCCCTATAATCCAGAGTGATGGCGCCTGAATTTTCTCAATGGTTGTGTGAGGGTTATAACTTGGGGTAAGAGTTCCACTGCATATGTTCCCAAGAATAAGTGACTTTGTGCCAGAGAAGTGAGCACAGTTAGCTGGGTCAGGGTCTTTGTCAGCAGTTTGCTGCAAGGGAAATTTGCAATTGCACCAGGCTTGATGCTGGACGAGCCATATATTAAATGGTGTTTGGTAGACTTAGATATCTAGTGTTGGAAATTAAGTCCCCAGAGCAGCTTTCTGTAATATTAAAGTCTGATTGATATGCTAAGCTCTTTAGTAGGCATTGAAGAAATTTGGTAGTCTTTGAAATGAACAATTTCTTTGGCACTGAGAGCAAAAGTGCCATTTATGATGTTAACAGGAGATTTCAGTCTTGACACTGATCCTTGAAAGGTTTATGGCAGATGGGATTTCTAATGGTGAATTAATGGAATTTCTGTGGTGAATTAATCTATATGTCCTTTAAAGGTGAAATAAAATATGGCAATTTATCTGAGTCAAACTCCTGTAAACAAAGTTTTTTTGTTAACACAAGTGAGTGGATGTTCTGGTCCCTTGGCAGTGGGTTGGTGGCCGGGTTGCTGGCTTCTATAGCCAGGGCTAGGGTCTAGGCCCAACTCCAGGGCCCACATGATGTGATCATTTGGGGACAGGGCATGGGCGTGTGCTGCCTGTGCCACAGCCATGATTATTTATTCATCTGACTTATTCATCTGCTTTCATTCAGCAAATGTATTGATGTGTTGAAGATCAAGATAGATGTAGAAGTAGGTGTGGCCTTTGTGTGAGTTTGTAGTGTGATAAATGATAGGGGAGTGCACACAGAAAGTGTGTGCAGTGTTCCTTGGGAGATTTCCTTAAGGAAGGCCTCCGTGGGCCCAGAGTCTACCTTGCCTGGAAGGAAGGGAAGTTTTGCTCAGCTGTATGTCCTGGCACGTATTTCTGCCCATCCTTCATTGTTTTCACCTCTGATAGTGAAATTTCTGACAGTACAGTATGTTGTTGGAGTTCATTTTCTTTTGTTGATAAAAATATTAGAGTAATCAAAGAATTCCTTGCAGAACTTTTGCAACCCTCAAGGAAAAGTGATAAAACACAGACCCTGCTTGATAAATTCCAGGGTACAGGGAGGGGAGGGAGTTGTCCTTCCTTTCACTTTGGCTTTGCTATTTGTTTGTGTAACCGTGAAAGAATACTGAGTCTGCTTTTTGTAAAGGAGATAACTTGGCTCATCCCTAACATGCAGAGTGTTGGGTGAATTAATGAGTGGAAGGCACGTAATAATATGTGGCACTTATGTAGTCTTTTGATGATTTCACCTAAAATCTTGCCATCTGGAAACTTGCATTTACTAGGATGCAGAGCCAATTTTGGATGAGACTGAGTCCAATGTGTATTTAAAGTGGTTTAGATTTTCATTTGGCTAAAACTTAGGAGGTTATAGACTAATAGAATAATAATAATGATCGCTTTTCCTAAGGAGCCCTGAATAGCCTCAAAAGCACTTTAATGGGAGATAAAAGGCAGGAATCTTATTCTATTTCCTAGCGATGAAATTGAAACATGGTAGCCTGCACAGGGTCATAGAGCTGTCTCTTTTGAAATGAAAAGTTGAGTTCACAATCTATGGCTTTGGCTCTTGCTTTGCTATAAGCATTGCTGACTGCAAAGTCTCCAAGTCATGAAGAATCTTTGTCATCTTACTTTTCCAGGTGGAGAGCAGAGGTTTCCCACCTGGAATTTAAATTCTGCTGAAGGTGTCTAAATCCAAGTGTGATAGATCGCAGAGCTGGTCGGGGTTCACAGGCCCCTTGGCCTGGGGAATGGCTGCTGACTGTTGAGTTTGGAGCTTAGTTGGCAGTGCATCTGTAGCTCCTTGGCCCTCTCGGAGGGCTCTCTGCACTTCCTTAGCACTTGAGCAGAATGAGGCTGTGCTCTTCTTCCCAAGACAGCTGAGAGCCTCTGCAAGGTGTGCCCCTTGCTTTCCTATAATTTAGAGTTGCCTTTTACCTCCCATTAGAGTGCTTCTAAGGCTATTCAGGGCACCTTAGGAAAAGCGATCATAATTATTATTCTATTAGTCTACAGACTCAAAGATTTTAGCCAAAGGAAAATCTAAACCACTTTAAATACACATTGGACTCAGTATGATCCAAAACCGGCTTCCACAGAGTGATAGAGTGTGCTGCCCCAGGCGTCTGCGCCCTTCATTCTGGCTGCTATCCTGACACATCCTTCAGGGTGCATGGGGGAGAGGTGAGGGGCACAGGCTTAAGTTCAGCTTCTATCTCTTCCATCCCACATTGTCAGCAGGTTCCTTGCTTTATTATTGCCTTTAAAAATCAACCCAGATCTGCTATTCCTGGATAGACCCAAACTGATAGGAAAGCAAAGACCATCTTTACCTAAAGATGTTAATTTCAAATTGATGTTTGTTTATGCTCCCCTTATAATACCACAGTGGCAACGTACAAAAATATATGCTGTATGAAAGGACGAATCTGAGGGGCGCCTGGGTGGCTCAGTCGTTAAGCATCTGCCTTCGGCTCAGGGCGTGATCCCAGCGTTCTGGGATCGAGCCCCACATCGGGCTCCTCTGCTGGGAGCCTGCTTCTTCCTCTCCCACTCCCCCTGCTTGTGTTCCCTCTCTCGCTCTGTCAAATAAATAAATAAAATCTTTAAAAAAGAAGAAAGAAAGAAAGAGAGAAAGAAAGAGAGAGAGAGAAAGAAAGAAAGAAAGAAAGAAAGAAAGAAAGAAAGAAAGAAAGAAAGAGAGAAAGAAAAAGAAAGAGGGAGGGAAGGAAGGATGGATGGATGGATGGATCTGAGGGTAAAGGATAGTGTAGTGCTTGACAGGTGTTAGAGTTAGACCACAGATTTTGCTCCTGAGTTTCATAGCCGCTGAAGCAAAAAAGGATGTAAGTTAGGCTTCCAACTTTGTAATTGCCTTTAATAAAAACAGATCAGTTTCACAGAAGAAGCACGGCTTTTTCTGTTACTGAGAAACTTTTTCTCTTAGGACATCATAAACAGAACACTGATCTAATAGATGACATTCTCATATTTGAAATTTGGTTCTCTGGGGTAATGAGCCAGTCCGTTTGAGTGTTCTTTCTCAGCGGTTTATTTATTTGTCTGTCTAGCCTTGTAAATCCTTTTTTGACATACAAGGAGTTTGGTTGAGTGTGTGTGGCTCCAGACTAAGGGAGTGGCTGGGACTTACATATGAAGCAGTATGGGTGAAGTTCTTTGGGAAAGTTCTCAGAGCTGCCCATGGAGAAAACCAAGGCAGGTGGGAAAACTGAGGACTTGGAAGAGGTGGGCGGAAGGCAAAAGTCTTGATCTAAGGAATTGCCTATACCAAGAATAAGTAGCAGGGGCTCAGCAGAAGGGGCTGGGGTGGAGGGGAATGCTAAGGAGCTGGTATGTAGTTGGTGCTCAGCACAAGTGCACTGGCGTAGTCTAGCTTCCAGGAGGCCTCGGGGTGTGAGACAAGACTGGTTCTAGGGAAGGGGCTCAGGGGTCAGTAAGGAAACTAATGCTTATATAACAACTCAGCCCGCCCACTCCACCTCCTACTTCCCCCTCCTCTGTCAGAGGTCTCTGCCACTTAGAATAGTTCCTTGGGGCTGAATACACCTCTACTCGAGAGATGAAGGGATCCTGAGACTGCTTCTCCTTGGGCAGAATTAATTGGTCCCCAAACTGCTCAAGGGAGTGAGGTGGTTCCATTGAGGGGCATTAGGAATTGGTGAGAATGGGCTATCAGGCAGCACTAGGAGCTCTCTGTGCCCACCTGTGGTACATATATTTTGCTAATTTATAGAACAACGTATGTATGTGTGTATATATATGTATGCGTACACGTGTGCACACACGCACGTGCGCGCACGCACACACACACTCCTCAGTTTGCCTTTGAAGTGAAAGCTGTGGCTCAGTGCTGCCCTTGTTTTTCTCCCCTCCATTTTAGGCCAGTCCACGTTCCTGCAAACAGACAAGGCATTGTTTGAAGTACAATGTACTCTCCTGCTTTTGCATTGTCATCAGAAACTCTTGACAAAATGTTTAATTTCTCTTTGAGGTTATCTGCGCTTAGTTGACTTGCCTGATGGCACATTTGGTTCTGAAACCTGGAACTTTCCTTTTGCCCACCTGTGTTGCATTAAGTCTGTCACAGGACACAAATATTTTTATAGAAAAACTAAGGATTCCTGCATTTTGAGATGACTCAGACCAGCGTTTCCAAACTAGTAACGTTAACTGGGACACACGCTGGAGAAGGGTTTCCCCTCCCACCCCTGCAGCTTTTTGCTGGTGCCATCCTTCCTAAGACCCCTGTGTACAGTAAAGCAAAAGGGACCTGCCTCCTAAGTGTAAGGTTCCATCTTAAAATGAAGGCAGTTTTTAAGGCAACTGTAACATAGTTTAAAATTCTAGTTGTTGCAGTGATCTGCTAACCAGTTGCATTGCTTGTGACCTCATTTAAGAATGTGTTTTATTTCATCATCTTCAAATTAATAAATACAACAAAGGTAGAGGTGTGAGCTGTTTTTTGAGTAGTTAAATTACTTTTGAACTATTCTTTAATATATTTAAAAATTCAATTCCTGTTTCTCTCTGCACTTGGACTTCCTCTTTTGCTAGTGTGCGGATTCATTTGCATGGACCATTACCTGGTTATAATAGTATTACTTTTTTAAACTAAACTATATGACAAATTAAGATTTACAAAAAGATACAAACTGAGGTTGTTGTACAATCACATTTCTTTAGTTAATGAGGTGTTACATTTTAAAGAATCAGATTCCAGAAATTCAGTTATACTCAACTTTACAAGAATACATTTGTTACACAAAATGAGATATATGTGTGTAGACACAGAAAAAGCTCTCTCCCTTCTTCTGGTCAGCACTGCCTCTGTTTTGTATCTTTTTATTCCCTCGTCCCTTATCCTCAGGCTAAGAAGAAACTTGGAATATCAAGACACATTGAGACTCTCTTTGTGGTGAGTCAAGCGACAGTGTCCTGCTGGCTAGGAAACCGTGGTGTTGGCCTCCCAGAGTATGGTAGGTGGGAGAAACAGAAATACAGCTTTACTGGGTCTTGCCCTCACACTCAAAACCTCAGCAGGATGCTTTCAGCTCTGCTGGGATTATTTTCTGCAACTAGGCAAAAACAACAACAACAACAACACAGTTTGTTCTGGTGTCACCGGGAAATGGAAAAGCTTGAAGGAATATTTAAACAGTTTTTGATGGAAAGTAATGATAGTATCTTAGTTGCTTAGCATTTATTAAGTAAACATAATGTTGAAGGTTCTGCAGTAGGACATTTAAAGATTGACATTCCCGAGGCTATTTTCTAAGACCGAATAGCCAAACCTGTTTTTGGTCTGGTGGAGTTGGAATAGTTTGAAGCAGTTGTGTTCTGAGGAGAAAAACGGATGGCATCAAGGTGCCTGTGTGCTATTCCTGTGGACTGTTCTGCATGTAGCTGTTTTCCATGTTCCGACTCTACTTAACTTTTTCAGAAAATTATTGTTTTTGAAAATAAAAAAAAAATCTAACTGGTAGAGAGAAATACAGGCTGTATTTAAACTGGCCTTTGTAATTTTTCCTGGTCACACGCAGCCCACATTTTGGAGCTTCGTGACGTCAGGGCGCCCTGACTGGGAGTCTGGAGTCTTGACCGACCAGGCCTTGGCTGCCCTGGGCCACACAGATGCCTGCATAACCCGGATCCTTGTTTACTTCCTCTCCAAGTGCTGGGGACATGTAGTACTAGACCGAGCGCCTGCACGAGCGCTCCTGCCAGCGTTCTCTCAGCCCTGCCGTTCCTGTCTTGGAAAGTGCTTCATCCATGAGGCAGGCTTTTGTTCTTCGAGTGCAGCCATCCTTCCTTTTCCAGATTCCAGTGCAGACCTGCAGGCCCCCTCCCCCACGCTCTCGTCCAGCAGTGGAAGCTCCGCTTTAGCAGCTGTTAACTTGAAGAGCAAGAGGAAGAATTAGGCAGGGCTGGATGGCGCTGGAGCAGAGCGGCTGGTTGTGCTGAACCAGAGTCTGTGACTAATATTTGGGAAAGCAGTGCTTTCTTTAGACGCTTATGGGAAATTTAAGGGGCTTTTGGATTGTACAGGGTTGCCTAATGCGGATTCTAAGACAGCCTTCTAACTGTGAGTGTATTAAAAAAAAACCTTTCATACTGAATATTAGTCAAGCTTTAGGTGATCCTTTGCAATTTCATGAAGAATCAAAAGCGTGTTGTCCAGGAAGAAACTATTGCAAAATGAAGTGGTATTTTTTTCCCCAAGGAAACTTTTCACCCTCTAAAGATTTACTCTTAATCAGAGGATGTCATGTTCTATACAGTGTCATAATGAAAACCCTTAAGCATCAGTATTCAGACAACAGCCACACAGCTATGTAAAGTTAAATGTGAAGACTACAACTCATTAAGATTTCATTTCAATGCTTTTTTTTTGAGGGATAATATTCAAATTAGAGGAAAGCAAGGAGATAATGGATAGACAAAATGAAAGTATTTAAAGACTGTAACAGTTAAGAATTATGAATGGAGAATTGAGACTGATGTTTCTTTTCTTTCTTTTTTTTTTCAAAGATTTCATTTTTTTGAGAGAGGGTGAGAGCATGAGCAAGAGAGCAGGAGCAGGGCAGAGGGGCAGAGGGAGAGGGGGAAGCAGACGCTCCACTGAGCCTCATGCAGGACTCGATCCCAGGACCCTGAGATCATGACCTGAGCCGAAGGCAGATGCTTAATGGACTGAGCCACCCAGGCGCCTGAGACTGATGTTTTTGTCAGAATTTTGGATGTCATGCTCACAAATTCTATTATGGTTCAAAAAATATGCAGTTTTTCTCCTTTTACTCTTGGGATTATTGCTCTTTTATGAGACTCCTATTATAGCTTTCAGACTAGAGGGTACATTAGAGCCCTTTCTAGGTCAGCTGCCTCGTTCGATAGAAAAAAGCAACTGAGGCCCAGAACTTGGTGGTGAGCTCAGAGCACCCACTAGTTGATTAGGCAAAGTGGACAGGAAATAGTCTTCTCAGTCTAGGACCTTTCCCTTAGAAGATGCTGCTGCCTGCCTTTGTAACTGTTACAAAGACCTGCTTGGGCACGGGTAGGGCAGTGGGGGCTGAGGGTACAGAGATTTCCTTTTGCTTCTGGGGATTAGGGTTTCTCATTTCACAGGTATAGCTGGGACTCACTGGGAGATTTTTGAGAAACTCTGTTTCCATCTTTGTACCCAACAAATGGATAAGGGTAGTCCATTTACATTCAGGGTATAACATGTCTGTTACAGACAACCATCCTAAAGCTAAGTGCCACGTGAGGAATGTACATATGTTAGAACAGTGTTTCCCAAATTGTATTTCCTTGGAAATACTAGTAGTCTTCATGATTTTAGGTTAGGTTACACAAAATTTAAATGGTATGTCTATTTTCTAAACAGAACTTCTTGGGGCAATCCCACGACATCCTTCTGGTGGTAGGGTAACTCAGGAGCCAGCATGAAATCCAAAATTCTCGCTAATTAGGCAAAAGCAGAAGGATCAGAACCATATTAAATTGTAGCCCTGAAGTTCACGTTTCGGTCAGGCATTCAGGAAGCAGCACATGAAAATTTACTTGGAGACAGTTTCCTCATAGTTCTTTAGCAGCTTGGAATGACGTCTGGAGCAGGCAGTAAGCATAAATCTCAGGTTATCATTTTTCTTTCCATCTGATTGAACAAGTTATTGTATAGGGAGGTGAAACAAAACAAAACTTCGTGTTCCTGAAGCCAAAGGTTTTGTGGTGTGCACTTTATACAGTTACTTATGGGTTCCAGTTACCTTGAGAAAAGGGAATAATGGTATTCTTAAAAAGTTTTATGTATGTGTTTTATTTTTTAATTACTTATTTTAAGTAATCTCTACAACTAACATAGGGCTCGAACTCACGACCCTGAGATTGAGGGTTGCACGCTCTTCCGACTGAGCCAGACAGGCACCCCAGTTTTATGTATGTATTTTAAAGTTAACCATTGCTGCCTTTTTGTTTAAAAAAAAAATTGGAAAATTGTGGTATACTGATACAAAGGAAGTACAACTCAGCAATAAAGAGGAACAAACCATTGATAGAAAATATGAGTGAGTCTCAGAAACATACAGAAGAGTACATTTATATGAAGTTTTAGAAAAGGTCCCACTAACGCATGGGGACAGAAAGCAGATCAGTGATTGCCAGGGGCCATGGGGGTAGGAGGAGAGTGACTGCAAAAAGGGCATAAGGGAACTTTAACTTTGTAGGGATATGAAAATATTCTGTATCATTATTGTGGTTAGACTGGTGTATACATCTGCCCAAATTCATCTAACTGTGTGCTTAAAATGGGTGCATTTTCTGGTACATAAATTACACTTCAATAAAATTGATCTAAAAAGGAAAAGTTTAGGAAAGGCGGTTGGAATTTCTTGAAGAACAAATGGTTTATTTTGGCCAGTTTATTAACAGTGTAAACTCGGCCCTTTGCTTTCACGGTCCTTCCGCTATTCCTTTATTCATGCTTACTCAAGAGTCTTCCCTTCTCTTTTGCCTCCCTCCCTTTCATGATTTGAGCAATAGAAGTTCTTTCCTTTCAGGAACTTACAGTCCTTGTTAGTAGCAAGCAAGAATGAATTTTAAATTCACCTGAGATTATTTTTCAAGTAGGAGGTTCTGTAAGCATTGGTGGCCTTTTGGAATGGAAGTGTGGTGGAAGCACGTGTGTACGTGTGTAGAAGGAGGGTGTATGTTTCTCGGATCATTGTGCTGTGGTTCCTCACACCTGTGTAAGCTTCTGTGTGAATGCCAGAAGTGTCATGAGTTCTGCTTCTGGCATTTGTCTGCCACAGCTGGGGCCTCAGGTTGCACATTTGCTGTGGTTTCAGAGTCTGAGAAGCCATTTGTTGAGAAGGTACTGAGAGTGGTCTGTGTGGTAGTATTTCAGCGGGTGCCAAGAGGTGGGGGGGGGGGTCTTGGTGCTTTCACTGTTCTTCAGTCTTTAATCTCAATCTCAGCACCATTAGAAGCTAGAGAGGGCATTTCTCAAGCGTATCCTGAGAAATGGATGTGTGCTTAGGAATGTATAATTTAGTGGGTTATTTGAACATGTAGGTATCAGGAAAATTGTTGAGTGTTTGTTTTCAAAGTTCATGTCCTCCATGTACAGTCAAAGTTAGCCTCTAAGAAAGAACTAGCTTGTTCTTAATGGATCATGGTAGTTGGATTTGGTACAAGTGTTTTTTCTTAGAAGGGAGGATTACACGTTATAGTAACAAGATGTTCTTTTATTTCCTAGTTTATCAAAAGATGTTGATTGTGAAATAGGGTGTGCAGATATTTTAGATCTTACTGTTTTTAAATAGATGAGCTTGAAAGAGTGAGTGAAGATTGTGCCAGAAGGTTAACTGTGCCTAAGGAAAGCTAAATAATTGGGGGGGGGGGGCAGGGAAGGAAAAGTAAATATTTTTTTCCTTTGCTGTGTATTTCTTTTGGACATCTTTTGGTTTTGTGTTTGTGTTGTGGTTTTTTTAAGTTTGACTTAAAACTGCTAAAGCAAAGAGAGCAGAGAGCACAAAGCTATATGCTAATATTCTTCCCTCTTTCTTGTTGTCTCTGTCCCTAAACAGTTGTTGGCAAATTAATTTCAAATGAGGGGGAGAGGAGAATTTGAGATATTTAGATTGATTTAAGCTATGTGTTTTTTGCTTTTTTGTTTTTACAAAATGAAAACAGGTGAAGTTTGCAGAGCTTTAGAGAAGAAAAAAGGAGAGTCCCTGTTCTCATTTTCCTTCTCAGGAGAGTTGAAGGCTTTCAAAAGCATGTTTCATACTCCTAAGGTTTAGATGCCAAATAAAGAAAACAAAGCTGTCAAGTTACTGGAGATTTGGTTTCTTATTAATGGAATAAAGGTGTGAAATGGTCTCATGGACCATGGCAGCACTATCCATGTTCCCCCAAATCTTCTGTGAGCTAAGAGGCATCCAGTACGTCCTTCCCTCCTGCCTCACCTCAGTCCCATTTCCCTCTTTGCTTTTGCCTCCCTCCCTCGCCCCCTTCTTCTTTTGGCTTGGGCCCTGTTGTTTTTGTATTACTGCTTCCTAAACTCCAAGAATATAGATGGCAAATATGCACTCTGCCTCCTCGGTGCTGGCTCCTGGCTTCTGTGCCTCGAGTCCCTTGGGCCTCTGGGTCTGGCATGGTGTGGCATGTCACAGTGACTAAGCCATTGTAGGAGCTCAGGACAGCATGGCCTCTCATCCCCAAATCTGGCTTTGTTGAATCTGGCAGAGGTCCAGCTCTTTCCAAACTGACTCCTACTAGCCCTATGCAGTGAAATAAGAATGGGCTTCACCTGAGTAGTTTTGTGGGTGGCTCTCTCTTCCTCTGTGTGCTTACAGAAGCCACTTCAGAACGTGTGTGAGTGTTCTGTTTGTGTCAGGGAAAGTATGTGATTTTTGGTGGAGATGTTCGTGATCCAAGGTATTTTCACAGTGGTTCCCCTAACAGCACTAGCAAGAGCCAAGAGTTCAGTTTATCCTCCCGGTATTTTAATGTTGTACTCAAGGAGAGATGGGGCGGGGCCGGGGGCGTGGGGTGTGTGTCTTCCACCCTTCCCACTCACCCCTCCCCCAGACAGCTGGGTTTTGCAAACCCTTGTCAAGCTACAAGTTGTTGAGGCCAAAAGCCTCCTGCTTATTTTGTTGAGTTTTTGAGAGGTGTGAACATATAGTGTTTCTGGATAGTGATGTGGAATGCAAATAGAGTTTTCAGGAATACTGGAAATACTTCTGGAGAAGGAGGTAGGGTGAAAATGCTTTCTTTTTTTAAGATTTTATTTTTAAGTAATCTCCGCAGCATGGGGCTCAAACTTAAAACCCTGAGATCAGAAGTCACACACACTACGCACTGAGCCAGCCAGGTGCCCTGAAAATACTTTTCATTATAACGCACCTCTCTAACTCTTCAACTTAAGCTGAATTTAACTAGCAATATAGAAAAGCTTTGGTGCTTATCATATTGAATTCATTTCCCAAGTGTAGTCATTGTCTGTATGAATTACAGTGTATGTTTTTGTTATTAAAAAACTCAACACAAGCTATTGGGTGTGGGGGACCCTTTTGCCCTTTTATTATTTGATGTTTTGTTTGTCGTAGAAGTATGCTCTTTTGGGGGAAAGGCAAGTTTGTTTGTTTTAAAGATTTTATTTATTCATCTGAAGTAGAGAGAGAGCATGAGTGGGGAGAGAGCAGACGGAGAGGGAGAAGCAGGCTCCCCACTGAGCAGGGAGGCCCATGTGGGGCTCAATCCCAGGACCCTCAGATCATGACCTAAGCTGAAGGCGGACGCTTCACCGACTGAGCCACGCAGGCGACCTGAAAGGCAAGTTTGTTAATACAATTCCCAAAGGTCGGTTATTTATTTTAGAAAAGAGAGAAGTAACAAAAGTAAAACTTTATAGAATCTGCCTTTTTATGTTTCTTATTCCTAAGACATTAGGGTAAAATGTGCTTTTCTGTTTATAGTAATTGGTGTCTAAGGGAGCTTTTTGCATGTACAGTGACCTCTATAAGACCACACGTTATGAGACACCTGTTTGTATTAACATGCCAAGTCACTGTTTTACCTGGTTAGTGATGAGCTTCATGTTTTTGCTAGAAATTGATTTTGCATTAATGAGCCAAATATAGAATGTTTTTATATTCTAGTAAAATAAACATTATAATGGTGGCAGCCCTGTGCCCCATCATCCTGTCACACCCCCTAGACTCTGCTTCCTTCCTCCTATCTTTTTTGTATAAACCTATCCTGATTTTTTCTTCTTAAAATGTTCCCTTACTTTGAAGAATGCCCCCCGGACTTATAATCTGTCAGTGTGTATCATTTTATCATAAAGGTCAAATGCATGATTTTTTTAAATATTTCTTCTCTCCATTCCATTATGCCTTTAGCATTAAAAACATTTTTATAAAACCATGTTTGCTATATGCGATTTTGAAAAATAATTGACCCCTTCGAAAAAGTTGTACTGCCTATCTCCAGAAAAATGTGGTTACATAAGACATTTTGCATGTGATTTGCATATGATTTCAGGGGCTTAGGACCCTCTAAATCCCATACGTGGACTCCTGGTTAATTCCCTAATTACTTTTATTTGAACAATTTTTTTTTAAATCTAGAGTCAGAGATATAAGGGGAAAATGTCCAGATTACTTGAAAAGTTATGAGTTGCTGAAGGATGAACATCTCAAATATATTTTGTAAGCAGGGAAGGAAACTGTTTGATAAGGGGTGGGAAAATTTAGGCAGGAAATGGAATCAAAGATAGGAGCGCTGAGAAGGGACGTTTAGGGAAAAGACGGAGGTCAGTGTATACCTGTTCTTAGGAAAAATTATAGGAAGTTTGGGAGAATCTAGAACCCTTAGACTTATTTCCACATTTTATTAAAAGAGAGATCTGTGGTTCAGTGAATTTGGAAAATACTTAATATGCTATTGCCCTTTAGGGGCTTCAGGACACATATCTGCAGGTTGAAGTTCCTGAGAAGTCCTGCAGTAAAAACAAAACAAAACCTGTTTTACATAGTTTGACTCAGCATATCCCAAACAGCTTTAGATCTAAAGGATTTTTTCCCCCCAGAAAACAGTAATCAGCTGAACGCATTTTGGGAAGTGAAATGCTTGGACTAGATAAATTAGTCCTTTCTAACTTTTTGAAGTCTGAAGTATGGGTGATAGCCCTGAACCACAATAAGCAGAGAGAATTCCAAAGGACTGGAGAGAAAATTTCACTCTGGAGGTGGCAGCAGCTAAGTGGCAACATAACTAGGCCATGCAGTTGTGCCTTCATTTGTCCCAAAGGGGGAAGTGCTGGAATGTGGGTGATGCTGTCGGGCTATGTTGAGAGACACACAGCTCAGATGTTGTATAAGTTCTTACTGTGGCTACATGAGAAAGAGAGGCAGACATGAGACTGTTCGTTGAGCCATTAGAAATAGTGTCACCCTTTCAACTTCTTTGTCCCTATTAAATCCAGAAGCCCACCAGACTGAGAATAGTTAATGGGTGTAGGCATAAAAAAATTGGTTGTGATTCTGAATGTGGAAGGCATTTTTCTTTTTAGCTGTGAGGATGCTTATTTAAGAAAAATTACTTTCTTATTAAACAAAATGATTGTGCTGTCTTTAATTGGATCGGGACATCTCTGAGCTGCCTTGTGGTATTCATACCCATTCTGGATGATGACGATGTGAAATTAGGGACTCCTTGGGCTAAATATAAGCTAGCAGTGCAGGGCAGAGGGGTACTTTGATATCAGTATGTATTTTATCAGTCCCCTGAACCCAGCATTCTCTTGGTTAGGTACTCCATGTTTTAATATGTTTCAAGGAATTTTTTTACACAGATATTCTGTAGTATTAATAGGCTTTGGTGGCTCATACTGTAGACCTTTATGTGGCTGAGTCCAGCCGCAGCATGTGTGGTAGCCAGAGAGCTATTTCAGGAACAAACCTCATGTTTCCTCTAATTTTTAATAAGCACTTAGGTCTGCCTGACTCTTGAAATGTATCACAGAGTCCATCACATGCCACCTACTAGAGTACTAAAGAGGTCCTAAAATTAGAATTTATGCTTTGGTTTTTTAAAATTAGTGATTCTTCTTCCTTTCCTGAGACTACTTATAGTCAGCCATATTTGTTAAATAACCTCTTCTAAACCCATAAATTCGAACCTGGAATTTTGAACCTTCTAATAAAGAAAGCAAGAAAAAAACTTAAAAATAAAAACATAATTCCTGTCATGGAGTTTTGAGGTTCCTGATTATTTGGTGTGACATATATTTTCCTTTAAGGATCCAGTTCACAGGCACTTCATAATGTACCATTTTGTGAGTTTTTTTCTACCTTAATCCTTGCCTTCTTGCTCCTGACCCTCCCTCCTTCTGTCTCCCCCAGTTTAGGGAGGGAAAAACCCCTGTGCCTCTCTCAGTCTGAAGTGGTCTTTTTGTCCCAGAATTGTGTTCTTCAATAGTTTTTGTTTTTAAGATTTTACTTATTCACTTGATGAGAGCAGGACAGCACAAGCAGGGGGTGCAGCACAGGGAGAGGGAGAAGCAGACTCCCCGCTGAGCAAGGATCCCGATGTGGCGCTGGATCCCAGGACTCTGGGATCATGACCTGGGCTGAAGGCAGACGCTTACCGACTGAGCCGCCCCTTCTGTAGTTTCTTCCTCTTCACTTGAGTCACCTCAGTTCCAGAGGAGGAAGGAATGGATTGACTGGCCAACTTCTGCTGACTTGTTGCTACCCAGCTCTGCTGATACGGACGTTTGTAGGGTGGGGATGACAGGGGATTACCAAGCAGTTGCTGAGTGATAAACCGAGCCGAAGCAACCACAAGCAGGATGCTCACGAAAGAGCGGCTGGGACACACTGACCCATTGCTCTGTACCATCTGTCTGTGCCAGAGCCTGCTGGGAAATGGGAAAAAATCGAGGACTTTCTCTTGAACGTTAAGTACAACATGAGTCAGAAGCATAATTCCAAAAGGTTTTGGGGCTGTCCAGATTTGGTGGTGGGGGCAGGGAGGGAGAAGTGTTACACATTCTATGGTGATTGACTTACTGGAAATTCACCATCATGGAAACAGACATTTAGGGAAAGAATTCTAAACATGTTCTGGGAAGGCTCCCATTCATGGAATTGGTTTGGTAGATAAAATGGCTTCCAGGAATGCCAACCAGAATTCTATAGCAAGATGTGGATGGTTGGATAGACTCTTTTCCTGTTACTGCAGCCTGGTGGTGTTTGGAGACTTCCAACCTAGGGCAGGTGCTCTCTCTCTTCACATATGACCCTCTACCTCCTTTACTCTTAGCTTCTCCTGATAACCAGGAAGGAATTTCTCAAATTGTCATCTGTGCATGTTCTTTTCTCTCCCTTTTCTTTTTTTTAGATGTAATTAATAAAAAGATTACTAAGAGTTACTGTAGAAGAAACTTGAGGTGCAAACTGAGTTCATTAGAGACTTGGATGAATGCCGTCTGCTCATTCCTAGATCAGGATAACTGCGAGAACAAGTTGTTTTTATTCCCTGTTTTCCATCTTCCTTTCCCCCTGTTATTATTCCAGGTAATAAGTAAATGACCCTTTTGAAACAGAATCAGGAATGTTCTTTAAAAACATAACCTTTCTTAATGGAGTTTTCTTTTAAGACAGGCAATTTTTTTTTAAAGATTTTATTTATTTATTTATTTGACAGAGACAGCCAGCGAGAGAGGGAACACAAGCAGGGGGAGTGGGAGAGGAAGAAGCAGGCTCCCAGCAGAGGACCCTGATGCGGGGCTTGATCCCAGGACCCTGGGATCACGCCCTGAGCCGAAGGCAGATGCTTAACAACTGAGCCACCCAGGGGCCCCTAAGACAGGGCAATTTTATATAAAAGAGAAATATATAATCCTCCTGGGTATACTAACTTTGTTGTTTATTCTAGACCAAAAATAAATTAATTTCTGTACTTCTTTGTGCTCTCCGCTAGGCCTAGAATTGTGTGTGTGTGCGCGCGCGGCGTGCACGCATATCAGAACCGTAGTTTGTGGATTTCTGCTTTGAACAGTTCTCTCTTATTTGGTGCTCAGTAGTGAATTTAATTGTCAAGCACCATAAATAGTTTAAGATTATTGGCTTTTCATAATGATCTTTCACCCAGTATGTATCTTTCTCTGCTTCTGGTCTTTTCCCTCATCATCAGCCACAAAAGCCTTTCCCAAGTTTGAAAGTTTAACAGTTCAGTGGATTTGCTTTTCTAATACTCTTCTCTCACTTTCCTTTAAAAAGAAAAGGCAAAAAAAGATACTTAGTCCATTAAAATCTGACTCACAAACTTAGAAATGTTTTAAGTATCTGAGAAGCAAGCCTACTGTATACGCATCATATATAGTTGTTTCTGTTTCTTCAAATTCCAGCCTTGTCCCATTTCACTTTTCCTTTCAGAATAGAATACAGATATTATAGATGTTCTGTATAATAGAATGTAGCCATATTCCAGCAAGAAAATACTGGGTGGCTAGTTCTTTCTTTAAAGACCCATCTGAATCTGAATCAGCCTTGTTTGGTTGAGATTGAATTGCTGGCCAGCACAGCTTGCCCCTAGATAGTCCTGCCTTTCAAGACTTCTGAGAGGTAAGCCATTCACTTACTTTAGTTTTTATTGAGATATAATTGACATATAATGTTGTATTAGATTTAGGTGTAGAACATGACTTAGTATATTTGTAGATTGCAAAATAAGTACTGTAATAAGTTTAGTTAATATCCGTCACTGCACGGTTACATTTTTTTTTTCCCCTTTAAGCCATTCACTGAGTACTGACAAAACTTAGTTGTGTTATCTGGGAAGACTAGCTTAACACAAGTTGGTGTTCCATAGATATAAGCCTTTAAAAGTTTATTTCCTTTTATTATTGAAGTATCTGTGTTTGTTGAAAAAAATATTGAAAACTACAGATTGCAAAAATGAAGAAAATAAAAATCACCTATAGTTCAGTAGTTTATTGTTAACATTTCTTTGTGCTTATATCTCGGTTGTTTGGTTGACTGGGATTATGTATTCACCTATGGTTTTAACACCTGTTTTCTCCCTTAAGCCTCAGGAACTTGGTAGTTCAATATCTTAGCTAATTTTCATAGAGGAGGAGGAATTATAGATACTTTTCCATGTCATTAGATAATTGTTAATGATTTCATTTTTAAAACTTAAATGTCTTATTTTGAGATAATTATAAGTTTACATACAGTTGTAAGAAAACATAGGTCCCATGTACCATTACCCAGTTTCCGCCAGTGATAGTATCTTGCAAAACTATGGTACATTCAGTTTACTGTCATTGATACAGTCGAGATATAGAACATTTCCAAGGATTCTTCCTGTTGTCCTTTTATAGCCATACCCACTTAGTTTCCCTCACCTCCATCCTGGTCCCCGGCAACCACTAATACGTTCTCCATTTTTATAATATCATATCAAGAATGTTATATAAGTGCAGTCATATAGTATGTGACCTTTGGGATTGGCTTTTTCCATTTAGCCTAAGTCTCTGGAGATTTATCCAAGTTCCTACACATGTCAATAGGTTCTGATTATTGCTGCCTAGTATTTTACTGTATGGATATATCACATTTTATTTATCCATTATGAGTTGATTGGATGTTTGCGTTTTTCCAGCTTTTGGCTCTTTGGAATAAAACTTCTCTGAACATTTGTATACATGTTGTTGTGTGAACATAAGTTTTTCTCTGGGATAAATGCCCAATGACTTCATCTTAATGATGGCATGATATTTCATTTGTATGACTTTGTTTTTCATTGTATAAAATAAATATGTCGTTTATTTAGCTGGTTATTTCTAGATTGATTAAGGCTCTTTTCCCTTCAGTTTTTCTTTCCTTCTTTCTTTTTTTTTTTTAAGATTTATTTATTTATTTTAGAGAGTGCACATGAGCACAAGTGGGGGGAGGGGCAGAAGGAGAGAATCTTCAGCCAGCCTCTCCACTGAGTGCAGAGCCCAAAGTGGGGCTTGATCTCACTACCAATGAGATCAGGACCTGAGCCAAAACCAGGAGTCCTGTGCTCAACTCACTGAACCACCCAGGGGCCCCATCCCTCCAGTTTTCCTGCTGTTTTAAATACACTGTTGAGAATCTTATAGGTAAGCTTTAATACACATCTGCTTTTATTCCTAGAAGTGGAATTGATGCCTCAGAGGATACAGATTTTTTAAAGCTTTGCGCTTTTTTTTCCCTGTAGTATCTCTTTTTCTTTTACAAAAACCTGTTAAAATCCTACCAGCATTGTATGAAAGTGCCCATTTACCCATTTCTCATACCCTTGCCAACACAGAGCATTATTACTTTATAAAATCTTTGTAAATCTCTACCATATCCCCCCTGTAGCCACATGTACTTATAGTTTGACTATTAGTTTTCCATTCCCACTCAGCCCAAGAAAATCTTTCAGAGTAGTAGAGGTACCACCAAGACCCTGTTTTTGTATGAAGTTTGGGACTCTGCTGAAGTGGTTTTTTTAGAGCCTCAGAGGATTTGATGTAAGATGGGTATAGAGGGGCGCTTGGCTGGCTCAGCCGGTGAAGCATGCAGCTCTCGCTCTCAGGGTTTTAAGTTCGAGCCCCACGCTGGGTGTTGAGGTTACTTAAAAAAAGTCTTCGAAAAAAAATGGGCATAAAGAATTATAAATCACTCTGAGTCTGCCTGTTCTTGTGTGTTGTCTCTTTTGTATCTCCTGTTCATCCAGAAGAATGTTAAGGGTGTGCCACTAACACAGCCTTCAAAAAAGACAGACCTTTGAGATGTGAATCACTTTTTAAAAAAACTGATTAATAGAAACAATATAGGTGGGAGAGAGAGAGTGTATGTCTTGTTCAGTATAGTAGCCCATTTGTAGCTCTTAGAGGTGAGAGTTAAGTGTAGTCCTTTAATGGAACTGTTAAGAGTGGATAGAGTGGTAGATGCTTTTCTTCTCCCTTCTTACACTGAAGTGTTTTAGTGTTTCTCAGTGTGACTAGGCAGTGATTTTGAAGGAATAATATAGGGTGAAGAATGTTTACCAAAACCTGAAAAATGTATTTGTCTTCTGAGATAAATGAAATCTTTGGTTTGAAAATTACTTCTGGTAAGATATGGCAAACTGACATTCCTTTCAATGTAGACATTTTTTCTCTTTGTGTTTTGAGAGCTGTAATTTGTTTTCTTTATATGTGGATACCATATTTAAGATGAATCCAGATGATTTCAGTTGTTTTATTGTTAGAATGGCAAATCACTCTTCTCTAAGATTGCATGATTTCAGAAGAGATTGTGCTCACTAACTTGTTGGTGCTCAGCATCCTGTGACAAAGACCCCATTCCTACAAATAGATGAATTAAGGAGGCCAGCAGAATCTGGTATTTCTCTTTTCAAAGTTATAAGAATTCTTATTCATTCAGGCATTTAAATACCTTCTGCAAGTCTGTAGCTGAAGACTAATGATGAATATAATGAAATGCAGATTAAGGAAAGATCATCCATGAAAACTCTTCACTTTCTCAGGTATGATAAAGAAAAACTTCTCTTTTCATTTTTCCCAATTTATCATGATTCTTACAGCACCAGTGATCTTAACATTAAGTATCTAGAACATTCACACACATTTTGGCCTAGGAAGGGGAGAGTATATTATTGAACATCAAGCTGGTCATTCTTATATCCAGGTGTTGCATGTTTCTAAAATGTTACTTTTGGTTTAAAGGCATGCAGGAAGGGGATTCCGCTTAATGGGTGAGAGATCACTGGGGGAGTTTTGGATGGAGCATTGTCTTTGAGCTCAGCCTGTATAGCTTTTCCCAAACCGTCTTATCACAATTTTCCTTCAGGGCTGTGGAAGGGCCCTGGAATCTGTCACCTTTGTTGAAACTCAGAGTTTAGTTTTATTTTTGAAATAAAAATTTCTCTACGTGGTATATTTAGACTTTTTTTTTTTTATTTAAAAAGAAGTATTTTTATAATGATTGTGGAAATATCTGCATGTCTGAGAACTCCTAGAAGAATCTTTGACTATGAATTTGACCAAGAATGGTGACTTAAGCAACAATGAAAGAATATGATGTTGAGAATGATCAAATGCAAACAGCATCAAACCCTCAGACTTCTTTGACAAAAATGGTGAGGTTTGATTCTGATCTGAGTGACTGTCAGGAGACAGGTCAGCAGCATGCAGAATTAGTTTATTGAGGAGGTCAGAAGGTGCTAAAGAGAAAAACATTTTAAGCAAACAAGATTATTACATAAATATTTCAGGAAAGATTTGCTCATGAAAATCTAGAATTATAGTGGATGTAATAAGTAATAGAACTAAAAGACAGCATTATGTTTCTTGGTGGATAAATGAAGTAAAAAGCATTGGATTCCTTTGTCGTCTTCAGTGGAGCTTGTTTTTGTGGATTGTTATATCTTTGTGTGACTGTGTGGAAGAATTTCCCAACATATTTTGTGTTCTTTCTGGATTTGGATAATACTCAACAGAGACCTTCTTTTGCCTAAAGTGAGTGAATAGTTCTATTCTAAAACTGTATTGAAGTGTGGAGGCTTCATATGATTTATTAGTACATAATACTATGTTTGACATTGACCTATTTGTGAACAAGGAATATTCAGTTCACATTCATTGTTCATTATTGTGTTTAAACCACAAATAAATGTTATAGTTGTAGGGTCTGTGCTAGAACTGAACAGCCTATGAATTCAGCCAAAGAAAACAGCTAGCTTGGACGTTTCAGGCCTCCTTAAGTTTTTGAGAGTTGGGTTTTTTGTTGTTGCTTTTTTTTGCTTTTAAGTGTATTTGATTTGGTCCTTTTTTTTTTTAGTAACTGGAGAGTTGTCTGAATTCTAGTTTATCCCTGTGCAGAGGCCCTCACAGCCGTATCTGAATGTCATGAATGGGTAGTGATTTTGAGACTTCTTCCATTTTCTTGTGCCTCGCTCACCTGTGGATCAGGACAGCCCAATAAGAAGCGAGAAAAGGGTATATGTTTATTTTTTATTTTTTATTTTTTTTAAGATTTTTATTTATTTATTTGACAGAGACAGCCAGCAAGAGAGGGAACACAAGCAGGGGGAGCGGGAGAGGAAGAAGCAGGCTCATAGCGGAGGAGCCTGATGTGGGGCTCGATCCCATAATGCCGGGATCACGCCCTGAGCCGAAGGCAGACGCTTAACCGCTGTGCCACCCAGGCGCCCCAAAGGGTATATGTTTAAAGTCACATGCTTCCGTTTTGCGGATTTTCTTCACACTATTCCATGTGGGCATGGCCTCTTGGCTTTACTAATTTTCATTTTTAAGTGTAAGATGTTTCTTAGGCCAAAATAAGCTTTTTAATTGAGATAAACGAAGTTCACATATTCTCCATTATGGGGGTCCTTCTGTTTACTACTGATTTTTTGTGTACACAATATGTATCAGATACATATTTCTAATCCATACCCTAAAAGTTACTCATTTCTCAGAAAAGGAAACAGAAGCTTAGACCAATAAGAAGCTTGCCCTTCTAGTAAAAAAGAAAGAAAGAGAAAGAAAAGAATAGAAAGAAAGAAAAGAAGATGGGATTTTACATCAAATTATCTTAATTTCACAGATGGTTTGGGAATTATTGGAATTACCCTGGAAAGAGAAGATTTGTTTGTTTTTGTTTTGTTTTAGCCCAGGGAATATTGGGATGGGTCCTGTTCTGATAACCTGCTTAGATAAAATGAAGGACCGGGCAGGGTGGTGAACATGGAAATGTAGCATGAGATTGAAGTAAGACAGCAAATTAGAAGAAAATTTGATTAAAGGGAGAAGTCAGAAGATGCATTTATTTTGTAAAATACGGTGCTTTCACATCACTCAAAAAAAAAAAAAAAACAAAACCCACCCAACCAGAAAACAAAATCAATCTTGTAATGTGAACATGTAATGTGAGCAATAACTAATTGCTTTGCAAATTTTCATTGATAAAAGTTTTAGATTTTTTTTAAATGTAAGAATTACAAGTAAAATAAGACAGTTTGTACCACCAAACAACTTTGGTGTGAAACAGAATAATTATGCATTTAAAAGAGGTGGGACAGAGTCAGAAAACAATTAATTTGGTATCGCAGGTTTGAAGACTGGAGTTCTGTGTCATTTGACAGGAGGCTGATGAGAGCGTCTTCCTTGGTTGTCAGTAATGTTCTCAGTTAATGACTAATTGCTGCTCTTGCCCAAAAATCCAGAAACTCTGGAGATGAGGAATTCTTTTTGAAACTAATTCCACAGTGCATCACCCCTTTTGTTCACCACCACAGACTGTACCCTGGCTCCTCTTCCCAAGGGCGGTTCATTGGCACGTCTGTCTGGTAGGGCGGTGTTTTCTGCATAGTAATCAGGCCTCTGCAATTGTGACATTCCTCCCCCTCACCCTAAACTCTTTGGGTTCTTGACACACGGTGGCAATGCCACTGGTAGAACAAAAATCAAAAAGAGAAAAGGAAAAAAAATTTTTCTAGAATTTGATGTGTCTGCATAGTTCTGCCATGCTGTGGTTAAGGAAACTCCATTTAAAACTTTCTTCTTCTTCCCAGGAAGCAGCCTTGTGAATAGGCAGGTTCAGAAAGCCAGGGAGCTGACAAACTTTTTCTATTGCACTTAGCAGCCTGTCCTACTTCTACCAAGGGTTGGAGATCAGTGTGCACATTTTAAATGGTTAAAATTTGTATTTTGACCACCTTTAGTATGTGCTAATTTGCATAACTTATTTTTTTAAAAAGATCTTATTTATTTATTAGAGTGAGAGAGAGTACACAAGCAGGGGCAGAGGGAGAGGGCTCGGCTCAGGTCATGATCTCGGGGTCTTGGGATTGAGCCCTGAATTGGGCTCTGCACTCAGTGGGGAGTCTGCTTCAGGATTCTCTCTCTCCGTCTGCCCCCCCCACAAAATAAATAAATCTTTTTTTTTTTTAATTCCCATAAAGATAGCTCAACAGAAGTATCTTGAAGGAGGCAATGTAAGTTCAACCAGCAGGTGTCCATGTTTTTTGTTTTGTTATGTTTAAAAAACAAAAGATCCCTGGGATATTAGAATATTTAGGAGCAAGGTGTTGTCATTGATTCTTAGACTCACAGAATTTATAACTAGACTTTTAAATTATTAATTTGTGTGTTTTGTCTTGTATACCCCAAAGGGCATACGTAGGAGGTGAAAGGTTTTTTTTTTAGTCACATATTGAAATACTATAGAAGAATAATGTTTTCTACATTTTCTTCAGAAACTTGCCTCACTAATATTGTGTTTTCTGATTCTGAGAAGGTTACGTGTCTTGAAAATGGGATGTATTTGTTTCTAACCTGTTGATCTTGCTTTATTCAGATGCCTAGATGATTATGGATAAATTCTGCTCAGTCTCCAAAGCCCAGGGGAGTTCTCATATTCTTATTTTTCTGAAAATCCTGATGCTTAGTAAGACATAAGCATCCATGTGGGGGTTCACAGATTAAATTCCTTGGATGCCTTACCACAAATGCTAAGGAAAAAATTTATTCATTTGTTCAGTAAATGGTTATTGATGCCTGCTATGTGCCAGTCACTGAAATGTGTATTCCTTAACAGTGGATTACCCTGGAAGAGCTAATCTTGATATTATCAGTTCCTTAGTTCAGTACAGCAGCATTCTGAGCATTGACAGCAAGTCTGACCTTCATTCCTGCCCTGTTTGCTACCGTTTTCCAAGGACCTTGGGATTATAGAATGCCAGAGTTGAAAGATATGTAGGTAGACATTCTAGTCCAGTTCCCTCATTTGATTCATTATGAGTAATGTAGGACTCCATATGTATACTCCCAGTTGGTCTCAAGATCACCTCGAGTTTCTCTGATTTAAATATGTCTGTTTAATACTGAGAATCATTTTTAGAATGCTCGAGTTGGGTGAAATCTCTGGTTCAACCCCTTGAAAAACTGATAAATGACTAAATTGACAATCCTACTTAAAGATGGTTGAGAATTGGCTATCACAGATGTATTTTCTGGTATTACAAGTAGTCCTGCCAAAGAGGCTTATTCTAACTGGGAATTATCTTTTTTCTCCCAGAGGTGTAGAGACCATGGACTAGATTAGAGACACAGTCCAAAGAAAGTAGAAGGACGATCAAAGAACTTTTCAGAACTTGTTGGATTAAAAAAAAAAAAAAAAAAAACCAAACCAGTCCTTTTCTGATGCTGCTGTGATTTCTCTGTCAAAAGCAAAATCCAGAAACAAAAATACTCTGAAAGAGATCAGGAAACCAAATATCCTACCTCCTAGCCAACTCAATGGATTCTGAACAGAGTGTACCATTTAGGATCCCTTTTAGCTGTCTTTAGGTCTATTTGAAAACAACTCCAGTGTGTTCTTAAGTAAAAAACAACTTAAAAGCTCTTTTTGACCTTGGTACTTTTATAACATTTAACATTTCTAATAGTTCTTCAAAGTCTGAAGAGAAATAGCGCTGTTATCACAGAGGGAAAAAAAAAAATCTTAACTTTTTTCTTTACCCCTACCCTGGCATATTCTGAATACTGGCCTTAAATTTCCTGGACAGATTTGTTTCACTCTGAAGAGAGCTGCTTAAGCGGTTAATGCTCAACTGTGTAGCTCGTCCTTTTGTTAACACTGAGGTAGCCAGAGTGCTTCCACCAGCTGTGGGGGTTTGTTAGCCGGACCTCAAGATTTTTGCCTTAATCCAAATGGACAGTTACCAGAGGACATGATGCAGAAGAGGTTATTGGAGGTTAGTTCTTAAATGTCTTAAGATCAGCCTACTGTAATTCACATTCAGTAAAGCAGTGGTTTATAACTGGTAAGCTGAGTAAATGGATTATCTCTAAGCCTTACTATTTTTAGCCTTTCCCCAAAAATGAATGGTGAATTGTCACGTCTCTCCCAAAAGCTCTTGTTTCAGTGAGTGCTCAGAGACAAGATGGAGCCCCAGCGTGACTCCTACAAGAGGCAGTGGGTAGGAATGGTTGTGCTGACTTGGGATCATGTCCGACATTCACAGAGAGGCCTTGGGAGTTACATACCCAGGTGCCCGTGGGCCTAGGTTCTAGTCCAGGTTTAGCTACTTAGTAGCCCAGTGACCTTGGGCAAAGTTGTAAACTCTGAGTCTCAATCTCTTTAGTTTTAAAATTAGCCAAAATACTATCCGTCCTGTCTACTACTTTTAAGGTGGTGGTGACAAGACAGTATTGAGATTGAAGATGGTGTGATTAAGAAGGGGGGAGAGGACAGAAGGCTAAACAATAGGCAAGTGAATTTGTTTCTCACTGTATCTCTCTTTATATAATGCTCTGGATCACCTTTTTTTTAAAAAAAGATTTTATGTATTTGAGAGACAGTGTGTGCACGCATGAGGGGGAAGAACAGAGGAAGAGGGACAAGCACACCCTGTGCTGAGCGCAGAGCCCAACGTGGGGCTTGATTTCACGACCCTGAGATCGTGACCTGAGCTGAAATCAAGAGTCAGACGCCTAACTGACCGAGCCACCCAGCTGTCCCTCTGTGTATCACCTTTAAGGGTGAATGTATTTGTGTTTCTGGGTCAGCCACAGGGGGCAACGAAGTGATCTTAAATTGGAAAGCAGTGTTGTTCTTACCTGTTTCTTCATGCCACACTCCTTTAGTGGTGCACATCATCACCGGTCCTTCTGTTGTAGCTTAGAACCGGACAACACACATAGGTACGTGCTGATAATGTGCCTAGAAGATTTAACTTGACCACAGGGCTGCTCAGGAGATGTGCCTACTGAATTAAAAAATATATGTATACACAAACATATAAAGAAAATGTTGGAGAAGACCTGTTATAATAATCCTTCTTAATTTATATGAGTTCCTTACAGTTTTGGTCATTTGCACATGAGCTATTGATTTAGGTTCATTAAGAGATTTTCTGTTGTTTTCCGTTTTGTTTTTAACCATGCATAGGCTTTATAATGTATTATTTTAAATGGAAGAAGATTGGATGTTTTTATAATTTATTCAACTGTTTCTTCGCTGGAGAGCACTTGTTATTTTTTCCTTTATTTTAATATTCTGTAATATAGTTATTATTTTTTATAATTTTAAAATAAAAGGACTGCATCTAGGAGTCCCGTAAATTGCTAAGATTCTAACTGTGGACTCCTGACAAGGGAATTCACAGTAAACTAGCTATAGGGAAATTTGGCCACAAGAAACACAATAGAATTGAGCAGAGGATTCAGTGTTCTTAAGTGCGTACAAATGAGTATGAGACTGGACCTCTCAGCCCAGTAGGCTAAAGCCTCTTTACCTTTGTGCTCTGAGTCAAAGAGGAGGAAAGTATAAAGGACTGAGGTGTGTGTTTCTGTGTCTGTTTGGTTTTATATATGAGAGAGAGAGACAACACATTTCCATTCTGTGGCCTTTACAAGTAGATATGAGTGATGGGGTAGGGCTTGGCACAATCTGAAGCCTGTAAGTGCAGTTTAAACAGTTCAGAGGACAGCCCCCACATTTTTCTTGTGCTTACACTTTTTACGTTTTTCTTTCGATTTTTGTTCCTGCTCCTCCCTCCCACCCCCACATCTGATCTATGACCCAGGGAGGATGAAGACTTTTTTCCTACAGTCCAGCTGTTTCAAGCATTTGGATAATTTTACAATGAAATAAAACTGTCTCTCTAAAAAAAAAAAAATTATGGTGATTTATTTTGAAAATCACCTGTGGGGGAAAAGTAATTAAATTTATTTAATGGTATAATTTGCATACAATAAAATTTGCTGTTTTATGTGCAAAATTTGAGTTTTGATAAAGATACACAGTTGCGTAACACCATAATTATGTAAAACATTGCAAACATTTTTATCACCACAAATAGTGGCCTCATACCCCTTTTCAGTCATTCCTCTCCCCCTGCTCCTGGCCCCTGGCAACATCTGAGCTGCTTTGGCCTTTTCTAGAATTTTATGTAAATGGAGTCATACTGTATGTAGCTTTTCATGTTAGTTCCTTTCACTTAGCATAGTACATATAAGATTCATTCCCATCTTTTATCAGTAGTTTGTTCCTTTTAATTGCTATGAAGTATTCCATTTTGTGAATATCCCATTATATAAATATAGCACAGTATTTTATCCATTTCCCAATAGATGGACTTTTGGGTTGTTCTCAAATTTTTTTTTTAAATATTAAGATTAAAGTTGCCAGGAATATTTACATTCAAGTCTTTTTGGGATATATTTTTTCATTTCTTTGGGATAAATCCCTAGGAATAGGATTGCGGGGTCAAGGGGCGCCTGGGTAGCGCAGTCGTTAAAGCGTCTGCCTTCGGCTCAGGGCGTGATCCCGGCGTACTGGGATCGAGTCCCACATCGGGCTCCTCCGCTATGAGCCTGCTTCTTCCTCTCCCACTCCCCCTGCTTGTGTTCCCTCTCTCGTTGGCTGTCTCTATCTCTGTCGAATAAATAAATAAAATCTTTAAAAAAAAAAAAAAAAAAAAGGATTGCGGGGTCATATATACAGTGTATGTTAATTCTATAAGAAAGCGCCAAACTGCCAGACCACCAAATCAGCGTGTGGGAGAGTTCTAGTTCCTTATCCTCTCCAACATTTGAATGACATGTCAGTCATTTTACTTTTATCCGCTGTAGAATATACTATGTAATGTTAGATATCTTGTACTTTTAATTTGCATTTGTTTAATTAGTAATATTAAGCATCTTTTTATGTGCTTATTTCTGATTTGTATGTCTTTGGTCAAGTGTTGAAATCTTTTGCCTTTTTAAAAAATAGGAATATTTGTGTTCATACTATTCAGTTATATGTGTTCTTAATATATTTTTAATACAAATCTTTTTTTCAGAAATAAATTTTGCAAATTTTTTCCCCCATCTATGGATTGTTTATTTTCTTAACAGCATTTTTTAAAGAGCAAGTTTTTAATTTTGGCCAAGTCCAGTTTATGCATTTTCTGTCCTAAGAAATTTTTGTCTAATTCCAGTTCATGACAATTATTTTTTCCTTATTTTTTTCTATAATAAACTGCATAGCTCTTAATTTTAAGTATGATCCATTTGGGGTTAATTTTAGTATATTGTTCATTTATCCACTGAACTATCTTGATACCTTAATATATTTCTGGACTCTGTGTTCTGTTGATCTACATATCTTTTCTTATACCAATTCTGCGCTGCTGTTATTCTGAATTTATAGTAAATCTTGAAATCAGCTAATACAAGTCTTCCAACTTAGTTCTTTTTAAAGATCATTTGGACTATTCTAGAGTCAGTCTTTAATTTCTCTAGCAGAATTGTGTATGTTTCAGAGTACAGGTCTTGCACATCTTTTATAAAATTGATCCCTTTTGTAAATGGTATTTTAAAATTATGGCTTCCAGTTGTTCATTTGATATGTAGAAATACAATTGGTTTTTGTATATTGACCTTACCTCTTGCAGCTTTGCTATACTCACCAATTAGTTCTAATACCTTTTTTGTAGATACCGTAGAACTTTCTTTGATGATCATATCTGTGAGTAGAGAGTTTTTCCTCTTCCTTTCCTACATACATGCATACACACATATCCTTTCCTTATATATAATATTATATTATAATTTTATTATATATTTAATATTTATTATATAATATACCTTGTGTGTGTGTGTGTGTGTTCCTTTTATTTCTTTTTCTTGCCTTATTTCACTGGCCAAGATGTCCAGCACATTGTTGAATAGAAGTGGTGAGAGCAGAGATCCTTGCTGTGTTTCCAGTCTTAAGGGAAAACAGTCTTTTACTATAGTATGATGTATGTTGTTAGGTGTGAGTTTTTCATATGTGCCCTTTACCAGATTGAAGAAATTTCTTTTATTCCTAATTTGTTGAGTGTTTTTTTCTTCTTAAAAAATCATGAACAGTTACTGAATTTTATCACATGCTTTTTCCACATTTATGAAGATCATATGGTTTTGTTTTAGTCTTTTAATATGAAGAAACACATTGATTTTCAGTGTTAAACCAACCTTGCATTGCTGGAGTATATCCCACTTGGTCATGGTATGTTACCTTTTGTGTTGGTAGATTCAAGTTGCTAAACTTTTGTTAAGGATTTTTGTGTTTGTCTTTGTGGGGGATATTGATCTATAAATTTCTTATAATTTTTTTTGTTTTGATGTCCGTGTAATGATAGTCTCAAAATGAGTTGGAAATTGTTCTTTCTTCTGCTTTCTGGTAGAATTTGTATTATCTCTCTTAAATGTTTGGTGGAACTCAACAGTTAATCCTTAAGAGCCTGGAGTTTTCTTTACGAGGTTTTACTTACTAATTCAATTTATTTAATAGATGAAGTGTTGTTATGGCTTTTAAATTTTTTCTTGAGTGACTTTGGATAGCTTTTGTCTTTCTAGAAATTTGTCCATTTCATCAAAGGTGTCAAATTTTTTAACATAAAGGTGTTTATATTACTTCATTGTTTTCCTTTTAATACATGTATGACCTGTAGTGATTTTGTTTTCATTCTCGATATTGATAATTTGCCTTCTCTCTTTTTCCTTATTAGTCTGGCTAGAGCCATATGACGTCATTGATCTTTCCAAAGAATCAACATTTGGTATCATTGATTTTTATCTATTATTTTTATGTTTTTTAGTTTCATTGATTTCTGCTCTTTAATATTTCTCTCTTTCTGCTTGTTGTGGACTTAATTTGCTCTTTTTCTGGTAACTTTGGATGGAAGCTTGAGGTCATTAATTTGAGAACTTTCTTCTTTCCTTTTTTTTTTTTAAGATTTTATTTATTTATTTGACAGAGAGAGACAACCAGTGAGAGAGGGAGCACAAGCAGGGGGAGTGGGAGAGGAAGAAGCAGGCTCCCAGTGGAGGAGCCTGATGTGGGGCTCGATCCCAGAGCACTGGGATCACGCCCTGAGCCGAAGGCAGACGCTTAACCGCTGTGCCACCCAGGCGCCCCAAGAACTTTCTTCTTTCCTAATACAGATATTAAAAGATAAATTTCCTGCAAACTTCTTTAACTACATCCAACAATGTTTGTTTGTTTTTATATTCAGTTCAAAATACTAGCCAATTTATCTTGTGATTTCTTCTTTGACCTATATAGTTTATTTAGACATGAATTATTTAATTTCCAAGTATTTGGAGGATTTTCCAGATACCTTTCTATTATTATTATTAAGTAAGCTCTACACCCAACAAGGGGCTTGAACTCATGATCCCCAAGATCAAGAGCCGCATGCTCTACAGACTGAGCCAGCGAGGTGCCCTCTATTACTTTTTTCTAAATTAATCCTTTTGTGGTCAGAGAATCTATTTTGTATGATTTCATTGTTTTTAAAATTTATCGAGACTTGTTTTATGGCCTAGAATATAGTCTGTCTTGGTGAATGTTCTGTGTGTATTTGAAAAGAATGTTTATATGCTCTTTTAGGTGATATGTTCTATAAATGCCAATTAGATCAAGGTGGTCAACTTTCTTTGGTGAGTACTTATTTTACTACTGTGAAATGAATTATGAAATTCAAGCTGTAATTGTGGATTTTTCTACTTTTCAGTTCTGTTTTTGCTTCATGTATTTTGAAATTCTGTTATTGGCAGATAAACACTTAAGGTTGTTCTGTGTCCTCTTGATGTATTGCTTCCTTTCTTAATGTGGAATGTCCCTCTTTATCCTGGCAATATTCTTTGTTAAACTATATAATAAAATTAACATATAGTACTACTGCTCTAGCTACTTTTGATTAGTAAGCTACTCTAGCTTTCTTTTATTTCTTTTACCTTCCTTATACTTGTAACCTGTCCGTATCTTTTAACTTGTTTAACTTGTCTTTGTCTTGTATGTATGTACACGGCATATAGTTGGGTTTGTTTTTACTCTTGTTGCTGTTGTTTGATTCAATCTGATACTTTCTGTCTTTTATAGGAGGCTTTTTATAAAGACCATTTCATATAATGTAATGAATTGTTTAGGTTTAAATCTGCTGTCTTATTATTTTCTATTTGTTGTATATGTTTTTTGTGTTCTTTCTCCTCTTTTCCTGCTTTGTTATTGTTGTTTCAATGAATCCCATTTACCTCCACTTTTAGCTTATTAGCCACACTCCTTTGTTATTTTATAACAGTTGCTCTAGTGTTTGCACATCTTTAACCGATTATAGTCAATCTTCAAATAAGACTTTACATAGAGTGTAAGATCCTTGAAACAATATGCTGCCATTTCTCCCTTACTATTCTTTTTTTTTTTTTAAAGATTTTATTTATTTATTTGACAGAGATAGAGACATCCAGCGAGAGAGGGAACACAAGCAGGGGGAGTGAGAGAGGAAGAAGCAGGCTCCCAGCGGAGGAGCCCAATGTGGGCTCGATCCCATAACGCTGGGGGCTCGATCCCATAACGCCGGGATCACGCCCTGAGCCGAAGGCAGACGCTTAACCGCTGTGCCACCCAGGCGCCCCTCTCCCTTACTATTCTTAGTTCTGTTTTACTTCTACGTATTATAAACACGTTATAAATAATATATTACTAGGTTGCTTTAAATAGTCATTATCTTTTAAAAAGACTATAAATGAGGAAAAAATCTTCATATTTACCCATATACTGATAATTTCTGTGTCCTCATTTCTTTGTTTAAATTCAGATGTCCACCAGGTATAATTTTCTTTCTGCGTGATGAACTTTCTTTTTTTTTTTTTATAAAGATTTTTATTTATTTATTAGAGAGAGGGAGCACACACAAGCGGGGTGGAGGGGGAGAGGGAGAAGCAGACTCCCCACTGAGCAGAGAGCCCAAGTGGGGACTTGATCAGGACCCTGGGATCGTGACCTGGGCTGAAGGCAAACGTTTAACTGACTGAACCACCCATGCGCCCTTATGAACTTTCTTACAGCATTTCTTACAGTGCAGCTCTGCTGGCAGTAAATTCTCTCAGCTTTCGTTTGTCTGAAAGTCTTTAAAATCTTCTTTTTTGAAAGACAGTTTTACTAGGTGTAGAATTCTAAGATGCTGCTGCTTCTGTTCCCTTAGTTCCCTTATTAAACATTCCTCCCTTAAGAGTTTATGAAAAGTACTTTGCTCTCATTCTCTTTTTTTAAAAAGTTTTTATTTAAATTCCAGTTAGTTAACATACAACCCAAATGTCCATCAAGTGATGGATAGTATTAGTTTCAGGTGTACAATGTAGTGATTCATTACCTCCGCACATCACCCCATGCTCATCACGAGTGCACTCCGTAGTCCCCATCACCTATTCACCTATTCCCCCACCCACTTCCATTTGTGAAAACTATCAGTTTGTTCTCTACAGTTAAGAATCTGTTTCTTGGTTTGCCTCTCTCTTTTCCCCCTTTGCTCATTTGTTTTGAGTGAAATGAGTGAAATCATATGGTATTTGTCAGACTGACTGACTTCACTTAGCATAATACACTCTAGCTCCATCCATGTCATTGCAAATGGCAAGATTTTATTTTATTTTATTTTTATTTTATTTATTTTTTATGGCTGAGTAATACTCCAGTGTGTGGAGTACACCCACACACCCACCAACCCACCCGCATTGTATCTTCTTTATCCATCCGTCAATCTGTGGGCACTTGGGCTGTCCATAATTTGTAGATAATACTGTTGTAGATAATGCTGCTATAAACAGGGGTGCATATATCCCTTTAAATTAGTATTTTTGTATTCTTTATCTTTATTCCTATTAATGTGTCTTTTTCTCTGCTTTTATTTATTTTTCTTTATCACTAGTTTTGATATGTGCCTTTGGTTTTCTTTATATTCTATTTGGGGTTTAAGTTTTCTTGGATCTGTGAGATTACAGTTTTTAACAAAAATGTTTTAAATTTAGCCATTATCTTTCAATTATTTTTCATTTCCTCTTCCTCTCTCTCCTTCTTGACCTTAATTTCACATATGTCAGACAAATTTAATGTTGCCCTACGGGTCACTAATACTCTTAATTTATTTTTCAGTATCTTCCTTTCTATGCTTCATTTTGCATAGTTTTATTGTTGTGTCTTTAAGTTTATTGATCTTCTGCAGTGTCTAATCTGCTTTTATTCCTATCCAGTATATTTTTTAAAGAGTTATTTATTTATTTATTTGACAGAGAGACAGCCAATGAGAGAGGGAACCAAGCAGGGGGAGTGGGAGAGGAAGAAGCAGGCTCATAGCGGAGGAGCCTGATGTGGGGCTCTATCCCAGAACGCCGGGATCACGACCTGAGCCGAAGGCAGACACTTAACAACTGCGCCACTCAGGCGCCCCCTATCCAGTATATTTTTTATTTCAGATATTATATTTTTCCTCACCGAAAGTGCCACTGAAATTTGTTTTTTATCTGTCCTTTCCCTGCTTCCTTCTTTCTACCTGGAATACATTTAGAATAACTTTTTAACAGCTTTATTGAGATGTAATTCACGTTGGTATGTAATTTATCCATTTAAAGTATATAAATCAGTGCTTTTAGTGTATTAACGGAGTTGTGCAATCATCATCATCACAATCTAATTTTAGAACATTTTCGGAATCATATGTGGTCTTTTGTGACTGTTTCTTTTCACTTAGCATAATGGTTTTAAGGTTCATCCATGTTGTAGCATGTATCAGTACTTCATTCCTATTTATGGTTGGATAATATTCCATTTGTATGGATATATCACATTTCACTCATTCATCACTTGATGGACATTTGGATTGTTTCAGTTTTGGGGTGGTTATGAATAATACGTTGTGAACATTCATGTACAAGTCTTTATGTGGACGTGTATTTTCATTTCTCTCGGGTATATGCCTAGGAGTAGGATTGCTGCGTCCTATGGTTATTCTATGTTTAACTTGTTGAGGAACTATATAATTGTTTTCCAAAGAGGCTATACCAGTATAATAACTTGTTTAATGCCCTTGTCTACTAATTCCATCATCTCTTGTCATTTCTGGGTCTGTTTCTTTTGATTTTTCACTGAATTGTGGGTCGTAATTTCTTATTTTGCATGCCTGGTAATTTTTACTCAGATACTGTTGTTGGGTGCTAGATTTTGTTGTATTCCCTTGAATAGTACTGGGCTTTGCTCTGGCATGCAGTTAAGTTACTGGGAATAAGTTGTATCATTTTTGAAGCTAGCTTTTAGGCTTTATTAGGGTAGGTCCGGAGCAGCCACTGGTTTAAATACTGCAACAATACTTTTCTGAGGATTTTATTTTATGGTGTGTATTATGAATTATTTCTACTTTACTGGTGGAAACATGAACTATTCCTAGCTCTTTCTGAGCTCTGGGATTTAGACCAAGGTGCTTTTGGTGCTTTTGGTGCTTTTCTCCCCGAATTCAGGTGGGTCTTCTCACACAGATCAGAACTCAAGCTGAGATTCTAAGGGACTTTTGCACTGCCCTTTCTTTCCAGGTGTGCTGCCCTGCCAATTCTAGCCAGCTTGGCCTCCCTGAATACTGATCTCTGCCCCCTCAACTCTGTATGACAGCCATGCTCTGAGTTTTCCCTTCTCTGTTCTGTGGCTTGGACACTGCCTCCTGGCAATAATCAGGCAATCGTAGGGCATGCTCATTTGTTTCGTTCTCCTCAGGAATAAGTCCTACATTGCTGGTTGTCCAGTGCCTGCAAATAATTGCTTCATATATTGTCTGGTTTTCTAGCTGTTATTCCATCATAGCTGAAATCCATGATAAATGTGATGTCAGTGTCAAAGTCTGCTACTATATTAACTGTTTAAAGTAGAGCCTGTTAGAGGGAGAATAAAAGGAACTAGCCTTAACTATGGGGCCAAGGCAGCAGACATTCTGCCTATATACTACAGAAATGGTACCTTTACTTTCTAACTTAGGGCATTTATGATTTAAAGAAGAGATACCCGAATTTTCAGTATACTAGTCACTGTTTGAAAAATTGTCCCCTTTAGTCAGCCAAGAAATATTTATTAAATATCCACAGAGTGCTTGGTGCTGTGCTTGGCATTATTTCTTATTCCTACTTCTTAACGGTTGGAGTATGCCAAACAAATGAAATAAAAATAATTTTGCTATTCTGGTTACCAGTTAGATTCTTGGATTTATCTCCCAGGCTTTGACATTCAGAAACTGGGAGTGGAATATAGTATATTCTCAGCTGTAAAGTTGATCTCATTTCCTCACCGGCCATCTGTTTGTTTGTCTCCAGGAATAACAAAAATTTCATAGCCATATCTGTATTATTTAATTACTTAAAATAATGAATGGGCTGAACCATGCTTGTCCCACTTTTGAAACAGTTCCTCCTATAGGCTGTTGCAGTAGGAAGCTAATACCTCTGATTAAGAATAAAGACCAGACCTAAATAAGCATATGTTGTATTGCTGTATCTGGAGTCATGAGGGTGTGATTAATGGTCCTTAAGAGTTTTAATTTGGCGTGTCTTACTCCTAAATCTCACTTAAGCTTGGTTTGCAAAGCCTTACAAATGAGTCTTCTGTACATGCCAAGCTAAGACAAGTCACTGCCTTCTTGGGACCTCATTTCCTAAGGCTGTCTGGGTTCCATACAGGTTAAATTACAGGACCAAGCTTGTATGGAGTCATAGGGAATCTCCACAGATCATTCTTGGAGCAGAATAATTAAGTAACATTCTTTCCTAAGAGCATGGTGCATTTCCTAAACCCAGTTCTAACAGTGTCCTCTTTTAAGTCTTTAAGTTAATTAAATCCTTTCATTATATTTTTGGGGTCAGAAAAACAGACCATGCTTGTACTCAGGAGCCTAGAAATACACAGCATCATTGACTAATTACTTTCTTAGAGGTCTTACAGGGTTTCATACTGCCTTTTGATTTGTTTTTATGTGTGAAACATTTTTTCTTAACACATTTAACAGTACATAATTTTTTGTCTGTCCTTTTCCTTAGGAGGGTGACAGTTTCTTTAGGAGGAAAATATACAATGGCAGGTGGCCTCAGTTTATTTCATGTGGGATGTAGATGTTTCCCCTAAAAACTAAAGTTAACTGTTTTTTGCAGATAGGGCCCCTGTGTTTCTCCCATAGTACTTTATAGGTGGAAGGGGTTGTGTATGTTTGAAGGTATGATGCTTTTCTGGAAGAGCTGGGATCATTTGTATTATGAAGCCATGTTTCTGAGGATGAGGACACCACATTGTTATTTATCTTGGAAAGAATAATTTATTTATAGTAAGAATTTTCTTTAATTTTTCAATAGCAGTTGTTCTTGGCAGCTTATTACTAAAGATTTCAAGTTGTAATCTTTAATCTGGAGTGGGATAAGGGGAAAACAAAATTAATACCATTAATATTTTTACTTGATAAAAGTTGCTTTATTTGATACAGCTGGTGTCTTTACTGTTTTATTACTGACACTCAGCAAATGATTCCCTCTCTGTGCCTGTGACCTCCCACAATATCCAAAAATGTAGGTACTTAAATGTTCGAATGAATGACACAAAAAAACCCTCGAATGTCTATTCAAATTATACCTTATATACCCCTGCTTCCAAAGAGAATTTTGAGGATAACTGGTATTTCAATTGTTTAAGTTGGATAATTTTGTTTGGATGGAGAATCTATGTTCTTGTGAAATTGGAGTTTATGAAATAAGATTGGAAAAAAATAGAGTGTATAATTGGGCACATCCTGTACTGCTTAGTGAATCACCAACCCAGTGTAATTGCCATTAAGCATTTTGGAAACCAGGCTTGTATGTTCTTGCTCTGCCTGAAAAGCTAGGAGTTGCCCATGAGGAGCAGCAATTCATCCAGGCTGTAGTCATTGGGGTGACGTGTTGAGCCTCTGCTCATGTGAACGAGCCAGTTGCTTTGCTAGCTGACTGCTGATGTGAGTTGCAAAGGCGTCAGATGCCGTCAAACCAAAGCAGGACCTTCCTTGGACATTTTTAAGGCCATGACAGGAGTCACATTCAAAATATAAGTAATTAATAAGGCCATGTCCAGAAGAAAAAGTAATTATGTGTAGTATATGATGTCCCTCAGCTACTGCAATGAAAGATCATTGGAATGAATCTCTCACCGTACTGGCCAGTTCCTCATCAGTCCAGTACAAACCTGCTTTGGAAGGACTAGATGGATTGTCAGGATGAAAACGCCTGAAAAAATGAAATCCAAACCTAGGGCCAAATTAGGTATTCATATCCTTCCGACCTTGTAATGTGTAAAAGTTTTTTAAGTGTTCTTAAAGTGGTATGCTGGAGGATGTGTGCAGGGGTGTTTTCCTGGGAAGTGGGTGCATAGCATTCACTGGACTCCCAGAGGAGTCCACAGGATGAAGATTCACTGACCTAGAGCGATGGGTACGGTTGTGAAAAGAAAGTTAAAGTTTTAAACCCAGTAGAAAGGACAATACTCATCCTTGGAAGAAAAAGGAGCATTTATTGACCTTCCATCTGTTCCTGCCTGCTGCACCCTACTCATTCCAAGCCCTGAATCCTTTTAGGGAAAGGCTTTGATTTCCCTTGTGGGCAGTGGTGTTTGCAATAGCTGTAGGCTTCTGTGTGAAACATGGAGCTAAGTTTTAAAGAACTTTTTGCCTTGGAAGTACTTTCTCTTCTCCTTTGCGAACCCTAGGGCTTGGCTTTCCTTTGAGAATTCCAGCGGTCTACAAGTACCCGGCACTCCTGTACTCCTGCAGTGTTGTGGGCTTTAGCATTGAGTTAAATGAGTCTGAAATGAAAGGAATCTGTATTTGAATTCCAGTTCCACTGTGAATCAGCTGTGTGACTTTGGGCAAGTCACCTAGTCTCTTTGAACCTCATTTTTTCTTTTTCAGCTCTAGAATAAGGATAGTAATACTCCCTGTGTTGAAGGGTTTTTGTAAGAATTAAAAGAGAAAATGAATATAAAGTGCCTTGCATACCACTTGGCACATTATGAGCTTCCCATAACCTTAGCTGCTGCTATTAGATGGTGTAGATGTTGGTGAATGTGTAATTAATCTTTTCTTTTCCCCACTTGATTGTCAGCAACACGAGGGCAGGATCCATGCCTTTATTCTTTTGTGTGTCATCTAGATTGCCTAGAATAACAATTGTTGGTTGCTTTTTCGATGTGGTCCTGAGTCCCTGAATCATTCCATATGATAGGCATGTGTCTCAGCTATTCCAGTTTTTCTACATGGAACACCAGGGCACTTGTCAAGTGGTCCTAGAGACATTCCTCAGGCAGAAATGGTGGAATTTTTGGCTTCATTTTATTGGCCAGCTTGAGTTTGACTCTTTGGTCATAGGTGTTTGGTGAGGTTCTGTAACTTCTTACAGTGTTGAATCTGTATTCCTTGGAGACTTGAATTAAGGTCCATTCCCTCATAAATAGTGGGAAAGGCAGCTTCATGTCCTGTGCTGTGAATGGTAGGTCAGCTCTTTCTTCTTGTGCCATTTCCTATCGGTCACATCCCCCATTCCCATCCCCCACCTCAGCCCTGCCTTAAAGGCTGAGCCCTCTCAGTGTGGTGATATCCCTAATGGGCTGTATTCCTCTCAGAACATAGGTTAATTCATACCGAAGTCTTAGTTGTTGGGAGTGCTGTTCATGTCTTACTTCTCCCCCTAAGAATATGAGACTTTATAGAGAGAATATGCAGAGCCAATACCTTTAAGCCAGTGATTCTCAACATGGGTGGGGCAGGTGTGTGTGTGTGTGTGTGTGTGTGTGTGTGTGTGTGTGTGTGTGGTTTTGCCCCCAGGTGACATTTAGACATTTCTGATTGTCCCAAGGTGGGGGGCCGTGGCTACTGCTGGAATCCAGGAGGTAGAGACCAGGGATGCTCTAAACATACTACACCACCCAGGATGGACCCCCTACAGTAGAAATTTATCCAGCTCAAAATGTCAGTGGTGCCGAGGCTGAGGAACCTTGCCTTCAGTGTGATGGGTACAGGTTATCTCACAATTTGTTAGGGAGAAAATGGGAGGTAAGAGGTATTTAGTTCTCTTAAGTCAGGCCACTTCAGTACTTGCCAGGTAGGCAGTGCCTAATGGCAGGACATGCTAGAAGGAGTCCTGAATTTGGACTCAGGTCTCATGCAGTCATGTCTATGTGACTTTAGGAATGGTCTGGGCCTGATGCCCCTGAGGAAGAACTTGCACGTTCAGTTTGCAGAGTCGTGAAGAAAGAAGCAGCGGCATCCGGAACTTTGAGGCGTGGTTAGGCATCTCTCCTTAAGTTCCTCTTGGAGAGCAAGAGACTCCAGGAGAGTGGAAGCTTTCTGTCCTGAGGTTTGCTTTGTACCTTACAATCCACTTGAATCAGCCAGGAGAAGGTAGTGGAGGAAAGGAATAATTTCCCCTTGGGGTCAAATCAGAGGACAGACTCCCAGCCCCTTGGGGAATTATTGAGGAGCTGGTTGAGATTTTTTTCGAACACACACACACTTTTTTGGGTATTTTTTGTTTTCAACATCTCTCTCTTCCACCCCCCCCAATAACCAGATAGACATTGTGAGAGAAGCGTTTCTGCTCCCGTAGGGAAGGAGCGAGCATGTGTTGAAGCAGCAGGCATTCTCGCTGGACTCCTCCTCCTTCCCTGTTGCTGTGATAATCTTCTGTGTCCAGTTTCCACAGATCCGTGTGGATCCGTCTGCCTTACTCATTTACTCTGAGCAAGGGTGGCAGCAGCACCAGCAGTGGCATGTGTAGATGAAGTGACTCATCTTGCATGGTGTCTGTGAGGGCCGGGGCCTCCTTTGTGCTGTGTTTCCCATTTAGACGTTCTTTGAGGAACTTCCTTCTCTGGAGTTCTAGAATCGTGTGTAAGAGGGCCTTTTTTTTTAAAGTTGGGAATGTTCCCCTTCCTGAGCTGCAGTGGAAGCAGCAGGAGGGTCGGCCACTTCTAGGACAGTGGGAGAGGCACAGGAGAGAACACAAAAGGTGGTCTGAGCCCGGGCAGATGCTTTTGTGTCCAACTCCATTTCGTGGCATGGTTCCCTTTCTCCTCTTGGCCATGTCATAGGACCAAAAGCATGCCTCAGAAGCCTACCAGAATCTGCTCATGGCTTCCAGCATCTGGTCTGGGGGAGGATTCTGGTGTGCTCTCAAGGGCTATCTCCCAGGAAGGGTCAGGGCAGACATCCTGAGCTCTGGATGTCTTGGGAGCCTTCTCCAATGAGCTTATAAACTGGCCTTCTTTCATGATTTCTGGGTTGTTGGTGAGTATGGGTAGTAGTTGTAGGATATTTTATGGAGTAGAAGATACTTATAAGGCGGGTAGGTTTTAGTGAAGACACTTGCACACGTAAGCCTTTCCTTATTAATGTCTCACCTCCTCTAGGTTCCTTCCTAAGGATAACTAAGTGCTGTCACAGGTTCGGGACTGATGAGACACTGGCTCAGCCCCACTGTGGGCTGCTGGGCCTGGCCTTCAGTTGTGGAAAAGCTTGCTTTTTCCCTGGGCAGGCCTTGTCAGACTTTTTGCTCCTGGGTTGTTGTTTTTTTGTTTGTTTGTTTTTTTAAAGATTTTATTTATTTATTCGACAGAGATAGAGACAGCCAGCGAGAGAGGGAACACAAGCAGGGGGAGTGGGAGAGGAAGAAGCAGGCTCATAGTGGAAGAGCCTGATGTGGGGCTCGATCCCATAACTCCAGGATCACGCCCTGAGCCGAAGGCAGACGCTTAACCGCTGTGCCACCCAGGCGCCCCTGTTTGTTTGTTTTTTAAATATCATTATGATACAAAATCACACAGTCTATTTTGGGGAAGGGAAAGAAATATATCCCTCTGGAGCCTCCAACCTTTGTAGAAAACACTGTCATAACAAAGTACATACTAGTTCTCATACTGTTTGATTAAGGAGTAAAGAATTGCAGCTACTAAAATGATGTGGGAAGGAAAGAAATTCAGATCCTGGGCTATGGGTTCATAAACTAACTTAATAGAAGTTGCCCTCTTTCACGATGCTAACTGTTCTTTTTTTTTTTTTTTTAAGATTTTATTTATTTATTCGACAGAGATAGAGACAGCCAGTGAGAGAGGGAACACAAGCAGGGGGAGTGGGAGAGGAAGAAGCAGGCTCATAGCGGAAGAGCCTGATGTGGGGCTCAATCCCATAACGCCGGGATCACGCCCTGAGCCGAAGGCAGATGCTTAACCGCTGTGCCACCCAGGCGCCCCGATGCTAACTGTTCTTAATGTTTCCTTTATGAACAGTTGATACAAGAATTTTTACCTTCCAGCTAAAAAACAGAACCACCTGCAAGTTGTGTTGTCCCCCTCGTTAAATGGATTTAAAAGTAATGGAGAAATGTGTATTCCTTAATAAAAATAGGTATCAATTAATGGGTGTAGGTAGGAGTCGTCATGCCACCAAGATTTAGACATCTGGATAGTGTTGGGGCCACAAAGACAAGAGAATTTCATTCTTCCCATGAACCTGTTTGATATTTTGGGAATGTTCTGAGGGAAATTCTTTTGCTTGCTTGGGGAGCAAGCAAAAGAATTTCAATCCAGATCAGATTATACCTGAGGCTTCCCAAGGATTTATGTTGAGCCAAAGACTTGGAAGCCCATGGATGATGGAATGTAGGGTGTATCTCCTTTCCTTGCTCTGATGAGACATTTCTTAGGATAGACTAATGGTAAAAACAAACCCACAAACTCTAGATTTTTACTGTAGAGAGATATTGCTCCTTGGACACAAATCCAAGGAAGTACAAGTGAGGATTACATTTTATAATTCTATTTCAAGATGAGAAAAGGGAAGTTATCAAGCTTATCAATCCAGTTGGTTGCTTGCTTAGTAAATAACGTGGCAGAGAATAAAGCTACAGGTACAGGACTAGTGCACTTTAGAGAAGAGGTCATTTGTAGTTGTAGGGCATGTCCTATGTAATTTAGATTGCCACCTTATTTTCACAGGGAATAATCAAAATGTAAAAAATTAAAGTTAGTACTGCATTTTGGTAAAGTTTTAGATGTAGTTCATATTTCTTTAAATGAACTTTTTTTTTCCCCTCTACATAAAAGTAGAGGTGGAAGAAATCATAGGAGCTTCTTCAACTGAGTGGGGATGGGTGCTGGTGTTTCTCACATACATAATGTTTTGCAGTTACTTGACATTTTTAAAGACTCAGATTAAAAAGTTTATTCTCTGAACACATGCCATGTGTATAGGATTAAACTTTTTATCTGGTATTTGTTATAACTTAAGCTAGAGTGCTGTAAAACACACATAGTGAACATAACTTGTAGTTACGGTTTTCTTAAAATTGTCACTTAGTTTCTTGTGAAAAGTTCCATTTCTCAACATTTCTGTGCTCTTTGGCAAGTTTACTCAACTGTTTAATCATAAAATAATGATCGAAGAACTGATTTTAGATCATTAGGTAGACGGTCTCCCCTTTTGGGTAGTCATAAGAGTTTACTTCATTCTTTAGGTTTATTGATGAAAACTAGTGACGCTCTAAGTTCTTCACAGGACCACAGTTCAAGGTGCCTCGGTGTGTCTAGGATGAGATAGTTGTCTTTACTATAGTAATTATTTGCACTCAACCAATAAATTTTAGTTCTAAAAGATAAGATGGGGGGAACCCCATTAATAATGAAATGAATTCCTCTAAAACTGAAGAAATCCTTACTCTGGGAAACTGTGGTGAGTGCTCTAAAATGCATCAGGGTCTTCTGGTGAGGCCTTCACGACTCTGAGACTCAGCTTCGGTGTAAGGGAAGGATGATGCTCCTTGGAGTCAGAAGGCTGGGACCCTGCCACCCACCATCTGTGCAATGTGGGGTGAGCCAGCAACTTTGCCAGGACCTTATCTTTAAAGTAGACATAGTGTTGCTGTGTGCTGGGTTGCGTTAGTGAGAGGATGGAGAGGTGGAATACTGAGTGATGCCTCCCCTGCCACAGGTGCGTAGTGTGTTATGGCTCTGTCCCGGCCTTCAGCCCCCTCATAAGGGGGACCAGAGCGTGTTTGCTTAGAATTGTGTCTCAGTTCCGCTGGTGTGTTGCATAAGCTTAGTTATCTGCTTTTCCTTTCGGTTCTTCCTAGGTGCACAGCTGGTTAGAGGGAGGTGGGGCGGAGGGTGAGGGGAGGAAGCTGCTTACAGCAGGTGCTCAGGAGAGGAAGTCTCAGGCTGTTTAGTGTCAAGCACACTTTAGTATGATCCTAGACATCCAGAAAATGTTAAATTTTGTCCACACTCTTAAAATGACTGCTGCTTTAATGTTTTGACATTGAAAAGTAAGTATTCGTTATTTGAAAATTTCACTTGTATGTAATTCCGTTATTTTCCCGTGGTACAAGATAAGTAAGGTGTATCAGTTGGTGTGTGTGGAGTTTGAATCGCAGTTACCAGTATGATCTCCAAGGATGCTGGTTTTCTTTCCTGAGGTGTCAGAACTCATGAGTTGTGTTGTCAGCTCAAGTACCTATGGCACCTTGTCTCCCAACAAGGGGTCCCTGTTTTCTGGGATATGTGCCATTGCCTTAAGACAAGCCACATTACCGGTGTTCCTAGGTTACTTGATGACTTGAGCACATATATCTGAGATAAACAGATAGGTAGGCCATTGATTTTTTTGAGATAAAGAACAACTGTATAGCCAGGGAGGGAAAGATAAAATCAGTTTATAAGTTACAGTAGTTCAGGGTGCTCTGCCTTCTCAGGTCCCCCCCCCCCCCCCAGGTATCATTGATTTCATGGATTTTTATCTTAACCTTTACTGTTCTGCATATTTCAGAGTGAAATGTCCTGTGAGGATAATCTTTCTAATCTTTAATCTGGAATTTTATGTTCCTCCGCTGGCTGGCTATGCCAGTATTTTTACTAGGATTTTAGGTGATTTTTAAATCTACTATAAACTCTGGCATAACTTGCTATCAGACAGATACTTAAAACTAGGGTTATCTTCAAAGGTGTCGCATAGGAGGTGGCTGAACCTTGAATGACAGCTATGGTTTTTTAAGGTGGGACAGGATGGGTGAGCTCCATGAGGTAGGATTGTCTCTAGTTCATCTGTATCTCCAGCTCCTGACAGAGACCCTGGCAAATGGTAGTTACTCCCTAAATAGCTGTCCAAGGAGTAAATGACAGTGTGGTGTGGGACTCCCCGGTAAGGACAGATGGTGGGAAGACAGGGGACAGATCAACCAAAGGTAAACTGGAGCCTGGGAGAGGCCTGGAGTGTCAGACCAGAGGCTTTGTTCTTTCTGCTATAGGCAGGGTGGTTGGTAAATGCCCTCTTGCAAACTGACATGCTGGTTAGCAGTGGCTTCTGAGGTCACTCACTCCTGGGTCTAGCAGGAGATGGGGCTTTGACCTGTGTGGACATTGGGCAGTGGGGAATGGAGCAGAATGTGGCAGTCCTGTTGCTGAGTTTGCTCTCCAGTGGTTTGGAAGTGGGGGGAGTAAAGAAGCCAATCTTGATGTTAGACCATTTTCAATCTGTACCAGTCACATGTCCCCAGGTTGGACCCACATAGGCTGGCCAGGAGACTTTGGGGACTGCTGAGGTGGGAGGGCAGTGGAGCTGGCAGGGGAGAACTCCCAACAGTCAGACCTTCCATGTATTGCACCAGACTCAGTTATTTACTGATGACCCTGCCTTAGCTGGTTCACAGTACTGACTGCTGAGTGAGGTGTGAGAAGTGCTGCCTGTTCTCTAAGAGCTTGCATTGTTGTTGGAGAAATAACAACCCCCCCAAACGGTAAAATAAAAACCCAGGGAATATATTTGTAGTAAATTTCAGTGACCAAGAGCACAGATGTTGGAGCCTTAGAGTGCCTAGGTTTCAATCCTTATTTTACTTATCAGCTGTGTGACCTTGGACAAGTGACTTAATGACTCCCTCCCTTAGTTTGCTTATCTGTTAGAGTATCACCTACTTCACAGGGCTGTTGTGAGGATTAAATGAGTCAAGATATGTGTATTTAAAATGCTTAGAACAGAGTTTGGCACACAGTAAGTGCTATATAATTGCTTTGTGGGTAGAGTCCCTAAACCTCCATTTCCTCCTTATAATAAGAGCTTCACAGGATTATGAAGGTTGGGTGAAATAATGTCTGTAAAGCACCTAGAACAGAGCCTGACAGAGACAGACTGCTCAATCTGTAGTAACCATTATCATTCCTAGTATTTAATACTTGCCCCTTGGTATAAGTTTGTGTGGTTCTCCCTCTGTAGAGATATGGGAAAATAGAATGTATTTTAGTCATCTATTTTTGCTTTCGGTTTCAGAATCTGCTTTTTAGTACAAAATATGCATTTGTTATCGGGTTGCTCCATGCTAAGAAAAATGACAAGATTACCTGTGTGTACTCTTTTGCCCTCCTCCCAAAGCCCTGTATGAGCTTGAAGTCTCTGGTGTGCGTATTTAATTCTTAACTAAGATAAAGCATGAGCTCAGCAGGGGCTTTCTAATGGCTAATCCATAGTAACTAATTTTCTCCATCTTTTTCTCCCACACAAGAGAAGAACTAGTGGTGACAGGATATTTTGGTGGTCCTTTGAAAGGATTGTCACCTATGGGGTTTGGGGAGACAGGGAGGAAGAGCCATGTTTCACTTTGGAGCTTTGTGGCTTGCTGTGTGACTCTCCTCCAGGTCCATTGGCTTCACCCAGGATGTGAGGTGGAGACGGAGAGGGGGAAGCAGGCTTCATCAAGGCTCTAAGCAGGTTCCATGGTGCTAAAAGAGCTTAAACCCACATTCTCAGCCAGATATAATTAGAAAGAAGTGGAACAGCACTCTACCCTGGGACAGGATGAGGAGGCCACCTCCTTCTTCCCCTGACAGGCACTGTGAGGGAAAGACACAAAAGATGAGAGGAACCTTGGGTGGGTATAAAGGTTTTTACATAATGAGTGTTGATGGTCTTCTGATCTCTGGAGATCTTCAAATTTCTGGAGTTGGGATGGAGGTATAGAGTGTCTTTTTGAGTAAGGTTGTGTCATGGTTAAGAGTTTGGGCTTCAGGGGCACCTGGGTGGCACAGCGGTTAAGCGTCTGCCTTCAGCTCAGGGCGTGATCCTGGCGTTATGGGATCGAGCCCCACATCAGGCTCCTCCGCTATGAGCCTGCTTCTTCCTCTCCCACTCCCCCTGCTTGTGTTCCCTCTCTCGCTGGCTGTCTCTATTTCTGTCGAATAAGTAAATAAAATCTTAAAAAAAAAAAAAAAAAAAAAGAGTTTGGGCTTCAGAACCAGACCTGGGTTTCAGTCTGAACTCCTTGACTTACTGGCTGAGGACCTTTATCAAGTTCTGTAAGCTTTCTGTGCCCCTGTTTCTCATAGGTAAAATCCCAATTGGGGATTACATTGAGGTTATACATATTAAGGGCTTACTAGCATAGGTTCTAGCAAAATAAATGAACACTTATCTGTTAGTGTTGGTGGTGATAGTAATAATCACCAGCGATAATCAGAGGTGCCAAGGAGGACAGATAGAATAGGAAATAGGCAGCATTCTCAAAGGTGAGAGATCAAAATTGCCTTCTAGATTATGAACGACCCTTCTAAAACCTTCTCTCAGTTCCGTTCTGTAGGAAAGGCAATTAAGGTTGAGGATAAAGGTTGTATAATTTTCTGGTACCTTCTTCCTCGGGCTCTCTTAAGATCTGGGACACAGTGGAATCAAGGGGGTGGTAAGGGGAGAACTGCCAGCAGAGAGGGATTTGGTTGTTTGTGATATCAGTTTGGAAGGAGGTCCTTCGTTCGTTATTTCTCTCTTACTGTCTTATGCAGCATGTTGTATTTTGATGCCATTGAAAAGTCAAAGGATAATAATGTTATATGCAGTAATCTTTTTAGAAGGGATTAGGAGGGGGTTGATGCTTTATTTAAGTAATATTTTTGCTTCATAGTAAAAGCTTTCAGAAATTTTATTCTGGGTGGCTCAGTTGGTTAGGTGTCTGCCTTTGGCTCAAGTCATGATCCCAGGGTCCTGGGATCGAGTTCTGCATCAGACTCCCTGCTCAGCAGGGAGTCTCCTTCTCCCTCTGCCCCAGCTGCTCCCCCTGCTTGTGCTCTCTCTCTATCTCTCAAATAAATAAATAGATAAATAAAATATTTTTTAAAAATTTAAAAAATCTTTAAAAAAAAGATTTCATTCTATAATCTTAAAAACCTTTTTTTAAAAACAACTGGAGACATTAAATAATCAGGGTATCTGCTGTTCATGTGCTTTTCTATGAATAAAGTAGCACTTGTCTTCAGGCATCCTTGGATAGGAATTTAGATCACAAACCAGGGAAAAGAGATCTTCTTCATCCATAAGTCCCTGTGGCCTTGATGGTGAACCTGTATGATAAAAGGATTAGAAATATGGACCAGGAGGTAGATTTAGATACATTTTTGTGTTTATAGAAATTCTGCACTTCTGGCCCTGACATGTAGGAAAGGCCCACCCGAAGCTTTGTAGGCCTCCTTACTACTTACTTTCTAGGTCAACCTTCAAGTTGTTTAAGAAAATTTTTAATAAGACCAATTTTTAAAAATACTTTATTGGTTTATACTCCATCTTCACCCTAAGATTTTTTTTTCTTTTTCTTTCTTTCTTTTTTTTTTTTTTTTTTTGCTTTAGTCATAAACACAAGTAGCTTCAGGAAATGGCTTCTAGGTGTGGAAAATAGAGGGGAGGGAGAGGGAGTAGGTACAGAATGTTTTGGGGGATACAAGTAAGAGTGGGAGCCATTGTCAAACAGAGAAAGGTACCAAGAAGAAGGGAAAGAGGAGAGAGCAGGTCGGAAGAGAAGGGGAGGAAGAAAGGCAGGCTGGTGAAAATAGGTGAGAAGGAACAATCCGAAGAGAAAGAGCAGGCACTAGGTAGGAGTGGTAGAGGTGAAGTTCAAAGAAAGTGTAGAGGTGGGTGAATGTGGAAAAGAGAACATACTAGGTTTGGGAGAGACAGTGCCCAAGAGATGCCTCCATGGTCATGAGGCTTTCAAGGGAATTTGAACATTTGGGGCGTCCAAGGTGATATTCGGAACCTGGTTGACCAAGGGAGCTCTTGGACATTTGTGTCTAATGGGATCACCTGAACTTCTGGGCTTTGGAGGGGGGTGGAAACAGTTGAAGGTGGCTTTGCCTGTCTTTTTATGTTAGTTTTCTTGTGATCTTGTGACTAAGGCGTGTCTTTGTTGCATCTACGTTTCCACCTCCTTTCTCTAAGTTAGATAAACTCATGCATAAGTCTTGCCGCTTCTCTCTAGAACTCTTTGCGACTTGTTTCACTTTAAAGGAGAAGAAACTCCAGTGGACTTTCCCAAGTTCTGCTACCTCTTCTTCCCTTGTTTTCTTCCTATTGACGCCAAGGGTCATTGTCCTCCTTCTCAGGGAGCCATTATTAAAAGGCTGTGTTTGTTAATAAATTGATTAAAATGTATAAAATAATCATGAACTTTAGGATCATTGCTTTTCATTCAGTAAAGGTTTGGGGTTTTGTTTTTTGTTTTTAAACACGTGTAAGTGCCCCAGCCCTTTAAATAAAATTAAGACATTTTAATAGTAGCTTTCTGAAATGTAGTAAATCGTTCTGCTTTTTTATACTGAATCTCTGGCACTTAGCTTATCATCCTTGACATCAATATTTTCTAAGTCTTCTCATTTTGGAGAAGACAGAAGGCTGAGGTAGGTAGGATTGTAGATATATTTCCTTATCTTCATCAGAGTGTGTATTACATGCTGGGCATCTGGGGGGGGGGTATAGTGGTGGATGAGGCTGACCCCATCGCTGCACTGTAGGAGTTGAAGTCTGTAAATCTGAATGATGATGCAGATGGGTGAGGTGGAAAGTGCCAGTTTTGTCAGGCTGCCTCCGGATAAATGGGGATATTCCTCTCTTTAGGGATCTGGCTTATGCATGTGGTCATTTCCATCTCTGATTTGCAAACACCTGGCCCTTCAATCCATATGCAGTTTGGGATTTTATTTTCTTGGGGGTTAGGGGAGGAAAGAGGGTAGGGAGGAGGGCACTTGTTGATTTGCATAAGGACAGGATAGTGTTCGTCTAGGATTTTTGTACTCTCTAAATGGTTATTCTATAATTTTTTAAAAACGCACTTTGTTTTCTTACAGAAGACATTACGTATGGAATCTACTACTTTTTATGTGGTTTTCTAAGGCTTTTTTTTTTTTTTTTTTATGAAGTAGCACTTGTCTTTAAGCACCTTTGTAAGAATTTAGATAATAAACCCATGAAGAGTATGGTGCTGTGCCTATAAGCTACCTTCTGCTGAAACTAATATAATGTTCTATGTCAATTATACGTCAATTAAAAGGGGGAAAAAAGTAATTTCTGTGACACTCTCTTACCCTGCCTGAGTTTCTTCTGCTTTGTACTTAGCATTTCTCTTTGAGTTGCTCCCTGAGGCCTGGGTGTAATTGCTGTCCTTCCCCGTGTAGGAAAAATGCCAGTGGTCTGCTAAGGAGACCGTGGGTAAGGATGGACACTGCTTCATAGCAGTCCTATTTATTATTCATCTGACAGCATGTGAAGTGTCACGCACTTGTAAAAAAAAAAAATGGTAGAGGTAATCAGAAAAGAAAGCTTATTTTTGTGCATCTAATGAACCAGCTGTAAAGTGAACACGTCTCATTTCTAGGTTTGAAAATATTTGTTTACTTTTTGTATAAAATGGTTTTGAATTACTGCTTTTGAGCCTCAGTTTAAGCATTATTATGAAAAAATTCAAACACAGTCAACAGTATGGAGTATCTATCCAACAGCTATCAAGATTTTGCCTCATTTGGTTAATCTGTATTTTCTCTTTCTTTTTTTCCTTCCTTGAAAATTTTAAAGGAAATCCTAGGCCTGTAATTTCACTTTTACATACCTCGGGGTGCCCTGAAAAGACGTGAATAGACACGGGCATATTCTTACATAACCATGGTGTTGTTACGATAACTGTACTTACCATATTTTGTTGGTATCATCTAATGTCCAGTTTGTAATAAGAAAGTTTTTTTCTCGATTATGTAAAAATGTGTGTGTGTGTGTGTGTGTGTGTATGTGTGTGTGTGTGTTTTACAGTGTTTTTTGTTAGAATCTGATTAAGGTCCACACATGGGGTATGGATGTTTTGTCTTTTAATCAGGAGTAGTCCCCAGTTCTCCTCCCCCTTTCTTTTTTCATGACTTGACTTGTTGCAGAAACTGGGTCAGTTGTCCTGCAGAATGTCCCACATTCTGGATATATCTGTTTTCTTGTGGTGCCATTATCTTGTTCCTCTGTTGCCTGAATTTCCTGAAACTGGAAATTAGCTCTAGATGCTCGATTAGATTCAGGTTTAATCTTTTTAGTTGCATGGTGCTATGTCCTTCACACTCCTTCACACCAGGGAAAGCCTCCTTAATTAAATAAAAAAATTTTATGAGTGGACACAGAGTTTGGTTTAGACATGGTGCTAGGCACTCTGGGGACTACAGAGATGAGCAAAGTATAGTCCCAGCTATCTGGAATTTCTTCTTGGAAGCAGACCATGTCCAGCAGCCTGAGCGAGGATAAGTAAAGTATAGCCAGGGACCAGGAAGTCAAGAGTTAATCAGTTCGTAAATAGCTCTTATCAAGAGTTAGGTTGCCTAAGAAGCCTTTGAAATTTTAGCACTCCAAAAAAGTTAATACTGAAAAGAAATACTCTGTCTACAATAGCAACTACGCTTTCTGTAAACAGTTTTAGTTTATATAATTCTTGAGTGTTTTTTATTCTCTCCCTTAACCTACTGTGGTTATTCAAAGTATTATAACGTTGTTATAGATGCTTTTTAGTGTCCCTAGGTCAAGATAAGACCTACAGACATCCAGTAACTTCCCATATCTAGTCAGTGAAACAAAAAAGGCAGGTGAAGTTCATGGAAGAGAGGGAGCTGGCACCATGTTTGAACCGGTGATCCATCAGCATCAGCTGGCTCTGTTTCTCCATCTCCTCCTGCCTGACTTTGTTTGTTTAGAGCATGCAAATAGTACGCTGTAAGGAACTTCAGCTTTCTAGTGAACACCTTAGTATTTCTTTTCCCTCTTTCCCTTCTTTTGGAGGGATATTATGGAGAGGTTACACTGTCAAAGCTGAAGCTTCAAAATTGTTTATGTGGACTTTATAAAACTATTTAAAAAACCTATGAAATAGTATCTGTTACCATAGTGTAGTCTTTTTAACTGTATCTTCTCTACCCAATCCCCACTGCTCATAAATTCTTATTTCCCTTAAGAAAGTAAAATTTCAACTAGAAGATGTCCTCTCAATTGAGGGTTCATAAGTCAATAATTTAAGCAAAAGGAAATTCCTCTGTACATTCAAAATAAAGGCTCCCTGAGGAGTATCTTGTTCACTGATGTATTTGAACATTGAATGCAGTGGTGGATACTCAGTGCTCAGTAAATACTGATTGAGTAAATAAAATGAGATGTCAGGGTAATAATATTCACTCTTGTTTAGATATTGCAGGAAAACAATATGATTATGAAAAAATCTGTAGCCCACCTTGGGCTGAAGCACTGGGGTTGCTTACAGGGGTGTGTGTGTGTGTGTGTGTGTGTGTGTGTGTGTGTAGCACATTGGCAAATATAAGAGAAGTATTTAACTTATAACCTGATTTTTTTCCTTGAGATTTTATGTTTATAAAGAAATAGCATTTAAGATATACAGCTGAAATTCTGGACTTTGTTCTTAAAAAAAATGACATTTCTTCCTCAAGAACCGATTTTTATTATAAATGACCAAAAATTGTTAGAGACCAAGCTTTGATGCATTTGCTAGTGCATAAAGGTCAAATACTTAGGCCATTATAATTTTGCCCCTTTTTGTGCATGCAACACAATGAACTCTTTGATATGGAGATACCACATTCTCAAGATGAAGGAAGGTCACGTGTTTTCGGGCTTTAAGAGCATGATCTTTTTCTGTTCCCTGTTGTAAGTGGCTGTGGAGAGGGGAAGTGGACTAATGAATGGCTTTTGTCTACCTTTGTACTGTTTTTTACTTTTTTTACACGGAAGTCAATTTGACTGTGACCTCTTAAAAGGAATATTAAGTTGAAGAATATCACAGAGCTGAGAACCAATTGCCCATAGCATCCACGGCCAGCCTTCAATCTGGCTCAGTTACTAAGATTTTTATCACATGTTTGCTAGTGGAGTTTTGATTGCTTCCAAACATTCACCAAGTATGTGGCTTCTTTGAGTTCCACTGGGAACTGGTCCTCTTGCTAAGGAGGCAGTGTGGGTTGTTATGTGGGCCCTGGAGCCAGTCCACCGGAGTTCAGTACAGGGCTTCACTTATTAGCCACCTTGGGGAAATTATTTAACTCCTCTGTGCAGTTTTCTCATCTGTAAAATGAGGTAATAGTGCAGCCTGAGGCATGAAAAAAATGCCTGGCCCAAAGCACATGATAAACATTAGCAACTAACCATTACGTCTGTACGTGTAAATGTATTTGGAGATGCAGCTCAGGTGCTGGGTACGTGAAGGAGGATGGAGTTTTTCTCTAGGTGTCAAGAAAATATTATCTTGGGAAGTTAAAGTATTCAGAAGACTGAGCTGGAGTTGAAGGTGGTGGGCAGTGGAAGGGTTCACAGACAACCTCCCTTCCTCAAAGGCACTGGGAAGGGAGAAGCTTATGCTTAGACTCCTGGGCCCTAACCAAAGCTGGCATTCTTTTTTGCCTTATTGGATCCATGTACTTAATAATTTAAGCTATAATTCCTAGGGTGGTTGAAACCAGGTTGTGTATTTGTTCCACCCCCGCCCCCTGCCCCTTCTGCCTTGGCTTCTCTTTAAAAAAAAAAAAAAAAAAAAAAAAAAGCTCCAGTAGAAAATAGATCTTTACAAGTTTTACCTATATGGGATTTGTGTCAGAGTGATTGGGGTGCCAAGAAAGGGATGAGTGAGTAGGGGATGGATATAATTTATGTATATAGATACAAGATTAGTCATGAGGCTGGATTGTAAGTACATGGGGGTTATTACAATCTTTTTATTTTTGCGTGTGTTTGAAACTTTCATAAGAAAAAGTAAAAATTGAGCAAAAAATGCAAGTTGCTTAGCTATAGTGTGATGCCATTTATATAAAGTTTTAAACCATGCAAAGAATATATATTGTTTATGCATATATACTTATGTAGTAAAAATTTTAAATTTTTATAAAACGACTACTAATTTTAGAAGAGTGGTTGCCTATGAGGAGAGTGGAAGAGAAATGGAATGAGCAGGGGACACATGGCATTTTTGTAATGTTTTATTTCTTTTTATAAAAGTTATTTGAAGCAAATATGGCAAATATTAAGCTGTGTTAAAGTTGAGCAGTGGGCACATGGGTGTTTGTTACATTCTATAATAATTTGTTTTGTTTGTTTAAAATATAAAAAGAATAATAAAATGCCATGATTCTATAGCAAGAAGTGTTTTTAGATATGTCAGGAGCTAAGCTGTAGGAGGTGTGAGGGTTGCCTTCCCCTTCTGTTAGAGATTCATGTCCTGTCATGGCATTTCACTTGGCAGGGGTGATGAAATGGCCAGTCACTCATACAGTTGCATAATGGGAAAAAAGCCCTCATGGGTCAGGAGAGATGGTAGTAGGGGACTCAGAATTAAAGGCAAGTTAGCTGTAGCAGAATTAGTGTTTTCTGGAACATGCTGACTGATTGCCTTTATCAGAAGGTTTGGGCTAAGTCATGGGGATGAGTTGGTTATAATGACTCCAGTGTTTAGAGACAGCAAGGAAAAGGGAGATTTTTTTTTAAAAGTGTAGCTTTTGTGCATAATTTAATAATTGGTTCCCTTGATAAGACTTGCCAGAAAAAAGAAAGTGATTTCTACTACTGAGTGGTTGTCCATGTGGTAATCTCGTCAGCCTTCCCACACAAAGCGGGATTAAGCTGTGTCACTCCTCAACTAGAGAGGCAAGCCCTCAGTTTGGGGAGTAAGAAAACCAGTTGTTCTGAGGCCTGGTTTCATGGCCTGCTTCCAGAAGTGCCTGGTGCCTCCGTGCCTCCCTGCCTAAAGACTTGGACGTTAGAGTAACCCTTGTGCCTGGGTCCCATTCTGTGTGATTTCATCTTTTTTTTTTTTTTTATTAATAATGATTTTTTATTATATTATGTTAGTCACCATACAGTACATCCCCGGTTTTCGATGTAAGGCTCGATGATTCATTAGTTGTGTATAACACCCAGTGCACCATGCAATATGTGCCCTCCTTACTACCCATCACCGGTCTATCCCATTCCCCCACCCCCCTCCCCTCTGTAGCCCTCAGTTTGTTTCTCATAGTCCATAGTCTCTCATGTTTCATTCCCCCTTCTGATTACCCCCCCTTTCTTTATCCCTTTCTTCCCCTACTGATCATTCTAGTTCTTATGTTCCATAGATGAGAGAAATCATATGATAGTTGTCTTTCTCTGCTTGACTTATTTCACTAAGCATTATCTCCTCCAGTGCTGTCCATGTTGTAGCAAATGTTGAGAACTCATTCTTTCTGATTGCTGAGTAATATTCCATTGTATATATGGACCACAACTTCTTAATCCAGTCATCTGTTGCAGGGCATCTCGGCTCCTTCCACAATTTAGCTATTGTGGACATTGCTGCTATGAACATTGGGGTGCATATGGCCCTTCTCTTCACTACGTCTGTATCTTTGGGGTAAACACCCAGTAGTGCAATGGCTGGATCATAGGGTAGCTCAATTTTTAACTTTTTAAGGGACCTCCACACTGTTTTCCAGAGTGGCTGTACCAACTTGCATTCCCACCAACAATGTAGGAGGGATCCCCTTTCTCCACATCCTCTCCAACAATTGTTGTTTCTTGCCTTGTCTATTTTTGCCATTCTAACTGGCGTAAGGTGGTATCTCAGTGTGGTTTTGGTTTGAATTTCCTTGATGGCTAATGATTTTGAACATTTTTTCATGTGTCTGTTAGCCATTTGTATGTCTTCATTGGAAAAGTGTCTGTTCATATCTTCTGCCCATTTTTTGATTTGTTTATTTGTTTCTCGTGTATTGAGTTTGAGAAGTTCTTTGTAGATCTTGGATACCAGTCCTTTATCTGTAGTGTCATTTGCAAATATATTCTCCCATTCCGTGGGCTGCCTCTTAGTTTTTCTGACTGTTTCCTTGGATGTGCAGAAACTTTTAATCTTGATGAAGTCCCATAAATTCATTTTATCTTTTGTTTCTCTTGCCTTTGGGGATGTGTCATGAAAAAGGTTGCTTTGGCCGATGTCGTAGAGGTTGCTGCCTATGTTCTCCTCTAGAATTTTGATGGATTCCTGTCTCACATCGAGGTCTTTCATCCATTTGGAGTTTATTTTTGTGTATGGTGTGAGATAGTGATCAAGTTTCATTCTTTTGCATGTAGCTGTCCAATTTTCCCAGCACCATTTATTGAAGAGACTGTCTTTTTCCCACCGGATGTTTTTTCCTGCTTTATCAAATATTAGTTGCCCAAAGAGCTGAGGGTCCATTTCTGGGCTCTCTATTCTGTTCCATTGGTCTATGTGTCTGTTTTTGTGCCAGTACCATGCTGTCTTTGTGATCACAGCTTTGTAGTACAGCTCGAAATCCGGCATTGTGATGCCCCCAGCTTTGTTTTTCCTTTTCAACAGTTCCTTGGAGATTCGGGGTCTTTTCTGGTTCCATACAAATTTAAGGACTATTTGTTCCAGTTCTTTGAAAAACGTTCTCGGTATTTTGATCGGGATAGCATTGAAAGTGTAGATTGCTCTGGGTAGCATGGACATTTTAACTATGTTAATTCTTCCGATCCATGAGCATGGAATATCTTTCCATCTTTTTATGTCTTCCTCAATGTCTTTTAAGAGTGATTTATAGTTTCTAGAATAAAGATCCTTTACGTCTCTGGTTAAGTTAATTCCAAGGTAACATATGGTTTTTGGTGCTATTGTAAATGGGATGGATTCCCTGATTTCTCTTTCTTCGTTCTCGTTATTCGTGTACAGAAATGCGACTGATTTCTGAGCATTGATTTTGTATCCCGCCACGTTACTGAATTGCTCTATAACTTCTAATAGTTTGGGAGTGGCTTCTTTTGGGTTTTCCATATAGAGTATCATGTCGTCTGCGAAGAGAGACATTTTGACTTCTTCTTTGCCGATTTGAATACCTTTGATCCCTTTTTGTTGTCTGATTGCTGTTGCAAGGACTTCTAGTACTATGTTGAATAATAGTGGCGAGAGTGGGCATCCTTGTCGTGTTCCTGATCTTAAGGGAAAGGCTTCCAGCTTTTCCCCATTGAGAATAATATTTGCAGTAGGCTTTTCATAGATGGCTTTTATGAGATTGAGAAATGTACCTTCTATTCCTACACTCTGAAGGGTTTTAATCAGGAAAGGATGCTGTATTTTGTCAAATGCTTTTTCGGCATCGATTGAGAGGATCATATGGTTCTTGAGTCTTTTCTTGTTGATATGATGTATCACGCTGATTGATTTGCGAATATTGAACCACGCTTGCATCCCAGGTATGAATCCCACTTGATCGTGGTGGATAATCCTTTTAATGAACTGTTGGATTCTATTAGCAAGTATCTTGTTGAGGATTTTGGCGTCCATATTCATTAGGGAAATCGGTCTGTAATTCTCCTTTTTGAGGGGGTCTTTGCCTGGTTTGGGGATCAAGGTAATATTGGCCTCATAGAATGAGTTTGGTAGCTTTCCTTCTGTTTCTATTTTTTGAAATAGCTTTAGGAGAATAGGTATTATTTCTTCTTTGCCATTCTGTGTGATTTCATCTATTTATAGAAGTTAGGGGTAGTGAGCCTGTCAGTGTGCACACATAAAATGTTAACTTGATCTCCTGAGGAATACGGATGTAACATGTTCACTTCTTTGATATTTTTATTCACTTAGACTTCTTGACCAGATATCATTGTTTCCTAGGCTTGAGAGAACTCATTTAGCAGAGAGAAAACATAAACCCCACATACCTTACAGGTGAAACATTCTGCTAATAGAACACACCCTGTGTGGAGCCTCTGTGGAGCTGGGGAAATGGGGTGCACGGGGTAAGAGACCCAAGCTTCCAGAGACCCTGCTTTTTAGTGTCCTAGAATCTGGTGTCTTGAAGACCAGGCCAACCCTTCACTGTTACGTGTCCTGGAAACGACTTCCTCCTTTTGGTAGGGATGGAGGTCTCTAGAGGTATGTTCTGGAAGTTTGTAAGGATGAGGATTGCAGTGAGCTCACCACTTGGAAAGGGACCTTTGGTGTATGCCAGGTGAGAAGCCACAGGAAGCAAAGACCACCCAGGCTGGCAGCCACTGAGGAGAGCTGTGTTTCTGGGGGGCACTCACGTCATGTTCTGTACATTTCCAGGCTTACTTGCATTTCCTGAAAGACTTTGAGAAACTACTGTCCAGGCAGCTCTGCAGCTTCCTCCCAGGCAGTCCCATTGAGCTGCCTTCATTTAAATCCCAGCTCTTGCGAGTGAGCAGCCCTGTGCAGGGATCGGAAGATCTTCTGACATGAGGAGGAACTGGGGAGAGACACAGACTATTGCAGAGTGAGGGGGCTTCTGGGTGCTGGGCAGGGTTTGGTTACATTGCCTCTAGTCTTTACTGTAGTTTTAAGCTTTATGTCTTCCTTCATTATAGTTTTCCCCAAAACTGGCAAAGAATAAAATAAATTGTATAAAAGTACACACATATATGACTGAGAAGTTATTTTTCTGTAATCTAGTTTTTGTTTTCCTTATTGTCTGGCTAGTTTAGCACCACTTGGGGGAAAAATTATATTTAAGCTTAATTAATGAGTTCTATACGAGCATATGAATCATTAGCTTCTTGAGGTGCTGCTGGGTCCAGTGACACAATATAGACCACAAAGTTAGAAAGCCAGAAACCAACCTGGGAACTCAGTGAGGGCTTTGTCCTAAAGCCCCGCATTACTTGGACCTTGTTACAGATTTAAAAGTGTCTGAATCCAGCCCTTGGTTCTCCTTCAGAATAGCGGGGGCAAAGTTGGTTAGTAACAGAATGTTGTGATTAGCCTCTGAATGTTTTCATGGATGTGTAAAAGTAAGATAGGTGAGTTAGGTCTGTATGGGTTTACTGTACATATCAGACTCCTGGTAAAGATAGAGAGAGTCCTTTTTCTAGAGTCGTGGTCCTTTCTGTTAGACTCAGGGGGAAAGAAAGAGATGCTAAGGAAATTCTTGCTGGAAATAAGCCTTTCTCCCCATGTGACAGTCAGCCACGTATGTCCTTCCCTCTTGTCCTGGGGTTGTCTTACCCTAGTAGCTTTTTGGTTATCTTTTCCAATAACTAATATTATCTCTATTAAAAAATTTCCCCTCACTTCTGTGGCATGATTATAGTGTCCAAGTTTTCTGACATATTTCCTAAGGTAGCCATTTATCAAAAAGAACATCCTGAAATCCTCATGAATGTTAGTAAAAATTTAATTTGTTCAGTAAATATATGTCCAGTGTCAAGTCAGGGAAACAAGACAGAAAATTATGATTTCAAATTTGTAAAACAAATATACTTAGAAGAAAAAAATGAAAACAGAATATATCAAACTGTCAACAATGGTAAAGGCGGGGTCGTTGGAATATGAGTAACTTTTTACCCTCTTTTCTGAATTTTCGATAATATCATTGTATGTGTGCTTATATTTTACCCCCCTGCCCAAACCATATGGCATTTTTAGGTGTATGGGACAGTGGAATGTGTAAAGGAATATGATGTAAGGAGAGTTGTTTTCAAATGCAGACCTAAGAGACCCCGGAAATCCTCAGAAGAGGGGCTGCAGGACTGGGGGAAGATGGGGATTATGGAAAGGGGGCTCTGGGTCTTCTTCCCCCCAACTTTACCCAGAGCATTTCTATTGTGATTTGTTCTGCATGTTAGGGTTTCACGAAGATGGTATAAAAAAAGAGTGAATCTTAGCATCAGAGACTGGGAACGTGGGTGTGGGCCCTGGCCCAGCCCTTTACCAGCGGTGTGTGACTTTGTGCAGGTTGCTTCAGCTCTCCTGACTCTGGTGTTCCCATGTCTGAAGTGATGGGTTAGGGTAAAGTGATGTCTGAAGGTCCCCTATAGCTCAGACATTTTAGGATTAAATTCAGGTGATATTAAAAAACCAGTAACTCCAGGAAAAGAGGGCTGTGATTCCCAGCCTCCTCCTGCTGCCCCCATCTGGAGGTTTTTAACTTGTGGTTTGTTAATACTTGTGTGTCTAATAGGGGTGTGTGTGGTTGGGACAAGGAGTGATTTGATGCTGTTTTTAAAGATGACTTATTGGTTTAAATTAGAGGCCCAGGCTCTTTAGAAGAAGTGGACAGTAGTTTCTCTCATCCTAAAATTATGCCAAATCAACAATAGGAAAGGGGCCAGAACAGTGGCCATCTGTCCTGGCTAATAGGTCTCAGGTGTCCATTTCCAGAATCTTGGCCCAGTGCTGTGTCAGCACTGTCTAGATGGCCTTAGATGGGTGTGAGGAGGCTGTCCTGATATCCAGGTCTATAGCAGGAGACTTTTCCCGTTAACAGACCAAGAGGAAAGGTAACCTCGGGACCTGTCCTTTCTCACTGGAGATGCCTGGAGCTCTGGCATCCAGAGCCCAGTAGCTCCTCTAACCTGACCAAAGGGCATTCTTCTTCAGACCTTGCCTCTCACCGCTACAGCACGTGAGACCTGAATCATGCTCCCTTTCATATGCAAAGCATGGACTCTTCACTAGACGCCTCTGGGGAAGGAAAACAAGAACTCCATTGGTTGCTACCCTAATTCAGTCATTAGCTTTTTGATTTTGGGAAAAGCTTTCAGATTCATGTACTTAAAATATATGGTTTGTAGATAAAATAAAAAAGCTCAGTTTGTTGGTCACAAATGCATTGGACTGAAATGAGAGAAAGCTAGATGAGCCGGTCTTATTTCTTATTGTATTCTGCTCAGAAAGCATTTCCTGGGACAACGGAAAATCATGCTTAAGCATGGGTGCAGTGACCCCAGGTGACAGCAACAACAGGAGCTGGACCCTGTCTTGGGCAGGTTTGGCTTTGCTCCCAGGTTGAGCTTAACATTCCTTCCCCAACCCCCACTTCAAAATCCAGCTACTGCAACTACGTAGGCACCTTTCTTTTCTCTTTAACCTGAATAAATTAAGTGTGGACTAACTCTCCCTGAAAGGTACAGTCAAATTTAAGAGAAAAACGTAGATGATCAGTGTATTGAGGTCTTGGTCCTTTGGCATAAAACTGTAGGTTTTACCTTCTGAATATATATTGAGCACCACACTGCATGCATCAGACCGTCATTCACTGGGAGGTGCAGAAAGAGTAGAAAACTTGCCTATGGGTCTCAGTTTACAGTCACCTCAGAAAGGCAGCATTAAATAGAAAAACAGACACCCATGAAACTACTTCAAAACTGCGAAGCACTGAATGTAAGACCGTTATGCTTTTACAAGTGGGGTACCTGCTTCCAGATGCAGAGGAGCACGGCCCGTGATTCGAATGGAGTGGAGCCAGTTTTGCTGCAAGTAGTTTTAAGTTGGAACGTGAAGGAAGTGATGGGCATGAGGAGGAGGAGAGGCGGGGAGGCTCACGGAAGGAAGCAAGCAGTTTTCCTTGGAGAAGAAAGGTAGAGATGATGTCATTGTGTGATAATTGGGATTGAGGCTTTGAAAATACATGCAAGACTGCTGAAAAGCTTAGCTTTTCAACCTATAGGCTGAACTGAAATAGAGATACCCTTCCTCCTCACCCCTGCCCTCAGGTTAGCTTCTATGTTAGGACACTGTGAGTGCGTTAACAACAGCGTACCGTACTTTTTTTGAACACTAAGCATATGTTAAATAAATTCACAAAGATGTGCTTCATCAGTAACAAAAATGTCACTATCTCATATGAATGTTGTTCCATTTGTTCTGATGTTTAAAATTTTTTTTATCCATTATTTTCAGTTGTGTGAACTTTTTAACATCCATTATATAACATGTTTGGGACATTTAATTGGGGTTTTTTGATCCTTCACAGTTTCATTTAATGTAATTAGTAGATATGAAATTTGGGTTATTAATCATACAGCTCATTAATGCCTTCCAGACTTCCTTTCTGCCACTTTATTTTGTCGTTTCATGTTAGGTTTTTCTGCAAAGTTGATGGATTCCGTTCATTCATAAGTTCGTTTAACAAATACCTATTTGGCCCTACCATGCTGTTACTGATTAGAAACAACATTCAACATCTCAGTGGGATGGGATTGGTTTAGCTCATTTTCATTTCCCTCGGTGCCTTTGAATTTAAGTTATTGATTTAATTTATTTTAAAAAATTTCATCATCTACAGCAAAAACCAAACATTCTTACTAATGTTATTAAAACATTTCTGTAAATGCTTTTGAAAGCAATGATTTTGGTAAATGTAGTACATTGAATTTTAGTGAGTTGTTCTGCTTCTCTCACCTAAGGCCCTAAGGAACTTCCACGGCTCCACTAAGCAGTTTGAACACCACTGAGTTAGTTGATCTCTGATGTCTCTTCCCATTCCAGAATTCTGCTCCAACTTCTCTGTGCCATCTTTCTTCTGCATTAAATAGGATAATAACTTTTAACTTACCAACCAGACAGAGTTATGATGACTACTTGATATAGATTTGAGGTATAATTCCCCCTGATCCATTTTTGGGTCTTTTTTCCCCCTTCATGGCTTGGTTGTCCCATAGCAAACAGGATGGAACATGGGAACTGGGGAGTACAGAAGCAATCATTAAAATCCAACGATCAGGTATGCAAGAGACACCCTTAGGTGTGACGTGTGCAGTAGGCTCAGAGCTGTCCCCCTTTTTAGAACAATTACCCTACAGTCAATATCCCTCTTCTGTTTTGCTTGTAAAGAATAAACTTTTTAGTGGAGAGAAAAAAAAACCCAACTTTGTACTTGGAATGCAGTTGTCATTCATTGTATTAAGACCTGTCTACACAGGGGGACTAGCTAGAAGAGCATTCTGCGTGGGATTGAGGAAGAAGAATGCGAGAAGACGAGAAACCAGAAATAGTAAGCCTTAGTAATTCAGGCTTTTGGGTGGTTTTTTTGGTTTTTGTCTCCACTTTTTTCTGATTTTCCTAGATTTTTACAATAAGCATGTATTACTTTGGTGATCAAAGGAAAGTTAAAGACTGAAAACAAAAGCTCAGCAACTTTTACCCAATTCAGGGCTAGCAAATAACAAAATTTTTGAAAAATTAGAATAATTTGTGTATGGCAGTAGCTGCACTCTAAATTGCTGTCCTCACTGAGGTGAGAATTTTAACTCTTAATTTGCATTGTTTTGGACAATTACTGGAAGAGTCACAGGTGGGATTGCCTGACTTCTGTCCTGCTGAGTAGCGTGCGGCCTCATTAGTGGTCCCATGAAGCTAATCCGTCCCCAGCTATGGCAACTTCAGCTTTTGTTATTGTTGTAGCTTGTTTCTAGTCCTTTGCATACAGATTGAGCTCATTTCTAAGAATCTAAACATAATGTGTATTTCACATGATCTGATAAGTACAACTGAGCTTCCTAGCTAAAGAATTCCTATGTATGCTCCACTTGCTAACCCAGAGAGACCAACTCATAAAATGTTAAATATGTTTTCAAACTCTGCTTTCCCCACCTTTTGGTAATCTGTATGGGAAGCTTTACTTTAGGAGGAATTGGATTTCACCCTGGTTCTTGTGCAGTGCTGTTCTAGAGAGGATGACTTCATTTTTTTTTGTTCATTCTTGTAATTTTACTGTGTAAACAATAAATTCTTTACCCAGGGCCAGCTTGACCTGTATGGGTTTAGTGTACATTAAACTGGCCGAAGGCAGAAAGGACAGGAAGGGGGGTGGGGAATGGGAAGGGTCAGGCCATGCAAGGACCGTAACTTACTTTCATCAGTGGTTTGCACCATTGAGGTCGCCTCAGAAACTAGCACTCCCCTCTCAAGTACCTAAAAAAGAATTCCCAGGTGGAGGTGAAGGCCATGGGATCGCTGGCTTTTGAAAACAAGACGAGCAGACCTCAGAAGAAACGCACAGCTGCTCGGTTTTGTTTTGTGTTTGTCATGGAGTGAAAGGATTGTTTAACAGCAATCCGTCACTTTCTTCTCATTGCTCCACTTTCCTTCCTGCCTAAATCATGAAGGGACACACAGCCAGAACGATCCCATGTGTTTTGCCTTGTCCCTGCCCGGCCTATGGCAGTGGAGCCCATGGACTAAAAGTGATACCATCCAGAGCTGAATTGCTGAGAATTGAGGCCTTGGGGCAGGAGCCATAACACTTGACTTCAGTGTGGAGTGCAGCAGTATGTGCCCCTTATGTCATCTCTAGGCTGAAATTATTCTCAGAGGTCTCTCACTGATGAATGGTGGAAAAGCAAGTTGGAAATTGTCGTAGTATGTATTCTGGGATGTACCAGCCCTTAGACAGTAATTATTTTCTCCAGATGAAAGGACAATCTTATGGCCATTGCACAGTAGAATCTGCCTGGAGAATCTTCTTACCTCATCTCATGACCTCTGTTGGGAAAGTCTTGTGTGACGCAAGGGCCAAGACAGCGCCAGTCCCTGCTGTAGGCCTTGGGTCCTGTTGCCTCACCCCCAGAGGCCTTTACTACGTGGTGTTTGGGCTCTGGAGCCAGACCTCTTGAGTTCCAATCCTGGATCCTCCACTCATATCATGTCTTGGCCAGGTTTCCTCAAGCTTCAGTTTTCTCATTTGCAAAATGATAATATTATATATTGTTACCCCCGTTGTTAAAATAGTGTTTAGTATGTAATAAGCACTCCATAAATGTTAGCTTTTTTGTTACGACTAGTGATTCCTTGCTGGCATCTTCCCTGGCTTCTGCCAGTAGCACTCAATCACCAATGATACCCTCTTTGTTGCCAAAGTTCATGGACACTCTTCATCTCCTCCTCTTTTTACATTTTTCAGTGGTAATTGCTATCTCCTTCAAGTACTATGTTCTTATGGCCATAATCGCCACACTCCCCTCCTGTGTGGTGGCTCCTGTTCATTCTCTTTTGTTTGGTCCTTACCTTTACCTCACTTCATGTTGCACGATTTCAAGGAAAACTCAGATTTCTTTTCCTTTTTCTCTCTAGGTGAACTCATCCACTCCAGTGACTTTTGTTACTTGGTTGCTCATTTCCAGGTCTTAGGTCTTTCTTGACTTTCCAGTCTTAAGTCTTCAGTCTATCCAAACCACCCATTATTTTCTCTCATGGTACCCTGTTGTTTTCCTTCAGAGCAACTTTTCACAGTTTGTAATTATGTATGTATTTGTTCATTGTAATTAATGTCTGTCCCTCACTTCCCCTTCACCCCACAAAATTATAATGAGACCAGGGACTATGTCTGTCTCCTCACTTGTGTTTGTATACCTGGTACACGGAAGGACCTCAGTAAACACCTATGTGAATACTGTATGTATGTGAAGCTCCTCCACTTCTTCCTCCATGATTCCAGCCCTGGCAGTGCTGGTGAGGCTGAGGGGAGAGGCTGAACCTTTGTTGTTCTTCTTTCTACTCCCTGCCAACCTAGATCTACCCTCTATGTGAGAGGAAATCTTACGGAATTGTGCCATTTCTCTTTCACCTTCAAAACATAGAAGCCTCAAAGTTAATGATCAGAAGACTAAAGGAAGCACCAGGTGCTAGTTCCTGGGAAGCAATTAGGATGGAACATCCTGGGTGGTTTGCTCAAATCCCTAAGTGAAAGGAATTTGGGACTTGATGTAGGGCATTTATACTGACAACAAAATATTAACAAACTAAAATCACTTTCCAGAACAGCTATTAGTTCATCAAACATCTGTGACTTGGAGGGTTTTCTCCTTTTTAACGTTTCCTTTGGTGTGGTTACGAGTTTAATGAAAGGGTGTTTGTGCCAGTCCTGTGTGAGGAGTTTCTTGGGAGACACCAGAAAAGTTGTTGCTCCTGGCCCAGCGGCCTTACACTCTGGCGAGGGTGTTGTCACCACAGGGGCCATTTCAGAACCAACTCTTGACAGGTTTATTTATGAAGTGCCAGGAGTGGACTCAATAGAATAACAAGGAGTTAAAAGATGTCAGCTCTGTTATACTCTGAAATAAACCCTTTTCATCCCACACAGGCTTAGGGAGCAACTATGTCGTATTTATCAGTAAAATGAATATATCTGTTACTAAGTAACCACCTTTCCTCTGAGTAAATGGCCCATCTTCTCTTCTTTTGGGGATGGCCCTGTTCACTAACAGTGACTCTAACCAAGCAAATACATACCTAACTAGGAATATTCAGGACTGTTTCCTGGCTTGTTCTTTCTTACATACTGACAGAATTGGGCAGCATAGTTAAATATTCGTAATGCTGCCGTGTTTATTAGGCCTTCATAGACACAGTTTTTAGTCTCTAGACTTTAGACATGAAAAATTGAGGTAGTCGAATGGTATCTTAATGCAGTAGAGTTTTTATTCTTGTATAGCATTCATTATTCAGAATATTGGAATGGCTTTCTGACAGATTTCTTCATTTGCTCATTTCCTGATTTTTGAAAATTCGTTTTAGGGACGGATAACTGACCACAATTTGGTTCAGTGGGAATATAGAATCATTTTTAATACTCTTACTGGATGCTATCCCACATTGTCCAAATATGAGGCCATTGGTTTCCTTATTGGATAGCATTTTTATTTTTTGGATTTGATACTCTGGGCTTGAGTGGAAACTGATATGTCACTACATCTGCCTTACTTTCTGCTCTCATATCTTGTTGCTCCAGAGTCAGAAGATCATAAGCCTTCGTCCCACGTTACGACACTGTGGTATAATCTAGATATTCTTTGCTCACTGGCTATTGATGTTATTTCTGATAGTTTTGTGAAAATTGTCGCTGGCCCAGGCATATTCCCATGATTGGTGGAAATAGCCTTTTAAGACCATATATCTCTCTGAGCCATTTTCCCGTAATTCATTTTTATGTCTTGAGGCCCCCAAAATGCTCTTTCTCTTGAAACCCAGGTTGACCCAAAACAAGTTTTAAGAGCTTCATGATAATACAGCCTCTTCACTTGTGAATGTGTTGTGTCCCTATCCTCAGTGGTCTCCACATCAAAGCTTCTTTGGGGCCAGGAGGATCACTGCTCGCTTGCCCTGCCAACCTTGTATTATTGGAGGGTGACAGTGTCCGGCACATACACAATCATTCAATGAAAAGCACTTTCGAAGTGCCTGATGACACATACATCAAGGTAGATGGGAGACAGGCACAGAAAAGCCTTTCTTGCTAGGTGTATCTATTGCATTATTTACTGATGTGATTAGAAACTTCTAAAGATCATTATTAATATTTGGAATTTTGTAATCAACTGCTTTTTAATATATGCAGAAGTTGAGAGAGGGAAAGAGAACACATACAGATAACACATGCAGAAGGGCGTAACAATAAGATTCATTTCTAAAAATAGTTTTTAGGTTTATCAATCAGGATTAGGTTCAGCTATGTATAACAAAAAACGCAAATTTAATAGTGAATTATTTTCATGTAAAAGGGCAGATATAGCCATTCTAAGAAGTGATTGAGGATTCATCTTTGAGATTCTGTTCCATCACTGCAGGTGGTTTTCATTCTCAGGGTCCCCTCAGGGTTCATCTGGATGTAGATGGACAAAGAAATGCAGAACAAAAGGGACTCTCATCTGAGTCAGCTACTTTTATTTTTTTGTTTGTTTTTTAAAAGATTTTTTACTTATTTATTTGAGAGAGAGAGAACATGCGGTGGGGAGGGCCAGAGGGAGAGAGAAAGAGAGAGAAGCAGACTTGTGCTGAGCAGGGAGCTTGACGCAGGGATTGATCTCAGCACCCTGGGATCATGGCCTGAGCCAAAGGCAGACGCTTAAACTACTGAGTCACCCAGGCACCCCTGAGTCAGCTACTTTTAAACAGTGTTCCTGAAAGTTCTGTGGGACTCCCACTTAACATATAATAGGCTAGAACTGTCATACAGCCACATCTAACTGTAAGGAAGACTGGGGAATTTAGTCTCTTTTCTTCTGGGTAGCCACATGCCCAGCTAAAAATCAGCCTTCTGTTGGTAAGGAAGAAGAAGAATAGAACTGTCTGTCCCACCAAGTCCGAGGTTATGTACATTTTAAATATCAATAGATACTAATATTTTTTTAAGTTTGCATTCAATTAATACTTTTGCTAGTTAATCCCCAAATGTTTATTTTCCCACAGTTAAAAAAAAAAAACCTAAACCATGATGAGAAATCAATGTTATCTCCTCCTGTATTTGGGTTTTTTTTGTTTTTTTTTTTTTTGTTTTTTAAGATTTTATTTGAGAGAGAGTGAGCGAGAGAGCAAGAGCACGCACTAGCTGGGAAAGAGGCAGCAGGAGGGAGAAGACTCCTGGCTGAGGAGGGAGCCTGATTTGGGGCTTTATCCATCCCAGGACCCTGGGGTCATGACCTGAGCCAAATGCAGCCGCTTAACCAACTGAGCCAGCCAGGTACCCCCTCCTCCTGTATTTGAATTGTATTGTCCACTGGAGGCATGAGTATGATTTCTAATAAAACAAATAATATCCACATTTTGAACTTCTAATTGCTTCTGAAGTTTAAGGCGGACAACTTAATTTTTTAAAATCTGATTCTTTATTGATGGTGTATTTGTGATGACTTTCAGTGCTGAAGGTAGATTTCTTTGGAGATGAAGAACCTGGGAAAAGAGAAGAGTCTATTTCTTTAATGCTCGACTTCGTGGGTTGTATTGCAGGTGGTAACTTTATTCAGCGTGGGTTAGTTCAAAAGAGAAAATAGGAGTTCATTTCAAGAAATGAGTCTTTCATGTATCAGGCACCTTGAGCGTTGATAAGAAGCAGTTGTGCTTTGTTTTACTATTTAACACTTCCTAGTTGTCTTCTGATATGAATGCGTATGAGTACATATTTTTATGCACCTTTTCCAAGAAATATTTTAATAATTATCACTAAACGTAATACTGCATAAAAGAGAACTGTCCAGAAAAAAAGAAAAGCTAGAAGGCTTTTTAAATGTCCCAAGTGGTATCTAAATTTTAAACCTTTATTTTTTTTCTATTTTTAGACCTCATATATAGATAAAGTAAAACCTGTTTTACTATAGTAAGAATACTGCACTGTAGCTTAAATTGGTGTTTTTTTAAATGATGGCTTTTGCCAAGTTCTTTTGGCAGCTACTCTAGACTGAAAGTACTAGAAATTGATTACTTGCAAGTTGTTGCTAATAGTTTCTTTTTTTATGCAGCCCTTGTCACCCAGCCCAGGCTGGGGTCCCTGTAAAATGTTAGTATGTGTGGGGGACCTGTTGCCCAAGTAGAGTGAGTTGGCTCTAATTTACTCCTGGATGTCTGCATTCTTTTCCACGTCTGTCGACAAATAGCATCACAGCAAATTAATGTAATTTTCTGATTGATGTAAAGAGTAACCAAAGAAAGCTTGTTGTGTTTGGTGGCCAAAATACCACACAGTGCGAGCAGAGTAGAACTGCTGGCCCATTTTATAGCACTCTAATTGATAATTATTTCTCAAAGAGCACATTATTTGGCCGTGTGGCAACAATTCAGTATTATTCCAGAGGCACTGGACGTGTAGGTGCATGTGAACACTGTAGTAAATATAGGCCTCCTTTTGCCAAGAATGGAAGTAGGTTATCCAAGAGGAAAGGGGAGGGAAAAGAAAATATCAATTTCCTATGTACCAGAACAGGCCTGGCTTAAATCAGTTCATTAAAAAACTGTAGAGCATGAAATCTTGTAAGTTTTTGTATTTTGTAGTAGAGGCTTCTGGTTTATATTTAATAAGCTAGAAAATTAACTCTCTTTTGGAAACTTGGAAAAAGTATATAAACATATATATGCATGTGTTTGCTTTTAAGTTCATGGGCACTGCCTAGTCCCTCTTCTTTCTAAAGGTCTAAAGCTGCTAAATACTTTCAGAGGAATGAAGAAGATGGATAGGGGAGAGCAACATGGCAAGAGGAGGGAATCCTGGGTTTCTATATGTGTGGCCTGTTACAATGACAAAGTCACTGTTGGAAGGAGAAAGGCCTGACAGCATTTTCATCAGGGTTAAATTTGGGGCAGCCCATAGACAAGTGTAGGGCACTAAGGAAAAGCTCTTCCCTCTGAGAATGGCCCAGGGCTCCAGAATGGAGATCTGGACCCTGTGGAAACTCAACAGATGTTACCTTGGACTGCCGTGCGATGGGGCAGTCGGTTGTCAGGGAGATGGGGAGGGTGGACATAACGCGATCTGCTCTCATGTCTGGTCGAGGAAGGCAAGGAGAGAGAAGCCTAAACCTGCTGCCCACTCGGCTCTGCTCTTCACAAGCAAAGAGCAGTATCGAGCAACAGCTGGAAAAGGGGTGACCTGATGCAGATGAAACACGGCAAAGTGACTGTGTGTGGGGAGCTGCTCTTCTATTAATGGTTTGTTTTCATAAAGCCGTGTAGGTCCTCAGCAGAGCTGGATCAGAATATTCAGAATGCTGGAGCCATGCAGCATCCTACTTGTGACTTCATTTTCCTTCTTCATCCCCTTGTCTTGTGTTCCTACTCATTTATGTATGGGTAGAGAAGAAGGTTAGCTAGAGACGAATTGCCAAGTTGCATCTTTTGCATTTGACCCCACCTGCCGTGAGACCCTTAGGTCAGGGGCAAAGGAATTGATTACTCACGCATGGCACAGTGAGCGCATAAGCAGCAGCAGATTTTGGCATCAGTTTCCTCTTTGTCCCCAAGTCCCGCAGGAGTGCCACAGGTGGGCCCAGGTTCATGCCTGTGCGTGCAGTGGGTTCTGTTAACGGGAGGGGAACCCGACTTTAGGGATCCTGTGTCTTTCATAATGGGCAGCAAGTGTATCAGTACGTTGCTCTGGAAGGAAACACTATCACTCACTATCTTTCAAGATTTTTCATTATGTAAATGCAGACATCCTAGAAATCTAGTCCAGAACAGAGGGCCATTAGTACTTTGCTTGCAAGACATGCAGAAACACCAGAGACCCATGGAGAATTGTCTCTCAACTTGGATTTATTAACCCTGTAAGAAGCTTGTGTGACTTCTGTTTCTGTCCACAAATTAACATCAGGACTCGGCTGTCTTTCTTACTTGGGAAGACTACTGAGGTCACGGCTGTTTGAAAGAACCTGATGAACTTGTTTCTGGAGAGGGCTAATACTGGGTGATACTGCTCCACATAATGCCTCAGAGAGGTGAAGTGTATTATTTGAAGGTACCTTTGAACCTGAAAAGAGCTCAGCAACATCTGTCTTTGTGTATTTTTCTTCCCTTGTCTTGATTTGAAGGGATTAATCTCCGTGGGCCCTGTATGTACAATGATTTGTTATACTTTAGGGGAAGATCTGGTACCTGGTCGTGCTATGAGCTCACACACACATTTCCTATTAGCAAACAAACAACTTGACTTAGGGGAAAGGATTGGAAACTTCAGGGAGCCCCCCGGCGATGGGCTCCAGGAAGTTGAGGAGAAGATCTGTGGACTAAACCTGCCAAGTCAGACTCAACCAAGGAGGCAGTTATAAGGCCAGGGGTCCTGTATCCTCAAGAACGGCCTTGGGATCACAACAGCTGGTATGCAGGGACCATTGAGCCCTGGAGCACTGTGACACCTGCTGGGGGAGGCATGGGCTCACCCCCTGACCATACTGAGAGTCTTTTATGTGCCTGTCCTTGCCAGTTAATATTATCCCTCCTGCCCTCTGGGTGATAAATACTGTACTACGGATGCTCCTGTTTCCAGTTTTTTAAGTGCTTTCAAGCTTACCTCCACACGTGAAGTAGATTAGAGTCGAGTACCTATTAATACAAAAGGACCCTGTCATGGCCTTTAGAAAAACAGTGACTTATCCCATGTACATTTAGCCTTTTAAATTCATTATGGTCTGGAGAGTAGTGCTAATATTAACTTATGCATTTAGGAACACCCTAGATTTTAAATGCATGAGTATCTAAATGCCCAGAACAGTGGAATGAGTGCCTGGTTCCTTAGTTGATAAAAGTGTTCTCTCTTTATTTGATCATTTTATGTGGACCTTTGAGCTGTGTGATGCTCATCTGTATGTGTACTTGGCACCCAGAAGTGTCCTGGAATGAATACTTGATTCACTTGGCATTTAGCAATATCATTACATTGGTCATCAGCCACTTTTGCATCCTGTGGTTTTAAATAAGAAGAAATCTTGCAAAACCAGTACAGCGAAATGCTGCACATGCAGGTGAGGTTACAGGGTAGAGAAAGCAGTTCCTCAGGAGGCTCCTTTTTAGCTGAATTTCATTAGGGTGTGGAAAGGAAAGAGAAGGGTACTGTAGGCCTGAGTCATTTTTCAGAATTGACTGCTGTGCTCTTTATTCCTATAAAGAGAAAGTCCATCAGTTGTTTTCTTTGCAGTAGCCAATAGAGATACTCGGTTATGTGGCATTTACCTTTTTTGTCTTCTGCTTTTTACCATTATCTTCTTGATTTTTGATGACTATTAGAATAATGAACATTGACATTTGGAAGATAGCCTGCTTCCAGATGCATACACACTTGTCTGTTTTGTAAATCCTACCCCAAACTTTTTCCTTCCCTAGCTGAAAAATGTGCCTCTATCCCTCCCAGTCTTTCCAGGGTGTGGGCCTGTGCTTAGCTGTGTGACTGTGCCCACACGCTGGCATATATTTCAGAGCTACGCAAAAGAAATCAGTTGCCCTCGAAATAACAAGATGCAAAAGAATGGTTTTTCTGAGCCCTAACATCTGAAGAGCTGGAAACAGTTGTGTTTGTATGTGTGATGCTAAAGCCAGTGAATTTCATGTGAAGGAAGGGATTGTAAACCAAGAACAGAAAAGCAGTTTTCCTGGATTTCAGATGACAAACTCTCAAGCTGTTTAACTCACCCACTCAGCACCTCCGCAGCCATCCCCTTAATGTGCTTGCATGCATTGTCAGTGATTTCTGTTTCTGCAGGTTTTGTTGCCAGAAGACAAATAATAAAATAACGTGCATATACAACCTTAAAGCAGTGTTCTACCAGTTTTTGATTGAGGTTAAACAGAAGCATCCCGATCATACTGTCAGTTGGCAGGCAAAAAGCATATTTTAAAATTCACATAGATTTAAAGAAAGCTAATCTTTTCTGGCTCTGTAATAAACTAATTACATGTTTTAAATAGTATAGAGCCGAGTCCCTGTTTCAGATTAAGCCTCGTAATGGCAAGGTCAGGACAAAGCAGACATTTGCCTGGCTTTGCCCAGTGTCTCTGGCTTGAGGACCCATAGCATGGTGCCAGCTGTTGGAGGGCCTGAATAAGTCTGCCAAGGATGGCCAGGTAATACTGACTTGACTCAGCTTACAGGTTAATACTCTCTGAGCACAAAAGCCATCAGACATGCCACTGAGGAAGGCCTGGATACTTAATGGCTTATGGCAATAGTCATGCTTGGTTGTTCCCTAACAGTGATGATCCCAGGTCAGGTTAGGACATGCCAATAGTGTCTCTTTTGGGGTGTATCTGAGATAAAGGTGTCATTTCTAAAGATGATCTGGTTTCAACAAGGCTCACTTCATGGATAGTCATTTTTTCCGCTCTTTACCTTGCTTTCATAATCCTAGGGACCATGTGCAAAAACTTAGAGATGGGAACATGTAATTCAATAACGTAGATTTTTATTCTTGTCCCTTCATGTTCCTTGGTCACCAGTTAGTGGTGCCTCTCTCCTTAGGCAGTTTGGTGACATCAGAGGGAAACACGTAGTTCAGTGGTGAGAGCTTCACTTTGGAGTTAGCCTCAGGCTTGATTACTAGCACTACCACCTACCAGACAAGTTACTTAGCTTTTCTGTACCTCCCATTTCCTCCTGACAGGCTTGTCGTGAAAATAAAATAAGATTAGATTTGTCAAGCACAGAGCATTGGCCCTGGTAGATATCAAATACATTAAATTCTTTCAGATTGCAGGTGAAATAGACTCTTAATGTTGGATTTTCCTCGTTCTTGTTTTTCTTTGGGTGTGCCTTGGAGGAGATTTAGTACCAGAGTGTGTTATCTGTGATATTGAGTATGCCTCTGAGGGGCCTGGGCCAACTTCATTACCAAGTAATGAGGCCCTGTAGCATCCCAAGACAGGTAAGGAGTCAGCTCTTCTCCCTAGATGGACGTGAGACCTTTGTGCCAAGCCCTTGCTCTACCAAGTAGCTCACACACTGTCATTTTGCTCTTCTTAGCATATCTTATTATAGAGAACCTTAAGTCTACTAATTAGACTGTCGTCTTGTTTTTGGAAATTGGATTGTATAATTGAAGTTAATACTCAAGGGAGAGACTTGCTGCTTCACATTTTACAATGGATGCTTGCTTCCATCTTCACTCGTGTGAGGATTTTTCATTGAGCTTATGTTTTATAACATTTCAAAGTATAATTCAGGTTTGTTTCATGGCCGCTGCCCCCTTCCCACCAATTCATTGATTAAACAAGTATTTTTTGAGTACCTACTATGTACCAGGCGCCATGCTAGATGCTAAAGCTATAATATGGTAACTGGTTGTAAAGAGTTTGATATGTGTTGGGGGAGACAGACTTGTATTCCTCAAATTGTAAAATAAGGCACGCTGAAGTTGGATTGGTGGGTGGATGGGTAGGTGGGTAGAAGATACTCCCCATGCTCTGTGCTTCTTGCGCTTCATCCCTTCCATTGGTGTGGTAATCCGGACATCGGGGCTGATGTTGTTTCTGGGTATTACTGTTACATGATAAAGCTGGGAGATAGGAGTTTGTCTCAGCTTGGAGTTCACTTACCAGCTGATCGAGTTCAGGTACGCCCCTGTATCTCTTTGGTCCTTTGTTTCTTTCACTATGAAGTTAAGGCTGCTTGTTACTAGGTGGGTTTTACAGACATTTCCATTTTCCCCAGTTTACTTTTTACTGAACTTCCTGCTCTGATCATTTACATAATGGCATGAAAGTGAGTAAACTCTCTGATGTATTCCTGAATTATGGTCGTGTATTTCCAGTGCCCTTTTTTTCTATTTCCACCCACGATAAATTTTCAAACTGGAAAAATTCATGGCCTTTTTTTTTTTAATCTAAATGAAAATTATGTTAATAGTAAAACTATTTCTGTTCTACTTTGTTCTACTGGGCAGAATCTGTTTTGCAACTTCATGGCTTTTAACCCTTTGAATCATCCATTCCATGTGGCTGGTCATACATGGTCTTACCAGGGAATTCACATAGCATGTGCTTGCCGCACCCCTTGTGGGAAAGGGAAGTGGATTCAGTAACATCGGAGAAGAAGTTTGGAGGAAGAGAGCAGGGGCTGCCAAATGCTGTAGCTTTAACCGGCTTTCTGGGGACTGTCATTCTGTTGACTACGTGCCTTGAGCTGCTCCTCCCTCAGTCTGGGGAGGACGGACAGGGGGTTGGAAGTAGGAGGGTTTGTGGGGGAGGGGCATGGTGCTGCAGGGAGTGGGTGTGGGCAGAGGTTGCAAGGCTGCCAGGGTTCTCTTTGTGCCGGAAGTGCAGGTTTGGCTGTAAGGAATGGAATGTTCCCTCTTGCCCTCCAAGAACAGAAACAGCTGTGGAAGAGCTTGAAAAGAAGATTACTAAATGAAAAAAAAAATTAATATGAAAATAAAACCCACAGAGAAAACCCAGCAAAACTGTAGTGGAGTGGTAGCTGTCTTTTTCATGCTCCTCAAGAGAACTTTCTTCCTATCTAGGATTTCTTTTTCACTGGGGGTCAGTACAGATTGTCTGCCCAGCCCTTCTTCTTCTAAGAAAGCCTCGTGTGTCTCATTTTGCTTGGATAGAGAATGGGTTCATTATGCTAATTATCAGATGATTATTATTTTATTCCTTCTTTTTTTAAGATTATTTATTTGAGAGAGAGCGAGCACGGGAGCATACAGAGGGAGAAGGAGAAGCAGGTTCCCCACTGAACAGGGAGCCCGACGCGAGGCTTGATCCCAAAACCCTGGGATCACGACCTGAGCTGAAGGCAGACACTTAACCCACTGAGCCACCCTGGCGCCCCTGTTTTATTCCTTCTACTGAGATACCAGAACCTGTCACTTACTGCATGAAAACTTGAAACAAATGTTAGTTTTCAAAGAGATCTCTGTGGGTAGGGGATTACTGTTAGCAAATTTAACGGAAATCTTGTTTCTAGCTGGAAATTTAATCCTTCAGCCAAGTTCCTGACAATATTTATTTTAGAAGATCGTCTTTTTAAAATAAGTCCCTTAATAGTTTAAACTTAGTGTTTTAGACAAGAGTAAGAGTAGAGCTAGCCTGGAACTTGTCCTATACATCAGGGTTGATTGTGCAATCCTTTATGTGAATGTTTATTTAAGTTTTCTTCTCAGTCTGAAAGGCTTGCTTGGCTATTACAGCTGGTATTCCATATTGTCAGAAATAATAACTGTTTCTGATTTCTAGTCTCTTTTATGCTCTCATACTTTCTGTACTTGCTTTTGAACGACAGGTTAGCCCCAAAGAAGATAAAATCTAGGGGAAGAAGATAAGCCAGCTAAAACCTAGACTCTCCCAGTATGGAATAGGAAGGACCAGCCTCATACTCCTCCCTCAGATGGCGGTACTGCTTGGCTTCTTGCAGCGTCCACCCAAGGATCTTTGCACTCAGTGTAATGCTGTAGTGTTTTGCACAGTTGAGGAAGGAGAAAGAATGAGAAACAGAATATGTGATTGTTATTTTTGAGGCTGAATATGTCCTCAGGGAAGTTTATTAAGTCATACTTTGCTGTATTCTTAACAGTGGGAGCTAATAAGTACCTCACGATTGGGGTATGGCTTTTTCAGTAGTAACTTTTACCCAATCTGTCTTTTTGGCATTTTGCTTGAAGGATAGTCTGTGAAAGGGATTGTATGAGATTGCGTGCTACTTCAGGGAGGCTCCTGAAAATTCTAGGGGTCCGTTACTGCCCGGCTCATCCTTTCTTCAGCGTGTATCAATTCTTAGTTCATGTCCACATGGCCTCTTTTCTGTCCATGCCTATCTGTGCTAGGTGGAGAAGTGGCACAAAACAGAGTGAGATGACTGTCACAAGGTCCAGGACCCTTCGCCCTCTCCCTTGCCTTTTTTTTTTTTTTTTTTTTTAAGCTATCTGGATCCCAGAGTCCTGAACACTTGCTCTGTTTTACATATAATCCCAGCTTGAATCTGTAGCCCCAGCTTTTGGCCTTATTTCCTAAATGGGGGGCGAACTTGGACTTGGACAACATTGACTGTGCTGTGCTACCAAATCTGGAGAGACTAGGGATCATTAGTTTGGACTTAAGAGTCTCAGTCAGTGGAAAGGGAAGGGGGAAATTCCAATGATTCTCAGCTCTAATTGCACATTAGAATAATCTGGGGAGCCTTAAAAATGTACCTGTACCCAGGCTTTACCCACACCAATTCACTCAGGGTCTCTAGGAGTGGGGCAGAAGGACGTAAAGCTTCCCCAGGTGCTTCTAATGGGCAGCCAGGGGGAGGAAGTAATACTTAAGAGAAGTCAGGGCCTTGTCCAGAGAAATGCCTTTGAAAGGGCCTGTCATTATAAATCAAAGGCAGCTTCCCAGGCCCTCTCCCGAAGCTGTATCTTCGAGTTACTCTGCAGTGGCACATAGCCCCCTGGGTCTCCTTGTGATTTGTGGTTTCCATTGGGCTTTTCACGTGACCTTTATCATCGACTGCTCAGGAGATGCATATATTAGAATTCAGGCATTGGGCAGCCTCATTCTGAATTGTCATTGCCCACAAGTCAGAGCAGTGAGACCTACTTGAAATGCTGGTCCCGTGTGCAGGGTAGATGTGTCTAAAGGCCATCCTGTGCAGATTGTCCCCACTGAGATCCCTTAGAAGGAGCAGGTGGATGCCTGCAATCTGCCTGGCGGGAAGTAGTGGGTCTGGCTTAGGAGTTGACAGCCATGACTCTCCTTTTGCTGCTTTTTTTTTTTTTTTAAAGATTTTATTTATTTATTCGACAGAGATAGAGACAGCCAGAGAGAGAGGGAACACAAGCAGGGGGAGTGGGAGAGGAAGAAGCAGGCTCATAGCGGAGGAGCCTGATGTGGGGCTCGATCCCATAACGCCGGGATCATGCCCTGAGCCGAAGGCAGACGGTTAACCGCTGTGCCACCCAGGCGCCCCTCCTTTTGCTGCTTTTGAGACAGCACAAAAAAAAAAAAAAAGAGGGAGAGGGAGAGGGAGGCGTTGTCTTCATAAAAAGGAGGATGGGCAGGGGCCTTTAAGAGTTAAATTACACAACTCCCTTTTTATTTTTAAAGTCAGTGGATTCCTTGTTGCCGTTGCTGAGAAAGATAAATTGATACCACATGTTGCTTCCAGACAAAACCCTCTCTGTGTTCCAGGGGAGGCACATGCAGCTGGCGTCTGGGTTAGTGGACAGTCCCCACAAGGTAAACATGGGTTGGAAGGGGCTGGAGTGGACATAGGGTAGCAACAGTTAGGAAATTACCAGTCACTCCCGACTGACACGGCACCTTTGAAATACTTTTAAGAGTCTGAAATATTTTCCTGGAAGGAGCCGCCCTCTCACCTTTTGACTTAAATTATACGGTGCTCGGAAAACAGTAAGTGAACGTTTGTGATGTCACTGCTTCCGTATGTGGGATCTGACAGTAGAGAGCCTCTTTGTGCTTGGCACTCCAGTGGGTACTTTGCATGCGTAATTTCATTTAACCTTCATGAGGATCCTAGAGTTAGGCAGAGAGGGTAATTTTATCCTCATTTTATGAAAGGGGCATTTGAGGTTAACTCAGTTGCTGGAGGTCACTGGACAAATGTCAGAGCCGGGATTCCGGCTGGGACCTGACTGACATCAAAGCTTGTAGTCTTCCTTCAGCATCATGCTGCCCGCCCACCACCCCTCCATTGGCCACCTTACATTGCGTGTGTGGATTATCCACTTTGTAAAGTACCAGTGGAGAATACTTGTTCAGTTTAGGCAGTTTCTCTCTGACACCTAATCTCATCTGTTTTGGGTCCGTCTGTCTTTACAACTAGTTGGCATATATGACTGTACTGTAATATTAGCAGTAAATGTATCTTACAGTAGAAAATTGTCTTTCAGGATAGCAAGAGAGGTAATTAACAGATTCTGATAAGTACGGTCGTTTTTATGCTCATTTCTTCGAGGAGGGCCAAGCAAAGAAATCTCTAGGCTCTGGCCACCCAGTCAGCATGCCTGTGAAATGCGGGTTCCCTCCTGCTCCCTCCTTTACACACCTTCTGCACATACTTCCTTGAAGGGTTAGGCCACTAAATGCATCTGCAAGCACACAGAACACAGGTTGGCCAGTTCTGTTACTACTTCACGACGTCAGAAGCGCTTCTGCCTGGGACAGGGCTTGCTTCAGCGTAGATCATTTTGTAAAACAGCATCGACATAAAACGGGGTGAAGAGCGTTCTTATCTCTGCTCTCTCTTCAGACATGTTGTGTTAGAGGTGCTTTAAGTATTTTCTAAATCTTTGGGCCGGGTTGGAAAAAACCTGACACTAAAGTTTCTTCCTAGAAGATGTTTGCTTTCCTGTAATTCATCAGTATCTGGATTTCTTAGGCGTGAACTCAAATAACCAGCACTCTTCACATGATTTTGGGTTGAGGTTGTAGTAGCTTCTTGGCTCCTTTAGTAAGTAAATGTGGTGACAGAATGGCCGGTGCTCAAGTCCTGGTTGTTAATATTGACCTTATCACCTCAGCATTAATGAAAACGTGTCCCTAGTACTTCAGCCAATTAACAATGGCCTGGCTCACAACGTATTTCAAAACGTAAATTAGAAAAAATCATTCTAGTCCTGTCAAACTATTCCTCCTCTACTTCAGTTCCTAATCCCCAAACTAATGTAAAATCTTAGATATATAGACCGGTATGATACATGAATTAGAGGAAAACCTTAGAATATTTTTAATGGTGGTTTTATAGTTTAAAATACACACAGTACGTTGGAAACTAATTTACAGACCTAATGCAGAGGTCTTTAGAGAACTGAAATCATAGATCATAAGAAGATTTTACAGTTGGCTTGCCAGTTTTTATAAATCCCACTTCTCATTCCTGGGACTGACGTGAGGGATGGTGCTTTGAAACCTCATAGAAATCATATCACCATTAACTTTTTTTATCAGGGAAGGTGTGGGGAAACATTGCAGTTCTGACATTTTATTTGGCATTTATTTATTTACCTTTTCCTGTTTCCAAAATTTAGGTAAAGAAACTAGTGATTAGAATCATGACCTGTGAGGAAAATCAGAGTACATTCCTGGCATCTGAACTTGTTAGGGTGAGGGGGCATTTGAACTGGAAATGGACAGAGGGGCCCTATTCGTTGGCCTTCTGTCAGTGGCCCATCTTCAGATTATGGGTTTTGTAAATGGAAAGCTGACCAGCCTGTGTGGATAGAGGCTGCTGAGATAGGGGACTGTCACAGGGGTGGTGGCAGTTTTTGTGTTGTCTTAATAATGTAACTGGAAAAGCCTGTCTGAGTGTTGTGTAGGCAGGATGCCTTAGGGCGTACATTCTGCTAATAACCTCTAAAACAAGAGATTGTAAACTGAAGCAAGTCACCAATTTAAGAAATCAGGTTTTATTTCAGAATCTAAGGGCAGTTAATGTTGGTTTGTATGGTGGCCACTGTCCTCTCCCTAGAGCGAATGCTATTATGGCCACTTAGTAGACAAGTACAAACATGGGCCGTGTGAGCCTTCACTTTCAGATCAGTTCTTCTGAAAGACCTTGCTTAAAAAATTTTAATTTAGGAAAGACCCATCAAATTATTATCCCTAGTTCATAAACAAAGTTATAGTAATAAGGTTGTGCTTTTTTTTCTTTTTTGGAAAGGAATCTTTTTTTTTTTTTTTCTTTCTTTCTTTTTATTTAAGAGAGAAAGAGAGCAGGGGCCTGGGTGCAGAGGGAGAGAATCCTAAGCAGGCTCCATGCCCAGTGCAGAGTCCAGAAACGGGGCTCCATCTCACAACCCTGAGATCATGACCTGAGCCAAGATCAAGAGTCTGTCGCTTAACTGATTGAGCCACCCAGGTGCCCCGAAAAGAAGCTTTTTCTCTGAGCAGAATAAGGTTGTGCCTTTTATATCCTTCTTTCTTAAATGTTTCTTTAAACGTTGGCACAAATAGCTCAAACAGTGACTTCTAAATAATTTGGTGACAAAACTGTGAAAAGTTATAGTAAAAGCATTGGATTGGAGTTTGGAAAACAAATTTCACTTTGGGTTATATAGACACTAGCTGTGTGACCTTGTGTAAGTTATTTAATATCTCTCAGCATGAGCCTTCATCTGTGTGACCAGGGCACTGATACCAACTTTTCAGGTTTATTATGAGGATTAGAGACCATGAAACTAAAAATTATGGCCCAGTAACTGGCAGTGCTCAAATCAGGCAGACTCTCATTTCTTAACCCTCGAGATCAGGGACCTGGGCTCTGACACCCTGCAGTTCTGGTCTGAGATGTGGGTTTGCCAGCCCCTTTACCATGTGCCCTTACAGAAGCTTAATTTCTGTCTTCAAATTTTAACCAATTGTAACTGGTAATTTTACTAAATTATACACATACATTGAAGTTTAGAGTTGTAGTAATATATGACCACTAGAAAATTCAAGTAGGGCATTTTGGAGTTCTATAAAGTGTTGCTTTCCCCTCCCCCTCTAGTTTGGTTCACGTTTGGAGTTGTCGAAAGTAAAAATACATTTTAAAAATATATATATTGTTGGGGTACCTGGATGGCACAATCAGTTAAGTGTCCAACTCTTGATTTTGGCTCAGGTCATGATTTCAGGGTCCTGGGATTGAGCACTGCATCGGGCTCAGTGCTCAGTTGGGGAGTCTGCTTGAGATTTTCTCGCTCCCTCTCCCTCTACCCCTACCCCCACTCGTGTTTTTTCTCTCTCTCTCAAATAAATAAATAATATCTTTAAAAAATATGCGTTGTTCCCTAAGTGCTTTTAATTTTTTAATTTTTATTTTTTTAAAGATTTTATTTATTTGAGAGAGCGCACACATACATGAGCAGGGGGAGAGGCTGAAGGAGGGGGAGAAGCTCACTCCCTGCTGAGCAGGGAACCCAAAACAGGGGCTCGATCCCAGGACCCTGAGATCATGACCTGAGCCGAAGGCAGATGCTTATTAACCCATTGAGTCACCCAGGCGCCCTTCCTAAGTGCTTTTTAAAGGGTGTGTGGGGGGAGTAACCCAATACATAAGATTGGTCATTGTTAATCCTAGGTGGTGTTATGAACTCTTTCCAAAATCTAGAGCAAAGTGGGCTGGCCACGGTTGCACATTACTCCCACATAGCTTCAGAACCTTCCTGTTTTTTTCACCAAGAAGTTTAAGTTTTTTATTTAATAGATCTAGTCATCTGAGTACTCAGATAGTAGAACCACCTTGCACTTACCTGCTTTTTGAACCCTGCAGAGTGAATTTTAAGAGCATGCTTCATATCTGTTTTATAAAGTATTTTGCTTTTTAAAGAAACGTGATTTCTGAACCATTAGTAGAGATGCCATTATTTTTTCAAAAACCGTAAGAGTAAATCAGAGTATATAGTCTCTGGGGCAACATTTGTCTCATCAAATACTCAGCATTTCCCCCCTTTTTTTTTTCTCTCAGATGTGTCTTTATGGCCATGATAGAAATGCCAACATAGGACCCATGGTTGTGTAAATGCTCATTGCCCAACCTGAACTGTAGGCCCTCCTTGCATGAGAACATATACGTGAGAAACACTGAGTATTTTGGGTTATTTACTTACGGTAAAATCCTGCTGACTTTCTGTGTTTTAAAAACATTCTGGTAGAACACATGTATTTGCATCTTCTACACAGATACAGGTGATGATTGCCTATTTGTTAAAAACTGTGGTAACTTTTAGGATCGTTTGTATTTAATATGTAGCATCAGGCAATACCTTTTGTCTTTAACTTGCAAATTAAAACTCATCTGGCCTGTAGGTGCTGTTGTGGATGTGGAGAATACCATCAGCTCCTCTCTTTCACTGCACATGAGGCATTTTACAGATTAGAATGAGCCACATCAGGTGATGAGCGCTCTCCACATGGACTCTGTTTTATAATAGCAGTGAAAGAACACCCTGACTTGGTAGCATGACCAGTTCCTGAAGTATATTATCATATATCTTTCTTACATCATCCCTGTCAGGGAGGGATGGTTTGGATGTTATTATGGCTATAATGAAGATAGAGAAGTAAAGTTGTTGCAGACGGATTAAATGATTTGCTCAAGGTCACATGGTTGATCAGTGACAGAGAGAGGACTGGATCTGGGTCAGCCCAGCCAACCAGGCTTACCTACCAAGCCAAGAGGAGGATCTTGCAAGATGGCTGCAATTGTTAGGCTTTTGAAGATATTTTGCCCTGTTTCTTTTTTTTTTTTTTTAACCCTTTATTATAGAATAGTTTCCGATTTACAGAAAAGTTGCAAAACTAGTGCAGAGTTCTCATATTACCTACAACATCGTTTCCCCTGTTGTTAACATCTTATCTTAATCTAAGGTTAGTTTGGTACATTGGTCACAACTGGTGAACCAATATTGATACGTTGGTATTAACTGTCCGATTTTATTCAGATTCCCTTCATTTTTACCTAATGTCCTTTTTCTGTTCCAGCATCCCATGCAGGATACACATTACATTTAATCATCATTCTTCCTTAGGTTCCTCATGGACCTGACAGTTTCGAGGAGTACTGAACAGGCAGGCATTTTTTTAAATGTCCCTTAATTGGAATCTGTCTGATGTTTTTCTCATAATTAGACTGGGGTGGTGGGTTTTAGAAGGAAGACTACAAAAGAGGGTGCCGTTTTCATCACATCAAGAATGCATATTACCAACATGACTTAGCCCTACTGATGTTGACCTTGATCACCTGAGACAGTGTTTGTGTTTCTACTGTAAAGTTACTTTTTCACCTCCTTTACATACTGTACTCTTTGGAAGGAAGTTACTATGCTCAGACCATTGCCTTGAGGGGAAGTATCTCTATAAATTATTTGGAATTGTTCTGAATGGGAGCCTTGCCTATTTCTGTCAACTCAGCAAATCCTACTCTACCATTTTTTTTCTTAGGCTTGTTGAAGAGGTGTGAAATTATGGCAGGAAGAGGTGGAGTCATAGAAAGGATCGGTAACAATTCACACCAGTTCTGAGTTTATAGACGTGGTTCAGAAAAGGTAGATGCTACCTTTACACTAGTGGAGGAGGGAACCATAAGAATAAAATGGCCCTCCAAGTGATTAAAAACCCTTAGAGAGCCAGGGAGGTTTGTTGCAAAGTGCAGGGAGGGAGTGCTGTGGTAATAAATTGTAAGTGTGAACTTCAGTATAGGAAATGGAATTATAGAATGGACAACAAAATTTAGGAATTTAGGAAAAACAACATCATTGAGCTTATACATTTCCAGCATCTCCTGGATATGAAACCATCTCCCACCTCCTAAATACCAAACTTGGCCATTTACAATGTTGTCATTGAAGTCCAGCCTGGGTGGGGGTATATCATACAAACGTTTGTCTTTTTTTTTTTTCTAACCTCCAAAATTTAAGGAGTCCCCCTGCCCCAAAATCAGTCTGATTAACTATCTCTTCTGGGTGCCTAAGTTTTGGACCATTTTGTCTCATATTCTGCATTTTCCTTTCTCTCTGCAGAACTCTATCCGGCACAACCTGTCACTGCACAGCCGGTTCATGCGGGTCCAGAATGAGGGGACTGGCAAGAGCTCTTGGTGGATCATCAACCCTGATGGGGGAAAGAGCGGGAAGGCACCCCGGCGGCGGGCTGTCTCCATGGACAACAGCAACAAGTATACCAAGAGCCGTGGCCGTGCAGCCAAAAAGAAGGCAGCCCTGCAGACAGCCCCCGAGTCAGCAGATGATAGTCCCTCCCAGCTCTCCAAGTGGCCTGGCAGCCCCACATCACGCAGCAGCGATGAGCTGGATGCATGGACAGACTTCCGCTCGCGCACCAATTCCAATGCCAGCACCGTCAGCGGCCGCCTGTCACCCATCTTGGCAAGCACAGAGTTGGATGACGTCCAGGATGACGATGCGCCGCTCTCCCCCATGCTCTACAGCAGCTCAGCTAGCCTCTCACCCTCTGTAAGTAAGCCATGCACCGTGGAGCTACCACGGCTGACCGACATGGCAGGCACCATGAATCTGAATGATGGGCTGTCTGACAACCTCATGGATGACCTGCTGGATAACATCACGCTCCCATCGTCCCAGCCATCGCCCACTGGAGGGCTCATGCAGCGGAGCTCTAGCTTCCCATATACCACCAAGGGCTCTGGCCTGGGTTCTCCAACTGGCTCCTTTAACAGCACGGTGTTTGGACCCTCGTCTCTGAATTCCCTGCGCCAGTCTCCCATGCAGACCATCCAAGAGAATAAGCCAGCTACCTTCTCTTCCATGTCCCACTATGGCAACCAAACACTCCAGGACCTGCTCACTTCAGACTCACTCAGCCACAGTGATGTCATGATGACCCAGTCAGACCCCTTGATGTCTCAGGCCAGCACCGCTGTGTCCGCCCAGAACTCCCGCCGGAACGTGATGCTTCGAAATGACCCAATGATGTCCTTTGCTGCCCAGCCTAACCAGGGGAGTTTGGTCAATCAGAACTTGCTCCACCACCAGCACCAAACCCAGGGCGCTCTCGGTGGCAGCCGTGCCTTGTCGAATTCTGTCAGCAACATGGGCTTGAGCGACTCCAGCAGCCTTGGGTCAGTTAAACACCAGCAACAGTCTCCTGTCAGCCAGTCTATGCAAACCCTCTCGGACTCTCTCTCAGGCTCCTCCTTGTACTCAACTAGTGCAAACCTTCCCGTCATGGGCCATGAGAAGTTCCCCAGCGACTTGGACCTGGACATGTTCAATGGGAGCTTGGAATGTGACATGGAGTCCATTATCCGTAGCGAACTCATGGATGCTGATGGGTTGGATTTTAATTTTGATTCCCTCATCTCCACACAGAATGTTGTTGGTTTGAACGTGGGGAACTTCACTGGTGCTAAGCAGGCCTCATCTCAGAGCTGGGTGCCAGGCTGAAGGATCACTGAGGAAAGGGGAAGTGGGCAAAGCAGGTCAGTGCCCAATGCTATGGCATTTAATAACAAAGTGGGGGTGATGGGGAGGCTATTATTTACTTTGAACTTTACTCCACATTGAGAAATTGAGAACCATGGAGCAGTGGTACACAGTAACGTGGCTCCCAACCATTTCATCTCCAAGTCGAACAGGGCCCTCAGGTGCCCCTCCCCACAATTTACTGACAGCTCAGGGGTTTTACTGCCAGTAAAAAGAACATACACACATTCAGAGATTTCATTCTTCTTTGTATCCAGTCACCCTTGCTTACCCATGACACAGGTCTCCCTACTTGATGGATGAGGAAAGAATGGAAGGGGAGGGAGGGGGGACCTTAGGTCACACAAACTTCAAGGTTAAGGACCCAGCCAGAGGACATTCTTAGCCTCTCAAGTCCAACACTGCCATTGTCGATCTTCGATGTTATGGTTTCTTCATCTTTTTCCAGTAAAGTAACAGTTGCAGGTACTTCTAATTTAACTGTAGAATATATATTCTGGGCTCCTTCATGCGTGAGTATTTCCACCAAAAGCAAGATCTGTTAGATTCTTCACCATAGAACTAATCGTCTTTATTAGTGTTCAGCATTTACACATTTAAAAGAGCAAAGAATTAAATTGAGAACAGTTTTTACGTGAGAGAGAGAGAGCACTTGCTCATGTGCTTCTTGTTCCCTGAAGTATAAGTGAGGTCAGGTTCCAAACAGTGACATGGGTTGTGAATGGGAGCAGAGATTTTCTGAATTGTGGCATTTTAATACTGTTGGAACCAGGAAGATCACACAACATGATGTGATAAGGAAAACATTTTATTGGAAATGAAATCAACGGTTCAGTTCTACTTCTCCTACTTTCTGGCTACTATCAGGAGTGTGTCACTTAGCCTCTGAGCCTCAATTTCCAGTTTTATAAAATGGGAATAATCGCCCCCTTGTTACTTCACGGGGTTATTACAAGAATCAAATGCACTGAAGTATGTGAAAGTGCTTTTGTAAAACTGCAGTGGGCTGAAATACATATACTGTAATTAGGTAAACATACTGACTGACAGATGAGTAAGCAGGGAGCCCAGAGAGGTTAAGTAGTTTGCCAAAGGTCACACAGCTGGACCCAGAATCCATATTTTTGAATGGCTTGAACTCTGATAGTTTTCCCTAACTTTCTCTAGGTAGAAAAAAATAGGAAGTGCTCTGAACTGGAGCCAGTGTAGCAGATAATACACAGGCTTGCCCTGAAACGCCCCTTAAGAAATAAGATGAGCACCGGGGTATTCTGACAGTTTGTACCCTCAGATCCTACCCATGTTCAAGGGCTCTGTTCTGTGTCCCAGCTTCTCTTTTAAAAAACATCTCAGCAAGCCACTTACACCCTTCTTTAAATAGTGTAAAGGGGAAATGGGATTCAAAGCCATTAAAACCTGAGCCTTGTTTAACCCTCTGCCCCTGGGAAGGAATTACAAGGGTCTCCTATGGTGAGCGCACTGCAGCTCACAGGGTGGTTGTAGAAGGGGGAGTGTCACGTGTGTTGTGATGCTAAGGCTTCTCAGCTTTCCCAGGCATAAGCAGGCCCCTAATGGAACTCAGACATCTGTTTGCAGTCATTTAATAGCCCTTGAGGCGGTAAAAAGATCGTAATGGAAGCTAAATAGGGCGACAGGCCTGCGTGCCGGCCAGTTCAGCCCCATACCAGAACTCAGACTGGTGAAATGTGGGTATTTGGCTTTTAGGAGAATAAGTAGTTTGTCTTCCTTTAAGAAGTGGAATGTGATTGTGGCTTCTAAGGACACAAGTAAGTTTTCATTTTGGCGTGGTTGTAAGGAGGCCACTTTCTAATTCATTGAGAAGAGGTAGTTCAGAAGAAAACGTACTATCAGTTCTTGTCTCCTTTTTCAAGTGAGGTGAAGAGCAGACTTTTCTTGTGTATGTATGATTTTGAAAGATTGTATAAAAAATTTTAAGGGAGATATTAAATACACTTTAAAAATATATTTAATGAATTATTATTTGGATGATAAAGAACTACTTTTGGGATAATTTGTTTTATTATTATGCCCTAATGGGACCATAGGGTCATTTAGTCACCTTTTTCTCAGAACATTTTGGGGAGATTGTTTTGAGAAGATATTTCTTCATTTAAGAATGAAAAGTCACCAAAATTTCCTGAAGGTAAACTCAGTGTGATCAGAACAAGAGAAGAAACATCCTAAAGACAGTGGGGGGCTTTGAGGGAGTCTGGTTTCTGAGTTTAGGATTTCCATATTGCTTTGGAATGAATTGCTCCTCTAAACAGCCAGGAGCACAAATGTCCTGAAGTATATTCTTTACTTATAATCTTGTGGCTGTCACGTTGTTACAGACTCTCCGAAATTCACAAAACAGGCCTGAGGTCTTAACCTCAGACCTCCCTTCTCCCAAATTAAGCACCCCAGCTTCCTAAGAGTTGTTCTATAATGACTTTTTGGGTTTGGCTTTTTTTTTTTTTTTTTTTTTTTTTTTTTAACAAAAACAAAAGAAACTAGTAGTCATGGTATTCTCCAGACTCCTTTCCTGGCTTAACAGAAGGTCTTGTGACCCTAAATCAGAGCCCTCTAGTTGTGGAGTTTATGGAGCAGCTCTGTCCAGTTGACAGACAGCGTTGCTGGAGAGCCACGGAAAGGTGCTTCTCTGGAGGGCTGGGTGTTTCACACACGTCATTCATCTTAGACCATGTGTAAAATCCTTTGACCTGTGGGGTCTATCTGGAAAAGAAAAAAAATAACCACACCTTTTTATGAGTGCCAGCTCCTGGGGTGTGAAGGGCACTGTCTCCTCTCATGAAGCTTGGTGTACGAACTTGCGCACTGGCAGCAGAGATGTCTGTAAGCTGGTGTGGTGGTTGCAACGCCGAGCGTCCAGTGAACCCTCCTATGTCTGATTTGTGTCTCCGCAGAGGGCAGGCAGCCTCAGTCTCACTGTAGTTTTGAGGCCAAAAGATGCCTAAGTTCACAAGCTCTTTCATTCATTTTCATCTTTTGACATTTGGAGACCCCATTGGGGAGCAGCCCTGTAGTTAGTTTTATACTACTTTGCGATAAAGGTTAGAAAACATCAACCAGAAAAGTCCCAGCTGGAGAGCAGAGGGGTCGTTCTCCCCCTTCTTCTGCCACATCACCAGTGTATCTCTCACAATAGCAGGTTTCTCATCTGTCAATGAGGATAGAATCATAGAGTTTCAAAAGTGCATAGTATATGTAATTTTAAACCCGAAACCCAACATTCTGTCTGTGAAGTGGCCCCAGTAAGAGATACGTGATGATACAGAACTATAAAGAAACAGTGGTATACTAGTGTGGAAATGGCAGGGTCTAGTGTTGGAGGCCATTTCGAATTTATATTTAGGCTGCTTTCCAAAAGGAGCAAATTTTTGATACTTGCTGAACTGATATCTGAATGCTGTGATTCTGTTATGTAATCATGTTGGGGAATAGGACTAATTCTAACCAAATACAGGCAATGTAGGCTTTTTGTGTCGTTTTTTTTTTTCTTGATGTAGATATTTCTGTTAGGCAGTGTAACGTATGATAAATATGAATCTGTACATATTGCATGGAGAATATAGTCTGTTCCTTGCACTTGGAGCTGTAGTCTAGTCTATCGTTAACAATATGCCCGTCTCAAGAATTCTGCAACTGCAGGGATTTTCATTCTTACCTTAAAAAAAGCCTGAAGTCTGAACCGTCATTTGTTTGAGAGAATGGCTGTCTGGATCTTTTTAGTGTTGACAACAGTAAAGGAAAATTGACACAGCTGTGAAAAGGGGTTTTCTATGCAGAGGCTGGTACACTCCTTACATACATTCTTTTCCCTGGAAAGCGGTGATATCCAGCGCTGAGGCTGCTCTTCCGGACCACAGGGACAGAGCCTGAGTGACTCTACTTCAAGCAGTTGCATTTATAAATGGCTTTCTGGAAGGTCTCTTTGGCCACAGAGCTTATGTGGAGCATGAATAAATGGGGTGAAAATCACCTGAATTACTCGTGGAAATTCTTGTAAATTTTAAGCTCCCATTAAATGCTTCTGTTTCCAGGGTTCATAATGCTGTATATTCAACATCTCATAAATAACATTTTCTTTAAGTACAGTCTTTCCCCGAGTGCCACCTGTGCTTCTCATAGGCTTCCCTTTCTTGATAGAGATGGGAGAAAGGGGCTTGTCAGGATTTACCTCTGTGCTGTCACTGGAGAGATTGGCCAGGGTTCTGCCTTGTTCCTGGGGCAGATAGAAGGATGTTTGCTGACTACTTTCTCTTCCCGACTTGGAGATGCAGGTTCTAACACTGGATTTTCATTCCAAGATGGAGATTCCCCACCTTGTAAGAGACATTATCCACTTCACCCTGGTTTTGTTGATGTGTTCATTTGATGTAAGAACATTGCTTTCTCCCATTTTCCAAATTGTTTTCAAGTTTAAAGTTCCAAAAACAAAAATGAATTAAAATTTTGTTTGAAAATTTTTTTAAAATTGTTTTGAAAAATCAGAAGTGTGACACTTCTGATAGTTAGAGGTCCTGTAAGTCAGTGTTTCTCAAACTGTTCCACAGAATACTAGATCCTTAAGGTATTCATGGTTATTAAGTAGAAAATGCATGCTGTGGTCAAATAAGTTTGAGGAATACCATGTTAAAGTGAAATAGGGTTGTTGCCAGCCGGTCTTCTCAGAGCCTTAAAAGTTAATATTCGTTATGAACCTTCTAGGATAGGATTGCAGTGTTTCCTAAATTTATTTGATATCTTGAGTCAGATACTTTTTCTTCAAGAAACTCTAGGACCCATGTTCTAAGGAAACCCCTAAAGACATGAGCCAGCTACCCACTTCAGCTCACTGTCCCAGGGGTTCCACTCTGATGGGAACCGGGGACTTAAGCATCCCCTACAACCCACTCCAAGTTAAGTATCATTTGTGTGGTATGGCAGAGGAGCTGTGAGATGCGTAGAAGAAGGCTGCCATTTTCATGGCTGTGTGTCAGAGTCAAGTCACTCATCTCCCTCAGTCTCAGTTTACTTACCTGTGAAATGGGGTTAAAATGGAGACCTATCCCCACAGAGCTCTTACTTGGGCTAATGTCCTTTGGCAACTTTTAAAAAGTTATTTAATGTTTATTGTTACTGACAGAAGCTCCAGAGGTTAATACAGAATAAGGGAGGTAGCCAAGCCAGTCTTAACAATGTTGGCAGAAAGAGCAAGTACTTTCCTCAATAAACTAGAATGAGTCTTTTTTTTTTTTTTTTTTTTTTTTTTAAAAAGGTATAGCAATTGCCCGTTGTGTGAAACTTTGGATACCCCCTAGAAGTCCTGCCTACCAGTTTGGAGGTACCCATGAGAGAAACTGCTGTTTCAGTAACAGGGAACTTCTGACATAGATGGAATAGGGAGGTTTGTATGTGGTACCCAGCGTGTTCCCTTAGCATCTTTAAAGGATTGCCTGAGAAGTCCTAGCTGTCTGGCTTTGGCCTTCCGTGGGGTGCCTGTCAGTGTCCAAAAGACTGATAGCACTCTGCGGAGGGAGCAGCCTCCCCCGGCCCCTTCTCTGCTCCCTTTTAGTGTAGCCTCTTCCTGCTGGTAGGGAGCCTGGAAATCTGATCTTCCCTTCCCACTGCCAGCCCATCACAAGCCGCAGAAATAAAGCAGAGAAATAAAGAGCTGTTCCAGCCCTCCTAGGACTCTCTTGAGAGCCGAAAGTTGCCACACAATAAATAGCTTGACGCTGGCGGTGGTCTGGCCCTGGACACCCCCACCCCCAGGGCCAGTGGTTTACCCCCTCATTGGCTAATGTGACACAGTTTGGGATTCAGAAAATGTGGTCACTGTGCCCTTAAGATCTCTTCCAACTGTAAGTTCAGTGAAAAGCCAGAGAAAATGGGCTGTTCTTCTCCAGGAGCTTTCCTCCCAAAGAAGCAGGACCAGGCTTGGAACGGAAACACACCACTGCCTGAGGAACTGCTGCGTGCTTGGGTGCGGGTCTTGTGCTTTGCTTCTCTTCCCTGTACTCTGTAATTCTAGATTTTCTTTTTTTTTTTTTTTAATGACCTCTTTTTGGCTAAAATCTATGATATTTATTAAACGATGAGAATTACTTAGTCATGGAAGCCTCAGAAAGGTAATTCCAGTGTTTCTGGAGGATAAAACGTTGATTGCCAGTCTTGGTTTGATTGAAGGTTTGCTATCAGGATGTCTTCACTCTCCCTCCTCCCCTCCCCCCCCCCCTCCTCTGTCTCTTTGTCTCTGATGAAAGAGTCTGGATCATAAGATTTTCTTTCTTCTTTTCCTTTTCCTTTTCCTTTTCCTTTTCCTTTTCCTTTTCCTTTTCCTTTTCCTTTCCTCTTTTCTTTATTCATGCCTGTGTCGAGTGTTTGACTCCTTAAGGAAACGCAATGGCCAAGAAGAGAAGGCCAGAGATTCAGAGGTTGAAATTTTAAATTAATTTCCAGCGGGTGTCCAAGTATACATGGCCACTGTAATTAATTGGAACTTCCATTGGCCATTTGTGTATTCAGAAATGATCAGAAAGCAATACAGCCCAACATACCTACAGATATGATAGAAGGTGTCCCTTTTGCCTGCTGCCTGAATGCCTCAAGCCAAAGCACTCTCTGTCCAGCCCCATTCAGTTCAGGTCACCTGCTGGCTGGGGTAGGGGGGTCCCATGGAAGGGAGTTCAGGCACTAAACCAGGCTGAGCAAGGTCATGAGGGCCTCCCATAGCCATAAAAAGTGTGGGTTTCCTCACTCCTGGGGTCTACACTCCTGGCCAGACCGCTGACCTCAGGGCAGTCCTTTGTCAGTCTTGGAGCCACCCCTCAGACCCTCCTTTCAGTTCTCTTCTTGGTTTCCTTCTTCTGTCGCACTGGTATAATTGTTGCTTCTTGGCCACCACCTGTGTCACCTGCATGTCCTGGTCATACCTTACAGGCGGATGAGTGGTTTGGTCTATTTGTGGAACTAAAACAGCAGATTCTGTGGTTTCAATTTCAGAATCACTTTTGGAAAAATTAGATGGTCTTCAAAACCCTGTATTTCTAACGCAGGCAAAGAAGACTTTGGCGACCCCTCTCTTCTGGAGCTGGTTGTAGAGCCCTTAGATGGACACCTACACGTGCAGTCCCAAGTCCCAGGGATGTAGTTTATCCCCAGCCTGAGGAGGTGGCTGCACACTCCCAGTCATCCCCTCCCCCAGCCAGTAAACGCAGTGAAGAGTCACACAGGCAGATGTAAACATGCGATATTCAGGTCACGGTTTATGGCTCTGCACATTTCTCCCTGTACTACAGTTCCCTCTTGTTTGTAAGTGGTCAATCACTAAAGCAGTCATAGCAATTTGAGAGTTAGAGTAGCAAGACTATTAATTTCGATCCTTGTAATAAAGGATGTGTGCTAGGATATACAGAAAAGATCGGAGAAGGTAAATATTAAATACTGTTTTAAATTTTTAAATTAACTTTTAAAAATTGTATTAGTTAAGGGGCACCTGGGTGGCTCAGTCGTTTGAGCGTCGGACTCTTGATCTCAGCTCAGGGTCATGATCTCAGGGTTGTGAGATCGAGCCATGTGTCAGGCTCCGCACTCAGCAGGGAGTGTGCCTGAGATTTTCTCCCTCTCCTGCCCCCCCAACTCGCGCACGCACACACACACACACACTCTCTCTCTCAAATATTTTTTTTTTAAAGGCATCAGAGCCTATGGACTCCATTTCCTAGAAACTTGACTTTCCTTCGCTGAGGCTCCTCAAACTGAATACAGATTTGGCCTCCAGCCTGGCCAGAAGCTCCGTCCCTATTCCGTTTCTCTCATAAACTATTCTGTGTCCAAAGTGGCAAGTTGACAGCGTATGTCAAAATGTGTTTTTCTAGAGCTGCACCACCTCAGTCCCCTTCTTTGGCAGTCCTGGGGGATGGCACTGTTTGGCCAGCATTGCAGGCAGAGGGCTGGAGTTTAATCTGTCAGGCTCCTGCGGTCACAGTGACCACCAGCCTGGCTTTCAGGTGCTTCCATAAGTCGCCTTTGTCTCCCATTCCAACCTGGGAGGTGGTGAAAAATTACCAAATTAAGCCGAAGTGTTGCACCCGTTACTCGTTTTCTTGAGCTGCCCCATGCTTTGGCTGTGAAGATGGACCCCAAGGGAACTACCATTTTGGTGCTCCAGAATTAGAGATGGTCACCTAACCCAAGGCCCACGGAAATGCCATCTTTCCTGGGGTGACAGCAGCTCTGAAGGCCTAGGTGGATGGTGGCAGATGGCTGTGGCTCGTGATGGATTGGGTGTCCTGGAGATTCTCTGGGGGCAGAGCAGCAATGGTGGCAGGCAGGCATTTCTTTGCTCTCTCCTCAGGGGTGGAAACATTCATAGTCTGAAGCCCACACCTGTTCTCTGAACTCCACATGAGGTTTCCCTGTCAGATCGCGTGAACATTGATTCATTTCTTTTTCTGTCCTAAATGTTCCATATTTAGTCCCCAGCTTGTCCTGGGGATTGCAAGTTTGGCCTAAATTATGTTGAAAGAGTAGGGAAAGTGGTGTTTCACTTTAATTTTGTGTTTCAGGCAGACTTCCTCCAAACATCTTTCATTTTAGCTAGGAAAGCAGTGGATAACCTTCATGGATTTGTGGATGTGAGAGTTTCATGCTACTGGCTTATTTTCCTTCTGTGTCATATTTGGTATTAGGGTCCTGTTCCTTTCTTCTGTGCCAAAAAGATAAAAACACTGCTAAGAACTCCACATTTGTCACAGTGAAGTTAAGTTGTGGGAGGACAGCAGTAGGAACTTTTATGTTTTATTCCCGGATTAAAGTTGATTGGGGTTGTTATGTTTTGTGTAGAGTTTTTTGGAGGCGTTGCCCTTTCTTAGAACATCATGTGATTTAGTGGTGATAATTAGGCAGAAACTTGTCTTCCCTACAGATGCCAAGATTATAGAGGGACTTACTCTCACCAGAGACCAGATGACAGCATCCATAGATATTTTTAGAATGGGTCTCATCATTTGGCTTCCCCATTTCATTTTCCTTGCATCAAAAGTCTGATTTCAAACTTATTTATGGGCATGGAAGGGGAAGAGAGGGGATCTTCTCCCCATTAAGGAAAGTCACTGATGGGACAGGACAGCATTTTCTTTTTTCTTTTTTTAAGGACATTTTCATATTTACTGTTAGTTGGCCTATTGCCTAGTAACTGCAAAGTGATAGCTATACTTCAGCTGTATGTTTCCTTTTCCTTCCAAAAGTTTCGCTTAATTTGATGTGTTTTTAAACTTAGAATCAATATCAGCATACTCAAACCTCCGTTCACTTAAACATCTTACTTTAAACTATGTTAAGAATGGGGGAGCTTCATCGAAACCCACCACACCTGTACCCATCCTAAGTATCATTAAATTCCCGGCTCGGGAGCTGGTGTTATCATTTAAAGTGCTCCCTCTATTCTTCCAGTCATTGATGGAGTCAGATAAACATGTGCAAACAGTGAGTCACCAAAGAACGGCTGCAAATCCAAGGCAGATAAGGAGCTGTGTTCTTTGGGACTGTTTTTAATAATGAGGTCTTCCTAGCGAATGGTGATTCTGGTGTTTCTTATAGAAGAATGCTTGTATTTCCCTTCAACATTTATCTGGTTTCTTTATATTTTCACAATATTTTACGATCTGCTTGCTTTCTGCTGCAGAGAAGACAGGTCACTTTTCTGTCTTGTGGAGTGGGATTTCCTTATTACAGTTGTCCGTGTGCGAGTTGCCTCTGGACCTGGGCCTCTCTTTTCCTGGCTCCCCTCTAAGCACGTGAGGTTTCCCTTGCAGGCGGAGAGGCATGGCCTGGGAGACCCCCAGGGAGTGCCAGGACTTAGTGTCACAGGGGCCCAAGTCCATTCTGCAGAAATGAGTCCTGATCAGTGTGTCTCCTTTTTAATGATGATGTTCCCTGAAGATTCTGGGTGTTTTGATGAGGGAATGTGTGTTTGGCCTGGGGATTGTTGTTGGCTGTTGCTCTAGATGGCCCACTGTCGGCTTCCTGCTCCTGGTTTCAATGTGATGCCATGTTGGGGGTTATAGGTGCCCTCTGCCTTCTTTCCTCCTATGCTGACCCAGCTCCAGCATTAGAGCAGGCTGCATGCCCTGCCTCTGTACTTGGGGAATGAAGTGTGTCACTTTCCCAGTATGCACTGGTTTTCATGGCTGAATAATTAATACCAGAGGGAACCAGGATGGGGTCTGAATTAGGTAATGCTTTACAGCTTCTCCCTTGGCACCTGGGGACCATCGTCCCTGATGACTAATTGCATAGTGATGTTAGATTGTGGTTTATTAAGTGTTATTGTGAAGGAAAAAACCTAATACCCTTCCAAAGAACCGTGTCTGTAATCCTATCCGTTCACTCCTCGGGGGTCCCAGGTAGAGTGGCTAGAATAGCACTGGCTGGCTCTAGGAGACTAAATTCTTCACGGATACTTAGATCTGGTGTCTTTTTTAGCTGCCCTTTTTTTTTTTTTTTTTTTTAAGTAATCTCTGCACCCAGCATGGGGCTCGAACTCACAACCCCGAGATCAAGGGTCACATGCCCCACTGACTGAGCCAGCCAGGTGCCTCTGTTTTAGCTTTTTCTTGCTCTGAAATCAACAAGTCCAGGATAATACTGTCTAGTTCCTTTACAAAGCAAAAACTCTATCAGCCAGGGAAATTAAATACTGGGGATGGATGGTGAAAAAAGGGCCTTTTTTCCTTCTTTCCTGTTGCTGTCTCTGATGAAACCCCCTGAGTGCGTCTGTTTGGAGCTGTGACAAGGGTAATTGTGACCATGAGTGTGTAACATTACCAATACTAAGCCCTCTATCTTTCTAAATATTGGTAGTGAAAATTGAGATTACCAGCCTGCCCAGCCACAGAAGAGATTCACGTCATAAGTACATTTGTGAAAATTCCAAATGAACCTATGATAATATCTGGTCTAAAGAGTGGAAAGCAGATGTGTGTAATGTGTCTGTGAGCTTACGGTCTACATTTCATGACTTGCTTACCTTCTCTGATGAGAAGATGGTGAGTTCAGCTTGCTTCCCTCCTGCTTTTCTTTTTCTTTTTTTTTTTTTTTTTAAAGATTTTATTTATTTATTTGACAGAGATGGAGACAGCCAGCGAGAGAGCGAACACAAGCAGGGGGAGTGGGAGAGGAAGAAGCAGGTTCATAGCGGAGGAGCCTGATGTGGGGCTCGATCCCATAACACCAGGATCACACCCTGAGCTGAAGGCAGATGCTTAATGACTGCGCCACCCAGGCGTCCCCCCTCCTGCTTTTCTAATCCATTTCTCAGCCTAGAGCCATTTTTTTCTTACCATGACAGCTGATAACTGTCTTCATAAACAAAAGGTCTTATGTCTTGAGGTGTGTTGTGTCAATTCCTTTAGCTACATCTCTGTGAGTATACCTTTTTTTTTTTAGTGCTTTAACTTTCCTGGGCTCAGAGGTCGCATGAAGTCTGCTAAGACATGTAAATTCAGATGGTCTGAGAGGACCTCTTTTGTGTCTCACCACTGAAGACCATTGAAGGCAAAATAATAATAAATTGTTAACTGTTAAAAGGGATGTTTTGTGGGAGGTTTTTTTGGCCATATGTGTGTGTTATATAATTTTTTTTCTCTGCAGACTTTTAATATAAAAAAAAATTCCTACACAGCCCACTTAGAGATTACTTAATCTTTTAATAAGCGAGGGGAGTCAAGATGATCTCTGTCCAGTAGTGCAGACTGAGTAAGCCTTTGTGGAAGGTGGCCATTTCAACTCCCCTGATAACAAGGTCGGTTAGTCCATATAGCCAGTGGGAGAGAACCAGAAAAGCATAGCTGGTCTGCTTAGGGTGACCAACTTTTCTGGTTTTAGCATGGAAGTTCCATGTCCCAGGACATCCCTCAATCCAGAAGTCTAGAGCAAAATCCCATTCGCACCCTGGACTTACCTAACTTAAAAAGGCCGACTAACGGGGCACCCGACTCTTGGTTTGGGTTCAGGGTCGTGCTCTCAGAGTCATGAGTTTGAGCCCTACATTGGGCTCTGCGCTCAGCACGGAGTCTGCTTCTTTCCTTCGCCCTCTCCCTCTGCCCGTCTCCCCATCACACGTGGACGTGCGTGCATGTTCTCTCTCTCTCTCTCTCCAGTCAGTCAATCTTAGGTTGGGAAAAAAGGGCCTACTAAAACACCCCTAACTTGCCTTTTTTTGTTAACCTCCCAAGATGAATGACCTCGTTTTCTCTAGGCTTTTTCAACTTGAGAGCATCTTGTCATCAAGCACAGAAGTAAGGTAAGTAGTCTCCATGCTTTGTCCTTAGGTGTTCAGAGCTTTGAAGCTAGTGTAGCCAAACAGCTTTACTGTGAGTACCCTGCATTCGGAGGTGAGGTGAGGAGACAGGAGGCTAGTGAAGTGTGACCCGGAGGTGCGTACGATTGCTGTTTGAACGTTCTGAATCATCTCTGGTTTTCTTCTTTCCTCCTGCAGACCCTCAAACTGACACAAGACCTACAGAGAAACCCTTTGCCAAATCTGCTCTCAGCAAGTGGACAGTGATACCGTTTACAGCTTAACACCTTTGTGAATCCCGCACCATTTTCCTAACCCAGCAGACTGTTAATGGCCCCTCACCCCGGGTGAAGCACTTACCCTTGGAACAGAACTCTCTATATAAAGTATGCAAAATCTTCCTTGTACAGGGTGGCGAGCCACCTGCCAGCGAAGGACAGCACCCTGTCAGCACCACCCACCCTCATTCAGAGCACACCGTGAGCTCCTGTTGGCGATTCTGTGGTGTATTCATATCACGATGGTTTATGGGATGTTTTAAGTGTCGTTTTTGTGTTTGTTTTCCTTTGACTTTCTGAGTTTTTCACATGCATTAACTTGCAGTATTTTTATGTTAAAATGTTAATCATCCTTCCCCTGGCAAATTTAAAAACAGAGGGAAAATGTTGGTACCAGTTACTATTCTAGCTTTGGGCATCACAAGCATTTGAGCCCTTGGAACTCCATAAACTAACAAATCACATAAAACCAGAGGGGGGGTTTTCTTTCTTCTTTTGTTTGGTAGAAAGCTATCCTTTTCTAAAAACTGAACAATGGCACAACTGTTTGCCGTGCGCACCAGTCCAGGACTGACCCCTGTATAGGCCCAGTGAATGGAGTGCTGCATGCGACCCAGTGTGTTTTCGTTCTGAATCAGGGGGCTGGGGGTGGGGCAAGACCCCCAGCACCTGGTCTGCAGTTGCCAGATCAGTCCAGCCTCTGGTCTCTTGGCATTATCCTCAGCTAATGCAGTGAACGGTGATGATACGCCTGTTAGAAATTAGAATCTTTTCAAGAAAGAAGTCAGCTCAGCTGCCCACTCATTGCCAAATGCCACTGAAGGATTTAGTTTTAAGGAGAAAAGAAAAAAAAAAGTAGTCCTGTTTTGCTTTGCAGAAGAAATGAACTTAGAGGTGAGCATTAAGCCTACAGTGAGAAATGTATGAAAAGTACAAACCAGAATCACTATTTTCCTAAAGTACCCTTGATTATTTTCAGCCTTGCTGTGTGTAATCGGATCTACTAGACATGTATGAGTGAGAGGCAATAGCTTACAAACTGATTTTTATATATATATACACACAAGCTAATATATATATATTATATATATAAAAGCTTAGATTGTAATTGTACAGGTGACACAATGGAAGTACAAGATAGGGCAGTTTTGACTTTTTTTTCCTCCACCTTTCTGCTTCTATGGATTTCATTTTGTTTTGTTTTCAAAAAGTTATGGTGCTGTATAGGTGCTTTCTGTTTAACCTGGAAAGTGTGATTATATTAGTTACCCTCTTTTGCAGACAGAATAGTTGGGAACACCTTGGGTACATATGAAAAACTGGTGTGATGAAGCTCTGATTAGCACAGCATATGCATACTTCTCCAAAGTGATATATGAAGACTCTTTTCTTTGCATAAAAAGCATTAGGTATATAAATGTATAAATAAATTTTATCATGTACAGTACAAAAATGGAGCATTCTGCATGGACGTTAGGAATACAGGCTAGTATTTCAGCACAGACTTCCCTGCATGAGTTCTCGCTGACGCTTGCACCGTGCAGTGGGCACTGACCCTCCCACCAACACAGACGTGCCACCCAACCCCTGCACCTACCACCGGCCGCCAGGGGCCCCCTTGTGCACCTTCGCTTCATAATTCCTCTGGGGGTGATATTGGTGGTGATAACAGCTCCTAGCATAATGAAAGTTCCATTTGGTATTGTCACACGTCTCTCCCGCCTCTCTCGGGTTGTCGTGTTTGAGTGATGGCCCTGTTGATTTCACCCTGCCTTTTACTGAATCTGTAAATTGTCGTGCAATTGTGGTTATAGTCGGCCTGTAGCATATTGCCTTTTCTAAACTGCTACACGTTTATAATCTTCATTTTAAAAGTATGTATAATTTTTAAAACTATGTATTCTATTCACGTGGTCTGCTTGTCAGTGAGACAGACTTTTGCTTACTATATTCCTTTATAATAATGCTAGCCACTTCCTTGATTCTTTGGTAGTCCGCTGTACACAAGAACTGTCCAGTATCGTTGAAGGAGGCCTGCCTCTGGGTTCCTAGGTGATGCTGTCTGCGTGGGGATGCCCTTTGGACACAGCTGCAGCAGCTGGGGGGACAGAAAGGTGGAGGGGGGTCAGATACAGGAGAATCCAGAGTGCTTATGGCATGAGGGCCCTGAGAATTTCTCTCCTGAACTCAAACAAACAGCAAACTAACAAAATAGCTAATTTGCCTTTGCAGTTTTATAGACCCCGGGAGCTACTTTGGACGTAAGAAAAGCAACTCTCAAATATGTTTCAACTTTAACATGTTGAATTCCTTTCAGACATGTGGCATCTCATTTATTCTCCTTTTTTCTCGGTGTTTGTTGATTTCAGGGAGAATGTCTTACAAAATGTCCAAGAACCAGATTATAATTTAATCTAAAACAGCTGAGGGAGGGACAGAGGAGGTCTGAGAGCAGGGCAGCCACAGAGCACCTCAGGAAAATGGAGGGGAAGGGGTGCTTTGAATTTGTTGGGTTTTTTCGTTCTGTAATAATGGCAGCATCTACACGTAGAGCATTGTGGAGAGCTGAGATCGGGACAAAGTTGAGTGCCAGCACCCGTTTCGGGAGGGAGGTGGAATAGTTAGACCCATCCAGGATCACAGCAGCGCGCTCAGCCTCGGCCACTGCCAGCTGGCCGCCCACCCGGAGGCCAGGCTCCCTTGGACTCAGCAGGTTCTAAGGTGGTCAGACAGGGCGGAGCTGCAGCCTCCAGCCTCCGTCTCTTACACGGAGACTCTGCTTTCGGGAAGGGCAAACTGTTGGCTGCCACGTGGAGTTCTGAGTGTCCTGGGTCGCTCACAGTAAGTTTTCTGACCTAGAGCATCCGGGTGGAATACTTCGCCTCCAGGGGCCTGGCAGCTGTCCTGTTCGTATCCTGATGAGAACTCTCCCAGGTTATCCTCAGCCTCTAAATAAGCTGTTCTAGGGAGCTTTCCACTTCTTGATGGGGAATTAGAAGAGGAACTAATGTTGAAAACATGACATGCACTCTGGGGTTCTGTTGTTCTCTCTTCGGGCTCCAGAACCAGATACCTTGTACCAAAGTTAGCAAAGAGCTTTATATAAGCCTTCCCTGTCCTGGTGTGAGAACTGCCTGCCAGGGTCAGCGCGCCTGTTAACTGCCAATGAAGCTGAGCTGGATCTCCTTTACTGCATCCTCTGCAATAGGCTGATTGCCGAAACACATATTTTTTTAAAATTTCAGAAGTTTGTCTTTCCCGTTAATGGGAGGATTGTGCACACACGTGTGATACGAGGTGGGCTGTGTGTGTGTGTGTTTGGTGTTGAGTTCGGGTGTTCTGTGTGTGGCACTTCACCCTGAGGGGAGGACTTCACGACTCACAGCTCAGGACAGCTCTGCCCAGTCTCAGGGTGCCCTTTCAGGTGGCTCCCAGTCTTGTTAAAGACAGTGGGGACAGACTTCGCCTACACCCAGTGGACCCCGCTTACGGAAGAAGGACTGTTGGACTCTCTTGGGGAGACCGGCAAGAGTAAAGCCATCAGCCAGCCAGTCCGGTGTCGCGTGCTGATGCCATGGGCTGCTAAGGGGAAATGCGAATGTTGCCCTTTCTCTCTGAAAGCAGACGCAAAACCCTGATCGCTCTAACTCTGATTTCCTTTTTCTTGGTGTATTTGGGGAACATTGTATGATTAGGCATACTGTTGTATTTTTTAATTTAGCAGAGTTTTTTGTAGAAATGCAATCACTAGCAAAGAGGTACGAAAAAGCCAGCCTCTCCTGAAGACTGGGGGCAGCAGGCACAATGAGGGGATAGCGAAGGCCTTGTGAAATCATGTCTGCACACGAGATCTTGACGCAGACGCCCAAGTAACTGAAAAGAGTTATTCTATTTGATCTAAATCTTCAGTGGATAACATTTTATGCAGTTTGAATGAATGAAATATTTTCCTCTTGTTTAGTTTTATTTGTGTGTATTTTTCTTTGATGAATGATTGGTTCTGAGGCCTCTGCCACACTCCAGAATTATGTGTGTGGCTGCTTTAAAAAACTGTGTCTGATCACTTATTTCTCTAAAATTATCTCATTGCCTGGCAATCAGTCTTCTCTCGTATACTTGTCCTAGCACATTATGTACACAGGAAATGTAAACTGATGTGAAGGAGGACCAGAAAAAGTTAATATTAAAAAAATACATTGTGCGTTTTGGCTTCACATGTTTAACTTTTTTTAAGAAAAAAAAGTTGCATGAATGGGGAAAAAATCTGTATACAGTATCTGTAAAATTGTCTTACCTGTTCCAATTTCTTGCTCATACCCCAAACTAGAATTAAATATGGTGCATGGCCATATTCAAACACCTAAGAGTCCAGCAGTTGATACCTTGGTTTGAAGCACCTCATCCTTTCCTTCCAAGCAAACACTATCATATTGCATTCTTACTGAGGATTTTGTCCAACCATATGTTGCCATGAATTAACTCTACCACCTTCCTCTCAAGAGTCAAAACCAGTTTGATTTGGGAATCTTCCCCTTTTCCAAATGAAATAGAGATGCAGTACTTAACTTTCCTTGGTGTTTGTAGATATTGCCTTGTGTATTCCTTTTAAAACCGTAATCTAGTTTGTAAAAGAGATGGTGACGCATGTAAATAAAGCATCAGTGACACTCTGTCTCACTCCAAGAAGTCTTTTGTTCTCCCTTCCCCTTTCTTTAACTCCAGACGTGAAAGGGCTGCATTTCTGTCAAGGTCTTCCTTGAAATGACTTCACAGGCTGGGAGAGGCACAAAGCTGAGAGCCTCTGTCATGAGCTAAGCTGAATGATCTAGCAAACTTTCTCTCCAGCCAACTTGTGAGCTCCGCAGACAACCAGATAATTTAATAAAAGCAGATCTATGGTCTTGTTCGTGGTGGCTGATAGGCACTTTGGTGTGCATGGCGTTGTGTTCCCCAGGAGGAGCTTTTAAGTAGGGAAGCCCGATTTAGACTCTGCCTTCGCTGAGTGTCAAGAGATTTCGACCTATCAAAGCTTTGGCCCTAATAAGGTCCTCCTCATGTGAGTGCTGCGGGTGGACATTGGTCATCAACAGAGCCCTCCTGCATATTGAAAATCAGGCACGATATCTCAGGCCTCTGGTGGCAACAGCATAAATATTTCCTCTGTGTGTACATTTAGGGCCTCTCAGTCAAGTGAGGAGGAACTCCACCCTGTTGTAAAACTATCCCTCATAGCCTGGGTGACATTTTTCATTTTAATAGACATAAGAATTATTCCGCTTTTAGAAACTCCCTGGGATTGGGTTCAAAGTCCCAAGGAACATGATGGACTCATTTCAGATCAAGTAAGTAAATATTTTCAAGTTTGCCCTATGGGATAAATTTTATATTGGTGGAGAGTCATCCTTTCATAAGTGTCCTTACCATGGTTTTAATTACCTATGAAGATAAAACCTCACCATCTTCTAACACCACAGCCAACTGGGAGAAGGTATTTCATTTGAGATTGCTTCCCAGTTTTGATTTTGTTTCCCAAAAGACTAAAGATGGAAACCTAATACTAGTTATCATAAGATTCTCAATAGAGTTTTCCCAAACCAGGTAAAAATTCAACCAAAACTAATTAAAGTTAATGATCAACAATTACTAAGTCAAGTGTGGCAGTGGGCCAGACTCTGTGGTGAGCACCAGGAGAACTAGAACCTGGGCCCTGCCCCCATGAGTTTATATTCTAGGTATAAGTATCTGCTCCACTTTGGTGAATAAAGGGCTAACTCTTGCTGACTCCCTGCTTCAGCTTCTTGTTTAAAAGAGGAAGAATTTGGACTAATCTCTATAACACCTTAGGGATTCGATTTTGCAAATCGAATTCAAGTAATGAGGGCAAACCTTTAAGCTAGCAAATGTGACATGCGTCAACCCAGTCACCCATACCACAGCCAGAATACAGGGCTGAAAGAGGAAGGTAGACTTCAGAGCCACTGTCTCCACCCGCTCCCAGTATAGCCAGGCCCCTGAGACATGGAAAAGCAGGAAGATGGCTATGGGGTAAGGGTTGGCAACAGGCGGGGGAGCGTGGCCAGGGGAGCGTGTTGGAAGTGTGGAGGTAAAGGAGCATCAGGACCCCCCCCCCCAGCTCTTTTATCTCCATCTAAGAGAAGCAATGGTGCTGGGTCTGAAGACTAGACACCTTTGGAACTGGAGGAAGAGGAGACCTTCCCCTGGATTTTCCTAATTTGAGTGTTGAAAGAGGAAAGCCATCAGCAATATGGAAGACCTGAGAAAAGATTGTGTGTGTGTGGTTCTGCCTAGTGTCTGTCTTGTAATAATGGCTTGAACCTGCATTTTTGCCTGCCTTCTCTGAGGACTTTCTAGAAACACTGCAAACATGCCCGCTCCCACTCAGGGAAGAAAAATGTCAACGCCCTTCTTACATTGACACAGGCCCTCCTCTGAACCCTACCTTCATCCTTCATGGCAGTACCGATTAAGCACAGACACGGTCTTTGTCCCAGACGGGGGCGTAGAGGGGCTGAAGTGAAACGTAGGGCTGCTGGCATGAGTTCTTGCGTGGATGAATCCTACCAACGCTACTAAGGGTATGATGGGACAGAGGAAAGGAACGTTTGAGGGGAAAGGCAGAAATGCATCGGGGTTTCTAGCTCAAGTGATGAATCGCAGGGACAGAGGCAGCGGGAAAGATTGGAACATATCTGGGAAACAGTAGTGGACTTGTTTGGGGCTTAAAGAGCTCAAAGAAGATCAGTGAGAAGTCAGGCAAAAAAAGTGGGCTGCCAGAAAATTCCAGAACAGTGGCTTGGACTCTGACAGTGGAATGGAAAGATAGCAGGGGAGGGAGCAGTTTCGAGTGGGCCTTTAGAAAGGGCACACTGTGGGAGGTGGATCCTAGGAGGAAGATGTTGAGGAAACGAGAAGTCAGGGTTTTTCTGGAACTATTTTCACAACATGCTGCCCACAGAAAATGACGACGTGTATTGCCCACTGGGATGACAGAGGAAGCTGCTCCTGGTCCCAGGAGTCAGACAGCCACAGGCCCTAGAGGCTGCCCCAAGGGCTGACAGATCAATAGCTCTCGGCATCTTTGTGACTTTGCAGCTGAGGTGCGAGCCCTGATCTAGTGCAAATCACGAAAAACGTGGTTAAGTCTGGGGGGTGCAGGCAAGGGACTTTGGCTTTCAACTCTTTACCTTCTGTATGAGTTTAATTTATCAAGGTGGGAGTGTGTTACTTTTATAAAGATAAATAAGGTTTCATGCCAGGACCTGTTCCCAGAAGACAAATGTCCATTGTATCTGGCAATTGCATTATGGATTTTTTTTTGTCAAAATTATCTTCATTTTCTTGCACTGTATTTTTAAATATTTTGAAAGGTAATGCATTCACATGAACCAAGGTGGATGGGCTGGCTTTGATTCCTCTTCTAAGACTGCAAGGAATAAGGAATAAGGTGGAAGAAGAGTATGAGGGTGTAGAAGTGAAGATAATGAGGTTGCGGTACCGTGTAAAAGGAATCTGACCGATAAGTGAGTAGTATCATCGCAAAGTTGTGTCTTCGTAACTTCAGATTTCCATAATTTTGTCCTGTTAACATCTTGAATATCAGTATAGGAAGTACCTAGTCAGAACAAAGGAATATTATGCATCAATTAAAACAATAATTATGAAAGTTATTCATATATATAGAAAATGCTCATATCAGATACACACCTAGAAATGTAATTATTGCTGTCATAATCTTATATATTAATGTAAGAAAAAGAGCAGAATAAAAATAGTACTGCCAGTGTAAACTATGGTTGGGGAGAGGTCCTAAAAGTAAAAATGCAAAAATTGAAATAATTCTTGTGTCCAGACACTTTTGGCCTCAACACTGCATTTAGGACCTCAACTGTTACCATGAACTGTTCCTCAGTTGCTCCTCCAAGTTCAAAGTCAGAAGGCACTTGAGTCACCTGCTTGGAGCCCCACTGGCAGGGGGCATTGGGAACCATGTCCTGCCCCAGTAGGGGAAGAAGAGCTCTTCCTTCTACCCAGATGTGCCTATTGGGTTAACTCCTTCAAGTGGGAAGGGGATTCTCAGGCTGGGACCTGTCCCCAGAAGACAAATGTCCATTGTATCTGGCAATTGGGTTATGAACATTTTTGTCAAAATTATCTTCATTTTGTTGCACTGTATTTTTAAGTACTTTGAAAGGTAATTAATGCACAAGATTCAAAAGCCGGAAAGCGTACAGATGCATAGGAAATGTTTTCTTCCCATCCCTGTCTAGTTCTCCGCCTTGTTCCTCTCTCCTCAGAGTTTATTGCTCATCCTTCCAGAATTTCTTATGCACCTACAAGCAATAAGAACACAAATTCTTATTCCCCCCTTTTATTTTTTTAAAAAAGGGTTTATTTCTTTATTAGAGAGTGTGCACAAGTGAGGGGGAGGGGCAGAGAGAGAGGGAGAAGTAGACTCCCCGCTGAGCAGAGAGCCCCACTCAGGGCTCGATCCCAGGACCTTGGGCTCAATCCCAGGACCTCAGGATCATGACCTGAGCCGAAGGCAGATGTTTACCTGACTGAGCCGCCGAGTACATTATACATATTGTCAGGCATCTTACTTTGTTAATAATTTTCTTACAGAGAAAATAGCAGTACATAGAAAGCCTCCCCATTTTTATAGTTACATAGTATTCCATCGTATCACTGTATCCTAGTTCACAGAACCAGTAGTCTCCTACTGACCTATTGATAGACAACATTGTTTCTAAATGCTTATTATTTTCGGCAACACTGCAGTGCATAATCTTGTACTTATATTACATACACGTGTAAAAGAATCTCTGTAGGATTAATGCCCAAACTTGGAATTGCTGGGCCAAACGTACACATACATTTGTGATTTTAATGGAGATTGACCAAATTGTCCTCCAAGGTACCAAGCCACATCACCAACAATATCGGAGAACTCCTGTTTCCCCACATCCTCGTATTTTCAGTGTTTTAAAAATTAAGTTGCAAGTCTGTCTTTCCCTCTCCCCCTCTAAGCTTCTCTAAGTCCTACCTAAGGTACTCAGGGCCTGGTGAGAGGGAGGGGGGCAGGTGGGAGAGGCTCAGGGAGGCAGACTCAGGGCAGCCTGGCCACTGCTGGGGAGGGAGGAGGAGTTCTCGGCGCTCAGAGTTGAGCACCCAGCCTTGTGCCAGCACGCTGGGGATCAGGCTGCCAACCTGTCCATCCAGTCTGGCCACGGGCTCCACCCCTCACACCACCGGCTTGGACCGCCCAGCCTCAGGGTCAGCAGCCTGACCTCGCAGCTGTGCTCCCTCACCTCCCAGAATTCCAGAGGGGAGCTGTCACCCGGAGGAAACAAGTCTGGTCTCTTTGGCACCACACCACACACCTAGACCTATTCATAGCAAGGTTGCACAACCAGCTGGAGAGCAGCCTGGCTGGGCATGGGGAGAGTGGGGCCACATGTGGGCCAGGCCATGACCCACTGGTGCCCCAGGCTGGGCCTTCCAGCTTTCAGAGCAAGGCGCTCCCTGGGGGGGTTCGGTGACCTCAAAAGTCTGACTGGCTTTTTCTCCTAAGTGGGGAAAACTTGCTCCTCCAAAGGAAAGGCTCTAACACTCCCCTGCAGGCGGGTGCTCCATGAGCCCTCCTTGGGCCCTACCGTGTAGGTCAGCACCTGGGGGGGGGGGGGGGGCGGGGATCTCCTTAGTTAACACAGAAACCAGGAGGCAGGCTTTTACACAAGAGGAAACTGAGTCACTTGATGACTAAGCCCTTTTTGTCTCTGTGGGGAGCCAGTATCATGGAGTAGGAGAGGGAAACTCAACTTTGGAATGGGACATTTCTTGATTTGTGCCCAGCCCTGCCTATTCTCTAGCTGAATGATGATATGAGTCAGTTAACTTCTCCGGGCCTCTGTGTTCTCTTCTGTGAAATGGGAACAAGGCCGCCTGTGTTGTGAGTTGTGAGGATCAGCTGAGAGCGAGCCAGGGAGGTCCCGCGGCACACTCCCACATCGGCAGAAGACCCTCGTCAGAAGTTCTCTCTCTTTATACACAGCCCATTGGCCCACCCACTGTGGGATGTGGGACTTTTTTTTAATTGAAGTATAGGGGACACACAATACTACAATGGTCCCAGGTGTACAACACAGTGATTCAACAGGTTTGTATGTCATGCTGTGCTCACCTCAAGTGCAGCTCCCATCTGTCACTCTGCGACGCTCTTACAGTTCCATCGACTGTATTCCCTGTGCTGGGTCTTTCGTCCTTGTGACTTATTCATTCCCTGACGGCAAGCCCGTGCCTCCCCCCTCTCCTGCACCCGCTCTCCTGCCTTCCCGCCCTCTCCCTCCCAGCAAGCCAGCAGTTTGTCCTCTGTATTTATAGGTCTGATTCTGCTTCTTGTTTGTTTGTTTGTTCATTTGCTTTGTGTGGGGTGTTGGTTTTTATCATATAAAAACATAAAACAAACTTTGACATGTTAATGAACCCCATCAGTATAATTAGATCGTGTAGTAATTATGCATAAAAGGTAACAACCAACTTGTTAGGTTTTCCTGCTCTCCTTTTCTTTGATGTCGTTTGGGATCTGTGGGCAGCCCCGTGTGCGTGGTACACAGCATGCTTGCACATGTCCGTGGCACATGGTACACAAATGTCGCGGCAAGAGTGTTGGAAGACTTATTTCTGGTCCTGGCTCTGCCACTAAGGCCGTGCGGCCTTGAGGGAGTCATCCCCCCCACCCCCCTGCCCTGGCTCTCTGGCCTTCAGTTTCCCCACCTACAAAGTCTACTTCTTGAACATTCTGTACTTAATAAGGCTATCGCAATGAGCCCAGATAGGGAGCACACATTTTACAAACCACAAAGCAAGTACAGAACCACAGATGCTTTTTTGAGTCAGGAAGTTGGCAAATGTTAATCCATTCATTTTCCAGAAGGGAAATGGAGGCAGAGTCCAACGTGGGCTTCAAGGTTCATGGTTTCTTGCTACAAGCCGGCCCTCTACTGGGGCCTCCAAAGCCACACACGTTGGGCCTGGTGAGCCTGGGGGGAGGGCTGGGGTCCAGCACCCTCTAAGGAGGCGAGGAAAGAACTGGAGAAAGGGGAAAGAAAGGCTGGCAGAGAGAAAAGCGAGCAGAGGCTGGGCAGGGTGGTCCAGCAGGGAGAGTGGGAAGGAGCAGCTCGCAGCCCTCCGCCCCCCACAGATGTCAGCCCTAGAGCCCGGCTGGTGTTGCCATGAGTCTCTTCAGTCTCTGTCTTCAAGAGGTGGAATGACACAGGCGTCACTGTGGCCCAGCTGGAAGGTCTCTAGGACAGACACAGGAGGCCAGGCCCATCCCCTGCCAGTTCAAAGGGTACACGGAATGGCAGCAGGCTGGGGCTTGCCAGTGTAAGGACAGGAACCTGTCCCCGGGGTGTGAGTGTGTGTGTGTGTGTGTGTGTGTGTGTGTGTGTGTGTGTGAAGGGGAGGGGGGCGGAGGAAGGGGCCTCTGAGTTGCCGTCTCCAGGATGGGCCGAGATGGCATTTCCTTCATAGACAGACCCCTTCCCGCCCAGGGCGCTGCGGTGGCCCCGCTGGGTGTCTGGAGCAGAACTGAATTAAAGAGAACCTACCGTGTGGTTTGAAGCTTCTAATTGCTGCGTTTGTACCTCCCTGAGTGTAAAGGCCCAGGCCTCCTCCCTCGGGCCGGGCTCCGCGCAGGGCTCGCTCCGCCGGGGGAGTAAGAGCACAGGGCCCCCGCCGTGGAGCTGCCCCTCGGGCCCATGCGGCACATCAGGCTCTTGTTGATAGAAGCCACTTGTTCGCGACGGAACTCAAAGCAAATTTAACTTTTACAGCAGTACGAGGGCTCTCCCTAATGAAACATGCATGATTAGAAAACCCTCCTCTGCAGGCGCCTGTGGACCGGGCTTGCAAACCCCCCGCGTGGGGAGCAGCGGCGTGCGGACTTCGGAGTCGGCTGGGCCACGGAGCCCGTCCTCTGCACTCGTCACCCGGGGCCTCGTCGGGTTCCTGGGGTAAATAATAACACCTCCCTTCACGATTCTTCCCAGGATCAGAGCTGACTCATACCAACACCTCCTTATTCATGTACCCTATAATTCCACACACACTTACTGAGGGCCTACTATGTGGCGGCACTGTGCTCGGTAGTGGTTACGAGCTCGGGCCTTTCATTTTAGAGGTTCACCACCATGGAGCTTCTCAATAGATATTAGAAAGAAGGAAGGAAGGAAGGAAGGAAGGAAGGAAGGAAGAAAAAGAAAAGGAAAGAAGAAAGAAAGAAAGAAAGAAAGAAAGAAAGAAAGAAAGAAAGAAAGAAAGAAAGAAAGAAAAGGAAGAGAGAAGAAAAGAAAGAAAGAGAGAAAGAGGGAGGAAGGAAGGAAGGAAGAAGGAAGGAAGGAAGGAAGGGAGGGGCTCGGGCTTTAGAAAAAGAAAAGGAGGGAGATGGATGCGCGGTTAATTGGCTTTGCCCGTGCAACCTTAGTTAGGTCACCTAACCCCCTTCACCTCTGTTTTCTCATCTGCAAGGTGGAGATGACGATAACAAGTCTACGTGGCCACGCTGTCATGAGCTTTAAATGAGATGGTACGTGACGGCGCTAGCTTCTGGCAGAGAGTAAGTGCCGGATGAACTTAGCTCTATCGACTGGTACACTGGAATTGCTCAATAAATCATAGACCATAGATTTTGTAATTAGGTCTCTCAAATATAGTCACTCTACCCTCCGATGACAAAGAAAAGCAGGGTTTTAAAAATGTGCCCCTGGGATCATGTGCGTCAGGAAAGCACGAAGGGAGCTTGCTGAAGATTCCGATTCCTTGTGTCCGGTTCAGAGGGGCTGACTCAGCGTCCGATGGGGCCTGAAAGTCTGCCTTTTCACCAACATTCGTTTTCATGGTTCGGAAGGACACTGCAGTTTGACAGTTCCTGGGGGTAAAAGGTAAAAACGCTCATCCACCGAGGGGCCTTCTCTGCAGTGCGCAGAATAATGGCGCCCCCCCCAAGATAATCAGGTTCTAATTAGTGAACTTGAAAATAAGATTATCTGCCCGACGTAATCCATGTGTCCTTCAACGGAATAGAGGGAGACAGAAGAGTCAGAACCAGGGGAATGAATGGCCACGTGAGGAAGACTCCACTGGCTTCGAGGATGAAGGAAGGGCCACGAGCCCAGGAATGGGGGCAGCCTCTAGAAACTGGAAGAGACAAGAAAACGAATTCTCACCTAGAAGCTCCAGAAGGAACACAGCCCTGCTTGATTTTAGCTCCATGAGACCCATTCGGGACTTCTGGCGTCTAGAATCCTAATAAATGTGTGCTGCTTAAGCCACTAAGTCTGTGGTGATCTGTTACAGCCGCAGGAAAGGAATATGTCCTCTTCAGGCCCATTGGATTCATGCCACTGGGTCAGGAAGACCCGTGAGGCCCAGCCAGGGGCGAGGGTGGGAGGCTTGACGGAGGGGAGCCCCAAGGGAAGGGGACCAGCTGCACAGTTCAGGGCTGTCCTCTTTGCTGACCGCTCCCCACCCTTCTGCCATTTGTTCCTTGTTCCTCGTACTCTCTGGTGCTCAGGATGGCTCCTGGGGGGGACTCATGGACATCGGGGAGGCTCAGAGTGTCTACAAACTGCAAACAACCCTGGAGATCTCTAGCATCTTTCCCACCTCAACGGAGAGAGCCTGAAGCACCTGAGGTAGGGGAAAAGAACATGCCAGGCACTTCCCCCACGCCCAGATTCTCTGCAGATGGGAACGTGAAAGGCAGTTCTCACACCCACACCCTCCGGAGAGGGGGCGTTGCCAGGACTCCCGCATCCCTCAGTTTTTTGCTCTCGCCAAGCTCATCTGTCTCCCCCTCCCCCTCCCTGCCTGCCACCTCCCACCTTCCTTGCTCTTGGACCTGCTGAGACCTACGGGGTGGCAGGCACTGTGTGGATGGGCTTCCATGCGTCATCTTTTTTTTCTGATTTTATTATGAAAATCTTCAAACATACAGAAAAGTTGAAAGAATGATTACCCATATACCTGTCGCCTAGATTCAACAATTCTTAACATTTGCCAAGTTTGTTTTATATATGCATGTATATATAATACAGGTATATAAGGTTTTGTGTTTTTTTAAAGATTTTATTTATTTATTTGAGACAGAGAGCATGAGCAGGGGGGAGGGAGCAGAGGGAGAGGGAGAAGCAGACTACCCACTGAGCAGGGAGCCCAACGTGGGGCTTGATCCCAGGACCCTGAGATCATGACCCAAGCCGAAGGCAGATGCTTAACTGACTGAGCCACCCAGGCGCCCCTATATGGTTTTGTTTTTGCCAAATCTTTTGACAGTTCAGCCATCACAACACCTCTAAATACCCCCAGCATGTATCTTCCAAATGGCATAGTATCCCCACAAGGTCAGCACAGTTATTGGCCCCATTTTATACCTGAAATATTTGAATGTAAGAATTTGAGATTCTAAGAAATGAAATTACTTGCCCAGAATCACAGAGACAATAAACAATAGAATTGAGATTTGAACCCAGGTTCTCATCCGTCTTCTGTTTGAATGGTTCTAGAGCTCAGAATTATGGTCATCCCAGAAGGCCTGGTTCTGGCTTTGGGTTTCTCTCTGTGAGAAAAAGATTTCAGAGAGACAAAATTTCATCTTAACAATATCCCCTTAAGGTCAAAGCTACCACTTCCCAAGAGATTGGGTAAGTTCCAAGATGTCAGGTTACTGGAAAAGATGTTCAGGGTGCCGGCCCCAGAAGAACAGAACACGGAGGCTGCCAAGCCCGCTGCGACTGGGGTGAGGTGGCGCTTTGGAGCACCCCCAATATATATCGAAACGTTCTCCCATCCCAAATCGCTATGAAATTTTCCTAGTTGCTTACTCACTAAATGTGTGAATAGGACCTCACCCTCTTTTACTATTCGACATTCTTTTTTTCTTTTTAGATGTTATTTATTTATTTGAGAGAGAGAGAGCATGAGCAGGGGGAGGGGCAGAAGGAGAGGGAGAAGCAGACTCCCCTGCTGAGCAGGGAGCCTGAGGTGGGGCTCGATCCCAGAACCTTGGGATCACCACCTGAGCCGAAGGTAGACGCTTAATGGACTGAGCCACCCAGGTGTGGCTACTGGACATTCGAATTTGACATTCTTGAAGTTTTATTTTATTTTTTTTTAAGATTTTATTTTTAAGTAATCTCTGTATCAACGGGGGGCTTCAGACAGAGCCGGCCGGGCACCTTCTTAAAGTCTTATTTTAGCTTTACATTTCAGAAATGGTGAAACGTAGATCTGTTCAATAAAAGATGAAATAAAATGGGGGGGGCACTTGGCCGGCTCAGTTGGAAGAGCATGTAACTCTTGATCTTGGGGTCGTGAGTTCGAGCCCAAGTCACTATAAAGCAGGAGACGGGCTAATTGTCCTCATTTTACTGGTGAAAACTCCAAGGCATTCAAGGACCTGCTCACAAAAGAATTTAATTCCCAAATAATGAAGAAAGGCTGAATAGTGGGCTTCAAAATGTGGGCTGTTAGCCAACTGAACCCAAACAACCTGGGAAGCTTGTTTAGAGACTCCAAGGTTTACCAGGGAATCAGGTCACCAGGGGATGGGGCTCTCTTCACACCTTACCCAGGTGACTGCTGCCAGCGCAAGCCAGAGGACTAGTGGCCAAATTCCCAGACTGGGAATTCCTCAGCACTACGCTGGACGGCACTACTCTACCCAATACAACGGCATGCTGTACTTTCCCAGTGGCCCATTCGTAAAAATTCTGAGTAGTTTACTTTTTAACTTTCAAAAATCTGTTTAATTGACCTACCATAAAATTCACTGCTTTTGGTAGACGGTTCTATGGGTTTTAACAAATATGTAGAGTCATGTAAACATCACCACAATCACAATACAGGACAGATTCATCACCCCCCAAAACTCCTTTGTGTCACTCTCTTCTAGTCAAATCCTTCCTGGAATCTACTCCTGGTAACCACTGATCAGGTCCTTGTCCTATAGTTTTGCCTTTCCCAGAATGTCATGTAAATAGAATCATACAATACATAGCCTTTGAGTCTGACTCTTTCCATTTTGCACAAAGCATTTGTTGCATGCAACAGTCCTTCGTTCCCTCTGTTGCTGAGTCATACTCGGTTGTGTGAATGAACCATGATTGTTTCTCTATTTCCCCAGCTGAAGGACGTTGAGGTTGTTTCTGGGCTTTGGTGATAAACTCAATGATCCAAATTTAATTAACTAATTCTTTTCCATGGCAGAGTCAAAATCTCACATATTGCCAGTGACAAGGGAGGGTAATAGTAGGTGGGTTGAAGACAATGGCTCCCATAGGGGGTTCCTGCCAGTGGGTCACCTGTTTAATGGGCCAGGTTCAGTCATAGAGGACTTACGACTGTCATTATGATAACCCTTCTGGTCTTCCAAAATCATAAAAATAATACGGTGTTACAGAATGCCTCAGAGCCTGTTTCTGACAAATGAAATGAAAGGCTCTTGGCATGTCAGGCCCCCAAACTCATCCTGTGATCACCTGGGTGAGCCTCTCTTGTCTTAGAATACGTGCGTCCCGTGGCAGAGTCCGAGTCATCAAGCATCCTTCTCTACAGTTTATGATGCTTTTGCCCAACTGGGTCTATTTGATTTTCCAACAAACCCAAGAGGGAAGAAAGAAAGATATTTTTATTCACACCATTTTGAAGATAAGGCTGTGGGAGCTCGAGGAGGCTGGTACTTGTCCAAAGTCAATGAGCCCCTTTGGTTAGGGAGAAACCCTGGCTCTTCTAATCCTCAATCCAGTGTTTTCTGGTTTTGAAGGTTTTTTTAGAGTAGTGGTTATCTCTTTAATCTGCACATTTGAGAACCAACTCTTGCTCAAAGTCAGAGATAGGGTGGGCAGAAAGAGAGCAAAGCCGAGTTTCAGTCCCGCCTTTGCTTGCCGGTTGCATGGCCTGTGTGCTCTCACAGGACAGGTGAAACCATTCCTACCTCCCAGTTATGCTCAAAGCCGAGAGGTCTCAGAAGAGCTAATAATGCAAGTGGGGAAGCCACACGAGGTACTCCGTGAACGGCCGCAACGACTGACTAGGTTTAGTAGGAGAGGCCCTAGAACGTGCACACCATTAGCACTGGGTGCGGAGCGGGGTGCACTCTGCCCCTGGGCACTGCACAGGACTTCTGAGGCCTAACTTTTCTCTGGCAGTGATGGAGGAACCAAGGGGTTAAGGAGGGGGCCTGGAAGCTGGCACAGCTGGGGACCATGGGGTTCTAAGGAGGGGCCAGCCCTGGAAGGAGGGGCAGCTGCGTGCAGGGGCGCTGAGGGTGTCTCCGCCGAGGAGACTTAGGCCGAAAGCTTTGTTTTTCTTCTTTCTGAACTGGCTTTTACACTCCGGAGGGGAGTTCTTCGCGTCTGAACTTGGTGGTGGAGCGCTGGCGCTGGCGGTTCCCGCAGTAAATGGCTTGCCACTCCTTGTGGGGCAATATTGCTATTGATGGCAGGCCAAGGTGGTTAGGAAACGGGATCTTCCAAATGGGGACTTTGTGGTTTGGCCACACTGCGCTCGCCTCCGCGAGCGCAGCTGGGGATTGAGACAGTTACCCACAGGGTGGGGCAGGAGGGCAAAGCGGAGTTTCGGGGCGCTGCGCTCCCTTCCCAGCAGCCTCGTCACGGCCCTGCGGCGCCCGTGTCGTGGCTCAGGCTCCAGCGAGAGAAGGGGCTGTGCAGGGACGGCTGGGCCCTGAGGCGCCTCCTGGGAGCGAAAAGCAGGAGCCCAGGGAGCCAAGGCTCCCTGACAAGGCAGCCTGTCCGCCGACTGCCTGTCCCCCCGCACTGGGCCCTTTGCAAGAGCCAGGTCAAGGCGCGGGAAGGCAGTGGGCCCGGAGAAGGCCCGAGTAGCCTCTGCCGCCGCCGCAGGCGCCTCTGCCCTGTCCCCGCTCAGCCGCACGTCCCCGCCCCGATGCGGCCCTCTCACACCGAACTGTAACGACCCGCCCCTACCCTCTGCGGCTGTGGCGGCTGCTCAGAGCACGAGGGACTGACTATCTGAGAGACGGACGAAATCGGAAGGCCGCTCCCAGAAGGCGCCCGGCGGCTGCTGCGCCGACCTGCTCTGCGCTTGCGCCCGATGGAAAGGCTCCTACAGAAGGGCGGCAGGTAAGAGCCCTCACTCCGGATTTCCTTCGAAACTCTCCTTCCCGCTTATTCCAACGACTCCCTAGAAGCAGTGGGCGCGGGCCTCGTTTCCGGCGCACGTGGCTTCGGCTTCGCGGCCTCCACTGGCGCTCGCGACCCGCCCCCGGTTCTGCGGTCCCCGGGAGTCGGCCAGGCCCCCGAGCTCGACGGGGTCCCGGAACCCCCGACCGCGTGCCCGACCCTGCCGCGCCGAGGTGACGGGCTCCGCACGAGAAGGAGCAAGCTCGAAAGGGGAGGCTGAAAAGGAAGAAAGGCGCTCGAGCCGGGCACCTCCTGTGCGCCGGGCGCTGGGGAAGCGTCTAGAGCCCCGGGCACGGTCTGACGGAGCCGCGGCTGGTGACGATAGCGAGTGAGAAGAGCTGGGATGGGGTGAACGACCAAGGCGCTGCCAAGCGCAAAGCTGGCGAGCGCTCTGGACTTGGTGCGGACGCGGCGGACGGCCTGTCTCCCTCAGCAGGCTGCGGCCCTCCTTCCAGGCAGAGGGGGGCGGGAAGACGCTCTAACGGAGCCGCACACTCAGTTGCCTTGCCGAAGCTTTCATTTCCACAAATCCGTTTGTTGATGTTTTTCCTCATCCTCATTGCCCGAGAGGATTGATTAGACACGAAACCGTGACGTGCATTCTATGATCTGCCTAGAGAATTACCCCAACATTGGCCAGAGCTCTGCCTTCTTAGCCACATGGGGCTCTGGAGGTGCATTCAGCAGGAGCCAGAACTGTTGGAGGCCCTGCAGGCTGAGAGCACATTCTAGAAGCGGGGCTAGGTTGCCAAGTAGGGATAGAGGGTATGGAAGAGCCTAAGCCCCTGGGCTCGAATGCCCCTCTCCCTGAGGTGTGCCTCTTCCACTGACTTCTGAACCCTGGGCCTCTGCGGGCTGTCTCCGCTCCTCGGACCCGTGTCCTCTCCTCCCCACCACCTAGTTTCCCTTAGCAAACCCTGAAGGCCGGGCGCAGGAAGACAAGCGGTGGGACAAGTCTCCCAGCTCAGGCCAGAGAGCGGAATCCTAGGCCATCGCTATTTTCGGAACTAAAATTGAAGCCCATGGTTTATTTCCTCAGCACTTAATTAGACTCCAGCGCAGCACAGGGCTGCCTCCTTCCCGCCCACGAGCAAAAGCCTGACCAGTGGGTTTGGGAGCTGACGCCATGTCACAGGCGGGAGGGCTGGGGCCTGGAGTATTTTTACTTATGGGAGGCTGAAGAGAACAAAACCACTTGGCCCCAAGCCAGCTAGACTAAGTCAGTTGGGAGAGGGAGGGAGCAGGAAAGCTGTTATATCATCCTTCCTTCTTTGAACTGCGTTGTAAATCTGCTAGACAGGAAATGGCGATTGGGAGGGGAAGGGGGGACGGGCTGCACAGGGAGACTCGAGTGGGGGCTGGTTACCACCACCCTCAGAGATGGGCTGAGGTGAGGCCCTGTCCTCAGGGTAGGGTGAGAGTGGGGGAGACTCACAAGAGGCTGGGGGAGGGGCAGGCGAGAGGGCACAGTGGGTGTGCTCAAAGCTTCCTGGGTCAGGTTGGGAATGGGGTGACTATATGCCTGTGGGTGATTTCTGGGCTGGCTTCAGGTCCTCTAACTAATACCACTCTCACAGACATGGTTTTTAGAGCTGGAAGGAACTTTGAGACCCTTAAATGAGGATGTCAAGGACAATAGAGGACAAATAAATTACCCAAAACCACACAGCTAATAAGAACCGGAAGTAGGGATTGGGGGGGAGGGGTTCTGACTCTAAAACCCTTCTAGAGTTCCCCTTCTTACTGCTGTTTCTTGGTTTTCATTCCGGAGCGAAAGTAGGCATAAAATGCAAATACGCTTGGGCAAAACGACGCATTAGTTCAATTCATGTTAAAAGCTAAATAATTGATGTTTAATTCTTCACTGAGGAGACATTTTGGTGAGTGGGAGACCCCTGAGCTCCGTGGAAGAGCACTTCTGACCACACGGGTGGGCGGCATCATCCATTCATGATCAACCTAGGACTGTGCCAGCCTCAGTGTTTCTGGAGTGGGGAGCTACAGGGAAGATGAGACCTGTGATGTCTCTGAAATAGAACCAGTTTCTTGCTAGGAAGAAGTGAAAACAGGAAACCTGGCTAATGACTTCCCAGAGTCATCCATTTGTGCAATGTTTCTCCAAAAATGTCTGGATACCAGCCTGAGGAGCACCGTCCCTGTGGGATTAAACCCCTGCTCCCCCGTAGAACCATGGAACCTCCTGTTTTCCACTTCTTCCTTCCCCTCCCACAACACTCCTGAGGCCGCTTCTCAAATGAGGAATCCAATGACAATAGTCTAAGACCTTCCTACACACTCCAGGACCCTAAATTAAGTTAAATAATGGCCGTAGCCAACATTTATTTTGCTTTATTTGTTTATTTTTTTTGCCAAGCACTTCACTAGCATTATCTTATGTCATCTTGATTATTTTTATCATCATCTCCATTTCACAATGAGGGTATTGTGCATCAGAGAGGTTAAATGATTTACCCAAAGTCACCTAAGTGACAGTGAGAGCCAAGACTTGAACTAAGGCAGACTTATTTGACAGCCACGACTTCTCCTGCCTCAGACTGCTTCCACCGGTGGAAACAAAATTCTTTGGAGTCCTGAGGAAGCTAGATAGAATTCCATCCAATAGCAAGAAGAAGGTCCACCCACATTGTTTATTACTAGGCACAAGGATCCAAAAGGGTGAGGAGGGTCTGGCCCTGAAGAGTGTCTGGCTGAGAGATGAAATTGGAGTGGAATTGCTGTGTTCTGTGCTCCGTGCCTGGTGTTTGGTGTATACGTCTGCTTTTCTGGGCCAACAGCCGAAATATCTCCTTCACTTCTGGACTGGGTCTTGGGCCATTAATACCATATCACACCCAATCCATTCTTATATGGGTCACCCAGCTCATTTCCATGGCCTAAATCTGCCATTATTTGGTGTCTGTTGAATGCAAATAAGCTGATTCTTGGTACCCAGGGACTGTTGACATAAGATTTTGATTGTTCTCTCTTCTCTTCCTGTTACTTCTTCCCGCTACTTACTTTAGACATCACCTCTGCCAGGTTGCACGTGAGTGGAAAGTAAGCTTGCTCACTGTCAGTCTTTTGCTCTAAACTTTGTTAGTAGTTCCCACTGGAAAAAGACTACTGGGGAAGCAGTTTGAGGCTTGTAGATTACCTTTTCTTCTGTGCATTCCCTGTCATCTGATAGCTTAGATAGCACTAAACTTTTTCCTTAGTTGGGCCTTGGCTATGTTTGTTGAATTGTTGTGTTGTGTTTGTTAAATTACATATCATCTTTAACCCATGACTCACCCTTGGTCAAAGTCTATGATTAAGGGATATGGACAGCACTGGACTCTCACTCTATCCCATTAAATGAATTAATGCACGGGACATACTAGGACATTTCCTAGAGTAAACACTGAATAATTGTTAGTTATTTTGTCGATATTATACAATATGCTTGAAAAATAATATTCAATATCCAAGGCATCAGGTTTTTTAAAAATTTATTTGAGACAGGGAAAGAGAGAGAGAGAGTGAGAGAGAGAGAGAGAGAATGCACAAGTGGGGAGGAGGGTCAGAGAAAGAGGGAGAAGCAGACTCTGCTGAGCAGGGAACCTGATGTGGGTTTCAATCCCAGGACCCTGAGCTCGTGCCTGAGCCACAGGCAGATGCTTAACGGACTGAGCCACCCAGGTGCCCCAAGGCATTAGTTGTTTTTTGTTTTTGTTTTTTTATCCTGGATTTTTCATTATAGCAGCCAGGACTGAGTTTTAAAGCAAAGTTCCTCAAGGGCAAGAACTAAGGATGGTAAAATGGAGCAGTACTAGTTATAAACTCCTTAGGGGAAGACTTCTGGTGCTAGTTATGAGAGACTAGCTTGTATCAGATCAACCCTCCATATGAGAAAAACAAGAAAAATCTAGATGTTTTTTAAGAGAGAGAAACATCTATTTGAACGCATTGGAGAGATACTCAGAGTCTAAGGTGTTCTAGAAAAAGGAACTATAGAGAGGAAGCAGCTTAACATATGCAGCTACTTTCCTTCATGAGGCATTGGATGATTCTGAGTATGCACAGAGATGCTGAGCAGGACCACTGGCCATCTTGCAGGTGTAGGCAGACAAAAATTGGGATTTAAGCTTTCCAAAAGGAGAGGTCCTGGTAAACACCCCAGTCTTTCAACTGGGAATCTTGAAGGACTACACCCTGGTAATAAAAGCTAGCCTGAAAATAGACTAGTGTTCACAGAGACTGAAACTCAGATCTGAATCCAATCAATCTCAGATTAGACTAGAGATTCTTCTGGCCAACTGCCTGCCTGAACCACAGTAAATCTTCTTTGGAGGAAGATGACATCATCCAGACTTTCAAATTATCATAATTTTTCATGCATAGTGTCTGGCATTAAATAAACAACAACAATAAAACTGGGCATATCAAGAGATAGGAACAAATGACTGAAAACCAAGAGAAAAAAATGCTGTAATTTAAACAGATATGTTGAATATATTTTAAAAATAGTCTAATAAAAATTCTGGGACTGAAATTAAGAACTCAGTGGAAGGATTTAAAAGCAGCTTAGACTCAACTGAAGAGATGATTCATGAACTTGAATATAGACCAGAAGAAAATATGTAGACTTCACTATAATTACAGCAAGATAAAAATTTTAAGAAATACAGAAAAGGAAGAACTAAGAAAAATATGGGACCCAGTATAAACATTTGTGTAATTAGAGTCTTGGAAGAGGAGAGAGATAATACAGCATAAACAATTTTGGAGAGAAAATAATCTGAGAATTTATTTATTTATTTTTGAAGATTTCATTTATTTATTAGAGAGAGACAGCGAGAGAGGGAACACAAGCAGGGGGAGTGGGAGAGGGAGAAGCAGGCTTCCTGCTGGGCAGGAAGCCCAATGCAGGGCTGGATCCCAGGACGCTGGGATCATGACCTGAGTTGAAGGCAGACGCTTAATTACTGAGCCACCCAGGCACCCCTAATCTGAGTATTTAAAAACTGACAAAAGACATAGAGCCACAGATAATTACAAAGGAAGTTACAACTAGACCCATCATAGTAAAACAGGCAAAAAACAACTAAAGGCAAAAACTGTAAATATAACTAGTATAAAAAATAACAGGACACATTTTGTTCAGAGGCACAATAATAAGACAGCCAAGTTTTCAGTTAAAATGATGGAAGCCAAACAATAATGAAAGGATATCTTTAAAAGGCTAAAAGAAGGAATGTGGCTGGAGTTTGAGCTGTGTGGGCCCTGAGACGCCACAGCCCTGGGACGTGGAGCAGCCCCGGGGGTGGTGGATACCAGCTCTCCAAGCCTGCAATTAAAAAAAAAAAAAAAAAAAAAGACCTCCAATAAAATGACATTGCAAAAATGGGGAAGAAACAAAGGAAAGAGTGAAAAAGTAGAAGAGGCAGAGCCTGAAGAATTTGTGATGGAAAAGGTACCGGACCGACGTGTAGTGAATGGGAAGGTGGAGTATTCCCTGAAGTGGAAGAGATTTACAGATGCTGACAATACTTGGCAAGCTGAAGACAATGTAGACCGTCTAGAGTGAACTGAAGTATTTCCTAATCCTCAGAAAGCTGGTAAAGAAAAAGATGGTACAAAAGGGCAAGCTTTATCTGACCGTGACTGATGATAGATAGCAAATCAAAGAAGAAAAGCGATGCTGCGGATAAACCAAGAGGTCTTGATCCTGAATGAGTAATTGGCGTCACAGACGGCAGTGGAGAATTCTTGTCTGTCATGAAATGGAAAAGATTCAGGTGAGGCCGACTCCATCGGTGCTGGCGAAAGGGGCAGATAGGAAGTGTCTTCAAAGTGTCATTGTTTTTTACGAAGAGAGACTAACTTGGCATTCTTGTCTAGAAGATGAAATTCAATAATTGTTTCTATTGCTTTTCATAGATATTTATATATATAAAATCTGGGTCTTGGTTTTTTGATTTATTAGGATGAGGAAATAACATTCTAATGAAAATGAAGTTTGATCTGTTTGTTTTGAAATAGTATCAGGGGAGTTGAGGATTTTTTGCATCTATAGCACTGGTTACTTTGAACAAATAAAAGCTTTCTATAGTTGCTTCCTTTATCAGAAAAGAATATTTGAGACCATGGGATGTCATTCCCCTATATTAGAGAACACCTTTTCTAAATGTTGGGGGAAATCTTCAGAGTTGTTCATCAGAATTTCTGTTTAACTCTTACATGCGTAAGGACTATTCTGGGTTTTTTGTTTATTTGGGGTTTTTTTGGTGTGTGTGTGTGTGTGTGTGTGTGTGTGTGTATACATAAAAATACATGTGTAAGTGCTTTCCTTTCTATTTTTTTCTTTAAACATTCACCAAAATAAAAACAGCATTTCATAACCATGGGTAAGCCCATGTTTCTGGGATGCCATATTTTCAGCAACCTAAGAAATAAATCACTTAAAGTAAATTGAAATTTTTCCTGATGTCTTAACATTTCAAAATTTGAAATTAGTTGAAAATTTAAATATAATGAAAACAAGTTAAATCGGACAGTTTAAAAGCAGCCATATCAGAATCCATATCAATCTCTATAGTCATATAAATGCAAGTTTATTTGCAAGATGCCGAAAGGAAAATTTTATCACTACCAGCAACCTCTCCACCCAAATGAGAAAACTAGATGTCTTGGTGTGTTTTAATTAGGTAAGCAAAACTTAGTTAAATGGACATTTAAAGGTTCCTTCTAGTGAACCATTCCTTTTCAATAAGTTGAAATCCGTGTTCTATATTGACTAAAAGATCATGATTCATGGAATGTCTAGGATGTCGTTCATGTAAACCAAATCATAATCAGATGGTTAGAGATGTTGGCAATTTAGGGCCAGCTGGAATAAATGGGTGAACAAACTCCTATAATCTAAATTCTTGACCTGCATGTTTTTTCTTTACCTCGAGTCATTCCTTACATGTAGGCTCAATGTTTTCAGTATTTGAGTTCCTCGTTCAGCAGAAACCAGGAAAAACAATAACTTTGTAGTAGTCAGAATGTTATCCAACTGTATCTTGTTTACTTTATTGTAAATACTGCTAGACAGTGGTCAATGGTTTTCTATTGACAAAGTAAATAAAAATACAAGGCTAAAAGAAAATAACTGCTAACCTAAAATTCTATACCCAGAGAAAGTATCATTCAAAAATGAAAGTAAAAAAAAAAAAGACATTTCCAGCCAAACAAAAACTGAGATAATTTGCAGCTCGTTGACAGACACTAAAGGAAAAACTAGTTTTTTAGGTCGGAGGAAAAGAATTCCAAACGGAAGCAAGAAGATGCAGAAAGGAATAAAGAGCACCATAAGGAGTAAACCTACAAGGAAATCTAAATTAATATTGACTGTATAAAATTATAATATCTTGAGAGAGTTAGAATATTTGTAGAATTGATGTACATAACAATACATAAAATATAAGTAGGAAAAAGGAGTTAAAGTATTCCAATGTCCTTAACATTATCCATGAATTAAAAAAAAAAGTGCTAATTGGATTTTAGTAAGTCAAAGATGCATGTTGTAATCTTTAGGTCTAAGATAACCAATACAAGGGTAATAAAAGAATCAATGATGAACTGGTTAATAAAAGAGGAATAATAATAAAATGGAATAATAATAAAAATACTTTATTCCAAAGAAGTTAAAGAAGGGAAAAAGAAAACAGAGCAACTGTAACAACTAAAAAATAAGAAGATGGTAGATTTATATCCAAATATTTCAGTAAGTATATTAAATATAAAGAGATTAAGTATTCTAATTAAAAGGTAAAAATAGACTGGATTAAAAATAAATCACTACACCCAAATATAAGCATACAGAAAGAATAAAAGTAAAAGGAGGAAAAATATATTTCTAACTAAAAGAAATCTGGTATGTCTATACCAATATCAGACCATGTTTAAGGCAAGAAACTTTACAAGAGATAAAGAAGTACATTTCATAAGGATAAAAATGGCAATCCATCTGGAAGATACAACAATTCTAAACTGTACCTAATAACACATCCTCAAATTTTATAATGCAAAAATAGAAATAAAAGGAAAAATGGGAGATTTTAACACAACTTTCACTTCTCTTACTTTTAGAAGAAGCAGCAGAGAACAAAAACCAACCACAGGGATATAAAAAATTTGAACAACACAATTAACAAATGCACATGTGACCTAATTATGTAGAGAATGCTGCACACAACTGCAGAATACACTTTCATTGTTATTTTTTTTAAACATTTTACTTATTTGAGAGAAAGAGCACAATTGGGGGAATGGCAGGGGGTGAGGGAGAAGCCAGCTCCCCGCTGAGCAGGGAGCCCTGGGCAGCTCAGCCCCAGGACCCCGGGATCGTGATCTGAGCCAAAGGCAGATGCTTAACAGACTGAGCCACCCAGATGCCCCCAGAATACAGTTTTAAAATTTTGATTACACATGGTATATTTATCAAAACTGGCTGCATGCTGATCCGTAAAACAAATCTCAACAGATTTCAGAGGATTTTAATCCTCTTCTCCTTTCCTTTTCTCTCCCCACATATCTTTGTCAGGTTTTGGTATTAAGGTTAAATTGCCCTCATGAAACGAATGGTAAGTGTTCTTACCTTTTATTTCTTTGGGAGAATTTCTGGTCTATGACCACAGTAAAAGTCAGCTAGAAGTCAATAACAAAAGGTGCCTGGAAAAATCCCCACATTTTTAGAAAATAAACTTCTAAATTATCTGTGCATCAAAGAAAAATGAGAAAACATTTTAACTAAATGATAATAAAAATATAACCTATCAAAGCATGTGGGACTCAGTTCAAGCTGTGTTTGAGTAGGGACAGCAATTTGTAGCTTTCAACGTAAATGTTGAAGAAAAGCTGAAAATCAGCTTTGTAAGAATTTTAAAGAAATTGGGCGGGGAAGGAGGAACTCAGCAAATTAAACCCAAGAAAGTAGAAACATAATAAAGATAAAACAGAAAATTAAGGAAATAGTAGACAAATGTACAGTGAGAGAATCAACAAACCCAAAAATTGGTTCTGCAAAAAGATCAGGAATCTTTATAAGCCTCTACCAAGAACAATGGAGAAAAAAGTGAGAAACAAAGTATCGATATCAGGAATGAAAATGAGCAACTCACCACAGATCCTACCTTCAAAAGAATACACGAAGGGACACCTGCCTGGCTAGTCAGTGTAGCATGCAACTCTTGAGTTCTGAGTTTGAGCCCCATGTTGGGCATGGAACCCACTAAAGAAAAAAAAGTGGGTGATGGACATTAAGGAGGGCATGTGATATAATGAGCACTGGATATTATATAAGACTGATGAATCACTGACCTCTACCTAGGAAACTAGTAATACACTGTATGTTAACTAACTGAATTTAAATTAAAAAAAAACTAAAAAAAATTTTTTTTAATTAAAAAAAAAAAAAGATTGTCTCCCTCCCTCTTCCTCTGCCCTTCCCCTGTTCACACACATATGCGTGGGCACTCTCTCTTTCTCTCTAAAAATAAAACAAAACAAAACAAACAAAAATTATACAAAGGAAATCATTGTCTATATATCCATCTGTAATTTGTCTTTTTTGCTCAGAATTATGTTTTTGAGATTCAGCAATGTTGAATTTCTAGCTGTACTTAATTCATTTTCACTGTGGTATGATATTCCATTAAATGATTATACTGCAATTTCTTAAAAAAAAAAGAATATAAGGATATTATAAGTTTCTGCCAATAAATTTGAAAATAGGAAATAAATTCTTCAAAAGGGACACTGTACTAAACCTGAGACAAGGGAAAATAGAAATCCAACTAGTCCTATATATATCGAATCTATAATTTAAAACCTTCCCTCAAGGAAAACTCCAGGCCCATGTGACTTCATCAGTGAATTCTTCAAGAATTTAGGGAAGAAAGAGCAACAATCTTACATAAACCGTAAACTCTCCTAGAGAATAAAGAGGAAGCAGTTACTACCTTGTTTAATGAAGCCAACTTAACCTTAAATTCCTACAAAAATCTTCAGGAAAGGAAAATTACCAAGCTCTCTTATAAACATAGATACGAACGTTCTAGTCAAAATATTAACCTAAAATATATGAAGAAATAACCAAGTTGAGTTTATTCCAAGAATATAAGGAAAGTTTAATATTTAAAACTCAATGAACACTGGCAGATCCCACTTTAACCAAGTGATCAAGGTTACCATCACCAATAGCAAGACCTATCGCGTACCCTTTGGTATGAAGGGGGAGAGCACATCACCTCGGCAGTACATTGCTCAAAAAGGAACACCTTCAATCTAATCATGAGAAGACATCACACAAACCTAAATTAAAGGATAGTCTGACAAAGTTCTCTTCAAAACTGTCAAAGTCATGAAAGACAAGGAAGGACTGAGGAACTGTCAAAGATTAGAGCAGACTAAGGAGATACACAACTAAATGCAATATGGCATCCTGAAATAGAACATTAGTGGGAAAACCAGTAAAATCTGAATAAAGTGCATGGTATGACTAAAAGTATTATACCGATGTTATTTAAGTATTGACAATTATCCTATGGTTATATAAAATAAGCATTTGCGGCAGTTGGGTGAAGGGTATAAGGAAACTCTGCACTATTTTTGCAGCTCTTCCATAAGTCTAAAATTGTTTCAAAATACAAAGCCAAGATAACTCAATTAATGTAATTTGTCACATGAACAGAATGAAAAGGAAAGTCTTATGATTATGTCAATACATACAGAAAAAACATTTTTAAAAATTCAGTATTGGGGCACCTGGGGGGCTCAGTCGGTTAAGCATCTGCCTTTGGCTCAGGTCATCATCCTGGGATCAAATCCTATGTTGGGCTCCCTGCGCAGCAGGGAGTCTGCTTCTCCCTCTGCCCCTCCCCCCAGCTCGTGCTCTTGCTTGCTCACTCTCTCTCAAATGAATAATAAAAAAATCTTAAAAAGTCAATATTCACTCATGATTAAAAACAAATTCTTAGCCAATTAGAAATAGAAAGAATTTCCTTAATCTTACAAAGGACATCTATAAACAATCCTACAGCAAACATCATAATCCCCCTAATTTGGAAATGAGACAAAGATATCTGTTATCACATCTATTCAAAATTGCACTGGAGGTTCACAGATAGAACAGTAAGGAAAGAAACATGAGAATGAAGAAGAAAAAGAAAACTGCCATTATTCATCAGCATCGTGGATAATATAGAGAAATATATATGAGTATGTGTGTAATACATATTATTTATATAGATGTAGCTATTGAGAGACGATCTAAAGGAACCTACAGACTATATACATTAGCGAATGAGCTTAGCATGATAGCTGAATACAAGATCAATATTAAAAAATCAACTGTTTTCTACATACGAAAAATAAATCAGAAAATAGAAATTTTTTAAAAAGATTTTATTTGACAGAGAGGCAGTGAGAGAGGGAACACAAGCAGGGGGAGTGGGAGAGGGAGAAGCAGGCTCCCCGCGGAGCAGGGAGCCCGATGCGGGGCTCAATCCCAGAACGCTGGGATCATGACCTGAGCCGAAGGCAGACGCTTAACAGCTGAGCCACCCAGATGCCCCAGAAAATAGAATTTTTAAATGATGGTAAAGCATTAGAGTAACATAACAAACTAACTCCTAAGAATAAATCCAGGGGAAGATGTGCAACATCTTTGGGCAAAAAGAGTAATGTCACTGAACTAAGTTAAAGACACAAATAAATGTTCAGGGACTTGGGGACTAGGTTAGGAAACCTACAGATTCAGTGTGGTCCCAGTCAAATTCCAAGAAACTGGTCAGCTGATTCTAAAATTTATATGGCAATGCAGAAGGCCAGGAGTGGCTGAGATAATACTGAAGAAAGACAAAATTAGAGAACTTGCACCAGTGGTGAGCGGGATTTATTTAAAAGCTACAGTGATCCAGACAGCGTGGTATGGTTCCTAAACAGATGTTTTGGATAAAAGTAGTAATGCAGACTCATGAGGGAAAGGCAATCTTTTCAAAATCGTACTGGATCGTATGGGTATCCATGTCAGGAAAAAAACGAACCTTAGTAACTACCTCACACCATTCACAAAAACTTATTCTAGATGGATCGTAGGTTTAAAACTGAGAGGTAAAATAATATAATAACCAGAGGAAGCATAGAGTATTTTCATTATTTGGGGTATGTAAGCAAATATGTCTTTAAAGAGACACAAAAGCACTAACCTTAAAGCAAAAGACTCATAAGAAAGACTACTCTAAAAACTGTTTAAAATCAAAAGACAGCATGAAAGGAGTGTATGATTCTATTTACTTCAGGTTCAAAATGGGCAACACGACACTATGGTGTTATGGTCTGTGGTAGGCTGAACAGTGGCCCCCCAAACATATCTATGTCCTAATCCCCTGAACCTTGCAATATATTACCGTATACGGTAAAAGAGATTTTGTGGATGTGATTAAATTAAAGGTTTCGAGATGGGGAGATTTTCCTTGATGATCCAAGTAGGCCTAATCTAATTATAAGGGTCCTAATAAGAGGAAAGCAGGAAGATCAGAGTCAGAGAGAAAATGCTACGATGCTGGCTTTGAAAATGTAGGAAGGGGGCCATAAGTCAAGCAATGTAGGTGGCCTCCAGGACCTGGAAAAGATGAGGAAACGTACTCCCGAGAGCCTCTAGAAGGAATGAGCCCTGCTGACACCTTGATTGTAGCTCAGTGAGACTGATTTGGGATTTCTATTCTCCAGGACTATAAGAGAATATAGTTCTAAGCCACTAAGTTTGTATTAATTTGTTACAGCAGTAATAGCAAACTAATACATGGTCAGAACACTGGTTACCTCTGGGAAGGAGGGAAGGCGCAGTGCTGGGAAGAGGGGCCAGGTAGCTGATAACGCTCAGTTTCTTGATATGGGTGGTGGTTGCATGAGCACAGTTATTTTGTGAAAATTTATGATTGTGTACCTTTCTGAATATATAATTCAATGAAAATTTATATAATAAAAAACCAGGGCATCTGGGTGGCTCAGTCAGTTAAGCGTCTGTCTTCACCTTAGGTCAGAATCCCGAGGTCCTGGGATAGAGTCCGTATTGGGCTCCCTGCTCAGCGGGGAGTCTGCTTCTCCCTCTCCCTCTGCCTGTCTCCCCAGCTTGTGCTCTTTCTCTCACTCTCTCTCTCAAAGAAATAAAATCTTTAAAAAAAGTTTTTAAAAAAACCCAAAATTCCTTAATGGGGAATATATTCTACATTCCCCCACAAGAGCCAGCACAGACCTTTGCCATGAAGAGGAGCTCAGTGTCTGTCTGTTGAGAGCATAGCTGAGCCGAGGAGTAACTCCCAGATGTTATTTAAGACCATCACTAATAGCATATATTGAATTTTACGAAAAGAGGAGTCCCGTGCTCATTTTAGAAGGTAGTCTTGGCTTGTCTTATCTCTAAGAATCATCCTCCCTCTTGGAGAAATTTATTTCCAACAGCCTAATTTTCAATCAACAGATAAAAGATTAATAAAAGGTTTTATAGGAAGGATCAACTTATAGACCCCATTATCTCAAGTGGTGATACAAGATTAAAAGAATAAAAAGGTTTTGTAAGTTTCAGATAAATTCGTGGGTGTTAGAGTCGTAACTGACCGTTAACGAGAAGCCGGGATGCTGGAGGTATGGCTCTGGCCTTGAAAGTTGACCTCGTGAGGACAACCATGTGCTTCCACCGTCAGTGGCCGTTGGGTCTGATTTGGTGTCGTCATTTTGAGGCTGTTAAGAGGAAGCAGGCCAGCAGTCATGTCAGAAGCGCTGGCGTTTCAGCTACCAGATGAAGACTCTGAGGATCCAAGCATCAGCCTCACAACTATTAAACTAACAACATTGTTAAAGACCATGTGTTTTCACATGGGAACAGCCAAGGTCATGAAACTGAGCCTGAGGTTGGACCTGGTGACCTGGTTGTCCTGGCTTTAGTTCTGGGTCTTCCCCTCACCAGCTGTGAGACACTGGGCATTGGGCAAGCCCCTTAATGTCGCTGAAACTCTTCTGTGAGTGGGGATCCTAAGACCACCCCAAGAGGGTCATTTTGGGAGTTGAGTAAGTGATATGAGAGCACTCAGTCAAGTGTGGTACACTATTCAACTGTGAGGTATTACTATTGGTTTTATCCTCAAAGAAGAAAAAAAGGGCTCTGGTTACCATACTTTATATCAGAAAGATTTTTCTAGTGCAGTAAGATACCCTGTGATAGAAGGATTCTGTAGTCAAAAAAAGTCCAGGAATCTCTGAATTTAGAGATTCCCAGTGTTCATTAGTCTTTCTTATCCCCTCCAGAAATACGAACACTCATTAGCCTTTTATTTTTATTTATTTATTTTTAAAGGTTTTATTTATTTATGTATTTGAGAGAGAGGGTGCATGTGTTCCTGTGGAGGGGGGGGCAAAGGGAGGGGCAGAGAGAGAGAGGAAGAGGGAGAAGCAGGCTCCCTCTCAACATGGGGCTCAATCCCAGGATCCATAGATCATGACCTGAGCGGAAGGCAGCCACTTAAGCAACTGAGCCCTTCAGGCACCCCACTCATTAGCCTTTCAAAGGCCCCTGAGAGGTCCTGCAGCAAAGAATCCAGTTCAAGTATGTTTAACCCAGTGTTTTCCAAACAAGTTTGACCAACGAAGCCACAGCTCTGTACACATTCATACTTTCATATTCTGCCTGTGCAGCCTCATCATACCTATGACCTCAATGACCCTCATACACCAGTAACTTTCCAACTGATATTACTATCCCAGGCCTCTCTCCTGAGTTTCAGATCTATTCACCCTGTTGTTTCTGCTTGGAGGTCTCAAGGGCACCTCCAACTTACTCTTTTATGTCTAAATGTCTAAAATCAGAACCTTCTTTCCGAGTATCCCTAACTTGATGAATGGTCCCAGCACCCACCTAATTTCCCAGGCAGAATCCTTTACTCCTCTCTCCCCATGGCGTCCTTCATAGCTTGCACATTCAGCCTATCACCAGTTCCTGCCAAATTTACATCGAAATATGTCTCGCACCCATCCTATTCTCTGCAGCCCCTTGCTTGTCATCATTGTCCACACCCTGGTCCAGGCCACCCTGTATCTCTCCAAGAGCTTTCTACCCGGTCTCCCTGCTTGCTCTCCTGCCCTCTCAATTCCACCTTCCATGAACACATAGGATGTGTTTTTAGAATCCAAGTTGAATTCCTCCCTTAAGCCTTGTTATTTCTCCTTGTTCTTATGTTCTCTGTGCCCCAGTCACCAGGTTTCTTCTATTTTCAGATGTCCCCATGACAGTGCCTTTCTCATGCCCTTCCCAATGCCTAGAATGTTCTCACTCTGCCTCCACTCCACTCCCTTAGCCTAAATAACCTTTGTTCAACCTTTAGATGTCTACCTGAATTCCCCTTCCTCACACCCAACCACAGCCCCCTCCATCCCCGCCACCATGGGCCTCTCCTGTGAGCTGTTTCTCAACTGACAATTACACATTTGTTTTTATGTTATTACTATTTTTTAAAATTTCTTAGTACTGTTCTTTTTTTATTTTAATTTATTTTATTAACATATAATGTATTATTTGTTTTGGGGGTACAGGTCTGTGATTCATCAGTCTTACACAACACACAGCGCTCACTACAACACATACCCTCCCCAATGTCCATCACCCAGCCACCCCATCCTCCCACCCCCTCTCCTCCAGCAATTTTATATTATTTAAATGAATGTCTTTTCTCCCCCACTAGACTACAAGCTTTATGAGGGTAGGGCCTTGCCTCTTGGACTCAATATTATCAATCTAAAAGTTTCACAGATATTTTTTGTTGTAGAAAAAAAAACATCTCTTCTCCATACATATCACACTTGTAATTTCTGCTGTCCTCCCTCACTGGTCTCCAGCTTCAGAAAATAAAAATTCAACTGTTCAACTGTCTTCTTTTCTCCCCAGTGATCTCCAAAGAGTCTCTTTCCCACAAGCTCTGTTCCAAATGGACATTATGGCTGCCGACACTACCGTAGCGGGGGACCCCCTTCATGGACATTGCAGTGTGTGGCGCCCCCTGGGCTGGGCAGTGCTGGGAGCCAAGATCACTGGACCTTGCCTTTGATCAGACGGTTCATTATTTCCAAATGATTTAAGTATCTGACCCAGAGCTGGTTTGGGGGCTAAAGTTTATCACCATTCTAGGCTCCCATTCCCCTCCTGGAAACCCAGCCCCAATGCACACATGCAGAAACATGCTCAAACTTTTGCTTGGACCCTTTGGGGGAATCGGGGTGTTTTCATCTGCTTGCTTGCTCTGGTTGGTTTGATCCTTAGCTCAACTTCAGGCCTTAGTGCTCTTTTCTCTTTTCTTTTCTTTTCTTTTCTTTTCTTTTCTTTTCTTTTCTTTTCTTTTCTTTTCTCTCTTCTCTTCTCTTCTCTTCTCTTCTCTTCTCTTCTCTTCTCTTCTCTTCTCTCTCCTCTCCTCTCCTCTCCTCTCCTCTCCTCTCCTCTCCTCTCCTCTCCTCTCCTCTCCTCTCTTCTTTTCTTTTCTTTTCTTTTCTTTTCTTTTCTTTTCTTTTCTTTTCTTTTTTCTCTCTGAGCAGGGAGCCCAATGTGGGGCTCGATCCCAGGACCCAGAGATCATGACCTGAGCCAAAGGCAGATACTTAACCGACGGAGCCACCCAGGAGCCCCCAGGCTGTTCTTTCAGCTCCAGAGGGCCACCCCACCCAACACCCAACCTCCTTTCTCAAAATGGTTTAACTCCCGCTCGTTCCTTCAGGCCTCAACTTACACATGCCTCTTCTTCAGAGGGGTCTTTCCTGACAAATCAATTTAATTCAGTTCACCCTGCTCTTCCCTTTCATGGCATTCCACACTTTTCCTTTCAGACACCGGTCCCAATCTGTACTTGGTATCTCTGTGTGTACTTATTCATGCAGCCATTGTCTCCCTGCTAAACCATGAACTCCGTAAGGGCAGGGCCAGTGTCTCTTCTCACTGGCTCTATGCTCAGCCCAGTGGCTGTTGACTGAGCGGGACTCACATAAACGTGCACTGAAAGGAAGACACAGCGAATTAACCAATGAATGGGGTTGTTCTCAAAACAGCTTTTGACCCTTGGAAATCTGCCTGGCTGAAAAACAGCTCTAAGCCCAAGCAAAACTTAAGGAAGTGTAATTTGAAAAAACAAATTGTGTCTTGAACTTGTCAATGCCAATTCTTTATATTGATTTGTTTTTTCGTCTCCTGGGTTCAGAGTGATCTTGCCAGTCTGTAGTCTCCCGGGTCACGTCCTTCCCTTCTGCCCTGTAATAATAGGCCGCCTGGGGGCTTCCTGGCCTGTGGTTTAAAAAGTTCACAGGTGGCTTCTCCTCTCTGCAGTTGGAGGGGACGTTCTGGAGGGCAGGGCAGTGTATCCACCTTCCCTGGCTCCCTGGCCCTCAGAGGCAAGGCTGGGTACAGGTGGTCTTCTGCTCTGTGGAAACAGACTTGCTTTGCCGTCTCGGTTCCCTGTCTTGGGCCTGAATTCATTCTGACTATGAGAGCAAAGCAACTCCAGAACCATTTCTGCAGTAAAGTTGGCAGCAGAAAATGCCAGTGCCCCCCTCCCCTCAGTCCTTTCTGCCATTTCTGGTGCACCCAGGCCTTGGCATGCTTTTGCTTCCAAGCCAGCCCTGTGGTTCTTTCTGGCAGCTGGTCCTCAGGGCTCTGGAGCTGCGCTGGCTGCAGGGAGGGAGAGCCCAGAGCACAGTTAGAGCCGGTGGGGTCAGGAGGTGGCCACCCTCTGGAAGCCCTGGCCTCCACTCTTTCCCAACCCTGTCTGAACCCACCACTCCCTACCAGGCTCCTGTCTTGACCACACACAGAGCCTCATCTGGGGTCTGCTTTGGGGGACCTGAACTAAGACAGTTGGTGACAGGAGTGGAGCTGGGAAGAAAAGCACACTGAAGCTAGGAGAGAACAAACCCACGAACAAGGAATCTACGAGGACCTGGCAGAACCAGCCAGCATCCCACATTCAAGTTCAGAGCTTTCACGATGGAGACTGACCACAGTTTATGGAAAACGTACAAGAGGGGGGCTTGTCGAACAATTCCCAGTCCCCCCTGCTACAGCAAGTCTGGAGAAGAAATGGATTGTCACGTAACCCTCCTCTGCCCCCCACGTTTGGCCGGCTGGCGCTTCCGCTGGCTCTTCCCTGGCAGGGTAACGCTGCCCTTCATCCCAAAGGAGTCTGTGCCCCTCGTCACCGTGGCTCTGCTTGCTCTAATTGTGGGGTCGCAGTTCGCCCTGGGCATGGGAGTAACCCGGGGCTGCCCCGAGTTCCACACATACTCCTGCCTGGCCCCTGGAACACAGCCTCCTCCTCAAGCCTCATGACCCCTGCCAGGATGACAGCCCCTTCCTCTGCCTGATGGGCTGCCGATCTGAGAAGCCGCCGAACGACCAAGCGGTTGCCTAGCTTTAGGTTTAGTGGGGCTCTTTTTGTGTCCCTTGCCAGACGCGTCGTCTCCCTTCTGAGAATCAGGGCCTCCAGACCCTCAGATCTGGGGGGTTGTGGCAGTGGAGACAGCTTCTCCCAAGTCGGTAACCGGGAACGAGGGTAGATGGAGCCATTCGCATTTCCATTGCTGGCCCTTCCCTGTCTGCCCCTCAGGTGGGGACAGTCACATGCTCCAGGGCTCCCTGCAGGGCCAGTCTAAGAAGGGGCTATAGAGCAATCTTATGCCTTAGATGTAGTTTTGTATAACGGATAAATGACCTCTTGGAGTATTCTTCCTCTTGGTAATAAATTTTGTCTCATTCAGAAATAAGATATAATGGGGCGCCTGGATGGCTCAGTCTGTTAAGTGTGTGCCTTCGACTCAGGTCATGATCCTGGGGTCCTGAAATCGAGTCCCTGTTGGCCTGCCTGCTCAGCGGGGAGTCTGCTTCTTTCCGCCCCTCCCCACTCATGCTCTCTCTCGCTATCTCTGTCTCTCTCTTGAACAAGTAAATAAAATCTTTAAAAATAAAGGCATGGAAGGTGGGAGTCACACTACTATTGTCACCTCACTGAAAACCTCCAAAACAGGCCTTACCCTGCATTGGACACAGATAATGTTTAACTTAGAGCAACAGAGAAAAATATTCTCCTAAGGTACTCATAACACATTTATTTAAATGTAATAAATTTTAATCATTTAATCATTTGCAGATAATAATATGTAATAAGATACAGTTGACCTTTGAACAATGCGGGGTTTAAGGGCATCATCCCCCCAACCCCCTGCACCCTGCATGGTAGAAATTCATGTATGAGTTTTGACTCCTCCAAAACGTAACTACTAATAGCTTACTTTTGACTAGAAGCCTTACCAATAACCGAAACAGTTGATCTATACACATTTTGTATGTTGTGGGTATTAGATACAGTATTCTTACAATTAAGTCAGCTAGAGAGAAGAAAATGTTAAGAAAATCGTAAAGAAAGGGAAATACATTTATAGCACTATCCTGTATTTATCCAAAAAAACCCACATATCAGTGGACCTGTGCATTTCAAACCCATGTTGCTCGACGGTCAGCAGTACCATAATACTAGCTGCCACGTGTGGGGCATTTCCCCACTAGGTTCCCTCCTTTGAGCCTTACATCTACCCTAGGCAGAAGGTACGATTATTGGTCATTAGTCCCATTTTACAGATGTGGGGACTGAAGGCTAGAAGGTGATTTGCCTGCATGAGCTCCAGAGCTGGGAGTTCATCTGGGCCCCAGCTCTGAATTGCCCACTACACTGTAAGCAGAGGGACATAGAAGTGTTCCGTCTCTCCGCACTGTGTCTGTGGCATGCAGGGGATTTTCCATTCTGGTTTTTAAGTTTGCACACCCAGAATCTATGGTTTATTTGAATTGACAAGAAAATGCTACTTGGCTGGGCTCTCCAGGGAAGCGAGGGGCGGCCCCAGAAACTCCAGTGGTCCTACTCTAGTGCGGGAATGTGGTTGGTATGAATATCACTTGATATTACTAATGGCTTCATTCGGTATTTTTATGAGGAAATCCTGGTTTTCCTTGGTTCTTGGGTGGATAGGTGTGCCCCCCATGAAGGGCACTACAGCGGTGTCAACAGCTTCCCCTGTTGGTTCGAATGTGCCAGAATCTCTTCCAGAGGCCAGAGTTACCATTAAAACACATCTACCCTTAGAGCCGTTTTCTTCAAAAAAGATTAAATTTTGACTCCTGAGAAGTAGTTTGTCAGGAAGCTTGATCACTAAGTGAATTTGAATTTGGTTTGGCAATTTGTGAGTCTGGGTCCCACTTGCCCTGGCCTAGTTTTACAGATAAGACTCATGGAATGAGCATCTTAGTTAGACTAAAAGCCTTGGAGGTGAGGCTTGTGTTTTGTTCACTCTGGGGGGTGTAGCCTGACACATAGTAGGCTCTCTATAAATGATGTTGACTTAACAAACAGGTTGATAAAAGACTAAAGAGATCCAGTACACTTCAGGGGAGAAGCCCAGACTCTGGAACCACAAGCCTGGATCCAAATCCCGGGACCTGTGTGACCACAGACAGGTGACTTACCTCTCAGTGGCTTGGTTTTCCCATCTGTACAATGGGTGCGACACTCTTCAAGATCAATGGGAAGATTAAATGAGTTAGTAAAGTATTCAGAACAGTGCCAGGCACGTAGCAAGTGTTACCTCACTGCATTTCTTACAGACTGTGACATCCGAGTGTGGCCCTGGGGTTGGCATACTGTCCCCACGATGGTGGCCCTCTCCTTCTGCCATTCTAGAGAAAACAAGTTTTGCCGAGTCTGTGTTAGCTTGAAACTCCCTCATTCTCATTCTCCCCTGAAGTGTCTTCGTATCCAGAGGTCGGGTGGGTGGGCTGCTAGATGTTACTGCTTGCACCAAAAAGTGCTGAGATCCGGAAAAATCCCGGATCCCCTGTGAGGAGCAAGAAGAGATACATTTTGTTTTTCTTGAAGCAAAGCTGACAATTGATCCCTGCCTGTCAACATCTGCTAAGGCATCCCTTCTCAAACATTTTAAACCCTCTCCTTGACAGCCCCATGAGAACAACGAACTCCTGAGTCCTGAGAGAGAGAGAGTGAGAGAGTGCCAGGACTGGGCTGGTGGCTGGAAGCAGGTACAAGATGCTTCAGCAAGGAGGAGGGACAACGGAGGCCACTGTGAAACAGAGTCTGCGAGCCACCACAGGTAGGAACCGGCATTCGGCTGACGTCCACCACTGTGGGCCACCTTCGCTCAGAGGGACAGCTTTGTACACACTCAGAAAGCTAAGCATTTGTTTCTTTGTTTTGTTGGCTCTTTGTTAATTTCTTTGTTCATTCTTTTCTTTGTTCATTCAACAAGTATTTTCTGAGCACTTACTATCTGCCAAGTGCTGGGAATGTAGAGATGAGCAAGATAAATGGCTCTGCCGGCATGGAGCTTACATTCTATGGTCATTCATAGCACCATGATCATAGACCGTAAAATCATACTTAATATCATGGTAGATCGTGATCTACGCACCACTTACTGAAAACACGGCTCACCGGGGAATGGTTCATGGAACCACAGCAGTTCCTCAGGGAGTCCCTGAGACGACGTTGTAACACGCCCAGGGATTTTCAGCAACTCAGCCAGAATCACTCGGCTTCTTTGGCCATGGGGACAATGTCACAGGAACTGTTGTTGTCCCGTGCGAGTCTCAATCCTGGCATGGGGAGGCCCAAGGCTCCCGCCCATCTGTGCAAGACTCCATGCTCAGAAGTTAAGGCGCCATACTTCACCCCCAGCAGGACGACCACTATCACAAACAAACAGCAACAACAGAAAATGTCAAATGTGGATGCGGAGAATTGGAGCCTTTGTGCACTATCTGTGGAAATGTAAAACAGTGCCGTGGCTATGGAAGACAGTCCAGAGGTTCTGGAAAAATTAAAAATAGAATTACCATATGATACAGCAATCCCCACGTTTGGGTCTACAACCAAAAGAATGGAAAACAGGATCTCAAAGGGATATTGGCACACACATGTGTATAGCAGCATTATTCACAATAGCCGGGCGACAGAAGCCACCCAAATGTCCTTCAAGGGAGGAATGAATAAACAAAAAAGTGGTATATAGAGACCATGGAAAATTATTCAGCCTTTAAAAAGGAAGGACATCCTGTCACATGATACGACCTGAATGAGCCTTAGGGACATTAAGTGAAGTGAAATAAGCCAGTCACAAAAAGAAATACCGTATGATTCCGCTTATATGAGTTACCTTAAATAGTCAAACTCCTAGACACAGAAAGGAGCATGGTAGTTTCTAGGGGCTGGGGAGAAGGAGAGTGAAAAGGAGAGCTGCTGTCTAATGGGTACGGCTTCAGATTTGCAAGTTGAAAGGGTTTGGAGATTTGTTTCATAACAATGTGAACATACTTAACACTACTGAACAATATATATATATATATATATATTTTTTTTTTTTTTTTAAATTAACCACAATTAAAAAAAAAAGAGTTCAGGCTCCAGTGGCCAAGGACTGTGGCCTCTGCCTGGACCCAAAAGGAGGAAAGAGGGGTGTGTGTATGTAGGGATCCTTGGGGCAGGGGAGGGACTGGGTTCTGCTCCACCCGTGTCCATCCTGCTGCAGAGGTCCTAGAAGCTGAAATGAACCTGGTCACTGGAGAGTCTGGGCTGATTTTTACTCGGACTAGGCCCCAGAGGAAGTGAATTGGGGCCCACTGCCTGGTGGTTGTCCCTGCCAGGTCTCAAAGTCCCCAACTTTTTATCACAAGAGAGGAAATAGAATACAGTGCCGAGGAGGCATTCATGAGTTCAAATCCCATCTCCGCCATTTACTTGACCGTGTGGCCTTCAGCAAGTTACCTGAGCTCTCAAGTGCCTCGTTTCTTCATCTGTAAAATGGCGGCAGCAGTAGTACTCCCATCACGGGCATGGAGTGAGGACTCAGCAGCCTTCCTATGCAAACCCTTAAACTTTGGCCCAGTGTGCTATGTTAATGCTTAGGACAGTCAGGGATTCTTGACAGGGTCAGAGCGTGAATGGGAGAACTCATGTGCTTCTGAACAACTGGGCCTCTGGGTAGACTTGTGCTCAGTGGAGAGAAAACGTGGCTGAAGCCGAGTGGCAGCACGCACTGTCCACAGCCACTCTGCTCAGCCTTGCGAGGCCTCCTCAGGGCTGGCTGGGATGAGAGCAGGAGAGGAGGTGGCCAGTGCGCCCCAGCTGCGCCTCCCCTGGCTGGTTATCATTCCCCGTCTCTGCAAGCCCAGTCCGTTGGGAGGGGGCGGCTAGGTGGGGGTAGGCCACACGCACAGGAAGCTGCCAGCACCTCAGGCGGGGCTGTGGACACAGGCCGTCTCTGGGGCTTGGCGCCTCCCACCCAGGCTCCAGTTTCCTCCGAAGAATCAGCCAGACCAACTTCTGAGGGCGCACTTTAAAACCGGTTCTTCCAGCTATTAACCCTGCAACTCCTGACAAAAACACACACCCGGGTGGAGCTAATTAGGGTGGGAGGGGCAATCAGGACTCTAGGAATTTGGGGCTGGCCTCCCCTGCAGGTCACTCAGGGCTTGGGGCCTCGCAGGTGGCTCAGAGCCATGCAACCAGCAGACACCACCTCCGTGTCTGGGAGGCAGCTCCTTTCACAGAGCCCACATCTGATGGGGGAAGGGGTCCCCCCTCTCCTCAGGCTACTTCTGGAGGATGGCCCCTGGTTTGAGGGAGCTTCGGAATCCCGCGAGGTGACCACTGTGTAATCATAACACCTAAAGACAAAGGATTTGGATTAAGGACCACTTCTTGGGAGCTTTGTCTATGGAGCAAGGCACTTTACAATTGACTCCAATTGGTGGGTACAATTATTATTCCCACTATACAGATGAGAAAGCTGAGGCTCAGAGGTGGAAGGGTGCCTGGTTAAGGCCCCCAGCCTTTAAATGACGGAGTTGGTATTTTAAACCCGAGTCTGTCAGACTGCACCTCCCACTCATCGCTGGTTCCCCTTCCTGCCTCACACTGAAGATAAAATGACCTTATACTACTATGCTTGGCTCGTATGTTTTGCTCTGCCTGTCATGCTTAGAGGCGATTGCTAGTGTTAAATGTTAATGCTGAGAGCAATGTAGTTATTATCAAAACAGTCAAAAACCTTAAAACTCTTCACCTAAAATAGGATCACATCATTTCTGTTTTCAAAAATCTTCAGGGATTACTTACCAGATCAAATTCAAACTCTTCAGCCTACAATGCAAAGCACTAAAGAGAGGGTGACAAGATGCCAAACTCCTGTTGCTCTTTCCTCTTTCCAGAATGATCTTCAGTCTGGAAAGGGAAAAATAAACCCACTGGGTTGGAATTGGAGCCTAAGGTTGGTGCAAAGATGCCTGTGACAGGGTTGGAAGAGAGTCCGGATGCCCTCCCAGGGCTCCCCAGCCCCAGCACAGCCAGGGGGAGAACAGGAGCCCAGCTTGCTCTGTGGCTGTTAATTTTTCATAGACTGTAGCAAATGTGAGAGATCCAAAGATTGGTGTGGGCAAAGGTCCTCGACTTCAAAAGGGAGAGTACTTGGATCCTGCAAACATATGTGCAGGTATGAGCGGGAGTGCCAGAAAAACCCACTGCCGCTCTGGTACACGCTGGTAAGCAAATGGTTTACGCACCAGAGCGCCGAAGGGCTGCAGGGGTCCACTCGAAACAAGTCAGGCTGGTCTCACTCATTTCCTGTTCTAATGCGGTTGTTGGGCTGGTCGCTCAGGGAGATATTGATGATGGTATATCCAGATTGCAGCGGGACAGCTGGGACTATCTCTCGACTTTCTCGTAGACAAAATTAGAAAACTGTGAGCGGCATGTGCTGGTACGTAGAAGAACTCATAACCTGAGCAACGCCGACTCCTGGTAACTCAGAGGGAGTCTGCGCGGGGGGCAACGGCTGATGCGGCCTCGGCAAGGAGAGTTAGCAGGTCAGACGTGCAGAAATAGGACCCAGACTGACGGAAGTAATGGGCAGGGTCTAATAGGAAGAAACTGAATTGGAATAAATGAAAAGTTTTGGACTTTAACAAATCAATGACGCAGGGTGAAAGGACTTCAAGATTGCAGTGGACTAAAAGCTCCATGAGTTACTAGAAATCAAGGAAAAGGAAATCTAAGAAAAGGCTTGTGGCTTCTCTCTGCCTTCAGGATGTCAGATACCGCCAAAGGATCAGATGGAGATGTGGTCTGATACCAAATTATTCAACCGGTTCTGGAATGTGCCATGTCTTGCACACCTCCCAACTCTGCGTGCACTGTTTCTGTCTCCTCTAGCTCACTTGATGGATTCCCATTCACTCTCTAACATCCATCTCCCTACCACCCCTGCCACAGAACGCTTGCCCCTCTGGGCTCCTTCGTGGCACTCACATTTTGTTCAAATGACCAATTCCACTGTCTGTCTCTTTCACTGGGCTATATTCTCCTTGAGGACAAGAGCTTTCTCATTCACAGAGTGGGTGTTCAACAAGTCCTTGTGGGCAGGGTCTTGCAAAGGGCCAATCCTGGCTTTTGCTATGTTTGTAGAAGAACGATGGGCAGAAGTGATTTCTTAATTCGCTCATGCAAGGAAGATCAGACAACTTGAATACGGATTTCAGTTCTGGGTCCCACACTTCAAAAGAGACAATGAGACAGGATGGAGGGACCCCAAGCTGGGTGGTAAAGGGTTTAGATGTTCCATCACATGAGGAAAAGCGAAAAGATGGAAGTGTTCAGCCAGGAAGAAAGAAGGCTTGGCCAAGGACACAAGAACTGTCTTTCAATGTTTGGGAGAATGACAGAGTGGTCCCTCACTGTCTGGGGGGTGAGAGACTTCTTTAAGCACTCAGTGACACTCTGGACACACACAAACACACACAGAGTTTCATGGAGGCAGGTTCGGGTGTGGTTAAGAGCCCAGCTTGCCACTCAGACTCCGGGATCTGAATCCTGGTTGTGCCTTGGGCAAATTGCTTAACCTCCTTATCTGTTTCTTTTTCTGTGAAATGGAGGTAATGATATTATCTGCCTCACAGGAGAATTTCATGAGACAATACATGAGATGTGTTTCCAACAAAATATGCCATATTCCATTAGTGTTAGCTTAGAAGTATCGAAGGGTGTGCTATCCCACAGAACCTGAAGGAGTTTGCTCAGGGGGGCTGCAGACACCAGATTCAGAAGCCACGGACCCCCTGCCCTGTGTGGGTAGAGAGCCCTGTGCATCCCTGGCCTGTGAGCATCTGTAGGTTTGAGCCCTCTTCTGCTCTCTTTGTCTGGGCCCCACACTCTTGGAGCCCAACCTCTGCTTAAAGAGCCAGCCTCCCCCAGCCCAGGCCCCCGCCAAACGAGTGTGGGGGCCGCAGCAAGGGGCTGCATGGCAGCCCCTAACACATGAAAGTTACAAATCAAGCTAACCACTGCTAAATCAAATATGTTCTATCCTCCTAACCCAACAGTCACACCTTCATAACAACCTGGAAGGGCAGGTTCAAATGGAGAACTCCTTGAAATTCTATGCCAGAATGTCATGGCATGTGGAGAGCTGGCCCCAACCCCCAGCCCGGGGCAGGCAGCCTGTCCCGCTTCTTTGCACGCCCCTAGTTAGATCCCTCACCAGGAGGGGCTTCACAGGCAGGTGTGTGGTCACCCCAAGCATGTGGTGTGTAAGCCGTGTTTATAACCATAACCCTCCCTTCCCTCCTCACTCCCCTTTGAATGGTCGCCCCCAGGTCTAAGGATGCCGCCTCTGTAGGGATGGTTCATCATCAGGAGGACAGAGCAGGAGCAAAGACCAGTCAGGGTCTGGAAATGTGCTCCAGGCTCCTTGGGCAGAGAATTTGAATTCAAACACCCGGAGCATGTGGGGTGGTGTGGGGATGGGAGGTGCCAGTTTCCCTTGGCTCCTAGAGTCCTGGCCTTTTAAAAGTGAGGCCCAGAGCTGGGGCACCCCAGCCCAAGCCTGAGGGCAGCACTGTGCTTGTGAACCCTCCCAAGCCTGTGTGCTTACAGTCCAGCTGTGTCCTGCCTGCCCTACCTTGCCCAACACGGTGTGTTTGGGCAGGTGGGATGGGGAGTGTTTGCCTCTAGGGAGCGTTGCCTAGAAAGAGGAAGGGAAATCGATGTACCCTGAGGTCAGTTTAGAGAAAGGTGGAAGGTGGTGAGGGCTTTAGAGAGAGGGTAGCAGGGGCAATGCCTGAGGCCTACAGCCAGGGGGACAGGCTTCTGTGTGGCGAGGCCATGCGATGTCCGGACCTCCGGTCTCCAGCTCCGGTCCTGGGCCTGCCCGTTCCTGAGCCTCTGCTCTGCTCTCTACAGCAGGGAGCAGGCCCTGGCAGGCAACCGGAGGCTTTGGCAAGAGGTGGAAGGGGGGCTGGGGGTGGGAGGAGGTGCGGTACTTCTCCCCTCCACTTCTGCCTTGGGTGCCATCTCCGGTGGCAGACGTGCTTCTCTCACGACCCTGGCTCCCGCTGTGGCTGCGCTTTCCCTTCCGGTGACCTCCGGGCTTGCCCTCGGAGAGCCTGCCTGCTGCCCGTGTCACTCCAGCCTCAGGCAGTGGTGGCAACCAGCTGTTGCTGATCTCTGGGCTGCCTCACTGTCCCGCCTCACTGTCCCCTGGTTGACTTCTTAACCTTTTCTATCGCCTTGAAATCAAATCCTTGCATTAAATTCCTCTTGTTTTATGTCCTTAGAAGCTGGTTTCTGTTTTCCTGAAATCAACATGCTTGGAGTCTTATTATGTATCAGTGGATTTCATACATCATCAGTTTTACTATTTACCAGACCGAAAGTAATGCAGATAGCATTTATGCACATAGAGAGAAAACTGAGTTTCTAAGAGGCTACATACGTTTCTAAGATTCCCAGCTAATAAGTGGTAGAACAGCGAGGATTTGAATCTAAGTTTGCTTCACCTCCAAGCCCATTCGCCTTCCTGCTTGCTTGGGCAACGTGTTGGGAAACATTTGAGGCAGAGTGGGAAGCAAGTGGAAGGAGAATTTTGGGGTAAGGGTGGCTTTTGACTTTCCAAAATTACTCCAGCACCCACCTCCTCATTGCCAGGAAGGCATAAATAAGTGTAACTTTAAAATTTTTCATTTTAAGTATTTTCAGAAAATCTGAATAGAAAGCAGTCTCACGGAGTCCACCCCAGACTTCCATTCAGACTGCTGGAAACAGATTTAAATTGTTAAGCTGAATGGAGAGCTGGATGAAACACTATGATTTTTTGAGACACAGGAAGCTTGGCTGAAAGGAAATGCCTCCTCTCACGAGACAATTTTAGATTTAATCCATGTAATACCAGTGCAAATACTCCCCACCCCCCGCTTCTCTCTCTCTGTGTTTTTCCTTCACTTCTCTTTAAAACCTTAAACCAACGGCTCCCGGCTGATGCTGGTGCGATACAAGCTGGTTTGGGGTGGGAGATTTGTTCCCAAGGCAAAGAATTTGGGTCTTTTCCTAATTCACAGGAGGGGGTGAGAAAGGGAGGAGACGGTGGGAAATTAGGTTCATGGTATAATTTTCCTCTGTTCTAATAATTTTCTTATTTAATTCTTCTTAAAAATCACCTGAAATGCTTATGTGGGCCAGAATCTAGACCACAGTGTGAGGTGCCCTCCGATTTATCAGGAGTTTACTTAGCAGTCACTGAAGGTGAGCCGCAGAGTGGCCAGGCTGCAGTTACTCTGCCCTACAAACAAGCTCACACACCGCTGGCCTTTAGGAGCGCGCCAAGACGCCTGCCTGTACCCACCACTCAGCTGCCATCTTGGGAGGGAAGGCACGGTTATGGTGACTCTCAGCGTCCCAGACCAGGAGTCCTCCCAGCCCTCATCTTGATTCAGAAAATACTGCAGTCCCAGGCAGGGGAAACTGCTCCAGGTAGGATGACCCACACAGATCTCAGAGGGCGTTGTTCGGGAGGGACCTAGAAGCATCGAAAGGATATAGGAAATGCCTTCCTTACTGAGGTCTGGGGAAAGAGACTCTGTGGCTGGTCAATGTCATCTTTCTCTCCATCACTCCTTGTACTAACCCAAAAGGTAGCCAAGACCTATGGGTGGGTTGGTAAGGCTGATCAGTTTCACCTTTCACCTGGCCATGGTGGGGAGTCTGCGTGAGGTCCTTGGCCTGGAAGGGAAGGGAGAATACCAGCTCCACTTTAAGGAGAACCCTGAACATTTCTCCTGATGCTTGAGCTCTCCCCACCCCCAAATGTTTGCTGATGACCTCCTGTGTGGGAGAAGAAGGCTCTTGTCAAATTAAGCACAAGGCATTCACAGCCTATTTTGCTGTGTGCTTTGCCAAGGACAAAATCAATTCCTCAGTAATCGATAGTTGGTGGTGTTTGCAGATCCCATCCCAAACCCCATCTCAGTAAACCGGGGCACTCTGTTCAATATTTGCACCACATCCAGGTAGGGGTTAATGGAATCTAAATCTATCCTGCAGGGGATTGTCTTTTGTCATTTCTAATAAGTCACCAGAATTGGCAGATTGCAGGCCAATTTTTCAGAACAGCCAATATTTAATAGACTACTTCGGATGATTAAGTGAAATGATTTCTTGGAGTGGTCCCAGAGATAGCTCTAAAAGTTGTCTCGGCTAATTATCTCAAAACTCAAGCACAAAGTCATAATGCCACTTGCCAGTTAAGTTTGGTTTCTGCCAAGATTCGGGCCTCTTAATCTAGTATCTACATGCCCAGAAGGTCCATGATGAGGCCACAGAAAGACAGAGAGTACCTTAGGTTTACACAAAGTTCTGTGCATTTCTATCAATGACCATCAGATTCCCACAAGGACCCATGACCCTGCAGAAGATAAAAATGCCTGTCTGGGGGTTTGGGGCCATTCATTTGGCAGGTCCATTTCTACACGCTCTGATTAACTTTCCACTTTCGTCTCCCCTTCCTCTGGGTGGCTTTTGTCTATGGACCCAAGAAAACTGCTGGATGATTTAGCAAACTGTTTTTGCAGCTAAGAAAGAAGCTGCAGCTTTTGTTCGGGAAGCTAACACCTCACTGCCCGCTCCTCCCCTCCCCTGACCAATATGAAAATGTTCACATCTAAACCTGGAATAGTGGGGCAATGTTCGGCGTCTTCAAAATAAAGGCAAACCCGCGTTCCCCCCTCCATCCACAAATTACGTGTAAAGTCAGATTTCCAAACATCTGAGGACAGTGTCTGTTCGTGTCTCGGTGGAATTACTAAATTACACTTAGCTCCCTCCGACGAGGTCTTTTCCTTCCCACACCCTGGCAATTGCTTGCCAATTAATACAATCGAGTAACCACCATATGAACAACTTTTAATTTTGAGTATCAGGTTGTACATTTTCTTTGCTCTCCTCCACCCACAATTTTCTGAATTTTTAAGGACTGGGCTTTCCTCTCTCTCTCTCCTCTTCTTATGCAGCTGAAAACCAGGCATGGCTGGGGCAGTGAAAAATATTCATGGAACATCTGCTGAAGGATTTCTGCCTACTTCCTTCCTCAGTGCACTAGTCATAAAGTCAAAGCAGTAAGGTTGACACGGGCTGCAGAAAAAGCCTTACCAATCCGAGAGCTGAGCCCAGCGTTGCAGATCCGAGTGACGGTTTTCGCACTACTAGCAGGGATCTCCAGAAAACAAAGCTCTCTTGTTCAGGTAGCACAAAGCTCTGTAACCCCTACACATGCATTCCCTCTTCTGCCCAAAGCCCTACCTAAAGGCAGGTTGGCTGGAGGTGAGTCAGCAGCACCCGCCATGTGCGGTCCTCCGGGGGGATCGGCATACGCGCCTGTGTCCATTTTCATCCCAGTGACCCACTCACCTCGGGTGGTTGGAGTCAATGGTAACTCTTTCTTACTCTCTGCCACTAGCTGTGTGTGACCCTGGACAAGTCACTTAATTTCCTTCCATTGCTGTCAACTGGTGGTAGTGACGCCTATGTGACCAGGAAGCAGAGCCGATTCACTTAGATGAAATATATCACGTGGTTAGCACTCTTTGTTAGGTTTCTTCTCACTTGCAAAGTAGGGGTAATAATACTTGACGAGACTAAAATCCTACTGATTAACAGCCTCCGAAGGGTTGGGTTCTGTGGAAAGCTGCGAGGAGTGAACGTGTGTGAATTTTTCTAAAAATGTTTGATTTGGAGCTTAAAAATTCTGAAGTATAAGGTTACTAAGACATATGTAAAATTGCATTAGGCTTTCCTAAAGTTTGTGCTTTTGGAACCAAAGAGACAGTGATTGTGAAAGAGTTCTAAAATCAAATGTGATGTTTGGGAAACTCTACGGCCTATATGTTCCTCTTGGAAGTTGGCATTGCACATTCGTATCTTAAAGTCCTGAGATTTAAAAAGAGTGTTTAACTATGATTAACTCAGTGTTTGCACATTTATTTGACCACTTAATAAAAAGGACCCTTTTATTCTTGTCACACTGTTAATATCCCTGATTTGATGTAACGCTTTGAGATGTGCTAAATTACCCTACTCCCAGTGTAGGCTATTCCAAGGATTGGATGACACTAATTGCCATGATAATTTTAAAGATAGATTTTAAATTGAATTAGAAATCCAAAATGGTGTTCTGTGACTGTATATTTAGTCATCAGGAATTTTTGTTAACCTATGATTTAAAAAAATGGCCTTCTTGCAAAAGATGGGCTTGGTACCTTTGTATGCAGACACTGCAGCATCTGAGCATTTTGTTTAATCAAAAACAATGCCACTTTTATCTGTATATGGCTTTTTATGTAATCAGTCTGCTACTTTATCTAATCGATCCCGCTACTCAGGATAACAAGGCACACAGGAAAGACGTAGAGATGCCTTTATCCAGACATTCCTGGAAGTGTTCTTCTCCGCCCCGAGCTGAAGCTGCATTGGGGTGTTTGTCATCCCAGCTGGGCACACTTTATCTTCACGCTCAAGGACCGATGCCTCAGAGTTTCATGTCCAGCAGCGTAGGCAACCGTGTTTATTTATTGATTTTTAACAGTTAAAAAAAATTATTTATTAATTTGAGAGAGAGTGCACAAATGTGCGAGTGGAAGGGAGAAGGGGCAGAGGGAGAGGGAGAATCTCCAGCAGACTCCTTGCTGATCTCGGACCCCAAGGTGGGGCTCGAACTCACGACCCTGAGATCATGACCTGAGCTGAAATCAAGAGTCACACATTTAACCGGCTGAGCCACCCAGGGGCCCCCAGTGTCTACTGTTAAATGTGCTAGACACTACTCGGTGTGCTTGAATCCTCATCACAGCTTTCCCATGTAGGGCTTATTTCCTCTATCTTACATCTGAGAAGACTGAGGCTCAAAGTGGTTCGGTCAAGTTGCTTATGTCAGATGTAGAACGAGGTCTCAAAGGCCAGGTCTGCTGACTGAAAAGCTGTGGTCTTTTTAATCCTGATGTCACCTTCACACCTCTTCTCCAAGAAGTCTGGAGCTTTCCATGGCAGGATCTCATATGCCACACTTTTTCTTATCTCCATAAAACTACATCTGTCTTAGTGCTACAGACTGTATATGTCCCCAGATTCATATGTGGGAACCTAATTGCCAATGTGATGCTATTAGGAGATGGGGACTCTGAGAGATGATGAGGTTGTGAAGGTAGAGCCCTCATGAATGGGATTAGTACCCTTCTAAAAGAGGCCCCAGAGAACTCGCTCATCCTTTCTGCCATGTGAGGACAAAACAAAAAGATAGTCATCTATGAACCAGGAAGTGAGCCCTCAGTAGACATTGAATCTGCTGGCACCTTGATCTTGAATTTCCCAGGCCCCAGAACCTTGAGAAATATATTTCAATTGTTTATAAGCCAATCTGATATTTTGTTATACAGCATGAATGGACTAATACACTTAGTAAAGGAGGAAAACCATTTCACCATTTTGATCAATGCAGAAAAAGCACTTAATAAGATTAAGCACCCATTTATGATAAAAACTCTAAGCAACTAGAAACTTCCTCAAGTTGATAAAAAGTCATTCCAAAAAATCAACAGCTAATATCATACTTAATGGTGAAAGATTAAATGCTTTCTCCCTTAAGATGAGAAACAAGGTAGGATACACGCTTTCACTTTTATTTAATATTGTACTGCCAGCTCTAACCATTGCAATTGAGCAAGAAAAATAAATAAAAGGCATAAAGATCAAGAAGGAACATGTAAAATTGTACCTTTTTGCAAATGTTACAATTGTTTATATATAAAATCCCAAGGAATCTACAGTATAACTAGTGGAACTAATAAGTGAATTTAAGATTGCAGGATACGAAGATATTATAGGAAAAAACATTATATTCTTAAATACTAGCAGCAAACAAACTCTTAAAAAGCAATTCCACTTATAATACCACCACAAAACATAAAATAGTTAGAAATGAATCTGATAAAAATGTCCAAGTCTTCCATGCTGAGAACTACAAATCACTGCTGAGAGATATTAAAGAAGATAAAATTAAATGGAAAGTGATACTGTGTTCATTGATTGGAAGATTCCGTATTCTCCCTGAACTGATATATAGATTCAACATATTTTTAATCAAAGTCTTAGGAAGAAAAAAAAATCTTGGGAAGATCTTTTGTAAAGATTGATAAGCTTGTTCTACAATGTATGTGGACTTGTGGAGCATCCAGGACAATGAAAGCTAACTTCAAAAAGAACAAAGTTGGAGCATTTACTCTACCTGGTAGCTCATGGGAGGAGATGACCCAGCCACCTGGAGTTTGAACAATAAAGAAGGTGAGACTGATCTACTCCATTCAACACTCCATTCGAAAGCTTGACTTGACATGGGGACATAGGAGGAAAAGCATGGAATTCCAGGAACAGCAAGAAGGAATGAGCGTAGGGGCCTCAGGGAGCTGAGAGGACCAGATGAGTCCAGCCTTGGACAATTTGGGCTTTGACACGGAGAGAAGGGTAGCAATGGGGGATTTAGAGCAGGGGAGTGACATAGTCAGGGGGTTTTAATAGACTGTTCTGGGCTCTTGAGGAGAGAAGGTGAAAGCAGAGGAGGCTGGTGACCCAGAAGAAAGAGGACAAGGCCTGAGTTGGACAGTGTGTTCCTCAACCTTGTCCTTGGCCCTGTCACAGTAGCCTGGGACACTAAGCTGTCTCCCAGGAGGGTGGAAATGGCAGGCCTCCTACACTTTGTCTCCACACTCACCTCTCCCGCTCAGGCTATCCATGTCCCAGTGTGTTACCGTGAGCAGTATCTGTCTGAGCTTGTCTCTGAGAGCCTCAACCTGTGCCCCGTAAAAATGTGTGTGGTTTTGGATTAGGCCTCCCCTCAGCTTTTGCCCCAATGAGTTGGAATTGCTTTCTGGCCTTTGAGTTTTGGAACACTGAGGCAAATGAGAGTAAAATTAGGAAATATTGGACATGTTAAAAATCAAACAACATCTAGGGCTAGGATGTCCCTAGGCAGTTGTAGGCTCCAATGCAATCACACCGTTCAGTTAGGTTGAGCATGATAAAGCCTCCAGGAGAGAGGTCCTTGAGGCCTCCACAATGGAATGGAAGAGGAAGGCAGTAGTATAGGTCCCCTCTCCTGCATGAAGTCAGCTGTCCCACCCCAAGAGACTCGTGCTTAGTGGTTTTCAACTGAGGGTGACTTCGCCCTCCAAGAAACATTTGTGAATTTCTAGAGACATTTCTTTGCTATGACTAGGGGTGCTACCAGCATCTGGTGGATAGAGGCCAGGAATGCCACTAAATATCCTACAATACACAGGACATCACCCCACACCAAAGAATTACCTAGCCCCAAATGTTCATCATGCCAAAGTTGAGCAATCCTGGGCTAGTAAGAAAGCTGGGTGCAAATTCCAGCTGTCATTTATAGCTGTGTGACACTGGGCAAGTCACTTACTTCTCTGTGTTTGTTTCCACATCTGTAAAATGAGGGTGATAACAACAGTCAGTACCCCATAAGGCTGTTGTGAGCATTAAATGGGTTCATAGTATGTCTAGTGTTCAGATCAGTGACCAGGCCATAGGGAAACCCTATCTAGGACTTTGTACTGGACAAGCCCTCATTAGAATCACTCAGATGGTCATCACCCAGAAGAGTCATAGCTCTTCCCCCAAGCACTACCCCATCCCCAGATAAGTCCTCTCTTCTCTGGGCTACACATGTCCCTTCTCTTCAACTGACTCAGCTCCCGGATACTTTACCCTGCTGGTCTCTTTTCTGGAAGGATTCTAATACATGGGTATTAAAAGTAAGCCTCCCACAACTTGATGTCCTGAAAGTACAGAGGCCACACTGTTACCTTACTCTGCTAGATGAACCCTTTGATGGCTGTGTCTAGGTGGGGTTGGCTTTTACTAAAGGGGCTTTGTGCTGCAGTTGGCTGCTTCTACTCTGACCAACTGGGATTTCCCTGCCATTCTTCCACAGAGGAGGAGTCCCAAGGTGGAGAATGTTCTGGGCAGAAATCACAGAGAACAGGGCTCTCCCATGACAAATGCTGTATCTAAAAAGAGTTTCCCACTTGGCCTGAAAATTCAGTAGAACAAAACTCTGCTTCCTTTGAGGTTATATGCAGTGTTGCTGAACTGGAAAGAACCTCACAGAAAAGCCATGTCACCAAGAAGGAGACCCTGACACCTGCATGCCTTATTCCTCCCCTCCTCTCTCCTCCCCTCCTAGGTTGGGTCCTTGGTCTGCTTTACTGTTTTTATCATTTCCTAACACCTCAGAGAATAGCCTTTTCTAGAAACAGGAGCTCATAAAAGATTTCCCTCTGTCTAATAGCATTATCTCCCAGCAGGCGAGAGAGCAGCTGTTTGACACAGAGATAGCAGACCCTGCTATTGCAAATAGCAGGAGCAAGTTCACTTTCAAACTTTCTGAAGTCTTGGGGGAGCCCACCTAAGCGTTCATCCCATAGGCTTCTGGGTCTGTTAAACTGTCATGGCTTCATTTTGGTCCAATTAACCTCGCACTGGGCTAACTGCTGCCCTTCACTGTGTGTGGGCAGCTACCACTGATTGCAGGTGCGGTGGTGGGCAGGGAACGATGGACCCTCACTGGTGTGTTACAGGAGAAAATGTTACCCACGTCCTCCAAGCGCGAGGGAACAAACAACCCGGCTGAGGCATGCTGCTCAGAAGGGCCCGGTCCACCCAGAAGTCTTCATCAAAGCCACATCAAGTGAAAACTTTGAACGTGAATGAGATTTGCTAGCTTGTTTTATGTTGTTGGTTGCCTTCTAATTACGGAATATTTTGAATGGCTGTTAATTTCGGCTCCCTGTGATCAGGCAAAGTCTGAACCAGTTTCTTTTGTCCAAAGAAGTCTTTTTTAAAAACCCAGTTTTCTTTGGGTATCTTCTACTCTAAACCCATGCTCTCTGTGTAAGGCTGCCCCAGCCCCTGCCCCCCCCCCTCCCCGCCAGCCGGGCCCACAGCTTTTCTGTGGGAGACCCAGAGCCTGTCGTTTCCTTTCTCACTCAGCGTCCTTTTGTGGTATCCTCCACATCCAGGATGAAGCTCTTCTTCGCACACGTCTGAATGGTGGTTTTTAACTTGAGGGCTCTGGTTTGTAAGTGGATGACGGGAAATGGCAATTTAGAAGCATCAACGGGGAGCTGAGAGCCTTTGACCCAGCTATTCATATTATAGTTGGGGAATCAGGACCCAGATTCCAAGCTGGGTTCTGCAGGACCCTGGGGATCTCGGGAGGTTAAGGGAAAGGAGATGGTAAGAGAGGCTGAGCAAATCCCAGCCCCCCTTCCTTTTCAACCGAGCACCTCCACTTTGATTTTTAATTTTTCAAGTTTAACATTTATTTAGAAAAAGGCAATGATCATAAAGGTACAGGTCAGTGAGGTTTTACAAACTGCGCACACCTGCGGAACCAGCACAGCTCCAGAAATAGAACATCTCCGGGCCCCCAGGAGCCCCCATGCTCCTTTTCAACTGCCTCTGAAAGGGGAGCCCCTCTCCTGACTTCTCATAGTATCTCATTGATGTATTTTATATATCAGGGCCCTGCAGAGATTTTTTTTTTCACTTTTTATTTTAAAATAATTACAGACTCACAGGACGTTACAAGGAGAATACAGTGAGGCATTCTTTTTAGATGTTCAAACAATTCTTTTTTAAAATAGAAGTTTAAAAACCAGTGGTGCCATAGAAGCAAATGGATGGGTTTTGGAGTCAGGCCTCATGGGATTGAATCCGAATTCTTTTCCTTACTAGCATGTGACCCAGTGTGTCCCTCAATAGTCCTGAGCTGCAGAGAAGGTTCATTCTACTTTCCTGCTGTGGGGAGGGTCCGGACCAGGGTGGGACAGTGTGTGAGCGTGTAAAGGATAGGGCACGGCGGGAAGGCAAGGCCTCTCCGCGGCTCTGAGTGCAGAGCTGGCTAGAGCACGGTGCCCAGCAGTAGCTTTGTTGGGTTTCCAGTCAGGTATCACTGAGCACTCAGGACCCCGGCTCTTCAGCCTTCCTCGGCCTTCCACACATGCAGCAGCATCTCCCTGGAGCTATTTGGGCAAGTGGGGTGTGGGGGAGTTGCAGCCTGGGCAGGAAGGCTGGGAAGGGCCGGCCAGGCAGGCCCAGGAGGCGTGTCCCTCTCAGACTACTCAGGCCGGGCCTACCCTCGGTCCCTCAGCTTTGGGCTGGCCACTGCGATATCAGCCCTGTTCACGTGCCACCTGGAATGGCCACCCACCCCCGCCCCCATTCAGTAGGGTGTGCCTCCCTCCTCATTAAAGGAGAATTCCCACTGTGGATGAGTGACAAAAGACAGCCTCAAGGAGTGCCCTTACTAAATCCGAAGGAATCTGACCTCTCATTATCGGGAGGGGAGCTGAGGGCGACTCTTGGCCTCCTGGCCCTGAGTCATCCCAGGGAAGACAAGACAAGCCCACATGACCCATCTCAGAGGCCTGAACCCGGGCAGACAGGTGCCTGGAGCCACCCAAGAGATAAAATCTGGGCTGGCCGGATCCACCAGTGGCTAACAATGGACAAAGTCTGTCCGCTTTGCCCACCTCGGGCATTACCGGCCATACCTCCAGACCAGAAAAGGGGATGCATATAGAGCAAGCACTTTGTTCCTCCGGGAGCCTGCCATCTTTCTGGCTTCAAAACGTGGCACCTACCAGTGTCCCCTCTGGAGACCAGCATGAGGCCCAGGCTGCCTTTGAGACAGCTACGCAATTCTGGGAAAAAGCCCCTGCCTCTTTCCTTCCTTGGCAGTTAAGCTTTCCAGGACATCTTAGGGTGCAGTGTTAAGCCTAAAGTCGGGGGGCTTTGGGGCAAAAGGAGTGAGGATGTTGATGGTGATGATGAGAGTAATAGCGATAATAGGATGGTTGGGGAGCTGGCGAGCAACATAGGAGAGGGGCCTGGTCCTGGGAAGTAGCCTCAGGTGGCCCGGACGCCCAGCTATAATGACAGGTATTGCTTATTAGATGCCTGTATGAACCATGCATCGCTCTGAGAGCTTTGCATGCATGGTGTCATTTAATCCAGTAACCCTATGGAGGTCATTATCATAATTATGATGTCCTTTAAGTGACTTGCCGAAGGTCATGTAGCTGGTGAGTGGCAGGGGCAGAACATGACTGAAGTCCCCTTCTTCCTTCTCCCTCCTGGCCCCTTATCCACCACACAGAGACTCTCAACCTTCCTAAATTTTTCTTCTTGGAAAGTGTTTATTCTTTTTTTTTTTTTTTAAAGATTTTATTTATTTATTTGACAGAGATAGAGACAGCCAACGAGAGAGGGAACACGAGCAGGGGGAGTGGGAGAGGAAGAAGCAGGCTCATAGCGGAAGAGCCTGATGTGGGGCTCGATCCCATAACACCGGGATCACGCCCTGAGCCGAAGGCAGACGCCTAACCGCTGTGCCACCCAGGCGCCCCGGAAAGTGTTTATTCTTAACTGCCGGCTACCCCTGTTGCAAGTGACTGACACCTGTCAAAGCGTAAGGTGTTACTCCCCTCAGGGGTGTCCTGTTTCAGTAAGAGCCTGGGTGATACAGCAGCGACCAACGTTTCTGTAGAGCTGTGGTTCTCAAGGTGAGGCTGCGGGCGCTGTGGTTTGCAGACACCGTTCACGTACATGATTTCCTTGCTTTATTGCAGCACTTCTCTGACGTCAGAGGGTGTTGGAACCGCCCGGGGGACTTGTGCCAACACAGATTGCTTGCCCACAACCCAGAGTTTCTGATTCTGAAGGCCTGGGGTGGGAGGGCCTGAGCATTTGCATTTTAAACGATTTCCCAGGTGGGGCTGATGCTGCCATTCTGGGGACCACACTTGGAGAACCCCTGCCTTGCAGCAATCCTGTAAGATGAGAAGAGCAGGCATCATTGTTTCCATCTTTTAGATGAACACGTTGATGTGCAGGGAGGTTAGGGGACTTGTGATCGGGTGACAGAGTCATCAAAAAGCATGGGAGGGCCTTTAACCCACATATACATATACCTGTATATGTGACATCTTGTACCCCTCAGCACTACTTCTCCACAGGGCTGTGCGGGGCTGAGATGTCTGCAGTGATGATCCCTCCAAGTTATAGGAGGCTCTCCTGGGTCGTCTGGGGGACCACAAGACCTGAGTGCCCCTGGCTCTTCATCGGTGCATCGCTGCATTGGTGTCTGCGAAGGCACCGTCCCTGGTGAGGGGACCTGGGCGGGAAGAGCCAGACTTCAAAGTGCACATCCACAGGCGTGCAGACGTGTCACATGCATCCACACCTTTACCTCGTCTTTTCTCTAACAGCTGACAGCAAGACCGGGCCAGCAGGACACGAGCCTTGTCTCAAGTGGAGAAGGCAAGGGTCTCAGACGGCTGCCACGCCCAGAGCGGCTTTCAAGGCTTTCGAGACTTGCTCCTGGCAGAGCTTTGGGTAAGTATGAGTCTGATGGTCCAGAAGTGGCTGCACGAGCCCTGCGGTTATGAGCAGTGCTGTTTCCCACAATGTGTCCGGTGCCCAGGCGCCGTCCGCTAATGGTGGTACTAAGGCCAAATGCAGAAGCAAACGCAGACCCACACGTTTAACCCCGCACGAGCGATTTCGTTTCAGCAAGGCCAGACATAACCTAAGAGCCATAACGTTTAAGAAGTTTCGATTACATTTCAAATCTAGCTTATATTTAGTTTGGGCTCAGTCAAGAAACATAGTGAAAATAATTTAAATCGACACTAAGAGGCTTGAGAGTTTGCTGTTGTTGTTTGTTTAAACAGAGAGACATACTTTTTACGCTTAAGAAATGTGCCATTCAGGGACGCCTGGGTGGCTCAGTCGGTTAAGCATCTGTCTTCGGCTCAGATCATGATCCTGGGGTCCTAGGATTGAGCCCCATGTTGGGCTCCCTGCTCAGTGGAGAGTCTGTTTCTCCCTCTTCCTCTGTCCCTCCCCCTCCCCCTGCTCATGTTCTCTCTCTCTACAAAAAAAAAAAAAAAAAAAGGAAATGCTCTATACATACTTCCCCTTTAAGGCCCTGATAACTGTGTGTTGGGATCTTTAGAAATGGAGAAGGCAAATCCCGAGTGCCATGGCTTTTCTTCGAGAGGTGAAATTGAGTTACAAGAACATGATGAGAAGCTTTGATGAATGGAACCAAAAAACATAAGTCATAATAAATGAGAGTAAAAAGGTATCAAAAGAGAAAGAAAGAAATGTTTCCACAGAGCAGCCCGTGGCCTGGCAGGGTGAAGGGTTACCGGCCCCCCAGGGGCCGGGGTCAGAAGTATTACAGCTGGATGTCAAGGAGAAACTCAGCAAGTCTTGCTGGCCCGGTGGAAAGAGCATTAGATCTAATAATGGCATGTTTGCATGGTAGCCTCTGCTCTATCATTTCCTAGTCATGTGACTTAGGACAGCTCATAGAGCTTCTGGGCCTCAGTTTTACGATCTATAAAATGGGGATTATACTCCATAAAGTGCTTCTCCACTTTTAAATGAGATCATGTAGATGAAAGCCTGACTTATCTGTGAAGTGTCATACAATGTTCATCTTCATTGTTTTCTCCCCCCAGCTTTATTGAGATATAATTGATGTATAACACCGTCTAAGTTTAAGGTGTACAAAACAGTACTGATTGTATACACAGTGTGTGTATACACACATGTATATTGCAAAATGATCACCACCGTATGGCTAGTTAAAACACCCATCATGGGGCACCTGGGTGGCTCAGTTGGTTAAGCGTCTGTCTTTGGCTCAGGTCATGATCCCGGGGTCCTGGGATGGAGCCCCACGTTGGGCTCCCAGCTCAGTGGGGAGTCTGCTTCTCTCTCTCACTCTTCCTCAGTGCTTTCTCTCTCAAATAAATAAATAAAATCTTAAAAAAAATAAAGAATAAATAACACATCCATCACGTTACACAGTTACAACTTTTTGCATGTGTGGCAAGAACTTTTAAAATCTACTCTCTGAGCAACTTTCAAATATATGATAAAGTACTATTAACTATAGTCACCATGCGGTACATTACATCCCCAGAACTTACTCATCTTATAACCGGAAGTCTGTATTTTTTGACCACCTTCATCCATTTCCCACCCCCACCCTTGGCAACCACCAATCTGTTCTCTGTTTCTGTGAGTTTGGTGTTTTTGATTCCACTTAAGTGAGATCATACAGAATTTGTCTTTCTCCCTCTGTATTATTTTATTTGTCCATTTTAAAAGCTTTTGTTGGCTGCCCCACCAGCTTCTGTACTTCTGCTCTTCTCTCTCACTGCCCTTCCACCACACTCACAGAGCAGGACCAACCACTCGGTCCCTACAGCCATGAGGGGTCAGTTCTATGGAAGCCACTTTCCAGGGCTCTCCAAGGGAGGGTAGATTTTATCTTGCTAGACCTGGGCGGGGCCTTGGCAGTCTTCTGGTCCAATACCTCCTGTGAGAGATGAGGAAGTGAAACCAGAGACCCTGGACGTGACCTTCTAAATGCCACAAGGGAGTTAGTGGCAAGCCAGGAATGTACTCTCTGGGATTCTTTTTCAATAAATTCTTTTCCCCATTCTTCCTGTTATACACAAGAATGGAAAAAGGTGCCAAATTTTCTGGGGGCTCAAGATCCCTTTGTCAGAGATTGAAGTGCACAGAAAAACCAGAGAACCCTGTCTGGCAGGATGGAAGATGCCAGTCAGGACTCATGTCGTGTCCAAGAATGGAGGGCAAGATGGCAGAGGGTAGACGGGAATGAGCCACTGGAACTGTTCCAAGTCCTTAGAAGCTTCAGAATGAAGACTGAGGTATTTCTGTTAAGGATATTCTGAGAAGGGGCCCCTGGATAGCTCAGTCAGTTGAGTGACGGGTTCTGGGTTTCCGCTCAGGTCCTTATCTCATGGGTCGTGACATTGAGCCCCATGGTGGGCTCTGCGCTCCGAGGGGAATCTCCTTGGGGATTCTCTCCTTCTGCTCCTCCCTGACTCACTCATGTGTGTGCTCTCTCTCTCTCCCAAATAAATAAATCTTTTTTTTTTTTTTAAGGATATGCTGAAAAGACTGTCCTTCTCTTGGTAGAAAAGCTCATTTTTTTCTTCTATTTATATCCATTAAAAGGTAATTTCAGAGGATCACTTGTGGGGAGGAGGGGAGGCCTTCCAGAAGAAGAAGGGCCTGTGAGGAGCAAGAAAGAGTGAGTCATTCTAGAAAATCTGAGGGGCCCAGGGTAGGGGGAGGGGCCAAGGATCTGAAACCGGAAAGGTTGGCCCTCCTTAGTCACAGGATGTGTCAGTCATTTCAGCTTGGTACATGGCAGTGAACCTACAAGAACTTTTCTTTCACACTGGAATCAGGAACCTAAGCCTTAGGATGTAGTGAATTTAAGTAAAAATTCTTTGGCTGGAAATTGAAAGAAAAGTGAGTTAAAAGGATAATCACGTTTAGAATATGTAGAATCCAGAGAGGGTAGGCCAGGCATTACCTTATGAGAGAAGGATTTAATTTTTTTTTTTGAATTTGTAAACCATTCTATCAGAAATCTGTGTGTGGTGCACGCTGCTGTGTGAAATGTTGTAATGGTAAATAGTTTTAGCTAGCCAAAGATGGAGATATTTATCAGAAACACAAAAACTGTCTAAAGCACTTTTTGAGACCATACAGTTGGAAGCCTAGAGTTGGGTTGTAATCAGAGGGGGCCAAGTCAAGAGATTATTGGTATTTAGAAGACTCTCCAGAACTACGGGATATATTAAATATAAAACATGTCTCAATTCTGGATGTAGATTTATGGGCCCAGGGGTGACTCTTAACTTCATTCCAGCTGATTTCCGATACATGTGAGGCATAGAGTTTGGCTCATAGCGGACAATTCAAGTACTGTTTGTTCTTCAATGTATCTTCAAGCTTCTGGAACTAGCCTGTCATCTAGGTGGTCAATGTAATGAAACTGAGTTATCCTCATGGGGCAGATGCTTGATCATCCAGCCACACCCCAAGTATAAAGGCAGGGAGAGAAACTTACGCATGATTCACACCACTTATCTATGACTCTTTTCTTAAATTGTGCCTTTATTTCCACTAAATAGCTCTGCAGTGGCTCAAATCTGTCACTCTGTGGCACCCAAAGCAGTTCAGGCATGGAAAAGAAAGGCTGTTTCTGTTTACTTTTCAAACCACATGCCCACGTGAATCGGGAAGCCTGTTTATTTCCATGTTCACATGAGAAATGCTCTCCTTCCCCTGGCGGCCTCAGCTCCACATGTTCGGGTCGTCTGTATCATGGTACGCAGGTGCAAGCACGTGAGTCCCATCAGAGCATGTTAATGCCAACAAGACCTGGCTCTGAGGAAGCCGCTTAGGAAATCTCTCCAAGTTTCTACAACCCAGCCATTTGCCTGCATTAAAACAGCCTGGACGTGCATAGTCCTCTTCAACATCTTCCAAGTGTCCCCTAAGCGGCTGCCGTGGAGGCCATGAGTCCGGAGGAAACTCACCGCCTTCATCGCCTCCATAACCCTTCCTACCAGCGAGGAGCCTGCCCCTCCAGGTCTCCAAGTCTTCTGTGAGGCTCTTCGGGAAGTGGGCACAGCTGCCCTCTCCATTAACTTGAATCAGCTGTTCCTTCTGCATCAGGTGAACTCCCTTTTCACGTTGAGACCAAATGACTCAATTTCTCGTAGGCAGGGAGTTAGTCCCTGACTAATTTGTATGCACTAATTTGGTAAATGCGAAGATTTGCTAAAAACCTCAGGCCTGACACACCCTGGCAGACGATGGGGGCAAGAAGGCCAAATGCCGATCTGATGGATGCCCCTTAAGAGGCAAAGAAGCCAAGCTTTACTGCAAGGTGGATGCAGCCTTTATAACTGGCTGATGACTGTGTCTCCCTCTGAGCACCCAGGGTATGGGACAGGGTGGGACAGAAATGACAGGTAAGTTCATCTCATAGGCCACATCTCAAGAGCCGCTAATGGCCACTTGAGCAACTTCTGAAGAGGGATTGTGGGGCTTCGTCCAGGCTCCCAGGAAACAGATCTGTGATTGTCTGGTTGGGTCTGCTGTGGGCTCAGGGTGAAGGAGCAAGAGTGTTGGGCATCCTGGGTAGGTTACCTTACACAATAGGCAAGAATGTTCCTGATCAATTTTTCCATCAGGGAAGCCAGATCAAATTTAACTTGGCCTCCAACCTCCACAGGTTGGCCCAACATCCAACACCCCTGAAAGAAGCTCCTTGAGGCTGCCTCGAAAAGAAGTCAGGCTCCAATCGGGGACGCGCCTTGGAGAGCTGAGGAGATTCCTTAAGCTGTTGTGGCTTCCACAAGCTTGCTACTTGGGGCACCCACCGTCCGTTTCTACAGTGGGATTGGCAGTAAGTGCTTTAACTCGATGGGGAATTGATTACTAATTTGCTTGTTTGGAGGAATGAGGCAGAAGGGAGGAGCTGAGGAGACCATGCCTTACTCAGAAGCTGGTCATGGGGGAAGAAAAGTGCTCTTTGTCCCGTGGCAGCTCTGGAACGGAAAGAAAAGCAGGTCAAACGCCTGGGGCCTGTGTACATGCTGCCCTCTCCCACCCCCGACGGACAGGTGATGGAGGGGGTGGGCAGGAGAGAGGGAGGTGACAGGAGACTGGACAGGTGGGAGTCCTGTGTGATTTTTTTTTTCTTTTAACTGCATTGACCATGGCTTCTAACTTTGATAAGGCGCCGATTAATGGGAAATATTGATAATTTGAGTATATATGTGGCAATAAAGGGAGCTGACTCACAGTTTTGGGCAAAGAGGACATCCACGTAGGTATGAAAGTATCCGCTTCGCGTATAAAGACTTTGCTTTTCCTTCTGTAGAAATAACTCCTAATTCTATAAATCTATAAATCTATGGAAATGAACTATAACATGCTAAAGGATTTTCTTCTGGTTTATTTTTTGTTTGTGACTATTGTGGCAGCTAAACTGATTTCTAATTTCTAAATCGCAAAAGTGTCTATCCCTATCAAACTCCCTTTTTTCCCCCCACCATTCTATATTCCTTCAAAGACACTGGGGACATTGCCCAATTAAGTCTTCAGGATAAATTCCTTCCATGGCCCCAATATGCTTTAAAGAATGAGGAGAAACAAAATATGCTCATTTTCCTTGGAAAATTAGCTGGGGCTATTTTATGAATTGAAACTCTTAAAATTAAATCATTTCATTTGAAAGAAGCCAGAACACATATTCATTCTCGATGCTTCCTGCCTCTTGGTGGGATGGTAGACGTTTCCAGAAAACTGCCTTGCCAAAGTTCCACAAGTCTGGTCTTTAAACCTGTTTTCCAAGCCTGCCCTCCAGTTGTTTGTGGAGAAACATGCCTTTCATGGTAAATGGAAACATACCCAGTGTCAAGTTCCATGCTCTTAGTTCTAAAATTAGAAAGTATTGCGGGGAGGGGTGGTGTGGTGACGAGTGTAGGACTGATGGTAGTTACTCGGAAAGAAACTCAAATTAGATGGGATTGTACAGATTTTGTAATATGTGTTTTCTTTTATTTTTCTCATAAAAGTCAGAGACTTTCGTAAGAAGAGCAAAGGGGGGATGTGCTCTCAGGGAGAGAGTGAGGAGAGAGCTACGGTCCTTCATTTACAGTTTATGTTAAAATAGGAAGCTCTGCCCCCTGCCCCAATTCCTCCCACCCCCTCAATACTGTAGTTCTCTATTTTCTCTTTATTTTTCTTCTAAAAGCAAAGAGCAATGGATGGATAGATGGACAGCCAGACAGATAGGTGTGTGTGTGTGTGTGTGTGTGTGTGTGTGTGTGTGTGTGTGTGTTTAACCTTGGGAAATTTCTAAAAATTTGCTGTTCTGCCTCTGAATTTTCTCTGACGGTCTTCTCCTGTCTTCTTTGCCCCAGTGCACCTGTCCCCAGGACACTGGGTGTCTTGACCTTTCTGAGTTTCTGAGCAAAACTATGATGGTGAGTGTCCCAGCTACCAGAGCCAGAGGTGAGATAGGAGAGAAGAAGGGGCTGGTGTCCAGGAACGTCCTCCTGCTGGGGCTAATACATGGTTTTCTTTTCCCTTTGGCTCTACCAGGAGGGGAGGAAGTAAGTAGGATAGGTCCTTGCCCTCAGTCCCAGGTAACATGATCAGTTTAGCCTGCCAATCAAATCAGGGTTCTGCCAGACCCATTCTATGCCTGCTGGTTTGTTCACTTCCTCCTTTGTTTAGGTCTTAGGTCCTTTTATCTAAATGTGAGCTCTCCTCTTCATGTCTGCCATGATTAGACAGCCTTCTGGAGCACAGGGACTTGGCTTTATTTCTCCAAGTCTGTCTTCAGGGTTTGATGCAGTGGCCAGTACATAATGAGATTTCAACAAACATTTGTTTTGTTTATGAAACAAATACTTATTTATGAAAGAGAGAGAGAGAGAGAGAGAAGGAGCAGAGGGGAGGGGCAGAGGGAGAGGGAGAAGCAGACTCCCCCTGAGCAGGGAGCCCAATGTGGGCCTCAATCCCAGGACGCTGGGATCATGACCTGAGCCAAAGGCAGACGCTTAATGACTGAGCCGCCCAGGCGCCCCTCACCAAGCATCTGAATGAGCACATTCTCTTTAGCACAATTACTGATGCCCAGTATGTACAAGGCCCGTACCTAGGACTGCGTGTGCCAGAGGGGGAGGAGTGCCCTGGTGACTCGGCACCCACACCGTGCAAGGTCCTAGTCAGGTGAGGGAGAGGAAAGACATCTACCGTGGCGCTCGAGGCAGAAACGACACCTGCCGACAGGTGCAGACGGACGTTGGCGCACACACGTGCACGTAGTAATAAAACGCCTGTTTGTTCAGTGTACATGTTTTCAATCTAAGATTTCTGAATGGTGTTTCAGGTTTCTAGCCTCCATACTTCCCACATCAGCCAAGCCGCTTTAGAAGCTGCACTTTGATGCGTCCCTTCTCTCTCCAGTCTTTGTGGGGGCTTTGACTTGAATCTGAAACACATTCCCCTTGCCCCCGCCCCGCCCTGATTCTGTGGCTCCTCTTCCTCATTTCCTGCAGCCCTTGGCAGGGGATACTTAGCCCGCAGCTCTAGAGGCAGAGGTCTTCTGATGAGCAAAGGTGTGCTGTTTGCAACAATGGGTGGTGGTTGGAGCAAAACAGCCAAAATTAATCTCGGGTGGGCATGGGCTTTGTTCTGGAGAAATCCCTCACTACTGTGACCTGTAGAGCAAAGGGATTTGAGGACAAGATTTGCAGCCTGGCTCGGGAGGAAGAGTGCGAGAGGAGTGGGATGGAGGGAGGAGGTCACATTTACTCTCACAAAAAGAAAAATCCAGAAGGCCCAACGGACTTCTGTTGGTTGCTAGCTGGTGGTGGTGAAGGCAGGAGGGCAGGAGGAGAGGCCGGGGTCTGGTTTGGAGCTGCTGGAGGAGCCGGAAATCATGGGTGGAGTTTGCTGCTTTGTTTCAAACAATTAAGATGATGTTGCCAAAGGGGGAAAGTTTGAAATCTGAAACTTGTGGCAGAAGTTATTCTGCAATTCTCCATTCATTTGACATTAAAATGTGAGGTAAATAAACACCCTTGCTAGTTTGGAAACCTAGTAACACAGGAGGTCCCAGAGGCCCGATGGGGCCACCTGCATCTGGATCCGCCCTCCCCCCCCCCCACGTCTCTATTCTAATGGCTGATTTGTGTCCAAGGAGGGAGGGCACGAAGTGACTTTTGTGCCCTGTGTCTGGGCTGAGGAAGGGGGGCTGGGGAGAAGGGTGGTGGTGAGGCTTTTCTCCAGCCTGGCCCTGGAATGTGGCCTCAGGCAGTGAAGCCTTTTGAGAAACTAGGGAAAGCTACAGACTTGCCTTGGTGCTCACCCCCCACACCGAGCATGCGCATAGGAATGTATACAGGGGCTTCCTGGCCCCCCTGAGCCCACCCGTGGGTCCCGAGCACTTTGTAATTCCTTTGCTCCCAAAGATGTGCCCTCACTTCACCTCCAGAATCAACTCTGAGTCCTCATCACGGTGTTCGGACTTGCCACGCCACGGCAGGGCCCCAACCGCCCTTCCCAGCCCCTCCTGTAGCCCATTTGGTGCGGCCATGCGCAGGCTTGGGGCTGCTGTTCTGCCACTTGCTCTCCTGTCCCAGCCCCAGCCACCTCTCACTTCGCCTTTGCAATGCACTGCTTGAACGAGGGCTTCCCCAGCCCTTTCGGCTGCAAGTATATGCTCTTCTTAACAATTTCCAAGTGCCTGGACTTTAGTGTAGTCATCATCTGGTGCTGGCTATGATTTCACCTTCTATGTGTCACCTGATATCTACCCAGGCCCACGGAGGATAAGTCCCTAGAGGGCAGGCAGTGTCCCCCGCCCACCATGTGTCCCTAGGTTGAATAGTACTTAGGGTCCAGGATAATGCCCAGTTTTGAGGTTTGAGGGGCTTAGGAAATGTGGGAGAGAATAAATGATAAGGGTAGAAAAATCTCAACCACCTGAAGATTGGCAGGGAGCTGGGCAGGGATGGGACTGTTAACTACTGATGCCTAGAGTCCTACAAAGATGGGGAGGGGGCTTGGCTGTATGTGCTGGCAGACCTCCCCCCACCCCCACCCCCCAGCAGAGCCCCAGACCCTGACACCCTGTGCAGGACCAAAAAAGAAAGGGAAAACTCACAGGATGCAAGATGATATGAGATGGATTTTTAAAAAAATGACAATATACATATCTTTGCATATGGCATTGAGTGAAAAGTTTTCTGGAAAAAACTACTGTCGTTCATATTTCATGGGAAGCTCCAGGCCTTTATAGCATTTTTGACTCTTCCAGTCTCCCTCTCTTTTTCTTAAACCAAAGGGTTCTTTGCTCTTTACCAAACAATTTAGGCCTTGTTCTCATTTTTCACTTGGGATATTTAAAATGCTCTCGGGAAACAGTCCTACCATTCAGAAATTCCAAATATATCCGCGAGCCTTTATTATTCTTCAAGGTTACAGGAATTTTCCTTGGAAACTGTTTGAACTTGAGTGGAAGTTTTGCCTTTCACATCTCCTCTTGCTTTTAAAATGAGTTTGGTAAATTGAAGTCTCTGAACTTGTATTTACTTATTTGTTTATTTTGCCACAGTTAGTCTGTCTACATATGCTTTGTCATGAAAAAACAAACAAGCAGAAAGTGATTCCAGGCCCTCCCCCTAAATTTCCTTCTAACAATTAACCCAGTGAGATATTACAGTGTGTCGTTCGTTACCTTCAGCACGAAGCTGGTATTGACATTAACAGATGAAGCCAACTGAACATAAAAAAAAGACGTCTTTTGGCATCTCTTTTAACAATCTGAACAAAACCTCGAAAGCCATTGCATCTTCCGATCCCAACTTTGTAAATGAGACCCCTGAATATGCCAGCTTTTTGTGCCAAGACTCTGGTCGGAAAAGACTGGGGTCTATGGGCGGTTGGGGGTAGAAACAAAAGCGCCGGCATCCAGGGTGCGGAGGGGAGCATGCTGTTGGTCTCCCTCCTCACCTGACATTTGGGAGTGGAACATGACAGTGCTGGCACGGTAACCTTGCCCATACGGCAAGTGTGTTGGCTCCCGAGCCGCTTCCGCGTCCCGGCAATCTGTCCTGCCAGGCTCAGCGCAAGCTGTGAGGCCCACTTGGAGCCAGATCCTGCCAACACTCTCCTGGGCTACACCCGGGAGCCAGGAGGAGGGACCAAGTGTCGCTCTGCGGGAAATAGGAGGGCTGCCTCCCTGCAGGGAGCCCTGAACGGCAGCGTTGAAGGACTCACACAAAGGGGGCGACATCTCGCCTGACACTGGCCTGTAACTGAAAGGGCGTGCAGTGGGGCCTGACGTGTGTTCTGTGCTCTCCTACAGTTGGGTTTGACCAGCTTTGGTGAGAGGCTTACATGACCTGGGCTCATCATCCTTCCTTCTTTAGTAGCTGCGTGTCCTTAAGAACCTCATCTAACCTGGGGCACCTGGGTGGCTCAGTCGGTTAAGCGTCTGCCTTCAGCTCAGGTCATGATCCCAGGGTCCTGGGATGGAGCCCCCTGCATCAGGCTCTCTGCTCAGCGGGGAGCCTGCTTCTCCCTCTCCCTCTGCCCCTGCTTGTGCTCTCTCTCTCTCTTGCTCTCTCAAATAAATAAAATCTTTAAAAACAAAACTAAACAAACCCAAAAAATGTCATCTGTGAAATGTGGATAATAATGTCAGCCCTCCCTCCCTTCCTCCAGATTGCTGTGAAGAGTAGGCGAGCATTTGGTAATTTGTAAAATGTTATCAAACAGAGGTGGGGTGGCATTATGTCTGTCTGGGGCTCCGTGCTAAGAGTCTGCACTCTGGGAAAGGGCCCTGGCCTCCAGGCAACTGGCTCTTGGCTTGTGTTTACTGAGACATTTGGCTTCACGGTTATCTTTCAAGGCCCATCACCCTGTTCTATCTAGTCTCACCTGTCCTTCTGCTTCCCCTGGGACCTCGGCCAAAGCACTCCACCTGTCTGCCTGTGCCTCAGCTACTCCCTCTGGAAAATGGGTCTGCTCTGTAACTCCACCTGTCCTAGGGAGACCCAGCAGAGCAAATCATGTTCATTCTGAGCCAGCACTTACGGAGGGTCTGCTCTGTGCCTGGCACTTAAGGTGGGATTATGAATTAAAGAAAACTTCTGCCCTAGACGAAGAGACAGGCAAGCGATTGGTCCGCTCTGGGGCAATGCAGTTCAGTTTCACAAGAAAAATGGGGACGATGCCGTGGAGACCGCCATGAGCCCTGCACTTAAGCAGCAGAATTAGAACGGACCTTCTTGCCAACTTCTTCTCACTGACACTTCTGCAGAAGAACCGTGCTGTGCTCTTCAGGGAGACAGCAGGAAGGCAGGAGCCATTCCCGCTTCTCACACAGGGTTGGTCTCTGCGACGTGCCGAGCCCCAGGGGGAGAGGCTCGTACACTTCTCCTAGTGTTCAGAGAGAGTCTTACATTGTACAGAGTCCTGAGCAACCCCAGGGGCACCCAGCGTAGGGTGGTGTCACACCTGGGCACTTTGCTAACTTGCCCGCTGCAAGTTCTTTCTTATTGGGGCCAAAGTCTCGCTAAGCAGTTACAGTGTTGATAAGGGGGTGGTGAATGATCAACCCACAGCGAACCTGGAAGAAGTCAGGAGTGGCAGGAGGTCAGCCTTCCCTGACTCACTGACTCCGGGACTTTTCCCGGCCACACCTCCAAGCTGATGAGAGGTCTTATTCTGTCCCCCCCTGCAGCCGAGGAGAGGACATTGTCTGGATATAGGTTGATGGTAGGGCGCTTGATGGTAGACACAGAGCCAACTAAGTCACACAGAAATGATTTCTTTTGGTCATGCACGCAGGCATCCTTCCACTTGCTTCTAACTATTGTACCGAAAGGGCTGGGCTCATTGGGGTATAACAGGAAACAGCTTCTTCTTTCTCTTTTATCACTGTCCATCCAAATTGCTCTGTCCCATGTTTCACTGGTCAACATCTCAGGCAGGTCCCATACTATTCAGTCCCTTTCAGGTATTCATGAACTGTTCCCATGTTGGAGTATTAAAAAGCCTAATCCGATATACATTTACAACTGTTTCGCATCGAACCGGAAGCTATTTCCCCTCTCCCAGCTCAGGCCTGACCCAAGCTCAGAAAGGTGTCAACGTCTGCCTTTTATCATTGCATTGTCTCTTGCCTTTCATTAGCTGCTTGTGACCCTCCAAGGTAGGGCAGAGAGTGGGGAGAACAGGAAAAGAAGCAAAGCTGTCTTTTTACTTAACTGAGCCTGCTGTAACCCAGCCATTGGTGTCCTCTAAATACAGATGCTCAGATACTGATTTTTTTCTTATAAGGTCACCTTAGTGGGTCCTTTAGATGTGCCCCACCCAACCCAGGGCCTGCGCCTTGAAGTGTCTACACTCAGACTGATGTCCTCCCGGCTGACTCTTATGATTCCCCTTCAGCTCTGGTGCCAATGGGATACTCCACGTGGCCATCAACTGCCAGGTACACCTCTCTCTGGCAGTAAGGCCCCTGGCCGCTCACATCAAGAGGACTTAAGCCTAGCTACCATCTGCAGAGTCCACATGGCCCCCAGAGAAGTTTTTTACCCATTGTCGCAGCAAACTCTGGAAGTGCAGGCCTTGCCCAGGGACTTTTTGTTCCCCAAGATGGTGGCAGCCAGGGCGGGCCTACAAGACCATGCAGCTGAGCGAGCATCCAACAGGACGGGAGATGTTAGTCTCTGCTCCTGGCATCCCTGTTCTCTGAATGGTCCTTTTGGGGCCATCTTGCTTGGCTCAGTGATGGCACGGGCACTCCCTTCCCTTCTCCAATCTGAGTGGAAAAGTAAAATAAATACACAATACTTCTTACTAGAACTCCCTTACAATCAACCCCAAACTATGACTATGTTCACCTCTGTTGTTTTGGCCAACTCTTAACAAATCCTACATGGAAGAAAGCTGCACCTCTCTTTAGAATCTGGGGTCCCTTGTTATCCATCTCAACTTTGGGCATCAGCAGAAAATCTCAAAAAACAGAAACAATTCTAATTTAACTTTCTGTCATTCACTAATCCATTCATTCATACTATGTATTCACCAAATACCCAGCATGCACCGTGCGCCCAGGCCTGTGCCAAGGTGTGCCCAGGAAGAAGCAAGACTGGCCTGGACTTGGCCCTCTTCTGGGTATGCTGGGCACATCCACCATCTGCTGGCCTCTTGAAATCTCTACGTTTGATGATCTCAACATCCTAGCAACTGAAACTCTGTTATTCTTCACTGGTGCGTGACTAGAAAGACAGAGCTTCATATTTGTCATAATGGTCCCAATTGCTACAAGATCCCAAAGTGCCTTTGGGGTCACTGCTAATAACTTAATCATCAGTGCTGTTTTATTGTTGAGTGTATGTTGTTGATATCTGATTCTTTAGCCAGTACAAACTTCCTTATGCTTCTGTCTTAAACTAAATATATGCATGCTCTGAGACAGAAGTGGTTCCCTAGAGTCAGAATGTATGCTAAATCCTAACACCCCGTTATTTGACACACTGAGTTCAGGACTTTTTTCTGTTTGTGTATAAAGTAGTTCATAATCCAACATACACATTCATACACGTATATGTGTGTGTGTGTGTGTAAATTGTTCCCACTTTTTTGTGTATTTTCTTTTATTACATTGAATTTTCCTGGTATTTTCCCTTTTAACAACAACAACAAAAAAGTAAATAAAGGTGCCCACTTTCTGGCTTAAATGGATAACTCATTGAAATGATTAATTGAACTTGATTTTTTAAAATGCAAAGTCATATGTTTTTAAAACACTGCTCCTGTTCCTGGAACTGCCAGTCAGAAACATTCAACTTAGAATGTCTGCCTTGTTCCTGAAGTTGGAGTCTATGTGTTTTGATTTTGTGGGAATTTTTTTCTCATCTCATTAAACCTCAGCATAGATGAAAGTTTTGATCTCATCCAGGGAAAAACACCAGAGAATCTTTATTGTTGCCAACTATTACATGTTAAAAGTCTTGCTTTCTAACCCTGGTTCCCTGATGTAATATATAAATCTCGTTAACCTTATAAATATGATTTTTCAAGAGTAAGAAACTTTTCCCTTCTTCCTTTATTATGTCTAATTTGCATACCAGCACATAGTCCAAGTGTTGGCAGATAATAATATTTTAAAGGGCATTGAAGTATAAGAATAACTACGTACTTGCAGATGTGTTATGAAATATACCCCATTAGTCACTTTTTATTTGAAAGGCAGAAAAATAGGCACCTAGCAACAGCATGTCGTCATTCAGGATTAGAGAAAAGCCATTTTACCTCTAGGAGATATTACCCCTCTTTGGGGGGCTGTCAGGCTAGTACATTTAATTACACAAAAGACCCTCACAAGAGACTCGGCTGTTGATTGTCCATATGCATGGTGAATGACAGTAATGACATCCCCCAAAGGATGGCTTTTGGCAGCAGCGGCTGACAGGGGGCTTCTTATTGGGAGCCTTCCAGACAGGTTCACAAGTCAGTCCTGTGCAGAGAGACGTCGAGGCTCTGCTTGAGAACTGCGCTTTCTCTTCTGGAAAGCCACCGTCCTTCCTCCCCTTCTTTCCCTCTGAGTAGATTAATAGGAGGGTGTGCACCCCCAACAGAACCCAGAAATGAGGATCCAGCCCCCAGTAATTATTCAGGACCTGCCTTCCCCTGTCGGCCACAGGGGAGAGCATCAAAATGTTGAGCCCACATTAACATCCAAATAGACCAAATTTCTAGAAGGTTCTTTTCTCATACCATTTAGGACAAGTAAGAAGTAACAGGAGGCAAGCAAAGGTGATGAAGAGAAGAGAGATCAAAATCTAACATTCAGTTGGGAAGAAATTCCTTCAGGAATCCCTATAGGTGCTTGCATCGGGACCGCACAATGGAGGCTTTGGGGCACCCAAGGCCATCCTGCAGACGTTCGCGGAGACCCTATGGCAAATTCAGGGGTTCAGACTCAGGATATACAGCCTTGCACTCAAGTAGTTCCCTTTCAGGCGGAGGAGCTTGGAATCAGAAATGTCCCAGAAAAATTATGCTCTCTCAGCGTCATGGAGACTTGGGAACAGGAGAAATTAACATATGATCAAATCAGCATCTTGCCTTCAAGTCTTTTCTACATTGGCTAAGTAGAAGAATGTAGAGTGAAGCAGTGCAGTGGGGATTCACCTGCTTGGGGAAGCTGGGACTTGGGGGAGATGGGCTTCCTTCTCTCCTTAAAAACAATAAAGGAAAGAAGGGAGGGAGGCAGAGAGAGAGGAGTACAAGAGCAAAAAATGGTACCCATGAGAAGTAGATACTGGTGATCGTTGCACAACATTCTGAGTGTACTTAATGCCACTTAAAAATGGTTAAAATGGAAAATTTTATGTTATATATATTTTACCACAGTTTTTAAAATACTGTAATATACCAAAACTCATTGAATTGTACATTTTTATGTTAATTGAAAAAATTTTTACTTTTATTCCAGTATACTTAATGTACAGTGTTACATTAGTTTCAGGTGTACAATATAGTGATTCAACACTTCCATACATCACCCAGTGCTCATCACAATGAGTGTGCTCTTAATCCCCCTCTCCTATTTCACCCATCCCCCCACACCTCCCCTCTGGCAACCATCAGTTTGTTCTCCATGGTTAAGAGAGCTGTCTTGTGGGGCACCTGGTGGCTCAGCCGTTAAGCGTCTGCCTTCAACTCAGGTCATGATCCCAGGGTCCTGGATCGAGCCCCGCATTGGGCTCCCTGATCGGGGGGAAGCCTGCTTCTCCCTCTCACACTCCCCTTGCTTGTGTTCCCTCTCTCGCTGTCTCTCTCTGTCAAATAAATAAATTAAATTAAATAAAAAAAAAGAGAGAGAGCTTTCTTGTTTGTCTCTCTCTTTTTTCTCCTTTATTTGTTTTGTTTCTTAAATTCCAATATCAGTGAAATCATATGGTATTTGTCTTTCTCTGACATATTTAGCTTAGCATTATACTCTCAAGCTCCATCCACATTGTTGTTAATGGTAAGATTTCATTTCTTTTTATGGCTGAACAATATTCCAGTGTGTGTGTGTGCACATATATGTCACATCTTCCTTATTCATTCATCTATCAGTGGACACCTGGGCTGCTTCCATAGTTTAGCTATTGTAAATAATGTGCAATAAACATAGGCATGCATATATCCTTTCAAATTAGTGTTTCCATATTCTTTGGGTAAATACCCAGTAGTCCAATTACTGGATCCTAGGGTAGTTCTATTTTTAATTTTTTGAGGAATCTCCATACTGTTTTCCATAGTGGCAGCACCAATCTGTAGTCCCACCAACAGTGCATAAGGTTTATTTTTTTCTCCACATTCTCGCCAACACTTGTTGTGTCTTGTGTTTTTGATTTTAGACATACTGACAGGTGTGAGGTGATAGCTCATGGTAGCTTTGGTTTGTATTTCTCTGATGAGTCATGTTCAGTATCTTCATGTGTCTGTTGGCCGTCTGGATATCTTTTTTGGGGAGATGTCTGTTTATGTCTTCTGTTCATTTTTAAATTGGATTATTTGTTTTTTGAGTGTTGCATTGTATCAGTTCTTTACGTATTTTGGATACTAACTCTTTATTGGATATGTCATTTGCAAATATCTTCTCCCATTCAATAGGTTGTTTTTTAGTTTTTTTTATTGTTTCCTTTGCTGGGCAGAAGCTTTTTATTTTGATGTATTTCCAATAGTTTATTTTTGTTTTTGTTTCCCTTGCCTCAGGAGACATATCTAGAAAGAAGTTGCTACAGCTGATGTCAGAGAAATTACTTCTTGTGCTCTCTTCTACAATTTTTATGGTTTCAGGTCTTACATTAAGGTCTTTAATCCATTTTGAATTTATTTTTGTGTTTGGTGTAAGAAAGTGGTCCACTTCCATCCTTTTGCAAGTAGCTGTCCAGTTTTCCCAACACCATCTGTTGAAGAGATTGTCTTTTTCCCATTGCATAGTCTCACCTCCTTTGTCAAAGAGTAACTGGCCATATAATTATGTGTTTATTTCTGGGCTCTTTATTCTGTTCCATTGATCTATGGGCCTATTTTTCTGCAAGTACCATACTTTTTTGATGATTACAGCTTTGTAATATGTCTTACAATCTGGGATTGTGATATCTTTGGTTTTGGTTTTCTTGTTCAAGATTGCTTTGGCTATTTGGGGTCTTTTGTGGTTCCATACAAATTTTAAGATTGTTCTAGTTCTGTGAAACATGCTGTTGGTATTTTGATGGGATTGCATTAAATCTGTACATTGCTTTGGGCAGTATGGACATTTTAGCGATATTTGTTCTTCCAATCCATGAGCATGGAATGTCTTTCTGTTTGTGTCTTCAGTTTCTTTCATCAGTGTTTTATTGTTTTCAGAGTATAGGTCTTTCACTTCCTTGGTTAAGTTTATTCCTAGGCATTTTATTATTTTGAGTGTTAATTATAAATGGGATTGTTTTCTTAATTTCTCTTTCTGCTGCTTCATTATTAGTGTGCATAGAAATGCAAGGGATTTCTTTACATTTATTTTGTGTCCTGTAGTCTTACTGAATTCACTTATCAGTTCCAGGAGTTTTTTGATGGAGTCTTTGGGTTTTCTGTATATAGTATCATGTCATCTGCAAATAATGAACATTTTTCATTTATGCCCTTGATTTTGTAGAGTATGTCCCCTCTAAACCTACTTTGTTGAAGGTTCTTATCATGAATGGCTGTTCTACTTTGCCAAAAGCTTTTTCTGCATCTACTGAAATGATTATATGGTCCTTATCCTTTGTCTTATTGATGTGATGTACTGCGTTGATTGATTTGCAAATATTGAACCACCCTTTCATACCAGGAATAAATCCCACTTGATTGTAGTGAATGATATTTTTAATGTATTGTTGGATTCAGTTTGCTAATATTTTGTCAAGGATTTTTGCATCTATGTTCATCAGATGATTTGCTTTTGGTTTTGGTATGAGAGTAATGCTGGCCTCATAGAATGAATTTAGAAGTTTTCCTTCCTCTTTTATTTTTTTGGAACAGTTTGAGTGAATTGTGTATTTTAAATGGGTGAATTGTATAATACCTGAATTTATATGTCAAAAAGCTGTTTTTTAAAAAATGGTATCCACAAGCTGTGTGTGTGTGTGTGTGTGTGTGTGTGTTTGCATGCCCACGTGTGCCCCAACAGAAGAGACTGCCAATTTCTCAGTTAATCTACCTTGTGTAGAAAATGTCCGTGAGGACCAGACAAAGGGAAGAGAAATGTAACCTATCTGCCCATTGTTCACAGTTGCCCTAGAGGAAGAAAGACATAAAATACAATAAATGCTAGAATGATATTGTAATAGTACAGGCTCCACGTATTTTTATAAGAGGGAGGATTCCCCATGAAAAAGTCCATGCCCGCTTCTGCTTTCTGTATATACTTTGTTTTTGGAGTCAGAGGCACGGCCAGCTCTGCCTGCACAGGCTCGTGAAGGTGTGGCAATGAATGACCAAGCCGAAGCTTCTAGTTCTTTTTGAAGTATCTGATTGTGCTTAGGAATGCAGCACAGCACCTTTGATTATACCTTGAGGCCAAAGTCCCTGCTCCTGGAAGCACACCACCAAATGCCAAGGTCTCAAGGTGGAGTGGGGGGTGCTGGGTCTGGGTCAAAGACCTAGCTCCCTGCCTGGGAGAATTTCCACTGTCATCACCTGGGAATCTTGGGCCATAAAATGCAGATGATGATACTTCCCTTGCCTTCTCCCTAGAGTAGCATGAGAAACAAAATGCAGACAAGATAACATGTGAAAGCGTTCTGTAAACTGTGAATCACTCTCTGCCTTCATGGAGGTTCTTCTGGATGCATGCGAGAGAAACCCAATACATACGCAAGAAGGAAGGCACCAAGTTGAAGGATCCTGGGCAACCTCTCAGCAAGCATGGGCAGGAAGGGAGGCTGGATCCAGAAATGGAGTCTGGAGAGCCGGCACCACAGGCGGCTCACTCCCTCTGGCTCCTCTGGTTTTCATTTTTCTCTCTTCTCTCTGCAGACTGGCTTTTGTTCTTCTAGCTTGCAGGGCCAAATATGGTCGTGCCGTGGCACTGTGATTACAACACCCTACATTCAAGCCACGAGCCCAGACTTTTATATTGGGTCCTAATTCAGACTGGTTCAGCCTGGGCTGGGGGTTCACTCCTTGTCTGATGAGTCTTCTGTGGGGGCGGGAGTCACATGGGATAAACTCGGCAATCCTTTGGCCATCACTCTGGGGATGAGCTGAGCAGGTACCAGGACAAGTACCTTGTGGCAACACCTAGTGATATGATTACAACAGTCAATGGAAGAGTAAGATTCGGTTTTAAGAAACTCCTTTCATAGCGTCCCTGTCTCTGCTGTTGTCTGTGAGTTCTATCCTGTGAGCCCTGTAGAGGTTGGCCATGGCTGGGCATTGAGGCCACAGTGAACACAGGTGAGGTTGGAGGGCCCTGTCAGTGAGTGGGGCGAGGCCCACGGGGTGCCTTGGGGATCCTGCAGCCACCTTGCGGCTCCTTCAGTGTGACCAGGCTATTCTGCTGGGGCCGAAGGGTCCGTGTTGCATTTCTCGCAAAATGTTATTACAAATGAGAGTGGGTAGAAGTCATAGAAACTCATCCCAAGCTAGCTTAAACAAAAAAGGAGATTTTTCTGGGGATGCTTTTCCAGATCCCTCTGTCCTTTCCTGCCTGCTGCCCTTTGAGCCATTCCATTTTCCAGCTCTCTACCCAGGGACAGACATGGCGAGTTCGGCATTGACCTCCTCCCATGAAAGGACAGTGGGAAGATGCTGAACCAAGGGCTGTTGATTCTTTTTTCCCTTCTTTTCTTTCATTGCCCGTGGTCTGCAATTACCCATTCCCCTCTTGGCCTTCATAGCTGTGAGAGGGTGAGCAGGTGTTGAGAGCAACTTTGTTCTTTTTGAGTCAATCTCATTACATGGAAAAGATCCAACTCTCTCTGGGTAGCTGGCAGCTCCTCCAAGGCCAGACCACTGGGCAGAGATCCCAAGAGCAGTGCTAGTCTGTTTGGTGTCACAAGAAGCTGGGCCAGGCCTGCTCGCCCCTGCCCCCAAGAGCAGGCTGCTTTTCAAACAGATGTACAAATAATTGGATGCCTTGGATAGAATGCAATGGTGTAAGGTAGCAACTCTAGTGGGCTTGCAGGAAAGTAAAAAAGAAAATCTCCAAGCTGAGGACACTTCTTTTGTCTCCCTCCGTCCTTTTTTTTTTTTTTTTTTTTTTTTAAGATTTTATTTATTTGAGAGAGAGAGAAGGAGCAGGGGGAGGGGCAGAAGCAGAGGGAGAAGCTGACTCCCTGCTGAGCAGGGAGCCCAACGTGGGGCTCGATCCCAGGACCCTGAGATCATGACCTGAGCCGAAGGCACACCCAGGTGCCCCTGTCCCCCTCAGTTCTATGCCATCCCTCGGTCTCGTCTATCTTTTTCTGCTGCTGAGCATAGGTGAGCCAGTGACTTAGCCCCAGCTTGTAGACATCCTCCAGCTACTATCAAAGATGCTGGTGACGGGAAGTCCAGGTGGAAGAGTGAGGGATGGTGTGCAGAAGACCAGGACTTTTCCTTGCCCAGAATCTAACTGGGCAAACACATTGCAGTTCCCTGGCAGACTTCACCTGTAAGAAGCCACAAAGGTCAACAAGTACATGATTACATTCAGGGCTAGTTATTTAATTATAATAAACCGGCCTCTGGTCCTGGCACTAGTCACTTCACACCGGTCAATTCATTTAATCGTTCCAGTGCTTTGAGGAAGACCCTTTTATCAGTCCATTTTACAGATGAGAACCTCAAGGCCTTCCTTTGGTTACGTGAATTGGTTACACTGCACGCCCAACTTCACACAGCGAGTAGGAGGCAGAGCCCGGGTTTGACCAGACAGCCCACTTCCGGAATGCTGCACAAACTCTCTCCCACGTTATCAGCCTCTCGGAGGCAACTAAAACACCGGGGACAGAATGGAATCAGTCTTTGCTCCTGCCGGCCTCTGATAATTTGATTAAAAGAAGCCACTAGAGAAGAGAAATATTTTAAAAATCTAACCATTGGAAAAAGGACTTTTAGTGACTAAACATTTCATGACCGATCCAAAGCTCAGCAGTCAGTTTGCGATACTGCTGTCTTCCCACGGGAGTAAAACTGGCCATTCTCACTGCCCTTAACGTAGAGGAGCTGTGACCTTGACGTGCAAGAGCGTGCAGGAGCTGGAGGGAAGCGGCCGTTGTTTAAGCCATGTGATCGGACGGGAGGGGCTGGAAAATGAACAAAGGTGGGAATTATTCCATAGCAGCTCACTGACGTTTACTGTGATTTACAAATCTGTGAACATATGGTAACTGCTGGAAGCATGGAAGGGCAGTTGGAGATGGGGAGACTTAAGGGCAAAACCAGCCACTCATCCTTTCCCCCTTTGCTGCTGCTTCACCCACAGCCCACAGAACGCAGTTGTCTTGCTAGACGTTTTGTTCCCAAATTTCAGGAAGCCCAGGAAGAAAGGCCAGGACAAAATAGCCCCCTTTCCTTAACCCATCCCCCTACATGTAGGTTAAGAGTCTCCCCTGCCTGCAAAAGAAGTTGGTATTTTGCTCCTCAGCTATGGTGTTTCTCACGTGCGGTGCCCTCCCCTGGTTTTTGCTGGATCTTGTTAAGTGCGCTTCTTTGCTTCCTGTGGCTGGATGGGGAGCTGGAAAGGTGGGGGTGGTCTGTGATCCGGGGTGGCCTTTGGGAATTCAGGACAAGCACCATTTCTCTTGCCAGTTCAGGGAGCCCTGCTGTGTGCTAGGCAACAACCAGCCTGCCCTGTCCCCTCCCACTCTGCTCAGCCAACAAACCCTGTATCTGCCCGCTCCTCTCTGACACCTTCGGGGGCATCCTGGTGACGAAGACCACTGTCTTCTCTGTGCCTGGTGCTGACTCCACTTAGCTTCTGTCTTAGCCTGTTCAGGTGCTATAGCAAAGGTACCAGAGATGGGATGGCTTCTAAACAACAGAAACTTATTTCTCACCATTGTGGGAGCTGGGAAGTCCAAGTTCAAGGTGCTGGCAGATCCCATGTCCCATGAGACCTACCTCTGCGTTCAGAGACGGCTGTCTTCTCGCTGTGTTCTCATGGGGCAGAAGCGCGAAGGGAGTTCTGTGAGGTTTTTGTTTTTTTTAATAAGGGCACTAATTCCATTCATAAGGCCTCCAGTCTCCTGACCTCATCACGTTCCAGAGGCCCCACATCCCTAATACCATCACATTAGGGGAATACATTTCAACTGATGAATTTGGGGTCAGGGCACTAATATTCAGTCTGTAGCAGCCTCTCTGATGATGTGCATGTTTTTCTCTGTCTTCTCAATTGTAAGATCATGGGAGGTTCAGAACCCTGTGTTCTACACCCGCCACCTGCCTCACTCCGTCAGCGAGCAGTGCCTACCGTGTCTGTAAGCACATTCATCTCCGTGTGCTCCATGCTGAGCGCACTCTGATCAAGGAATGCATCCCCTGCTTCTCAGAGATTTCCCTGTTTTCAGAATCCTTTTTTCTTAACTAAGTGGCCTTGGGAAATAGGGGCACTCCTAGAACAGAAGCCAGTTTGTCCCTGTCCCAGCGAGAGAGGTCTGAAAGTCAGTTTCCTAGGCAAACTGAGGCTCCCCCAGATACCTGCTGTTACACGTAACAAGCTATCCCAGAGGGATCAGGTCGGGCAGCAACTTCTTGTCTAAGCACATCTCTCTAGGAGTTCCACACAGAGAGTACTAGTTTCCTATGTGATTTCCACACTCATTCTTTCTGAGTAACGGAGTCCCAGTGCCATTCTACATGGCATGCATCCAGTGAAAAGACTGTTTCTCTGCCTCTCTTGTAGAAGAGGAAAGCAGAAATTGTTGGACGGGACTTCTGGGAAAGCTTTTGGTGCCATTCCATCCTACCTGCGTCCTGTTGTTTGGGATGTGGATATGATGGCTGGAGCCGCCAGAGTCATATTGAGGCCATGAGGAAAAGGCTAGAAGAATCATAAAGACTCAGCCCTGATTTTCCTGATTTCTTGATTGAACTAGTAATTACCCATGTCTGCATTTCTCATGATGTGGGCGGGGCAGGGGGAAGAGTCTTTATATGTTTAAGCCACTATAAGCAGTTTTCTGTGTCTAGCAACCAAAAGCAATTCCTAATTGAGACACCAAATTAGAAGGTAGTTCGGTGATACTCAAAGGCCTTAGCTACAAGGAATTGAGCTCTTATGGAAGCCACAGTTCTCAGAATTTTTCCATTGCTGACAAACCCTAGTGTCAATCTTCTCTGAGTTAAGTGACGTCCTTTTTAGTGTTCCCAAATTTAACTTCTTCAGTGAAAGTGAAACACGAAAGCCACTGGGCTCCCTCCCGAGAAGCAGTTTTTAGGAAAGCAAGTCATCATTTCCCTTTGACGTGTAGTCACCTGCAAAAGCATTGCTGAGACCATGCCCATGAGCTCCAAGTTGAAGTTCTCCAACATCTGGCAGCTGAGATGCTACTTGCTTTTTTAAGCACAAGTAAAACCAAGCATTCAAATGTTCCCAATTTAGCCTGTTAAGCATAATGTTGGGTGTCTCTACCTTGGCCTGCAGCTGCCAGCAATTCAAAGCTCTCTCTTCGACAGACATTTTTCGTGTTTTGAGTCTGTGCATTCTCTTCACTCCCAACTGTGGTGAGGTCACATTGGAGAACTTTTACAGTGGTGATCACTGTGGTGTCTTACCAGGAGTTGGTGTCCAAAAGCTTTCTCCGGGGGTGGGGTGGTGGGAAGGGTCCTCAGAAGAGGGCAGAAAATGCTGTCCATGAAGCCAGAAGCCCCATTTGCTATTAACCGCCTTTAGAGAGCCTCCTCCCCTCTGTAGCCAGGCCCTCATCTCAAGCAGCCAGTTTAAGTAGTCATGGTGCCATGGCAGTGATGATGGCAGAAATGGCAACCCTTACCTTCTTTCTGCTTCCTACCTGGGTGGGCTGAGAAGCCAGGTCGGTAGCTGGCAGAACTCTGGAGCAGATGACCTCCATCCTTAAAGGCCAGCCATTATTTGTCAATCCTCCTATCCCCCAGTGATACTGCCCAGGACCCTAGGGCTCTTAGACTGCTCTTGACCTCCCAACATTGTTTCTCCTGTCAAGCTCCCCGTGAGTGCTGCCTTCCACAATAAATGTGTGGAATCAGAGAATATCAGCAGTAGAGGGGGCCTCAGAGATGACCTCAGCTCACTTTCTCATTTGACACATGGATACGTTGAAGTCCATGGCAGAGAGATGACCTGTCTTGTAGCACATCGCCGGTTGGTGGCCTAGCTTGAGGTCCTGGCTACAGGCCAGCATGTTTGGCACAGGAACAAATGATAGCTAATTCTTACATAAAGTTTACTATGTGTAAGCTCCATTGTAAGATATGGGTACACACACACAGGCATATTTAATTTTTCCCATTTTATGCATGAAGATTATAAGGCACAGAGAGGTTTAGTAACTTGTCCAAAATCACAGCTAGTAAGTGGGAGAGTGAGGATCTGAACTCAGGCAACCTGGCTCTGTGCTCGGCCACTACGTTATACTGACATACTGATGTCCAGTCCTTGACTGTTCACGTCAGGTCTGGATGAGGGATCCTTAATAAGTTCCTTGGCCAGAGGATTACTGGCTTACTATCTTACTCCTGGAGGAGCATTTTCCAAAACATGATAGCAACAGGTATTCAACCAACCAAAACAAAAACAGGAATAAATTCCATGGTCGAGTAAATTTGCAATGTTGTATGAAACCATGTTAAACAGGGTCTTGTTTTGTTTTACTACAGAACTTCCCAGAGGCTTTAATATGCTAGCGGATATTGTGAATTCTCTAAGAATGTCTAAAAGCATTTGCTAAACTTTTTGGACCACAGAATCTTTTTTGTTGTAATGATGTCATCACATATCATGCGGCCTCTGGAAACCTCAACTGAGTGAAAAAGAGAAATTGGGTCTTATTATTATGAAAATAGTTTTGACCTCAACAATCTCCTAAAAGGACCTAAGACCTCCCCCACTCAGGGTTCCCTGGAATACACTTTGAGAACTGTTGTTCTAGAAAATAATATTTAAGACTTGAAGCACATTATCCTGGGGCCAAATATTATCTTGCCCCTTGCAAAGGACAAAAGAGAAAAGCAGACGAAAGCACGTGAATATGTGTTTGAAGAATCAGTTGCTCATTCTACTAATTCCTTATTTCCTTTTTTCTTTCTTCCCTTTCCTCCTTTCTTCTTGTTATTTAAGAAGTTTGGTTCCACAAAGGATTTAAGGTAGCTTGCCCTTCCAGTAACTCAACACTCTTGTTGACATAGTTAAGTGCTATTATTTTAGGGAGGTGATTCCCCACCTTTTCACTGCTCCTCACCACCCCACTCCTGACCTTCTACCCTATCCCCTAACTTCTCCTTTACCAGCATCCTTTAGGTCAACCTAAAATTTCTATCATTAGCATTTTGTTTATTTGGGGAAGGCCACGTCTTTCTAGAAAGAGGCCCAAGCTCAGACACAGCTTCAACCTGTGAGGGGTGTGAACACATTGGGCTGGTCCCTCCGCAGCATGTGCACGAGTCCCTGGAATTACAGAGCCCATCGTGGGTGGGATCCTGAGGGATAAGGAGTCAGGTGGGGGAAGTACTGCGGTGGGTACCTGTGGGGAATCCTGCAGAATGAAGTTCCGTGGTAAGAAGTAGCTGCTCTTTCCTTTTCAGAGAGATGTCCAAAGATGCATCTTGTTCATTTAACAATCTTATCTTGGCCCTGCCCTTGATCGGAGGTCATTGTGTGTTTATCCTAGACCAGAGGTCTTTGAACCTGATCTCAAAGCTCAGGTCAAAACTAATGTGGCATTTTGGGTCCTGCACTCAAATTCGACAACACGGACCTAGTGGCAAAAATGAAATGTGCTTCGGCTAGATGGCCCAGGAACCCCCTTGTGATACTGGCCCACAGCAATGGAATGGCACCCTTTGCTCACAGGTAGGAAACCCCAGGAGGATGTTCTATTCTCCAGATGGAGACTCAGAGACTAGAGGGGACACCAGGGGTCCTCTCCCCCGTGAGGACACCACCACTGCCTTCCATGCTTCTTTGTCTTTCCCATCCTCTTGGGTTTTAGGGCTCTGACTGTTTGTCATTGGCAAGTAGGAGGGCATGGCTGTCAGGCGGTGCTAACACTGCATCACCAAACTCTCTCACGCTTGACACTGTTGTGCACCCGAGGCCAGGTTCACGCTCCAGCTGCGTGCACGGTGAGTCCTGTGCTGTCTGCCTGGTCCTGTTTGGTTGGCGTGGCCCTTAGGTCCTCAAGGTAAACTCACCCAACTAAATAGTTATAAACAACAAAACAACTTGATCAGTTTTTCCACATACGTTAGTATACGCATTAGTAATATATACTTCTTTTAGAACATTTAGAAATTACAGATGAGAAAATGGAAAAGTCATCCGTAACCCTGTTACCCAGAGAGAACCAGTCTGTTTTAGATAGAAAAGCTCCCTGCCTGTCCTTCCCCTCTCTCGCCCTGGCTTCATACCCAGCTATATACCCATGCGAAGGTCCCAGATGGGATCCATATGTGGCCAGAGTTAGGGCCCCTCCCCCGCCCCCAGTCCCAGCCCCACCCCCACCCCCTGCATTGATTGGCAGCAGCAGTCTACGTAGGGAAGATGCCAGGTTTTGTGTTTGGATTCTCAGGCCTGGAGGGTAAATGGAGTAGACAGCATGGAATCTGGCCCCCTTTCTGCCTTGGGTGTGTCCCACCCGGGGGGCGGGGGGGTGGTGCGCTCACAGTTTTGGGTGGAATTCAGGGTGCCTTCTCCCAGGGAGGACCCGAACTACAGCTCTGCTCAGACAAGGGACGGGAGGGAGGATGTTCATTCTCAGTAGTTACTGAAGCTGCTCTTTTCGCTCTTGGCACACTGTGGTCGTGGAGCGGGGCCGCAGGCAGGGATCCCACCCCCTTGGCCAAGTGCCCGCCGCTCCAAGTCACGGTTCCTCCACGCTCGACACTGATGCTGCTTTGCTCTTGCTTTTAGATTTCTTAGTTCAGAGTCTATATTTAGTCCTTTCTGCACTAGAACACACATGGTAGTTAAACATGAAGTCTAAAACGTCACAAGCCAGCAGCCTACTACTCTCTCGACAGTGTGCGGAGAGACATGAGCACTCGCCGGCTGGGATGAATCACCACAGGTTCTCAGCACCCCACCATCGCTTTTCATTCTTCACATGAAGCAGGGAAAGAGCCGGGGGAAGCTGGGCTCTTTTAAGGCCAACCTCTTTTAAGAGGGAGGCTCCTCTCAGCCTCTCCCCAGGCGGCCCCTGCTGCTTTATGTGTTTATTCTGCAATTAGTGCTAGAAGGAGACTCATGGGGAAATTTTTGCTTGGGGGCCCAGAATTTATATGTTAGAACTTCTCCCCCTCCTTTAGAACACCAGATTCTGTAGGAGGGTTTGAAAACAATAGCTCTCAGTATTCTTTCCAACAAGACTCTCGGTACTAATCGTTGGTGATTTCAATGTCCACGAACATGGTCCTTCCCATGCCTCCCAGTTCCTCGACTTCCTCTCCTCCAACAATCTTGTCCTTAATGGTATTGTGGCCTCTCACACGTGTGGCCATGCCCTCGACCTTATCATTACCAACAATTGTGCTCCCACCATAATTTCTATTTCAAGCATCCCACTCTGCTGTCACAATTTCTCCTTCCCACTCTGTCCTCTGCTCTCTCCGATGATTCTTCAACCTCACTGAGCTCCACAGTTGGTTGATTTCCCACTTTTTCACTGTTCCTCACCACCCCACCACTGGCCGCCAGTCTTCACTGCCCTCCTTACCCACTTGGATTCTGTGGTCCCTCACGACCTCCCACTCATTAATATATAATCAACTCCCTTTGACCCCTCTCTCCTTTCATTGTACCTTCCTGGCAAAACCGTGACTTGGCTGAATCTACACTCTGTCCACTGTGTGGGTACCTGGACAACTGGGTATGGCTGCCTGGTCTTACTTTAAATTCAGCACCACAGCTGCAGATGGGTCCTCGGTGCTCACCTGCTCTCCTATTCACTTCCCTATGCTGCTGTTCTCCCATTCTTCAAGACAATGATTTTACATTTTCTCTTCCCTCCATCTTCCTCTCCTGTCTTCATTCGCAGTTGATGCCCTTGCTTCCTAATTCACTGAGATAATAGATCAATGAACCAAGAAGTTGCATGTTTCCACCAGTATACCCACCTGCTCACCCTAATCTCTGCCTGTCCATTCTGCCTTCCCTCCTAGGATAGGATGGATTTGCAAGCTTCTGTCAGTGCTACTCAAAATGCGGTCCTCAGGCTTGATTGGCAGTATCAACATCACCTGGTCGATTGTCCGAAATGTAAATTCATCAGCCCCACTGCAGACCTGCTGAGTCAGAATCTCTGGGCTGGAGTCTGGGAATCTGTGTTTCAGTGGGCTCTCCAAGTGATTTTTGTGCATGACCAAGTTTAAGAAGCCCTGAGCTAGGTCCCCTTCTCTTGCACCTGCTCAAGGATATCCCTCTGAAGGCTACCACCTCTCTTGTGCAATCACACTTTCCCCCTCTCTCCTGGATCATTTTCTATTATCTTATAAAGATGCAGGAAACAAAACAAAAACTTCTCTTGATCCCAAATCCCACTTTAGCCACCACCCCATTTCTCTACTTCTCTTTTTTTCTTGAACTCCCCTCAATCAGTGTTTTGCTCCCCCTAGACCCCAAAACTGATCTTGCTAAGGATGTGATGGTAGAAATTGGCCAGATGGTCACAAAACTGTTTCCTCTCCCCGGACACACAAATAAATGATATTTCCCAATTTCTTTGCGTCGAAATGAGACCATGTGACTAGTTCTTGCCATAGGAATGTGAGTGAGGGTAATGTGTCAGGAGCAGGCTGAGGCATTTGAGCGTGGGAGTACTTCCATATGACTGCCCCTTTCCTTTCCAAGGTGACCCTGGAGGCCACACATGGAAGATGGAAAGAGGTTGAGTATCTAAATCACCACATGGAAGGCCACCTACCAAACACTTGATTGGACTATAACATGAGTGAGAAATAAGTTTTTATTGTGTCAAGTCACTGATTTGGTGGTCATTTGCTACAGAAGTAAGCCTATCCTAATAAAATTGCCAGTGAGCTCCCAATTTCTAAAACCAATAGTGAATTCTCAGTTATTTTCACTTATGACCAAATAGCAGCATTTAGCAAAGTTAATCATTGGTTCCTTCTTGAGAAATTTTCTCCACATACTCTTTAGGCCGTTTCTTTTTAAAAAAATTCCTAACTCCCTTTAATAAACCCTTTGCTCCTCTTCCCTTGTGTTAGCTCACCCCAGAGCTCAGTCCTTACCCCTCTTCTCTATCAGTACTCACTTTTCAGGTAATATCATCCTTGTTCTTGGCTTTACATACCTTCTCTACAAAGATATTCCTAAGTTTACATCTCTTGCCTGGACCCAAGACTTGCTAATCCAATGGCCTGCTAGACCTCTCCGCTTGGCGTCTAACAGACACCTCAGACTTAGCATATGTGAAATCATTCTCCTGACGCCTTTCATCCTACCTCATGCATACTCTTCCTCTTCTCAGAAAAATGCTAACTCCGTTCTTCCAACTGCTTAAGCCAAAAGCCATGGACTAATCCTTGACTCTGTCTCTCCATTTCCCACATCCCATTATTATCAATTCCTATAGGTCTTGTTTAAAAATACCGAGCACCACCCCTTGCCCTCACAGCGCTCTGTCATGGTGCAAGCTACCGCCATCATCTCTTGCTTACATTGTTGCACGGTCCCCTGATGTTCTCCCTGCTCACATTCTTTCCTGCCTACATTCTGTTCTCAGCAGAACAGCCAGGAAGAGCTTTATACACATAAATCGAATTATCTCACTTTTCTGTTCCAACCTCTCCCCCTCCCCTGACACTCAGTGTTTTCCCAGATCACTCAGTATTAAAACCGAAGTTCTTAAAATGGCTCTCAGGCCCTGCATGAGCTCGCTCCCCATTACCTCTCTGACTTCATCTCCTCTGACTCCCTCTTTGGCTTGCTCCATTCCTGTAACACTATCTTCTTTGCTGTTTCAAGCACGCTCTTGCCTGGAACACACTTGCCCAGATAGTCGTGGCTCGCTGTGTCACTTGCTTCAGTCCCCCAGTCAAATTCACCTTAATGGTGTCGCCTTCCCTGATTCAAACTCATGCTCACCCACACCCACACTCCTCGTGCCTCTTAGCACTTACCACTACAGGGCACACCCTATATTCAATTATTTATTTGTTTATTGTTTCCCCCACTCCCACCAGAATGTAAGGAGAGCAGAAACTTTGTTTATTCTGTGTCCTGAGGACATAGAACAATGTCAGGCATACAGCAGATGCTCAGGAAATAATTGTAGAATGAATGAAAGGATGAATAGCTAATTGGCTCCCGATAGGCTTATTGGCCCAGGTGAGGAAGCAAGCCTCACCAATTGAGTTTTGCATGCGTGCTTCATTCCTGGTGAATCTGGAGCCCTTGCTCTCCCAGAAAATTTTGTCTGAAGAATCTTGCCTTCAAAGCCTCTTAGGTATTCTACTTCGAATTGTTCTGGGAGGCTTGTCCACCTGCTCTGAGAGTTGGCCTCACAGAGGCTTGGTGACAACCTGTGTGAGTCTCCAGCACAGATTCTTGCTCGTGAGGCTCTGGGGCTCCATTTTACACTTGGGGGGGGGGGGCATGGGATGGGAGGGGCTGATCCTCAACCTGTCCTTCTACCGGGAATACCTTGAGATCTGACTAGGAGAACAATGGGCAGCACTGGGTTCTACTTTTGAAAAAGTGCAGACAAGAAATCATGAAATCTTCAGAAGAGAAGATGGAGATTGAAGGCCAATTCAGTCACAGTCTTAAGGAGGGATGAGCAAGACTGGGCAGGTTTCTAGGAGTTGCTGCTTCCTGGCCCCCCCATCCCCCCTCCAACACTGTCTCTGGGAAAGGTTGCTGGAACCAGAAAACACACATGCTTGGTTGATGAAAAGCCTGTTTATTCCTAGTACACTGGACACTTTGTTCAGGAATAGTTCATCCATTTGAAAATATTGCCCTTGTAATGGTGCCAAGGTCGTTGCCTGCTGGGGTTATCAGCAGAGTACGTGCCAACTCTGACTGGGGTATTTTAATAGGTGTATCATTTCCCTGCCAAAGTGACTACAGAACATTGCATTGCTAATTTGTATTCACTGCTCTCCCTGCATGCATTCTTAATATTCAGTTTTTGTTGGGACTTTAAGAGAAAAAAGAGAAAGAGATGAATAAATAGGTTAGGATACAATGAACTGCTTTAAAAAGGAATTTTAAGTGGTACTGAGTCATTTTGGAGTTCTCTGTACCCATTTGATAACAATAAACTTTGCAAAGCATTGGATAGTTTAAAAAAATTGTATTCATTCTTTTCCTTTGATGCTCAATTCAACCCTTAAAGGTAGGGCAGAGTGGTCCCCCTATTTTGGGTGAGAAAACTGAGATAAATAGAAATTAAATGTCAAACAAGGTCAAGGAATTAAATATGGTGGAATGAGCATTAGGGCCCAAGTCTCTTAATGCCTAGAGCAGATCATGTCCATCCCGTGGTGGTGAGAAGATATATGTGTGGGAGGTAAGCATGCCCCACAACGGGGCAACGGCATTGTGGGAAAATCTCCACCCAGGTGTTAGGAGACCGGAATTCCAGTGCCGGCTCCACAGAGCATAGGTCGGCTGTGTGACCTTGAGCAAACCCCACATAAGACAAATCTGATCACATCTGCTCACTCCCCTGGTTTACCCAGCCAACTTTTATTGCAATATATCCAATATAGAAATAAAAGGCAGACCCATTGAGTTTGTGAATGCCATGCTGCTGGAGACACATGATGGATGAGGTTTCTAGAAGATCTTGAGACTGGTTGCAACACTGGGATGAAACCTCTGAGGCAAATGGGCAGAACCAGACTCAGGTTTAACCATAATGGCGCCAGTGGCGGCATTGGCTATTGAGACACAGCTTCCTAACTCCTGGAAAGGATTTGGGAAAGCTAAAGTCACCATCTTGGGTTGGAGAATATTGATGAGCTTTGGTTGACTGGAGGCTTAATATGACCGGGGTCAACCAAGTTAGTGCAACCAGAGGCTCTACGACAGAGGTGTAGGGTCTAGAAGGACTCACCTTGAGTTTGCGTACCTAGCCATGTGAGCACTGGGCTCCAAAAGAACGCCCTCTAAGAGAATAATTGATGAATTGGAGGGGAATACTCCCCGGGGGGACTTGATGGTGGTCTTTGTGTAATTAAATGGTCAGGGAGATGAAAAAATGCAGAGTCCATGTGGAAAGCTGCAGGATCAGAGCTCAGCCAGTGAATGGAAAATGGAGGGATGTAGAGTTTAGCCGCAGAAGTGGGGGCGGGAGGCCTGATGAGGCCACGAGTGAGCTCCTTCCCATCAGATGTGCAGCCGCCTGACTTCCTGGCAGGGACTGGCGTGTGGCTCCCTACACCATGTGGGATTGGAGCTAAGGGAGATCACTTGGCTGACAGTAGCCATCTAGGAAATGAGAGACTGTGTATGACACAGGCGTAAATGCTCGGTGCAGGCTGCAGTGTTGGAGAGAGGGGCTGTGAGGCTGCCTGCGCCGGCCTTCGTCAGCCCACACTCTCCATTAGTCCCAGGTAAAGAGAGAAGTGTCCGTCTACACTCACTCTTCACTGGTCTTAGACTCAGTTGCTATGCTCTGCCCATTCCTCTGGACGTGCCTGGAGACAATAATGTTGCTTCGACAAGACTTTCGAGTGTGTTTTATTTCCATTTCACCACTGAGGGCGTTGAAGTTCCAAAAACTTGAGGGTGGGGAAGAAATTCAGAGGCAGGTCTTACAAGAGCTCACCCTAGAGTGTTGAGTCCATTCTAATCAAGTATGTTGGAAGCTTTGTGAACATGAATTTATTGGGGTGTCCTTTTTGTAAGGGAGTGATAGAAGTAAGGGTTGAGGTTTTTCTATTTCCTTTTTCTTTTTAGAGGCTTTGTTTGGTTACCTAATAGATCAACTGAACTAGTCTGGAGAAAAGAAATGTATCTTTCAAATGAACTATTTAGGTGCATGAGTAATAAACTGAAAGCTATTGTCAAAAAAGCTCACCTCTTGGGCGGAGAACCCCGTGGAAGTGATGCCCAAAGCTTCAGGGATGAAACCAGATAGGCTTCTGCCTGCAGTACCTTCCAGAGGGCATATTTGCATTTTGGCAGGAAAATACCAGTAGCACACACACCATGCTGTTTGTTCCTCATCACCCCACAGTTGGGTTTCATCTGGACTCCCTCCTACCCCTACCCCATCGACCCTCGCTCTAAGAATTGCTACTGCCCCTGGCCAAGGATGTACTTCTGAGCCAGGTTACATCCAAAGGCCCGGTCCCACCCTTGACCAGGGAGAACCCACCTACAAATGGGGCTGGACCAAGCAGAGACTGTCTCCTGGAAAATGGCGTTGGGCCTGGCCAGTCAGGTGGTCAGTGGCTGTCTGGAGCCGGGCATGAGATGGAGCCAGGGTTGAACCAGCCATTTCTGACCTGTCCCTTCAATCAAACAAAAACCTCCCACTCAGTTATAAGAGCTAAGAGAGAGATGTGGACATGGGTGCCTCCCTCCCTCCCCGCACTAACTGTGATTCCTTAGGATGGGATTGCTAAGAGTGAGCTTGTTTTCACTGAATTCCACCACGATAAGAACTAGGATGCTCTTGGAATTTATTAGACTCCTTGCCACGGGAAGTACATATTGGTGGTTTTGAGTCCAAACTGAGAATCATGAGCAGGTGTTATAACCTTGAACTGTGTTTGAGACATGCTGTTTTCTTAACCTTTGAGAGGTTAGGGGCCAGGGGCTGTGTTAGTGACTAATCTCGCAGAGCTCCCCAAAGGCTTCCTTTCAGGTTTTTTAAATGATAGGCATGCTTATAGGGCTGATGCTCATTATTTTGATTCAAGTGCTAATGCCTTTCTCTTGTTATTACTTTTGCAAAACATTAAAATTCATTCTGAGGTTGTTTTTTATAATTTTTAAGACAATGGTGTATCAACAAGAAATCGTGTTTGGCTGTGAGTAACAAAGACCTGAAAAACAGAGACATAAAAAGTGAGAGGCTTTATTTCTCGTGTTAAACAGAAACCTCCGGGTGGCATCCAGGGCTTGGTATGGTAGCTTCACGGCCCAGTTTCCTCCCATCTGCCATCCTTAGCATGTGGTGCCCATCCTCATGGACATCAGATGGCTACCGGAACGCGAGCCATCAGGGCCACATTGCAAATGGAAGAGGGTGAAGGGCCAAGAGCACAATGTGCACACCAGTTAGTTGGGTCCCACCCAATAGCTTCTACTTCTATCTCATTGGCTAGATTTAATTCCATGGTCATCTGGCAGGGGAGGCGGGAATATGGAAATACTAAGCCTGGCTCATGGCTGCTTCAGAAAAAATTAGAGTTCTATTAGCAAAAAAGAAGCGGGAGGGGGGTTGTCTAGCAGTCTGTGCTCTATGTCTAAAGAAACATTTCTGTAAGAAACGTTCTATGGGGGCGCCTGGGTGGCTCAGTCCATTGAGCATCTGCCTTTGGCTCAGTTCATGATCCCAGGGTCCTGGGATTGAGCCGTGCTTCTTGCTCCCTGCTCTGCGGGGAGCCTGCTTCTCCCTCCCCCTCTTCTGCTCCCCCTGCTTGTGCTCTCTCTCACTCTCTCTGTCAAATAAATACATAAAATGTTAAAAAAAGAAAAAAAGAAAGAAACAAACAAACAAACATCCCATGGGGTTAATATTTATCATCAAACCCTGTTAGAATGTCGTATGAACTTTTCATGTAACATTGTGGAATCCCTGGTAGGGTTTCCACGGCTGACTTACCATCACTTCAAGCTAAAGCCATACTTTGGGTTCTTAAACATCCCACCCAAACAGCTCTTGTCTGCCTGGTCCCAGACCCAAAGCCATAGTTCCCTCTTTCTTAGCCTTCATCCTTCATGTTCACCCACTCACAAATGTTATCTGCCTACCATCCAGAGCATCTCTGAAATCTATCTGTCCCTGTCCAGCCCAACCATCAGCCCAACCGGACATCCACTGGATCAGACACTGTGCTCGGCTCTGCATATGCAAAGATCATTAAGGCACTTGGTCATAGGACTTCAATTCTGGGTTATGCACCTACCCCAGTCCAAGAGCTAATCTTCCTGATTCTACTTCCACACCTGCCACTCCTTGTGCATACAACCCTGACTCAGACCCTTCCTTCCCTTCTTCCCACAAGATGTGGTCAAAATCTGTGTTTTTCAGATGCTCCCACAGCCTGCACCCATTGTAGTTATGAGTTATGGCTTCCCCTGGCCAAGTGGAGGGAGGGCAGATTCTAGGACGATCCCTGTGGAGCCACTTCCTGGCACTGTGACCTTCGGCAAAATCTCTGGCTGCCAGCGGTGTGCGGGAACAATGGAGCCGGGTAGCAAGGAACACTTGAGTGAATTTGTCAGAAATGGAATAGCAAGAAAATTTGAAAAAGCCTCCTGTTTTAAGAAGGTACTTGACTACCTTTGGATCAATTCAGAGCGGCTTCAATGACCCTTAAGAGGATTAGGCCAGAGGACTTGAGTGAAACTTTTGTGCTTTTGTTTGCTGGGGTGGAAACCCTTGACAAGTGTTACACACAAACAACAGTTAAGGTGGAACGAGAGCTTTTCAATGACCAATTGGGGGCCCATAATGCAATTCAGCATCTTTGAAGAGCTTTAGAATCTATAAACATTTTCAAAATATTTCATTTAACCTTCACAATCATTAAAACGCTTAAAAAATCTTGCATTTTAAGATGTCTCTATCAGAAGCATCACCAGCATCCTCAACAGCCGTTCAAACGGATGCCGTCTCCAGACCCGCCACCCTCTTCCTCTTTTGTACAAGTCTTTAGAGAGACCACCTGGAAGGAGGTAAAGCAAACATCCTTAGTCCTGTTTGCAGTTGTGGGCATTGAGACTTCGTGTGGTGAAGTGAGTTTTTTTGGAATTAGAGCTATAAGTGGCAGAGTTAGGGAAGCGAAAGCTGGGCATTTGACTCTTGTTCTGTTGAGGGGATAGTGAGAGAAAAGGAAATGGTGACAGCGAGGAAATAAGACCATGTCATCCTCCTGCTACTCCCATCTCAACTCTTGCTAAGATTTCAGAGTAAACAGGAGAAAGGGAACACGTGGGTAGGGACCTGCTAGTGTTGGAAGAGCCACGTGTGTGTCCTGGAGGATGGGTATAAAGCACGTGGCCGTGTGAAGGGAGTGTGGTCACAGACCCAGAAGCAGGATCATGGCAATGGCGTTAGAGGACCAAAGCAGGAAGACTGTGATCTTCCAAGTAACTTTAGGCAATGTGGAATTAGAGAGTGGACAACTGTTCTTTACCCCATTGTCCACCATCAGTTTGCTTTCTCCTGGCAACCACAGCTTACCTTCCTGCTTGGCAACTGCCACTAACTCCATTCTCAGTCTATGGATTTCTGGAGGAACTGAATCTAGCCCTAGCCTGGGAATCAGGGAACTGGCCTGGGCCTAGGTTAATTACTCTATCCAATTTCCCGAGGCAAAGCGATTGGTTTAGGAATGGGCAGTGACCCAATTAGAGCCAATGAGGTTTTCCACATTCCTTTTCTGCTGGGTGTGGACCTGAAAGGGTGTAGTTCAGGGAGTTGCTGACAGCCATCTTCTGGCCGTAAGCCTGTTTAAAAATGGCTTTACCATTCTGCATGAAGCCGAGCAGAGATGAAGACAAAATTGGATCCTGATAAACTTCATTTGCAATCTTGTATACAATGATATTCCTTCTGAAATTTTCAGTATGTAGAGCAAAAAAATGTTTTGTTTGTTTGTTTAACCCACTTAGGGTCATGTCGTCTCTCAACTGCAATCAGATGGGTCCTGTTTCATAAAGTAAGATTTTAACTTTACATAAACCGTCTACAGAGTAAATATTTGTCATATAGATTTCTTATAATGAAACAGCTTTCTTTTTAATGGAATTGTGTTAGGAAGGTTTGCAAAGGGCTTCTGCTTCTGGCTGTAAGGGAGTGGGTCCTAACAGACTACCTTCCTGTCAAGAACAACCTTAACAATTGTCCTTGAAAATACAGCTGTTTGACAGCATGGGGGAATGTTGAGGCAACCAGGATTAGAGGGGATTGGATCTCTGAGAGAATGAGGTACAATTCTAGATATAATTCTAATAATTATCGTTGGATGGTGGCACTCTTCCCTGAGTTAAGGAACATGGTAGGAAGCATGTTTTGGTGGAGGGGTAAAATAATGAATTAGGTTTGGAGCACATTGATTTTGAACTGCCATTAGGACCTCTTATTGGAGATGTAGGCCTATGGATGAAGAGAGAAATCGAAGCAGAGATACAGATCTGTGAGTTACCATGTATATGGGACATGCATATTATGTACCTCTCACATTCTCTTGCCACTACTGCCTGTTGGACCCTCAACCACTTGTTCTGCTCTAAATGGGGTCATCACCAGTTGACTGAATCTGCTTGCACTGAGGCAATTATTCCAGGCCCTCCTCTTTGGTCGCCACCACACAGTAATGCCAAATGACAACATATTATAGATTCTGGCTCCTCCCAACACTTCCAGACGTGGATGAAATGGCTCATCACAGCTCATGGGTCCTGGCATTCCAAACTGCCACCAAAGAGGCCAATGATATAATCTGAAAATGTGGGGGAGCTAACTCCCTATGGAGTAAAGGATGACCAAGTGCTAATAGGAAAACAGAGGAAATTCCTAAGTCCTATGAAATGATACAAGGTATTGTGTGTCCAGATAGCCTATTTGGAAATAGCCATGTGGTCAAACAGACATACTTGCTAATAACCTGTCATTGTGAAACAATGGCTAGTGTGGTGATGCATCATCTTGCGTTTGCTTCACATTCTTCCCTGCCTCACTTCTCAAATAAAGCATGAGTACTTAATCCTTGCCTCAGGCTCTGTTTTTGAAGAAATCTGAACAAAGCAGCTGATGGGTGGTAGTTGAAGCCAAGACTATTGATCAATAGGCAAATACGAAGAGAGGTGAGCCTCACAAAAGCCATAAAAAATATCATTAGGCAAAGGATGAGGGAAAAAGAGGAATCAGAGAAGAACACCAACACAGAAAAGCCAAAGACACAGGAGGAGTCCATCTTCAGGGGTGATAAGCTCTTTCTCATTGGATGCAATTAACAAAGTCGAAGGACACGGGTCATGGATATTGTACACGGTAGCAGGGAAATTGAGGACAAACTGCCCCATGCTTGTCTTGTGTATTTTTTAAAAAAAATCATTATATATCTTCTTTTCAGTTGTTTAACTTAATTCTTTTTGAGACAAAAAGTTACATTTGTCTCAAATAGATATTACTATAAGACCCCACCAGCTTGAGAATCCTTATTAAAGTAGATCATGTTAATAGTGTATTTTGATATCCCTAGAATCAACAGCCTCCATCAATCAAATGGCAAAGCCCTTCCCTCCCTTGTATGGTTCTAGGAACCCTCCAGCAAGAAGAGGAGGGGATCACACAAAATTCCTGCCACTGGCAGAGTCCCAGCCATTCCTCTGCTCTAGCTGGAAGCTTCCCTTTCCTTCACAGCCGTTGTTTTCATCCTTTTGGTTGGTCTGTTGGTGCCCCCTGCTCCATCTGCCTCCATGCCTTGCTAACCCTTCCCTATCTATCAATGTGGGTGTCGGCCACTAGCACCTGGAAGACCCCCAGCACCAGCTGCCTGCAGATGTCCAGTACTCTAGCATAGCTACACTCAGTCTACCTGTCATACTGCAGAGATTGGTACATGGTCAGTGCTTGATAAATGCCCATTAAATGAAGTATTGAGTGGGAGAAACAAAGTAATAATGGATGGGAAGTCGGTGTGGGTACAGCAAGAGCAGCAGTCATGGAATCACAGAGAAAAAAAAACACCGCATCTATCTAGAGTAAATTTTAGCAAAAGATACACAATCCTTATGTCAAGGAAGAAAGAAGCCTGGCAAGTTTGAGGAAAAAGTTAATGAAGGTGAAGCTAGGGAGGCTGTGAAACCAGCCCAACACATGGAAAACTAAACAGGAGGCAGGTTATATATTTTCGTGTGATGACTCTGGCCTTTTACCTTGTGTAACTCCATTTAAAATTTATATCCTTGTGTTTTGTAGATATTTGGGGAATGGAAATAATCTTAGATGTGTTATTTGTGGATAACCAATATATTTCACTTTTTTCAATTTTGGTGTTTTTGCTTACAAAGTGCCACAAAACTACTACTACAGTTTGGTTACCTATCCTGACAGTTAAGGTTAATAAACAACTCTGTGAATTTGTGTGTATGGGTGTGATTGTGTGTGATGGTGTATGAGAGAGAGACAGAGAGAGAGAGAGAGCCCAGTGATAACCAGTGCCAATATGGTGAATTTAAAACATGTCTGAAAATTCTTCGAGGCTCGTCCCTTTGAGAGTTAGGGTGACTATCCCCTCCCCTTGAATCTGGGCCTTTGTGACTGGGTGATCGACTTTAGTGACTGACTGGCCAATAGAGGAAAGCCAAAATTACACTCTGTGTCTTCTGGTGCTAGGTCATAAAAGGCAGTGCAGCTTCTGCCTGGTTCCCTTGGGATTCTTGCCTTTGGAGCCCGGAGCTGCCATTAGGAAGCCCAAGGTCATCAAGCTGTGAGGAAGTCCCAGCCGCACTGAGAGCCCAGGTGTAGGTGTTCTGGCTAACAGGCCCAACTGAGGCCCCACGAGACACGTGAATGAAGATGCCTCTAGATGATTTCTATCCCTAGTTGCTGAGTTGCTTCACCTCTAAGTCTTTCCAGCTGAGACCATAGACATTTTGAGGTGGAACCAAGCTGGTCCTGCCTGGCCTTTTCCGAATTCCTGACCCACACGATCTTTACTACAATGATTGTCTTTTACTACTGAATTTTGGAATAGTCTGTTACACAAAAGTAGATATTTAAACAGTCATAGAATCTTTTTTTAAAGATTTTTTTTGAATTTATTTATTTGACAGAGAGAGACAGCCAGCGAGAGAGGGAACACAAGCAGGGGGAGTGGGAGAGGAAGAAGCAGGCTCCCACCGGAGGAGCCTGACATGGGGCTCGATCCCAGAACGCCAGGATCACGCTCTGAGCCGAAGGCAGACAGACGCTTAACGACTGAGCCACCCAGGGGCCCCTAAACAGTCATAGAATTTTTATCATAACATAATTTTCAGTAACTATGCTTACCGTGAACAAACAGTTGCTTTTATGTTTCAAATACCCATCTCCTTAGTCTCTAATAGTTTTTAAATAAAATGATGTCAATTTCAGTGGCTTCTCAAATGGAAATCTCCTAAATACAATATTCCTTCCAGGGCCTCCACCCCTAATAGCCAAATATGTGTACATTTGTATTGTATTGTTTATATAAACATTACTCCTGAGACTGAAGTAGGAGCACACACATAACATATTCATACCCAATTTTTAAGTAAGTCTTCTGCATTTTGATTTAGGCTCAAAGGGTGTCTATTATGGTCTAGTGTGATGCCCGTGGTGAGGGAGGCTAACATGCTAGTTCCTGTGGAGGCAGAACAGAAATAGCTCGGAAATGAATATAGGGGAGATGGTGTTGAAGGCAAGGGACAGAAGGCAGGGAAGAAAACAGCTTAATGGTTAGAAATGGCCAGGCTAAACTAGATATTAGAGTAAAATGCCCCAGTGGAATATGGATATGTGTATATATATGAAACACACGTGCCTTTAGAAACTTGAAAACAAAGACAGGTAAAATCATACAAAACAACGACAACAGAAAAATGGGACTGACATCCCAAAAATCGAACAAGATTTAATTTAAGGCAAACAGCATTAAATTCAGCACTAAATTAACTGTTAAAACAGAACATGCTGTCTTAGAATGATAAAGGCGTAAATCACAATAGACATCTAACAATTATAAATATGTACTTAATGATATCAACACCTTCATGAAGCAAAGGCTACAGAACGTAAAGAGAATAGAAAGAAAAATATTAATGGTAGGAGATTTTAATATTTTGTATCTGAGCCCAGGCAAGTGCATAAAAATAAAAATAGTAAAGTCCTAAACAACATAATTAATAAGATAGAGCTCATGAATTATATTCAAACACTGTATTAGAGAATACATCTTCTTTAAAGTAAAAGTACTCATACAATAGTCACAAAAATGTGACTTTATATTAAGTTGAAACAATATTTGATTTACTTGACAAATATAGAAATAGTGCAGGTCAAATTCTTTAACACTGTTTCAATAAAACTAGAAATATTTATAAATCTGAAAACCTTATCATTTGGAGAGTTTAAACTCTCCATTAACTCTTTGATCAAGGAGGAAATTAAAGCATAGGAAATCTATTAAGTAATAATAATACATATATTACATGTCAGAATTATGGGATGTAGCTTGATCAGTGAACTTCAGAAAGAAATTCAAAGTTCTAAATATTTATATCAATAAACAAGAAAGAATAAAAATAAATTAGAGATCCAGTTCTAGAAGTTAGTAAAAGAACAGTAAAACCAAGGCAAGCAGATGGAATGAATACTAAAGATCAAAGCTTAACTTATTATATTAAAAAACAGAAAAATTGTAACACCAGTGAATAAAGCAAATCAAGAACTGTTTCTTCAGTGGAAAAACACAAAATATATATAGATGTTAGGTAATCTAATCAGGAAAGGGGGGTGAAAACACAAATTCACAATATTTTTTAAATAAAATTGAATCAAAAATGGCTGATTTGCTTAACTCTACGCAAATAAAATGAATAAATGGATGTTTTCCTAGGAAATATAAATTGCCAGAATTGGTCAGAGAAGAAAGAAAATCTAAACAAACCACTTAACATGAAGGATTACAAAATTATTAATGAACTAACCCACAAAGAGCAACAGGCCTATGTAGTTTCTTAGGCAAGTTCTATGAAGTTTTTAAGGAACTAGTAACTTCAATGCAAGCTAAACTGTTTCAGAAAAAAAGGAGAATCAAAGGTGCATATTCTTTTTAATGAAACCAGTGTAACATTGATATTAAAACTCAATAAGAATGATCCCCCCAAATCAATAAAATCATAGTACAATCTTACCTATGAATATTGCCATAAAAATTCAGAATAAAAGAAATAATTCTATTTAAGCCAGGAAATAGATAAAAATAAGTATTGCTATCATTATTATTTCACAATGTATTGGAAACACTGCCAACATGAATGAGATGAAATAAATTGGGGGTATAAAAATGTGAAAATAGGAGGTAAATTTATCACTTTGAAGGTAATAGAGTTTACCTGAAGAATCCAAGAAATTCAACTAAAAATCTATTAAAAGTAATAAATTTGGGGCACCTGTGTGGCTCAGTTGGTCAAGTGTCTGGCTTCAGCTCACGTCATGATCTCAGCGTTCTGGGATCAAGCCCCACATCGGGCTCCCCACTGAGCATGGAGTCTGCTTGTCCCTCTGCCCTTCCCCCTGCTCATGCTCTCTCTCTCAAATAAATAAATAAAATCTTAAAAAAAAAATAAGAAATTTTATTTAGAAAGTTTGGTACAACATTAACATTAGGAAATTAGTAATCAGGGTGCCTGGGTGGCGCAGTCAATTAAGAGTTTGCCTTCTGCTGGGGTCATGATCCTGGAGTTCTGGGATCGAGCCCCACATTGGGCTCCCTGCTCAGCAGGGAGTCTGCTTCTCCCTCTGCCCCTCGCCCCGCTTGTATATTCTCTCTCTCTCACTTTCTCTGTCTCTCTCTCAAATAAATAAATAAAATATATTTTTTAAAAAAAGGATATTAATAATCTAATTATATGGAAATAATAACCAGTTAAAAATGTGATGAAAAAAAGACCTCATGTACAATAGAAACAAAAACATAAATTGGGATAAATTTTAAAGGAAATTGTGCAAGAACTATATAGAAAAAACTTCCAAATGCAAATGAAGACCTTAAAAGAATGGAAAGAGTATTATGTTCTTGGGTAGGAATATTCCACATCATAGAGATGTAAATTCTTTCTGAGTTAATCTCTAAGTGCCAAACAATGACTATAAAAATACTATCAGAATATTCTTTTAGAATTACATAAGCTGATTACATAGTTTATCTGAAAAAATAATTAGTAACCAGAAAAAAAATCTAAAAAAGAATAGATATAATAGGTGTATTGGTTTTCTATTGCTGTATAACAAATTACCACAAATTTAGTGGCTTAAAATAACACCTACTTATTAGTTCATAGCTCTGTAGGTCAGAAGTCCAGGCATGGCATAACAGGGTTCTCAGCTCAGGGTCTAGCGAGACTAAAATTCAGGTGTCCACCAGGTTGCATTCCTTTCTAGAGGATGGACTGAGAAAGAATCTGCTTCCAATTTCTTTCTGATTGTTGTCCAATTTTATTTCCTTGTGATTATAAGATTGGGGACTGCATTTCCTCACTGGTTGTCGCCCAGGAGCTTTTAGCTTCTAGAAGTCTCCCATATTACTGACCACAGATCCCCCTCCATCTTCAAAGCCAGAAATGGGAAATCTCCCTGATATTGATTTCCTTCATGTTCTGAATCTGTTTCCAGAAAGAGTCCAGTCTCTCTTAAGGTTTCACCTAATTAGGCCAGGCCCACCCAGGATAAGCTTCCTTGCTTAAACTTAACTATGCCCAATAATATAACTTAATCATGGGGGTGACTACCCTATAATTCACAAATCCTAGGGATTATAAAGGATATATATATACCAGGGAGCAGGAATCTTGGGAGTCAACTTAGAATTCTTCCTTAGAATATCCCCCCTTGGAATCATAGGGAACAAGGAATCTATAATAGTTAAAGCAGTGTGATACTAGTGAATAAATAGGTCAATATTGATTGATCAATGAATAGATCTGGGCTGAAAGTCCAGGAATAAACCCTAAAACATGAATGCATAGAATATGAGAAAGATGATTTTCAAATAATTGATGAAAATAATCAATTATTCTATAAGTGGTATTGGAACAAACTGGTAGCCAGCCAGAAAAAGTAGATTAGGATCCTATCTTAGCTATATAAAGTCATGCTAACTGCTATAACAAACCCCAACTTCTCAGTAATTTAACACCATTAAGGTGTGTTCTCATTTACATAAAATACAATTGGGTGTTACTATTGTACAGTTTTCCACGTGGCCATTCAGGGACCCAAGCTCTATTCGTGTGGATTTTCTCTGGAGCTGTGTTGTCCAATATGGTGACCACAATCCTCAAACGACTGTTGAGCACTTGGAATGTGGCCAATGTAAAGTGAGATGTGCAGTAAGTATAAAATGCACATCAGATTTCAAAGACATAGTATGAAAAAAATATAAAAATCCGTCTCATAGTGATTGTTCAACTGATAGTATTTTAGATACGTATTGGGTTAAATAAATATATTATTACCATTAATTTTACTGGTTTTTGTTTACTTAATGTGGTACTAAGAAAATGTAAAATGACAAATATGTCTCACTTTTATTATCTCACATTTATTTCTATTGGACACCACCGCTCTAGATCTTCTAGCCCTTCTAGTCTTCTCCAGGGCGAATCGACACGGCAGATAGGGAAAGAGAGAGGATGAGGGGGTCACTTTACCTCCCCTCATGTCCCATGTCCACACCTAACTTCAAGAGAAGAAGAAAAGTGTTGTCTAGCTTCGTAGCCAAGAAGGGGAAATAGATTTGGTTTTAACTAGTTAGCCTCTTACACAAATCCCTAACCCACACCTTATACCAACGTTAATTGTGATGAAAGAGTAAAATGTTTAAAAGGAAAGAAGGGAGGGAAGGAGGGAGAGAGGAAGGGAAGAAGAAGAAGAAGAAGGAAACATAGATGAATTTTAAAAAATATTTTAAAAATAAGTTGCAGAAATATTTGTGGACTTATTTTTTAAAAATCTCAGAGTGAAGACAGCCTTTCTAAGTATGACTCAAAATGTAGACGTCTTAAAAAGAAAAGAATGATAAATTTAATTTTAAAATAAAAAAATTCTCAGCCAAACAAAACACCATCAACAAAGTAAAGACCAGTCAAATTCTAACTAGGAAAAATCTAGCACATTGAAATCTCAACCAAAGTGTAAATTTCCTAAAGTGTAAAGAGCACTGACAAATCAATTTTAGGAGAGCAAAAACACTCAATAGAATAATGAGCAAGGAATGGGAAAAACAGAGTCCACAGAAAAGGAATAAAATGGTTCTTAAAGATACGAAGAGATTCTTGACTTTGCTTACAATAAGAAAAGCAGAACTAATATATTTCACCTGTCAGACTGGCAAAGAGGAAAAGACTGATAAGGTATCCTGTTGGCAAGGGTGTGAAGCCATGCTGGTGAAGGTATAGTTTGGCCTAAGCTCTATGGAGAGCAATTCAGCAGGAAAATTTAGCATATCCTTATCCTTAGAACCAGTAAATCCACTTCTGGACTTTTTCTATAGGAATTTATGTACAAACATACTTGTACATAAATGAAAAGACAAACTACAACAGTACAATAATATGGCAAAAGATTGGAAATACTTAAATGTTCATTAATGTGGAAACAGGGAAATATGATAAAGCCATAAAAGGAATGAGGTGCAATGTATAGTATTATATATGGAGCACTCGTCAAGATAGACTCTCAGGTGACTAAGGCAATGTAACAATAGTGTATCTATAGGATGGAAAAGTAGAACAGAGATTGACTTCTGGGAGTGGAATGGGAATTTCGAAGATAATTAGGTGGCTGGAGGAAATGGATATGGGAGTGACTTTCCTTTTATAACACACGCTCCTTGTAAACGTTGTGCTGTTTGAATTTTGTTGAGTGTGTATGGATTGCCCATTCAAATAAGTAAATAACACACGTTTTGGAAGCAAATGCATTATTTGGGTCCTCTGAGAAGCAAACCCCAAATGAGATAAGACACTCACGTGATTTACTGGGGAAAATGAGGAGGTGGTCCGAGGTGGCAGGGAGAGCCCTCAGATGAAGGTCTGACCCCTGAGAAGAAGCAAGGGAAGGAAGGAAGGAAGTTCTGGCAAGGCCAATGGGAGTCCTTGAGCTAAAATGCCAGTCAGAAGAGTCCCACCTCATGCAGGAATGAGTGTGCCTTAGTCTCTCTGCTGCACTGGGTCATTGGCTGGGAGCCCCTGGAAAAGCAGCCTCAGAGCTGTTGGTGGCTTCAGAGCCCAGCACCTGAGGCTCTTGATCCCATGCTCCCCACCGCAGATCAGCCGGCCACAGCAGTTTGGAAATCTGTTCCGACCATCCCTACTCTAGTTCTGCCAGTACTTCTCTTAGATGATCAATTACTTTGATTTTATAGTTGTTGTGACTTGGGCTTTTCTGGTTTTGAATGCTTTTTTCTTTAATCATTCACTCATTCATTTATTCATTCATTCATTCTTTCTTTCTTTCATCCACCCATCCAACCAATATTTTATTAAGTACTTACTATATACTATGCATTTTGCTAAGTGCCAGGGACACAAAGCTGAGCAAAACAGACGTGGGTTCCAGACTCGTGGACCTTATGGTCTGCTGAGCAGGCTGACACAAATCACATGATCAGACGGCATGTCATTTCAAACTCTAGTAAGTGCGTACAGAAGTGTTGCAAGGCATGCGGGCATCTAACGCCACTCTGGGAGGTTGGAGAAAGTTCCCCAAAAGACGTGAAACACTGGAAATGTACCCTCATTCAGAAAACAGAGAGAAGACAGAAGAATTTAAAGAACAAAACTAAAATCACCTGGAATTCTAAAACCCAGGGATAACCTCAACTAGTAATTTTCTTCATTTTAAAAAACGTCATCGTCTAATAATACAGCCCTGTCCAAAAGAAATTGAACAAATTGAACAAATTTAAAATTAATTTTAATTAATGTTTAATTTTAACTGTTCTAGTAGCCACGTTAAAAAAAAAAGTAAAATGTTTAATTTTAAATGTTCTAGTAGCCACGTTAAAAAAAAAAGTAAAAAGAAACTGGTGAGATTAACAATAGAATTGATTTAGCCTTATGTGTCTAAAATATTGTCGTTCATTATGTAATCAATAAAAAATCATTAATGAGGTAGTTTACATCATTTTTTCATACTAAGTCTTTGAAATCCAACATGTAGTTTCCACTTACAGCATCTCTAACTTTGGACTAGCCAAATTTCAAGTGCTCAATAGCTACATGTGGCCGGTGGCGATCATATTAGATACAACAGGTTATATACACACATATACAGGTACGTAAATATGTATATATGTAACATCACATTGAGATCTTGACATATATAGTTTTATGTCTTATTTTTCAGTTAACACTATATCATGTGCATTTTCCCTTGACCTTTTTAAAAATCATCTTAACGCTCCGCAGCAGACCATCACACAGATCGACCATTATTTGTGGAACGATTTCCATAGTGTTGGATGTTTAGGTATCTTCAACTTTTCAGTGTTATAAATCGTGCTGGTTGCAATGAACGTAATGATAAACATAACTCATTTGCCTCACAGCTTGTTTCCTTACAAGACGTTCTTATTGGCATTACTGGATCAAAGTGAAGAAAGATTTTTCAGGCTCCTGAGACGTTTTATCAAATTACTTTGAGAAAGGCTGTCCTCGTTGCACTGCCAGCAGCCGTGAGAATATGTGTCTCACTGTGACTCTGGCAACAATGAGCACTGTAATTTCTTCTAAATTTGTTAATTTGATTTGCCAAATTTGGCATTTCCTTATTTTCACAGACAAGTCTTTGAATTTCAGAGGGGCTGAACATTCTTTGTCTTTCTCTTCATTAGCTAATTCATTTCTAGTTTTAAATTACTAATTTTCTTCTGTTAAAAGTGAATTAGTGGTGCCTCTTACATTGAATAGGGAAGGATTAGGCCTGACGTTTGTGTTTATTTTTATAAGCTAACGTAGTTTGACTGCAAATTCCACCAACAATTGTTGAGCCCTTTGAACTGGGCAACATTGGGCTGGGTATTAGAGGAGATACACGGACACGTGGTCGACCCTCTCCAGGAGCTTAAGATTGTGAAGGAGAAAGGCAGGCCACATGTGCAGCCTGGTGACTGTGTACCCAGGACCCACGAGAGCACAGAATGGGGCTGGGTCACTTATTGCAGAAGGATCGGGCTTCAGGCAGAAAGTGAAATTTGAGACAGGCCTTGAGGAATAAGGAGGATCTCTGGGCAAGTGGAGTAGGGTAAGAGGGCCCAGCAGACACATGGAAGTGTGGAAATGCTCCTGGTATTTCAAGAATAACTGGGACGAGTCCGGTGAAAGGTCAGTGGTAGGAGATGAAGTAGGAAGGCTGCTGAGCTTGTGTTCCAGAAGAATTTAAATACCCTGCTAAGGCTTCATTCTATAGATTTTGAGGATTGGAGGTGCTTGTAAGCAGTTCTTTTTCCACATGAGAGAGAAAATCTGAATTCACAGAGCTCTTGAAGGGAAAGGGTCTAAAGAGAGGAAAGATCCTATGTTCTCAGATCTTCCGCATTCATTCCCCATGTTGATACGTACCCCTGAGGTCAACGGAAGATGCAGAATGGTGAATCATCACGGAAGGATCATGGACTAAGGTCTGATCCAGATAGAAGAAATTAACCCGGAATCCCATTGCTGTTATTGTTGTTTTACAACATTTTCATCCATGGTATCTTTGCAATGTTGGTTTCAGCAAGTGATTTCCTGTGTCATAAATGAACATAGCCACTGAGACAATGGACCTTCCTGATACAGTCTATCTCATAAATAACCAGATCTTCCCATCTCAGAAATTTTCAACGAGGGTTGAGAATGCAGTGACCTCAGCTCCCTTGTGGGTATGTGCCCAGAGGGCAGCACTCCTGACTGGCTGCCCCCTCACAGGCTTCTAGTCACCAGGCCCATCCTCACACCCCAGCTGGGCTGCACGGACTGTCTCACCTGCAGTCAGCTGAGCAAGAAGAGATCGCTTTGGTTCCTCAGAACCACACCCGCTGAGTCCAGGTGCATGCCACGGACTGGCCAAGCAGCCAAGACAGTATTGGAAGACTCCTGGCGCTGGCAGAGGCTTCCCTGTCATGGCCGCTACTCAGTCAGGTTCCAGCTTGACCCAGGTTTCTGCCAGGACACTTCTAGTGCTTCTTCCACTCCCTGCATTCTTTCCATCTTGACCTCCACCTCAACCATCTCCACCTCCACTACCCCTCTATGTCTACCCCCACTACCTTCACCTCCTCCACCAGACCCTCCACCTTTACCACCATTGACAGCCCACCTACCCCAGCTCTAGTCCTCTGGAGGAACATGCCCCCCTCCCCCCCCCCCTTTAGAATAGGCTGACCACTGACTATCTCTGACTCAGGAATGCTTTCTGTAACGCTTGGGACTTCCTGTATCTTCATTCCTCCAAACCTAACCAACCGTTTCTTAGTCCTACCCACCTCTCAGGCATCTAGGTTTCTCATCTGGGGAGGGGAAGCACCTAGAAGCAGGGAAAGCCCCTTTCCAAGGAAGTCCTTTCCTCAGCAATGTCTTCTTCAGAACCCAGATTAAAAACATACTCTGTTTGCTAATTCAAGTGGAATACGCAAAACCCACCCCAGCACTAAGTTCTGCGTTGTGGTTGAGGCGGGTTTTACAAATGCTAATGAAACACTCCATTTGGCCTCTTAGACAAGCAGGATCCTTAGGCGATTTGACACTTGCTAATGCTTGAAACTCCCTTTGGCTCCTTAAACAGTGGGTGGCAGACCAGAGGGGTGGGCTGAGGAGAAGCCCATTGGGCGGGCTCTCCTAAAAGAGCCTGGGGCAGGGTTTGTGTGTCTGCTGCCTTCTGTTCTCTGGTGTAGAGTGAGTGGGTAGAAGGAAGGTGAGAAGGTGGTACTCTTTTCTTGATCTCTCATTTCCCTCGGACTTCCTATCTAGAATTCTCTGCGTAAGAGGGGTGGGAGGATTCCTACACACACACACACACACACACACACACACTCCTCATCTCTGCCTGTGACTACTCTCTCTCTTGTCAGAGAGGCTCTGTGAGGGGCTAGGCGAGGGCTCAGGCATATTTGGGGAAAATGCCTGATCACACCCCATCCCAAAGATGAATCCCAAATCTGTGGGTGTGTGTTGGCGGAGAGGTGAGGGGCAAGACAAAACAGGGAGGATAAAGACTTGCATTAGCACGATTGCTTTTTTAAAAAAATTATGACAATTCCAGAAGGCTTTATTTTCTGTTTAGAGTGAAAGACACCCCTTCTTGCCACTTACAGAGCAATTCTGCCAGAGGGCTTCCCTGCAATTCCAAAACAGTCGCAAAGAGGGGGGCATGATCAGGCCCTTCTGACTTTGGCTGGTTCCAGACGAAGTTTCTGTTGTCACTGATGCACTCCCTTACTCTGGGCTCTACCCGCTGGGGGGAGGAGGGGAAGCTGGTCGGGGGCACGTTAAAGATTAGGAAACCGGAAGAAAAGAGCAAAGGAAACCTAGACAGCAGTCCGCCCTTCTGAGGTTCGCGGTCCAGGAACGATGATGGGAGACTGCCACCTATGGGCCAGGTTCCAGGGGAGCCCGCGCGTGGGGTTTGGCTGGCCGCGATCTCCCCATAGATGGGGGTCTTCGAGGCACGGTTAGTCACAGCACCCTCTGCCTGCAGACAAAAATGCTCCTTCGGGACAACTGCGCATTTTCCTGAGTGAAAGAACGCTCTTTTCCTGCAAGGGCATCAACTAGTGAGCTGAGCTCTGCGAATAAAGAAAATAATGTAACAGACACCCCTGGACCCAGCAACAAATTAAACAGATGTTCACATCATTTGGCTGCCAGGGGCCACAGCGGAGGCCCCTCCCGCACACCACCTACAATTTTATGGCTGCTTAATAAAAATGAATCAGGGTCATGATTCAGAGATCCACATCAGCTTGCGGTGCCATCCTGGTAGACGAGCAACAGGACAAATAACAACCGGGCAAACATCAAAGACATTACAGAACATGCCTGTGAGAGCCCGGACGGCCGGGAGAGTGAAATCAGGCACAAAGGGGAAAAATAAAATCAAGTAAAATAGAGCTAGAGAGGGGCCTCACAGAACAGTAATGGTAATGGGCTAAGAGCTGAAGGGTGTAATTGAATCAACTCTGCTCCCAAAGTGAAAAAGAAAAGAAAATTCACAGGATTTGAGCTTGTGTGAGAGGAGGGATCTGTTGTGTTGTAGTGGTTTCAATGGCATCATACAATTGTCTTTGAGATTTGAGACCTATGTGTTCGTGAGTAGTAAATGCTATTATTCCCATCGTGTTCCATTATAAAATCAGGTGTGCCCCACAATAGCTACACGACGCTGCATTTTGAGTGATTCAGCAAGCCCAGTTCCTGTTGCAGAGAAGGGCGTGGTGTAGGTGCGTGTGTGTGTTTCTTTGTACGTGCGAGTTTGTGTACTTCTGTGCATGTGTATGTAAATGTTTGTGTGACTGTGAAAGTGTGTGTGTGCACATCTTGAATGGAGGAACTGAGGAAGGATCACAGTTCTGTAACTCCAGGCCGAAGGGAGTTTAAAGGCCCTCTGCCCGGGGTTGCAGCTCCTAGAGGAAAGCTAAGCCCCCCCAGGGAAGCAGCGACCCCTGAAAGGCACAAGGACAGGCCCTGGATGTGGGTCAAAGGCAGAGCGAATCTATAGAATCTTCTACAGAAGTCAGCAGGTAAAACTTGGGGTGTCGGGCTGTACCTCTGCTGGATGCCTAAGGAAACACAACAAGGGGATTTCTCAGTGCAAACCAGGCTGGGTGCTAGAGACAATCCAGAATCTGCAGGAGAAGACGGGACCTAGGCCAGAGCTGTTCTGTTAGCCCTGCTGCTGGAGGCTTGTTCTGTTTGATTCCTTAGTGAAGAGTGAGGAGGAACTAGCCATTGATTCTAGAATCCACCCAACGTCCTAGGGTTCTTCGTACAGAAGCACACCAGTAGTGCTCGTTAGTGGCTCGGTTCTCAAAAAATCCTCTTATGTTTTACGTGTGAGTTCAAGGGCCTTCAGGACACCTGGACGAGGAGAGGCTCCTCTCTCTCTCCACCTCAGAGGTGTGAATAATAACCAGTAAGATTTTGGTATCTTTGATGTATTTGTAAATAATATGTCCAATTGTTTCATTTATTTTAAATTTTATATAGATGAGGGGTACCTTGGTGGCTCAGACTGTTAAGCACTGCCTTCAGCTCACATCGAGCCCCACGTTGGGCTCCCTGCTCCGCGGGGAACCTCCATCTCCCTCTCCCTCTGCTCGTGCGCTCTCTCTCCCTCTCTCTCTGTCAAATCAATAAATAAAATCTTTTTAAAAATTTATATGAATGATATCACATATAAATATTTACTTTGCATCTTTTTAGCTTATCATTATATGTTTTGGATTTATCCACGTAGATGGCAGAGAGGTAGTTCACTTATTTAGCTAATGCGCATATGGCATTGTATAAATAATGCACATTTTATCCCCCCATTTTACCCCTGAAGGTCAGGTAGCTTGTCTCCACTTCTCAGCTATTGCATGGAGTGCCAAAAAGAATGTTCTTTTGTTTGTATCTCCTTGAGCCCATGTATCTCTCAGGAGCTTCTAGATACATAAAAATGGAGCTGTTCGTAGGTTATACATTAACTTTACCAGCTATTGCCAGATTGCTCTCTGCAGTAGTTATATAATTTTACACTCCCACTAGCAACAGATGAAAGTTTTTATTTCTCTGTTCTCACCAACTGGTATTGTTGGTAATGTCAGCATTAAACATTTTTTTTCCACTCTAATAGTTGTGACATAATATCTATTTGTTTTAATGTGCCTCTCCTTGACTGCTAGTGAAGTCGAGCATATTTTCATGGTCTCTTGACCCTTAAATGTTCTCCTCTGCTAATTGCTTCTTCATATCCTTTGCTTTTTTGGTGTTTTGTTATTTCTCTTCTTCTTATTTTTAGGAATTTACTATACATTTTGGATACTTATCTTCCCTTGGAAATGTAGGTTGCAGATATATTTTCTTTTTTTTTTTTTTAAAGATTTTATTTATTTATTTGACAGAGATAGAGACAGCCAGCGAGAGAGGGAACACAAGCAGGGCGAGTGGGAGAGGAAGAAGCAGGCTCATAGCGGAGGAGCCTGATGTGGGGCTCGATCCCACAATGCCGGGATCACGCCCTGAGCCAAAGGCAGACGCTTAACCGCTGTGCCAGCCAGGCGCCCCTGCAGATATATTTTCTAAGTGCTTGTCTTTTTACTTTGTTATTGTTATTTGTCATGGAGAAGTTTTTAAAAATTGCGTAGTTCAATTTATCACTTCTCCATGATTTTTGCTGCTTTGCCTTTCTAGGATGTCATATATATTTTCCTATATGTTTACAACTTTCCCTTAACATATCTGAAATTTATTTTTGCTCATGCTGTGCGGTGTGAATATAATTTTTCCCCTTGAGAATATTGTTAGCAAGTAGTCCCAGTGCCATTTATGAAATAGTCATCCTTTCCCTACTGATCTGTAACTTCCCCTCTGTCACATTTGAAGTTCCTATGTATATGATAATGTTTCTAGGTTTTACAGAAAATCTGTCCCATTGTTCTGTTTACTCGGATACTGATACTAGAGTATTTTAATTACTATTAATTTATGATGAGTCTTGAGATTTGTTAGGGTGAGTCCTTTCTCTGTTTCAGATTTGTTTTGGCTATTCCTGGGCCTTTACTGCTAGAGCTGCATGAACTTTATGATCTGCTTATCCAGGTCAGCAAAGAAAAAAAAAACTCCCCAGAGATTTTTAATAGAATTTATTAAATGGATAGTGTAAATCTAGGAGAACACTTACTGTGAATCCCTTGTCTTCCCAGATACGAACATATCACTCCATTTACTCAGGTTATCCTTTATGTCTCTCCATAAGCTTTTAGAGTTTTCTTCATGAAAGTCATCGCGTCTTTTGTTCGATTTACATCTAGGTACCGTAGAGCTCTTTTACAGTGTTGAAATCTTTTGACTTCAGCCTTACTCTTGAATTTAACCGTGTATAGAATTCTAAGTTGGCAGTTATTTTCTCTCTCGACATTCTGAATATAATTTGTCTTAAAGAACTAAGAATAGAAGGACAACTCCTTAACCTGAAGAAGAGTATCTGCCAAAACCATGAACAAATATTATTCTTTTTTTTTTTCAATTTCAAGTTTTTATTTAAATTCTAGTTAGTTAGCAGATACGGTACAATTGGTTTCAGGTGTAGAGTTTAGTGATTCATCACTTTGTACAACACCCAGTGCTCATCAGAAGCGCCTCCTTAATACCCATCACCCATTCAGCCCATCCCTCAACAAATACTATTCTTTTAAAAAAAAATATTTATTCATTTGTCAGAGGGAGAGAGTGCGCGCGCACAGGCAGGGGGTGCAGCAGGCAGAGGGAGAAGCAGGCTCTCCACTGAGCAAGGAGCCAGACACAAGACTCAATCCCGGGACGCTGGGATCATGACCTGAGCCGGAGGCAGACGCTTAGCCAACTGAGCCACCCAGGCATCCCATCAACAAATATGATTCTTAATGGTGAAATGCTTAGAGCATCCCATTTAAAGTTACAAACAAGACAAGGAAAAATATTCAAATGCAATTTCATCCTAATTACCAGGAGCAGACAGCAAATGTAATTAAAGAAAACGCTATGTACAGCTAGATTTATTTAAATCTGAGCCTCAGTCTTTTACCTGGTGTATTTCATCCATTTACATTTTTGTGATTACATAATGTGATGGACTTATTCTTTTATTGTGTGCTTTCTGTTCACCCTGTTGTTCTTTTTCTCCTTTTCTGCTATAGAACTGATCAATTTTTTTTCCTTCAAGTGATTCTATTGCTATTTTTTCCTATTTACTTTTAAATTTAGCGAGCATACTGTTCTACAATCTTGTAGGTTGATCAGTAGCCCTTGCTCTCCTTTCAAACAAAATAAGAATCTTGGGATGCTTTATCTCTAATTCTTCTGCTGTTTTCACTTGTGATTATTGTTGCAGCACTTTAGTTCCATCATTTTTTATAACTTCTGTGAGTGCTTTGGCTACTATATGATACATTCAATGCTTGTTTAAATTTGACTGTATACTTTTCAAATTATTTACCCTCTGTTGCTTTTTAAAAAACACCTTTAATTAGATATATAGTCAACTCTCGAACAACACAGGGGTTAGGAACACTAACCCCCCGCACCGTCAAAAATCCATGTGTAATTTTTGACTGTCCAAAACTTAACTACTAATAGCCTGCTGTTGACTAGAAGCCTTACCAATAACATAAACAGTCAATTAACATCTATTTTGTATGTTATATGTGTTATATACTGTATTCTTACAATAAAGTAAAGAGAGAAAAGAAAATGTTCATAAGAAAATCCTAAGAAAGAGAAAATACATTTAAAATACTGCCCTGTATTTATTTTTTTAAAAAATCCTTGTATAAGTGGACCCACCCTGTTCAACTCCATGTTGTTCAAGGGTCAACTGTAATTCCCATTCTATCCAATTCACCCATTTAAAGTTTACAACTCACTGGTTTTTACTGTATTCACAGAATTGTAACTACCAGCAGAATCAACTTGAGAATATTTTCATGACCCCAAAGAGAGACCTCATATCCATCAGCAGTCTCTCTCCATTTCCCTTCAACCTTCCCAGCCCTAGGCAACCACTAATCTGCTTTCTATACCCATAGATTTGCCTATTCTAAACATTCATAGAAATGAAACTATAAAATACATGGTCTTTTGTGTCTGGCTTCTTCTGTTTAACATAATGTTTTTAAGGTTCATCCATGTTACAGCATGTATCAGTTCTTCATTCCTTTTATGGCTGAATAATAATCTATGGCTATACCACGTTTTATTTGTTCATTTATCAATTGATGGGCATTTGAGTCGTTTGCACTTTTCAGCTACTGTGAATAATGCAGCTATGGACATATGTACACGTTTTTTGTCTGGACACATACTTTAATTTCCCTTGGATTACGGGGCCAAATGGTAACCTTCAATTTAGTCTCTTGACAAACTGCCAGACTTGTTTTCCAAAAAGGACGTATTATGTTACATTCTCACCAGCAATATATGAGAATTCTAATTTCTCCATATCTTACCAACACTTGTTATTGTCTGACTTTTTTATTATAGCCTTCCTAGTTTGTGTGAAGTAGTATCTCGTTGTTTTGGTTTGTATTTCTCTTATGACTAATGATGGTAAGTACCTTTTCATGGATTTATTGGCCATTTTCTTTGGAATTCAGATCTTTTGCCCATTTTTAAATTGGGTTATATGTCTTTCTATTATTGAGTTGTAGTTCTTTGTATGCAACAGATGGAAATCACTTATCCGATACATGATTTACAAATATTTTTTCCCATTCTGTGGGTTTTTTTTTCATTATCTTAATGGTGTTCTTTGAAGCACAGTAGTTTTAAATTTTGATGAAACCCAATTTATATGTTTTTCTTTTGTTGCATATGCTTTTAGTATCATATCTGAGAAGGTTTTGCCTAATCCAAGGTCACAAAAATATATCCCTATGTTTCTTCTAGGAATTTTATACTTTTAACTCTTACATTTGCATCTGTGATTAATTTTGAGTTAATTTTTGTGTATAGGATAAGGAAGAAGTACAACTTCATTCTTTTACACATAGTTTTCTAGTTATCCAGTACCATTTGTTGAAAAAGATTATTCTTTCTCCATTGAATATTTTGTACCCTTGTTGAAAATCAATTGACCACAATTGTAGGGTTAATTTTTGGACTCTATTCCATTGATCTGTATGTCTATTCTTAATCTAATATCACCTTGTCTTCATTACTGCAATTTTGTAGTAAGTTTTGAAATCCAGAAGTGTGAGTTTTCCAACTTTGTTCTTGTTCAGAGAACTAGTCTGAGTCCTTTGTACTTAAATGTGAATTTTAATATCAAATTGATTTCTTCACAAAATGTCAGATGGGATTTTGTTAGCATTATATTGAATCTGTAGATGAATGTAGGAGTATTGTCATCTTGACAATAGTATCTTTCAATCCATGAACATGGGATGTCTTTCCATTTACTTAGGAGTTCTTTAATTTCCTTTAAAAATAACTTGCAGTTTTCAGAGTACAACTTTTGTACTTTCTTGTACTTTTGTTAAATTTATTCCTAAGTATTTTATTCTTTTTGATGCTAGTATAAATGGAATTGTTTTCTTAATTTTATTTTTAGATTGTGTACTGCTAATTTATTGCTTATTGAATCCTTTCTCATGGGTTCATTTTTCCTATTTCCTGAAGTACATCTTTATGTAGGTCTTTCATTTAAAATCTGTAAGTGGAAAATTCTCTTAGTCTTTGTTTGAAAATGTCTTTATTTCATCCTCATTCTTGAATTGTAATTTAAGTGTGTATAGAATTCAAGGTCAATGGTTCTTAAGATATTTTCTTATTTTATTTTGGCCTAAATTTTTACTGCTGAGATGTCAACTCTCATCTAATTGTTGTTCCTTTGCTGACAAGGTGCTTTTTTTACTGGCTGTTTTTACATTTTTCTAAGGTTTATTTTTGAGGTTCCACAGTTTCACCATATATATCTAAGTGAGGTTTGTTTTATTTATTCTAGTAATATTGTGTTTTTTCAATCAGCAGATTTATTTTTCTTATTAATTCTAGAATATTCTCAGCTATTACCATTTGAATATGGTCATCTCCAGTCTCTTTCTACAACTCCTGTGAATATTACACTTTCTCGTTTTATTCTCTCATTGTCTTTATTTTTGTCATTATAAAAATCTCATTCTGAATTGCACTTTGAATACTTTCAGATCTATATTCTATTTCTTCCTTGTGATTTTTGACTTAATCCAAAGTAAGGGGATTAACTCTCCTCAAAAAGAATATTAAATCTGAAAAGGAGGACTGAAATTTCATCCGGGGCGGGGGGGATCCTATAAAGATACTATACCTTCTCCAATTATACCTTTTAAAAATAGAGAATAGTCCTACAGTGGCTATAATTTTTTTTAGCATAAATATTTGTTAATTGAATGGATCTATGCTAGGGGAATATCTCTGAAAATAGTTGGGAGAAAAGACCACATCTTTTACACTTCTGGCTGTTGAACCTGACAGATAAGTAGGATGCAAAAAAGCATATACTTTGGGGTCAGCTAAACTTGGGTTTCAGTGCCAGATTTGCCGTTAATCAGTTGCGGGACTTGAGCAATTTCTTTTAACCTCACTGAGTCTCTCTGAATCTTAATTTCTTCATCTGTAAAATAAACCCATCAGCATCAACATGAGAAACCAATGATAAGATATATATAAAGTGGCTTGTGCAAAGTCTGGCTAATGGCAAGTGCTTCGTAAAGGGGTATTATCATTTCTTGCATAAGAATCTTAATCAGAACCAGTGCCATTATGTGGGCTATCCCCATTTAGTATCTGAGATCGTCTCATTAGTCATGTCCCATCATAACCCCTTTGCTGTAACTCTGATCTCCCTAAAATACACAGATTAATAATTAATCTAGGTAAGGGATAGAATAATTGCTTGTGGAAATGTCTGTGGTAAGTGATATTTCACGCACATTTCTCTTGCAGCAGTCCCCTTGGACAGCTACTGAAGGCCCAGAATAAAACATTGTGGGGTCCTTTCTTGCAGCAGATGGTGTCATGTAAAGTCTATCTGGGAGAAACACCCTATAGGCAAGACCTCTAGGACTCTTAAAAGATAAACGCTTAGAAAATTGATTCAATCAAAACGGAACTGTTATAAACACACTTTCTTTGTAATTTTTCAAACTAAGATATTTAATTCTGTCTGGCAGCATCCTCTAAATTGAATTCACATTAGATAGATGAGTCCATTGGAAGAATATAATATATTGATCAAGAATTACTCTGCCTTTGGTGGGGGCAGTATCTCCAAAAGATGAGGCTGCCTTGTGCTCAGGGTACGATGGCAGAATTTGCGTTTACTAAGCTACTCTCATGAATTCTTTCCCTAGTGATAATTATGACAAGAAGTGGGATTTTTCCTGTTAGCACATTTTAGTAATTAACATCCCTGTATGTGTAGTGTATTCAGGTGTTTTTATGGATGGGTACAGCTACCAGAATGTAGGATAAATTCCATCTTCATTAAACAAGAGCAATTAGCCTATACTCTGCCACCCACTATTGTACATGGCATCATTACCTAGAGCCCAGAGAATGCTTGAGCCACAGGCGAAATGGTGATCCCATTGTTAATATTACTAAGCTATTTAAGGTGGGGAAACTAAATAATTTAGCAATATTAATCATTATAATAGTTAATATTTATCATATGGTCTCCGTGTGTCTGATATTATGCTCTATATTACATATATACATATATTACTACATATCTATCTATAATATATAATATATATTATATATATAATTATATATAATATATAATATATGTCTGATATTATGCTCTATATTACATATATACATATATTACTACACATCTATCTATAATATATAATATATATAATTATATATAATATATATAATATATATTATATATATATATATTAAATTTAGTTTTCATAGTAACTCAGTGAGGGAGGTACTAGTATTAGCCCCATTTTATAGATGAGGAAAATGAAGCATAAGAGTTAAGTGCTCAAGGTTGTACAACTGGGCAGTGGTGAAGCTGGATCCATCAAGAAAGTTGACTTACCTTCAGCGTGTGAATGTGGGGAGACTCGCGGGTGCAGAGGGCTGGCTTCTCTATGTTCAGTGATTCCTGAAGTCAGCCTCCATGCTTCCACCTATCAGTCTAGTCTGTGATACCTCTAGATACATTGTCCAAAAGGCCGAAATTCAGAAATTGTAACTCTGCTTAATTTCAATTTTGTACTTATCTTACCTTATACTTAACAATTCCAATGACACTGAGGCAATAGTTCCTGCTCCCTCTGCCCTTCCTAACCTCCCTCCCTGTGCCCTTCCCTCCCTCCTTCCTTTTCCTTTCTTTACGTTTGCTGAGTGCTTAGGGATAAAAAGAGAGGGAAAAGGAGGAGGAAACCGAGGAAAAAAGATTCTCTTCATTTGGGAAGCGTGCAATGTAGGTCAGGAAACAGGCTGCATAAACATGAAGCAACCAGAGAATGACTCGACAGTGTTGGTCACAAGCTGATCACACTTTCGGTAGCTCGGACAAGACCATTTCAACGTCTCCAGCCTCTTCCTCATACATGTTTGGCCTCTAGCCTCGCCTCTGGTGGTGTTAGTGTGCCTGTCCAAGTTCTGTGGCCTTCCCAGCCCATTTCTGGACTCTGCCGCAGTCCTCCCTCCTTTGTTACCTGGACCTCAGAGGGCCTTCTTGATAGAGCCGGGGCCAAAATACCCTAACGAAGTTGGCGTCGTAAATTTAAACCACTTGAGGTGAAATGGAATTTCACCTCTTAAGCTGACAGAAGGTACAATAAGAACATTAAATTGGTTTAGCACGCAGACTAATTCACAAATATCTTCAGAAGGGTCTGGAAACATTGGGCCATAAGCAAGCATTTCAAAAAGATCTCCTTAAATTTTGACACAGTGATTATAAAATAAAGAGCTTTCTGGTCTCATCTTCTGTACTAGGTTGTATTAGTCAGTTTGGGCTGCCATAACAAAATACCATAGACTGGGTGTCTTAACAGACATTTGTTTTTCACAGTTCTGGAGGCTGGGAAGTCTGAGATTGGGGTGTCAGCATGGTGGGGTTCTGGTAAGAGCTCTCTCCTGGTTTGTAGACAGTCATCTTCTCGCTGTACCCTCATGTAGGATAGAGAGGAAGCTCTGATGCCTCTCCCTCTTCTTATAAGGGCACTAATCCCATGGGGCAGTATTCTCATGATTTCATCTAAAACTAATCACCTCCCCAAGGCCCCACCTCCCAATACTGTCACATCAGGGGTTTGGGCTTCAACATGTGTGTTTTGGGGACACAGCCATTCAGACCATAACATAGGAGGAGGTACTTTGAGCTTGTAGAAGTGAGAGGAGCCCTCTGGCTTCTTGTCACCTCCCTAAACCCACCCTCCGCTTCCTCACTGTTGGGGCCTCCTCAACTTCGCAGGTGATTCACTACCATGTGGGACATTTACCTATAAGATCAGAGTAACTGATCTTCCCAAAGCGGCCACATTCTACGACTAGTTCACAGACCAAAGAAAGTATCTTATGGAAATATTTTATTCCATAGAACTTCTGAAGAATCTAGCTCAGATATTTTTCCTCAAAATCATTTTTTGTAATACATGCACAAAATCAAAGAGTACAAAAGAATATAACATTCATTTGTCAAAACTCATCCAGTATATCTCAACGAAGCTGACTTAAATTGAAAAAAAAAACCTGTCTATCATATTAAAGCAAGTTCCTCTCACATTCCTGTCCCCCAGACATCCTACGCCTCCCTGGAGGCCACAGCTGTTATCTTTTTGGGAGGTAGGGACTGGGGAGTAGCCTTCCAGAGATATTTCCTGCATGCACTTAAAATCTTTTGTGTAAAAAAAAAAAAAAGAAAAAATACACACACACACACACACGGCAGTATTTTGTACACTCTTCTCACTTTTGTCTTCTTCTTCTTTTTAAGATTTAGCCATTTATTTGAGAGAGAATGTGCGCACAAGTGGGGGGAGGGGCAGAGGGAGAGAATCCTCAAGCAGACTCCCTGCCCAGCACAGAGCCTGATGTGGCACTCGATCCCATGACACATGAGACCATGACCCATGAGACCATGACCTGAGCTGAAACCAAGAGTCCGAGGGCCAACTGACTCTGAGCCACGCAGGTGTCCCGCTTTTGTCTTCTTAATAATGAGTCGTGGAAATGATTCCGTCATACAATCAGTATTACCCCATTCTTCTGATGAGCAACATGGTTTCCCCGTATGGATGGAGCAGAGCATCCACGCCAGTTCTTCTGAAAGAACTTGCAGGTTGTTTGCCACCTTTCCTTATTTCAAACAATGCCTCTCTATATAAACATCTCTACAGAACACATTACTATAAGTAGAACTATTGGATCAAATGGTATGTACACTTTAAGAGCTGCAAAATAGTTTCAATATACACAAAGTGTCAAGATTAATGTGACTAACACTCCAATCAGCATTATTTCATCTCAACGAGGAGAATCACATCTCATTTAGGAAACCCCAAAGTGTAAAGTCACTCACTCATGGGTTATACATTAATGATTTGGGATAAGGAGGTGATCAGATTTTGCTTTAAGATGTGGAAGACTGCATTCAGACGCTGCTAGGATGGTAAATGTGTTCCATCTAGTGGCCTCAGTGATGGCCAAAGTGGATTATTTTTTCTAAATCATCACCCATGTGTTCCTGAATATCATTCTTTGCTGTGCTTGACCTTAAGCAGTGGGAGTACCCAGGCCTGGCCTGATGACACGTGAGGCAGGAAAGAGCCCTGAATTAGCTAAAAAGTGACTACTTGGACCACGTAGAGTCTATCCCAGAATCCAGCATACAAGTAAGTGACTTTATGGGGATTAGTTTTGTGCCTTATAAAATGGAATGAGCTTTCAATTTTATTCTTATCTTTTAAATTGATTTTGGCTTAATCTCTTTGTAAAGGGGTGTGTGTGTGTGTGTGTGTGTGTGTGTGTGTGTAATTTCCATTATACTTTATTGCAGACCTCATTTCTTCTGCAAAGATTTTAATAATGCTTTTCTGGATAGGGAGCTAGGGGTTTTGTCTGGCCCATCCCTTGTTCCATTGTGTCACTTTACTTGCAGACTGCACGGGTAGGGTTAAGGTTTTCCAGTTTTCCTCTGAATGATGATTGCTGTATTAAACACAGCCTGCTAACTTTCAGCCTATTATTTGTGTAGATGGCTCTCCAGTGCTTTTAAATTTACTTAATTAAAATTGTAGAATGATATGATTCCAGTGGGTTACATTAGTCTCACTCTTACCTTCCTCAATCAGTTTTCTCTTACAGCCTTTTTCTTTGCAAGAATTCTTATTGAAGATGACTATTGCCTCGCAGACTGCTTAACTCATAATTCATCGCTTTTAAAAAAAACACTAAAATAATTAAAAGCGTTCGTTGTTGAGCACAGTGAAGTTAAACTCAGCTTGATATTTATGCAATGTCTTACTGCCCCACGGAGGTAGCTAACTTATCCTTAAAATGAAAAGAGAAAGGCTGCAGTTTCCAGAGATTTCCTATCCATCTTTGATTTCTTTTTTTCTTTGAGCTGAAATTATACTCTCAGTGAACCACCAAGTCTGATTTTATGATCTGCTTGCAGTTCAACAGGGGGAACAAAGGATGTGCGTGATCCTTTCCTTTTATACCCAGGATGTAGCGAGATTAGCACACCACAGCACACCGTCCAGGCGAGCAAGTACTGCCGTGCTCAGGACAGACCTCTTGTGCCTTTACGTTCTTCCCTCCCGTAGGGACAGAAAACCCATCGAATGCCAGCAGTAGCTGAGCTCTGGCAGCCCCCGGCCCCAAAGGCCTACCTCCTACATTTGAGGAGCTAGAGGCTAGCTGGAAAATTGGCCAGTGCCTCCATCTGTATCCAGGAGAACATGGCACAGATAGCTATTTAAACCCAAGCAGGATGATGTAAGCAAACTGAACTGAAAGGATTGGGAGAGAGGGTAAAGGAAAGAAGAAATCTCATCAGGCTGCATTATTTACAGAGAGCTATGCTGAGGCTAAGCAGGGACTAATGCACCCCACCACCTGTGTCCTGAGCCAAACTCCTAGCCCCCCATGCTGCCCCATCCTAGCCTCCAGGAAGGAGGAATGGCCGCACAAAACAATCCGATGCTAAATTATGTGGGGAGAGATTCGTTCTTACATGATTTTTTTTTCAACTGGAGGAGCAGGTCTCCACTTAGATAAAAATGCGCAAACCTGCTCTGGTCTGCAAATTGCTTGGGTTTCACAGGAAAACTGGGCTGTCTTTTGCTCTGATAAGGGGCGAAGCGTTTGTTCCTGCCTCTGGAAGTCTGTGGTCCCAATAACCGTGGTGAAACTTGCAAACAGAGTTCTCAGCTTGGACGTCGTTTTGCAGCACGAGCAAATGTTCAGGCTCAGGAAATGATGCTGAAGACATTTTGCAAAAACGTCAGATGGGCTTGACACAGCGTTGGCACAGGATATGTGACGGGAAACAGCGTGCTGAGTGGAGATAACAGTTACTGCGGCCAGGCAGGGAGCTGGTCTCACACCGCAGCCCGCAGCCCCCGCAGCAGGAGCCCTGTCGGACTGTAGGCGGAGAGCGGAAATCTGGCCATGCCATGTCCCTGAGGGGCCGAGGCAGAGGACAGGCCATGAGGAAGGAGGGTGAGGCCCCCGAGAGCACCTTCTTACCTGCAAGGACTTAACAGATCACCTGTACACACATCGCACTTTCAAAAATTGTGTCAGGTTTGGTTGTTTGGGGCTCTGTTCACTTTTCCCAAACACCTGCTGTAGACCAAGCTGGCTTGGGGACAGCAAGGGATGCAATGTTAGTCCTTAGGGTCTCTCAGGGAGAGGCTGCACAATGCCACTTAGGCAGGTGCTCTAAAAGAATGAGGTGAAGAGGACACACTGGTTACCGCTAATGGCAGGGTAAGCTAGTAACTACAAGACGTGTTTCTGGGCAACCTCGTGCCACTGCCACCTATCTGCTTAGGAGGGGGCCTCTTCTTCCAGATGGCCATGGCCTTTTGTCGGAGAAGGGCTTTCCTTCCAAGTCTGGTGCTCCTGGTTGGGATGCAGATTAGGAGTCCATTCTTACTTGCCACTCTTAAAAAATAAACGTTCTGGGCCCAAGAACGGGAGCTTTGCAACCCTGAGAGGGCTGTGCTTGTTCACGTACATATGGCGAGGCCTTGTCTTCGATAATCAGCAAGTGTTCCGTGCTTCTCCCTCCAGCCCCGGTCCCACAGCTCTATTCTTACAGATAAGCTACCGTTCATTTAGTGACTTTCACTGCAGAGAGGGCAAAACTTGACGATCATAGGAGGAGCTCAGAGCGATTATTATATTGGGGTTGGGTTTCTCCCGCACTACTCTTCATTTAAAAATAAGCAGGGGGGGTATTAATCTCTACTTGCCATTTTGTTTGCCTAATGTTGCTATTGCTGCTGCAATTTTAACAAGCACGGGAAGGCAGAACTAGTCAAGGACCCCTTCAACCAGCAAATTCCGCATGAATTCTGCAGGGGTCACGACATTTAAATGATACAAAAGAACCAGTTCAGGTAAGGAAGTGACAGAGATAGCCAAGAGTCTAATTCCACCATACTGCAAAATCAACAGACACTATCTCGTCTCCAACAAGCATCCCAGACACAGGAAGATAAAAATCTTTATCTCTCGATAGATGGAATTCCTGCTTTAAGGTTCTCAAAATCTCGCAAAGGAAACAGACACGTATACAAATAATTGTAAGACAAGGCACATACATGACAAAAGTAAAACATAAACCAAATCAACGAGAGTGCTCGGGAGGCAGTGATTCGTTCCAGGCCCGAGGCCTCTGAGGTGGATTAGAGATAAAGAGGATTTCTGCAGGCAGAGTGGAAGATGGCCCCCGTGACACTCTGCTGCCTTAAAAAGGGGACACTCTAAGTCCATATCGACACATAGAGCACGCTGTCCGATATAGACTACATATAAAAGGCGGGTACTCAGCAATGTGTGTAGAATGCTTACTTTGAGAGTTGAAATATAGGTAGATGCATAATAGTCGAGCTTTTAAGCTCTATAGGCAGACTGGATTAAAACGTAAGCCCAGTACTTTCAGTGGATTGTGTTATTATTGAAAACATTTACTGTCTCTCCCTGGGGGAAGGTTTTGCTTTCCCATTCGTTGGTGTGAGGCTGGTCGTGTGACCTGCTTTGGCTAATGAAATCAGAGGCGAAGTGAGGCTGGCCCCTTGTGAGTAGACACTTTACGAGCCATCATTTGCTTCTATTCTGTTCTCTTCTCTCTGTATTCTGATGATTAGCTAAGTCCCTGATAGAAGGTGCTCGCTGGGGGTCAGTCTGTGTCCTGGGATGAAGACAACGTGGAGCAGAGCCACACATGACTGACACGGTTCGTTAACATCAGCAAGAAACAAACCTTCGTTAATGTCAGCCACTGAGATGTTGAAGATGCTGTTACTGTGGCATAACTCAGCCTACATGGACTGATGGGTACTTTACAACCTATGGGATCTTATTTGACCTTTTTAAACCTCAGTTCCCTGGTCTATAAAATGGGGGTAATAATAGTACCTGCCTGAGAGGATCATTGTGAGGGTAAAGTGAGTTAATTTTAAAGCACATTGCATGGTGTCTGGTCCATAATAAGAATTCAGTCAGTGTTTGTTATCTTTCAATATACGCAGAGACATGTCTTGAGGAATATACACCAACTTGTTAATAACAGTTCTGTCTTGAATGTGAGATTATAGGTGACTTACAGTTTCCATTTCACTTATGTCTTTAATGAAATTGTTTAGGATGAACATATACTATTTTTTTGGACATATGCTATCTTAATAATCATAAAAAATAGATTTTTCCACTTTGGAAAAATGAACAGTAGCGTCCTGTAGACCATAGTATCTCTATCACAATGATTATCAGACGTGGCTCCTTGAAGGAAGAGGTTATGAGCATGGCCTGTGGTGCTTGGGTCTGGCCTACTGGATGGCACAGGGTAGGTCCTCCTATGTTTCTACAAGTATAATTGATCAATTTCTCATCGGGATAACAGGGCGAATGGCAAGTAATGATGCATTATTTCTGAAATTAAAAAAAAAAAAACCCGAAGACAGTACTACATGGAATACAAACTCAGAATATGGGCATGTGGAGTTTTTCACTGATAAATGGGCACTGAAAATATGAATTTGGAGATCGGAAATAGAGATGTGGGGCTCATCCAAGTAGAGGTGATTAGTCAAGTGAGTGTAGAGAGGGAGCATGGGCTTTGGGTTTTTCTCTAGTCCCCCTGCCCCCAATCGTCCCTGCAAGACCAAGTCCAAACATTTGTCAACAACAATATTTATTCCACGATTATTTACTGAACACCTACGGTGTGCCAGGTACTCATGGTACAGGAATAAACTAGAAAATAAAATGTTTCTACTTTCAAGCAGTTAGTATTTTATGGTAGGAGGCAGACAATAACCAATAGCAAAATAAATAAGTAAAATATAGAGTGTATCCTATAGTGGTAAAGGTAAAAGTAAATCATGGAACGGGGAAGGGAACATGGGTGGAGGGTGTTGCAATTTTCTACAAGGTAAGTCAAGGTAGGCCTTACTGAGATATGACATAGTATCTCTGTATCTGTTGGGGGGAACAGTCCAGATAGAGGAAATGAAAAAGGCAGAGGTCTTAAAGGGCAAACATGCTTTTGTTTAGAGGAATAGCAAGGAGGTCATTGGGCTGGAGCAGGCTGAGTAAGGTGGTCAGTGGTAGAGAAGTTCAGAGAGGTAATGAGAGGTGGAAGAGCCGCGGTGGACAGATCAGCTATGACCTCACTGGCAGACTGTGGAAGGCATTTTGACTTTTATTCTAAATGATATGGGAAGCTCTTGACATTTGATTAGAGGAGTAACGTAGTCTGACTTGTGTCTGAAACTGCCCAGTGTACTTACTACACCGAGAACAGGGGGATAAAGACAAGGTCACAAGCTGGGCGAACTTGAAGGAAGTTGTTGCAGTGTTAGGTGGTGCATGTCTTGGGCCGACGTGGTGGCCGAGAAGGAGATGAGAAGTCGGATCCTGGGCATATTTTGCAAGTGCAGCCAACGCGATATACTCAGGGATTCGATGTGGCCTCTGAGAGAAAGAGAGGAATCAGGGATAACTCCATGGTGTTTGGCCGTAGCAGCGTGAATGGTGGAGTTGCTGAGATGGAGGGACTTTACGAGGAGCAGTTTGGGGTCGGAAGTTAGGAGTTCCATTGTAGACCGGATGACTCTGAGATGCCCCTAGACAGCCAAGTAGAGATGTGGAGTAGGCCATTGGAAACGTGAGCCTCGGGTTCAGGGGAGTCAGCCAGGCTGCGTACATATACTTGCGAGTTCTCTGCAGGTGAGCAGTGTTTAAGTTGTGAGCATGGAGAAGATCACCTGGGAAATAAGTACAGCGGGAAAGGGAATCTGGGCACTAAGCTTTGGAGCCCCCAACTCGGATAGCCGGGGAGACGATCAACCAGCAGGGGAGAGGAAAGTCGTCAGCAGCGGAAGACGAGATCCAGAAGGGAGCAGCATCCCCAGGATAAGTGAGGAAAGTGGTTCAAAGAGGAGGACCAGCTGCACAGGGTCCAGTGAGATGAGGGCTGAGAACTGTCTGCTGGCTTAGCCAGGAGGAGGTCACTGATGACCACACAGGAGCAATGGAGTGGAACGGGGGAGTGGGTGGAGAAGCCTGACCTAAGGAGGTTCAAAGGAGAATTGGAAGAGAGGAATCAGAGATAGGGGAGGGTTTAAACAACCTTTTGGAGGAATTTTGCTGCAGAGGAGAGTAGGAAGCATGGAATGGTAGCTAGAGAGAGATATGAGACCAAGAGAGTATTTCCTCCCTTTTTTTCTTTTTTTTAAGATGGGAGAAATTATAGCAGTTTGTACACTGATGGAAAGACTTCATTGGAGAGGGACAAACTGGTGATACAGGGGAGCTAACGAGGATGTTGGTGCTACAGTTGTGGATAGACAGAAGGAAGTAGGATTGATCGCACAGAGAGAGGCTGCTCTTAGATAAGGTCTCCAGCCATAGCTGGGAGAAACAAAATGGGGAGCAGCGCACGTGGACAGGAGCAGTGGCAGGAATGTTTAAATGCGTGCTTTCTCTACTGATTGTTCTTTTTCCTTCCGGAAAGCCAGAAGCAAGATCATCAGCTGAAAGGTAGAATGGAGGGAGGGGTATGGGTGTTTGAGAAGGGAGGGACACACGGGGACTAGGGAAACAGTGGAAGTATCAGCCCAGCCCTTCTATACCCTGAGTCCAATGGCCATGAATTTAAATGATCAGCAGGGTTGTGAGCTCATGTCCACTGTGGGTGCTGGGGTACAGCATGGGTGGAGGTGTGGATTTAAATAACTCAGAAGCTGGACGAATAACCTGAGAGAAAGAGGAAGGAGTAGGATCAAGGGCAGATGTGAATGGGTTGGGGAGGCTGCGAAGCCATTGAGGAGGCATTTATGATTTTGAGAAAGGAGGGAAGGAGTGAATTAGTTATCTTCGGCTATGTAACAAATTACCACAAACGTGGCAACTTGAAACAAGACACATTTATTATCCCATCGTTTCCTTGGGTCAGGAATCTGGGTATGGTCCTGTATTTCAGGGTCTCTCTCGAGACTACAGTGGGGTGTTGGGCAGGGCTGGGGTCTCACTGAGGATTGAATGGGGAAGGGTACACTTCCCAGCTCCCATAGCTGTTGGCAAGATTTGGTTCTTTGTGGGCTATGAGACTGAGGGCCTCCGTCTCCTTGCTGGCTGTCAGCTGGACGTTTCCCTCGGTTCCTGGCCACATGGGCCTCTCCATACAGTGGATTATTTCCTGCAAAGGAGAGTCAATAGAGAGTCCGCAAGCAAGAAGGAAGTTACAGTGTTAAATAACGTGACCACAGAAGTGACATCACCTTTGTCATATTCTACTGGTTGGAAACAAGTCACAGGTCCCACCCACGTTCAAAGGGATGACAATTTCACAAGGGTCTGAATACCAGGAGGAAGGGATTATTGGGAGCCGTTCTAGAGTCTATCTGTGACAAGGAGAAATGGATGAAGTGTATTTTTGAATACAAAGAAGGGAAACTGAGGAAGCTAAAACAAAATAGAGGGCCCCTCTCCTAGTGAAAAAAGAGATGATGTCACCCCTTGAGAGAAAAAAAGTCAAAATGGGGGGGAGGATGTGGGGAAAATGTATGTGACAAGCAGAGGGAGCCTGCCCGCTGAGCAGCTGACTCCTGAACCGCGCCTCAGGGCCAGCCAGGTGAGAAAGTGTGCATTTGCTGTGGGGCCAATCGGCAGTTAAGTGATTTGCTTTAGCAATAGATGGTGCCCTATTTTCACTCTGAAAACTAATGGATGGAGGGATTGGCCCAGGACTGGGTGTGTCAAAAAGTCAGGGTCAAGAGTGTATTCAAAGGGTGTGTTAAAAGGTCAGGGTCAAGAGTCTCTGTGGTGCTGGTAAGAAAAAAACTCAAGTGACTCAGAGTCCTGTTTCTATTTCCGACTTCCACATTTCTACGTCACCGACTATTCCAAAGTAAGTCTGGAGGTTCCCAGGCTGGCCTGGCTCTGTGAAGGCCAGCCGTCCGCCAGGATGCTCGGGCAGGTTGCCGCAGGGCTTCCAAGCGGCCTCACTGGGGACGCTGCTGGGCAGAGGCTTCTCTTGGAGCCAGGATTTCCCCTGGAGGCCCTGAAGTCCCCGCCCTCCCTCCAGGAACCTCCTGGTGCTTCCAGGGGCTCCATCAACCCTTCCTCACCTGGGGCCTCCGCTTCCTCATCCTCTACCTTAGCCAGTCTTTGTCAAGCTCCTCCGGTGGTCAGCCCCCTTCCAGGCAGTGTGACGTGAGCAACTGACAGTCAATACCCTGACCTTGGATTCACGACTGCCTGAGGTTAAAATGCTGAAGGAAGGAGAAGTTAACTCTGATTCGTTTGGTAAGAAATTTCATTCTCCGTTCCCTGAATTAACTTTGAGCAAGGATGGTAGCAGAAATAATAATCCTGTGTGGGAAGACTTCAGGAGGAGAACATAAGCCCTTGGCTACATGTAACTCTGATGATTGAGAAGTGTTTTATTTAAGGCTTAGAGTCAATGTAAAAGTTTTCTTGCTTCAGAAAAGTCTTAGAGAAAGGATAATTACTTCCCACATGAAGGGAGCGATGTTGGGTCTCATTCATCTTGCTACCCCCAGCACCCAGCCCATTGCAAGCCCTAAATACTCTTTCAAGAAGCATCTGTTGAGTTGAAGTGAGCAGCTCTAAGGGTGACACAGTAGCAAATAGGAGTAATTCCTGAATGATGTCAAATAAGTGAAAAAGAAAAGAAATACTGGTGCTTCTTATACTTAATGCTTGGTGAGCTGCTGCTATGTGGATTCCTTTACTATCTTCCTGCTTTAAAAAGATACTGCATCTATCTATCTATCTATCTATCTATCTATCTATCTATCTATCTATCTATCTATTTTTAAGTGGGCTACATGCCCAGCGTGCAGCTCAGTACGGGGCTTGAACTCATGATGCTGTTTACAAGACCTGAGCTGAAAAAAAAGAGTCAGATACTTAACCAACTGAGCCACGCAGGTGCCTTGAAAAGACACTGCTTTTTTTTTTTTTTTAAGATTTAATTTATTTATTTGACAGAGAGAGACGCAGCCAGCGAGAGAAGGAACACAAGCAGAGGGAGTGGGAGAGGAAGAAGCAGGCTCCTAGTGGAGGAGCCTGATGTGGGGCTCGATCCCAGGACCCTGGGATCACGCCCTGGGCCGAAGGCAGACGCTTAACGACTGAACCACCCAGGCGCCCTGAAAAGACACTGCTTTTTAAAGGCACAGAGTCAAGCTCTATTTTTAAGAGAAAACTCTGGGTTGAAAATTTGTAAAAGCATGCAGATATAGAGAAGAAAATTGTAATGACCCGTATCCTCACCATGCAGAATTAAGTACTATTAACATTTGGGCATATTTGCTTCCAGCCTTTACATTCGGTACTCTGTTTTTTAAACCTACATTTGTGCAATGATGTGCTGAAAAATATGAAGTGTGTCGGTGTGTGTGCACACGTGTGTGCACAGTGAACTCACACATTCGCGCTCACACATTTGCGGCTTTTTGCTTGTTCTTTCCAAGTTTCTGAGTTGGAAAGGGCTATGTTGCAAACCACTGTGGCAATAACGGAAAGATGAAGCCATGATTTTACATGTCAAGGTGCAGTGCACTGTCCAAATAATACATTTTTAAAGCATGAAAACTGTAAGTAATAGATACACACTGGAAAAAATTTTAACATGACTCTTTTGGCCTGTACTCTTTTGGTTTTTCTTTTCAAAGGCAACCAGGTTGCCAGTTCCTTGTGAATGTTTCCAGAGATATTATTTGCATATACAAACACATATTTTCCATTTCCCTACACAGCTGGTAGCATCCTACATATAGTGTTTTGTACATAAGCATAATGTTTTAAAATTTGGGGAAGTGTTTCTTAACAGTGAGCCTTTTTATCTTTTATTTTTAGTTTTAGTTTTTTTTAAAAGATTTTATTTATTAGAGAGAGCATGAGTGCGTGAGGAGGGGGTGGGGCAGAGGGAGAGGGAGGGAATTTCAAGCAGACTCCCTGCTGAGTGGGGAGCCCTACACGGTCCTGGATTACAGCACCCCAAGGTCATGACCTGAGCCAAAATCAAGAATTGGATGCTCAACTGACTGAGCCATCCAGGTGCCCTAACAGTAAGCCTTTTTTTTTTTTAGAAATTTCAGTTTATTGAGTTTTTTTTCAAAAAATTCACCTTATTGTATTGACATACAAAAAGTAAGTTTTCTGGCTATGTAAATTTGTAGTCCTGGCCTTCCTTCTTCCTTGGTCTTAACTTGAGGGGTCAGAGAAGGTCCTCCACTGGCTGGACAGGCCCCCAAAACCACAAATTACCATGTCAGCACTAGACCGTTCGCTCTTCCTCTCTCTGGTTGAATTTACTCACTCAAAGGGCCATAAGGAAACCCTTTGTATTTCTGGTAGCTAAACCCAAGTCCTGTAGAACACAACAAAGCCGAACAGAGGGAAATTTGGGGCTCAGCTTAAAATACAGCTGGGCAAGCCCACACTCATTGCTGGAATAACAGCCAGCTGGGAGGGCTAAGTTTAGCTTGGAGCCTTAAATATGGGCAGCTCCAGAGTGTCCACGGCCCTACACACACAACTCTCCCCTCTCTCTAGTGCTGGTCGTCGGAAAGGAATAATGTTTGTCCAAAATGCTGACTTTGTGAAACCAACCTAGTCGATCTGGTGTGATTTAATAGGCTATAAAAGGTTTGATTTACGGCTGATCAATAAGCAAACAGTATGATTTGTTGTTGGGGGAATACAGAGTACAGGGACTAGGAAGATGCCGAACGGTGGAAAAGGTTAATTAACATTGTAAAGTTCATTTTAAAGTTTGATTTAAAAAAAAAAAAAAGAAGAAGAACGAACTGGAACAGTAAGCAGGTTCCCTGGCCTGAAGGGAACTAGAAGGTGAGCAGAATTGGTTTCCTCCACATGGTCCTCCTGAGAGGCCCCCAATCACACTCTGTCCCAAAGGACAGGGAGCCCCCAAACAGGGGCTCAAGTTTTGCCTTTACAACTTGGTGAGCCTCAGTTTCCTGCTCTTTTCAAGTGAGAGGGACGGAGATGAGCTCTAAGCCTCCAAACCTCCAGGTTTGGGATTCTTGGTGCTTTTGCCTCCTATGACTAACTGTCTCCCACCCTGGAGTTGCTCTATACCCTCTACTCTCGCCCTCTGGAATCCCAAGTGTAGGTAAGCGCAGAGACCTCAGTGTCTCCAGATGAGACCATGTTTGGAAGATCTAACTTGGTAAGGGGGGAACACAAGGACCCTAGAGAGCTGCGCATCCACCCTGATCCCGCTGATGGCACCGAAGAAGGCCTGACAACCCACACCTTACCCCAGATGTCAGCTGGGCTCCTCCAGGAGAGGCATGTGACATAGTTTATGGAAAATAAACAGGATGAGGTTGCCAAGTATAACCTAGGTGGTACCCAGGGAACAATTGCAAAGACTTCTGATTTACTTTCTACACTCACACGTGCAAAGAAAACGTCTGTCCTGGTCCTCCCGAGGCCCCTACCTGCTAGATGGTGATAGAGAGGAGCCAGATTGAGTCTGACTAGTTGAAGACTGAGCTGCAATGATTTAAATACTGTCTTTAGGGTTACTTCACTTCCATGGTTCAGTTGCTCAGTTTTCTAGACTTCTCCTACCCCCTCCCTCTGCCCCTCTCTTAGAAGGTGTCTAGTGGAGGAGGTGGCAGAAAAGGCTTTCCAGGCTGTCATGGCTATTGAGGGGTAGGGAGGGTGCCCCGGTCTCATGCTGGTCTGTGTGTGTGAACACTCTCTATGACCCCCGAGCTATGATTGGGTTGGGTTGGTGTCCTATTGGTCTCAGCTCCCTATCAACTCCTGGTGCATTCTTTCTCAGCGTATTTGGGGGCCCACTGCTCCTCCCCATCCTTCTGGGCTCCCCTTGCCTCTTTTTGTCATCACCAGCTACCTCTGAGTCCCTATCACCCTCTTCCTCTGGGCCCTGGCCAGGCTGCCCACCACAGCCGTGGCTGCAGGGTGACTTTGCCCCCGGCCATATTACGGCCCTGATGCGAACTACTTTTCTGCACCTGTGACCTAAACATCTCGGGGGTGGGGTGCAGGGGGTAGATGTCCTCCCAAAGGTGGCCATGCTGCTGTGTCAGGCTCTGGAGGAACAGCAGAGGTCCTGGGGCCAAGCACTGTGGTCAGGAGTGTGGGTTCCACAGTCTCACGGGCCTGGCTTCCTCTCTGTCCTTGTACTTAGCGCTCGTGTGGCTTCAGGCCAGGGCCTTGACCACTGCCTAACCGAAACAATACACGCTCCACAGGGGTGCGGCCATGGCCAAGGACACTTGTGTTCAAGCGAGCAGCTCCTCTCCTGTATGAGGCAGGCAAGCTGGGGCGAAGAGGAAAGAAGTACCCTTTGCTAGTGAAGCAGAGGGTGGCCACATGGCTCCCTAAGAGTTCTTATCTCAGCCCCGCCCTGTCCCCGTGCAGCACCCTGAACTGGCCTTGTACCCAATTTCTGCTTTTTCTGTTACCTGTTTATTAATGTCTCCATGACTGCAATACCACTCTCTGATTAGCTAATAAGCCATTTTTAAAATAACAAATTTTATGCTACCTCAGTTACCAAATCTCCTGGGGACGAAGTCAATTTATACAGTGACTGGCCGACATTCCAGTAAAAAGGGGTGACTTCTTCTCAGGGCTCAGAGGCAGCTTGCAGAGACGTGGCTGACCGCACCAAGAAGGTCCAAGGGGTCCACAGGCGCAAGACTGGTTAGGGCACCTCTCTCAGGAAAATGATCAAAAAATTGAGATCACCCTGCACACCAGGTACACTTGTTCCTCCTGTGGCAAAATCAAAATGAAGAGATCAGGTTCCTGCATGAAACAGTAGCCAGTGGTGCCCAGACCTACACCCCGGTTCTGCCGACCCAGTGAAGTCTGCCATCAGATGGCTGACGACGGAATTGGAACGGTACAAGTTCCCCCATTTGGAACATGGCTAGCTATAATAAGTGGGTGCATTTCTGTAACCCAGAAAAGGGGGGTCCTGTGACCCAGCACTGCCTTCCTTGGGCCAACCCCAGGCACAGTGTGTTCTGTCTTGGATCCACTGAAGGTAACACGGTGACTCCCCAGAGTCGTGATGCCTTCCAGGTCCCTCTATGGAGGCAGACTCTTCACTTGCCAAATGCTCCCTCCTCTCTGTAGGTAGCCCACCCCTGGGTGAGTCTCCAGTCCCCTGCCGCCACCTTTGACTAGAGGGTAGGATAAGGTAACCCACTTATTCATAAGAGGTGTTAGCCCTGGACCACCTGGGTGGCTCAGTTGGCTAATTATCTGCCTTCAGCTCAGGTCATGATCCCAGGATCCTGGGATCGAGTCCCGTATTGGGCACCCTGCTCAGTGGGGAGCCTGTGTCTCCCTCTCCCTCTGTCCCTCTCCCCGCCATGCTCTCTCTCTCTCTTTTTCTCTCTCAAGTAAATAAATAAAATCTTAAAAAAAAAAAAGTGCTGGGGCGCCTGGGTGGCTCAGTCGTTAAGCATCTGCCTTCAGCTCAGGGCGTGATCCCAGGGTCCTGGGATCGAGCCCCACATCAGGCTCCTTGCTCCTCTGGGAGCCTGCTTCTTCCTCTCCCACTCCCCCTGCTTGTGTTCCCTCTCGTTGGCTGTCTCTCTCTCTGTCGAATAAATAAAATAAAATCTTTAAAAAAAAGGTGCTAACCCTGTAGGCTTTGCATTTCTAGCCTTCTATCATTACTTGAAATGAAAGACTTTTTCTCTCCTTGACGGGGTTTTGGGTCTCAGTAGGACAGGAGATGTTCCATCTTAGGGGCAATGGCCCTGCGTCAGTAAGTGCTCCTGGAGTTGTCCCAGGCCCGGGTGGTGATTGATTGACCCTTAGGGAACCCGGGCGTAGGGAGCTGGAGCCTAAGGGTCCTCTGCTTCCTCCAACCAGGGTGGCCCAGGCAGCATGGGGTTTGGTCCCAAAGGAGCCGATGAGAGGAGAACGCTCACGTTCACTTCTCGATCCAAAGGCAGACCCACGTCTTTCCTGTCTCCTCACACGTGTTCCTGCCTTGCCCTGTCTTTGAGGTCAAACCTCCTAGATACACATTATCATACAAGTGACAGCATTTTAGATCATATTTAATGATTTCTTTGTACCAAATTTCCTGGCCTTATTTCCTATGCCTTCCCTCTCCTCTACCTCTATGTTAATGTTCCCTCTGCTAATAACATGTCTGCGAAGGGAATGTCCCTGAAATCATCCTTTTTGTTAGTGGAGGTATTATTTTATAGGAAAGCCGTGGAGGCATTCGGGGGACCTAAAATGCCACATCAATCATATAACTAGAGCAGAAGTTCTGACTGGAGAATGAGGACCCAAAAGAGAAATTAGAAACATATTGTCTGCTTAACTTTAGGGGCCAGAGAAGTGAAGGAAGCAATTTAATTTAAGGGCTATTCCTGACGGGGAATTCAGTCGTGTCAGGAAAGCTGCAAGTCAGAGGAAGAATTCTGTAAAATCAAAGGAGGCTTGTTGGGTAGCAATGCTGTGAAAATGTCAGCACTCCTCTTGGAGGTGGACCGACGCAGTCCAAATGAAGACAGGCAGGTTAAAAGGTCACACTGCTTAGCTAAGGGGAACTGCCCTCCCAAACATGCTATTTGACTTCTGGTTACTTCTGTCTGTGATTCAAGTTATTTATATACTGTGTAGAATCAAAACAAGGCCATGATGGCTCAAGAACAAACTGGTTCATTATCAGTTTGCAGAAGTGTCCATTGGGACTTACGCTTTTCATTCCACTTTTTTTTTTTTTTTAATAGTTTTATGGTTTTGTCACAAGCTACCACAAAACCTAATCTGGAAGTATGTGGTGTAAATAAAATTAAATAAAAATTTCTTTGCTGTCAAACACACCATTCTCCAGCTGCAAAGTCTTTCGTGTCCCCTCCCCACCACTTACTGCAAACTTGAGAGTAAATGCCTCTACCCTACATTCAAGAATCGCGATGGCAGGCCTCAGTGGGCCTCATTGCTTCTTCCTCTCTGTTCTCCAAGTGGAAATAACAAAACTTCTTCCATAAAGCCAGTGCTCATCCCAGCTTCCAAACCAGACCCTATCCTCTTCCACATTCACAAATGCTTGTCCTTCTTCATATCATCTCTCTGATTTTATCTTGCAATATATGTATTTACTTATTTTTATGTCTACCTCTCCACCTATACCACCTTGCAAACCCTACATCATGGGCTCTTGGAGGGCACGAACTGAAGTTACTTATCCTTGGATGCTGAGAATAATATCTTGAACATAGCTAACTCTTGATAAATATATGTTGATTGATGGTGGGTCAAGTTTTGTATCAGGACATTATCAAGAAAGCGGCACCTCAACTATTCATGGAAATCGTCTGTGCTAATTGTCGAAGGCATAGGGGATAGGAATTCCATGACCTACCAGAGAAGCCCGCTTTTTAATCACATTTCAAAGAAAGCTTTTATTACTTTGGCAAACTGGAGTATGATGCTTTGCAGTTCTTATTTTCTCTAATTTTAACTTCCATAAAGTTAGAAGCTAGTTGACCCTTTATAAACTTGGAGCACGATATTAAATCAGAAATTTCAAAAGCTAGTAGAGTAATTTGGTCTGAATAGGAAGGAATAAAAAAACCCAAAGGAGACTGGGCTTTGAGATGGGCAGGAGACCACAGGGCACATTTAAAAATTGTTTTCCTATTTAAAAGCAAGGCTTATTCCATAACTCATTTAACAAAGCATACCAAAAAGCTCCAGCGCTTTGTGCCAAATAACGATGCATACCCAGGCTATTAAAAGACAATCTAAAGAGGACTTATTTATTTCCCCTACCTTACTCCCAAAAGGATCTGAGTTGGCTTTATACAAATATGCACAATATAGCAAACTGAAAATGAACAAACAGAGATAGGGCAAAAGGAAAATAAAGACGGAATAGTAAGACAAAGACAAGGATAAAGTTAGCATGCAGGCACGTATGTTAAAAATTCTTGAACTTCTCAGGGTGCCTGTTTGGCTCGGTCGATTAAATATCCCACTCTTGATCTCAGTTCAGGTCTTGATCTGAGGGTTGTGAGTTCAAGCCCTGTGTTGGGCTCCACATTGGGCGTGGAGCCTACTTACAAAAAAATTGGGGGCACCTGCGTGGCTCAGTTGGTTAAGTAACCCACTCTTGGTTTCAGTTCAGGTCATGATCTCACGGTCATGGCGTTGAGCTCCATGTTGGGCTTGGTGCAGAGTCTGCTTGTCCCTTTCCCTCTGCCCCTCCTCCTGCTCTCTTTCTATTAAATACATAAATTAAATCTTAAAAAAAAAATTATTGAACTTCTCAGGTTGGATCTGAGTTTCCTGAGGACCAAAGCAAAGAAGGGAACACAACTGCCAATGAATTTCACAGTGTGTTTAAAAATCAAACCTAGTTCTTTCGTGTTCGCGTACCGGATACTGCACCCCGCCTTCTCAGTGGTTTTCTCCATTTAGGGTGAGTTAATCTGGTACCTGCCATGGTGATTCGCATGTGCCTGGAACTGTAGGAGAGAGGGGAGCTCTCGGTGTCACCTGTGGTGTTGCTGTGTCAGCACAATGCCCATTCATTTCATGAGTCACCCCAATGAGGTCAGCTTTGTGAGAAAGGTCAGAAAAAGAAGCTCTCCTTCTCCATGGCAGTGTCACAGGGATGATTGTCAGCTGTGGTCCTAAGAGTGAGCATTACCCCCAGAGATACCCTAGAATAGAAAAGTCGAAAGGGGCAAAGGAGTCTTTAACATATCCTTGACAGTTGACGACTTTCCTCTTTCTGCCGTCCAGGAACGATGAGATTCTCTGGTGCTGAAAGCCCCGGTCTGCTTCTCTCAAGTTCCTCCGCCAGGTGCCCCCAGCTTTACAACTGCCTCTCTTCCTTCTCCAAAGGGGGAAAAAGATGGCACATTCTCCCTCGGATAGCTAGCAGGAGGAAAGCCATGTACGTAAAATAACGAACACAACAGTGTGCAGGACTGACAGATTAGCCTCCCAGGAATAGATTTTATTTTTTAAGAGTAGCTTTTTAACCCACTTAACACTGTCATTACCTGACTCGAGGATTGATTAATAGATTGTGAGTATGTAGAGCACAGTTAGAGATTTTGCAGCAATGACACCTTCTCTGTATCTCTTGCACATTTGAGTGACCGCTTTGTCATCGGTCAAAGGCAAAGGTTGTAGTGACTTGACCTCCAACTTCTAAAGATTGTCAAGTGCTTCCCTAGTGCTCCATGAGGCATACTGGAGTCACTTAAGCCAGTTGCCCCATTAGATTTGATCTTAATTTATAAAGGGGACTAACCATAGAAGTCGTTTTAGGAAATTGGGACATGAAAGTAATAGGAATACTTTCTCTTCCCTCTTTTCCTGTTGCTCATCCTCCCTCCCTCATCCCTTTGTCAAAGGCAAACCTGATTAACAGCTGGTTTCATGCTTGAAATGGGAAGTCCTTAAAAGCACTTTTCTTCACACCATTCCCAAAGCTGGGGTGCTTCTGGACAGTATACCGTGCCTGCTTGCGTGTCACTCCACTGTCCTACTTCACATAAATCGTTCCAACTGGTGTGGTCTCATGAGGCTCGAATCCCGAGGGCAGGTTACTTGTGCCAAGGGGTTACATGTGGGTGCTCACGGCTCGCTGCTCCAGGGGGCCCATGCGCCCCTCCCCAGACTGCTTTGTCCTGTGTCACCTGCAATGGAATTGTCAGCAGCAACTATCACGGGACAGCACCTTGTGGGGAAACATATATTCTGTGTGATGTTTTTGTGTATCAAGGCCCAAATTTTGCTTTAGTTTGTCTATGTATAACCAAGTTCCAGATATGAGCGTCTGGCTAATTTTGAACTTCTCAATAAACAATTCCCAATATTTTGAACATATTTTTTATTTATTATTTTTAAATTCCAGTATAATCAATGTACAATGTTATATTTGTTTTAGGTGTATGTTGTAGAGATTTGACAATTCTATGCATCACTCAGTGCTCATCCCAGTAAGTACACTCTTAATCCCCTGCACCTGTTTCATCCATTTCCCCCCCAAACACACACTGCTCTCTGGTAACCACCAGTTTGTTCTCTATATTAAAGAGTCTGTTTTTTTTGTTTGCCTCTTTTTTCTTTTGTTCATTTGTTTTGTTTCTTGAATTCCACATATAAGTGAAATCATATGGTGTTTGTCTTTCTCTGACTTATTTCACTTAGCACTATACTCTCTATGTCCATTTATGTTGTTGCAAATGACAAGATGTCATTCTTTTTTATGGTAATATTCCATTTTATCTACATATGGTGTAAGTACACACCACCTCTTCTTTTTCCGTTCATCCGTTGATGGACACTTGGGGGGCTTCCATAATTTGGCTATTGTAAATAATGCTCTATAAACATAGGGGTGCATATATCTTTTCAAATTAATGTTTTCATATTCTTTGGGTAAATAGCCAATAGTGGAATTACTAGATTGTATGAGAATTCTATTTTTAATTTTTTTGAGGGACCTCCATCCTGTCTTCCACAGTGGCTGTACCAATTTACATTCCCACCAACAGTGCACAAGTGTTCCTTTTTCTCCACATCCTTGCCGATACTGGTTGTTTCTTGTGTTTTTGATTTTAGCCATTCTGACAGGTGTGAGATGATATCTCGTGGTGGTTTTGAGGTTAGTGATGTGGAGTAGCTTTTCATATGTGCGTTGGCCATCTGGATGTCTTCTTTGCAGAATTGTCTGTTCACGTCTTCTGCTCATTTTTAATTGGATTCCATGGTTTTTGTGTGTGTTGAGTTATACAAGTTCTTTATATATTTTGGATACTGACCCCTTATTGGATACATTATTTGCAAATATCTTCTCCCATTGAGTAGATTGTCTTATAGTTTTGTTGATTGTTTCCTTTGCGATACAGAAGCTTTTTATTTTGATGCAGTCCCAATAGTTTATTTTTGTTTTTGTTTCTCTTGCCTTAGGAGATGTATCTAGAAAAATGTTGCTAGGGCTGGTGTCAGAGAAATAACTTCCTGTGCGCTCTTCTAGGATTTTTATAGCTTCAGTTATCACAAATTTGGGCTTTAATCCATTTTTTTTTAGTTTAACTTTTGTGTATGGTGTAAGAAATTGGTCCAGTTTCATCCTTTTGCATGTACTGTCCAGTTTTCCCAATGCAGTTTGTTGAAGAGAGTGTCTTTTATCCATTGCATATTCTTTCCTTCTTTGTCGAAGATCAATTGACTATATAAGTATGGGTTTAGTTCTGGGCTCTCTATTCTGTTTTATTGATCTATGTGTCTATTTTTATGCCAGTACCATACTGTTTTAATTACTATAGCTTCGTAGTATATCTTGAATCTGAGATTGTGATACCTCCATTTTGTTCTTCTTTTTATTTTGAACATATTTTTTTAAAAAAGATTTTATTTATTTATTTGAGAGAGAGAGCACAAAGGGAGAGTGAGGGGGAAAAGCAGACTCCCTGCTGAGCTGAGAGCCCGACATGGGGGTGGGTGGGGGGTGTGACTCAATCCCAGGACCCTGAGATCATGACCTGAGCTGAAGGCAGATGCTTAACTGACTGAGCCACCCAGGCGCCCCTTAGTTTGAACATACTTAAAAATAATAGCTAGTAGTGACAGAGTACATCGGTTAGACAAGCCTTCCCAAATACTAGTGAGAAATTTTTTTAATAGAAATGACTATTAGAAAGCACTGAAGAATAACCAAAGCTGAGAGAAACTAGACAAGAATCTACCCTGGTGAGATTCTCTCTTTGCAGCAGCTTCTTTTTTTTTTTTTTTTTTTTTTTGAAGATTTATTTATTTATTTGAGAGAATGAGAGAGAAAACATGGGCAGATGGGCAGGAGGAGGGCCAGAGGGAGAGGGAGAAGCAGACTCCCCACTGAGGAGGGAGCCCACTGCGGGGCTCAATCCCAGGACCCTGGGATCAGTACCCAAGCCAAAGGCAGGTGCTTAACTGACTGAGCCATGCAGACACCCCATGCGGGAGTTTTTTGCAGCTTTCTTCTAGGGGCAGCAGAAATCCAGTCTCACTGGCTTGAGGAGTCAGATGGCAGGGTTTGGGGGAAAAGAAAGATTTAGGAAGGGCAGGAGACCCAGAGGCAGTGAATACAAAATCTGTAAAAAAAAGAAAATCTTTGACCATTGGATGACACACTTATGAAGAGATCTCAGGGCCCTGCTGGAAAAACAGCAGCTAGAAATAAAATTAACACCCTGTATTTCAACTGCTTCCCATCATGGGGAAAATAAAGCTTGAAGTTTGAGTTCAATAATACTATTTGCTAAGACTAAAATATTTCTTTGGAGTAACATAACAGAATCCAGAGTCCTCACACTGAATCATTTACAATGTCCATATGCATTTTTTTAAAGTCACTAGATATGACAGAAACAGAAAAAAAAAAAACAGGAAATGTGGCTCATACTCAAGAAAAAAAAAAGTTAATAAATTCTAATGCTGAGAAGTTGCAATGGTAGACAAGGACTTTATAGCAGCTACTGTAACTATGTTCAAGGAGTGAAAGAAAACAATACATGATAAATGAACAGATGGGGGAAACTCAGCAGAGAAATAAGCTGTGCAAATAAAAGACATGGAAATCCTAAAGCAGAAATGCATACAATTAAAATAATAAATTCACTCAATGGCTTTAACACTAGATTGGAGCTGGCAGAAAAATGACTTGAAGACAATTTAATAGCAATCCAGTCTGAAGAACAGAGAGAAAAAACTGAAGAAAAATAAACAGTCCTAGACTTGTAGGATAATATTAAATGGTCTAACATACCATTGAAGTCCCAGAAGGAAAGGAGAGAGAATGAAGAAGAAAAAATACCTGAAGAAATAAAAGTCAAAAACTTCCCGATTTAGTTAAAGATGTAAATTTACAGATCCAAGAAGTTGAATAAACTCTAAGTAGAATAAATATATACCTAGTGGGATAGAAAACCATATCTAGGCACATCATACAAAAACTTATGCAATCCAAAGATTAAAAGAAAGATTTAAAAGTTTCCAGAGTAAAACAAATTTCATACAGAGGAACAATAATACGAATTACAATTTTCCTGTGCAAGAGAAGCTAGAAGACAATGGAATACAATCTTTAAAGAATTGAAAGATGAAATGAACCCATTCACTGGTGAATTCTATCAAACATTTAGTGAAGTAATAATACCAACTTCATACAAAATGAAGGGAGAAAAATACTCTTTTATGAGGCCAGCATAACCCTGATACCAAAATCTGACAAAGGCATTAACAGAAAAGAACATTAAAGATCAATGTATCCCATGAATATTAGACACAAGAATTTATTTTATTTATTTATTTATTTATTTATTTATTTATTTATTTATTTATTTATTTATTTATTTTAGGGAGAGGGAGGGATGGGGCAGAAGGAGAGGGAGAGAATCTTAAGTAGGCTCCATGCCCAGCATAGAGCCCAGTGCAGGGCATGATCTTACAGCTCTGAGATCATGCCCTGAGTTGAAAACAAGAGTTGGACTCTTAACCAACTGAGCCATCCAGGTGCCCCAAGACACAAAAAATTTTTTTTAAAGACTTTATTTGTTTATGAGAGAGAGAGAGAGAGAGCACAAGCAGGGGGAGCAGTAGGCAGAGGGAGACGGAGAAGCAGACTCCCCGCTGAACAGGGAGCATGCTGCGGGGCTCGATCTTGGGACACTGGGATCATGACCTGAGCTGAAGGCAGACACTTAACTGACTAAGCCACGCAGGTGCCCCAAGACACAGAAATTCTTAATAAAATAATGCATCATGACAAACGAAGTTTTATCCAAAGAATGCAAGATTAGTTGACATTTAAAATTTCAATAAATGTATTCCACTGTAGTAACAGAAAAACAAACAGATGATCAATAGAAAAGTCATCCGACAGAACTCAACTCTCATTCATGATTTAAGAAACAACTCTGAAGCTACTGTAATAAATACAACAAATACAGTGTGGTATTAGCACAGAGATCGTCATAACAATTAACGAAACAAAATAGAATCTAGAAATAGAGCCCCACATATACAGTCTCTTGATTTTTTCAGAAAGGTGCCAAAGTAATTTAATGGAAACAAGGCAGTATTTTCAAAATGGAACAACGGGATACGCACATTTAAGAAATGGAACTTTACCTCACATGATACACAGTAAGTATTTTGAGATGGACTATAGATATAAATATAAAAGCTACAATCAAAAAGCATGTACAAGAAAACCCAAGATAATATCTTTCCATCCTTGGATTTGGCAAATAATTGCTCAGATAGGACACAGAAAGTGATAACCATAAAAGAAAATAATTAACAAATTAGTCTTCATCAAAATTAAAATATTCTGCTTGTCCAAAGACATCATTAGTAAAGTGAATAGACAAAGCACAGGCTAGAAAATATTCATAAACATGTTCTGAAAAAGGTCTTGCATCAGAATATATAAAAGAATCTCTACAACTCCATAATTTAAAAAATGAGCAGCCCAGTTTATTATAAAAGGAAAAATACTTGAACAGACATTTCACAAATGAAGACACACAACTAACCAATAGCATGTGAAAAAGTGCTTAACCTCATTAGTCATCAGGGAAATGGAAATGAAAACCACAATGAGGTACCACCGTATATCCTTCAGAATGGCTAAAATTTAAAAGATGGATAAAGCTAAATGTTAGCAAGGATGTGGAGTAACTGGAATTCTCATATGCTGATGTACAATGTTGGATGTGTGTGTTGGACTATAAAAAGCTGTCACCAGTTGGAAAACAGCTTGGCTGTGTCATACGATTAACCTAGAACGGCACTTTCACTCAGCAATTCCATTCCTAGGTATCTATTTATCCAAGAGAAATGAAAACTTATATACACGTACACACACACACAAAACATCTGTACGAGACGTTCATAGCAGCCTTCTCCACAACAGCCAAAAGCTGGAAGCGAGCCAGTGTCCCACATCAGATAGTAAGAACCATCCTACAAGGGTTCTTCCACCGTAAAAACCAATGTTCTCACGGTGGAATACTGCTCAACGATAATAAAGAAGGATTTACTCAGAAATATGGATGAGCCTCACAGCCGTTATGTTGAGCGAAAGAAGGCAGATTCACGAGACTATGGTTTCATTTATGTGACGTTCTAGACCAGACAAAAATAACCAAAAGTGAAAAAAATCAAACCGGTGGCTGTCTCTGAATGACTAGGAGGAGACATGAGGGGACTTTCTGGGGAGATGAAAATGTTCTACATTGTGATAGGGATGCAGGTTATGTGAGAGTATTCAATTGTCAAATTTACACTGTTGATGTTTGTGTATTTTAATGTGTAGAGATTACCTAAAAGAACGAACAGCAAAAATTATAATAATTGGATGGAGTGGGAGGGGTTGAAGATACAGATGAAACCATAATGGCAGAATATTAACAATTGTTGATGCTGGGGGTTGGGGACATGGGGGTTCATGATACTGTTCTGTTTGCTTTGTATACATTGGACATTTTCCATTATAAAGTTTTAAAAATATAATAATGTATAATTCCTTTCGATTATAGCAAGATCTACTGAACGTGATCTAGTATTTTTAATAAGCTGGAGGTTAAAAATGAGAAATTAAGTGGCTTTCATCAGGAATGTGTTTCGCTTTATTTCTTGGATCATCTTCATTTGTTTCCATGTTCAGAAATAGAAGAGAAGGGGTGCCTGGGTGGCACAGTGGTTAAGCGTCTGCCTTCGGCTCAGGGCGTGATCCCGGCGTTATGGGATCGAGCCCCACATCAGGCTCCTCCGCTGTGAGCCTGCTTCTTCCTCTCCCACTCCCCCTGCTTGTGTTCCCTCTCTTGCTGGCTGTCTCTATCTGTGTTAAATAAATAAATAAAATCTTTAAAAGAAAAAAAAAGAAAAAAAAAAAAGAAATAGAAGAGAGGTCATCATTTGAGGGCCAAAACCCTGCAAGGAAGTGTATTGAGCTTTATAACTAACATTTCCTCAGAGAACAGGTTCAAGAATCTGATTTTATTAGAAAATTCACAAGTCTTCATGCTAGCAAACTGCATATGAGAATATGTTTGATAAACCCCAAACATTAAATTGTCTGATTTTTTTTTAATTCCACTAAGCTATACACTTAAAAATGGTTAGGATGTTAAATTTTTATGTTATGTGTATTTTACCACAATTTAAAAATGTTTATGTAAGTGAAAAGTTCCAAATGAAAAATTGAAATGTTTTTCTTTTTCCTCCACATACTCAATATCTATTCTCTTGCCCTCAGATGTCACATGATACTCATTATTAGAGTTCCTGGAAATAAAATACTTTAAAAAATATTTCAAATAATTGTCAAGTCCCCAACAAGCAAAGATCTGGGATACCAGTATTCTCTGAATTTTGTAAACATAAATGTTTCATGAGCAGTTGATTCATCTGTAAAAACTTCTAGATGAATTTCAGTTTAGCAGCCTGTTTTATACCAGCTTTTTATTTCATAATTTAAAAACCCCAATTTTGGGTGGGGGCAAGAAGAAGAAATAGATGGATTCTATGTATAAAGAATATTTCCACAAAAATTCACTGAAGGAATCCTTAGAGAAAGAGGTGCAATTGTAGAACTGACTTTTCACAAGGTTCTAATTTAGATTTTCTTCAAGTGTGGAAGCTTTCACACTGGAATGTCTCTGGCTGGACCACCGGGAGTTTTGAAATCTCTGTTTCCTTGGAACATGGTGGTTTTAGAAACAAAACAGATCTTCCTCCAGGGCAACTTTGGGCAACCAGGCCTCCAGAACAACTCAGCTGACCTAGACAGGTAGTAGGGCTAGAGTGGGAGTTTTCTGGAATGAATGAACACCCTGCTGCTATCTTCTGTCCTCGAGTCACTTGGTTGGAGATGTAAAGTCTTGAGGGAAAGAGTGTCATTGACTGAGCTTAGGTTTTGAGCCTGTTCCTGGCTGTACCAGGGGAGTGACGGGAAGTTTCTGCCAGGAAGAACTTCCAAAAACTCCTCCAGCCTTCTCAGTGATAGGGCAGGTTGTCTCCAATCACTGAACATAACAGAGGAAATGAAATGCCACAAAAGGAAATAGGGTGCTGTTACAGAAGGGGAGTGGAGACTGAGTCTACTCCTGAGAGGGAAAGCTGTTTAGAAGGGATGCTTTTAATAGGGCCCCAGGTTACCCATCCATTTCATTTTCACTGATATATCCTTGGGCTCCTTCAGCCCCCAAAGATGGTCACGCCTATGTTCCTGTTTATCTCAGGCATCCTTGCAACACTGGACAGAGTGTGTAGATCGGGGTTCTGTGGGCTGCAAAGAAAACCTCAGTTCCGTTGACTTAATACGGAAAAGTATTATTTCACCTAATAAGATCCGATGGGTTGGTTGAGTCAGTAGCTAAGTAATGCTGTCAAGGATTTAGATTAATCCCATCTTTCTGCTCTGCCATTTTAATTGTGTCAGTCACTAGATGGCTATAGCAGCTCCAGGCTTCCAATCCCACACACCACTATCCACAGGCAGAACAAGGGGATTATTGTGCCCTTGCGTCTCTTTTGAAGAGCCAAGAAATCTTTCTCAGAAGCCCCTCAGCAGATGTCTCTTCACGCCTTGTTGGTCAGAACTGGGTCACACGCCTCTTTTGCATCAAAGAAAATGGAATTTCCATAACTGGCTTAATCAAATTTTTTTTAATCCACCTGGACAAAGTTGGGTAATGTTTTGTGGACATTTATCATATTCGTGACTCCCTATATTTGAGAAATTTCCCCCATTACAAGTCCTGGATACCCAGGATGGAAGCAAAACTCACCAGTAGGCAGGTATGTTTGGGTGCGAGAATGTTGCCTGGACTCCACTGATCAGACACACCTACGTAAGACTTAAATTCAGAATCGAGCAAAGTAAGGAATTAGGAGCCAGGCAGAATCCCTTTTCCAGTGAAGGTGGTGAAGCGTTGCAGAAAGATGTGTGGTTTTCAGAGACACCTGTGTGGTAACATTCTGAACATGGCATCCATGCTACAGGTGGCAGTGGCTGCGGGTCTCCACTGGAGCAGTTTGGTGGTATAATCTGGGTACTGTTCCAGGTTATATAGCTCTCAAGCCTGATTGTCTAGTCCTCTTTGGGATTCTGTGAATTCCCTCTGTCCCTCAATAAATTCCTCTCTGGCTTAAACTAGCTTGAGTTGGTTCTGTTGTTTGTTACCAGGAACTCTGCAAGGAAGAAGTGGAGAATGCTGCTGGTAGGCAAAACCATGTCTACTCCAGGAGGGGCTCAGAAGGTTCTTGGCATTGTAAAGCACCATTGGGGCTGTATTCTGTTGGGCGCACCCCACTTACGGAGAAGAAAATGTGAACGACGCCGCAGAAGTGGTGCCCTGTTGCCAAACCTGGCTTTCTTTGGGATGGCTCAAGGACTTTCACCTTTCTCTGGAAATCTGTTCTTCCTAGTACTCTCCTTAGCATTTCCCACGAAAGCCTTCATACCCTGAGAATTTTTCCCCTTGGCCTCATGGTAGGTGTAACTCAGTACTGTGTGGGAGACATCACAGACCAGTCTAGACAAGTCAAGTCAAGCATAAATAAAAAGGTTGAGAAAATGAGATACTGCGTACACTCCATTTTGCATCCTCTTACAAATAACTAAAAGGAAATGAACCTTGCCTGCAATTTATTTCACATTTTTATTAAGCAAAAACGAAACAGAACGAAAAACAAAACAAAACAAAAAACCATCACGGAAACATTAACGCAACTTCCAATAACAGAAGGAACTATGTTTACAATTCTGTCCTCGCCCTGCCTTGACAGAGCTGCTTGTGCCTTGTTTTAACATTGCGTAATTTGCGTATCTCGACTGAGCCTGTGTAATCATTAAGTGGGTACAATGTATCTTACCCCACCACCAACCACCCCTACTGGATATTTAGGAGGCTGCCAGCTTTTAAACATTCTTATATTAATTTTGTATTAAACAAGTATAAAACATTGTCCTTCTTTTGGAAAATGCTAATCACTGAATCCTATGAATATTTGGAATGGATTTGCCTGGAATTGCTGTTTGGCATTGCCAACAGCGATGTGTGTGTGGACCAGATTTACGACACCACCTCTAGCAACGAGTATGTTTTGAGTATTTTATTAAGGTAATAGAAGCAAAATGGAACCTTAGTGCTCTTTTATTTTGTATATTTTAACTATTATTGAGGTTTTCCTATGATTCTGGGGGTAAAAACTCCCTCATTCAGTATTGTCATAGAGTGTTCCCAGACCGAGTCAGCACCAGGCTCATGGATTGCAAATGTAATAAAGACGTGCACATTACCAAGAATGTTTCAGACAGTGCCATGTGGTTTTTTTCAGGAGCTGGTTTTAGGCAGAATTAATCCTTTTAGAGGGTTATTATATTGGATTGTCCTAGTTATGTCAAGGGATGGCCTGGGGGAGGGGATTTCTTCATGTGTTGGAACATCGCTGTACATTTAATTTCAAATTTTCTGCTCTGTGCATAATGAAAAACGTTCACCGAATTTGCAGCAGCAAATGTAAACTGTATTTTTGACATTTGAAAAATTTTAAATAGATTAATACTACAGAACTACATAGGTTCTCTCTGAAATCCCTTCCCAAAAATAAAACCGCTATTTTTCAGATAAATTATTCCTCTTTTTTCTTATTTTCTCTGCTAGAGACATAAGCAGTCACTTAAAAAAAAAAATAGCCATTGAAAGAAATTTACATTCTGGCAAATGTGGCTTAATTTTGAATGCTGGTATAGAATTTCTCACAGAAAGCCAGGGTCCTGGAAACAGAATGTTCTTTTTTGAACCACATTTTGAAAAGGGAAATTAATTGTAACTCTTGCTTTTCCAAGCTGTGCCATCCTGGGGGAGGACAGGCAAAAAGTAACAAAAATAGTTTTTGGCTCCAAGGGCCCGCCAATGGAAATGCTGAAACTCCTGTCCTCAAAATCCTCTCTTCTCCCCACTGAAGCCCCTCTGGATAAAACCTGCCCGGCCGTGGCTGCTTCGCGGGCTCCCAGTGCTACCCTCCTCGGCTCCACCCCCCCTGGTGGCCTCAGGCTACCACTGCTGCTGCTTCCACATATTTGACCTTGTTGCTGCCCCAAAGCCACCTGTTCTCTGTCACTACCCCCACCCTCAGCCCTGCTGCAGGTGTCTGCTGGAGCTGTTCTGGCTGAGGGAGGAGTCCGCTTTGTTTCCTCTGTGCCTAATGGCAGCCCTGGTGGGGGCACTCTCTGATAAGCTCACACCCTCAGGATCTTATCCTGAAAACTCAGGTTCCCCTGGCCCTGGATCAAAGGACGTTGAAGCGACACAAGGTACTGCTGCCTCAGGTCTTTCCCCTCCTCAACAGCTGGGACAACTGGAGAATTACCTGCAAAAGAATGCAGCGTGCCCATCACCAGCACTCTATGTAAGAATTAACTCCAAGTGGGTTGAAGACATTTAACCAACGAGCTAAAACAGTAAAACTCCTAAAAGAAAACAGGAGAAAATCTTCATGACCTTGGATTTGGCAATGGATTCTTAGATACGACAACCACAGCAATAAAAGAAAAAAAAATCTGGAGTGTGGCCAGCCATCCCGTATGACTGCACAAAAGAGCCACATCTGCTCTCCCACCTGCCGAAGCTCCTGGAACCTGAGTGGTGAACCTACCTGCCCTAAGAGGAGTCTTTTACCTCGGCACACGCTACGAGAGCTGCCCTTGGTAGCTTCTGGGTGGGCTGTTTCCTCCCTGTGTCCAGAGGAACGCTCCCTCCCATGCCTTCCCTGGCTAACCACCGATTTCCCACCACCAGGTTTCCTTCCTGTGCTTCTTGTCTTCACTTCTCTCTCATAAATCTCATGGTACCATAGACTGCTAAAACCTATTTTATTTTACAGACCCAGAAACTGAGGCCACGGAGCCCCCGTGATATCTCTCACATTACAAAGTGGTTGAGAGAAAGATGTGAGGCTTGACCCTGGCCCCCAGGGCTCTTTCCTGGGTGGGACTCTGCTGAGAGCGGGGAGGCTGGTGGCCTCTGCACGTATGCATTTGCAGAAGTCGATTTGCAGGAGCACCTTTGGCTCTGGCTGATGGAAAAGGAAGGAATTTGTCGGCACGGAGAGGGAAAAAAATGAAGTGACAGGGAAGTGAGAGAGACGGAGGAGAGTCTGACCCTTAGCCAGGCCTGTGGACTGGTTTTGAGCCTCAGGACACTGTGACAGGTGTCTCAGAATCAGGGGAGCCTGCCCCCACCCAGAGTGGCACCAGTACAATAGGGCGGATGGCAGAACCATACTCTCCTGAAGGAAGAGCTCCCGCAGCTGGGAGCACGAGCGGTCCCATTCCCAAGCACAGTGAGATGCAGGGCTGTGGGCACGCCCAGAAATAACTGGCAGGAGATGCGGGTGGTTGTCAATGGAAAGACCTCCCGGATCATAAGGATTACGTATTGTGATCTTCTGACTCCGAATATCAGGTTCTCAAGCCCACATTCGTTTGTTCACGTATTCAACAGACATTTCTTGAACATCTCTATGTTCCAGCTACCAGGCTTGTATTAAAGATACCCAAAGGTGGGCAAGAGAGACAAGCTCTCTGATCTCAGGTGCTTACCGTTCCATTTAGCTTAGCATTCCCATTCTCCTCTTCTCGGGGTTCTCCTCTCTGTGACCCAAATGAACGAAAGTGTAATACACAGTGAAAAAAACAATAACCAAAAACAGAGATGCTTTGGGGCATCTTCTAAAACTTCCCACAGAGGCAATCATCTTTGTCCTGGTAAGGTCCTTGAAAAGCAAGGAACGCGTGTCAGCATAGGACTCCTGGACTTAGCGCTTGGGGATGTGAAATGATGCCGTTCCCTTTGGGGTGAGCTTTCCTCACAGCTCATCGGGACCTCAGGGTGGGTCCTGGCTGGGGAACTGCCGGGCACTCTGTTGGCAGCTGTTCTAGGAGACCAGCTGGTACAAGATGCTGTCACGTGACTTCTTAAGCCCTTAAGCCACTTAGTGCAAAGCCTGGCAGAGCTTTAATGTGGGTGCTAGGCTGAAATGGGAGGTGGTGCGTGGTGTGGTCAGCCACGGTTGGCTGGGGGCTTGGCCCCTGCAGCTTAATTAAAGGGCGAGGGAGGTAGGAACAGTGCGAGGCCTGGAACAGCTGCAGCAGGGGCCGGGGGAGCCAGGGGGTCTCCACTCCTCATAGAAAATGAGCTGCTTTAACGCTGCTGTCTATGCCAAAAATTCTTTCTCTTAATTTGAGTTTGAGCTCTCCACATCAAATATTGTTTAAAAATTGAAAACTTTCAGGGCACCTGGGTGGCCCAGTTGGTTAAGCGTCTGCCTTTGGCTCAGGTCATGATCTGGGAGTCCCAGGATGGAGTCCCTCTGCCCCTCCCCCTGCTCATGCTCTCTCTTTCTTTCTCTCTCTCACTCTCTCAAATCAATAAATGGAATCTTAAAAAAAAAAAAAGAAAAGTTTCTATTTCTTTCTATACCCTAATAAAAACTGTGACACTGAAATGTTAAAAAAAATTGTAAGTCAATTATACCTCAGTGAAGCTGACATTTTTTAAAAATAAAATGTTAGGAAAACTGTGATTGACACACTGTTCATTTTAACAATCTCTGGGTGTGAACTTAGAAAACGCCAAGAAAGAAGAATTTCACTGAGACTTTCAGTGCTGAAATCCACTTTTTTTTTTTTTTTTGGCCAGTTAATACCAGTCCACTGGTTTCCAAGTTCCAGACAGAAATTGTTTTACCCAGACTGCATCGTGAAATAATCATCCTGTTTATTTCCCAACTGATATTTCTTCTATGTTTGCATTGAGGAACCTTGCAGAAATGAAATAGGAAGTGAGAGAGTGAAGTGGTTTATTTTAAACTTTTTATTTTGAGACCACTGTAGATTCACATGCAGTTGTAAGAAATGATAGAGAGAGGTTCTGAGAAGTCCCTTTGCCCTCTTCCCCAGTGGCACCATCTTGCAGAACTACAGCACAGTATCGCAGCCTGGATATTGACATTGAGAGTCTATCACCATACCCGGATCTCCTCTGTTTCACATGTGCGTGTGTGTCGGTGCATATTGAGTTCTACGAAATGTGTTTTGAGCTCTGATGAAGAAAAGTGCTTTGCAAGTGCACACGTGATTAACATGAGGCATTTAATTTTTTTGGTGGCTATTACTTTTGCATTCTTGGTAGATAATATTTTTTCGACCCTAAGTATGTAATACCTTTTGTGTGAATAGCATAAAGAATTGTATGACCATTCTCATCCCAATGAGATGTGCTTAACGTCTTTAGCTCTTAAAGATGTCACTATTAGAATCCCAAATACTGGGGTGCCTGGGTGGCTCAGTCGTTAAGCATCTGCCTTTGGCTCAGGTCATGATCCCAGGGTCCTGGGATCGAGCCCCGCACTGGGCTCCCTGCTCAGTGGGAGGCCTACTTCTCCCTCTCCCACTCCCCCGCTTGTGTTCCCTCTCTCGATGCCTCTCTCTCTGTCAAATAAATAAATAAAATCTTAAAAAAAAAAAAAAAAAGAAGCCCAAATACTTTCAGTTAGATTTGGGACCTGCTAGGGTTCCTTCTGTCTGAATATTTAAGCCTGAAGCTGGACTCTATTTCCTGGATCACCTGAATTCCCACAGTTAAATTACACTTTTCTCTATTTACATTTCCTTCTTGTTCTATTGCCAAGATAATATATTCTTGGGCTGGTAACTCAATAGACATAAGTATATTGTTTGTTTTTTTTTTTAAACTGAATTTGAGAACCCCAAGAAGTGGCCAACTCAGTTTCCTGGGTGACCCTTTCTAAGTCCACGGGGTCTCCAAACTAGTTAGGGGGTTCCTTCTTAGGGCAAGTCACTGCTATCACCACCCAAGGGAAGCAGGAGGCCTATCTCTCCTGGAGCCTCAGGCCCTGGGGAGTGGTAGCGTTTGCGGGGGCTGCAGGTTCTATGGGGGCAGCACCAGTAAACTTGTCGTTAGCACAGCCCAAGAGTCTCGAGGAACAAACTACTGACAGGTTGGGTTCTTCTCTCCCTCTGTTCCCGCTCTGTTGGTGCCCCCCCCCCACCCTGACCTTCTCCAGGGTAGCAGCCAGCCAAGGCCACACCTTGGACGTCATTATCTGGCTGTCACAACTAAGCCACCCCCAAAATCTCTAAGCCTCAGCCCCCTCTTTGACTACAACTTCTCCCATTCTAGAGAATTCTAAAGCTTGGCTGTCTTTTGACGTCGTTTAGTCCAATCTCCACGCCTCACAGGTGGGAACATTGCAGCATTAGGTGATGTGCTCACAGGCACGCAGCTGAGCAGTGGCAGAAGCAGCATTTGGATTACGGTCTCCTGACTTCCAGTTCAGGGCTCTTGCTACCGTAGCACATTCCTCACTTCCCGCCTCAAACCACCTCATCTGCTCTGGGCCCTTGTGTGACCCCCACCCTCTCCCAGGCTTCCCAGACCAGCACGCTCTCCTCTCCCTCTACTTCCCCATGCACCCCAGGCCTGTAGCCTGCCCCTTCTGACTGTACCCTCTGGGCCCTCCCCAGTCCTAGGCACTGCTCTTCTTCCTGGGCTGTGGGGCACTGTACAGAAAGCCATAGAAGCATCCCAACTAGATCCACCATGAACTTGACCAGTGGAAAACAGGAGGCAGGAGGAAATGGGCAGATATATTTCATCTTCTTTGTCTCTACTGTGGACGACGCCAAGGCAAGTGCCTCCTTGTAATTCTTCCAGGGTTCCATTAACATCATTGCCGAGTGCCCGGGCTTTCTAAGGGAGAGGCACCATCCAAAGGGAAGGCACGGGGGGGGGGGGGGGAGATGCAGGGAGAGTCCAGGCGATGGCAGCAGTCGGTTTGGTTGAGCACATGATGTGTGTAGGGACGTGGCCTCCGCAGTCAGACTCGCTGGGCTTGGCTCTTAGATCCGCCGTTTTTACCATCTATGTGACCTGAGCAAGAGAGGACCCTAAACCTCAATTTCCTTGCATGTAAAGGGAGGATAATAGTTGTGCTTTTAGTGTTGGAAGAGTCACTGATTTTAAGTCATCAAAGCACTTAGCCCAGGGTCTGTTAGAACCCTCGGATAAATCCTAGTTATTATAATAAGGTACCAGTACAGGCTGTAGGACAGACGGCAGAGGATCTGGAATTTAATTTGGTCTATAGGCAGACACCGTGAGTGGAGACAGGCACGTCCAGGAATGTGGTCTGTGACAGTTCCTTTGGTTGTTGAGTGTAGGGTGGCCTCGGAGCAGTGTGTGTCGGGGGGGATGGAGTGGGGTCCGAGGGGCCAGTTGGAGAGTATATATAAACAGTGCCCAAGATGGCATGGGAACAGAAGGGGGGGGGAATCAAGGATAGCACGAGAGTCAGTGAGATCCATTTTCTTGTCTCTGGATCATGCAGAGTTCTATTCTTTCTGCTCTGAAATCCAGGGATTCTTACTTGCCGCTTCCCGTTGGGTCCTGGCTTAGGCCAGCAGGCAGGGGAGCTCTGGCCTTCACGAGGCCTGGGGTTCTCCACGCTGGCGGCTGCACATTACACCATCATCCACAGCTCTACAAACCACGAAACCCATTCCCCTGCACTCTCCTCCCCTGCGACGGAATCAGAACATCTGGGGCGCTGGGCAGAGATGGCTTTTGAAGCTCCCCCAGGTGATTCAAATGGCAGCTAGGATCAAACAGCAGTGAGACCAGGGACCACGGCCTCACCTCGGGAGTTCGCACCAGACTAGAGCACCCAGCCTCGGCGTTACTTTCCGCTCCCTTGTTCTAATCAGAAGGAGCAGACTTCAAAATCTCTTATTAGGACACACTCTTCATTAGGTTAAGCTCACCCAGACCATCGTGCTGGATGTCGTCAGCATCTACCCAACAGATCCTGGAAAGAACTTCAGTTTGGTTCAGGTTGCAGCAGCAAAGAGTGCGGAGAAGACAGAATCATCCCCCATGCTTCAGGGGATGAGCCATGATGGATGGAAGTCGATCATAGTAAGAGTAATCCATTCATCTCTGGCAGGGACTGGTACGTGGGCACGTGACACAGTTCTGAACAGTGAGATATGAGGCTTTCGGGAAATTTACCCCTCTCCCTGTATTGAGGGGTGCATGGAGAAGTTTCTGCCCCTCCTCTCTCTTCCTGCTTTGAGACGCCGTCACGTGAGAATGTGCAGCTCGTGCCACCACAACCATCTTGTGACCATGACTGACACTTCTTAATGCCAGCCCTGAGTTGCAGGACCAGCCCTGAAGCAGCCCACTTTGAGGTTTATTGTTAATACTTTTGATGGGGTGTTCTGTCGTGTGCAGCCCCAAGCTCCCAGATATGCTCACTTAGTAAGGTCTCACAGGTGAGGCTGACAACAACAAAAACAGCCAGTTTCTGATTATCTTAGTAGGTCTCTTCCAACATAGAAGAGGGACTTCGGCAGTTGTTGAGGCAGTTCAGAGTTAAGACTGCTACTGACTCAGTCCCTGAAAACTAGAACCCTCTCCCCTCCAATGAAATACCAAGTAGTCAGAGACTCCTTGTAATAAACTGGTAATTAAACGAACCCTCATTCATTAGCATCCCTAGCAACAATTTGACTTGACTGCTCCTGAGAACGTGGCCCCGGGGCGGTGGAGCTGCTGGGGTGGGGATAATGTGCTTAAAGGCAAAGTAATACTTCAGATGCACAGGTAAAGGCGGAACCCAATTAAAAGGAGAATTTTCATGTAATTTTTTTCAGATGATAAGTTTTAGGACCACTCTGCAGTCTTGTATCTATGCAGTTCCATGAAGTTAGTTAATTTTCATTGCATTGTAAATTTCCACCAAGTTGCATTTTAATGTATTTGTACCTTGAAATTTGTATGCAGAGACTGCATAGGCTATCAATTTAATGAACTCCTCACAGACATTATGTGATAAATATAATTAAAGCACCGAGATTCCATATTGACAAAGGCAGAAAGAGTCTTGAAGTGAATGTTAGAATTCTAAATTGGTGATTTTTACTCCATGCCAGAAGCAATTTTTTTTTCCTCTGTGAGTCCATCTCTGTTATGGTCATAAACATCATGGAGGGAATTGTAAGCGTTAATTATTTAACATGCATCTTTTCAAAAATATATCTAATATACAAACCCAGATAAGCGGATATTAACCATGAGATGTGTGTGATGTACACTGTAATATAAACTATAAAGAACCCCTGGTAGTATGTGGATAAAAGTATCTATGGGTTCAACATTTTGTTGCATTTTTCCATCTTAGAATGTGTAATTCTCGTTTTAAAATCCAAAAGTCCAGCAGGCATTTTCAAGTGAACGTAGATTCTCAAGTTCCTCTTGATCCCTGTAGCCCCACACAGGATGTACTCTGAGATAAGCGGAAAGTGAAAATGAAGGGCATATCTTAACAGTTTCAGCAGCCTAGGAAGTACCTCTCAATGCTGTGAGTGAGAGGCCTCGGCTGAAAAATTGTATTTACCCATGTCCAATGGCCGGTGGCACTTGGGACTTGGGCATCAGAAACACCAGGTCTCACATCACTTTACTAGCTCTGTGACTGCGCTGGTCACTTACCCTCTGCGAACCTCTATTTTTTCCACTTTCAGATTCATCACCTCTCAGGCTAGTTGTCAACTCCAAATAAAACAATGAAAATGAAATGCTCCAAATGGAAGCAATTTGGAAATTGTAAAGTACTTTATAAATGTCAGATGCTTACAATTAATATTTTGTTTTCCTCTTTCATCTTTCTAAGATATAAAAAATAGCAATTTTGTTTCTAAAATAATTCCACTTACAAATTTCATTATGTCAAATTCTGTTAAATAGCCATCAGGTAAGCATGGAGGAATAACCAGGTCAGTATAATAGGCCATTGCTATGATAGCCTCAATATTTTCTTGTGTCGTGTCTTTCAGTGAGGTAAGCTGGGCAGCTTTATTGCTTTAAATAATTGCTTCCTATAATTCTGCCTTTGTCACTCTTTTCAATTGTTCCAATTTGCCTGGCAGATATTTCCTGGCCAACTGAGTTGGCTAGCTTCCGGTTCCAGTAGTGAGCTTACTTGTCTATTTTAGACCAAGACCCTGGGTGCAAGACCATAGTTAGTAATTGGCTGCACAACAGCTTTTTAAACTGCAGCTTTAGCTGAGATGGTAAGTGAATAATCATCAGTTCCACAGTGAAGGTGAGACAAAGTCACCTTAGGGTAAATTACAAAGAAATACATAGACTCCCTGGACCAAAGGGTCCAGGCTGAGGCTAAAAATGAGGAGTCAGAGGATACAGGGGCAGGAGGGGTGAGGAAGTCTCTTTGGAGAGGAGTGTGGGGGTGCCACCCCCTTCATCTCAAACCCAGTGAGAGGGCTTCCCAGAGGAGCCTGCCAGAGACTGCAGTTAGGTAGACCAGAGGACTGGAGTCCAACTCGCTCTGGGAAAGCTCAAGTTCCACCCGTGACAGCATGGAGAGGGGCACGGCGGGGTGGGAGTGCTGCACTGGGATGGGCCTGCATTCTCAGAGTCACTAGGGAAAGACAGATATCTCTGTGCTTTTTTTTGGACAAGGTATGGCGCCCTCTTGGGACCCATCTAAAGGGACTGGAGTAAACTCTGGATTTCTAGGGTCAGAGAAGGAGTTGTAAACAAGCAGTGGAATAGCTCAGCATCCACCTGAAGAGTCCCCTGGGAAGAGGCCTTCATTAATAGGAAATGCTGAAGAATCCAGGAGGGACCCCATGGTCTGCTTTAACTGTAGCCCAGGCACAGCAAGCCCAAAGCTATTCAAATCCAGGAAGAAGTGCTCCATCTCTGAACTTCTTTTCTCCCCACTTCCTGCTCACCTTCACCCAGGTTGGGTCCTAAAGTGGCCTCTAGTGAATGGGGGAGTGCTGAGCCTAAGCCAGCTGCATTCCTTCTGGGAAAGTCATCTGGAGACCTGAGACAGGAGACGGGGATGAAGTCTTATTTTCAAGTAAAGTTTGATGCATTTGTTTATATCCTGTATCCAACATTATAATTTTAGAATGAAGCTGTGGTTGACATTTAGTTACTATAGGACTAACAATTATCTAAAAATGAGCAGAAAATAATATGCACTCTATCCAACTTTCCATGTAGGGGCAGGGGAAGACAACCAACACTGAATATATCTTAAAACAGCTGTGAGAGACAAAAATTAAGTTGCATTTCAATCACATCTCACAAGCTGCAAATGCAAAATGTTAGTTATATTTTTTATATTAAATGGGCAAAGTTCCCTTTGCATAATGGAGTCCAGTGGCCAGTAAAAGGGACTTGATGATGTGATGACATGTTGACTAACTGGAAAAAATTTCAACCTGGAAGAACACAAATACTTTGTTTCAGGCCTTAAAATTACCCAGTCAAGTAATAAGTATGTCCTCTTGGATACTTTGAAGAATATTTACATTCCTTTAGTTTAGGTTAGTATTATTTCCCATCTAGCATGATGGCTTACACATAATATGTGCTCAAAAATATTTTCAATTTAATTATTCTTTACAAGATACTTAGCACCAAGGCGTGTGGTCTTTTTAAATGTTGACAACAACACTTCAGCTGAAAAATCTCCATATTTATAAAACGTGGTGCAAACTCGAATGGAGTGTGATTATGGTCTCACTTGTATTTCACACTGTAAAGTGTTGCTGAATGGTCTAATAGGAGGAAACAGAATTTAAACCAGAAACATAAAAGTGGGGTTCTTTTTGCCAATCAACTGTGATGGCGCAGTAAGTACAACAAATGTTTGCGTATAGGAAGCCTAGACTTGAATCTACCACTGTCATTCACTACACTTCAGACCCCTGTTTTGTCCCCTGTGAATGGGGGATGCCAGGCTTGCTACCTCAGAGTGGTAAGGACACTTAAAAAGAAAATATACAATAAAATACCCTTTGTAAACTCTGAAGTGCTGCACCCGTGCAAGGGCTTAAAAACAGCCAACTGTTTAACATTCATTCATTGCCACGTGCATAGCGCTTTATATCTATTTTCTCATTCAATCTTCGCCAGAACCACAAGACCTAGCTAGGTACTACCAATTCTCTCCATTTTACAAATGAGGAAACTGAGAGGTTAAGCCAACTAGTTCAAGGCTATACAGAGCTGTAACTTGAAATCAGCAGATCCTGACTCTTAACCCTAAGCACTAAGCTGCCTTCCTGCTTGTTATTTACTAGAGGTGCTGAGATCTCGTAGAGTTTCAACAAATATGGTTCTGTAAACTGCTAATTTAAAAGGGAACTCCTCCCCACACCTGACTTCTAAGCAGTTCCCTCGCACTCCCTGCCTCCAGCCCTCGCCCAGGATCCTCCCGCCACTCAATCTGCTCTCGGGCCGCCCGTGGCCTCAGCGTCCCTACGCATGCGCTGGGGGGGGACCCGCGCAGGCCCAGTGGCCGGGCGGCGCCGGGAAACCTCCCAGACTCTCCTCTCCCGGCCCCGCCCCACTCCGCCCCGCGGCTCCTTCGCGGCTGCGGCTGCTTAGGGAAAGCTAAAGGGTGAGCTGAACCTCCGCAGCTGTTACTGTCACCAGCGCTAATCACAGAGGCTTTGGGTCTGGCCGGAAGCCCCCTTCCCTGCGCCCAGTCCCAGCTCATTTCCTGTCCCGTTTCGCCCGCCCAGCCGCGACCTGGCTCTGCAGGCGGCCCAGGCGCCCGGGGTAGGTAGTTTGTGTACGGTTACCATGGAGATGCTGGCCCGCCTGGCGGAGCGGGCGGTCTAGGGGGCTGGCAGGAGGGGGGGCCTGGCAGGAGGGGGGCTGGCAGGCAGAGTGACCGCGTTGCTCCGCTGTGTCCTGGCCTGAAACTGTGGAGGAGGGGGCATTGCCGGGAGCGGGGAAACCTCTGTCCGCACGAGAGGTGAGGCGTCCCCCTCCGGGTCAGCGGGGACCTCTCCTGCTGTTATCCGCCTTCCTGCCCCCAGAAGGGGAGAGAGGCCTTGTACATGCTCTCGGGGTCGGGCAGCGGCTGCCCTTATTTCTGTACACTGAGCTTAGTCAAGTGCACGGAGCTTACTAGAAGCTTGGAAATACTTACTGAATGAAAGTGGTAAACCAAGGGGCTTTGTGTAGGCAGACAGCTACCTCGCCAGGGTCATACACTTTGTACCTGGGTTCTTTTAGGCAACAGATAGGGAGGGGGTCAATAAATAAATAAATGTAACAGTATACTTTAGAATACATCATATGTACATTTAATGCCTTTTATCGTCTGTTCCCACGACCATCACAGCGGCTCTTTGACCTCACTCTAATGTAGAATTATTTTAGCTTGGTAGAAAATCAAGAAGCACTCACTTTGTAACCTATTTTGTGAACCTATAAAACTCTGATTAGTTGCTGATTTGGCATACCTGATATTCAATAAAATACCTAATAAAAATTATTTTGCGTAACCCCCCCAATTTAAATTTTAACTTGCAAAATTTCTGGAAACACTAAACAAACGTCATTCCCTTTCATTTGCAATTTCTTTTTTTAAATGCAGTTTTTTATTCATGGGAGAATTTTTATTGTATCCTTTTATGACATAGTGCCTGGGTAGCAGTAGGAACTTTTTCTCAAGGGCCAGGCACCATGCTAAAGAACTTTACATGAATTATGTTATTTAATTATCAGAACAGTGCTATAAGGCAGTTATGACCATCCCTATTTCACAGATGAGGAAACTGAAGCTTAGAGGCATTACAGTCTTTGCCAACGTCACATAGTTGTGAATTGTCAAAAGAGTATTTTTTTAATTTTTTAATATTTTTGATATTTTTTTATTATGTTAGTCACCATACAGTACATCCCTGGTTTTTGATGTAAAAGTTCGATGATTCATTAGTTGCGTATAACACCCAGTGCACCATGCAATACGTGCCCTCCTTACTACCCATCACCAGCCTATCCCATTCCCCCACCCCCCTTCCCCTCTGTAGCCCACAGTATTTGAACCCCTGCTCCAGCAAAGCACTTAACCCCTGCCTCGTTGGGTGCTCATGTTAACAGAAAGGTATTTCAAAATCATGGAAAGGGTCTTGAGTGCAGATGGCCCCGATTCACAATGGTTCAACTTAGAAATTTTCGACTTTACTGTTAGTGCAAAAGCAATACACATTCAGTAGAAACCATGCTTTGAATTTTTGTCTTTTCCCCAGGCTAGCGATAGGCTCTGTGATACTCTCTGGTGATGCTGGGTAGCGGCAGCCACTCACTGTGATACACTCACAACCATTCTGTATCCATACAGCCATCTGGTTTCTAAATTTTTTTAATTTAAAGATTTTTTTTCATTTATTAGAGAAAGAGTGCGGTGCATGGGGGGGTGGGGCAGAGGGAGAAGCAGACTCCCTGTGAGCAGGGAGCCCTATGGTGAGGCGGGGGAGGGGAAGCTCCATCCCAGGACCCCAGGATCACGATCTGGGCAGAAGGCAGCCATTTAACTAACTGAGCCACCCAAGCGCCCCCCAGCCATTCTGGTTTTACTTTAGGCACAGTATTCGATAAGTTACACGAGATACAAAATAGGCTTTGTGTTAGATGATTTTGCCCAACTGTGGGGTAATGTAAGTATTCTGGGCATATTTAAGTTAGGCTCTGTTCTACTATGATGTACAGTAGGTTATGTGGATTGAATGCATTTTCGACTTAATGACATTTTCAATTAAAGATGGGTTTTTCAGAACGTAACCCTATCATAAGTTGAGGAAGATCTGTATTTGATTTGCAGGGAATAGAGAATGGAGACAGTCAGCCTTTCTCTTGTTGCAGAATGTCTTGATAGAGCAGTGCTGCATTTAGCAGGAAGACTGGTTCAGGTGACTATTAGCGGCAAAGAGAAAGACAGGTCTTGATAATTAGGTACAAATTTTTACGAATGAGGACTCGAAAGTATTTTGTTAAAAATGAAGCTTTCCAGCTTCAAATTTCCTACCGCTGGTGGTGGTCATCCTTCAGAGGTCCTGTGGGCATCATACAATCCGGACAGCGATGCAAGATAGCTCACTGCCTTTTTCTTCTTTCCCTTTCAAAGTCTACTTCTCCTGGGTTTTTTTTAAAAGGTCTCCTGGCCCTCTGACCTCGCCCCTCCAGGTTTGCATAAAGTGTCCCCCCTGGCTTTTTCCTGTCCTCTCAGCTACCAAATCCTGTTGGTTTTTCTGTTCTTGTTGCCCCTCACTTATTCTCATCTCTCTTCTTATCTCTGTTTCACCTTTACTCCTTCATCTCAGGCTTTCAATACCTCATTCACAGATCATGCTGTTTATCAAGTCTTACTCCCTGCCAGGCAACTTGCAGTGGAGACAAGAAAGGAAAAGGGGGCTGAATGTGATCTCATATTACCACTTGGCATCCAGAATCAAATGCCATTTGACGGGGTGCCCTGCTGACTCAGTCGGTAGAGCATGCAAGGCTTGATCTCGGGGTCATGAGGTCAAGCCCCACACTGGGCATGGAGCCGACTTTAAAAAAAAAGAATCAGAAATGCCACGTGCCATTTGAAATAAAGTCCCATATGCCTTCCTAATCCACTGTAACAAATGTCCCAATGAAAGAAGCCATATTGCCTTCAGCTTGATATTGCTTAGCTCAGATCTACATTAGAAAATGGAGTTCGGGGGCACCTGGGTGGCTCAGTTGGTTGAACGCCTGGCTCTTGATTTCAGCTCAGGTCATGATCTCTGGGTTGCGAGATGGAGCCCCAAGTCAGGTTCCAAGCTCAGCGGGGAGTCTGCTTGAGATTCTCTCTCTCCCTTTCCCTCTGCCTCTTTCCCCTGCTCATGGGTGCTCTCTCTCTCTCTAAAAAAAGTCTTAAAAGAGAGAGAAAATGGAGTTCAGCGATTCTACAAATGTTGACCTCCAGCCATGCCTCACCTAAGGAACTGTGGCTCAGAGTCTGGTGAGGCAGCCCCAGGTGCATAATGGAAGGGTGTACTGACAGAGGCCAACCGGCGACCTTATGGAGTATGGAGGAGGAAGACTTCACTGAGGCTGGAGGACGGGGAGAGGCATGTCCAGGAATGCTTCCTTGAGGGCGTCTAAGAATTAGGTGGCTGATTACATAAGAACTACCTGATTTGTCCCTTCTAGTCCTTTCCCTCCTTCCCATCCTGCCCACTCCTGCCAGATCACACCATGCCTCCAAATCTGTTAATTAATTTGCTTACCAGCTTTTTTTATTTCTTGACCTGCCATTCAGTTCTCTCTCTGGTCCAACTCCAATCTGTATTTCCAGAGCTCATTCTTGTCCAGCACACATCCCATATGTTCTTGGCTCTCTGCCTTGGCTCACTCATTGACTTTGCTGGAAATTCCTTCTCTCCTCTAGCCCTAATGTCAGCCATTGCCACATGCTTCAAATTCAGCCCATTTTTCAGAACCCAGCTCAATCATCACCTCCTCCAACAGATCTCCCTGACACCTTCTCCCCAGCAGAAATCCCTTCCTTTTTTTGTAATCACATGGGAGTTATTTCAGTTTTTTCTTAGCCGCTATCAGTTTCTACCTTGTATTAAAATCATTTGGGTACAAGCAGCTGACATTCAGCTGGGACACTCCAGGAAAGCTGCTCCAGTTGTAAAAATATTGACACGTCTCTATATTGATGCATAAATAGCCGTGCCCCAAGGCCTCTGACGGCCCTGCTTCCTTCCACCCAATCTCATGAGTAATAGTTTGAATATCATCTCTGGGCGTATATCATAGCTTTTGTGCTATTGTCTAAGATTTCATCTCTCACAAAACTGTTGTAGGGATTCATTGAGATGATGTACTTGAGACTGCTTAGCATAGTGCTTGGTATTAAAGCAAATGTTTAACTAGTATTAGTGGTCCTTCTTGCCTGAGAGTGAAGACAGTGTTTATTCCTGTGTTTCCAGAGAGCCAAGCAGAGAGCTTTGCACATAGGAAACAATTAATCCATACCAGCTGAATGGATTTGTTCCAGCTGTCAAAAGAATTTTTGTAAAATCAAAATTTTGTGATACTATTGTATTATGGTTCAGGTGTACTTTACAGACAAGCTTTCAAACTCTGAGTGATTGTTTAAATTGGCAAAAATCCTCTATAATAAGAATTTGTAAATTAACAAAAAAATCCTTCCCTCTCCCCTAAAATCACGCTTCTAACTCAGTTCACTTGTGTCATTGAAAATTTCCATATTTGATTTAGTTCATGACATATTAACAGTAATATAATAATAATAACTGTGCAGATCTTACCTTATTGAAACTGCTTCTTACAATGTAACTGTTAAGGTTTGGGAGAAAGAAAAAAGAAGAGGGAGAAAGGAAGTTGTTTTAGAATTTGTGGTAAAAACTTATGAACAAAAGGATTTTTAAGCCCATTGTTCTACATTATTTCCACCAATATTTGATCAATATAAATTCCTGTATGCCCAAATAAAGCACAGAATTGCTAGCACTCAATCTGAGTAAATATTCCTGCTTCATTACTCCATGAAAGAGTATAGTTTTCCATGCAAACAAAAATACACAATCTCGGTCAGGAACGATGGTCCATTATTGTTCATCCAAAGCACTTTCTCTAATCTTTATTAGGTTTGCCAGACCACCTTTGACATTGCTGGACTTATTACTGCTATGTGGGGCCAAAGGAATCACAAACTTGCTTTGGGCTCTGTTCATTGTATAGGAACTTCTTCTAAGTGGTTGCGTTCTTACTGCAGTGGGCCTTTTAAACACTAACAAACAAGCAAACAAAACTGATATGGCCACTTGAGTTAGATGTGCTGGGACTGAGTTTACATTATTATGCATCCAAAAGTAATACAGGTGTCCCCTGCTTCTGAAGGTTCGTGTTACATCGCTTTGCTTTTATGCAAGGCCTGCAATAGAGCTTTCTTATAAAAGCGAAAATGCTCTTCAGATTTCTTTCCGTGAGTGAAAACAGGTATTAATGTAGGTCCTTTGTAAAAGCAAAGTGGCAGAAAGGGGGGCATACTGTGCACGTCACACCATTTCGGCTTACCAGTTTTCATAGGAATGCTCTGCTTTTAGATAGCGGGGGAAACCTGTATCTATATATACGAAAAACACTTTGTACATATTTTTAATAGTTAGCCTTGACTATTTTAAAAAGAAACAGCCAATCATATCAGAACCATGAGAAGTAAAATGTACTTGGCCTGTCATAGTTTCTGTTAGTTGTGTTAATGTGCGTGATTTTTGGAGACATTGCTTGAATTCCAAATCCTGTATCAAAAATTCCTAGAAAGAAAATTCCTAGAATAGGACTGCTTATCTAGTAATTTTTTACTCTTTTACCTCACCTGGCCTTTCCATGTGAAAGGAATAGCAGAAAGACCTGCAACTCATGTTGGTTTTAACATTTAAAAGTTGTTAAATTAAAAAATGCCCTCCAAGGGCTAGTTTTTTAAAGTATTAGTGTTCTCTGTAAATATTTATCTGTATTGGCCAATCAGGTATTATGCCTGACCAAAAATAATAATGTACAGGTAACCAATTTTCAGAAGTAATAAAGTACATTTAATATTAAAGAAAAGAAAAGAAAGGAAAAGCGTATTTGTAGTTTTTATCATGCTCTTTACCTCAAAACTTTTAGGGTTGGGCCTTGGTAGAACTAAACAAATGTTCTTGTTGTCTGTTGTTACATAACAACTTAATGTATAGAATCATAATATAGTAAATCCTCTTTACTTGTCTAAGGAATCATCTGTTGATTCCACTTATGGAAATGAAGTCTTTTTAGTTTCCTTGGGCATATGTCACAAAAAATGTTTCTTTTTTGCAAAAGTTATTCTAAAATTGGGCACTGAAATATAGGAAAAATTTCCAGGCCTCTTTTTCCTTAGAGATAAAACATTTTCAGGGATCTGGGTTGTTGTTTTTTTAATGAACACCTAATACCATATACTAATTAGGAATCTTGACTGTTTTCAAGTTTAGAGCTATAGAGGTGTCCTGCCAAGGTAACCAGGCCTCCATGGGGACACACCAGCATTTAAGAGGGGTCTGCATTCTCATGGCCCTTGTGCATGACTTTAACTGAGAAAGCTGGCCTGGGAAAGAAAATTTGATATTGATACTTGATATTTATTCATCTAGGATACTATCTCACATTGATGGTGATTTGACTCCATTGATTCAAATACATCATGGGTAAATGTGGGGCTGAACCTTTCCCTGAGTTTACAAACTACATTTATAAAAGCAAATATAGCCTGGAAATAGGCCCCATCTGTCTAGAACTAACCTTATACTCACAGTGTGTGTGGAGGACAGTAGAAGGAAAAAAAGGAAAACTTAGTTAAAATTTTAACAGAACCCCCCAGTATTGTTTTTTTATAGATAGGAGAACACGAGGTGATTTTCTCTTCCTTGTCTGTCCTCTTTCACGATTTATCCTCTTTCTCTCCAGGTTTAGCTTTCATCCTGGCTCTCTTCCCTGCACATCATTTCCCTCGAGTGCACGTATTCCCATAGGCATAATCGTGCACATCAACCTATATTTTTGAGAGATTTTCTTCCACCCTGATCTTCTGACTGTAACTGCCTGGTAGATTTTTAATTAAAAATTGTTTTGATGGTACACCTGGGTGGCTCAGTTAGTTAAACGACGGACTCTTATTTTCAGCTCAGGTCATGATCTCAGGGTCGTGAGATCAAGCCGCACATAGGGTTCAATCCTCAGCGCAGAGTTTGCTTGGGATTCTCTGCATCCCCCCACCCTGCTCATGGGTTCTCTCTCTCTCTCAAATAAATAATAAATCTTTCAAAAATTGTGACTTTTTCTAGTTTAATATAGAGGAATGGCTTAAGCATGTGCGTTTACGCATTCTTTTCTGAACTCCTGGATGAAAATAGTTAATATTTTGTACCATATATTTGCAGAGTGTAGTGTCTACCTGAAGAACATTTTACTTCAAAAGGAAAGATGCTATCTCCAAATGATAAAAAGTTAGAAAAGCTGGATCCGTTTTATCGACCTTCTATGTCCAAGCAGAAGACCAGCGCAGAAATCATAAGTGAAGCACGAAATGCATTAAGAGCAGTTGGGACCCAAAGACCATTTACACCACGAGAAAACCAAAGAAAACTGTTTGGGCCTGCCTCTTCAAGAACACCGGAAAATAGACCTCCTTCCTCCTTCAGGTAATGACCTTTCTCTTGCTTGTACACTCGGATATGTAAGCCACCAGATGACATTTTCCCTTAATTCTAGTTATGGATAGTTGCTTTTTTAAGTTTGGTGTCTGCTAATTACACCTCTTGTATCTATTCAAGATTCCTGAAGATAAGTCTAGACCTTGGGTCCAAGAAGTTGCTTTGGTTTGAAATGGTGGATAGTGGTTGCCGTACCAACTCTATAAAGCAATATGAACAAAGTTTTAAAAAAATCACTATATACATTTCTTCTTTTCATTATTCAGTATTTTTTAATCCCCCTAAAAGCAATGAAAAAGCTTGTTAATAAAATGTTCTAAGTACTATGATTTTTTTTTAATTGCTTCTTCCTCGAGGCTTATGCTTCAAATGCTTTTACTTGTTTTGGGGCTAGAGTTAACGAACATGTACTAGAAATAAACGATTCTTCACAAACTAATATTTCTGTTCATCTCCTGTGCTAGCCTCCATGCATCCAGTTTTGAGTCATCTGATTCCAGGCCCATCTCTGGTGCTCGTCTCAGCCCGCTAGAGCTTGTGAGTACTTTATATGACCATGAGTGCTGTGAAATGGGATTGACCCAAATTGATCCAGCATACTTGGAGTCAGTACTTGTATATGCTAAGAAAAGGATCACATAGACTTAAGTATACTGATAATTTAATATGAAAACAATTTCTTTTATATTTTTTAAATACAATGTTTCGAGTCTAATGAAAACACTTCTATTATTTTCCTATAGCTTAATAATAACGAAGAATATCAGAAATAGTAACCTGGCAAACAGAATGTTTTACAACAGTTTTTGTTTTTCACAATTTTTTTTGTTTTTTGTTATGCATATATGTTATTTTATTTTTAATAGTAACATATACAAATAAGTTATATATATGTGTACCTAAAGAGTCAAAGATTCGTTACCCAAAACACTCCAGGGGTCTCTTATTCCCTTATTCTTCATTCTACCCTTACCAGTGACTCTCACTTTTAACTCTCTTGGCACATTCTTTAGGTATTTACATCCAAAATTTTAAAAAACGGTGTCTTGTTCCTCTCTGACTTGAGTTTGAGGAATTATCTAAAGACTTCTCACTAAAGAAGATGACGATTTAACTCTTGTCTGTCCTCCCACACATCCTCACAACACATTCATCCTTTTTGTCCCCACTGCTATTCCCAATATAGATATATCATATTTTTGGTTAGATCCCTTTTCTCTGACTATGATTATATAAACCCTGTTTACAACTGAGTCTTGAACTAATGACGATTACTTCTCCTTCCCCACACCACTTTTTGCTTTCCCTGGTGTTAATAATTGCCTTGCTTTTTTGTTTTGTATTATTACCGTTTCAAATCCAAACTCGTCCCCAGGGATCTAAATCTCCTTCACATATTCAGGTACATGAGGTATTCTATTGATTCGTCTTTTTGGAGAACTTTCCCCAGTTTCTCCCAGACCATTTACCCTTGGTACCTGGCACACAGCTTGCTTCTCCCTCTTGTGATGGCTTTCCTGTCTCCTGTATCCCAAGTTTTTCTCTTTCTTGATTTACTTTTGGAGTATTTCTTCCAGTAGCTTCTAGAGAAAGGGTTTGTGGGAAGTACATTATTTGAGACCTTGATTGCTGTTTTTCGTCTCTAGAAGTTTGTAGGATTTTTCTCTTTGTTTTCAGTGTTCTGAAATTTCATGATAATGGACCTTTGTGTTAGTTCATTTTCATCCATTGTGCTGGGCACTTTCAATGGAATCTCATGCCCTTCAACTCTGGGAAATGTCTTTGAATTATTTTGGTGTGTCTTCCCCTCTTTTTTGTTCTGTTTGCTCTTTCTGGAATTTTAATTCCAATATATAGGAGTCCCTGGAGTGGTACTTCAGTTTTCTTTTCTTTTTTTTTTTTTTATTTTTATTCCCCATCTTTTTTTGGAAGAGACTTTATCTTCTAATTCTTTTGTTGAGTTCTTTTCATTTCTGCTGTCATATTTTTAAATTAGTTAATTATTATTTTTAATTTCCCAAAAGCTTTTTCCCTGCTCTAAGTTATCTTTTCTTATATAAGTATTCTTGTGTTTCATGGTTGTAGCATCTTGTCTGAGTATATTAATGATAATCCTGATTTTTGAATTATTTCCTTCTTCCTTTAAAATCTCTATTGTACCGTGTGTGTGTGTGTGTGTGTGTGGCTTAAACAACAGAAATTTATTTTCTCACAGTTCTGAAGAGTAGAAGTCAAAGATCAAGGGGGCAGTAGGGTTTATTTCTGCTGAGGCCTTTCTCCTTGGCTTATAGATGACCGTCTTCTCCCTGTGTCTCTGTTGCATTTTAACGTTTATTTTGGTTTCTCTTTTTCATATCAGAGGCTCTCCTCTGATAGCTCATGCTGCTTGTTTGGCTGCTCTTATTTGAAAGTAGAAACATGTGGAATAGATTGGTCAACCCATAGGTGATACCTACCCACATCAGGGAGGACTGCGTGGGCTGTGTTGTTTGTGAAACCCCCAGTAGCGGTGTCTTTAGGGATTAGCAGTATCTTTAGGGATTTCCTCATGGCTAGTTAATTCTCTGTAGAAGTATCTTCTAAGCTCTTGCCTGGAGGATAAGGGCTGGTTGCTAACTTCCAAGAACCAGCTGGAGGAAGAAGGTAGGAACACCTAGCATTCAGTAGGTAAATATTCAGTTAATATCTCTATTTATAAAAAGTACCTGACACCTAACTGTGCTTGGTTAGCCTGACTCAGAGAGCTCTGTTTTACCCCCTCTATGGAGCAAATCTCCCAACCAGGTAGCCTGACTACATGGAGCTGGGAGGGAAGGAGTTACACAGACTTTCAGCCAATCCTCCTTATTTCAATATCTCTTCCCCTTATAGCTCTGCGGCCACAAGTACCTCGTGATACTAGTCCTTCAGACGTTCATGGAATCCGAGTGTTAGTCAAGCTGCTTCTTGATTTTTCTTACTGTATATATGTGTGCATATTTGTGCGTGTGTATGTGTTTGTTTTTGATGAACTATTTGAAAGTAAGTTCTAGATCTTTTAAGACTTCATCCATAAATATTTAAGTGTGCATCTCATATGAACAAGGATAGTCTCCCACATCACTACAATGTTATGATCAGAGCTCAGAAAATTAACATTACTCAGTAGTATCATCTAATGTACAGTCTATGTTCAAATGACCCCAACTGTCTCAAAATGTATCGTATATTCTTGAACTACTCATCAAAATGCCTCCATGAGGAAGATTATGCTTGTTCTTATATTGTAGATGGCAAAAATAAATTTCCAATATAGCAAGCAGGAACCAGTGTGCAGTAAACACTTTGCCAGCCATTGTCGACACATAGTTTCTTATGCTTGCAATCTGGGAACCACGTGGGTCTTGAGCCAGCTGCAAGAGGGCCCCTAGTTTAGAAGCCCACTGGGTCTACCTTGTTGTGTGGTGGCTCTCTGTTTTATGATTCTGTCATTTGACTCCCAAGAATTGTTTTTAATATTCTGTAGTTTTGGGAGATTCACTCAGTTTGGGCCTATTCTTTACTAAAAATCTCTAGCTGTAGAGTTAACCTAGTCAAAACCAGTCCTTGTCAAACTGGTACAGTCTTTGGACTGCATGATTAGATATTAGGCGACGACAATATTGCCACTTGCCTCTGTTTAGGGTCATCTTAATTACATTTCTTTACTGCAGAATGGTTAGGTGCTATGTGCAAGGTAAAAGTAGACTCAGAAATCCCCATGTTGGAGTAAAATAACTCCTTTAGTTTGAACTCCTTTTGTTATAGTAGATTATGTAAGGGGCTCTAGTATATATTTCATTTTAAACCATAACTAAAGTTTGGAGCCCCCAGTCAAAAAATTCTGAAAGTGAACTTATACTACCTGCCTTTCCACCTTCTTTTGTTTTTTCCATTTCACCTTCGAGAGAACCCTCTGACTCTGAGGACCACCATCTTGGCAAAGGAGGGAGATAAGGCAGGAGGAGGGCAGGAGGAGGGAGTGGGAGAAGGAGACAACAGGAGGCTGGGACTGGGGTATCTAGGAGATACCCTAGTGAAGAGGCTCACTTGCTGAAAGACTTTGCGAAGACCAACGGACTGAACTTGAACACTTTCTGCCTCTAGATTGCTTTCTCAGGCTAGTTTGCATTTTAATAACTCCTCAGCTAATCAAGGTAGAGGGACCAAGAAAGCAGCCCATTCCAGCTGCTACGTTTAACAAATCAGCTCACCTCTTTGAACTTGTATGTTTTCCCCTCTCTCTGTTTCTACACCCCCCCCCTCTGGCCTGTGCTCCTCCCCCACCCCCTCCAGCAGGCGGTGGGCTGCCTCCGCTCAGGGGTGCCCTGGCCCTTGACAACTCAGGCCTTGGCTGCCTGGCCTGACTGACAGGGTGGGGTTCCCATTAGCACCTGTAATCATACAGACGGGAGGGAAACATGGGTACCTACTTGCTGTATCGGTGTGCCCCAGTGCATCTGTTTTCTTTTGTGGCAGCTCCCCACCTTCCCACGGCAGCTTTGAGACGTGGAGCTGTTGGGTGGTGGTAGTTATTTCTGTTTTCATTCTGCTACCCTGGTTAACTGGTGTTCAGATTTATATACACAGGAACAGCTGCTCTCTTACTTCGGATTGTATGAAGTGGGAAAAGAGATGTGCCCCTGTGAATAAATAGGGGATTTTGTCTTTCATCATGATTTTGGTCAAAACAGAATTCTCCCTGTATTTCCTAAACCTACAAAGTCTAGTTGTTTAAGTCCCAAATATTTTTATTAAACTTTTTATTGACTTGCAGAAAAGACACAGATCATAAGAGTGCAGCTTGATAAATTTACACAAACTCACCACACTCTGTAATCAGCATTCAAAAAGAAAAAATAGATCGTTGCCAGCACCCCAGAAGCTGCCTCCCCAGGGTGACTACTGTCTTGATTTCTCACAGCATAGATTAGGGTTGTTTTAAATTGTATTTATTTATTTTAGAGATAGAGAGTGAGCAGGGGGAGGAGCAGAGGGAGAGGGACAAGCAGACTCCACGCTGACCTCAGAGCCCGACAGGACGCTTGATCCCACGACCCTGAGATCATGACCTGAGCTGAAATCAGGAGTTGGACGCTCAGCCGACGGAGCCACCCAGGCGCCCCCGGCATAGATTAGTTGGAGCCATTTTTTACATTTTACAGGAACCATGCTCCAAGTATTTGACAAGTAAAATAATATAATCTATTTTTAAAAGAAAGGGACTTGGAATCCCATATATACCTTGGGGATAGGGGAAATCCGGGGTAAGGGAAAGCAGAATGAGAATGTCAAAGCCATGTTTTTTTCTGTCACTATTTCTGAATGGGAACATTAGAGCAGTGAGTCCCATGCTGAGAATGACAGAGGAGCCCAGCGACCTGTGGAGAAAATCATAGTAATAGAGGTGCACATACAGCTGCCACATCCAAAGGTTATGTGCTTGTAGGGATTCTTTTTAACAGCTTTACTAAGGTGTAGGGGCGCCTGGGTGGCACAGCGGTTAAGCGTCTGACTTCGGCTCAGGGCGTGATCCCGGCGTTATGGGATCGAGCCCCACGTCAGACTCCTCCGCTGGGAGCCTGCTTCTTCCTCTCCCACTCCCCTGCCTGTGTTCCCTCTCTCACTGCCTGTCTCTCTGTCAAATAAATAAATAAAATCTTAAAAAAAAAAACACCAGCTTTACTAAGGTGTAATTGATACACCTTGCGTAGGTTGTATATTGTATGACTCAGGGTTTTCTGGAAAAAAAGAACCAGTAGTCAGATAGGTAGAGAGAGAGAGAGAGAGAGGAAGAGATTTATTTTGAGGGATTGCCTCACATGACTAGGGGGGCTGAGAAGACCCTCGGTCTGCTGTCTGCAAGCTGGAGGCCCAGGAAAGCCGGTGTTTTAATTCCAGTCCAAGCCTAAAGGCCTGAAAAGCTGTGGGGGAGAAGGTAGCAGGGATCCAGTGGTGTGAGTCCCCATCTGAATGTGAAGGCTCGAGAACCGGAAGCACCAGTGTCCAAGGGGAAAAGATGGATGTTTCAGCCAAAGCAGAGAGGGCAAAAACACCCTTCCTCATTTGCAGGAATTTTTAATACTTGCTTTCTAACTTCCAAGAGGTGTTTTAGTGCGTGTGAGTGTGTGTGTTCTGTTGCTCTACAAATTAAATCATAGCAACTTTCTGAGGTGGGATGTGGCCGACTCCCTATAGAACAGGGGAGTCCCTGCCTTCCCATCTGGTGATCAGAGGGGCCATGTCAAAGATTGGGCATGGCCCGCCGTGCGGGGGTAAGGGTCAAGGCCAGGCAGATTCTTTAAATGTTCTAGGAATTCTGTCTTTTTCGATTGGCGTGTTCTGTGAGAATAGCCTTTCGTTCTTCAGTAGACTCCAGCAGTTTTATCAGCCGGAACAAATCCTACAATCTGACTTTCCCAGTGTCCGTGATTATACTTGAGTCACGGGTTAGCGTCATGGCACACAAAACAAGGGAGGTGAGGTGCTCAAGGGAAAATTTCAACTTCCTTGCTCTGTTTTCTGAGTCCAAAAATGAAGTGAATCTTACAAGAAAAAAGTTTTTACTGTTTTGCTACATAAAAGCCGATTTGCTCCACAAAGTGGAAGAACGTGTGGGAGATGCTGGCAGGGTGGAAACTGATGGCTTGTTTAGTAGTTTTCCCTGGAAGAACTAAAAATGCTTACATGTATTACTTTATACTTTACGTAGTCCAGTGAGATACATGTTTAAATGGAATAAGTAATTTTCGTTGAGGACAGTAGTCACATGGGACTAATTTTTCATTATACAATGATGGATTTTGCACTAGGAAAATAATGCTCTTTATCAAGCAGCAGTTAAGAGGTTTTATCTCACCATCCAGAGATAATTGAGTTATTTTCTTTTGGGTAAAAATTAGCTTGGCATGTGTTCCCTTTTTATAAGATCTTTTACTTACTACCCAAAACATTTATAATGGTTAGGGCATCTATAAAAGAAGCCGTTTACTTTATTCACATTATTATTATTCGGCAGACTTTTCAATCTTTGTTTCAAGATTCAAGATACCCACAGAGGACAGGCATTCTGAGATAAGAAAACCTCGTGTCCACATTTACTACTGAGATTATCCTTATGGATTTCATCTCTCATAACTATAACTAAAGCACTTTTTTTCCCCGTATTGTATACTCTTACCTTTTTTATTACTGTTAGCTTCATAGCCTAAGTCACATTCTTATGAATATTTTGCAACAAGTTAGGGAGACTAAAAAGGAAAGGGACTATTAAGTAAATATAGCATAATTTATGCAGACAAGTGAGTGTTGTTACCTTCAGAAGAGACCCCTCTAAATTCAAAATCTCTTTTCCAGCACGGTTGTGTCAGAGGCTAGGGTCTTGGCTTTTGAGACTTAAAAGTAGCCTGAAACCAAATCTGGTAAATAAAGGGTGAAGGAAGCTAGTGCTTCTCAAGCCTCTATAACCAGAGATGCATGTGTGTCAGTGTCCTTGCAAGAAGGGGCCCGTCTCCGTTTGATAGCTGGGCAAGTACAGGGAAGCAAATGGACTGCCCGCCTTCACACAACTAGAAATGGATTACACTCCAGTTTGGTTTGATTCCAGAGTCATTGACTCTTCCCCTATATTAGACTGGTTATTTTACTTACCCTTTTTCTGTATTTAGAAAAATGTGTCTTTATTTTTTTATTTTTATTTTTTTTTAAATTTTTTTTTAAGATTTTATTTACTTATTCGACAGAGATAGAGACAGCCAGCGAGAGAGGGAACACAAGCAGGGGGAGTGGGAGAGGAAGAAGCAGGCTCATAGCGGAGGAGCCTGATGTGGGGCTCGATCCCATAACGCCAGGATCACGCCCTGAGCTGAAGGCAGACGCTTAACCGCTGTGCCACCCAGGCGCCCCAGAAAAATGTGTCTTTAAAGTCATAAAGCTAATTTTTTTTGTCTGTCTGGTTTATGGATTGATTCTGGATGTAAATGAAGAGGAGGATACAAAAACTATCATCATTATTGAAATAAGTAACTTCTTAGAAGGAGAACTCTAGTATGTTCTAATATGTTCTATGTTCTATTAATGTATATGAGAAAATGAGTGTTCGAAGTTAGGTGTCATATATGATAGATAACCTCACCCACTTTTCCAAGTCGTCTGATTTGAGTTTCACACTGGGTTTCTAAAAAGTGTGTTGACTTACCTATTGGATTGAGAGTCGCTCATTTCCCATATTACGTAAGTGACTTTAGGAACTTCAACTTGATTGTTTTTGGTCAGAGAGCTAAAAGCACTTGCTGCCATAAAATTGCTCTTTTATAAGCAGATAGTCATGTTAAAGTTGGAGGGAGGAAGGGAGGATCACCAAGCAACACCAAAAGTGGGAGTTTAGGTCCCTGTGAGGTTCTGGCCGGGCTGGAGGTGAGATTACAGGGTGCTCTAGGCGGCATAGTGCCCCGTGCTTTGGTGCTGGTATTTTTTAAAGTCTTTAAGGAATTGGAATTTTGCCAGTCATGTTCCTTTTCTAAGGGTATCGGCATAGAATTCTTGAGATGTAGAAAATAAAACATTTTTTTAAAGATTTTATTTATTTATTTGAGAGAGAGAGAGAGAGAGAGAGCACAAGTTGGGGGAGGGGTGTGGGGTGGAGTCAGAGGGAGAAGCAGACTCCCCGCTGAGCAGGGAGCTCAGAGTGGGGGAGGGGCCTCCATCCCAGGACCCTGGGATCACGACCTGAGCAGAAGGCAGACACTTAACCAACTGGGCCACCCAAGCGCCCCAAAATAAAACATTTTTATATTATAAGTCCAAGACAACTTCTTGTTCTTATGTCTTAGACTTTATAATCCAAATTAGTCAAGAATTTTTATAATCTTAAAAAAATACTTTTGTGGAATCCAAAATATGTAAAGATAGTATTTATATTCCCTATAGTTCTTGGCATATATAGGTGCCCGGTAACTGTTCACTGAGCTGGCGAGAACACAGAAACGTACAAAGCATTTTGAATATATTGTCTCAAATGTTACAGTCTCATACAGATATTCGTTCCCTAGCATGGATAAATTGTTTTTTCAAACAGGCTGAGTGTGGTAATCAAGTATTTAATATAATATACTTGACAAAAAGAATGAAAGCCTGTTATATGTACCGCACTCAGTAAAATGGGCCGGCGAGATGCAGAATCAGGTGGCCAGGACGAAGCGAGCAGAAAACCCTGTGTCCATCCGGAAGTGTCAGCACCAGCTCCAGGGTGCGGGGGAGGGGAGAGTCTTATTTGAGACACGAAAACTCATGCCCATCATTTGAAAAATCTCTTTCCAGAAACCGAAAGCTCCGGCATCTCCCAGCATGGAGGAGGAACCTTGCCTTGCGTTTCCCAAACCCCCAGTGGACCCTGCGAAGATCAGAAGGATAAGCAGTGCCCGGGCTCGCTTATTCAGGGCGGCCTCCCAGGGGGCCCTGCTGCCTGACAGGACCCTGCCTCCCGCTGAGTGTAAGGCCGGGTGGCATCCTTTGGAATCTGGGGGCGGGCGTGTTTTTTTGAATTGGCTCACGAACGCTGTTTTTACATGATTTTTTTTTTCAAACCCTACAAGATTTTTACATTAACTAACACTTAGTGAATATTGTGCAAACCTGGTTAAGAAAGAGTGTTCGTATATTCTTCTGGGCATTTATGAAGAATACCTAAATAGCACAGTTTTTTAAAAAATAAGTTACTTGGTAGGGAAAGAATATTAGGGTGAGTGTTTTCTGAGGAAGGAGTTGACCTATATTGGAAATAAGTGATTTTTAAATTAGAGTTCAAAGAGTTGTTAATTTCATTAGGCACGGTTAAGATTCATACGATGTGCCCTAAGCTTAGGTCTTTGAAAATACCTTTCCAATCCCATGTGACAGTGTAAGCTGAAGTTGGATGGAGCTTTTCCAGTTCTTTTCCACAGAATTGCCAGTGGGTATCTAAACCTGGAAACAGAGAAGCTATAAACCTCAAGTTCGAAGGTGTGCCCCAACCACTGGAACCACCCCTGTCCGGAGTATACTAAGAGTTTTTCAAATTCTGCAGGAAATGACCATTAGTGAGATGGCAATCAATTTAGTGGATCACCAGCATTTAAAAAACAAATGAAGTAGAATAGAATGGAAAACATCAGGGCATATCGCAGACAATAAGGGTAGGTATTGCTTCAAAGAGACCTCACTGTAGTCATGGACATGTGTATTCAGGGTCGTATTACCAATTTATTATATATTTATATTAAACTATATTGTGAATTTATTATTATGTGTAGTCAAAAAGTTGGAAAACCACTTTACCAGGGGCTGACCCAAATGGCCCTCCTTCAGTCAGTAAGGCTTGATGAAGAAGGGTAGGTTTACAGTTACAGAGAGGACATACCCAAAGATGGATCCCCAAAGTTACAAGCCACCACCTGAGGACCCCACTTGCTTGACATACAAGCGTTTTCTTTTAGTTAGTCACTAACATTTAAATGTAGAAGATCTCATGGAAGAATCCAGATTTATGGCCTCTTGTGGGAAATTGGAAGATCTAGCAACACTGGGCCCCCGTTCCACGGAGCACCCACCCCTGTTAGCCCAGGGTATGAGCTGCAGCTCCCTGTGTCTCCCCGGCCCACTTTCCTTGTTTCCTGGCCCCTCCAGTCCCTCATGATGCCTGACATAGCCGAGGAGGTAGAAGCAAGAAGGAAGGAAGAGACAAAGAGCAATACAGGGTGTGCGGGGTCCCACCATAACGGATGCTGTCGCGGGATGTCCGATTAGGCTACTCGCTTTACCGCGATGTTCCAGTTTGTTTCTTGTCTAACAGTCAGGCAATCAGGTATTTACTGAGCCCCTTCGAAGAGCCAGGTACCACCCTAGGCCCGTAGGGTCCTGCCCTCAAAGCGCTTGTGAGGGGAGATAGACAGTGAACAGGAAAACAAGGAAATGAGGTAATTTGGGTTCCAACAAGGGCTATAAGGAAGGTAAGCAAGATAATGGGATGGAGAATGTCCGTGGCGGGAGTACTTTGTGTGAGCTCAGGTGGCATCGGAATGTGTCCTTGAGGAAGTGGCCCCTGAGTTGAAATGTGACTGATGAGAAGGAGGCAGCCATGTAGAAAGCTGTGGACAATGTGCCTGCGCTGAGGGGACAGCAAGGCCCGAGAGGGAGGTCACTCTGGTGGAGGAGGACCCGAAGGCCGGTGTGGCTGGAAGATGGTTAACCCTGGGGACGTGGTGAGAGTGGAGGCCACAGCCCAGCAGGGCCAGGCTGGGGAAAATGGCCCACACTCTATGCTGCGTGCCCTGAAAACCCAGGGCAGGGTTTAAGCAAGGGACAGACCTCGTCTGACTTAAGTTTCTCAACTATAGCTGCACATTAGAATCACTTGAGGAGCTTTTCAAAGGTTCCAGCACCAGGGACCCAGTCAGACCAATTAAACCAGAAAGGAGTGGTATTTGCAGGAGCCAAGTCCTTGCCAACATGAGAGGGAATGGGATCTGGAGCCCAGGGTTAGGGGTGAGGTCAGACGATGTCACTAGGAACAGTGTCACTCCTTATAAACGGGCTTGGCAGAGCTGGTGTGAGGGCACTGGTGTTTGCTACATGTTTCGCTTCTGAGCCAGAAGGCTGCATATGCGTTTCGTGCATTTAACCCTTAGCTCTGAGGTGAGAGCCCTGCTGCTTACTGAGCTGTTCACGGCTCTGCGCAGGTGGCTGAGGGGACGATGCTTCACCCACCATCCTCATCGTCTTTGCTTCCCTCGTGGCTTTGCGCCTTCCCTTCTGGGCCCCCTGCCCTTGTCTGCACAGCCGCGGCACAACGGTGCTCTGGGAGGTGCCGTCTGCGGGGTCATTTCCCAGCCCTGAGGCCCTCCTCGCTCCGCCGAGGGGTCGGAAGCATGGCTTTGCTGCCAGTCTTGTACCCACCCTGTTTGCAGGTGCCCACGGCTCCTCAGCCCCGAGGTCTGGGTCAGCACTCAGAAAACAATGGCAGTAAAAAGTCATTGTCATGTTAAAAGCACACATTGCCCCCATGAGAACAATATGTTTTAATGCTCCAGGCTCCGAATCATTGTCCTTTGTGCAAGAGCTCCCTGGGCTTTGTTTCGGAGTCTCTGTTGTCTAGCACTGCTATCTTTGGGGGGGGGGGGGGTGAGGGCAGCGTGCTTGGAGACAGAGGGTGCGTCCCTGCCTTTGATGGGAAGTCATTTGTAGCTGACTCTGCCACAGGCCGGGCGAGGGGCATGGTGGCAGGTTTGGAATTGCTGATTTGAGAAAATGAGAGGGAAGAGAGAGGAGTAGTCATCGTCGTAGGATCCGCCGTGTAACTGCTCTGTGTTCAAATAGGCCTTTCGGCTGGTGGTGGCAATGTTGCTAATGCCGCCCAGTTACCCGAGCTGGGCGGAGATGGCGGTCTCCACCTTCTCACCGTCCCCATCCTCCTTGCCTTCCCAGAGCCCTCGACAGGTGCCTAAATGGGATTCCTAAGTGTCTCCTGGCTCTGCACGTTCCTTTCCCACCACTGCTGCCCTGCTGTCAGCACCTCTCACCTTGCACCTGGTCTTCTAGCGCCCCTGTCTTGCTCCACGCTCAGCCCACTGAGGACCCTCCACCCTCGGAGCAGCCAGAAGAGCCTGGAGAAACCAAGCTGCCAACCACACATGGCTGTGAGCAGCAGCCTCATCCCCTCATCCCAGTGGACCATGAAAACTGATTGTTGTCTGTGTGTGCCATCTGGGACAAGGGGACAGGAGACAAATAAAAATCAGATTGCATCATCTTCTTGCTGAAAACCCTGCAGAGGGCTCCCTATGCCTGAGGGAGTGTTTGCCAAACTGAGTCCCAGCTTTCCCTTGGAAGAGGGATTAGCACTCAGATCAGTCTGCCTGCTCCCTCCCTCGTGGAGAGTCCCAGTGCACCTGGGCATATTTGAGGGTTGGTAAAGATGCCTATTTAATCTTATTTCAACCCAGCATTTTATAAACATGCTTGACTGGGGAATCTGTCTTTTGAAGAATGCAGTTTGGGAAATACTGACCTGGCAAACTTTCTCTGTAAAGGGCCAGAGAGTAAATATTTTAGACCAAATGGGTCATACAGTCACTGTCCAACCTACTCGACTCTGCCGTTGTAGTGGGAAAGCAACATTAGGCTGATTTATGGCCACCGAAACTTGAATTTCCTGTCATTTTCATATGTTACAAAATAGAGTTCTCCTTTTGAGTTCTTCCCAGCCATTTAAAAATGTGAAAACCATTCTTAGCTCGCAGACTATACAAAAACAAGAGGCAGGCTAGATTTGGTGGGTAGTTGGCTGACTCCTGGCCTAGGGGATGCAGTCCCTACTCCTCAGCGTGGACAGCTCTATAGTGATCTGGCCCCAACCCAACATTCTAGGCCCTTCTCTTGACTTTCCTTTGCCTCCCATCCACAGCCTGTGCACCAGCAGTATGGACCTCCTTGCAGTTCCCCACACCTATCCTGCTGCTTCAAACTTCTTGCAGCATCTGCTGTATAATTTGCTGGACCCAGTGCAAAATGGGAATGTGGAGCTCTGTTCAAAAATTATTGAGAATTTCAAGATGGCGACAGCAAAGCATTCAACTAAGCGTAGGGACTTCTAAGTGTGGGACTCTGCTTGACTGTACAGCTTGTATACACCTAAAGCTAGCTCTGACTCCAGACTTTTGTTCCTTTTTCTCAGAACTCCTTTTTGCCTCCTGTTAATCCTTCAGAATACTTCTCAGGCTCTCCTCTATGAATCCTTCTCTGACAAGTTCCCAACCCTTTAGGACTTTCCTCTTCCGTGTACCGTCCTTCCCTGGCTCGGACCACACTGTACTGCGTTTCTCTCTTTACACGTCTGCCTTTCTGTCTTCCCCTATTAGACTCAGCAACTTCAGTAGGAAAAAAGGTTTTCTTTATTTGTAGCCCTAAAACAGGGATGAGTGTATAGTAGGTGCCAGAGCCTCTCTGTGAGATGGAACAGTTCCCACACGGTAACACTGCTTGTGGTAGACCCGTGATCCATTCCAAAATTAGTACAGCGTGCCGCAGACATTTACCAGGGACACCCAGGGCGTTGTCACTCCTGCTCAGTTTAATGGTGGACCTTCCGTCAGGGGTCGGAGTGAGCCCCAGGCGGCTCCTCCGTGCAGTAATAGCTGATGAGCTCCCTCCAGTAGATTGTGAAGGTAGAGGGGCTGCAGCAGCTCCGCCCCTGAGTACGGGCGTGCTTTCCCTTCCAGAACAGAAGCTCCCTGATGGCTGGGACTTCTTGTTCGGTGCTAGACCGCCAGCACCCGAAACAGCACCCGACACCTAGCATCGAGTGCCTGATAAATATTCATGGAGGTAATGAATGAAAGAAACCAGTGCTAAAGTGTAGGAATTGGCTAAAAATGCATTACCTCATACAAAATCTGTGCTTTGTATTTCAGTAATGAAGATATTTAAGGCAGCAGGGTGCCACAGAGAGAGCCGTAGACCCAAAGTCGGGACTCTTGGGTTCCCTTAATAATGATGACAGTAACTTCTAGGTTTTGAGTAAAATCACTTTACTAGGCCATATCATTTGATTCTCAGCACATTCCTAAGAGGTGGGGACCACTGAGGAAGGTGAGAGAAAAGTTGAGTGACCTGCCCACATCACTCGGCCCGTGACCCTAGGTCTGATGGAAGGCAAAGCCTACACTCTTTGCACTGTCCAGTCCTGCCCCCCGCCCCGAACTTGCTCTGTGAACTTAGACTGGTCACTTAACGTTCGTGTTTTCAGTTTTCTCATCTGAAAAATGAAGTTTAGACTAGCTGATCTCTAAGGTTCCTTTCAGCTTTAAAATTCTTTGTTTTGAAAGCAGGGAGCTTGGTTGGAGTAGACTAAGTGGTTTTGTTGGTTTTTATTGGTTTGTTCAAGTGCAGAAAAGGAAACCTGGAGTTGTTTTGGAGAAGTTTGCAAACAGTATTTTTCTATATGAACGTCATCTCTACCTTCCCCTTTATCAGAGACCCAAGGGTGGCAGCAGCCTCACAGATGAGCTATTCCTAATGGCCACTTGCTGATAAAGAAACAGTGTTGTATCATCAGGCTAAGAATTTGCAGTCATACGCACAATAGATGTTTCAGTTTAGGGAGTGGACTTCTGTTTGCAACTCTTATCGTCTTAGTCCTCTTTACAAAGCCTTTTAAGCCAATGCCCTCCTCTTCCTATTGCCTAGCAGTGGCGTATAAGGCCTCCACGATCTGGGTGCTGCCCCTCTGATCAGCTGTCTTCCTCTTCTCCCTCACATACTCCTGTTGTGCCTTAAGCATGCCAGGCGTGCTCGTGCCATAAGACCTCCATACCTGCTCTTCCGTCCGCGGGGAATTCTTTCCCTGGTCCACCGGTGGCTAGATGTCTCACCTCCATTGCTTACCATGTCCACCCTCTTCAAAACTGCTGCCTGCCCCCATCCCCAATCCTCTTTAATTTTCTCCATTTTTCTACTTTTGCTTTATTTCCATAGTACTTATTATCTTATATCATGTACCTCATTTATTATGGTTTGTTATTTATTATCTGTTTATACCTACAAAGTCAGGGATCTTTGTTCTGTCACTGATACATCCCAAGTGTCTAGACCGGTGCCTGACATCAGGGAGGCACTCAGTATTTTTTTTACAGAATTTATTTATTTATTTGGGAGAGAGGGATGTGGGGCTCGATCCCATGACCCTGGGATTATGACATGAGCTGAAATCAAGAGTCAGACATTTAACCGACTGAGCCACCCTGATGCCCCAGCACTCAATATTTTTTGAATGAAAAATTGTTAACATAATCAAATTCAGGAAAAGGAGTCATCATTCTGAGATGCAGAAGTATTTATGTGGACTGAGTTATTCATAAACCTACATTTGCGTGTTTGTCCTCGGGTAGACTCAGAGAGTAGAGAGAAGATCCCATTCATTTTTGATGAGTTGATGGTGCCAAGCCTGAAATAGTGGTGAAGTCTTGTAGATTTTCGCCACAGAATTCCAGACTTGATTATAAGTAGTATAAAATTTTTAAATTGTATAAATTCTTATATTGGAAAAACATATTGAAATAGTGATTCCTAAAATCAGAAATGCTTTGACAAAACATCTCCTTGATTGTTACAGCAAAGAAGACAGTGGAATCCAAGGAAACAGTTGTGATGGGGGACCCTATGGTGAAAAGAAATGGGATTTATTTAACAGACTCCAATGCTGTTGGCCACTTAAAGAGTCACCCACTTCAGCTAACTTACGATGGAGGCTTCAGCGAAATCAAGGAGCAAGAAATGTTCAAAGGGACAACATCCTTGCCATCTCATCTCAGAAGTGGAGGGTCAGTATTCTTTTGATTTAGTTTTCTCGTTAGGATAAATGTGTCATATACTAGTTAGTTTCCTAATCTTATGTAGATGATTGATTTGCATTCTCCCTTTTACATAAACACATTTTTAAGTTAATGGTGCATGAATAGGAAAGATTTTTTTCTCATGGCTAAATGCAGTTGGTTTTACATCATTCCTGATTTAATCCTCAGGAAAACATTTATTCATACCTGCCACACACTGCGTTGATAGGCCTGTCAGAATAGCTTTTGCTTTAGTTGGGCTGTCCCAGCCAGCCCTCGAGTGAGGAGTGATTGTTCTGTTCGTGTATTATTTGGGATTCTTGCCTGGCCTGCAATCTCTCATTCCCTCCCTTTGGATTAGTTCACTGTTGTTAATTCCACCAAAGAGTAGACACTTATTTTATTCCCCAGTAGAAACTTGGATTTAAATATTTATTTTGCAAATAAGTAAATAGTTAAAACAGGAGAATCCTGTAGATTTCTATTGTCTGTGATAGCCCTCTCCTAATCCCTCCTAAAATGAATTATTGGGAATTACTTTATTTCATACCATGTTCCTAGATGGGGCTTTCTGGGGCTTCCCCTAGAAAATTGAGGCGCAATTTTCTTACCATATTAAGGTTTGTGGAGAAATGTTCACTGTACGGACCATGTGAATTCTCACCGCGGTGTTTTCCTAAAGAATTCTTGATTGCCTGGGGACTGGGGCGGGGTGGGGGGGGGGAGTGGGGAGAGCAGCCTCTGTTCTCCAGCCCCAGCCAGTAATGATGCAAAGATAGGCAGAAGGTCTTGGACTGGACTGGGTCATTCAGTTAAAGATATTTTTCTGTGACTTTCCGTTGGGTCATTGTGGACAACTGCCCGGTTCCAATTTGCTTAACAAGATTAAATTCCATGGGCCGTTTTAAGACCGAGTACTTACTTGTTGCCCTCACTTTAGATTTTGGGTCTGACTTTGGCTTGTACACAGGCAGTGCGCTTAAAACTTTTCCCGGAACTGGCTGCTTGGCAGCTGGTTAGTTTAGCTGAACTGACCTTGTCTGCTGACACAGCCCAAAGAGTGTCGCACACGCAGAATTTATATTAGGCAACCTAGTAGTCCTGGTAATGTTGCTTTGCATTCAGAACATTTTTTAAATGAAGGGAAAAATGAAATGTCTCCTTAAGTGGAAGAGAATGACTTCAAATTGGGACTTTGGGAGCTGAGCACAAAACATCAAACTGGCCATTGCAACCAATCTTTTCCAGTTGGTGAGTAAGAATAGGGCTGCAGACCTCAGAGCTTAAACATAAAAGACGGCAGGAGAGCTTGTGTTCCTTCGGCACTGAAGTGAAAAGGAAACATTTATCTTGCTGCACCCATCCTTACAGTAATTAAAGTTGACTAGGAAAAACCAGACAAGAGCTGTTTTATTTTATTTTATTTTTTGCAAACCTTCAGATGTTGCAGAATAATCTGGCAAGCCAGAGTTCATTATGTCTTCCTCAGTCGGGGACAGCGGCGGCATTTTCATTGGCGTATTTTATCCCACCAACAGCAAAGGAGAAATCAATTAGGGACTGGAAGCACTTCTTCCTGACCGTCCAAAATTATGAGGCGTCGGCAGCCCTAATTGTTTTCCTTTTGTTTGGTGAGGACAGCTCTTGCGTCGGGTGATGACTGTGTCTGAGTCGGGTCTGCAGCGCACCCCGGCGAGTTTAACTCCCAATAACATTTCTGCTTTATGAATCTTTACCTCCTTGAATCATGGATGGGGTTTTGTTGACGTGGTGCCAAACAACCAGTTTATACAGTAGGATTAAAACAACCCAGAAAATGGAAACTATTAGCAATTCTTTCATTAATTACATTTGTGAATCAGTCTGGGACACTTGATAATTGTTTCTCGTAAACATTTAAGTGAAGAATTCCAAGAAATGATCTTTGCTATGCAGTGGAGTATTCCCAGTTTCGATGCTGAAGCCTTACTCAATTAACATTTTTCCGTCTTTAAACCCGGATGTGGTAAATGAAGACTTGTCAGTGAGCCGGGCTGGCAGAAGAAGGGAGGGAAGGGAATGCAAAAACTAGAAAAGGAGGAGGCTTGAGAGGACACCGGCTCGAGAAGGAGCCCAAGCAGGTCTCGGAAAGGGGACAGAGGAAGCGAGGACCTTCCTCCCATGCAGGGTCCTTACCCACCCGCTCAATGAGGGGGGCGGGGGGTGGCCACCTTCAGGCTGCCTGCTTCTGGGCTGGGGAGAGAAGGGAGCAGCTTCTTCCAGCGGAATAGCTTTGATTTGTGCCCCCTTAATTTAGAGTATGGATAACTCAGACCCGGGATGGACTGGAGTTTCACTTTATACTGGTCGTGATGGGGTAAGGATTTGCTAAGCAAGCCATCATCATAAACAAGATCCTGGGGGGACTTTCTAACTTTCCCAAAGAGAACATACTCTGAAGTCCTTATGCAACCATCATCTTCAAACAGTGTTGCAATCCGACAGTCTCTGTGTGTCTAGTTAAGGGCCCATTTAAGCTTTGGTACGACTGTCCCTTAGCGACACTCCGTTTTCTCTTATTTTGTGTGGTCATGTGGATTGAAAATAATAAAGCTTTCGCTAAAATATGAATGTATGTATATCTCTATCCATCTATCCATCCATCTGGGGGTTCAGTCTGATGAACCCCTTCGTATACCTGCTTAAAAACCTTTTAAGGCTTTCTATGTAAATAGGGTTCAAACTGTTGTGGTTTGGAAATGTGACCGTCAGCAGGAAAGCCCAAGAACTCTTTGCTGGGAACCGCGATCCTTGGATTTAGGTTTGGTTCTCTGTCAGCCGTTTGACTTCTCTGTATGCTCTCCGACAAGTCTCTTACCCTTTCAGGGGCTCAGTTTTGTACTCTGTAAGGTGGAAATAACCATGCTCCTCCACTCCCATCTCCCCCTGGCCTTCACTGTGGGTTGTGGGATGATTTATAAGGCTCGAAAGCCTTATCTGTAAACTGTCAAGGGCCGACAGTATTTTTGGAATCAAAAAGAAGAAAAGAGGGCTTCTGGTTAAAGATGGTAACGCAAAGGCATTCTGCAGAAACTGAACTAAAGCAGCGAAGAATGAAGAACACAGAAGTAAATGCCATCAACGAAGCCGAAACCCGGTTCCAGCCCAAAACGACAAAACACGGAACAAACTTTGCACCGCAGCGTGGGCTTGATTTTTTTGTCTACCCAGCATACTTGCCTCTGGAGAGCGAGCCATCCTGCATCAGGCTCAGTCCATGTTTAGAGAAGGGCTGGCCCTGTCTTCCCTGCCCACCTTCCCAGGGGTCCAGGGCTGATTATGTGGCCCCGGACTGGCCTTCCAATTTCTCCAATCCACCAGCCCCCAGCAGTTCATTCAGAGGCGGGCACCTGATCCAAAACAGGCCCGCTGATCCCTCTGGGCCTTCTGCCAAAGCCTGTGAGGAAAGTGCTCTCTCACGTTATAAGCTGCAAGGATGATGTGCTCTTAGAGCCAACAGTGGCCCTTTCATTGCCTCGTGGAGGGTGACTCTGAGGGGGGATGTGATATATAAACAGAGCTAAGGAAATGGAGATCGTGACCAAGTTTGATGATTCATATACCCCTAGATCCAGCCGTGCCTGAGGCCACCGTGTCCACGTTGTAGACTGCTCTGTTTTGTGAACCAATATGTTCCTCTTTCTTTCTTTCCTTCTTTTTCTTCCTTTCCTTTTCTTTCTTCCTTTCCTTCTCTTTCTTTCTTTCTTTCTTTCTTTCTTTCTTTCTTTCTTTCTTTCTTTCTCTTCTTGCCTTTCATGATTTTGACAGGGACAGCTTGTAGTACTTCAGATTAGACTTTTGTCACTTGCAGTAGTGCAACCAGGAGTCTAGTTAAACTGCTGGACTCTATGAAGTATAGATAAAAGACAAGGGGTAATTCGAGAGCAGACACCGACCTCCTCAGACTTAGACCAAGAAACAGATATAACTAAGAGTAAGTCTCTTAGTTCAGAAAGGTATACATCCGATAGTCTTTAATTAAAGAAATGAGACTTAAGGGTGTGGGCCAGCCACAGAAAATGTGGAGATGTCCCTGTAAAGACCTCATTCAGGATCCAGATGGTGAAAGGACAAGGAGGATGATGCTGAGGGCGACGATCTCCTGGTTTCCTGTAGGCCAGCTGGTGCGTGCCTGTGTGCGTGCGTGTCGAGGTGGGGGGAGGGAGTTCGCTAGGGTCAAACTCCAGGAGCCTATCACGGAACAGGGCTTTTCTGTGAGTCACAGCAACTTGCCACACACAGACTAAGCTTCAGGTCAAGAAAAAGAACAGACTTAGTGAATGGATGTTGAAGAAAGCTGACTCAAGTTGAAGCTACAGAACACCCTGATTCTCCCCCTCTCTGGAGCCTCTTCATTCTCCAGCAAGTAAGCAGCTCTGTTCAAAGATAAATAAATAGGAAGACAAGAGTTAACATAGAACTCGAGCACAGATGTGTAAAAGCATAACAAAAGACAGATGAAGAAAATGGATCACAAAAGGTATTCTCCTCTAAAAACAAGAATTAAAACAATTTTCCGTAGTGTCAAAAGTTTTTTATAAAAGGGAAAAGAAGCTCTTTTTTGGGTTATAAGAATTCTAATTACAGATTCTAAGCTCCCTAAAGAGATGAAAAATATGTTTGCAGTTCTCAAGGAATAAAAGAAAAATGTATAAACACAGAGAGGAAAGTCATATTAGAAATAAAGTGAGAATAAAAACAGAAAAAATGCAATGAGACATGGTGTACAGGCTGGAAGAAATCCGACAAAAAGAAATGAATGCGAAGATATGAAAACGATTAGAGCAATTGAGGTAAGACAGGAGACATGGCACTTGCATCCCCAAGGAGAGAGTCTTCCTCCTCTCCCCCCACCCTTCCTAGTACTAGCTCACGTCCAGCAACTTAGTGCCACGTACTCTTCCAAGTGATGTACCTATGTTAGCTCATTTGATATTCACAAGAACCAACTGACAAGGGAAGAGACATCTTTCTGAAATAAAAATTTGAATCTGAATCTCAGTGGACACGTCAACAAAATTTTACATGGACTGCTCCACACTTAGGTACTTCCAACCATGTGCAGCACTAGAACACTACCCAGGACATAGTACACACTCACTTAGTGACTGTCGATTGGGTGGATAAATGGAAGAAAGTATCCTGTGGCCATCCAGGCTGAATAAGCACGTCCCATGAAAGGAGGAAAAGGCAGGCTGCCTCTGGCTTTATTAGAGCACCTCTCAGTGTCAGAAGACAGTGCAGTGATGTCTATGAAGTCCTGAGTATGAGAAGGATAGCCCAAGATTGTGTTGGTGTTCGGGAAAAAGGCAACAGATAGACATTTCCAAATGTGAATGAACTTGGGGACTGTATCACACATGCACTTTCTAGAAAACTTTTCTTTTAAAAGAATGTGTGTATGTATGTATGTATTAGAGAGAGAGAGCGAGGGCAGGGGGAGGAGCAGTGGGAAAGAGACTCTATGCTGAGTGCAGAGCCCACAGGGGGCTCATCGCATGACCCTGAGAGCATGACCTGAGCCGAAACCAAGAGTCGGATGCTTAACCGACTGAGCCACCACCCAGGTGCCCCTAGAAAACTCTTTGCCATCAAAATGATGAGTCAAAATTCAGAAATGAGGAGGCATTCATGGTGAGTATCGACTTTATTTTCATAGTGAATCAAAACTCTGAAAATGATGGTTATGGAACAGAAGCCTTAATGATGTAATAGTAATATAAATAACCCAAACCAGTACTTGGGAGGAAGTGTGAGAGCCAATTATTTCACTTGATAAGAGGGAATAGATTTGTCAGTAGCTACAGTCTGAAATTGAAATATAAATTTAAAAAAGAATATTTCAGCATTCTAATGTTTTTCATTTTTTTTTCTTAACTTCAGAGAGATCTTTTAGAAACTAATATCTCTTGGGAAGACTCATTCATCTGAAGTTCTACAATTCCTTCAGTTTCATCTCAATTTCTGTTTCTCTGTTAAATTCAATTAAAATTTATACTGAATACTTTAAAATTACAGTGACATGTATGGTATGATCCTATTTATATGTATCCTTTACCTGCCCTCCCTCCAAATCACTCTTCTGTTCTTTCTTTTCTCTTTTCATCTGAATATGTGCAAATATGTCTGGAATGATGTTTACCGTATATTAATATTTATTTCTGGGTGGTGGGATCCTGGATGATTTTTTTTTAATCTTTGTACTTTCTTATATTGCCTGGCCTTAAAAATTAATAAATATGTCATTTTTTCAAAAATAATGAAGTCATTATTATTTTAAGAAATTAAGGGTCATGTGGCTGAGAAACCGTTTCCATTCGGAAAAGAGAGGCACTGGCCAGAATGGTTTTGCAGAATCCCACCTTATTCAACCATTTCCATTTAATAAGCTTTTCTTGGTAAGCAAAGCCCCGTGCTGAGGGGTCGGGGGTGCAGGAGGGGGGATGGTGGCGATAGGAGCAGAGAAATGGACTCTGCCCGTGAGGTGCTTAAGTGACAGTGGGCTTACTGCTCATGCGTGGTCTCTGCAAGAGCCGCATCCACATCACCTGGGAGCTTGCTACAAATGCAGCATCTCAGGCCCCATCCCAGACCTACTGGGTCTGAATTTTCATTTTTATAAGACAGCCAGGTGATTTGAATGCACAGGAAAGTTTGGGAAGCATTGTTCAGTGATTAACTCCGGTGCTGGGGGAATGAAAGCATGTGTCCTGGGAGTTTAGGTGTGAGAGCACCTCATTCTGACCTGATGATCAGGGGAGGTTTCCTGGGGTACGTGGGATCGGGATGCCTCTGGAGGCTGATTTTCAATAGGATGGGACATGGTGTTCTTTGCTAAAGGAGCAGCAGAAGTGGAGGGGTGTTTGACTTGATGGCAGCAGGTTCGAAGAAAGGCAGATGGGCTGGTGCGGGAGGACTGTAGGCTGCAGGGAGCCACTGGGAAGTTTCCAGCTGAAGACTGACTCCAGCAGCAGAGTGAAGGACCGGGAGAGGGGAGAGCCTGGGACAGAGGAGACGATGGGGAAGCAGAGGTTGTAACAGAGGTGGAAGATGGCCATGTGTCAGCAGCCCATCAGGACGGTAGAGGGGAAGAAGAGACGGGAAGCTGTGCAGGGCCAGCGTCTATAGTAACGTGTTGGGGAAGAGGGCAGGCTCAGCCCCTCTCCCCCATGAGGAAGTCCTCTTGGCTGCAGCAGTGGGAAGTTACAGGGCTTTTCACACGAAGTGCCTTAAAGCTGTGGGGCTCTGAAGGTTAAGGCAAGCATGAACTGGTGGGCTTGTACTTGAAGCCAAGGGAATTTGAGCTTAACTAAGTGAAGCTAACATGGTTAGCTACAAAGTCGTGTCTAATCAGGTTTATATATGTAGAGCTTGAATAATAACCACTTCGTGGTTACTGAAAAAGATATGAAGATTATATGTGTAATTTTAAGATATGTATTTTTAAAAATCTTGGGCCACAACCCAATGCTATAGATACCTTGGAGGACTAAAACTTTGACCTTATGAATCTTACTTTAAAATCATATTCTTCCATTTCTTTGTGCTTGTGTGTAACTGTTTAAGTAGAATTCTATTTTTAACATTAGTTATTGAGACAGAATGCTAATGTTCTTAATGCTAATACGTCTGGAAACTATGTATCTGACGCTTCAGGCCACAAAGACATGATTAAGGGACCTTCCCTCCCACCCCCCACTCCTTGGTGGTGGCCTTCTCAAATTGCAGGCAAAGAATCTAAGAGACTATGAAGCAAGGGTAAGCAAACCAAGGCCCACGGGCCAAATTGAACCTATTACCTATTTTTGTAAATAAAGTTTTATTGGAACACAGACATGTTCATTCAGCTCTTGTCTGTGGCTGTGTGCACACTCCAGCAGCGGAGTTAAATAGCTATAGAGGCTGTATGGCTGCAAAGCCTACAATATTTACTTCCTGACTTGAATCTATACAATTTAAGTCTAATTCTAAAAATGAAGTGTCTTTTTCTTAGGGAAAGGGAAAGTTTAGCTCCAAATTTGCTAAATTTTCTTTTTATCATATGCTTATGATAATGAGCACATTTAAAATTTAAATACGCTTTAAAATTTTAAACATACCTTTAAGATTTCCTTTCCCATTTTCTTACATGTAATTTTTTTCCAAATGGAAATAAATTTATTGCTTTTTTTTCACCTTAATTCCAAATCCTTCTTAATGTCTTTATAGTTACTGCTTTAAAGCAGGAGTCAACAAGCTATAGCCCAGGAGCCAAGTCCGGCCAGCTACCTGTTTTGTTTCATTTTGTTTTACAGCCCTTGCGCCAAGAACGGTTTATACGTTTTTAAGTCATTACATTTAAATGGTTACAAAAGTACTTACATGGTAGCCTCTATTTTGCCATATGGCCTGCAAAGTATAAAATATATATTGTCTGGCTTTTTAAGAAGTTTTCTTTTTAAGAAGTTTTCTGATCTCTGGCTTAATTGGAAAAGCTGTCTAAATAACAGTGCAATCTGAGTTGTCGAATATTTTTAAAGAAATATACTTTATTTCTTCAGTGTATATATGGTCCGGAAGTAGATGTTGCCAATGTGACTGAGTGGTGGATGAGCACTAGTAACTCAGGCAGTCTGTGTATGGCGTTGCCTTAGCTGGAGAGCTTGGTTCTGGTTATTCAGTGAAATGTAGGACTCTTGTCGGTGATTGGGAAGAGAAGACCTTGCTTTTGCTCTGAAACATATTGGCAGTAGATCAGGGGCCTGGGAATGCCCTAGCCATCTTGCTGTCTTCTGTACTCCCACCTGATTACAGATGGAACTGAAGGAAGGGCAGAACTGAGAGAACTGCAGAAAGATAAAGCTAACGCCCTGATCACACCACACCTAAAACCCACCCTAGTGTCTGACTTTTAGGTTATGTGAGCCAACACATTCCATTTACTGGTTAAGCCTGTTAGAATTAGTTTTTTTGTTATTTGTAGATGAAGATACCCTAACTAATTAAATGGTGTTATTCTGCCTCTAAGAAGAAGTTCACAAAAGAGCTTTAAAGAATAATTTCTGGGATTGTTTTATTGTTGGACATCAAATATCATTGCACAAAAATTAATTATGGTCTTTGACAACTTGGAAGAGGAAGCTTGGAAGAAGAATTATATTGGATGACTGAATCAAGATCTAGACACATCTGATAGATGGGAACCTTTTGCCAAATATAACACTGTGAAATTTAATGAGTCCACCCTGGATGGGGGAGATCTGCCTTAGCTGCATATGTGAGAAAATACAAGAATTGACTAACACTGTGATGTGACCACTAAAACCACTAATGTAGTCTTCGGCTGTATTATTTAGAATCTCTCTTCATTGTTCCTCAGGCCATACTTTTCGCTCAGTGCTGGGTTCCAGACTTTAAAAGGGATCCAGACAAAATGACACTCGCTCGGAGTAACTGAATAGGCTGACAAAGAGATGTGAAACCACGTCCTACAAGGAGGAGTTGAAGGGACTGGAGAAGTTTGTCAATGACATCAGTGATGACAGCTGCAATGATAGCCCACACTGACTGAGGACTTACTAGACACCTGGAGTTCTGCTAGTGATTCCACATTTTATCATCTGATCCTCACAACAACCTTATATAGAGGGTTACTAGTGTTTACCTCCCCTCAGCTATAGATGAGGAAACCCAAGCTTAGGTGGAAAACGCACCTGACGTCACACAGCTAATAAATGTGATAATATTTAGCTGATAATGTAGCTAATAAAACCATGGGATTGAAACCCTAGGAGAGGACATTAAGTGGTAAACACATTTTTAAGTATGTGAAGAATTATCACGAAGAAGAAGGATAAAGCTTTGTTTCATGTGGCTTCGATTAGTACATAGAACTAAGGTTTTGGGGGTAGAAGTTACAGGAGAACGATTTCCATTAACTATAAGTGCATCTGTTCTCTTCTTTGGCGGAGAAGGGATTTTCTTTTCTTGATGCCTCTCTCCCCACCTCACTCTGGTTGTGGGACTTCAGCTGTCCTGCTCCCCAGAAACCTGGTTAGGCTTACCCTGGTCAGATGGGACATTCTTCCTCAGTGTTCACCTCTGACCTGTTAATCATGCTTGGGCTGCATGACAACATATTTAATTTCTTCTCTTCTTTGGGTTTCTTTTCCCCTTTCTGTTCTTTACACGTGTGTCTGACAAGGCTTGGTCCTGAGATTCTGGTCTTTGAGTCACACACCTGATGATTCTAGTCCCTGTGTACCACTTTTATCGATTACAGTGCCCCTTCCCTGGTTTCCACATCTCCTTTGCTGAGCCTCCATTTTTCCTCTGAAACTCCATATGGCAAACCTCACGTGTGCTTTGCTCCTCAAACTATTCTACACCCTAACCTTCCCATTTCTGTTGATGGCAACCCTGCTATCCTGTTCCTCCAGGCCTACCTTCTGCTCTTTCTTCTGCCTGAAATCAATCCTGTCAACTTTTCATTTGCAGGCTCTCTTCAATTTGTTCCTTTTTCTCCGGTCCTACTGTCACCCCCAAAGAATTAGTTCTTGTTACTTGTCTCCAAGTCTCCTAAATACTCTTGCCACAACTCCAAGAGCCCATTACTTCCTCATGTTAGAACCTATGACAGCTCCTCAGTGCCGATCAGCCTGGGCCATCGCCTCTCCCCAGAGATGCAGACAGCTGTTCTTAGTGTGTCCCAGCAGAAACCTCCTATTCCTACCTTGCTGGCCCTGTGCAATTATCCCCGGCCCTGAGTCCCGGGCTGCTCTTTTTCCTCTTTATCTTCACTCATGCTCCTCCCCTCCTGAGAGTGGTGCTATCACTTGCTGGTCCCACTTTTATTCTTTTAAGACCCACTTTGTGGCCCCCTTCTCCCTCTCACCACTCATCACTTCCTTCTCAGCATCCGTCTAGTTCTCATAACCTGCTGGCTTTCACAATCTAACACTTGATTAGAGACTCCCTTGGAATTTTCCATTTAAAAAAAGTTGCTTAGTTCCTCAAAGTAGATTTTAGACTTCTTCAGGGCAATGCTTTATCTGTTGTTTATCACAATAACATCCAGTACTGGACTATTCAGACAGATGCTTGGTGATTCAGAACAAAAGAGAAAACTAATATGGACTATGGAGTTCTTGAATGTACCAGTCACTGTTACTAAGGAGAGGCATTGCCCTCATGTTAAGATAAGAAAACCAAGGCCAAAAGCTTAAGTAAGTTGCCCAAATCTGCAAAACTGATAAATGTTGGACCCAGGACCTAGGAGTTTGGGTTCAGAGCCTGCAAGCTCAACCACGGTACACTGATGATCATAGGAAGTGTTAGTAAATCCCAATCCTGTGCTCTTCTTGAGAACCAGTAGGACCCAGCACTGTTGAGTTTTGGTATATCCTAAGAAGAAGGACCCTTCTTTCCACCCTCCTCCCCCAACCCAGGGAGGTGACCTCATCAGTGGCCATGACTCAAAGAGAATGGACCAGTGACTTTGGAAAGCCATTAGTTGAAAACTATCTTGCTCGGTTTCAATAATTGTTTAGGACAATAATGAAAAGAAGGCCTTGCCTCTATCGTTCTCAGACTTTCTCGTGATTTTTAGGAGTGATAAGTATTAAGAATTTCCTTGGCTTCACACCCTGTCAAACTTCTGGTATTTTACCTTCTCATAGGGTAGATTAGATCTGTTCCATTTGAATCTCAGCTCTGAGAGGCTGACACAGAAGATCCCATCCCCATACTCTTCCTTTGATTGGCCAGAGACCTCTTGCTACCAGATCTATGTTTTTACACTGCGTGGAAATAAAGCAATTGTTTCAGGGTATGAAATAATTAGACATTTTGGGAAAGATTAGCTTGATCTTTTCTCTACTAAATGATAAAAAGAAGTGTTAAATCAAGTGTTTAGAAAAGGGACATGTTTATGGGGAAAATGGTATTTGGAGAAGCTAATCCTTGGGCAGCAATAAAGGCCAAGGGCCAAGAACAGCACTGAACATTTACTGGGTATCTTACTGTACAAGCACATGTCTGGGTGTTTGTGAGTGACCCTGGCCACACGCGTATGCATTCTTTGTGATTTTTTGGGGCAAATCTTTTATTTGATGACCAAAAAAAAATATTGTTGTAAAACTTGCACTCAGTGTTTTTTACCTTGGAATTGTGTACAGATATTTTTAAGTAATTTTAAGTGTCAGCTGTAGCTAAAGAAAAGTTGTATCCTTCCTGGATGGTCTCTACATGAAATATAACCTAAACAACAAAACAAAACCCTGGCAATATAATCCTACTATTGGCCAACTGCTACTCTTTATTTAGAACACAAAATATTTGTCATCTGGGGGCTGCTTGAATTTACCTTCAGTTTTTTTCACATTTAAATTATTTCGGAAAATAAAGCATTTTTCAAAGAATCTTAATTTAATGAATTTTTTAAAGTAGAAACAGGACACTCTGTGATGAAATAGAACTGTGAATCGGAAATTATGAGAGCGGGGCTCTAAAGCCGACCCTGCTTTGTGCCCTGGGGCACATCTGACCAATTTGGGAACAATTTCCTTGTGCGCAGAGAGAAAGGGTCATTTCCAGCTGCTCAGCGCTTGTCCTCCGTGATTCCCACAGACCCAAGTTCTTTCTCATTGTAACAGTGACCTCTTGTGGTATATATCCTTCATCAGTTTTTTCGATTTGCAAAGTAAACTTGGGATTTTTGTTGCTGTTGTTGTTGTTGTTTCTAGTAACTGTATTTAATACTATGAAACAGCTCTGACTTGTTTTTTGATAGATAAATCTTGGTTGGAAATCAGATGTTGATTGGAGGATTATAGCTCACCAAACCCCGTCTTATAAGCAATCCTCTGTGCTTTCTTCACAACCTGCATTTAGCCGACTCCACACTTACAGAAAGAGAAATGCTTTGGTTTTTGTGCTGAGTGTTGTGTGTATTCCTCTCCCTCCTAGGGACCACGGGAAGAGGCGTTCGAGAGCCTCGTTGTGTTCCCACGGCTCAGACCTGAGCGGACCGCACACCAGAGCAGGTGAGGTGCTTGTTGCTGAGAGGTCCCTGGGGCTTTTTCATCTTCAGCGTCTCCACTTGTAGGAAAAACATTTGCACCGAAGATGTCTCATGTTGGCTCACTGTTTGCAAACTCCAGTCACTGCCTCCAACTTGGCCACACGTCAACATTTATTTTTAGAAATTTTTATTATTTTCACAACAGTCTTAAAATTCTAACCATTACCCAGCTCTAGTGCCTCAAACTCTATAGATGACGGTCGTAATGAGTGTGCAAGAAATTATTTTGTAGAAGCATCTGGAAAATTGCAAAACTTGACATCAACATAATTCTTGAGTTCAAAACTGGAGTTCAAAATCATCGCTCGCTTAAGTGAAACTACATTAACTGCATGAAGGCAGCCTTTGGGGGTTTAAGCTGTTTGGGAAAAAAATGTATAACAATATAAATCACAGGCTAGAAATGATGCAAAACGTATTCATGCAATGAAATAGAGCAGTCACACTTATAATATTGACTGAAGTGAGTACAAACGTATTACATGAAAATGTTAAGTTGCAAAAACAATGACATATGTTGTTTATGGATACGGATCTATGTGGTGACAGGTAAAGTCATAAAAATAACCCCCGATTTAGAATGGTGGTGACCCTTGGAGGGAGAGGGAGGAGGGGAGATGGATAGGGGGAGGCAACTATAGCTGTAATGTTTATTTCTTTGAAATAAAGGGGAAGATAAAAATACCGTTAATATTTGACCAAACTATTTGTGGGTACACAGGTGTTAGCTATATTTTCCACACTTTTTTTTTGCACACATGAAATTTCATAAAACCAAATTAATATCAGTTTCAAAAAATATTTTATCACTTTCAAAACTAATTTCTTATCAATAAAATGACTTTTGTGGCCAATAGGAATTTCTGTAACACTCAGGAAAATCTTAGACTGATTTCCGCATCAGCATTGTTGCTAAGGATTTTACATTTACTTGCTAAAAACATCAGCCAATAAACATTGTGTCAAGTTTTTGTGTCCAGAACTCAAAGCTGTGGTTAAAAACTATAACCACTGAGACAGCAAAATCGTCAAAAACATGCTGAAATTTCTGCTTGACTTACCCAATTTCCTGTTGAATCATAATTTTTATATTTAGCAAGCTGTGAACCTAGATGAAAGTGCTTTCTACAATATTAGGTTGTTGCCCAAGACTGAGGCAAACTTTATTTAGTTTTTGTAGATCTTAAAGAGTAATCACAGGATTCCATGCTTCAGTTGCTAGAGTGGAGAGTGGCTTAGTTATATAAAATGGGATTTTTGCAGAAAGAGTTGGGGGAGGTGCATGAGTGGGTGGAGACCTGGAAAGGTCATGGCCGAACACAACTGCTCGCCCTGCAATTCTTGGGACAGGGTTGAAAGGGAACCCTTACACCACAGTGTCTGGCTGACTTCTGCTCTGAGAAGGAACAAGTCTTAGAAACATTCAGAAGGGCCTGCAAGGGCCTTTCCTTTCCCAAGGTTAAATAAACCGCTCTGTGATTTCTGCCTCACCCCTGTAATTCCACTCTTCCCGGGGTGAATGTGTTACTGATTTTGTTTGTCTTAAGAAACAGATTGATAATCATCGTTCCTCATAGAGCTATTCTATTAAAGAGCATATTGCATAGGAGGTAAAAATGCTGATTTGAACTTATTGGACTTGGAGTCTGTATTTCTAGTAAATTTTAAGCGTGCCATAAATATTTGGTGATTAAGTCATTTGTCTGACTTATTATCTCCTGGCTTTTCGCTTGCCTTGATATATATTGACTGTATTCACATGCTTTGGACTTGGTCTGATACCTGGGAATATGAACAACCACGGGTTTTATACTGCTTGAATATTCAGGTTTACTTTTCGAGTCCATACCTGTAATTTATAGACGTTAGGGTAGACTCATAAAAGCAATGACCCAAACGATTGAGATGGTGGTCTACCGTCCATTATCTGCAGTTCTGAAATCCCCAGACTGAAGCTTGGGAAGGCTGTGAAAGCCGAAGTATTTTTCAAACTCATTTGGTGGCAATGCCTGACCCGAACCGATGGGAAGCCAAGAATTGTCTTTGCTTTGTTCGTGCAAATATGCACATACCCCGCCCCAGAAGACCCTGCCGGGGCTGGTGTGTAATGTGCAGTGTGCGCACCCTTTGCCTTATTAAAATGCAAAATTTTTGGATTCCCAAACCACATCTGGTCCAAAGGCTTCAGATAAGGGGTGATTTTTCCTTATGGGTTAGACAAGTGATGGGAAACTTTGCTATTTAAACTATAGACAGCACACCTACACTATTGCATTACAGCTTTATTGACAACCCCTTTCTATCTAATTTTTCTGCTCAAGGGCTCCTCATGCCTGGTGTGCACGGTCCCCTTTTGGTGTCAGGGAGGTTTGATAAAAGGCAAGCCTGGACTCACTGCACCTGGGGTGGCTGTTCCAGTGTGCAGTGTTAGAGGAAGGCCTAGGCCCTGGAGGGATGGGTGAATTGCATAGCTTTCCTGCTTCTCCTGGGTGACATCATCACCATGTGCTTGGGAAGTTTAATACGTATAGTATTTTTTTCTTCTTCTCAGGAGTAACACGAATGCATGAGAGATTTTGGAAAATGCAGGAGCATATAAAAGGAATTAATAACCCATAATCCCAATACGTGGAGATGACTATCGTTACCCCATTCTATAGAAGGAAAGTGATGGAACTTGCCCACAGTCAACCAGCAGAGCTAGGATTCAAACCCAGACTGTGATTCTAGAACCTATGCTCTTAACAAGCATCCCTGGTCAGCTGGTCTTTTTATTTTTCCCCAGTTAAAATAGCCTAGAAATATATAGGCCATATGCCTTTTCACTGCTCTCGCTCTCTTCCTCCCTTTCTACGAAACCCTGATTGTCCCTATCATTTCTAACTCTTCGTGTGACATTTTTGGGAGCTAGGCACCCACTGTGGGCATTTGAGTGTTGGCACTGGGTCCACTCTGAACCAATATAGACTGGGTGCCACGAGAGGGCCTTATGAGGAGGGAGGGAGAGGAAAGAAGAAGGGAAGCTAAGGACTATGTCTTTGGCATTGTTCCTAAGAGTCCGTACCGCGGTGCCCCCTCCAGCTACACTGTCTGTGCTTTAGATAGTGGGGTACATTTCCTGTGTGAAATGTAATCATGGTTTGCAGTTTCTAATATGTTTCACATTTCCCTCCAAAGTCACCTTTCAGTTTACTGTTTTTGCTGTGGGTGGAATGGCATAGAGGTCAGGAGCAAGGGCTGTGGAGCTGTATGACCTTGGGCAGGTAGCTTAATGCCTCTGAGCCCCACTTTGTTCATCTGGAAAAAGGAGACAATTTGGGGACCTCCCCATTGTGTTATAAAAATTCCGTAGAGGCACGCTGCCTCTTCAAGGCCCCAGCCAATGGTAGCTATTCCTCTTCTGGAGCCTACGTTCCCAGGCAGCATCTAATCTTGAGTCAGTGGTAACATGCAGCCGGATAAACCTCAGACAGCGGTGGCCTGTTGTTCTTTAATCAGGAAATTGAAATTCGCATTTATTGAGTGATCCTAAATGCTAGGCACCGGGCTCTGAGCTTTACCTGTGTCATGTCTTTTAATTCTCATAGCCCCGAAGGCAAAGATTTTCATCTCTGTTTCACTGATGAGGCTCAGAAAGGATAAGGAACCAGACCCCAGCCACCCAGTGCATCCATAATGAAGCTGGGATTTCAACCGAGATCTGTCAGTGCCCACAGCACGGGCCTTTCCCACCACCCTGCACAAAGTCACTTGGCATTAAAATGATGTGGCCATTTCATTTTCTATAGGAAAGAAAGCCTCTCTGCAGGCCTTCCTTTTAGAAAAGTTTTCATTAAACATTTTCAAAATCCTCATTCTTTACATATCTATAGTTTTCTGTTTGTCCCGCATTACAGAGTGGTTAAGTTTAAATAAAAAATAACTCAAACTATTTGCCTTATAGGGCGCCCGGCTGGCTCAGTCGGTGGAGCGTGAGACCCTTGATCTCGGGGTCGTGGGTTCATGCCCCACGCTGGGTGCAGAGCTGACTTAAAAAAAAAACAAAAAAACAAAAACGACCATTTGCCTTACAATAATTCCAACACTTCAAAGCTTAAGACATCATGCAGTGTCCTCACCAGAGTTTAAAGTTCTGATTTCTTTACATGATCTTATCTGAGTTTGATGTGGGGTGATTTGATGGAAAGACACGTAGTTCTAATTAGAATTAGTTGGGCTTAGGGGGCAAGGTGTCATTTAATTCCAGAGCTGATTGATTTTAGTGATGAACAGTGACTTGTGATGGTGCTCCGGATACACCCCCGTGTTCACGGCTTTCTCCTGGATTTCTTTCACAGTCTCAAAAGCCGACGTGCAAGAAAAGGAGACAGAAATAGAAGTAGACGAAGTCTTTTGGAATACAAGGATCGCACCGATTTTGCACCAATTAGAAAAGGGTAACAGAAAAAGTTTTTGTTTTAAATTGAGAACACCTGTAGTTATTTCTATGTTCCCCATTGCCCTGATATTTTTAGTATGCTTTGACTACCATTTCTGCGAACATGTTCAGAAACAAATGAAGTTACCTCTTTATTCACCCAGTAGTGTACGTACGAAATACATGTAAACCTAACTTTTAGGGAGTAAAAATGATACTTTAAATTCGGGAAGAGAGCCTACTTCTAAAACTCCCCATGGAATACGTGTTAATTATCACCTTCTGTCTGCTGAAGAAAATGCTGGTTTGAACTCTCTGGGGTGGCAGTTAATACACGAAAGTGAAAGATTAAAACAGATTTCAAGCCCCTGAAACTTTGACTAAGTCTCATAACTGGGAGGCGTGCCCATGGTTTTCTAGATCCAAAAGTGTATGTCCTACTCTCCTAAGGTTACCACACCTGTTGGGAGTGCCGCTCAGAGCTGGAAGTGGCCTGGGATGTGCCCAGCTCTTGCACTGTGAAGTTCCCCAACAGGGAAGGCCCATGATGAATGGGTCTCTTGACATGGAAAGCCTGTCAAGAGAATGGGCCCTGGGGGCGCCTGGGTGGCTCAGCCATTAAGCATCTGCCTTCTGCTCCAGTCATGATCCTAGGGTCCTGGGATCGAGCCCCGCATTGGGCTCCCTGCTCAGCAGGAAGCCTGCTTCTCCCTCTCACACTCCCCTTGCTTGTGTTCCTTTGCTCGCTGTCTCTCTCTGTCAAATAAATAAATAAAATCTTTAAAAAGAAAAAAAAGCGAGAGAGAGAGAGAGAGAGAGAGAGAATGGCGCCTGCTTTCTCTCCTTTGCCACTCCCTGGGGATTCCATTTCTGAGGTTGAAATGGGCCCCTCTGTAGTCACCGTCACGGCCCCGCTAAGCTCAGCGCCTGGCACACAGCACACAGGAGCCCTCAGTAGACACTGTGGAACGAGTACCCCATGGGTGAGCAAACCAGCATGATAGGCTCAGGAAGAGGCCCTTGGAGAAGCAGGGTGTGTAAGTCCTCCCCAGCAAGCAAGCAAGTCAGGCAGAACACCTACTTCCTAAAAGGTTCAAAGAACCTCACTGCTCCTCGGCTCCCTTTTAGTACTTGGCCGTGTTCATGGCTTCAATGGGAGCCCCAGGCAGGGGTTCTGGTCCTGGTAAGCATGTGGCTGTGGGGAGCCACCTAACCTCTGTGCGTGGCAGTGTTCACATGCCAGGTGGGGGTGGCTTAGACTGGACCATCATCACTGTCCGCGGCAGCTCAAAACCCCGAGGGATGACTTCTCCTTCTGGAGTTCCTAATTTTCACCTCAGATTAGCAAGCCAGCTTACCTTTGGGCCCTTTATTTTAGGAGACGTGTGCAAGAACTAGTGAGGAGAGCAGTCAGTCTGAGCAAGGGTTCAAAAGGAGAACACGCTAGGAAGAGCACAGTGGGGAGGATGGCCTGCAGCACGATGGCCTGTCTCGAAGGAAGTCTTCAGCCTGAAGGATTTAAGAGAGCTCTGGGGACACCAGCAGAGAAAAGTGAACTGGAGTTTGGGATTTGAAATGTGGATGAATCTCTCTTCGCAGAGCATTGTTGGCTCTCAAGTATGGCATCTCTCCCCTCAACTTTAATAGCGAATGGTGGCAGGACTGGATTACTTGAGCTTTTGAGGGCCTTTCTTTCTTATTTTCCCTTTTATTTTGACATAATTTCAGACTTACAGAAAAGTGTCAAGGATAATACAAAGGAATCCTGTATTCCCTTCCCTCAATTCCCCAAATATTAATATTTTACCACATTGGCTTCATTATTCCTTCTCTCGCTTCCTCCCTCTTGCTCTTGTTTTCTCTGTAACCCCCCAGCATACACACACACACACACACACACACACACACACACACACACACTTTTTTCCTTTTTTGAACCATTTAAGAACAAGTTGCCAACATGATGTCCCATATCCCCAGTACTCTAACATATATTTTAAGACACAAGGACATTCTGTTACATATCTGGAAACAACCATACCATACTATACAAACATTATTCAAATTTTGCCAGTTATCCTAATAATTTCCTTTATAGAAAAAGAAAATCATGGATCATAAGTTCAAGTTATTTGTCATGTCTCTTTTCGTGCTCTTGACGTATTTGAGGAGTACAGGCCAATTATTTGGTAGACAGATGAGTTTGGTCTGGTATTTTCCCACACTTAGCCCCAGATGAGGCATCTGGGGCGGGCATATGGCCTGAGTGGTGCGGTGCCCTCCTCAGTGCATCAGAGCGGCAGGCACGTGATGCTGATCTGGTCTCCTACGGGGGACGGGAATTCTGATCACTTGGGGAAGGCGGTGTCCAGGTTTTTCTACTCTCAAGTTACTATTTTCCCCTTTGTAATTAGTAAGTATCTTATGAGGAGAAGTTACTTTGAGGCTACATTGCTTTCTATTACTTATCGAACTTTTACCCACTAGCTTTAGTCCCTTGAGAATCTTGAAAGCTCTTAAGTTCAAGTTGTCTTCGAGGCTCTGCAGCATTTATAACAAACCAACTGGTATAAAGAGTTAATTTGATCGACAGTTTATACTTTGACCCGTGAAACTTCCTTTTTTTAGTTTCTTTTAAGCTAAGACAGCTACTCCTCATGGAACCCACGGGGCTGAAGAGTTTGCAAAGGGAAGTGTTAGAAAAATGCCTTGAGGTCTCCCCACTGCCAGAGGGTGGCCCACGGCCTGGACTTGGGGTTTGTGAAGAAACTGCCAGGAACAGAAGAATAAAACAACAAAACAAAAGTGTTCTTACAATAGAGCTCAGGTTTTTCCTTTTATTTAAAGTTAGTCTAAGTCATTTCCCAAAAATTCATTTATTTAAGTGCATAACCGAAAGGCATTGAAGGTTACCGAGCTATTGAGGTTTAACATTTTTTCTTAGATGTTATTGTTGAAAAGAGCTAAAAATGGCCTGAGTCATTTCCTTCTTCAGGCGCACGCTTCCTCTATGTGGGCTTTTAAGAGCACATTATGGTATTTATTTAAGATTGGTTTCCTAATTTTAAATTTTGTGATGGAATCTATCAGATAATATTTTTCAACTGAATATCTCAGACTTGGATTCTTAGATTTCCCCTCACGCTCCATTTTGTGTGCTAGTTTTCTCCCTTATATGCCTATTGGTATGGACACTACTTTCAAAGATTGCTGTCCTCAGAATTCTCACTATAAAATAAAATGTTCTAGGGTTCTCCTGTTTCCCAACTAAAGTCTTTTTATTCTCCTCTCTTGTAGTAACCACCCGTAAGTAATAGTGGATGAGGTGGCAGTTTTGAGCGATTTTTGTTTCCTCTGAGCCCTCTTTTCTCAGATGATGAGCATTGTTCTCACAGAAAAATATCGATTATTATTTTCATCAGCAGATATATTAGAAAACGAGTATCTACTGAACTATGTGACAGGTAGTTCAGTAGTATCTACTGAACTATGTGACAGGTTGCAAGCCCAGTATTCTCATTGTAGCATGCTCTGTTGATACAAAGATACAAAGACAGGATTCCTCCTCACTTAATGTGACATCTGTTTGAGGACCCTGGATATGGAACACGACATACATAGGTATGTGAAAAATAACAAAGTACAAAGTAGTATTTGTTGAATGTGGAATGCTACATCTTTTCTGGAGGAGCCACAATGTAAACAGAGCCTTGATGGACCCAAATCAGTAGGAATGAAGGTGAGGAGAACATTCGAGGCCAGTGGAACTAGGTGGAGACACAGTGGTGTGATTTCCCTGAGACTGAAGCGAGCACTGTGAGGTGCAGGGCATTTGGAATAAAGCGGACCACCTGGAATTGGTGCAATTGCATTCATTAATACACTCTTTGAAAGACTGTGTGTTCTAGATAAACTGACTGATTAGTAAATAAGGCAACATGGTAGGAGGTGGATCAACGAGGTCAAAAAAAAATTCAGATAGATGGAAATTGCAAGAGAAGGGAAAAAACATAGTTCAGGAATTTGAAGATGTTCGGGGAAATAATTATGGGGTTTTACTTACACTGTGTTTGACACACTTGAAAACTTGACCTTAATTAGTAAGTGCTGCTTTACTCTCTTTGCTCTGACAGAAGAAAACATTGAAACGATTTGTGCTGCTTGCACACAACTTCATCACGCTTTAGAGGAAGGAAACATGCTTGGAAATAAATTTAAGAGAAGAAGTGTTCTCCTGAAGACCCTATATAAACTAGTTGATATTGGTTCAGACTTGCTCAGCCTTAAACTTGCAAAAATTATTCTAGCAGTAAGTTTTTCTTTCCTCTGGTCTAGTAGACTGTAGCACATAACAGTTTTATTTAATGCTTTATTTGTAAATATTACAAAGAAGATTAGAAATGCAGTGTGTTCGTTTAGACTCCTGAAGAAAAATCAAGGTAATAAATTGACGTCTCCGAATTGGACTAGGAACCCTATCTAAGGAACTAAGGCTGAGTATGTGGAAAATGTTCAGATACACTCTTAACATTTGGACTGAAGGTGACAACAGGCAAATACATTCAGAACAGTTTCTCAAGTAACTCGACTGGAGATCAGTATCAGAGAATCCAAGCTGTGGTTTCTGCGGGGCGCTTGATTCTGCGGCATGATTTAATAAATAACTGAGGGTAACCTGGGCGGGGGACCCACTGGCCAGGTGCTTTAGGAACCTCTGTGAAACAGAGAAACAGCTGCGTGTGGTCATGGGAAGGTGGGAACAGAAGGCTCCCGGGAGGTGTTAGAAGAAAGGGCCAGACACCAAATAAAAGTCTGTATAAACTCTGTCTCGAACAAAATGATATCATTGTTTGAGGGGAACACTTTGTTTCACAGTCATAAGCAGTTGGAAACAAAAGATAAGACCGAGTTATTAGAGAACCTTCTAAAAGAGCCGCTAAAACAAATGAATGAAGCTTTGTTTACCTGGTTTCATGAAAGTAAAAGCTATTATGTTAACACCCATAATTCATATAATTTAACATCTGAACGTACGCAGGGAAGGTGACGCTGGCGCACTGACCGAGAGTTCAGTCAGAGTGCCCGCTGTTCCTTATTTTAATGTCTTTCATGAAGCAGAATATCCTGACTCCGTACTCTGTAAATTTCTTGGAGAAGCTACAGTCTTACTTAGCTGTCATTACCAACTATTCACCCTCTTTTAAAAAACTGTGATATGATAGGTGACTCAAAGTAATATTTCTTTGAAATAGTGATTTGGGTTGTATTTTAATCCCCTCTTTGAGGGTAAATGATCCATCAGCTTTAATGAAACGAAAAAGAGCGTGAACCACAGAGATCATTGAAGTTAAAAGTTGTCGGTAGACCTATGTTAACTAACTGGAATTTAAATAAAAACTTGAAAAAGAAAAAAAGAGGTGGTACTTAAAGGGGGAAAGATATCTGCATGCTTGCCCCATTTCCTTTCTGGCCCTGGATTTGGGGTGCCCCCTTGGCCCAGGAGAGCCCCTGTGTGAGGCCGGGACCAGTGTAGCTGCCCTGGGGAGACCCAGGCTGCCAGCTGCTGAGGGGTCCGTGCCTTTGATTTCTCATCTGGGTCCCAGGCATTTTGCTCCATACCAAGCCAAAAAAATAGATAACTGAGAGAGAGAAAGAGAGAGAGAGAGGAGGAAAATGCCATGAATTCATCAATGTTTTGCCGAGAAAATATTATCTTGGTTATTAAAGGTGCCATTCAAATTAATTAGATACGTGACACAATTCGACTATTTTAGGGTAAAAGGTTAGGTGATCTGCCAGGCACTGATCGCGTTCTTAACTAAACTCGATTAGATAAAGCTCTCGGGGTGACATTGACGGCCTTGCTGAATCAGGGGCCATTCTGGCTGGACTACACTCCAGGCTGCAGACATGGGCAGGCTGTTCCTTCTGATTCACTACAGAACCAGGTCAGGAGGGACCTTCAAAGCCATCAAGCCCGACTTCCCGTCTGCTACCTGAATCTCCCCTAACGTTCCAAGCAAGACATTGTTTTGCATAAGCCTTGGTGATGGAATTCTATGTAAGTTTTCAAAAGACCACATCATAAAAACATATTTTTAGAAAATCAGAAAAAAAAGATATATGGCACTAAGATGTTTTTAATATCTTCTCTAGTTTCTGCCAATATTTTACCTACCAGTTCAGTATTAAGATTCAGACACTTAAACTTATTTATAGTTAGAGGCACCTGGGTGGCTCAGTCATTTGAGCATCTGCCTTCGGCTCAGGTCATGATCCCAGGGTCCCCACATCGGGCTCCCTGCTCAGTGGGGAGCCTGCTTCTCTGCTGTAGCTTCCCCTGCTTGTGTTCTCTCTCTCTCTCTCTCTGTGTGTGTCTCTGTCAAATAAATAAAATCTTTAAAAAAATTATTTATAGTTAAAACCATTCAGTGAGCACAATGTCGGTTCTGATTTCTTGCATTTTTTTGGTTAAGTAAGTTGGGAGTCTTGCCAGACAGCCATTTAATTTTAACCTTTCTGTCAAAGGATCTTACAAAAATGTATCAGTCTATATTAAGAATTTTTTGAGCACACACATATATGCAATGAATGCAGCTATATTCAGGAGGGGGGAAAAGTCTTGTAGCCTATACAGGGGGTAAAAAAAACAACAGAAAAAGAAACCCTACCAGTCTGTCAACAGTGATTATATATAGTAGTAATAGTAGTAGTGTAAGTGTTTTTAAACTTCTCTTTAATTTTCCAAATTTGCTTTAAATAGAGAAGATTGCTATTTTTAATGTAAGAAGTAAACTTCCTCTGTGCCAGGGATTCGACACTGGGAATACAAGTGAAAAAACTCGCCCCTGCCTTTCCAGCTGTAGCTGTAGCAGGAGAGGCTGGGAAGACGGAGAGAATGGGGTGGGGGCGAGCGGAATGTGAAGCCCGGTGCAGGGGACGGTCAGGGTGGGGGGAAGAGCTGTTCTATGTAAGGCTGTTTATGTTCCTTGCATCTGATTTAATATTATATTTTCATGTCTCAAAGTCATAATCTTACAGTTACCCAAAGAGAAGGTATAGGAATGTGCTTTGAATGTGAACTGACCTTATAACAGGCTTGGAAATTGTTGGGTTTTTGTTTGATCTTTAATGAAAACCCTGACACCTGACACGAATTGTCATTTTCCTTTTGTCACTTTTCACTAAAAATAGAAGACTTGGGTGGGGGCGAGGTTAGTTGTAGTCATTCATTCATTCAACATGGTTTATTAAGTACGTAGCCCATGCTACATCTCTCTCTCTCTCTCTCTCTCTCTCTCTCTCTCTCTCACACACACACACACACACACACACACACACACGCTCACAGTGCAGCAGAAGATAATTCACTGACTAAAATATATTCCCAAGTATTAAGGACAGCATAGATTGCCATTAGATTTTATTTCTATTTTCTTTAGTCGACTTATCTTCTGGGTTTTTGAAAAAAAATTTTAAGCACCTAAGCATTCCATTTTTTTCTTCTAATTTCCATTTCCTTTTTTCCTTCTGAGAACAGGAGGAATCACCATCCTGCTACATGTCCCAGTTTCCGATGCTTCCACAACAGAGCCTCTCCGACTTGCAGGAGCACCGGGTCTCTAGGGAGTTTGTTAAAATGCAGATTCTCATTCGGCAGAGCTGGTTGGGGCCTGAGAGTCTGCATTTCTAATACTCACCGAGACTCCCCAGGTGCTAAATGGAAATAACGCCTTATTTGCAAGGTTGCCCTGAGATAACCTGTGGAGGGCCCCGCGCAGGGAGGCGGATGGAAACCGCTCTGTCTGTGGATAATACGCCCCTCCCTCTGCCCCCCCCCCCCCCCCCGGGGCCGGGGCTGACCGTGTGCTTCCTCACGTCTTCTACAGAGAATGGCACTGTGCCTGGGACACCGCGGGAGCTCATTAATATTTGTGGATCAAACACAGAATAAATCTTTAAAAACATGTCTGACAAATTCCATTATCTTTTTTTTTTAACTAATCGGGAAGACATTAATAAACAATATTGAAGATAATTTTAAAGATGCTTTTTAATGATAAAATAATGACCCATAAGCCATGCTTTTCACACAGATATATATTATTTGTTCAGATGACCTCATTCCTACGAACATATTTTACCTTCTTGCAATGAGGGCATATAATATTCCCATCTTACAGTAGGTTATACATGTCTTTTTTTAAAAAATGGTATTCACAGTTATACTTTCTGTGACTGCTTGATATGAATGGTATTGTTCTATAGTTTATTATTAAATTATCCCCTAATATTGGACACTTAGGATATTTTTAATTTTTACTACTTTAGATAAATATATAGTGAATTGAACTATTTGATGAAGTTAGTCCCCCTCTACTGTGCTTTTTTTTAAAAGTATACTTCCTTATTGCCCCTATGTTTAATTTACTTGAATATTTTTGTATGATTTAGAAGGTAATTTAAAATTTTGAACATTATTTGCTATCATCTCAAAGCATTCCAGATATAGCCTGAGAAATAAATATATATGTATTATCTAATAAAAAATTATTCCTTTTTTGTTTTCTTTTATACAAATAATAAAGAGAATCATACCTTCCCCCTTTCTTTTCTTTCCTCCACCCCTACTAAGTATTCTTTTCCAGGTTAGTCTAATCTGAAATTTTGGTATCCGTCTTCCTTTACTCTTCTGTGTTAAAGCAATTACTCCATTTAATTAAACTTACCAACACCCTCCCCTCTTTATCCTCATATCCTCTTTAAAAAGTCACTAATAATCTCACGTATAAGGCTGAGACTCTATGAAGTAAGAAATAAATTCTGGTCAGTGAAGTGTGCGTATCCTAAAGATATTTATACTGTATTTACAATAAGTAGGTTAATGAAATACTGTAGTTGGCAAATATGGAGCCTAACCTTAGAATTGTTCTTTGTGTTTTAAAAATACCCTTGGAGCACTTTTAAAATGGATGTTTGTGTTAAAAAACGATGGTGCGTCTTTCTTTCCCTCTGCAATAAAAACGTGCTTTCTTTCTCGGCAGCTTAAAGTGAGTAGAAAGAATCTTCTTAATGTCTGCAAACTTATATTTAAAATTAGCAGGAGTGAGAAGAATGACTCTCTGATTGAAAATGACAGCATTCTGGGTGAGTATCATTCAGTTCTACCACTGAGCAAATGTTGCCCTTGAGTATGAGTGAGAAGTTAGGGGAGCAAAGTTATCATCATTAATGGTAGCTAGAATATTTTATTTTCTCGTCATATCCAGAAGTTATGTGATGCCTAGCTTTGCTCTGTCTTTCTTTGTGTTTTCCACATTCTGTTTAACCTTCCTTTGGAGCCCAGCAGGATAGCTGGCTGTTTGTTTTAAATGCCTGTAGTAACATTATGTGACTTTGTCAAGCGTTCCCTACTTAAAAATTCATTTCCTGGTCTCGGATTGATTATCAGACAAAATACATTTAATGGTATTTGACATAATTGAAATTTTGGGGCTTTTGATGTAGTAGGAATGACTCAAACTTGGAAGGCAAACTGGAAGACAGCTGATGTAGACATTTGACATCAAAGTGTGTCAAATGTGTTTCAGATATGGAGGTAGAGAAATCTGATCACACTCTACCTTCCTAGCTAATACCGCTTAAGGCTTGATAAACCCTTAAATAATTAAGATGCTTAGTTACCTTTATAGAAATCTTTTATGAATTTGCATTGCTCCAATTTTAGTATATGTGCTGCCGAAGCGAGCACTGAATTCGCATTGCTGATCTAAGGCAAGGCCACAACCTGGAAGATGCCCCGAGTTCTTTTATTGTGACCTAGGATAAATGATTTCTTTTTTTTTGGCCCCAGCAGACAGGGACAAAGAAAGATTCTGACAAATGATCACACTGACATTAATAAAATTACATGTGAAAGAGGCATGATTAACCTTATCAGAATTGCCTGGGTTACCCCTAAAATCTAGTAGTTATATGCTATTCAGATGGACGTTCTTAAGTTGTCTCTGGAAACAGTGGATGTTATCTTTAAAGTGTTCTTTCTGTGGCGATTGAGATTTCTTAAAAGACCCTGTCTCAAAAGACCCTGGTTGTCTATACAGCAACCAGTATATTCTCAAAAGTTTGTTGAAATTTAACTCTTAAATTGTCTCAACTATCAATTATTCTATAATAACTCAACATTTTTGTAACTAAAAATAGATGTCGGTGAATATTAGTTTAGAGTCAAGAAATGGCATTTTAATTAAAAGAACATGTTCTTATTTATATATTAATAATCCCATCCTTTTACTGTCATTATTATTACAGAGATTTGTCTTAGCTACAAATAAGCTTACCTCTTTATACCACATGAGTAACACTTAACAAGCATTTGAATGCAGTACTAACATTTTACAAATTGTATTTGATGTTCACGTACAAGTGCTTTAAAATATCTCTCTTCAGTTGTTACACATTTGTAATAACTCATCTTTTTGACAGAATCATTACTGGGGGTCCTGAGAAGCGAAGATCTGCAAACTAACCCTGAAGCTTTTCTATACTGTATGGGGGCTATCAAATTCATTTCTGGAAATCCACGATTTCTCGATGAAATGATCAGTAAAGATGCTGTGGAAATACTGATGAACTTGATAAAGCAAATAAATGAGAACACCAAGAAATGTGGTACCTGTTTGCCTAACTCAGGCCACTTACTTGTCCAGGTAAGTATTGTACTTGAAAAGGTTATATGTGTAAAATTCGTTTTCACGTTCCCTAGTACCAGTTACCTGCCAGGTGGGTGTTAACAGGTAACAAGAGGGCTGTTATCTACAGCCAGGTGGGGGTACCTGGCATTAGGGATCAAGAGAAGCAGCCACTGCCCCACACACAGCCGGTGTGTATCCCTTTCCCCTGGAAAGGCTGGTCTGTGACTATTCATGCAGCGTCTCTCTACACAGCTTTGACCTCCCTTTCTGCTACTCGGCAGGGAAAGCAGGCCTAGGAGAATAAAACGGTTGCATCTCTCTGCAAAACAATTGCATGCTATAACCAGAATTTTAACAGGCAGAGTTTTAATCTTTCGAGTTTCAAAGACTGGATATCGTTCATGAGGACGGGTAGCTAATGTCATGAATCTTGCACCTGCCATAAAAAGCGAAAGTTAATGATTTTGAGTGGACAGTTGTTGCGGGGTGTGTTGATGACCTTCAGCCTGAGACTACAGGAATGAAGGTAGCAAAACTAGATACATTTAATAGGACCAGAGGCAAGATGAAAAAAATTCGTTACGTGTTAGTTTTATTATTTCTTTTGTGGCAGATTAAATTTCATAGTTAAATTATTTTCACTGGAGCTGCTTCAGCTCTCATATTCATTTTTAGATGAGATTTTACTTTTTAATAGCATTTGTATATCAGATAATAGCATCTTTGATGTAATAATTCATGAGATTTGAAATGTGCTTGTCAATTAATGAGGATTGATTGAGCACTCAGAGTGCTTGGGGCCTTTGGGAAAGTGTGTTAAAAATTAGATTTAAACCCTGCCTTAAAGATGCTTAAAGTGTTTATGGTGATCATTAATTTTGGACTTTGCGGTCTGTCTCCATTTTGAAAAAAGATCATGAAAACCCCTTTTAATTGTGAATGATTCAAAATTCTACTGCATGTGCCATCTTTTGTCTAGGAAGACTTAGAAACCTTATTTTCATGCTGCCAGTGTCAGTGAGTTATTCAAAATTTTTCCTCAATGAAAATCATTATTTTGGTTATATAATTGTTATATTTCCTTATTAAAATGCAAAAAAGTATAAGGAAGAATGTAAACTCAGCTGAAATATTTTTACCTTGAGATAGCACGCCTCTGACATCTTAGTAACCATTCTTCCATTGCCTTTTCGTGCAAATATATACTTACGCATAATTTTATAGAATTCTTGCTTTTTATCACAGACTGTCTCATTTTTAATAGTTGTTTTTGCTTATTTTCCATTACTCTCTTCCTTCCTCATTTTTCCTGTTCCAACCAGTTAGCCAACATCGTTAAACACTGATGTGCTCGGCATGTTTTAATGCAATCATAGGTTTTCAAAGATGGGATATTCTATGCCCTTCTGTGTTCTCATGTAACAATACATAGTAAGAACCCCTTGTAGATTTATTTTACATCTTTTAATGACTGCATAATATTTCGTGGTAAGGATATACCTCAAATTCTGAACTGTTTTCCTATCAGGGTGTTCACTCTTTTTAATTTTTATGCAACAGACTCTAAATTCTTGTCTGATTAAAAAATCTCTTTCCAACCCATTTATATACATATATAAAAATATATATAATATATTATAATATATATTACAATATATAATAAAATACATATATAATTAAAATATATACAAATTTACTTATATATTTATTTATTTTTATATTTATATCTATTTATATATTTACAATAAAATATATAACATATAGAAGTAAGGTCAGTTGGTATAAAGGAACATTACTTTTGTGACCCAAAATATATCCAGTGCAGAACTAGGACCTCTGGTATAGCAGTAAGTACAGTCCTACTCCCTGTGTTCCTCCCTTCCTTCCCTTCCCCCCCCATTCAACATCCTTAGGTGCAAACTTAATCACTAGGTTAGATGCCCTTTTCCTTTGCTGACATCCATGCACCCCGCCAGGTGGTGTTGCTACGGTTATTAGCTTGGAGGCAGACTGTAATAGAGCGAAAGGAATGAGATCCAGGAATGGGTGTGGGAGAAAGGATCCTCCACAGCATCTGGGCTAATGCTTCTTACAGGAAAAATACTGAAGTGTTGAGATTTTGAAGTTTTTCTTTATGTTGTTTCTTATATATATAGACATATCCATATATGTTTCTGTTTATCACTGTGGGGCCGAAATCAAGAGCCATTGATTTCATGGTGTTGTTGGAGGGGCTGCTCTGTGCCAGGCGTGTTCTGGGTGGCGCGGAAGATAGTGGAGGACAAGACAGCTGCCAGTAGGGACCTACTTTTTGGAGCTTCCTGTGATCAGATAATAGTTTTCTGAAGCCTTCTTCTTCTACAAAATCATGGCATTTCCGCACATGCAGGACCACCTTCAGTTCTGCCAATCAGATGCTTAACAGCATTTTAAGAGGATGAGCGTTGCTGCTCCAAGGATCTGAGGGCCACCACCTGCGCACCAAGTGGAAGTATTAATACTCCTGGCCTGGAGATATGACTTGGTCTGTAACATTGCAGGAGTAAAGAAAGTTTAACGGTACACATTTACTGAATTCCAGAATCCTAGAACTTCAGGAGAGCTCCCTAGAACTTGGAAAAAGAGAAAGGCCAGGGAAAAGTCAAGGCCCCCTCCATGCCGGTAGTTCATTGCATCCCCCAACGAGGTGGCCAAAGAAGTAGGGATTTGTCAGTGTCGATCTGGAATGCATTATCAGGAGGTGTTAGGGTCCATCTCTGACTTCTAAGGCTAACATTTGGGAAGGCTTAACACGGGAAAACTGCTGGAGTTGACTCCATCAGAAAAGTCTGTTGTGGTTTCTTTCGTGCCCCCTTCCTGGGGAATGGAGAAGAGCCTTCTGTGTAAGTCATCATCACAACCAAGCCCTGATTCCCCTGGTTCTCTCCCCTGTGTTTCGAGAACAGGGTGCAGAAAGCTGCTTTGCTGTCATTGAAGAAAATCTCAAGGTATCACGTGTGTAGTTAGGTAATTTATAGGTATATAACGTAACTGTTGAAACCCAGATCGTCTTGAGCTAACATTCCTCTTTTTTATTCCTTTTGTATTTCCAACCTTTCTTCTTTACAGCCTGACTCATTTGATTTTGAGTTCAGTCCATAGAGAAGTATATTCTTTCCCTGCTTCAGATGTTTTTGAGGTTAGACTGTTTTGCAGCACCAAGATCCCATGGTTTGCTTCCCTCCCCACCTCTCATGCCGGGCTCACTTCTCGAGGTCTGCAAGTGTCACCCCAGAGGGCCCCTCAAATCCTAATCTTTCCCCCTCCTTTGCTCAGTACATCTCCCGTGTCATCTGCTTCCGTTTTCTAAGAGGAAATTTCTCACTAATGTCAGTCCTCCTGGCCCTTGTCACTCCCCACTCCATTCCTTCACCGTGGCTTGAGTTTGGGGAAAAAGAAAGTGAATTAAGACTAGGTTAGGTGAATTAGACATTACGAGCCTGGATAGTTCAGAAAATGATACTATTACCATGAGAAATTAGAGAGTTCTACAAGGAACTGATCTGGTGAGAGTAGGAAATTACATAACTAGTCTTCACTGAAAACTTTAAGGTACCAGCAGAATAGCCAAGTGGGCTATTTAGCAGAAAAAGGAAAGCTGAGAAAACAGAATTAGGGTCATCTGCATGGAGGTGATAGCTGAAGTGAAGAAAGACGACGAAGTTACTGAAGGGGAGAGTATAGAAAGATTATAGAGGAGGGCTGCGAACAGTTTCTATAAAATGGCCCAATTTGTGAAATGGGGAAAAAAGAAAAAAAAGCGGCCGGAAAACTAAGAAAGAACAACGTACAGGAGAGTAGAGATCTTAGAAGCATGGATTGGGTTGGTCAGCTTTGGTAAATGCTGTGGAGAGTGCCCACGGGAAGAGGACTTGTGCTCCTTTGTACGGAGAAGTTTGAGTAGGCGGGTGGGATGGCTTCATGCTGCTAGCAGTCCATGCTCTCTTTGAAGCTTGTATGAGTTTTTTTATCTCTGTATTTTTTAATTAAAAGGCGTTTTGATATAGTTGATTTTTAAAAAGCATTTCCAAGGCCCAGAGTAAACTCCCTGCTTTGACCAATCTGAGTTCAGTGCTGTATTCTGTTCTGGCTCTTCCCCTACCACATCTGCAAAAGCCTGATGGTCCATTTGGCTTTGTATTCGGTGCTGGGACAGGGCTCTCTAGTGAAGAAGGCAAAGGCCTGAGCTGGCCTTTGAGCTCTGACCCCAGCAGTGCTTCTCAGTCTCTGAGCCTTCCTTTCCTCATCTTTAAAGGACCAGCTTAGGGACGCTTGGGTGGCTCCGTCCGTTGAGCATCCGATTGGTTTCAGCTCAGGTCATGATCTCAAGGTCATGAGATCGAGCCCCAAGTTGGGTTCTGTGCTCAGTTTGGAGTCTGCTTGAGATTCTCTCCCTCTCCCTGTGCCCTTCCCCTGGCTTGTGCATGTTCTCTCTCTCTCTGTCTCTCATAAATAAATAAATCCATAAAACCTCTTAAAAAAATAAAGGGCCATCTTAATGGGTCATTGGGAAAATTAAATGAGCCGATCTATGAAAACACTATAGAATAGGACATGACACATAGCTGGTACATCGTTGGCACTCAGCAGAAATTTATTAAACAAAGTAAGATCAGAATTACCAAAACCTGAAGCTTCAAAGAGCCATTTCTTCTGCCGAGAAAAAAAATTAATCACAAGAAATTAAGATGGCAGAGTTAGAGGTGGATTTCAAATCTCGGATCTTTTTCATTTTTCTGTCTTTGAGAAGCTATGTGGGGAACCATGCTGAATAGAAACTAAAATTGGAAGGGGGTGTTATATCAGCAGTGTGGGATTCTGGGTACTTAATGGAGCCCAAGTGTCAGAGCCAACTATTTCCTTCTTCAAGGATCTGGGGGATTTAAGAGATGCCTTTGACTGAGGTCTGGAGATTCAATGAAGCAGTAAGTTACATTATGTTAGTAATTAACGACTGTACCAAGGTGGTTGGGGTCCTTTAAATCTTGCTTTAGTTATATTTTATAGTTTTAAAATGTAGAGATTAATACGTATTTAGGTAGTTAATTATTATGAGTATGCATACTTAATTAGGAAAGGATGTTAACTCCCTTTTTCTGGCTTACCCTTGCCTATGGGAAGCCTACCTCACAGACCATAAAATTAGAACCAAAGCAATAACTTCCACCCAATGGAACCTTGCTCTGATTATTGGAGGAAATGAATTGCATACCTGTGAGAGCAAATATTCCCATGGTTGTATTTCTTAAATTAATTTTTAAATTTTCTTAAATTCTTATAATTTTATTGGGGATTTGATAATTTAAAAAATAGGGGTGCCTGGGTAGCTCAGTTGGTTAAGTGTCTGCCTTCAGCTCAGGTCATGATCCTGGAGTCCAGGATTGAGCATAACATTGGGCTCCCTGCTCAGCAGGGAGTCTACTTCTCCCTCTGCCCCTCACCCTGCTCATGCTCTCTCTCTCTTTCTCAAAAAAATAAATAAAATCTTTTAAAAAATAAACAGAAAAAAATATTCTTATTTTTTTATTTTTACTGTTTTAGAAAAAAATATTTTTAAAGCATCTTTTTTGAAGGTTTTGTTTGACTAGGAAGCAGCAAATGAGGTCATTTATTTTCTTATTGTTTTAATTGCATATAATTTCTAATACAGTGAAATGCTCAGATCTTACATGTTAGATGCGTTTTGACAAAAGCATACAGCCAGAAGATTTCTATCACCTCAGAAATTTCCCCCCACCTCTTTCCAGTTAATTCCCGCTTTCTTACCCCACAAAGGGAACCATTTTTCTGATCCCTTTCACTATAGATAAGCTCTGCCTGTTCTAGAATTTAATATAAATGGAACATACAGTATGTGTGCTTTTTTATGTCTGGCTTTTCTTTTTTAACTTTTATTTTGAACTAAGTATAGGTTCACAAGATGTTGCAAGAATAGTAGAGAGAGGTCCTGTGTCCCCATCATCCAGTTTCTCCCAATGGTGACATCTTACATAACTACAGACATTATCGAAACTAGCAAATTGTACAATTAGAGTACTAGTTCTGGCTCATGTGGCTTACAGTATATTGCTTTGGAGATGGGATGCAACTTTTTGGGTCACAGTCTTTGGTATTGGTTATTAGGCTTGCTAATTCTGTAGTGATGTATTTGTTAGTGGGAAGGGGACCACTATTCATGACTTAGGAGGCTTCTTTTCTAGGAGGAATAGCAGTACTCTAACTAGTAACTCACTCACCCAACTGGCATGAGAGAGTAAGTAGGCAGAGCTCCGGCCCTTCCTCTCCACTTCCCCTCCCTTTCTTGGGAAGGACCTATGAATAGGTAACTTGTGTTCACCTCAGACTTTCCAAGGATGACATAGCTAAAGATTTGGGGAGACTCGGAGACTCCAGACATGTAATGTAATGCCTTGGGTTTTGAGCCTGGAAATAAGAGCAAAACTAAGGCCGATGGGGAGGGGGAGAAGATGATCACCATGGTTGAAAGCTGTACTTTATAGCTGAGGCAGGCAGGCATTCTGATCCTGAACCCCTGCATTAGACCTGCTCGCCTCATCACAAGCGGCACCTGCCCCAGGGGGAGCAGAGGGGAGCACCTTGTGCTCCCCAGGCAGGAAGCGAGGGATGGAGAGTGGCCAGGAGGATCATGCTGAAGAATAGCTCTTCACAAGCAACATCCAGCGTGGGAAATAAATATTCCTGTGCCTGTCGTTTCTGGGGAGAGACATTTGCTTCTTAATTGCTGTCCTATCTGCTCAGCCTCATCTCTTCGTTGTAGACATATTAGTTGTGGCAGTAAAGAAATGTCACTAACTTTACCATGTAATCAGGGAAAATCGGAGTTATTACTTGGTAGCTCTTGGTATTGCGTTATCTGTCTCAGACTCATTTTCCTCATTTTACCGCATTGACATACTGCGTAGTTTATGTGACATTTGGAATTTCAGGTCTGCTGACACGGGGACTAGCCCCCACTAGCCGAGTCAGCTACCTGCTCATTTTACCAAGGCAGCTGACATAGAGGCAGTAACTGGAGAGTAGCGAACACAGGCAAGTGTTAAATAGAGTCTCAGAATAGGGCACTGGGGGTTTGAGGAGGACAGAACTATTTCCCTGCTGAAGGAGGACGCCCACGGTAAGAATGTGCCAAATGGGCTCCATAGCCAGGCACCAGGCATTATCAAGGATATGAATTAATATTACTTTCATATGCATCGATCTGAACTCCAATAAAATGCTTAGGCATTTGGGGTGCTAGCAGTTTCATGGGTACGGTGGCATCTTGTCATTGATTTCTCTTGTCTCAGCCAGAACTGTATGAACCATATATGAGACAATCCGAAACTCCTCTGGTTACCACAGAGGCTCTGGTTTTGGCATATATGTGGTTGCAGTTGGGCACAGATCCAGAATATGAATGTGCTTTTATTAATAGAGGGAGATGGTTTTGCTGAGGTTGGAAAATGGTGTGGGTTTGGTTCTTAAATCACTTGACACTGTTTGCGGTCTCTGGCGGCCGTGTGTATTCTTTCACATCATCGGCGGGAAGTGAACCGTTTTGCAGTTGGCAGTTAAGTGGAGATAAAGCTCGAGGGATTTTGGTTATGGATATCCCAGATGATTGAGAAATAAAGTGAATGCTTTCAGAGACAGCCAAGTGGAGTGGGGGAGACAACAGGCAAGGAGCTGGAGTTTAGGATGCCCACCTACCTGGGGGCTGATGGACTTTCTGAGCCTCGGTTTCCTCATCTGAAAAGTGGGGTTGGTAATACCCTTCCTGTCTGCCTCATGGGGCTGGTTTAGGGAGCCAATGAGATCAAGTTTACAGGGTAGTTTATAAACCATAAAGTAAGCTGCTCAAATTCTTTCCATAATCACATTCAATGTATAAAAATAAATAAAACTGAATCCTCAGGCTGATTTTGGTAGAGGAAACATAATAACTTTCAGACTATTAATGGTGTGGTTTTTAATTGCCTTATGTTCCAGAGGTTTCTTTGAAAGCTGGTTTTTTGAAATTGGGAAAATGTTTCTCCAAGGAACAATATCGTGATTGATGGCGAAGTTCCCAGGCTAGCCAAAAAAGACTGCTTAACTTCTGACGCACTGAAACAGGAGTTCTGTGGTGGGCTGTGAGCTCCAAGCCCTTGTGCTCTGGGGCAGCTCTGATGGCTGAATGCCTTCTAGGGCAGAAGCTGGTGGGATCCCTGGGGACTGAGGATTCTGATGGAGGAAAAGTGCAAAAGGAAGAGAGAGGGCCATCCACTCTGGAAATGAGCAGTGTGTGGAGGCTGAAGTCAACCAACCAGCCTTCCCCACGTTGCGCCCACCCCGCCCTGCGTGTACCCCCCTGCAGTAGAGGCTGCAGGAACGGGTCCCCAGGAACGGGGCCCCAGCTGCTGGGCCTGTGTCGTCATTCTTAAATCCCGTGATATCAATCAGGAGGACCTCCAATTTTAAGACAATGATTTCTTGCGTTTGCTAAGGTTTTTCAATTAATAGTTGAAAACGTAATTGGAAATCGATAACTAAATGCCTATAATCAATTCGAAAAAAAAAAAAACCCAGATGCTTTTGAATTCTAATTTTGCTATACTAAAATGCTGTTTATAAATTATAAAAGCCTTTATGAATTATCTAATCACTTCTCAACATCATTTTTCCCTTTCCAATGTGTCTCCCAGTGTCGACGACACAGTGAGAACTTTCAACGCTAGAGAGGACAGCTTTGCCAAACTCATCAGGCATTTTGCTAGGAGATTCGACTTGAGGGTGGGGCCCAGGACCTCTTATGATCAAGGAATCTGGGGACTCAGAGAGAAGAAGCTGCTTCAGAAAAAAATGAGCACCATCAAGTCGTAGGGTGTAGCTCAGTCCGTTTTCAGAAGATGAGTAACCAGAATCACACCAGAACGTTTCTTTCTTGGCTTATACCGAGAATGTAGGGTGACGCCTCAGACGTCATCTAACAACTGCTAAGAAGCTAGGACACTTAAATTCTTATAAATCGTCTTTGTAGATGATCAAGTCCATATTCTTCTCCTTTCTCTTCTTCCCCCTGCTTGCCTCGCTGCCCCATGCGGTTGTGCGTCAGGAGATGGGAAGAAAAAGAATCGCAACATGTTTTTCTGTTTGCTCTTTCTTGGCGAGATGACGCGTGGGAACTGCTCCAGTGAGCCCTCTGGAAGCGCAACAGGCATCGATGTAATCATCTAACTTGCACTTCTTTTTCTGGCCTAGAGGATTTGAGATGGCTTAAAAGATTATAGACAGTAAAACAGAAAAGTACATAACTAAGCAGAGTTAGGAACAATATAAATCGGAATGGAAAGTTAAGAGCCGGGTACACTTCTGCAAGCTTAAACTTGGAATTTGGTGAACTCCTGCTCTGGGGGCAGACCCAGTGGGTGGGCTTTCCTGGGGGGAGGGCAGGAAAACGAATTAGTGATTTCCGCAAATATATCTGTTAAAAGCAGGAGCCAGGCTGAAAGTTAAGTGGGTTGACTAGAAATTCGCCTTTACTGTTACTGCAGTATTTAACTAGACTCTCCTCCCACCGATCTTTACACAGTTTTCCCAGAAACAGGCCCTTGTCTGTGCTTGGCAGTCAGCCGCACCCCCACCCCCGCACTGAGATTCACGGCTCTCAGCCAGCCCCTCAAAATGGGGGGCCTGCACTGCTGCCTCTGCCTGGTGACCTCCCCCTGACCCTCAGCCCTCAGGGCTTTAGGCTGGGTTTACCACCAGGCCTCTGCTAATCCCCTGCACTTTCTTGCCAGAGGCTTCTTAAAGGGGAAAGTCCTCCTTTTCTGCTCCTTTGTCCCTTCATCTCCTTGTCCTCATCTTTTTCTTCTTCTTTGTTTTTATTTTATTTTATTTTTTTAAGATTTTATTTATTTATTTGAGAGAGAGAACACAAGCAGGGGAAGGGGCAGAGGCAGAGGGAGAAGCAGGCTCTCCGCTGAGCAGGGAGCCCGATGCGGGGCTCGATCCCAGGACGCTGGGATCACGACCTGAGCCGAAGGCAGGTGCTTCACCAACGGAGCCACCCAGGCGCCCTTGTTTTAACTTTTTCTAATGAGATGAGAAAAATGGTTAAGAGAGAGGAACAAACTGAGTTCGAAGCAAGGAAATAAAAGCTTCCTAAGAACACTACCATCCCTTTTGCTGACAGCGTCCCTTGCCAGAGGTTTGACGTGGGGAGCAAGAGGACAGCTGTAGATCGAGGTACCCAATCTGTGAAGCCTTGGGCACCGGGGAAGAGGATGGGTTTCTCTGTGGGTGATGGTTAGAATGTGTATTCCACAGCCTCCGGCTGCCTGACTTCAAGTCAGGATTCACACGGGCGTCTGGGCTCTTTGGGCTCACAAGTGGGGACGCTTGTGAGTCATCCCCTTGGATTGATGTAATCCAGCAGCGCCTGCGTGCCTGGCTGTCTCTAGAGAAGGAGAACAGGTAGAGCCAGGGTCGGGTGATGAGAATTTTCCATTTTATGGTTGTGACGGCCTGGAACGCCTAAAATGATGTATTAGCCTTCACAGAGAACCATTCCTGAGCTTTGGAGACTATGTTGTAGATTCCACGGTGAAGTGGAACGCTCAAGTACTTTGTTTCCCCCTCCGATGTTTTGGATGCTGAAGCTTTCAGGGAATAATTTATACTGAATTGCTGTATAATTGAATTGATTTCAAAAGACTTGAACACATTTACTTGAAGCATTATTTTTATTTTCTCTGCTTTCAAGATAGTTAGTTATATTTTTGTTGCTGTTGTGACAAAAGAAAACTAATCGAAGATACATATCTTAATAATTGTTTTTAAAGTTTATTAACTATGGCTATAATGAAGCTTTATATTTACATAATGCTTTATAGTGCACACAAACATTGTTCCATGTTTCCATTTGACACACACAACCACCCCAGGCAGTGAGCAGGGATGGTAACTGCTTTTCACGGATGAGAAAGTGGGGAAGTTGAACAATGAGTGGGTGCCTCAGTCACAGAACTAGGAAGAGATTTGGGACCTGCATCGCCATCATTTGACTCGAAGGCCAGTGATCTCTCTTCTGCATTTTGGGTGTGAAGTCCCACAACAAATGCGGAGATGGGAGCGACGATGTTTGAGCTCCTGTTAGGTGATAGGGGTGACCCTTCACGCATCTCGTCTCATTGAACCCTCACAACTTTCCCGCAGCTATCACCATCCCCACTTTACCGATGAGAAAAATGTTCCCTGGGAGGTTCACTTGCTAACCAAAGCTAGCGAGTGGTGGGCTGGGGTTTGACCAGGTGTCCGACTCCTGAGCTGACTCTTCTTCACCAAGAGCCTGCCTTGTCCTGTTCCATGAGGAAAGATCACACTGTGTATCGAAAGTACTAGAGAACGATGGCATTAGTTTTACTAAATTTTACGTTTAGTAAATTGGATTTATGAAATTGTTCTCCACTTTTTATTTTTTTTTTACAGATTTGTTTACTTATTTGAGAGAGAGAGAGCAGGGGAGGGGGTAGAGGAAGAGACTGTCCATCAGACTCCCCGATGAGCTGAGCATGGAGCCCCACACGGGACTCAATCTCATGATTCTGAGATCATGACCTGAGCCAAAACCAAGAGGCAAATGCTTAACCAACTGAGCCTTCCAGGCATCCCATTCTCTTCTCCACTTTTAGACAAAGATATCTTTCCTGAACATTTTTTACAAAATAAGGCAAATTTGCAAGAAATCAATACTTGCCTCTTGGAAAAGAATGGAACGAACAGTCTCAAATATCCTTTGGCCACTGCATTATTTGACACTACTCTTAAAACTATGGAAGGAGAGGTTTCTAAGGGTGAAGCGACAGTCTTATGAGGGTCAGCTAACAAACCCAGATGATGATTTATCTAACCCTAGGGTTTTGGTATGCTAATTGCTTATTGACATGAATTTCTCGTTCTTTACCTTTGAACCAAAGTAGGCTTTCTTTGTATTCATTTATCTTTTTCATTTCATGCTGTTTGTCCTTAAGCCCATGTTGTCTAGTAGGAGGCATCTAACAGGGACTTGGTTTTGCTACTGATTTAATGAAGGATGAATTGTGCGGTAGAGCTTGGCGTGACTGTATTTTCCAATTAAAAAACAATGGCGCAAACACGCTTTTATCCTAGATAACTGCTACACTGAGAAACTTGGTTGATTCGCCACTAGCAAGGAGTAAGGTGCTGAGCCTCAGTGCCCTTCCCCAGCTCTGCACGGTGATGGGACAGTACGTGGCTGACAAAGACGTCTGCACCAACATTGCCAGAATATTCAGGTAGGTGGAATGGGAAACAAAGTAACCTTACCCAAATGCTAAGCCTTAAATTTTGGGTTATCGTTGATATTTGTGTGTGTGTGACTGGCAAGGAATCCTGTTTTTGCTTTTTACTTCCCCTAGCAGAAAAAGCATATCTCGTGGCCCAAGTTCAAAATAAATGATGTAAACGAATGACCCCATTTCCTCTGTATTCCTAATATGATTCTAAACTCATCCATTGTAAGTCACCTTAGTTCTTTGGTGAGTTATGAGTTATCCTAGGGTTTTTACGGAATAAACAAAAATTCCTCGTAGCTTATCGGAGATAAAGAACTGTGTCACAAAACAGGATAAACTTTCTGGTATACTTGGAGACCGTACTTGAGGATTATAACTCAAAAAGGGGAGCGTTGCTTAGAAAGTCTGGTCTGACCTGATTTGTAATAGAAGGTTACTTTATTTCAGTTGTGTGACTGAACCTTGGCTCACATATTCGCTCGTCATGTTTATTACACTTCACTCCAGACGTGAGGACCATCTGAATCCAGGTCGCTGCAAAGCAAGATGTTCAATTTCAGACCTGTCTTTAAATTATGCGTTTATATTTCCTCTCTCACTGCTCTTTGCCAGTGTTTTTACATAATTATCCTTCTCAAGAGACCTGGCCCTTTCTTAAACTTCACTGTAGTTGGTTAACAAAACAGAACATTTTCTGAAGACCGAATTGGTAATGGACCCCAGGATGAGGATGGGAGTCCAGATCTGATTTTTTTCAGCAGGGTACTTTCCTGTCTGGCCTCTTCATTCTGGGTACTTATCACTCCCATTCTGAAGCACTGTAAAATCATACATTTTGTTTTTGTATCTGGTGGCATGTAGGGATCCAATTTAATTTTTTTCCCATGTGGATCGTCAGTTGTCCCAGCACCTTTTATTGAATAGGGCCATTTTTCCCCTCACCAATTCTAAGTGCCTGGGTAGTCAAACACAAGATTCCATATACTCGTAGGTCTGTTTCTGGGCATCCTGGTCCATTCTCAGATCGGTATCACACTGTTTTTACTGTTAGAGATTAGTCTTGCTATAAGATAAGATGGATCCCTCACCCCCTTTCTCCTTTAAGATCCAAATTCTTCCCTCTTTCTCAAGAATTGGAGAATCAGCTAAGGATTCTTGGTAGGAACTTTAGGGTGTTTCATGGAATAACACTGAGTATATAGAGCAGTTGGGATGCAAGTGGGGAGAACTGACACCTTTATGATACTGAGTCTTCCATCGATAAACATTCATGACATTTTCTTTTATATCTTCCCATAAAATTTTATAACTTTCTCCAAAAAGATTTTGCACATATTTTGTTAGATTTATTCCTTCATGGCTTTTGCTGCAACTATGAATGCAATCTTTAAATATATTTTTTAAGGGGATTAAGAGGTACAAACTTCTATTTATAAAATAAGTCGCAGGGGAAAAAAGTACAGCATAGGGAATATAGTCAATAATATTGTAATAACTTTGTATGGTGGCAGATGATGACTACACTTATCATGGTGAACATGTTATAATGTATAGAGTTGTCGAATCACTATGTCTTACACCTGAAACTAATATAGTTGCACATGCCAACTATAAAATATGTGTATAAAATACTTCCTAATAGGTTGTTGCTGGTTTATGTAAATAGTATTGATGTTTGCTTATTAATGTTTATCCAGGAATCGTGATGAGACTTAGGTCTAAGTGTTAGTCTGTAGATTCTCTTGGATTTTCTACGCAATTTGTCTGCAAATAAGAATAATTTGTGTTTTTTTCCCCCCAATTATTACAACTCTTCTGCCGTCCCCACGTCTTCCTTGCCACATTGCTCAGGATGTCCCATACGAAGTTGTAAGAGTGTTGGACCTGCTGCCTTTCCCCTGACTCTAAAGGAAATATTTTTGTGGTTTTACCAATTAAAAATAGTATTTATTGTAGGTTTTGTATAATCCTTCAGAAGGTTAAGGAAGAATTTTCTCACACTAATGGATGTTTACTTTTCTTGAATGCTTGCCCTGAATCTATTTTGATTATGTGGATTTTTAAAAATTCATTAATATACTAGATCGCAGATTAATAGATTTTCTCATGTTAAGTCACTATAGATTGCTCAGTTTAATTAACTAATATTTTGGTTAGGATTTTTCATCTGTGAGCTAGATTAACCTGTACTTTTCCTTTCTCATATTGTCCTGTCTGGTTTTAGTGTCAAGTTTATACTGGTCTCATAAAATGAGTTAGGAAATATTCCCACTTTTTCTCTTTTCTAGAAGAGTTTGTGAAAATTAAACTTACCTGTTTCTTGAAAAAATTTGTAGAACTTCCTTGAGAAGCTATTTTATCCTGGTGTGTGTGTCTGCTCCCATTAATGTGGGACTGTCACTGACTACTTATTCACTTTCTATGGTTGTATAGCCAGCCATATTTCCTATTTGTACTTGGGTTAGTTTCCGAAAGTTATGTTTTTATAGGAATCTGCCCATTTTATCTAAGTTTTCAAACAATATAAAGTCATTCCAAAATATTCTCTTATTATCCTTTAAATCTGTTGCATGTCAAATCATGTCCCCTTTTATTATTTTACTAATAGTATTTACTAATATTATTTAACAAATACTTACATGGCGACTACTATGTGCCTGGCAATGTTCTGAACACTTTCCAAATATGAATTCATTTATTCCTTATAACAACTTTAAAAGGTGAGTATTATCATTATTGTCTTCATTTTATGTATAAAGAAACTGAGTCATGGAGAAGCTCAGTACTGTTCTTAGTATCATACAGTTGGAATTCAAACCAGGTGGTCTGGCTCTGGAATCCATACATTTAATTTCACCACTATGTCACACTGCCTCTTCATCGTTGATATTGATTTTCACTCCTTATTTTGATTGCTTATGATGTTTCTCCTTTTTTCTCAATCAGTCTTGCCAAAAGTTTGCCAATTTTATTAGTTTTTGCAAAGAACCAGCAGATTTATTGATCCATTCCATTGTAGGTTTGTTTTCTCTTATATTCCTTCTCTTCTTATCTGTATTAACCCTTTTCTTCTACTATCTTTGGATATATTATATTTTTCTTCTGTTTTAGTTAGAAATTCAATTCCTTTTTTAAAATCCTTCTGAAGACTATAAATTTTTCTTTAAATGGTGCTTTAGCTGTATCCCACAAATTTTTGATTTGTGATATTTTTAGTTATTCAGGTCTCAGTATTTTATTTTTAAACTTTTATGTTTCTTTGACCCATAAGTTATGTTTTTAAGTTTTCAAAAGTATGTTTTCTAAGATATGCATTCTTTTTTTTTTTTTTTAAAGATTTTATTTATTTATTTGACAGAGATAGGGACAGCCAGCGAGAGAGGGAACACAAGCAGGGGGAGTGGGAGAGGAAGAAGCAGGCTCATAGCGGAGGAGCCTGATGTGGGGCTCGATCCCATAACGCCGGGATCACGCCCTGAGCTGAAGGCAGACACTTAACCGCTGTGCCACCCAGGCGCCCCTAAGATATGCATTCTTACATTGATTTCCTAACTTAATTGTTCTTTGACCAGAGAATGTGAGCTGGAAGACACCAGTTCTCTGAAAATTTACTGAGACTTGTTAATGGCCTGGTACCTGGTCAAGTTTCTACAATATTGATGATGTTTTACCTATTAATCTATCACTTAATGAGAGATTTATGAACATCTCCCAATTCGATATAGGTTTGTCAGTACTGCCTTGTGGGTTTTGGTTGGTTGCTTGTTTGCATGCCTTCAAAATTTTGCTGTTTTCAAGGCTTTTAGCTTTCAGGTCCAGTTGGCCTGATATTAGTATATCACTACCAGCCTAGTATATTCAAACAGTTTAGCATTTGTTTCTGATGGGGTCTCAAGGGATTCAGTGGTTGGTATCCGAACAGAATTTGTATAAATTTCTTAGTTTGTGTTTTCTGAACAACATGGATGGTGTAAATTTACACCATATACGTGTCTTAGAGGCTTCAGGTTTCTCTTTTTCAAAGCCCCCCCCCCACCCCCCCACCTCACCCCCGAACCCCCTGTGCCCCCAGAGTCTAGAGCAGACAGCAAGCCTCCTGTGACTTCTCTGGACTGGTGTGTGGAGTATTTCTAGAGTCCTTTTCAGGCACTGGCCAACACTTTGAACATCTGCATTTAAAATAACCCTATGTGTATTTGAACTTTCTGAGAAAAAAAAAATGAAGTTTATTTTTATTTTCCCATTTGGCATTTCTGCAGCAAACTTACTTCTTACCATGACTGCTGTGTAGCCTTGGCCAACTATTCCAGATGTTACGCCTTGTTTTTGAAACTGATAAACAAATACCAGCAGAAACAGGTCAGTGCTTCATGCATTTAATTCTTCAATGTCTTTGCACTGGTGTGTTTGTATAAGCTCAGGTCAGGGGGCCTTATGTTTTGAATATACCAGTTTCTTTTTTTTTTTTTTTAAAGATTTTTTATTTATTTATTTGACAGAGATAGAGACAGCCAGGGAGAGAGAGAACACAAGCAGGGGGAGTGGGAGAGGAAGAAGCAGGCTCATAGCGGAGGAGCCTGATGTGGGGCTCGATCCCAGAACGCCAGGATCACGCCCTGAGCCGAAGGCAGATGCTTAACCGCTGTGCCACCCAGGGGCCCCATGAATATACCAGTTTCTATCAGAAGCTCCCATTTGATGTGTTAATGGGCGGCCCCAAGGAGCCAGTTCCCCGTTGAGGAGGGAGTAGTTTGAGGCAGAAATGGCTACGATAGGATGGTTGATGTGGTAAGATTGCCAGTTTAGGGAAGAGGGTGGGTGCACACTGTTGTTCCTCCCAGTGATTTATAGACCCTTACATGACAATCCTCTTGGGGTGGGATGGGGGTTATTTCCAGGCCCCACCCAGGCTCGCTGAGTCAGATGGGTTGAGGGGGACTGGCCATCTGCACGTCAATGAGAACCACGGGGACCTCTGATGCAAACTTAAGTTTGGGATCCCCATACTGGCTATACACTAAAGATTCTTCTAGCCCTGAAAGTCTCTAATTCTTTGACACTTTAGTATTTAGAAGATGAAATTCTTCTAAAGTAAGGTAAGTATTAGAAAGAAAATAATTTGGTTTTAATGGATATGGTAAAAGTATATATCTAGCTGTTTAAAAAAAGAAAGTAGTCACAAGTGACTCCACCTTAATAAAATCATAATAGTACACACATTAAGTCTTATTATAAGTTTTTGAATATTCATTAAATGCAGTTTATTTGTATTCAGCTTTATAAATGATTAAAGTAACATCAACTCTTTAGTGAGACATTTTATACATGAACACAATATATATTCATTTCAAATATGGTAAAATTTCAGAATCACATACTAAGTTTAAAACCAAATAATTTATGTGTATACTAAGAACATTTTAATGTAAAGCTTTGTGTTTGTTTATCTTGGCCGTCTCAAAACCACCTCAAAATATAATCCCTGTTTGCCACAAATAGCATTGAACTTATTTTTACCCAGCCAAGTACTTCCGCTGAGAATGACTAAGTTGGTCAGATTTGATGCTATTATTAGCTAATTTATTAAAAGGTTACTAGTCTTTTTTTGGTTATACAGATGACAGAGAAGTTTCTATGCTCATATTATACCATTACTACATTTTAAAGAGGGTAAAACCTTGCTTAAAGTGTTAAGTTTTTATTTAGCTTTTAAGCAGTGATTTACGAATATGTACTTGAGTTTCTGATTCTGAGTATTTGATTACATATGCTTTCCCCTACATATTTTGTATTTTCTCTAAATTATACACTTTGAAAGATTTAAAGGTACAAGAATTTGCTATGTCAGGGGAAGAATGGATTTGAGTAATCTACCTGAAAGTATTCTTAATCTGCTATTAATTGAAGTGTCCATTAAGCATTTATTAATCTAGATCTTGGTACAATATATGATCTGAACTATAATCTTTGGACAAGTGAGTTAATCCGATGAAAAGCTTAGGCACTCCTATTCCTGGTTTTCTTTTTTAAGGAAAAAATTAAATGGTAGAAAAGATACTTTACTATAGCAGTAAAAGAATTCTTTTAGATCTTATACTTAAAAAGTTTAGCTATGGATATTATTTTGAAATGTTATTTTATGGACTTTTATTGTAATTTCATTTTGTCATCATTATTCTCTTTGGTTTGGTGTTTCGATCATGGATGGTTTAGATAACTATAACTGGAGAAGACATCCTCGCTTGCACTAGAATATTCAAATGTGGGTGAAAGAAAACATTTCTGTTTAACAGTTTGATTTCAATTTATGTCATAACCTGTATTTTTAAAAAGGAAGAAAACCCACCAGTTCAGTACTGACAAATAGTCCTATTGTTTTGTAGCATTACTAGTAAATAGCTGTTTGTTTTTCTGATTATAGCTCGGATGATGGCCATGTTTAGTAAGTAGACAAATATCCTGGTATCTTGCCAATATGAGACACTTGAGACGTCAACACGGTTAAGAGTGTGCTTTTTCTGGTTCAAGGGACTAACTGTCTTTAATTGGCATAAAATTTTACCATGCCTCTTGGTGAACTACTTTTCACTTTGGACCAATAGTTATTTGTAAAGCAAAATTGGTGTTTCAAAGCCGTATTTTTCTGTTGATCCATATGATAATTTTGTGTTCAGAGCTCCTTGCAGACTATGTATAGCACATGTTGTTTCCAGAACCATCAACGAAATGCTTAACTTATGAAATTATTTTTATCATTGTAGTAAAAATCATATTCAGATATATTACATATTTCCTTGCCTTCTTAAAGATACTAAAAATTATTTAACCTCTTCTTGATGCCGAAGGTCAATATTACAAGCATTAATTACTGCTCTAGAGGCTATTTGCCCCTTCCTGGGAGCACAGGTCTGATTCTTTAAATGTCTGTGTCTTCTTTTTGTAGATTTCATTCTCTTTCCTTTCTATTGATTGTTAACTCTGCCTTTGGTAATCTTCACTTACCCTTTGTGATTATTTGCTTACAATTAGGAGGGGAAACGCATAATAAAACTTGTTAAAAGTATCACCTAAAAAAGTCTTAAATAAAATTGAATATGAATAGACTCTTAGTGAGTGGACCTGAGGGGACTCTTTGATGAATTATCCCTTGTCACTTCTCATCTTGAAGGGCCAATTAATATTACAAGATGTAGCTCTCCTGTCCCCTCCTCTGTGGAGCCTTTCAAGACCCTCAATTCCTCTCGCATCCGCGCATGATTTTAAAGATTTAAACATAGCCAGTACACCCAGCTAGTATACCCAGAGCTAAGGACCCAAGTAGAATATCCCTAACCTTAACCACTTCACTATAATTGAGAAAAAGTATCCAAAACTTAGAAATAAGATGTTGGGCTGGGAGGCTGCATGTCCTGACAAAGTCATGCTGGGGAAATGTTTAATAGGCAGGGCTTAATTCTCCTGGAGAATGTATCTTTGTTTAAACTTGCTATTTACTATTTGATTAGAACCCAGGCACTATAAAGTTACACATTAATTTGTAGATTTTTCTCTGGTAGACAAGACAACCTCAAAAGTTATGGTTTTATGACCCTGTAGGTTATTAGCCAGGTGTGTATCTAACCTAGTAATCTAACATTCTTTTTTAATGCTTGTAAACCCCCAATTCTTTGATTGTTCTTGGAGCCAACTTAACCATTGTATTGGCTCCCTCATTAATGAGATAAGTAATTTTTTTAATGTGTTAATTTTATATCTGTATGACAGTCATGTTGTTAACTCTTCAAAAATTATACTTTGACTCTATGCTGTGTTTTACTTATCCTAAAGAATGAAATGTTACAGTTTTGGACCATCTCTGATTTTTTTCTAGTAAGAAAAATGGATACATACTTTATATTTTCCTCAAGACCAAAATATTTTAGAAGAGCAGGGAAATTGTTCAGGCTACAAGAAGTAGTTATGTGTCCCAACTACTTCCTAAAATCATTAACCAAAAGCTCCATACTCCATAGATCTTTGTAAATATTTCTTTCATGATTCTCCAAATGGTCATTTTTTTGTATAGCTGCCTCACCCACTCCTGGGAATTCCTGAAGGACACGGGCCTTGTTTTGATAAACCTGAGATGATGCTTGGCGTAGGAGACGCGTGATAGAGTGCTGAAAGAATGAATTTTGAGTATTTGAAATGCTTTGGAATCTGTAAAGCATTATAAAATATTTCTTCTAGTATCTTAATACTTCTTCCTTAAGTATTTACTTTCTTTTTCCTAGTTTGGAGGAGGAAATGATAATATTTTTTCCCCACATTTTTCACATTGGTGAACTGCCCTACACAAGAGTAAAACAGAAGTAGTGGATTTTAAATTACTTCAGATCAGCATAGCATCTTAGGTTCATGTTCCCAAGTGGCCAGCTGAATATGACTTGTATTTCCTCTCTTTTAGAAATAAAAGTAAATCCAGAAATCCCACACCATGCATGTTCTGCTGGGAGTGTATTAATCTGCAGTGGCTAAAAACTGCTACACCTGAGATTTATTTGGATGTTGAGGCTTTGAACTAATCTTTGGAAAACCCACCAACCCTCCAGCAATTTATAGAATTATTACTTCCTATAATTATTTTTGTTTCTAAAAATCCAAGACTAAGTTGGGTTGTAGACATGTATACTTTGGAAGATTGGTAGTCTCTCTCTATATACATAGCTATCACCAAGTGATTAAACAGGCAGAAAGAGTCTCTGTACCTTATCTTTGTTCTGAGAGGTCAGTATGAACTTTGTCTTAAAAGTCTTGAGGGCTACACTGGGAATCAGCAGAGATTTCATTTTTCTGAGATTCATTTTTAAATCAAATCATGTTCATGGCTAAGCATATTTTCAAAGAATACAGAAACAAAAACCTCAAAAAAAAATAAAAAAGAAAAGGAAGGAAAAAGGAAAACCCCTACACACTCCTCTTTAGTGATTTTATCAAGCTGGTGAGGCACGTCACAGGAAACTGTGCCTGTCACTTCCATAGTGCCAGGGCTGACAGCTGCAGGGAGGAGTAGAATATTTCCTCTCTTATCTGCTGTTTTTCCCACTGAAGGGAAAAAGAAAGAAAGAAAGAAAGGAAGGAAGGAAGGAAGGAAGGAAGGAAGGAAGGAAGGAAGGAAGAAAAAAGGGAGGGAGGGAGGGAGGAAGGAGGAAAAGAAGGAAGGAAGGAAGGAAGGAAGGAAGGAAGGAAGGAAGGAAGGAAGGAATTATATGAGAAAATGCCAAAAGTAAAAAAAAAAAAAAAGAATTCCCCTCCCCCACTCTTTTACATTACTCATACTCGTGTTGAGGTAAGCTCTGGCTGCTGCACGTAAGAACGTAAGAACGGGTAAACAGACAGTAGGTCTTAAAGTGGGGAGATTTCCGATTCTTTCTTGATTTAAATCAGTAGTAGCGCCTGAACTTGGCTGGTCATCAGAATCACCTGGGGAGCTTTAAAAATACAGGTTCTCAGGCCCCACCTTTGGAGATGCTGATTCTGGTCTGGAATGGGGTCCAAGAACCTCTTTTTAGGGGCTCCTCAAGTGATCGAAATGCATAGCAGCTTTGGGACCCTGTGGTATAAATCCTTCAGGTGGTTCCTTAAAATAATTTTCTCCAACATTGACTGCGGAGGATTTCTATAAAATCTCGAGATTTTGAAGTGATGAATCCAGTCAGCCACACAGGGTCAGTCTTTCTCTGCAGGCCTGTGGCTGACAGTGAATCTCCCTTCCAAAGTGGAGCCAAACTAGCAAGACAAAGCAGGTGTTGGTGTAGGTTTCCCCAGCAAGCAGTGACAACCCGAGCGGTGACAACCATGCCTTTTGCTTTTTGCACCAAGAACTAAAGGTTTTCTTAGCTAGAGAAAATGAGAGGGCTTATTAGACTCTTCCATGAATTTTTTTCCACCAGACTTATGTTAAAACAATTGACTAGTCCTGGATAAAAGAAAACAAACAAAAAAGGAGTCATGGGGCCACACCCAGTGATAACATTGATAATGCTTTATAACACAGCGTTCACATTGGTGAGGCTTCAGGCGCTGGTTGGAAGGAACCACTTGGGAGAAGCAAGTTCAGGCTTTCTACTGCAGGGCCCTCAGAATGGCCTCAACCTGAAGTAACTAGATAAACCATGAGTTGTTGATTTGTAGTTTGTGAAATCACCCCCAAATTTTATTCAAGTAATCACCAAATATTCCTGCCGATGTGCTGCTTTGGGGAAGTTCAGTGTAGACCCATATCTGAACTTGGTAAGTTTGCAACAGATACATTTGAGGAAGATTAGTGCATATACAAACAATGGCCCAGTTGGCTCCAGCCCTCTTTGCACACAGCCCTGCAGTGAGGTGGGCCTGTTTGTGGCTGGTGCTTGTGGTCCCAGCCAGGGTTCCTGGTTTATCAACAGTCTCAGAGAAAAGGAATCCACTCCTCCCAGCTCTTACAGTCCTCCCAGGACTTCCTCAGGGAGAACAAGGGAAACTTCTTTGGCTTATGTCTAAGGAGGTTAATTGGTCCAAGATCCATGGTACAACTAATAACTCCAGTTCACACACACACACACACACCAAAACACAACATCTCGGTCAGCTTGATGCAGTTGGAAAGCTAAACCTTAGCGTTAGGCAGAGCGTCTATTACAAATGCTAACCAAAATTCAATCAAATGACAAATTTCATTTAAGAAATGTGCACATATTGTATGCTTTATGGTGTAAACTACATTTGGTACAAACCAAATGTACAAACAGATGGGCCTCGTAATGCAGGAATGAGCAGGGTCGATATCATCCTTGCAAATCAGGGCCTGCCTTAGGAGGTGCCTCTGACGTCAGCGTGGCTGCATTTAGCATCTCCGCAAAATATGTTTGGGTTTGTTTTCTGGAAGAACATGAAGGGCTTTTCCCCATTTCTTCTGTAAATATCTGTTGGGCAGGAGATCCGGTGAAATGCCTCAAATAAGCTTTGTAAGATGGGCAATATTTTACAAAGGTCCTGGTCCAAAAAGATCCACCTTTATCTACATTCCCATCACTTGAACCCATTGAGCAGCTGCCTGCTAACCCTCCCCATTTTTAGATATGGTCAGTTTCTTGTTTTTTTTTTAAAACAGAACTTCCAGAGGCGAGACCATCAGCAGAGCATTCGCAGACACTGTCTGGGAATCGCCCGACGTGTCCTTGCTTGTGCTGTTTTCAAAGTCATGCCTCCCTCATTCCATTTAGACGCCTGTTCGGGTAAGCGATCATGTTTGGCCATGTACGCACAGTGGGCACCGTCTGATTTGGAATGCTTAGAAATCGTCGTGTCGACAGCGAGACCTGGAATGTCTGAAGAGTGTGGGCTGAAAGCACAAACGTCTGCCTTCTTTCTAGCTGTGTGACAGTCCAGAGGGAATGTGACCCCTCTCTCCCCTCCATCTGGTGCGGGGCTGGTGCGGATTGGTTAGGAAGGCACCTCCACCCCTTCCCCTGGAGCCTTTATATGGCAACTTGGCTCCCAGCTTGCCCTCTGCCTCCTGCCTGGCAGGAGCGTGCCCTGTGGCTCTCTTCCCAGCCCCTCCGCAGGCACATTCCCAGTGGGTACTGCTAGTATTTGGCTGAGCTTGCTCCTTTTTTCAGCCTTGGCCTTGGTCTGCACCCCTGACCGGGCGGGCAGCACAATAAGCCCTCAGCTCGTTCATCCTTTCCAGCGCCTGCTGCTTTGCCCTTGTGGAACTGGCTCTTCCTCTGCTCAGTACGGAACCCGAACGCCTGATTTATGTCTGTGGACTTAAAAAAGAACAGAGCACAGTGAAATTCTAGCCTTGCCTGGTGCTTTGGCGTGACGGCCACATCCAGAGGCACGCAGTTGGTGCTCAATGGATGGCCGCTGGCAGAACGGATAGATGAGGCATCGAGTGTAGTCTCTTCTGGTTTTTAAATGACCTTCCACTTAGATTCTGGGTTTTCAGCCTCCAGTATCTTAGATTCTCCCGTCTTCTTGCATGGTTCGGCACTTCTGCAAACTGTTGACCCACTTTCAGGACCCTAAGGTTAATGAGCATTTTTGCGGTAGTGCAGTCTGACTTCCACATGGGTAAAACTGATCTGTTCTTCAAGCCACCTATACGTTCGACCAATGTTGAGGTGTCGTTCGAGGGTGGGAAGTTGGGTACGTGTTGCAAATTACAGATCCCGATTCAGCTCTCAGATCCACTCTGCATAAGACGTTTCTACCCAAATTTTAAATGGGGCATCTTGAAAATCTTTCTAAAATGTTTTTCTTTACTCAATCAAATAGTTCTCTCCTAAGTAAGTGGAGTCTGCTGAATGTGGTTTATTCTTTCTGTGATAGTTTGATATGTTCCTTCCCTATGGTCGACATTATGCACACCAGTTATTTTAAGGCCCGGTGGGAAGGGTGTGGGCCTCGAGGAGGACCGTGTTCGCTTTGGCTGACTGTGGGCAGGAGTAATCATGTGAGGTCATGCGAAACTGGTCACACGGGCTGGACGGGGCATCGGACACTGGCTTTGACATTTACTAGGCAGTGGATGTGTTTGAGCTGAGCTTCAGGAAGCGGTGTTAACGTCGATCACAGAGGGGGGAGTCCATCAAGGGTCTGTGGCAGGAGCCTACAGCCAGGCCTCTGGAGCAGGCATGGGAGGGAGGGGTAGGGGAAGGCTTTGAGACGGCAGAGCAAAGGGAACTCCGCAACTGGTTGATGAGGGGAGTGAGGAATCACAGATGCCTGTGGGGCCAAGTCTGGGGGATCGGACAGGTGAGGGGGACGGGGTAGGAGGAGAGGGGCTGAAGGAGTTTGGGAATTGTCTGTAAGCACAGATGGTCCCAGTCCTGCCCCTTCTCACCGGGATTGGACTTTGGGCTCGGCAAGCTCCGTGAAGCCTGAGTCCCCACGTCTCTGAGTAGAAGGAAAGCCTCCTTTGCCGACGTGAGGCCAGTCTCTCTCACACCAACACCCGCTGCTGCTGGAGCTTGCCAGCGGCTCAGCCGCGTCGGCTCCATGCTTCGTGCCAGTTAAAGCAATTTCATTTACAGCAGCGCAGGGCCCATCAAGGCTGAGCCCCGTTCGTGCTTGCGAGGACACGACATACTCGAAACTAAAGAGAATACCCCGCAGGCAGTGACTGGAAGGCACACTGGAGGTTGGGCATCTTGCAGTAGGCGTACCTGTTGGTCTGAGCCCTGGCTGGCCCTAGCTGTCGCTGGGCCCATTCCATTTTTATGCAAAATGAGAAAGTCCGTAGGAACTGGTTACACTAGACTGCTTTCTTTAAACAAAAAATCCTCTCTCCTGATTCATCTTCATTTTGCCGTTTCAAAATCCCTAGCTGTGGTGTGAATCTGCAACCTTGGGTTAAATTGAATAAAAATGCTCTAAAAGTTCAGGGTTGATTTGTAGGTGGTTCTCAGATACTGTCTGAGAATCAGGGAAAGAACCTGTACCTCGAAGGAGACTTGTATACCGATACAATGATTTTCTGCCGTGGATTCAATCCGTGGACTCTACAAATTGATAATTTTGGCCTTTGTCTAATTTTTCACATCTTTATAGACTATTTAATGAAGTGGCACTCTGTGGGCTTGAGAAGGACTGGGTTGTGGGACAATACATTACCTCTCTATGACACTGTCCGAGGCAGTCCTCTGCACAGTGCGGACCACCCATGGCCAGCCAAGCGGCATCGCGCGGCCCTCTTGCTCCACTGGTGCTCTCAGGATTCCAGATGAGTCAAGACAAGCACCACCTCTGCCAGCTTCCTGGGAGACTGCTTCTATTTTGGCCTAGTCCATGTTCCCTAGATTTACAGAGAATACATTTGAGAAAGGTGGGGTGCGGGGGATGAAAAGCTGCCTTAGCCAACCCTGAGAAAGAGGACAGACACAGTGAGCATAGCAGTTGCTGGAAGCTTGGTGCCGTGAGCCGCGCAATCTGCCATCCCCATTTGTCGATCTCGCATGCCATCCTTCAGTTGGCAGCATGGCTGCCAGGAACCACCCCCTCCTTTTTCCATCTGAAGGCAGGGAAAGAGGTATGGTGGCAGCGTTAACTCTTCCTGCCCTGAAGTCTAGAGTTTCTCCTTCCCACGCGGGGCTCGATAATCTGTGCCATGTTAGGATCCACACAGATACTACAATCAAAGAATTTTAGAAGTTGAAGGGGCTGAGGGAATTTTTCAAAGGAGAAAAGCAGGACTTAGTCTCCCCCAGATTAGACCACAGGTGACAGTGGACAGAGTTCCTTTGAATTTGGAAGGACAGTGATCTCTACGGAAAGCTGCCTTTTTCTCCAGCCTGGGATGATGTGGTCTGAATACTCCTGGCAAGTCAGCAATGATGGGCAGAGATGGCACGGGGCCCGAGACACCTGCTGGTTCTACGAAGGAGGAGAACAAACACAGGGAGGCAGAGGTGAAGTAGCAAGGCCTGGGAAGAGGGAGAAGGGAGAAGAAATAGTCCAGCATCCTTCCAAAGACAGCTGTGACATTTTACGGGGTAAACTGAGTAGCCTGATAGGACTTAGGAAAAAGAATACAACTCCTTTTTAAATTTGTTAAGAAGTCATTCAGAATCACATAGAATGTCTTCCCCGTTTTGCTTACCGTGCTTCTGAGGAGATGGGAGAGGCGCACTATCCGGGGAACAGTGTCAAGTCCAGAAACGTCGACGGGGCTACTGTCAAGTGCAGGAGGGAGGTGACCACCTGGATTGTAGAGCTTGGGAACAGCTGTGTTCAGATGAAAGGACTACAAGTTATCACTTTAAGTGAATTCATTTGTGTATCTAAATGCTTGGAACATGGGGCGCCTGGGTGGCACAGCGGTTAAGCGTCTGCCTTCGGCTCAGGGCGTGATCCTGGCGTTCTGGGATCGAGTCCCACATCAGGCTCTTCTGCTATGAGCCTGCTTCTTCCTCTCCCACTCCCCCTGCTTGTGTTCCCTCTCTCGCTGGCTGTCTCTATCTCTGCTGAATAAATAAATAAAATCTTTAAAAAAATAAAAAATAAAAAAAATAAATGCTTGGAACAGTGCCTAGCACATCACAAACGCTGTGTGTTCATGGCTGCTGCTGCTACCATCATGGCTGACTGTTAACTAATTTTTCAGAGGTAGAACTCATGTGGCATGCCTTTAATCAGAAATCATACACCAAAGTTGATGCAAAAAGCTCCTGTTCCTCGGCTTAGATAATATAAAATGGAATATCCTTCGAGGAACCTAATTCTCAGAAACACCCTCTGTCCTGTTTGGAAAACGTCCTGCTTTTCTGTTGGGTGTGGCCAGGGTGGAGGCGTGCTTTCCTTCCAGAACCCAGGGAGGAGCCTCTGCTATTAGGAATTATGTGAAGTAACCACTGGTTTTATGTGAGGTGACGGGTGTTATAATGAAATTGTGTTGCTTGTGTTAGATGTAAGACCCACAGACTTCAGCTTTTTTAGGGAACCATCCGGTGATCAGAGACAGACAAAGTGACCCCAGTTCCGAGAAAGGGGACTGTCCCAGGTACTCTTTCTCAAGACCCGCTGCTTTCTACTGGCCAACCCACCCTATCCTCCCCTCCAGAGAGCTGTATTTCACACCTTTTTCAAGGTGGAATTCAAATCCATTGGAGGTAATTTTGCTGATCACCCCCCCCACACACACACACACACACTGTTCCCTGGGCATCCTTTCATACAAACTTCTCCAAGACCATCGGGTCTGTCCCACACAGTTTAATGCTACTGAAGTGTTATTGATAGTACGTGAAAATGGTTCAGAACAGTGCCCGAATCATTCCTCATGATTTGTGCTTTCCCCGTTCTGTCTTGTTTGCCCTCACGATACAGTATTTTCTCCATTCTACAAATGAGTTAATGGACGCACGGAGAGGCTAAGTGAAGTCACGTGTATGAACCAGACTGCCTGGCTCTCAAGCTGGGGATTCTAATTCCTTTCCGTGTCTGGCTTCCTGGTTGGCCCTCTTCGTCTTTGCTCTTATCCCACATATGTTAGCCTCGTCCTCGCAAATAGACTAGAAGCTTTTCAGAGCCCCTTGTCTCATATTGTTCCTGTGAGTGTATTCTCCCAGGCCCCCAGCATTCAGACTTATCTATGGACTGGCATTCAGGCTCCCGGTGGCCCAGGAGCGGGTTCTCCCAACTGGATGACTGGCTGCCATTGGTTGCGTGCTGAGCGGAGGTGTTTCCCAGTGTGACCTCTCTCCTGGACCAGCTCCAGTTCTTGCTGGTGTGTTAGCCTCCGACTTTCTTCATGTTGACAAATGGTTCCCAGCTGCACAAGCAGCGGCCTCGCTTCTTCTCGGCCAGTGCCAGGGAAAACTTTTCTTTCAAAAACAAGCAGCAACAGGTCGGTGTTAGCCAAGTAGCCCCAGGCAAATCCAGAAGTCTTGTCCTTTGTCTGTGACACTCCACTCTCTGCCACCCACTGTTCCTGTGCTGCCCACCCTCACCCCCAGGTCCCAGCTAGACCTGGCTCCCCCATTAACACAGGTCCAGGCCTTTGCTCTTTGTCCCCTTTGGTTAAGGCTGCTAATTACTACAGATCTGATAAAGCCGGTTTACTGGGAATCCCTCCTGGTGACATATTTGCATTTTATTTTTTATTTACTTTTTTTGGGAAAGATTTTATTTATTTATTTAAGAGAGAGCCAGCCTGCAAGCTGGGGAGGAGGAGGGAGAGGGACAAGTGGACTCTGAGCTGAGTGCAGAGCCTGACTCCCGGGTTCAAACTCAAGACCCTGAGATCAGGACCTGAGCTAAAATCAAGAGTCGGAGGCTTAACAGGACAAGCGACCCAGGCGCCCCACATATTTGCATTTTGAAAGGATATAATTCCTTAAGTGCTCTCCAAAAGTCCAGGCAAAGGCGATCCTACAGGACAGGCCCTATGGGAGGCAGGCCTTGGCTATAGAGAAGACTCCAGCTCAGGGGGAATCTGGGTTCAAATCCTGCCTCACTCCTCACTAGCCGTGTGACAAGGCAGCTTCTACAAACCCCAGTGTCTTGTCTGTCAAATTGCACAGCGCCTGGCGCAATGAGAGTTAGCGGCCAGATCAGTTACAGCTCTTCCGTGAGTGTCCTTTAAAGTCTCTTCCTCCCAGAGGAATTCCCTCATGATCGGTGGGTAGGGGGAAGGCCAACTGTACTCGTTTGTCTGTTGTTGTAGAATTAAGAACGGAGTTGTTTTTGTATCCTGTTTAGTTGTAAATTGTTCTCAGCTTGGGATTTCTAGAAACATTTATTTATTGTGAAATATAGCTGACATGCAGGAAGGTACATAAAACACACAAGCACAATTTAGCAAATCGTGATAAAGGTGTCACCCACGTAACCACTACCCTGGTTGAGAAAGAAAAGTACTGCTTTAAAGTGGTATATTTATATAACACAGTGATTCTCAACTGGGGGTGATTTTGCCCCCAGGACATTTAAACCTTTTTGGTTGTGGGGCGCCTGCCTGGCTCAGCTGGTAGAGCATGCAGTTCTTGATCTCGGGGTTGTGAGTTCAAGCCCCATGTTGGGTGTGAAGCCTTCTTAAAAAAAACGGTTAAACTTTCTTGGTCGTGACATCTGGGGAGGCGCTACTGGCATCTCTAGTAGGGGCCAGGAATACTGCTGCTAAACACAGCCCCCCACAGCAAAGATTATCCTGCCTCAGAAGTCTCCAGAGCCCAACCAGAGAAGCCTGCCTTAACAATCTGAGGAAGCCTCGTGGGAACACCCGATATTTAGAAACACGATGCTTCAGTGGCAGGTGGGCTCTTGGGGAAAGATTTGGGTGCTCAAGAAACCTGTTAGTGTCATAGCTTAGATTTACATAACACCTTGTCAGTAATCTTATCCCACTCAACTAATTGTTCTCTGGGGGATTAAAAAAAAAAAAAAAAAAGGCCAGCCAGAATTTCAGATGAAGGATCTGAAGTTAATAGCCCTTGCTAATAGCATCCCTCAGTTTGTATTCTTTCATTGTTGCCAAATGCTTTTAATCTCCTCCGTCAATTTGCACCAATCTTGGGAATCAAATGCTAGACAAGTTAGTAGAAGCCAGATGTGCTCCATTCTATTAATTAACTCGTGAATAAATACTGTACTCTTTCGCACGACTCGTCCCGGCCCCTGTGCACTTGTAACCATCTTCCCTTTACTGCAGGATTTAGTCGTCCGTATTGTCTTTATCCTCGGCAACCTGACAGCGAAAAATAACCAGGCTCGCGAACAGTTTTCCAAAGAGAAAGGGAGCATCCCGACCCTGCTGTCATTGTTCCATACGTTCTACCAACTGGACCAGTGTGCGGAGAAGCGGGCGGCAGGAGCGGAGCAGTGCCAGGCGCCGAGGCCGCGGGCCCAGGCGGAGGACGTGCTCATCAAGCTGACCCGCGTGCTCGCCAACTTAGCCATCCACCCTGGCATCGGCCCGGCGCTGGCCGCCAACCCGCGCGCCGTGGGCCTGCTGCTCGCCACGCTGGGTAAGGCCCGCGCCGGCCGGCCGCTGCCTGCAGGGGGCGCAGTCCCGTGACACCCCGCCCCCCTCCTCCCCGCCGCCCCGTGAGGGTTTCAGGGGCGCAATGGGCTCGCTTGAGTGAGCCTTCTCAGCTGCACGCAGGAAAATTCCTCTTCTGTTCAGAACTGCCCCAAAAGTAATTCATATATATATGTATGTATACACATGTATACATACATGTTTTAAATTTTATAAATTTATAATGTATACATATGTATACATACATATATATGTTTTAAATTTGAAAATCCAGATTTAAAAGAATATATTAAAATATATTTTTCATATATATATACATATATATGTATGAAAAGGAAAGAAAACAAAAGAAAAAATAGTTACTAAAACCCACTGAAGTATACACCTTGAAAAGGGTGAATTTTATGGTCTGTGGATTTTATCACAATTAAAAAAAAAAGTGTACCGATCAACTTGCCAGAAATTGACCAAACTAAGCACAAAGAGTTTAAAATCCTTAATTTTTCCTGGGTTAGTCCACATGATGAGAGGGTATCTTTTTCTTTTACAAGTTTTTACAGTATCTGTAATTATGGCCCCCAGTCGTTCAGGTCCCATTTCCCCCCGTTATTCGCCACTGCACTCTTCCATAACAAACTACCACAGACTGGGTGGCTTAAACCACAGAAATTTGTTTCTCGTGGTTCTGGAGGCTGGAAACCCAAGGTCGGGGGCCGGCCAGTGGAGTCTGGGATGAGAGCTGTCCTCTGGACTTGCAGACAGCTGCCTTCTCACCAGGTCATCACATGGCGGTTCCTCTGAGCGTGCCCTCAGGGAGAGAGAGGATGGTCTCTCTCTCTTCTTCTAAGACCACCAGTTCTATCGGATAAGAACTCTACCCTGACAACCTCATCTAACTTTCCCTCCTAAAACCCCTGTCCCTAATTACAATCACGTTGGAGGTTAGGGCTTCCACAAATGAATTTGGGGGGGGGGACACAATTCAGTCAATAATATTCTGCTCCTGCCCCCCCCAAATTCATGTCCTTCTCACATGCAAAACACACTTATTCCATCTCAATAGCTTCAAAAATTTTAACTCATTCTGGCATCAACTCTAAAGTTTAAGGATCAACATATCATTGAAATATCATCTAAATCAGATACTGTGAGACTCAAGATACCATACATCCTGAGGAAGAATTCCTCTCCTGTGAACCTGTGAAACCGGACAGATTACATGCTTCCGAAATACAGGGGTGAGGCAGCCCTAGGATAGACATTCCCGTTCCAAAGGGAGAAAGAGGGAAAAAGGAAAAGGTGGCACTCCCCAGGCAAGTCTACAAGCTAGCAAGGTGAATTCCATCTTATTTTAAGACTTGAAAGCAATCGTCTTTGGTTCAGTGCTCTGCCTTCCTGATCGACCCACTGGGGCAGTGGTCTGGCTTCCACCTCTCTGTCAGTTAGGGTGCCGGGGCTCTGCAGGTTGGTCTTGTCCTCAGGGCTTGTGGGGCTTGCTGGGGGTGGGGGGGATTGTCTGGCCTGTTGAAACCGAGGCAGTGGCCCTGGTGATCTCTCACTCACCTTTGGGGTCATTTCCACTCTTCTGTAAAAATAATGCCCACTCACAGCTCAATAGCTCTCTCCTCCTGTCCTGTCACATGCAAGGATAGCCTTCCTGTCTCAGAGCCTTTCCGTACAAACTGGCAGTGTTTCTGCTCATAGAATCCCAGAAACTCCGTATTGAATGATATTCCAAATGCACGGTTGCTTCTCTCTAGCACATGCTTCCTCACTTTTTGCCATAGGGTAGACTGAAAATTTTCCAGATCTTCAGGTTCCAGTTCCTTTTGCTTAACAATTCTTTCTTCAGGGGCGCCTGGGTGGTTCAGTCATTAAGCGTCTGCCTTCAGCTCAGGGTGTGATCCCAGAGTCCTGGGATCGAGCCCCGCATCAGCCTCCTCTGCTGGGAGCCTGCTTCTTCCTCTCCCACTCCCCCTGCCTGTGTTCCTTTTCTCACTGGCTGTCTCTCTCTCTATCAAATAAATAAATTTTAAAAATCTTTGGGAAAAAAAAAACAAAAAAACAATTCTTTCTTCAGTTCATCTGTCTCCTCACCTTTTACTATAGTGTCGGGAGAAGCCAAGCCACACCTCAAACACTTTTGCTTAGAAAGCTCAGCTAAATACCCAGTATTGTTGCTTGCAAATTCTACCTTTCACAAAACGCTAGATGCAAACATAGTTCAGCCAAGTTCTTTGCCACCTTATAACGATTACCTTTCCTGCAGTTTCCAGTAAGCTGCTCCTCATTTCCATCTGAGACCTCACCAGAATGGCCTTTATGTCCATATTTCTACCAACATTCTGTTCATGACTATGGATGTATTCCCTAAGAAGATGGAAGCTTTCTCTCCTGCTCTCTTTTCTTTCTAAGCCCTCCCCCGAATTGTCTCTAAAATTTCACAGTTCTAGCATGTACCTCAGACTCCTCTAGCTTCCCCCATTCCCCAGTTCCAAAGCTGCTGCCACACTTTCAGGGACTTGTTACAGCAGCAGCCCACTTCGTGGTACCAACACCCATCCCAGTCGGCTAGGGCTGCCATGACAAAAGAGCATAGACTGGGTGACTTCAACAACAGATTTATTTCCTCACACTCTGGAGACCGGAAGTCTGAGATCAGGCTGACATCATGGCTGTGTTCTGGGGAGGTCTGTCTTGCTGGCTTGAGGATGGCTGCCTTCTCGCTGTGGCCGCACACAGTCTCTGCTGGCATGTGCACTTGGAGAGCATGCACTCTCTCTCTCCCTCTTTTTTTTAAATTTAATATAATTTTATTTCTTTATTTGTTAGAGAGAGAGCGCACACACACAAGTGGGGGGGGGGGGTGGGCAGCAGACAGAGGGAGAAGGAGAAGCAGGCTCCTTGCTGAGCAAGGAGCCCGATGGGAGACCCCATCCCAGGACCCTGAGATCATGACCTGAGCTGAAGGCAGACGCTTCAGCTGAGTCCCCCAGGCATCCTCCTTCCTCTTCTGATAAAAGCCACCAACCCTATTGGATAAGAATTCTACCCTTATGACCTCATTTAATCATAATTACCCCTTAAAAGTTGTATTTTCAAATACAGTTCCATTAGGGCTTCAACATATGAATTTGGGGAGGCCGTAGTTCGGTCTCTAGCATGCCCCTCCACTGTTTAGGCCTTGTCATTTCCCACAGGCACCCTGCCCACCAGTGAGCAGGGAAATTAACTGCCGCACAGAGAGATCAACTTAGCTGCTACTTACCGGGCTCTGAAAGATCTTCTTGTTGTAAGGAACATTAATACCCGATGAAAATGATGTTTTGGGGTGACGTTTGAACTTTGCCCCCTGCTCTTCATGAAGATCCATTATTGAGTCCTTAGTGCATAGTGAATCCTATGCTAAAGGAGGTTTCTCTTAGTCTGCTCGGGCCCCTGTATAGCAAACTATCACAGATAGGGTGGCTTAAACCACAGATCTGTTTTCTCACATCACAGTTCTGGAGGCTGGAAGCCCAAGGTCAAGTGCCAGCAGGGTTGGTGTCTGGCAAGGATGCTCTTTCTGTCTTATAGATGCTGCTTTCCACCTCTTAGAAGGGCAGCAGCCCTACTGGATGAGGGCCCCGTCCTGATGACTCGTTTAACCCCTCGTCGCCTCCCCTCAGGCTGTAGCTCCAGATTCGGTCACACTGGGGGTGACTTCACACTGGGGCTTGTACATATGAATTTGGAGAGGAACACAGACATTCAGTGCATCACAAGGTTTAAAAACATATGGTGTGTGCTTTCTAGGAGCTCTGAGTCAGCCTCAGTGGTCTCATATGTAAAATGAGATATTAGGAGGTTAATAGGAACTAAATCGTATCCGCCACTCCCCAGCTTCATATGTTGAACCCCTAACCCTCAGTGTGAAGGTATTTGGAGGTGGAGCCTTTGGGAGATAATCAGGGGTAGACAAGGTCATGAAGCTAGGGTGCTTGTGGTGGGATTAGTGTCCTTATAAGAGGAGACGCCAGGGAGCTTGCTCTTGCTTTCTCTCCACCACGTGAGGCGACAGCAAGAAGGCGGCCATCTGCAAGCCGGGGAGAGTTCTCGCCAGAACCCAACCATGCTGGCGTCCTGATCCCAGACTTCCAACCTCCAGAACTGTGAGAAAAGAAATTTCTGCTATGTAAGCCCCAGATCTGTAGTACTTTGTTAGGGTGCTTGAGCTGAGACAGACGTACCTTCAGAGTATGAATTATGGTGGGTCCGAATGCTCGTAAGTGCATTTAAAGCAGCATTCATCATTTGCTTTTGTGGGGCTAAGTGCGCATACGGCGCTTGGTGCTGCTGTGATAGCCGCCTGGTAGCTGTGAGTACCTACCCTCTTGCCCTAGATCCCAGACACTACAGGGAAGGTGGTGCCACAGAAGGGCTATCCTTTCCTTTCCTAGACGAGCTAATGAATTCTCCTTCCAAGGCAAGAGAAAAAACCCAGGTCCCCGAACACTGCGCAAGGTCTCGTGTCATCAGTCTGGGGAGGGGGGGCGGAATTGGGCTCCTCACTGGCATTTCTACATCTGCTGGGAGATGAGTCTGGAGGCTGAGTGGACGGCAGGGACAGAATTACTAAGGGTCTCACGTGCTGAGTAAGAGGTCAATCCTTCACTTGTTGCTGCATTCGGCCACTATCTATTGAGCCCCCTATGTGCCAGACCCCGTTCTAGCTGCTGAGAATGCAACAATAAATAAAACGGACAGATCCCCAGTCTCATAGAGCTTGCATTTTAGGACTAGAAGACAAACGTTAAACACATAACAGGTCAGATGATTACGCGTGCTATGGAGCAGATAAAAATAGGGTCGGGGAAAGAGAGTAATGGATGCTGTTTTATATAGGAAGGTTAAGGAAACTATGTTCAATAAGGTGACATCTAAGCAACAACCTGAAGGATGTGAGGGGTGAACCACGTGGATAACTGGAAACAGAGTATATTCTAGAAGGGAATAGCAGTGCAAAGGTTCAGGCAGGATCATGCTGATATGTTTAAAAAAGGGGGGGAGGCAAGACCAGTGTGGTTGGCACTGGGGACCTGAGGGCTGGAACAGCAAATGAGGCCTGAGATGTTAGAACTGGGGCTGCCCAGGGGCGCCTGGGTGGCTCAGTCGGTTAAGCATCCAACTCTTGATTTCAGCTCAGGTCATGATCTCGGGGTCGTGGGATCGAGCCCCGCATCGGGCGCCAGGCTGGACGTGGAGCCTGCTCAAGATCCTTGCTCTTCCTCTCCCTCTGGGCCCCACCCCCCACAATAAAAAGAACTGGGGCTGCCCAGGGAGCCTGAGGCCCAAGTAGGACAAGTGATGTTGGCTGACTTACTTTGAAAGGATGGCCATGTTAAGGATAGACTCAGGGAGGAAGGTGGAAGAAGAAAAGCCAGTTAAGAGGTGAGGGATGGGCTAAAAGGTAGTAGAGGAGGTGAGAAGTGATCAGATTCTGTGTTTGGAGGGCAGCACAGGTAGGAATTATGGAGAGATTATGCCCTCAGGGTCATTCTGCTGACAGGTGGAGGTGTGAGGCACACATTCCCAGGGTAGAGCCCCCAGGAGAGCCGAGGAACACCAGAAACCGGTGGAGATGAGACACAGCTCGGCTTGCCAGTGTGTTGGCGCCCTCACTTGACTGCAATCACAGGGCCTACGTCAGCCCAGTTTTTCCAGACCCCCTGAGAGGAGGGATTGAGCTTAGAGTGTTCTAGAACCTGGTCAAGAGTGGTCTCCTGCGTTTGGTGCATTTCCCTGCAGGAAGAGTCCTGGGAGGTAAAGCAGCAAACAGTGCCCTGCACAGACCTCATCTGGGACAACGGCTTGGCCCGGGCTCTGCTTCGGGGCCCTTAGGAGGTCATATTTCTGCCCCAGCAATGAGTCTTCCATACTCTTTTCCTTACTCTTCTTTCAGAACACAAGTCAATTGAGGATTGTGAGGAGCTGGTGATCAATACTACGGCCACAATCAACAACTTATCTTACTATCAAGTGAAGAAGTCCGTAATTCAAGACAAAAAGCTATATATTGCTGAATGTAAGGTTCAGAACTGGGTTTGGGTAGATGAATGTTTAAGACTTTGACTTTATTAATGGAACATAGAATCGGTGTCATTCATATTTTCTGATTTCTTGTACAAATATCAAAGAGCCTGATTTGTTCCTAAGAAATCAGAATATGGGGGGAAATTAGGGTCTTAGTTCTTGCTAAAGTCCCTTATACTTTGTATTTTATTGTCACTTTAAGATTTTTGAGTTATTGGTATTTAGTACGATGCTGGTGTCTGGTAGCCTTTACATTAAAGGTTAAATTCACTGATTTTCTTTCTCTGGTCCCCAAACCCAGTGCTCATAAAGCTTCTTGTGAGTAATAACATGGATGGAATCCTAGAGGCTGTGCGTGTTTTTGGAAACCTCTCCCAGCACCATGACATCTGCGATTTCATTGTGCAGAAAAATGGTGAGTTAATGGCACTTAATGTTCATAAACATGTTCTTCTTGCCAATAAACAGCTAAGCAGTTTTAGAGCTTGGGTCATGACAATGTGATACTTGTCTCTGCTCTGGGACGAGTAGTGCTTTACATTCTGTTCCATCCGTACTTAAGGCCTTCAGCTCAGTATGCCAAGACAGATCTGGGCCGTGTTCTCACTGTTCCTCTTTCCTTTGTGAGTGGTCTTCAGAGCGCCGAGACGGTGTGTGTGTGTGTGTGTGTGTGTGTGTGTGTGTGTGTGTGTTAAGGGAAACAAGTAATCTGTAGTCATCACTACTGTCCCTGAGAACGGACTCAAGAGACATTCTCCTTTATGTACTAGAATGTCCATAACAGTATGTCTCGTAATAGCAAAAAATGGAGAAATCCTAAGTGTAAAATACATTCTGACATTCACGCAACAAAAAGTTCTATATTGGGGTGCCTGGGGGGCTCAGTTGGTTAAGTGTCCAACCCTTAATCTCAGCTCAGGTCTTGATCTCATCAGGGTCATGAGTTCAAGCCCTGCCTTGAGCACCACACTGGGCAGTGGGGTCTACTTAAAAAAAAAAAAAGTTCTACATCAATTAAAATAAATGAACTAGATTTTCATGGATCAACATGAATCAGCCTCAGACATGTAATACAGTAGCGAAAAAGCTAGTGATCAGAGGGTATATAAAGAATAGTGCCATTAAATAGGTTTTAGAACATGCATAACGATCATGAGTATTGTTTATGATCGATCTCTGGATGCCCCCCCCCCACGGGCTCACTACCTAAGCCGAAGGCAGACGCTTTACCAACTGAGCCACCCAGGAGCCCCCGTTCTTTAGACTCTGAAACACACACACATATGTGACCCACCCACGGGAGCAAAGTCAGAGCAGGATGGCCACCTGTCAGGTGTGGGGGAGAACAGGAGGAGGCAGAGCACACACTTTTATCCAGCCTCCCCCAGCCCTTTGCCCTGCCCCTGCTGGGGGTGTGAAGAAAACAGGACGAAGAGTTCCGTTTCCTGGAAGTAAAGGAAAGTGGTTCCCAAAGGTGGGGGGCCTGTCTTGCCCTGAGCTGTCCCCTACCCTGGGAGTCCTGCCTTGCTACGGGCTGCTTTCCAGCCCCCTGAGCACGTCTTCTCTTACAAACCCTGGAAGACTTTAGAGAAGATCTCAGCCGGAGCCTACTCTCCTGCCCCAGGGTTGTGTATTTAAAGAAAATTGCTGGTGAAGGTTCAAAAGGGCCTTTGAGAAGAATCAGGTGTTAGAGATGAATGTCACCTGTGTGGTTGGACCCAAGATTTTGTTCCCCTTTTCTACGAGAAGGGACTGTATCACTGCCCTGGAGAGGGAGCTGCCGCCTGGGTCAGATACAGCACTACCTGGGTTCCGAGGACCTGGGGCGGGGGCGGGTTCTAGTGCAGCGGGTGTTGGCAGGCGCACAGCTGGGCATGGTGAAAGCCTTCGGGAGAATGGATTAAGCCCTCTAGCCAGTTTCCAGTTCTGTAAGCCACTCCCCATTTCCCCCTTTGCCGTTTGTAAACTGAGGCACAGCTGGGAACCCTGAGCTTTATTGGTCCGTGTGTTTTCTCTACGCTCCCAGTACATAAGTTCATGATCGCACTGCTGGATGCCGAGCATCAGGATGTTTGCTTTTCTGCCTGTGGCGTTCTCCTAAATCTCACTGTGGATAAAGACAAGCGTGTCATCCTAAAAGAAGGAGGTGGCATTAAAAAGTAAGTTTCAAGGCACGGAGTCCCGACTTTCTCATAGTTTCCCAGGGTGGAGGTATTTCAGCGTTTCAAACCGCCAAGCTACGACTCTTAAAATAATTCAGAAGTAGGTTATTGCTACTTTCTAGCTACTTAAGTTTGTAGATGTGAGATGCTTAAAAATAATCACCAAGTTACATATAATACATATTAAATAATACGGAAGGATAATCATCATTATGCTAAAAATATAAAAATTAAAGATTCTGACCTAATGACTTCTCAATTTGACTTTTTAAAAACTCAGGTTGGTGGATTGTTTAAGACATTTTGGTCCTACCGACTGGCAGCTGGCCAGCTTGGTTTGCAAAACTTTATGGAACTTCAGTGAAAATATCACCAATGCTTCATCGTGTTTTGGAGATGAAGACACCAACACGCTCTTAGTCCTGCTGCCATCATTTTTAGGTAAGACCTTTTTTTTTTAATAATATTTTTTTATTATGTTAGTCACCATACAGTACATCCCTAGTTTTTGATGTAAAGTTCCATGATTCATTACTTGCGTATAACTTCTGACCGTGAGTCCGTGAGTTTTATCAGAGTAAGAGAATTGTTTTTTTCTCTGACCTGCATGAATAAAGATTGGTATGTGTTTGAGTAGCTGTGTAAATTTGGAAGTATCTGGAAGAGGCTGAATGTTATTTACAGTGGGGGCACAAGGACTTTTAACTCATTGGATACTGTCATGATTTCTGTTGCTTTTTCTTTTCTTTTTTGCATTTTTTTGTAGACTGCTTGAATCCAAGATCTCAGCATAAATTATTGCTGTTTAAAAATATATAGATGTCGTAATTGAGAAATACGGCTAAAAGCTATTCCGAATTAAGTCATGCTTTTAATGTATCTATACATTTTATTTTAAAGATTTACTTATTCATTTTGAGAGAGAGTGAGAGCACTGGGGGTGAGGAGGGACAGAGGGAGAGGGGAAGAGAGAGAATCTTAAACAGACTCCCCCCTGAGCATAGAGCCCCACGCGGGGCTTGATCTCACGAACCTGAGATCATGACCTGAGCTAAAGCAAAGAGTGGGAAGCTTAAGTGACTGAGCCATGCAGGTACCTCCACATCTATACGTTTTAATTAATAGCCGTATCAGTTATAATGTGGAAGGGTGTCTGTGAAACTATTTGGACTTTACAGTGGGGTTCAGACCACTGAAGGGTAGGAAATCACTGATAGAAACCGAAGGAAAGAGGATAGTTCCTTACATTTAAAAAAAGGTTTTTTGGAGATTTTTTTTTTTTTTTTTGGTCCTGGGTTAGGTCTAAAAACAATGATTTGAGTAAATAAATGAGTGTTTTCAATAATCCTTTCCCCCAAATGGAGGCAATGTGCCTACCATTACCCAGCCACTGTGTTGGATCAGCATGGCCACGTGGAAAGGCTCCGTGTGACTCAGCAGTCATGGATTCAAATCCCCGTGTTCTCTTACGGTGTGATTCGACAAGAGAATTTCAACACCTGTCTTCCCGTCTCTACGATGGGGACGTGGTAACCCTGCCGCGCCGCAGGGAGTAGTGAGGATCGAACAGAGCGCGTCATGAAAAGACCAGTTCAGAGTTTAAAACCTTGCTTTTGTCACTTCTAAGTTTTTGACGTTGCGCTTAACCTCCCTGAATTTGTATTTTCTCGTCTCTAAGCTAGGGGCAATTGATGGGCACTTTGCAGAGTTATTAGCGCGGTAAAGGAGGAGGCCTGTGCAGAGCGCTTGACAGAGCGCCGGCCACACAGCACGTCCTCAAAGCCGGGTTTTGAAGGTGCTTTGTAAATTCTAAGTGTTGTAACAGTGTTATTAAACAGGAACTCAGAACCAGAAGTTATCTGAAAGACTCAGGATTGCTAAGTTGATGTGAAATTTGCTTTCTCCCGGGAAAATAAGTGTGTGTGTGTGTGTGTGTGTGTGTGTGTAGGAGTAAGAAAAAATGAACAAGATTTTCAATCATTGAGGTTCACGGTGTGCTCTGGGAACCCTGAGCTTTCTCAGGTTGCCAGGAGCCAAAGTCTGCGCTCAACTTGCCTTAATTCAGCTCACAAGTGTGGCAGAACATTGGAATCAGGCGTGGAATTTAAAAAACACACACTTGTCCTGACCCCATCCCCAGAAATTCTGATCTAAGGAACTCGGGGGTGTGGCCCATTATCTGCATTTTTTTCCCCCCAAAGTTCCCCAGCTGAGTTTGCTAGGCAGCCAGGCTTGAGAACCCCTGCCCTGGTTAAGGAAGGACTTTAAGGAAAGGGGGCACATCACCCAAAGCCTCCTGGAGAGGCACTCAGGACCTGGACAGTCATTCCAGATGAAACCAGAGTCCCTGACGGACCACTTCAGCAGCAGGCCATCATCCGCTCCACCCTGCGGGGGACGCAGCTCTGCTCTGTCCCTGCTGTTATGCAAGAAGTGCCCGTAAGCTCCCGCTTGGTCCTGACTTCAGCTGTCTCCGGGGGGCCTCTTGCTGCCCTCAGTGTGACACTCCTCCGCTGTTGGCTCACCTTCCTATTCGTCTCCCATTTGGGGAAGAGGTGTAATTGGTCTGTGCATCACTCCCTTGGGCTATAGGGCCTTCGGGGCTTAGGCAGCAGCTGCCTCCACCGCAGGCTAGCCCTGGCTTCCTTGGGCACTTAGGTCTGGAGGAGACAACCATAAATAACAAAATGGCAGGGCCACGGGCAACAAGGGCCCCTTGGAAGCTGGTGTGGGCATGGCCAGCTCCTCAGCAGGGACAGAACCTGGCAGGCACTTCATTCTAGTAGGCCTAGTGCCTGCTCCCCCCTCCCTCGGCCTTCCCTTAGGACCAGGTTGGCCTCTCCTTGTGCTTCCCCAACCACTGAGCCTTTGCGTGTGCCGTACCCCTCACCCGCCTAGCCAGGTGCTGCCTATCCCGGCAGACCCTTCTCACATCCCTTCCAAGTTCACGGTCTAGTCATAGGAAATCTGTACTTCTTAAATAGCAATCATGAACGGTGTAACGTCTCCTGTGTTCTTGATCTGTAACTTTTATCTTGTTTCCCCACTCCAGTTGAGCCACTTTAGGGAAAGGATATTGCCGCCTACGAAGGAGGTCCTTGATAGATGCCTGTGGAGTGGCTAACTTTCTAAATCCCCACGCCAACCCCTGGAAGGGGACTGTGGCATGGATAACAAAAATAAAGCCAGTTGATTAGGGAGCCAAGTAACCAGCACCGTTTGTCAGGGATTTCTCACATGACCAAAGGCCTTCCTTACAAACCCTCAGGACTGGGCCATTTCCTGGTTTCTCCCTCCACAGACCGTTACTTCTGACAGGGTTGCAGCTGTGTCTGACCAGTCGGGCAGCAGCAAGCCCTATGGATATGGGGGTGAGAGTGGGCTTGAATTTCCACCCTTTCACAAAGACAGCTAAAAAGCCACTCATTTGGGAAACAGGATGAGCCGTTAAGTCACAGAGCCCCATGCTGAAACATGAGCACTGTTTTTAGAGATGACGACAAGGCAATCGATATAGAAATATAAGTTATTTGAGTTTTTCTTGCTGGGTGACTGAGGCGGGGCGGGGGCGGTGGAAGGAGAAACTGATGGTCCTCCACATGGTTGGGACATTGGGAGGCTGACTTTCTTTTTGGAAAGTTGTCTAAAACTTCCCGATGATTGCAGTCACTTCTTACAAACTCATTAGCCGTGTATTTATGTTGAAGTTCTTAAGTGCTGTACCCTGGCGCCCTAGTCTACCCTGAGCTGCTCTCACGGGAGCTGGCAACTGGCGATCAGAGCATGTATTGTGAACGTAAAGTACACAGGTTGTGTTTTGTTCATTATAAGGTATACGCCACTTAGCACCTACGTTACGAGACAAGGGGTAGCGTGGGGCCCGATGTTCAAGTTAAAGGATCACGTTAAAGGGGCACCCGGCTGGTTCAGTCGGTGGAGCATTCAACTCTTGATCTCGGGGTTGTGAGTTCAAGCCCCATATTGGGTGTAGAGATGACTTAAATAAATTTCTAAAAAAAAGAAAGAAAGAAAGAAATTGCATTAACAAGCCCACGCCAAACAGCATGGACCGTGAGGACTGTGCCTTATAATAGGGCAATAATTAAACCCTCAGTAGCTGCCTGGTGCCAACTGCAAGCTGCAGGATAGCGCAGTGAGGAGGAGAAGCTTTTGCTGATACCGCAGAATACTGAAACTATATTAGAGATGGTGACGTAATGATCACCAAGAAATTTAGTGTTTTGAGTTCCTTACCTCTTTCTATACCTTTTGAATACCTTGCCTTAAGTTCTAGTATTAGAAGTGTGCTCTGCACGAAGAAAGCTTTAGAATGTTTGGTTATCTAAATCTGTGCTCTTCACAGTGTCCAGCATCCTTAAAAAACGAGGTGGCAAAGGAAGAAAATACCAGAATATAGCACATGTAGTAAAGCTAAGTAACTATTGTGAAACAGTGGCTTATACATAAGTTTGTAAGTCTCTGTCCAGTCATGACATATGTATTTTTTAGGTCACAGTCAAGAGTTTGAAAATCACAGATGTCAATTGTCCTCTGGCGTTCTTGGCGATAAAGTTCCAAAATGTAATACGGAGCGTCAGAGGGGCACTTTCTTAGGTATTTGCTGTATTGACTTTCAAACCGCAGACTGCTTTTCTCTTACCTGTAGCTATTTGGCCACTTTTGTTATGGTGTCTAACCCGATTTACAAATTAATAGGGTCTGAGTGTGGATTAACTAATCTGAGGCCAAACCTCAAGAAAAGTAATATAGTCTTGACCTTAGATTGAAAAAAGCCCCCAAACACCCAACTCGAGATTTGCTAAACCTACTAAATCCAACCAAAGCCCCGGGGCAGAGGAAACGCCCAGTGCCCGGGGAGCTGTTGGCCCTAAGCCTTTTCGGGGGAAAAAAGGGCATAAAGTAAGAGAATTCATTGTCTAATAGAAGTTTGTGTTCAGAAAACCTAGAAAAGAGTGAGCCAGAAGATGATCTAGCAATCTGAAAGTGCTTTGTCTCTCAGGCTGCTCTTGTCTGGAAGTAGCCCGGTGGGAAGGGCTTGGAGGCACCGAAAGCCACCTGCATTGTCCTCTCAAGGCCCTGGTTAGCGTGTGGGTGGGGAGATCCAGGTTTGCTCACCGGCCTCCGTGGAGCGCCTCGCTGAAGTGTTTGTGTCTGTCCAGAACTTATCTCAGTGCTGCATAGCTGTCCTCTTGGTTGGAGAAGAGGAGGGGAGGGTACAAACGGGGATTCCAGGCCCCCTTATCTTATTCTGAGTGCCGACGCTAACACCAACGGTGCCAAAGTACACAGGGTCAAGGAAAATAGTCAGTGTAGAAAATTCGATGTAAACAGTAATGAAGCATTTTATAATGGGATTTTAATTGGCCCCATGGAAAAAAGTTTGCTAGTTATGTAAGTAGCAATATTTGTGGTCACTTTCGGGCTTAGTGGTTCCCACTTACAAAGTCCGCCTCTGCCACAGACCTCGGAAGTGGCAGAGCCAATCTTCTGACTGGCAGGCCGGTGCATTTTCCTGAAGTCCTTCACATGGGGCGTGAGGCCCAATATAAACAGGTAAAAATGGTGTGGCAGGTTGGCACAGAAACCTCTGTGGCCGTTTATCTTCCTATTTGGATTGGATATACTTATGATGTTTGCAGAACTCAGGGTGCCCTTGGACTAAGAAGCAAATTAAGGTTGTAATTTCACTTTTTTGTTGTTGTTGTAACTAGCGCTTTTTGCATTATACATAGAGTGACTTGGGATTCTAATACTCCTTGGGATTCTCAAAGTCTCCTATTCACTGTTATTGGCAAGAGCATGGGGCATTGCCTTTTCAAAGCAGCACGATGGGGCTACTTTGAAGCCAGCAAAATTGATTTTAAAGTCAAGTTTACGGTGTCAAATTCAACTGTGCTACTTTCCCCCAAAGACTTCCCGATTCCTTTTATATCTGCCAATCGCTAAAGTAATTGACTTTTCTAATGTGCAGATAAGGAAGTAACCATTAATATTTTGTCTCTTCTGAGAAATTGTGATCTGACTTTGGATGTGGACTTACATAGAAACATTTAGGGATTAGTCGAAATAAGAGCTCATTTCAACCTAGGATTTTTTCTTTTGAGAAGATTATTATCCTTTTTATTAAGAGATTACGAATATTTTTAAATAAGTCTAGTTTAAAGCACCAAAGACAGTAAAGAACTACTTCTGTAAAAAAAAACATCTTAATCCCCAAAGCATATCCGTGTGTCGTATTGGAATCAGAGATGACCCAGGATGAGTTTAACTTCTGCCAACAAAAATTAAACTTTATCCAATAGGATTGCATTTCCAAATAATTGCTGTAATTTTAATTTTTCCGATACAGATGAAGAGCTAGCCCTGGATGGCAGTTTTGACCAAGACCTAAAAAACTATCACAAACTCCAGTGGGAAACAGAATTCAAGCCTGTGGCACAGCAGCTTCTCAACCGAATTCAGAGTCATCACACCTTCTTGGAACCCCTGCCTATTCCTTCTTTCTAACACGATGCAGTTTACCAACGGGAACAGGAAGTCAGGTCTCCTTCATTCTTAAGCAGTGATAACAGACACGAACATTTGTTTTTCGGTAGTGACAAATATTGAAAGTTCTTCAGATACTGATTTTAGGGAGTAGTCTAAGGATTTTAAAAGAAATAAGCTTCCCCCCCCATTAGGTATTATGGAAAAATGAATATAAGTGTACTTTGTGCTACGAGAAATGTAAGATGCAAATATATCCATGATTTTTCTAAGTAAATGACTTTTTCTTCTATTCTCTATTCACTACTTCAATTCTAATCTTAAAGTCCCGATTTAACAATTCTGGGATTGAAGTGTTTGTCCGCTCAGTAGTTAAATGAACTGTGCAATGAAGAAATTGGATTTTTGCATATAGGAAGAGTGGTGGTCAACACTACGAGGAACACACTCCTTCATTAACATCTGCACTGATTCTTGTAACCTCTAATAATAATTTTCTGGTTAGGTACTAGGATTTTTCTGGTTCTCCTATTAAGAGCACGAGTAAGCAGAAACATATAGAAAAGACTACTTTGGACAATCTACTCTTTATTAAATAAGGAAAATAGATGGAAAAAAGAGTATTTTACCTCTTTCTTCTCATTTGAAATAAAATGACTAGACCAGACAGTCCTTCTAATTGTAACTTCCTGTGAGTAGGGAGGTGATACAATGTCCAAAGGGTCTAGGCTTAGCTGTATGGCAAATCTCCGTTTGAATCCTCACTATCTCCTGCTTCAGACGTGGGCAAGCAATTTAATTTCTTTAGCTTCAACTGTAAAATGGGAATATTTTATTATAGTTCAGCTTGGGGGGAACAAAACATTAAATGGGCAAATTGCCTAGCACAGTGTCTGATGTGGTGAGTAGGTGCTCAATAAATGGTAACATTATGATGGTAATTAGCTTATTAGTTTGCCATTCTTTGCAGGGTAAGTTTGGCCTTTGAATAAATGACGAAAGCCAAAGAAACTGAGATTACCATTATCCCATCTTAGCCAAGTGAAGATTTGGAAATAAAAGTAGATGTACTATTCGGCTTGGAGAAAAGCTGTTATCAATGGCTCCTCACCCTTCAAAATGCCAAGAGTAATGGGAAGAAGGCAGGTACCCCAGACTGGATGGCTTTCAGAGACCATTAGAAAATACCTACATTTCCAGGAAGAAATAGACCTTCCTAGGGCCCTTCTAGTCTGGGGCTTGTCTCTGGCGAGGGCTCAGCAAAATCCCCTGGGGACACGCCTATTGTATAGTGTGATGGGCTCATGTCGAAACGATTTAAGGATCTAAGTCTTAAAATTTTTTTTTATCCACAGCAGGCTATATGTTCTACTTCCAGTGAAAAAGATTAAACTATCTCCCCCCAAACAGCCCCCTCAGTATTTATAACTAATCTAACAACTCATGGTAAGAGTACCGCTACCTGTCCTCCGTCATGTAAACGCCTCACCTTCGGCCTGCTATGCAAGCTGGACCTTTTGGAGCTATCTATCTTCCCCCCGCCCCTTTGTAAAAGATCTTATTTTTCAAGCGATCTCTACATTGGACATGAAGCTCAAACTCACAACCGTGGGATCAAGAGTCACATGTTCTACTGACTGAGCCAGCCAGGCACCCCAGCCTTTTTGAAAAAGTGATTAAAAAAAAAAAAAAAAAACCTGTAACATAACATTGACCATACTATTTTGAAGTGTACAGTTCAGTAATGTTAGGTATATTCACATTGCTCTGCAACAGAACTCTAGAACTTTTTCATTTTGTAAAACTTAAACTCTGTATCTGTTAAAAAAAAAAAAAAATCCCCATATCCTCTTCCCCGCGCCCCAGCTCCTAGCAACCGCCATTCTACTTTGTTTCTGTGAATTTGATGAGTTCAGATACCTCACGTAAGTGGAATCATACAGTATTTCTCCTTTTGTCCTGGCTTATTTCACTCAGCATGATGTCCTCCAGGTTTGTCCATGTTGAAGCATGTGACAGGACGTTCTTCCTTTTTAAAGCTGAATAATATTTCCTTTATGCAGATCCGATATTTTGTTTATGCAGTCGTCTATCAACGGGCATTCGGTTTGCTTCTGCCTCATGGCGATGGTGAATTATCCTGTTTTGAACATGGCTGTGTAAATAGCTCTTTGAAATCCCGCTTTCAGCTCTTTTGGGTATACATCCAGAAGTGGAATTACTGAATCATAGAGTAGTTCTGTTTTTAATTTTGGGGGGAGTATCTGAACTGTTTCTCATTGAGGCTGCACTGTCTTACATTACCACCAACAGTGCACAGAGGTTCGAGTTTCTTCACATCTCTGCCAACACCTGTTAAGTTTTTTATAGTAGCCGTTGTAAGGGGGTGAAGGGGTAGCTCATTGTGATTTCGATTTGCATTTCTCTAATAATTAGTGATGTTGGATGTCTTTTCATATGTGTATTGGCCATTTGAATATCATCCCTGGATTAATGTCCTTACAAGTCCTTTGCCCATTCTTTTAGTTGGTCTGTTTGGGTTTTTTGTTGTTGTTAAATTGAAGGAGTTCTTTATGTATTCAGGGTATTAACCCTTTATCAGGCAGGTATACAATCTGCAGATGTTTTCTCCCATAGGTTGCCTTTTCACTCTGTTGATTGTGCCCTTTGATGCACAGAAGGTTTTTTGGGTTTTGTTTTAAAGTAATCTCTATGCCCAACATGGGGCTCGAACTCATGACCCTGAGATTAAGAGTTGCATGTTCTAGCAACTGGGCCAATCAGGCACCCCATCGATGCACAGAGTTTTTAAGTTTGTTGTAGTTCTAGGGGTTTTTTTACTTTTGCTTTTGGTGTTATATCCAAAAAATCACTGACACATCCAATGTCCTGAGGCTTTTCCCCTGTTTTCTCCTAGGAATTTTATAGTTTCAGTTCTTACATTTAGGTCTTCAATCCATTTTAGTTAATCTTTGCGTGTGATGTAAGTGAGGGTATTGACTTCGTTCCTTTGCATGTGGATGTCTACTTTTCCCAGCATCATTTGTTGAAGTGCCGTCACTTCCTCATTGAACATTCCTGGCACCCTTGTCCATCATTTGGCTGTATGCGTGAAGGTTTGTTTCTGGGCTTCTGTTCTATTTCATTGCTCTGTCTGTCTGTATGTCAGTACCACGCTGTTTTGATTACTCTAGCTTTGTAATGTGTTTTGAAATCAGGCCATGTGAGACCTCCAACATTTTTTTAAAATTTTTTATGGAAGTATGGTCGACCTACAATATTATATTAGTTTCAGGTATATAACACGGTGATTCAACAAGTTACCTTATGAAATGCTCACCAAAGTAAGTGTAGTTACCATCTGTCACCATACAAAGTTATTATAACTTTATTGACTATATTCCCTATGCTGTACTTTTCATTCCCATGACTTCTTTATAACTAGTTTGTACCTCTTAATCCCCCTTTTTAAAAGATTTATTTGAGAGAGAGAGTGAGAAAGAGTGTGTGTGTGCACGTGTGTGTGAGTGGGGGAGGAGCAGAGGGAGAGGAAGAGAATCTCAAGCAGGCTCTCTGCTGAGCATGGAGCCTGACTTGGGGCTTCATCACACAACCCTGAGATCATGAACTGAGCCGCAACCAAGAGTTGGGACGCTTAACCAACCCAGGTGCCCCCCTTTTAATCGCGTTCATCTATCTTGCTCATCCCCTCTCATGTCCTCAACTCTGGCAATTACCAGATTATTCTCTGTATTTATTAGTCTGCTTCTGGTTTTTGTTTGCTTATTCATTTGTTTTTAAGATTCCATATGTAAGTGGAATCATATAGTATTTGTCTTTGATTTATTTCACTTAGCATAATACCCTGTAGGTCCATCCATGTTGTTGCAAATAGCAAGATTCATTTTTTATTATTGCATAATATTCCATTGTGTGTATATATACCACATCTTTATCCATTCATCTATCAATAGATGTTTAGGTTGCTTCCGTAACTTGGCTATTGTGAAAAATGCTGCAATAAACATAGGGGTGCATATATTTTTTTAAATTAGTGTTTTCCTTTTCTTCGAGTAAATACCCAGTAGTGGAATTACTTAATTATATGGTATTTCTACTTTTAATTTTTCAAGGGACCTGCATACTGCTTTCCATAGTGGCTGCACCAATTTACATTCTCACCAGTAGTGCACGGGACGTTCCTCTTCTCCCAATCTTTGCCAACACTTGTTAGTTCTTGTCCTTTTGATAATAGCCATTCTGAGTGGTGTGAGGTGATCTCTCATTGTGGTTTTGATTTGCATTTCCCTGATTAGTGGTGTTGAGCATCTTTTCATGTGTCTGTTGGCCATTTGTATGTCTATTCTTTGGAAAAATGTCTGTTCGGGTTTTCTGCCCATTTTTAAATTATATTCTTCGAGGGGTTTTTTGGTGTTGAGTTGAATGAGTTCTTTATGTACTTTGGATATTAACTCCTTATTGGATATATCATTTGCAAATATCTCCCAAAATCAGTAGGTTGCCGTTTAATTTTGTTCATGGTTGCCTTCACTGTGTAAAAGCTTTTTAGTTTGATGTAATCCAACAGTTTATTTTTGCTTTTGTTTCTCTTGCCTGAAGAGACTGATCCAAAAAAATATTACTAAGACTGATGTCCATGAGTTCACTGCCTATATTTTCTTTTAGGAGTTTTGTGGTTTCAGATCTTACATTTAGGTCTTTTAATCCCTTTTGAGATTGTTTTCTTTTCTTTTTTTTTTTTAAAGATTTTATTTATTTATTTGACAGAGAGAGAGACAGCCAGTGAGAGAGGGAACACAAGCAGGGGGAATGGGAGAGGGAGAAGCAGGCTCATAGCGGAGGAACCTGATGTGGGGCTCGATCCCATAACGCCGGGATCACGCCCTGAGCCGAAGGCAGACGCTTAACCGCTGTGCCACCCAGGCGCCCCTTGAGATTGTTTTCTGTATAATGTAAGAATGATCCAGTTTCATTCTTTTGCATGTTGCTGTCCAATTTTCCCAACACCATTTATTGAAGAGACTGTTGTTTCCCCATTGTGTATTCTTGCTTTTTATCATGTCCTTGTGACCATATAAGTGTGGGTTTATTTCTGGGTTCTCTATTCCTTACTATTGATCTATGTGCCTGTTTTTTGTGCCAGTACCATACTGTTTTGATCACTTTGTAGTATAGTTTGAATCTGAGGTTGTGATACCTTTTAGCTTTGTTCTTCTCGAGATTGATTTGGCTATTTGGGATTATTTGTGGTTCCACACAATTTTAAGGTTATTTCTTCTAGGTGTGTGAAAATACTAATGGTATTTTGATAGAAATTGCACTGAATCTGTAGATTACTTTGGGTAGTGTGTGCATTTTAATATTTTTTAATTTTATATTTTATTTATTTTTATTTATTTATTTATTTTATATTTTATATTTTATTTTATATATATTTTTTATTTATTTACTTTATATTTTATATTATATTTTATTTATTTTAATAAAATAAATATTTTATTAAAAATATTTAATATTTTTCCAGTCCATGAGCATGGTATATCTTTCCGTTTATTTGTGTTTTCTTCAATTTTTTTTCATCAATATCTTATTGTTTTCAAAGTATGTATCTTTCACCTAGGTATTTTATTCTTTTTGATGCAATTGTAAATAGGATTGTTTTCTTAATTTTTCTTTCTGCTAGTTTGTTATTAGTGTATAGCAATGCAATGGATTTTTGCATATTAATTTTGTATCTTGAAACTTCACTGAACTCATTTATTCTAATAGGTTTTCGGTGAAGTCACTAGGGTTTTCTGTATATGGTATCATGTCATCTGCAAATAGTGATCGTTTGACTTCTTCCTTACCAATTTGGGTGTCTTTTATTTGTTGTCTGATTGCTGTGGCTAGGACTTCCAGTACTATATCAAAGGAAAGTGGTGAAAGGGAAAATCCTTGTCTTGTTCCTGATCTTAGAGGAAAAGTTTTCAGTTTTTCACCATTGAGTATATTAGCTGTGGGTTTGTCATATATGGCCTTTATTATCTTGAGGTATGTTCCCTCTATGCCCTCTTTGTTGAGAGTTTTTAATCATGAACAGATGTTGAATTTTGTCAAATGTTATTTATCCTTCATTTTCTTAATGTGATGTATCATGTTGATTTGCAGATATTGAATATCCTTGCGTCCCTGAGATATATTCCACTTAATCATGATAAGTGACACTTTAAATGTATTTTTGAATTCGGTCTGCTAAGATTTTGCTGAGGATTTTCGCACCTATGTTCATCAGGGATATTGGTCTATAAGTTTCTTTTTTTGTGGTGTCTTTGTCTGGTTTTGGTATCAGGGTAATACTGGTCTTATAGAATGAATCTGAAGTACTCCTTGTATTTTTTGGAATAGTTTGAGGATAAGTATTTGCTCATCTTTAAATGTTTGGTAGAATTCATCTGTGAAGCCATCTGGTTCTGGACTTCTTTTTGTTGGGAGTTACTTGATTACTGACTAGTAACTAGTAATCGTCCTGTTCAAATTATCTATTTCTCCTTGATTATGTCTTGGAATATTGTGTTTCCAGGAATTTATCCATTTCTACTAGTTTGTCCAATCTGTTGGCATATAGTTTTTCATAATATTCTCTAGTTATCCTTTGTATTTCTGTGCTATCAGTTGTAACTTTTATTTCAGATTTTATTTTTGAATCCTATCTTTTTCAACTGATGAGTCTGGCTAAAAGTTTATCAATTTTGTTTATCTTTTCAAAGAATCAGCTCAGTTTAATTGATTTTTTTTTCTATTTTTTTTTTAAGTCTCTACTTATTTCCCCTCTGATCTTTTTTATTTCCTTCCTTCTATTAACTTTGGCTTCTGTTCTTTTTCTAATTCCTTTAGGTGTGAGGTTAGATGGCTTATTTGAAGTTTTTCTTATTTCCTGAGGTAGGCCTGAAATTGCTATAAACTTCCTTCTTAGAAATGCTTTTGATGCTTCCAAAGATTTTGAACCATTGTTTCCCATTTTTGTCTCCAGGTTTTTTTTTTTTTTTTAATTTCCTTTTGATTTCTTCATTGACCCATTGGTTGTTTAGTAGCATGATTAGCCTCCCCTTATATCTGTGTTTTCCAGGTTTTTTTCTTGTAATTGATTTCTAGTTTCATAATGTCATGGTCAGAAAAGATACTTGATGAGATTTTGATGTTAAATTTACTGAGACTTGTTTTGTGGCCTAATATGTGATCTGTCCTGGAGAATGTTTCATGTGCGCTTGAAGAGAATGTGTATTCTGTATTTGAATGGAATGTTCTGTATGTATCTGTTAAGTCGTTCTGGTCTGTGTCTTTCAAAGCCAGTGTTTCCTTATTGACTTTTCCGTCTGGATCATCTATCTATTGATGTAAGTAGAGCATGAAAAGTCCCCTACTGTTATTGTATTGCTGTCAATTTCTTTCTTTATGTCTATTAATATTTGTTTTATATATTTAAGTGTTCCTGAATATTTATTTACTATTGTTTAGATATGTTACAATTGCATAGATATTTACAATTGTTATATATTCTTGTTGGATTGATCCCTTCATCATTGGGTAATGCCCTTCTTTGTCTTTTGTTATGGTCTTTGTTTTAAAATCTATTTTGATGTAAGTATTGCTACCCCTGCTTTTGTTTTCCACTTCCATGGAGTATCTTTCTCTAGCCCTTTACTTTCAGTTTTTCTGTGTCCTTAGATCTGACATGAGTCTCTTGTAGGCAGCATATAAATGGATCTTGTTTTTTTTTTTTAAAGATTTTATTTATTTATTCGACAGAGAGAGACAGCCAATGAGAGAGGGAACACAAGCAGGGGGAGTGGGAGAGGAAGAAGCAGGCTCATAGCAGAGGAGCCTGATGTGGGGCTCGATCCCATAATACCGGGATCACGCCCTGAGCCGAAGGCAGACGCTCAACCGCTGTGCCACCCAGGCGCCCCGGATTTTGTTTTTTAAATCCATTCATTCTTTTGATTGGACTGTTTAGCTCATTTACAGTTAATTGATAAGTATGTACCTATTGCCATGTTGTTAATTATTTTCTGATTGTTTTTCTAGTTCTCTGTTCCTTTGTTCTTCTCTCGTTCTTGCCTCTTGTGATTAGATGACTTTGAGTCTTGTAGTTGGATTCCTTTCTCTTTATTATTTGGGTGTCTGTTACAGGCTTTTGGTTTTGTGGTGATCGTGAGGCTCATACAGAACACCTGCTGTGTACAGCGGTCCGTAGGAAGTTGATGGTTGCTGAAGTTCAACCACATTTTAAAAGCACTACATGTTTTATGTATATGTATATGAATCTCTTTCACGTATAATCCAAACACTTTTCAAACTGTTGTTTCTGTGCTGGGTCTTGGACAGTGTCATAAACCACTACCCCTTTAAGAGCAAAGTCTTAGTTTCCTATAGCTCTCCAGCTCTCCTGGAGTTAAGCCTCACTGCTTTTCAAAACCAGACATTATAGGGGCTTGTTTTCCCAGTGCAGGTCTTCAGGGTCAGGATGCCCAATGTGGGGCTTAGTCTCTTTGCTCCACAGGGAGAACATCTACACCTGTGATATCCCTCCTGCTATGGGTGGCCATCTTGGAGGCTTCATTCCTGACTACATCTTTTCTCCTACCTTTCTCAGTGTGGGTTCTTCTTTGTCTTTAACTGTCAAAGATGTGTTCTACCATTCTTCAGGTCATTTTCAGGGTGAGTTGTCTTATATGTAGCTGTTGCCTTGGTGTGTCCGTGAGAGAAGGTAAGCTCAGGATCCTCTCACTCAGCCATCTTTCTGCAATAAGCCAACCTTGTTCTTTGGCTCCTGGGGGTCCTTCGAGATTCCACATGAATTTTAGGATGAATTTTTCTATTCTTGCAAAAAATGGCATTTTCAGAGATTGCATCGAATCTGTAGGTTACTGTAGATATATTGACATCCTAACAATATCTTGAAGTCTTTCTATCCATGACCATGGGATGTCTTTCCATTTTTTTGTGTCTTCTTTAATTTCTTCCTTCCTTCCTTCCTTCCTTCCTTCCTTCCTTCCTTCCTTCCTTCCTTCCTTCCTTCCTTCCTTCCTTCCTTCCTTCCTTCCTTCCTAAGATTTTGTTTTATTTTGAGATAGAGAAAAAGAGCAGGGGGCAGAGGGAGAAGCAGGCTCCCCGCTGAGCAGGGAGCCCCATGTGGGGCTTGACCCCAGGACTCCAGGATCATGACCTGAGCAGAAGGCAGATGCTCAACCGACTGAGCCACCCAGGTGCCCCTATGTCTTCTTTAATTTCTCACTGCAGTGTACTGTAGTTTTCAGGGTGCAAGTCTCATATCGTCTTGGTTAAACTTACTCCTGTTTATTCTTTTTGATGCTATTGTAAATGGAATTGTTTCTTTATTTTCCTTTTCAGATTGTTCACTTTTAGGTTATAGAAATTCAGCTGATTTTTGTGTGTTGATTTTTGTATCCTGTAACTTTGCTGAACTTATTAGTTCTAACAGGTGTGTGCGTGTGTGTGTGTGTGTGTGTGTGTGTGTGTGATCTTTAGGGTTTTCTGGATAAAAGATCATGTCACCCTCAAACAGATAATTTGACTTTTCCTTCCTTTCTAACTTGAATGCCTTGTCTTTTTCTTGCCTAACTTTCCCGGCCAGGACTTCCAGAACAATGTTGAATAGAAACAGTGAGAGTAGCCATCCTTGTCTTGTTCCTGATCTTATAAGAAAAGCTTTCAGTCTTTCACTGAATATGATATTAACTATAGGCTTTTCTATATGGGCTTTATTACATTCAGATAGTTTCCTTCTATTCTATTTTGTTGAGTGTTTTTAATCATGAAAGGTGTTGAATTTTGTCAAATGCCTTTTCTGCATCAATTTAGATGATCATGGGGTTTTTGTCCCTCCTTCATTCTGGTAATGTGGTGTAGTGTGTTGATCATTTGTAGTATGTTGAACCATCCTTGCATTTCAGGAATAAATCCTACTTCATACTTTTAATGTGTTGTTAAATTTTCTTTGCTAGGATTTTGTTCAGGATTTTTGCATCAGTATTCATCAGGGGTGTTGGTCTGTAGTTTTCTTGTTATGTCTTTTTTTTTTAAGTTTTTATTTTAATTCCTGTTAACATACAGTGTTATATGAATTTCAGGTATACAATATAGTGATTCAGCATTTCTATACATCGTCCAGTGCTCATGATGACTAGTGCGCTCCTTAATCCCCATCATCTATTCAACCCATCCCCCCACCTACCTCCCTTCTAGTTTGTTCTTTGTAATTAGGAATTTGTTTCATGATTTGTTTCTGTCTCTTGTTCTCTTTGCTTGTTTGTTTCATTTCTTAAGTTCCACATGAGTGAAATCATATGGTATTTGTCTTTCTCTGCCTGACTTATTTCATTTAGTATTATATTCTCTAGCTCAATCCATGTTGTTGCAAATGGCAAGATTTCATTTGTTTTTATGGCCAAGTAAGATTCCAGTGTGTGTGTGTACACGCGTACACACACCAGCTCTTCTTTATCCATTCATCAGTTGATGGACACTTGGGCTCTTTCCATAATTTAGCTATTGTAAATAATGCTGCTATAAACATAGGGGTGCATGTATCTCTTTGAATTAGTGTTTTTGTATTTTTGGGGTGAATACCCAGTAGTTTGATTGCTGGATCATAGCATAGTTCTATTTTTAACTTCTTGAGGAAACTCCATACTGTTTTCCAGAGTGGCTGCTCCAGTTTGCATTTCTACCAACAGTGCAAGAGTGTTCCCCTTTCTCTACATCTTCACCAAAACCTGTTATTTCTTGTGTTGTTGATTTTAGCCATTCTGACAAGTGTGTAGTTTTGGTTTGTATTTCCCTGATAAGTGAGGATAAGCACATTTTCATGTGTCTCTTGGCCATCTAGATGTCTTTGGAAAAATGTCTGTTCATGTCTTCTGCCCAGTTTTTAATTGGATTTTTTGTTTTTTGGGTGTTGAGTTATATGAGTTCTTTATATTTTGGATACTAACCCTTTATTGGATATGTCATTTGCAAATATCTTCTCCCATTCTATGGGTTGCCTTTTAGTTTCTTTGTTTCCTTTGCTGTGCAGAAGCTTTTTATTTTTATGTAATCCCAATAGCTTTTTTTTTTTTTTTTTTTTGCTTTTGTTTCCCATACCTCAGAAGACCTACCAAAAAGAAGTTGTTACATTCAATGTCAAAGAAGGTAATGCCTGTGTTCTCCTCTAGGATTTTAATGGTTTCCTGTCTCACATTGAGGTCTTTAATCCATTTTGAATTTATTTTTGTGTATGGTGTAAGAAAGTGGTCCAGTTTCATTCTTTTGCATGTTGCTGTCCAGTTTTCCCAACACCATTTGTTGAAGAGATTGTCTTTTTTCCCAGTAGATATTCTTTCTTGCTTTGTTGAAGATTGACCATATAATTGTGGGTTTATTTCTGGATTTTCTACTCTGTTTCATTGATCTATGTGTCTTTTTTTGTGCCAATCTTTTGATGACGACAGCTTTGTAATGTAACTTGAAGTCTGGAATTGTTGTGCCTCCACCTTTGTTTTTCTTTTTCAAGATTGCTTCAGCTATTTGGGGTCTTTTGTGGTTCCATACGCATTTTAGGGTTGTTTGTTCTAGTTCTATGAAAAATGCTGTTAGTATTTTGATAGGGATCACATTAAATCTTTAGATTGCTTTGGGTAGTATAGACTTTTTTAAAGATTTATTTATTTCAGAGAGAGCGAGTGTGTGTGTGTGTGTGTGTGTGTGTGTGTATGCAAGTGAGGGGAGTAGCAGAGGGAGAAGAGAGAAAGAATCCAAGCTGAGTTTGCATTGACCACAGAGCCCGACTTGGGGCTCAATTCCACGACCCTGAGATAATGACCCAAGCTGAAACCAAGAGTCGGATGCTTAACTGACTGCACCACCCAGGTGCCCTGGGTAGTATAGACATTTAAACAATATTTGTTCTTTAATCCATGAGCATGGAATGTCTTTCCATTTCTTTGTATCTAATTCAGTTTCTTTAATCAATGTTTTATGGTTTTCAGAGTACAGATCTTTTACCTCTTTGGTTAGGTTTATTTGTAGGTATCTTATTATTTTTGGTGCAATTGTAAATGGGATTCTTAATTTCCCTTTCTGCTGCTTCATTATTGTATAGAAATGCAACAGATTTCTGTAGATTAATTTTTGTATCCTGCAACTTTACTGAATTTATCAGTTCTAGCAGTCTTTCGGTGGTGTTTGGGGTTTCTATATATAGTATCATGTCATCTGCAAATAGTGAAAGTTCTATTTCTCCTTACCAATTTGGATGCCTTTTATTTCTTTTATTGTCTGATTGCTGTGATAGGACTTCCAGTACTCTGTTGAATCAAAGTGGTGAGAGTGGACATCTTTGTCTTGTTACTAACCTTAGGAGAAAGGCTCTGTTTTTCCCCATCGAGGATGGTGTTAACTGTGGGGTTTTTTCGTAGATGCCCTTTATTGAGGTTTTCCCCTGTAACTCTAGTTTGTTGAGGGTTTTTGTCATGAATGGATGTTATACTTTGTCAAATGCTTTTTCTGCATCTATTGAAAAGATCATATGGTTCTTATCCTTTCTTTGATTGATGTGATATATCAGATTGATTTGTGAATATTGACCCATCTTTGTAAGTCAGGAATAAATCCCACTTGATCATGATGAATGATTTTTCAACGTATTGTTGAATTTGGTTTGCTAGTGTTTTGTTGAGGATTTTTGCATCTAGTTCATTAGAGATACTGGCCTGTAGTTCTTTTTTTGTGATGTCTTTATCTGGTTTTGGTATCGGGGTAATGTTGGCTTCATAGAATGATTTTGGAAGTTTTCCTTTCCTAAGATTTTGGAATAGTTTGAGAAGAATAGGTAGTAACTCTTCTTTAAATGTTTGGTAGAATTTGCCTGTGAAACCATCTGGTCCTGGATTTTTGTTGGGAGTTTTTTGATTACTTATTTCAATTTCATTCAGTTTCTTTGCTGGTTATCAGTCTGTTCAAATTTTCTATTTCTTCCTGTTTCAGTTTTGGTAGTTTGTATGTTTCTAGGAATTTATTCATTTCTTCTAGTTTGTTCAATTTGTTGGCGTATAGTTTTTATAGTATTCTCTTATGATTTTTTGTGTTTTTGTGGTGTTATTTCTCGTTTCTCATTTGTGATTTTATTTGGGTCTTTTTTTTTTTCTTGATAAGTCTGGCTAGAAGTTTATCAATTTTATTTTATTTTTTCGAAGAACAAGCTTTTGGTTTCATCGTCTATTGTTTTTTAAGTTTTCACATTGTTTGTTTCTGCCCTGGTCTTCATTATTTCCTTCCTTCTGCTAGTTTTAGGTTTTGTTGTTCTTTTTCTAGCTCCCTTAGGTGCAAGGTTAGGTTTTTTAATTTGGGATTCTTCTTGCTTCTTGAGGTAGGCCTGTATTGTTATAAACTTCCCTCTTAAAACTGCTTTTGCTGTATCTCAGAGGTTTTGGACCATTGTGTTTTCATTTTCATTTGTTTCCACGTACTTTTTTAATTTCAGCTTTTATTTCCTGATTTACCCATTCATTGTTTAGTAGCAGGTTATTTAACCTCCATGTATTTGTGGTCTGTCCAGATTTTTTCTTATGATTGACTTCTAGTTTCATAGCATTGTGGTCAGAAAATATGCATGGTACTATTTCAATCTTGAATTTGTTCAGGTTTGTTTTGTGGGCTAATATGTGATCTATTCTGGAGAATGTTCCACGTACACTTGAAAAGAATGTGTATTCTGCTGTTAAGGATGGAATGTTCTGAATATATCTGTTTTATCCATTTGTTTCAATGTGTCATTCAAAGCCATTATTTTCTTGTTGATTTTTCTGTTTAGATGATCTGTCCATTGCTGTACATGGGGTGTTAATTTCCCCTACTATTATATTACCACCGATTAGTTCCCTTGTTTTTTATTGACGGTTTTATGTATTTGGCCACTCCTATGTTAGGTGAATAAATATTTACAATTGTTATATCTTCTTGTTGGATTGTCCCCTTTATTAGTGTATAGTGTTCTTCTTTGTCTTTTGTTACAGCCTTTGTTTTAAAGTCTGGTTTTTTTTTTGGATATAAGAATTGCTACTCCAGCTTCCTTTTGATATCCGTTGGCATGATCTTTTTCCATCCTTTCACTTTCAATCCGCAAGTGTCATTAGGTCTAAAATGGGTTTCTTGTTGGCAGCATATAGATGGATCTTATTTTTTTAATCCATTCTGTCACCCTATGTCTTTTGACTGGAGTGTTTAGTCCATTTACATTCAAAGTAATTATTGCTGGATATGTATTTATTGCCATTTTATTACTTGTTTTCTGGTTGTTTCTGAAGATTTTCTCTGATCTTTTCTTGTCTTTCATGTTTTGCTGATTTTCTTTAGTGATATATTTGGATTTCTTTCTCTTTATTTTTTTCATATTAGTGTTTTTTGATATATAGTTACCATTAGGTTTGTATATAACTTTCTGCATATAGCAGTCTGTATGAAGCTGATGGTTGCTTGAGTTTGAACTCCTTCTCTCCTCTCCTTCCCATGTTTTAGATATGTTATTATATTTTATAAACTTTTTGTGAGTTCCTTTTTTTTTTACAAAAATATTCATTTTTATAGCTTTTGTGTTTCCTACCTCTATGCTGTCACTTTTGATCTCCCCTTTCCACTCAGAGTCCCTTTTAATATTTCTTGTTGAGCGGATTTAGTGGTCATGAAGTCCTTTAGTTTTTGTTTGGGAAACTCTTTATGTCTCCTCTATTCTGAATGACAGCCTTGCTGGATAGAACATTCTTGACTGCAGAGTTTTCCTTCAGCGCTTTGAATATACCATGCCACTCTCTTCCGGCTTACAAAGTTTCTGTTGAAAAATCTCCTGGTAGCCTTATGGTTTTTCCCTTGTAAGTTAGTGACTTCTTTTGTCTTGCTGCTTTTAATTTTTTTTATCACTATATTTTGCAAATTTAATTACAGTATGTCTTGTGTGGGTCTGCTTTTGTTGATTTTGTTGTGTGTTCTCTGTGCCTCCTGGATCTGGACATCTGATTTCTTCCCCAGGTTAGGGAAGTTTTCAGCTATTATTTCAAGTAGATTTTCTTACCCCTTTTTTCTCTGTTTTTTCTGGGACTTCTGTAACGTGAATATTGTTACATTTGATGCAGTCACGGAGTTCCCTAAGTCTATTCTCATTTTGCATAGTACTTTTCTCTCTCTTTTGTTCAGCTTGCTTTCCATCACTCTGTCTTCTAGGTCACAAATTTGTTCCTCTGCTTCTTCCATCCTGCTGTTCATTCCATCAAGCGTGTTTCTTATTTTGTTTATCGTGCCCTTTATCTCTGCTGTATTATTCCTTATCTCTGTGTTAAGGGTCTCATTCATGTCTTCTACTTTTTTCCCCAAGTTCCATGAGTATCCTTGTGCTCATTATTTTTAATTCTCTATCAGGCATGTTACTTATATCTATTTCACTTACATCTCTGGCTGTGGCCTTGGCTTATTCTTTCATCTGGGAAAAATTTCTCTCCTCATTTTGTCTGACTCTCTGTTTCTGTGGGTTAAGAAAGTCAGTTGTGTCTTCTGCTCTTGAAAGTTGTGACTTTATGAAGGGGTCCTAGAATGCCCTGCATTGCAGTGTTCCCTGTTCACCAGAACCTGGCATTTCAGGAGAGTATCCTATGTGTGCTGCCTATGCCCTGCTGCTGTGTTTGAGTCACTCTTCCTTTCAGTGCGGTTGTCTGCACTGACTCTCTGCCTGTTGTGGGCTGTGCTTGCTCTCTGTGGTGTTAGTGGGACCCAGGCAGGCCAACTCTGAGGGAGTGTGCCTGCTGGGATAATTGGGAGCAGGGTGGCAGAGTTAGCAAAATTTATGCTGGGTCACTAGTCCTATGCTGGAAACCCAGAAATGCTGTGATGGCTGAGGGCTGTGCGCCCCGGTGGGGGTGTGAGGCTGGGCATGGTCAGCCAGCACAAGAGGGTGTTTGGGGGTGCTCGGCTGGGCAGAGTGTGGCAGTTGGGCACAATGTGCAGGGGCAGCTGTGCACCTGGCAGCTGGATGGTGCACTCGTGTGGCTTAACAAAGTTTTCCCTGGGCCCAGGGCTGAGACAGGCTGGGAGTGGGTGAGTCCTTGAGAGAACTGGGTGTGGTACACTGCTACCAGGTTAGGTAGAAAGTTTGTGCAGCCCCAGCCTGGCAGATGGCTCTATGTTTATGCTCAGGGGCAGAGGAGGAAAATGGCACTTGCCAGCTCCCTTGTTTTCGAAGAAGTGACCCAACATGCTCCAAAATTAGTATGAACTGATCTGTCTACTGTTTGCCCCCAGCATTGTGTAAACTGCTGTTTTTAGGTTACCTCTTCACATAGGCTGCTGTCTTTTCAAGGGTAGTGACCCAGCTACCACTTGCCCTCTTGGCTTGTCCAGTGCTCAGTCAGCTGACTCAAAGCTCCACATTTCAAGTCCCACTTTTTTTTTTAATAGCACCTTTATTGAGATATAATTCACATACTGTAAAATTTATCCTTTTAGAGTGTACAATTCAGCAGTGTCTTTTTAAAAAAAGTATTTCTTTAAATTCAATTTAGCTGACATATACTGTATCAGTAGTTTCAGGGGTAGAATTTAGTGATTCATCATTGCATATAACACCCAGTGCTCATCACATCACGTGCCCTCCCCAATGCCCATCACCCAGTTACCCCATCCCCCACCCACCTCCCCTCCAGCAGCCCTCAATTTGTTTCCTAGAGTTCAGCATCTCTTATGGTTTGCCTCCCCCTCTATTTTCATCTTCTTTTATTTTTCCTTCCCTTCCCCTATGTTCATCTGTTTTGTTTCTTAAATTGCACACATGAGTGAAATCATATGGTAATTGTCTTTTCAGACTAATTTATTTTGCTTAGTATAATACCCTCTCATTCCATCTACACCGTTGCAAATGGAAGATTTCATTCTTTTTGATGGCTGAGTAATATTCCAGTGTGTGTGTGTGTGTGTGTGTGTGTGTGTGTATACATACACATACACTTTACTCATCTGTTGATGGACATCTGGGCTCTTTCCATAGTTTGGCTGTTGTGGACATTGCTGTATAACCATTGGGGTGCAGGAGCCCCTTTGGATCACTACATCTGTATCTTTGGATAAATACCTAGTAGTGCAATTGCTGGGTTGTAGGGTGGCTCTATTTTTAACTTTTTGAGGAGCCTCCACACTGTTTTCCAGGGTGGCTGCACCCGTTCTGCATTCCCACCAACAGTGTGAGAGGGTCCCCTTTCTCTGCCTCTTTGCCAACATCTGTTGTTTCCTGACTTACCATTTTAACATTCTGACTGGTGTGAAGTGGGATCTCATTGTGGTTTTGATTTGTATTTCCCTGATGCCGAGTGCTGTTGAGTATTTTTTCATGTGTCTGTTGGCCATTTGTGTGTCTTCTTTGGAGAAATGTCTGTTCATGTCTTTGCCCATTTCTTGATTGGATTATTTGTTCTTTGGGTGTTGAAGTTGATATATTCTTTATAGGTTTTGGGTACTAGCCCTTTATCTGATAAGACACTTGCAAGTCCCACTGGTTTTACAAAGTCACAGAATTCAGCCTCTCTGGGCTTGCTTATCTATCTATCTATCTATCTATCTATCTATCTATCTATCTATCTATCTATCATCTATCTATCTATTTATCTATGTATGTATGTATGTAGGCTCCACGCCTAATGTGGGGCTCAAACTCACGACCCTGAGATCAGGAGTCTTCCCGTTCCACTGATTGAGCAAGCCAGGTGCCCCAGCCCCTCTGGTTTTTAAAGCCAAATGTTATGGGGATTAGTCTTCCCCATGTGAGCTCTCTGGTATGAGGGCCTGTTTCTCGGTCTCCTTTGCATGTGCAGCTTCCTGTCTCCTGTGAGCAGCCTCCCTCCACCTTTCTGGCTTTCCTAACCTTTCAGATGTAGCTTCTTCTCTATATTTGTGGCATTTGTTCTGCCAGTCTTCAGATCACTCTCTGGTTTACTGACTTGGATGTGGATGATATCTATTTGAAGATGTGGGACATAGTGAGCTCAGGGTCCTCCTACTCTGCCATCTTCCCAAGCTCCTCTTTTGTCTGGCTTTGGTATCAGGATAATGCTGGACTCCAGATAAATTTGGGAGTGCTCCACTCTTCAATTTTTTGGAAGAGTTTAAGAACTAGTGTTAATTCTTTAAACATTTGGTAGAATTCTCCAGTGAAACTGATCTTGGGCTTTGTTGGGAGGTTTTTGATTACTGAGATTCAGTCTTCTTAGTAGATATAGGTCTGTTCAGATTTTCTATTTCTTCATGATTCAGTCTTGGTAGGTTGCGTGTTTCTAAATTATCCAACTTGTTGGCATAGAGTTCATAGTATTTTTTTGTAATACTTTTTTTGTTATATTGGTTGTAATATCCCCTTTTTCATTTCTGATTTTACTTGAGTCTTCTTTCTTAATCTATTTAAGCTTTCTCAATTTTGATCTTTTCAAACAACTCTTAGTTTTTATTGATTCCCCCCCTATAGTCTAAGTTTCATTTATTCTTGCTCTTAATTTTATTTTCTTCCTTCAGCAAGCTTTGATTTAGATTGTTTTTCTTTATCTAGTTGCTTGAAGTGTGAAGGTAGATTGTTGATTTGAGATCCTTTTTCTTTAACATAAGGATTTATACCTATAAACTTCTTAGCACTGCATCCCGTAAGTTTTGGTATGTTGTGTTTTCTTTCTAATTTGTCTTGAGGTATTTTCCAATTGCTTTTGTGATTTCTTCTTTGATGCACTGGTTTGAGAATGTGTTTAATATCCACATACTTGTGGACTTACCAGTTTTTCTTTCTACAACTGATTTCTAGTTTTATTCCCTTGTGATCAAAAAGTTACTCTGATTTAAATTTTTAGAAATTTTGTTAAGACTCATTGTGTGGCGTAATGTGTTCAGTCCTGGAGAATATTCCATGTGCACCTAAGAATATGCAGTCTGCTGTTGCATGGAGAGTGTTCTGTATATTTCTGATAGGTCCAACTAGTCTATAAGTGATATTCAAATCCTGTTTCCTTAGTCCTCTTCTGGTTGTTCTACCCATAATGAAAAGTGAGTTATTGAATCTCCTATTATTGTGTTGCTATCTATTTCTCTCTTCAATTCTGTTGTTTGCTTCATATATTTAGGTGCTATAGTATTTGTTGCCTATGTATTTATAATTGTTATAACTTCATGGTGAATTGACTGCTTTGTCTGATACTAGTATAGCTAGCCTCTGTTCTCTTGGTTACCATTTGCGTAGAATATCTTTTTCCATTCTTTTGCTTTCAGCCTATATGTCCTTAGACCTGAAGTTAGTCTTTCATAAATAGCATATAGTTAGATCCTCTTTTTTATGACATTGAGCCAATCTATATCTTTTGGGGAATTCAATGCATTTATATTTAATGTAATTACTGATAGGGAAGGAATTACTATTGGCATTTTGTTAACTGTTTTCTGTATGTTTTTATAGCATTTTTGTCCGTTTTATAGCATTTCTCCCCTTTTCCTTTGTGTTTCATTAAATTTTTTGTAGTGACATGCTTTGATGTCTTTCTCATTTCTTTTTGTGTAAATTCTAGACATATTTTCTTTGTGATTACCATGGGAATTATATTAAAAAATCTTAGTTATAAAAATCTATTTTAAACTGATATCTTGAATTACATACAAAAACTCCACTCCTTTACATTTCTGGCCACCCCCACTTTGTTACTGATGTCACAAATTATATCTTTATATGTCTTATACCCATTAACATAGATTTACATTTTTTATACTTTTGTCTTTTTAATTTTATACAAGAACTAAAAGTGGATTTATGTGCCCAAATTACAATAATATAGGGTTCTGTATTTGTCACATATTTACTGTTGTCAGGTAATTTTATATTTTCATGTGGCCTTGCATTTTTCTGCAGCATCCTTTTGTTTCAACCTAAAGGACTTAGCATTTCTTGTAGGGCAGGTCTAGTGATAATAAATTTCCTCAGATAAATTCTGGGAAAGGCCTAATTTGTCCCCTATTTTTAAAGAAAAGTTTTGCTGATAACAGTATTCTTAGTAGTTTTTTCCTTTCGGCACTTAGAATATATCATTCTACTGCTCTCTGGCCTATACAGTTTCATCATCTTTTTTCTTTTCTTTCTTTTCTTTTTTTTTTTAAAGTAATCTGTATGCCCAACATGGGGCTTGAACTTACAACCCTGAGATCAAGAGTTGCATGCTCCACCCACTGAGCCAGCCAGGTGCCCCTCTGGCCTGTAAGGTTATGCTGAGAAACCTGTTGAAATCTTGTAGATGCTCCCTTGTACAAGACAACTTTGATTTTTTTTTGACTTTCATCAGTTTGGTAATAATGTGTCCACTGTGGATTTCTTTGGATTTATCTTAGAATTTGTTGAGCTTCCTGAATTAGTATGCCCATTTCTTCCCTCAAATTTGGTAAATTTTCATTCATTCTTCCTCTAAATAAGTTTTCTGCTCCTTTTGCTCTCTCTTCTCCAACAAAATGTATATTGGCCTGCTTGATATGCCCCGTAAGTCCCTTAGGCTCTCTGCACTTCACTTTTCTTTTTGTCCCGCTGACTTGATAATCTCAAATAACCTGTCTCCAGGGTCACTGGTTCTGTCTTCTGTCTCATCCAGTCTCCTGTTGAGTTCCTCTAGTGGATTTTTTCAATTGTTTTCTTCAGCTTAGAATTTGTTCTTTTTTATAGTTTGTCTCTTTGACAACAATCTCATCTCGTTTTCCTCATTTCTTTGTCAATCTTGTTTTCTTTTAGTTCATTGAGTATCTTTAGGGCAATTGTTTTAAATTCTTGAATTCAGAGATCTGCATTTCTTTAAGGTCAGTTTCTGGAGATTTTTATTTGCGTTGTAGATTAGGCCATGTTCCCTTGTTTCTTTATATGTTTTGTGAACTCTGTTGGAATTTGGGCATTTGACAAATAGTCACCTCTTCCAGGTTTTACAGACTGGCTTTGCCCATCAGCCTAGCTAGAAGTTCTGGAAACTCTCAAAACTTTTTTTGGGGATGTATCCTGAGTTTGTGTGTGTAGCTTCATTTCAGGATATAACTGTTTGAATTTTCCTAAGAGGCTTGCCCCTGTTTCTTCTCAGGACTTTTCTGTTTCAGTTTTTAGTTTATCTGTTTGTACTCTCTTGCAACCTCTGCAGTGCCTGCAAAACTGTAAACTCACTGCTGTTCTAATGCATTGGTGCGCTCACTTCTGTTTTCAGTGGCTTCCGATAAGCATCCAAACCATGGCACCACTCCCACTAGTGCTCCAAGTCAGGTCTCAAGCAGCCCCAAGACAAGCCAGAATGTTGGACGCAAGCTCTACTTTTTTCTTCCTGCCCTGAGGGAGGAGCCAAGAATTGGGACTTTATTTGTGCCATGCTATGCCTATAGTAGGGAGAGGGGCTAGGATAAGCGTATTTCTGTTAACTTTCCTACACTTTTTGGTATAGCTTCCTCCTGGTTTTATGTTTGCCCTGGTGCTGTAGCTTCCCAACTGGGTTCTAGAGTCGTCACAAAGGTATTCTGGTTCTGAGTGTTGTTGTTAACTCAGTGTCTCCATGGGAAATGAGAACCCGGAACTTCATTGGTGATGTCACTTCCTATTCACTTGGTTTTTGCTATCCCTTGATACTCACTAGTCACAAATATGCCATTAAACTTTCACAGTATCTTAATGATGGAAAACATGCTTATCTAACAAGTTTTATTTAAAGCTAATTTGATATACCTAAACCATTAGAAAAATAAAAATCTCTATGCTTTTAAATGAATTTGAAATTATCACCACCATTTACATGAAGTTAAAAATTACAGGACCATGTATATCTTATTGTAAGCTAATTAGAAATGGACTTTTGTATAAAATATATTGAGAACAATAGTCTTCTAACCAGAATAGGTAACTTTGAAAGCAGGGCCCACTTCTTTTTAAAATTGTGCCTCCCTACTCTCATCCATCCATTATAAATTTGTAGGCACTAGATCGAGCTCAAATGTTTTGATGAGTAACAGGGTTATTACAACAGCTTTGATTAAATTAAGGTCTCGATTTAATTTGATGATTTGATTTAAATTTGACAGTATCATTTTTTCTGTTGTCACTCTAATTAGCTTTTGTTTCTAATCAGTTCTAATAATTCTTTTTAAGATTTTAAGTAATCTCTACACCCAATGTGGGGCTCGAACTTACAACCCCAAGATCAAAAGTCTCATGCTCAACCAACTTTTTTCTTTTAAAAAAGGGGGTGGGAGAGAAGTTTAATACATTCACCAAATTAAAGGACAACATACTGTAGACACTGGAAATCCAAAAATGTGAGATGACTAGTGAATTTCATCAAATTTTGGTTAAGAAAATTTTACAGTAATAGAATAATAATACCTGTGCCTCCTTTTCTAAAAATTATAGCCAAAATAATTGAACACAATTTTTTTTTTTTAAAGATTTTGAGAGCGTGTGCACATGAGCAGGGAAGAGGAGCAGAGGGAGAGAGACAAGCAGACTCCCTGCCAAGCTGGGAGTCCAATGTGTGGCTTGATCCCAGGACCCCAAGAAAGTCAGATGCTTAACTGACTGAGCCACCCAGGCACCCCCAACAATTCTCATTCTAGCTTACATTCAATATTAACCTGAGTGCACTGTCCTATATGGCAAGGTTCAACAGGTCTACAGATCAATTATTTGGGCCTGAGACAGCCCAGTGTCCTTTGTTTCTATTAATTCTTATTTGAACTCTAAAACATCTCAGTCCAAAAGGGACAAGGCATGAGGCCATAAAATAGTCTTAGATAAGATCATGAAGGTGCACTCTTCTTTGTAACCTTTAAAATGGGGGGGGGGGGGAACATTAATAGTGTCTCATCTGATTACAGCATTATTTAAGTATGAATCTACTTGGCTAATAAAAGTAAATAGAAAGAATGGTAACTGATCGTGAAGTCATGACTTACTTAAGAGCTTGAGACAGCACATAATATTGGAGAAAAAATGATTCTTTATTGAAAAATACCAATAATACTGACAGACTTCAAAAGCAATTCACACTTCCAGAATACAAAGTATACTTAATACATCTTTTCAAATCTTTTTGCATTTCAAAGTTAGCATTTTTGTAAATCAATCAAATTTGATAGCCTGACTAAAAATATTTTCCAGCTTTATTATTTAAAGAGCTGCACAATCTTTAAAGTGGGGACCATGAGGCGGGCAGGAGCAGAGGGGCAGAATGCACCTGGGACTGCGCAGCAGTCTATAGCAACACTTCCCACAACTTCAGTGCTGGAAACAAAATACTGCACAAGACAGCTGCCCTCCAGTGTCAGAGAATCTTGGGAAACAGCATATCAAAAGATAGCTAGCTTTTCTTATAATTTATACACTTTCATTTAAGATTGCTTTTTGAAGAAACTCTTTCTTTAAGAATGCCATTGTAATTTAACTCATCCAATGAAAGAAATGAACTGTTACCATCAAAATGGCCTTTGCCGAGCTGTAATAATTCTATGCTTTTTTAGATGCAAAAAAATTAACACATATGCAAGTTTAATTCGAAACCACACAAATTAGGTATGTAGGCTCAGATAGTAGCAGTGTTCACTTTTATTACTAATAGCTTAACTGGAACAGCCACTCTATTCATTCCACCAGCAGAAATAGCAGCACCAAGATCTAAAATTCTTTATGTATAAAAAGCTTATGTCATTATCCAAGTCCCATTCTTTGCATGCTCCAATTCTTGTTATCTTATTTAACATAAAAGCAACAGGATTTGGAGAGTTACTATTTGCTGTATTAAAACAGTTACACAGCATCTTGTACTGTCGAAAAGCAAAATACTGTGAACGGCAGCCCTTCTTCACAGCTCTACACTTGAAAGCTGCCAAGCATTCACTGCTCGTGCCAGCAGTGGTATTTCCACAGTAACATAGCATAAACTAAAGGAATCATGGCACAATGGATTTCTGAATTCTTTTATCTACCATTGGTCCTGGGGCTTGGTACCATCCCCTTGTAGACTATATCTGCTGATCATTCCATTATCTTTAATGGAGGAAAGGCATCAGGTCATATAGCGGGTAATGGCTCTCAGAGCGTAGAGGAGCTCTGCTTGCATCCTAGCTTCTATAAGAAGCAGATTAACATGAACCTGAATATAAAACACAACATTACGTAAGGCAGGGTTATAAGCATTCCCAATCAGTTTTTCAGTGCATCTAATACACCCCCAAACTAAGTACATTTTCTGTGTGCTACTGAACAACTTAGAAGTCTTGACTCTGCCTCAAAATGAAAGCCATCTAATGTTCTTTCTGGATAGATATTTGGCTTACATTTATATCTGATCACATCTCTTCTTGGAAGTTTGTTACATTTCGGAAAATCTACACATGGCTTTATTAGAATACTAACTTCCCTGCCAAGTCATCATTTAATAACTTAATTTTAAAAAGATGGCTCAAAGACCAAACATTTCTATCTGTAAGCAATTAAAAAAGAGCTCTTGCAAAATGGTCTTCCTTCTCCCAAGCAGTGACAGCCATGCCAGCACTTCTGAAGTGGGGCCAGCCACCTGTCTTCCCTGTCTTTATTCTTTTACTCTAACACTATAATGAGATTCCTTCCAAGGGATACCAGAGACAGACGTGCAGGAATGTTCTTCTCTGGATTGGAAGAGGGGATGGAAAGGATTTGAGGGCCATTAGATTAGGTGCAGGAGAATGAGAATCACTGTTAAGTTAAAGAGCAAACCACAATAGGTACTTACCTTCTCAGAGTGCTTAAACTGCCTCCAGAAGCTATCATACATTCTTTTGGTAACTTTTTCAGGAGTGCAAACAACAGTTTTGATATAAACTTTAAAGCTACGGTCCAATAGCTGGTTAATTTCACCATAGTCATAGTCATCATATCTGTTAAAAGACAAAACAAGAATATTTTCAACATAGTCTGTTTTCTTATGACAGTATGGATAGTAAATTAATAGTAAATAAGTTAGTAGTAAATTCTTCTTCCCTCTCTGTGTGGGCAGCTCTGTCCAGAGAAGTTAGGGAGATGAACAGAAAATTTGCCGGTACCCAAGCAACAGTATATATTTATAATCATAAAGAAGCAAACACACTGAGAAACTGCAGAAACAGTTCCAGTATTGCTGAAGTTAAGAATTCCACAAATTAATATTTCTTATTGGTTACTATTGCAATGATATATAGATGGTAATCCACTTATGTAAATGAAAACAATTATAATTATCCCTTTTTTCCTTCATGCTTCCAGGAGTTTCTGGGATCAGATGAGGAAAAAAATGGTGGGGGGTTAGCAGATGATTATTCCAGAGGGAAGGACGATCTACACATGGCCTCAGAGTGTCTACACTTAGGATAGGCTGTTCTGCTTTAAGCTGAGATGACTGTATGCACCAGTGTCTGCTCTGCCCCAGTGGCTGATGGTTTCTAGAACAACCAGGGACTGAAGTCTCTTACTTGTTTGCAGTGGAAAAGGAAAAAGCTCTTGCAAAGCTGGCTCTACTATTCTGGAGGCTGAGTCAATAGTCTGGTCACTGATAAAATGAATAGCAAAAGAAAGCCTGATTTTACAGCTAAAATAATCAGAAAGTCCTTTAGTATGGAGTTTGTGTGTATACGTTAGAAGGTGGTGTATGTGTGTACACACACACACCAATCATGATTGTGCTTCCTATATAGCATAGTACGGCTGAATACCTAACAGTCAGGACGTGAACGTTTTGCATTTTGATGATGTATCACAGGAGTAGGTACTCTTCAGAAGCTAGGAGGGCACGATAAGCGTACTAAATTCCAAGAAGGAGATGATACCAAAGATGTTTGGTGACAAACTTCTCCTCTATGTTCTAGGACCAGCTTGCTTGCTCTCCCCTTCCCTGGAGGCATCTGTCATGTAACTCTTGTCCATGTCCCTAACTCTCCCTCCTGCCTAGCTAGGAGACAGTGGTTCATAAGCAGCACAAAAATAAGCTACTGGGGAAGGGATGGTTTTGAGTATTTGTATATATGCATCTGTGTGCGTGTGTGTTCCAAGCACCTGAATAATTTAGCCCAAAAGAAAATATTTCTTTATAAACATAACAGACTAACCTTATTCCAAACATGCAGTGAATATAGTTCCAAATAGCCCGTCTAAGCATTGAGGTATCAACATCTTTGTGCATTGCCATTGTATTATAAGTAAGATTGTAAGCAATGTGAAATTTTTCATCAATCAACTGTCCCACATCTGGATAAAGGCGATTTACCAAAGAATAACCATGGTCTTCCCAGCAATAGTCCTAAATACAGAAAACAGAACAAATGTGAATAATGTAGCCAAGTATAGTTCTAGGTCTACTGCTCTGTCGTGTGGTGTGGAATCCAGTTGGAATCCACTGCCTTTCTAGTGCGTCCTAGCTCCCAGCTTCACTTGCAGTACAATCTGATGTTTTCAATTTCTATACTGCAGTATGCAAAGCTTTTATAACTCAGCGAGTTTAAAAATCAATGGAATTCTTTCTCTCTTACACATAGGTTGCCTCTGGAAGCTAAAAAGGGGTGGCCTATCTTGGGAGTCCTCTCTCCATTTCCATCACTGCAGCTATTCCAGTGGTCCTCAAATTCTGTAAATTTTTAATTCAAAACAACTACCACTCGTTTCTTTTCCTCCTACCTCCTTTCTCTTAGCACTGTCAACTAAGTTTCTTAGTTGTGCTCCATTAAATCTTCCTGCTTCCTTTCTTTCTACCTCAAGCTATAAGTAAGCCCCTACACTACCATGTTGCTGTCATATTAATTTTCCTGGAACACCTCTTTGAGATGTTATCACTCTGGTCCCAAAACCTACAAACCTGACCAATTTTAAACTAGCTTTCCATTAACCAGAAGTAGGAATCCTTTGCTTGAAGCACTCAGCAGCCCAGCCAATTTCTTTTGATCCCTTCCCTCACTCTCTCAACCTAAGCTCAATTACTGCCTACAGTCTCCTTTGCTTTACAATGCCCATGCTTCTGGACCATTTAAATCTCTAAAATCCTAACTTCCTCCATAAAATTTCCAGTCCACACAATCTTCAATTCTATTATATTTCATGACACAATTACAATACACCAAGTAGAAATACTCTATAACTCTTCCTTGTGCCTAATTTTTGTCCCTGTAAACAACATCTTTATCACTTGAGCAAAGAAATAAAATCTTAAAGGTCTCAAGTTTTCATATTTCTGATGTTATTAACATTAGCCCCTCACAATAACTGAGGAAGGTGGAGTATCAGCTCATCTGAATTAAATATTTACCTCTCTATTTTTACAATAGACTGTTTAAAAAAGACACTTAGGCTGCAGTATGTTTCTACTAATAGATTGGATTGAAAGCAGCCTTACAAAGCTTAGAGCACAGAATAAATATTTGCTAATTAAATGACAATTCTCAACTTTTACTGTGGAACCAGAGACTATTAGCTACTGTTGCTCCTGAGAAATGTTTGCAAAGCACTTTTAGCATAGTGCCTCCTACCAAGCAAAAACAAAGAAGGAGCCTGGTATCCTAGAGGACAACTAGGTCCCTAAGTTTCCATGCACTCAATATATACACAGTCGTACTGAGGAATACTTCAAAGTTAGTGACTTGGGAACTAAAGAAACTGGGTCTACCAACAATAATTCTACTCCCTACATCACTAATTTTATTCACTCAAAGAGATAAATGCTAAGTAATTTTAGAATAACATTTACGTGAATCCTCCCAAGGCTTAAATTTAAAGCCCTCAAAAATTCTCATTGCTTCAAATAACATTCAGTACATATTTTAAAGGGAATTAGGATACTGTAATTGTCATGATTTATTTTCTATGCTATCTGTAAGAACTCACCCAAATTAAAAACAAAAACTTAATCTCCCTAAAAAGAATAAAGCACATCTTTCACTTCTGATTTTTTTCATCTTTTTCCCTTCCACCCACATATATATAATACTTGAGTTGCTGGGGACATTTCTCCGGTCACTCAGGCCTGGTGCATGTCAGGGCCTCATTTGAACACTGGGGCTCAATAGGAAAGGGGGAGAAAAACCAGTGCTATACATTACACGCTGCTATTATTCATTGTTGAGATATATTAGGAACTTGAGTTTTAGCACACTATCTGGGAACCTAACCCACTATTGTAATTTAGTTTTATGGATGAATGTGTTTTGATTTCTGATCAACTGGTTTATGAACTTTAACAATACAATAAATCTATTTAAGGGAACTGCCTGACATAGAAAAGTTATTTCTTTCTGCAACATTTTGTAATTCTCAAATCTAGGGGACTTTTTCTTATTGTAGGTCAGACTGACATATTTCTAACCCATCATGTACATAACAGTAAATCGCAATTTTACCTGAACTCGAAATGTTGGAACATGCATCCCGTGTCTAGAGAAATCCTTATAGCCATAACTAGTATCCTCAAAATGACGAGATACATCTCTTGCTGGTGTGACTTCTTCATCATCTGAAATAATTAAACAAAAAAGCCACTGAAAGCTTTTCAAAAACAAGATGCTAGTTAAAATTCATTTTACCTATAACAAGGAAAATAGGATAACCCTTTCTCAGACAGAGTAATCAACTAAAATAAAGTCTTAAGACCATAAAGAGAAATAGCTTCTATCCAGTAAATGGAATGTAGTAAGATTCTCTGTTATAAAAAATATTCATGGGGTGACTTTTCTATGCTTTGCTCTCCTTCATATACCCTCTGCGTCCCCACTCCAATTTTAGATTTTGAGCTCTACTTTAAAAGAATGTACACAAAGTTTGAACACGCTTTAGGATAATTTTTATGGTGATAAATCATCTATGCTCTATACTTTAGCACTTGGACTATTTCTGGTTGAATATTAATGTCCTACAATATATAATACGATCTCTCTAACACACCTCGGAGGTCCTAGAAACAATTCTGGAATGATGAATCATTTTTACGATGTTTCCTGAACTGCTCTAAGCCTTTCTGGGATTGTCTAAAGAAAATAGAAACAAAAACTTTTCCTCAAGGAGAAAGAAGATAACATCCAACCTTCATTCATACAAATTTGATTTTTTCTTTGCTATTAGGAAACTTGGTGCTTCTAACACATATACTCTTTATCCCACTCTGTTATCAAAATACATTTTGAGACACTTCAACGTTTTTTCCTTTAAATTGCCTAGTTTAAATATTAAATCCTAAAGCCTGTATATAAAGGCCAAACATAACGGATTCAAGTTTGTTGTTAGTTGTCTAATAAAGAGCTCCTCTGCACAAATCACTGAATTTTATTTTATTTTATTTTATTTATTTTTTAAAAAGATTTTATTTATTTATTCTACAGAGATAGAGACAGCGAGAGAGGGAACACAAGCAGGGGGAGTGGGAGAGGAAGAAGCAGGCTCATAGCGGAGGAGCCTGATGTGGGGCTCGATCCCATAACGCCAGGATCACGCCCTGAGCCGAAGGCAGACGCTTAACCGCTGTGCCACCCAGGCGCCCCAAATCACTGAATTTTAAAGCTGAAAAGCAACCTTAGGGCTTTATGAACTCAATTTCCTAATTTTAAAGAGGAAAAAGACAGCATTCACAAGGCTTATTGGCAGTGATTTTAGTACTAAAACTCAAATGTCCTCTTTTAGTCTAGTGCTATTGATACTATAACGTCCTTTTCTCGGTTGCCTGCTTTATTTATAAGTAGGAATACCTATGCAATAATAGCCTCTCTAAAAGGAAAAACATATTTGGATTGATGTTTTAAAACTTTTATTTAAGTTCTTTAAAGTGGGGCTCTTTTTGGTGAGCAACAGAAATTTTGTTGACTATGTAATGATTGCTTTTACCTGAAGAGAAGACAAACATGCTCTCTCTTTTTTCTATTTCAAAACGTGAAGCCATCTCCTCCTGACTTGCTTCTTCTTCATCGCGACACTCCTGTAACTGCCTCATCTTTTCCATGAGGGCTTCAACCTCAAAGAAGGAATCACTTACCTAAAGAGAAAAAATACAATTAATGTTACATGTGTCAGCAAAAGTATGAAATTTTAAAATTCTCTTAAGATACAAATTCTTGTGAAACAGAATTAACAGAATATAGGAAAAATAGATCTTATGATTTTAAAGTACATGAATGATTAAAAAATGGAATTATTTTGGCCTGTGACATATATAGATATGCAGATTTTAAAATAAAAATTATTTTAAGAACTCATATTTTTACCTTATAAAATTAGTACTAATATCTTACTCTTAATGCCAAGTTTTAAGAATTAAAATTTAAAACTAGTTGACAATATAAACAGAACTGCTCAGTTAAATAAGATACAAAGTATAAGTGGTTTTGGATCACCAATGCACGTTGGGCGTATTGTCAACATGTGTCTATCATCTTCAAATTACAGTAATCAGCTCTAATTTACCAATTAAGAGTGAAAACTGTCCTTACAGGGCTGGAATTCTCCACCTGACCTCTGCAGATGAGTCTGGCAGTTGTCACTTTCTGGGATGACTACAGCAGTTAACATCTGTAGTAAGGTCTGACACATGAAGACTGGCCAACTGGGCTTGAACTAGCCTAAAATATATATATATCTATACACTCTTGCATCCTTACTATGAAAGTGGGATCAAGTCTGTGGAATTTATCTTAATAAACAGATAGTAAGGTATCTTCCAATTTCAAATCTCTGTGTTCAAATACAAAGCTTAAGTTTTCCCCATTATAAGTATCTTTTACAAGGAATGTTCTTTCCCCTACTCTTATCCTCTTTTTTTTGGCTTATACTGACTGGTCCTTCAGGTGTCAGCTTACATGCCTTTCCTGTCCTATCCCCCATCCTAAACCTTGCCACCCTATTCTCACACAGCACTCTGCCTTTTCTTCAGAGCACCAAATACAATTTGTATTGTTACTGCATGATACTGGTTAATGCCTGCCTCCCTCAGACCAAACCTTCATAAGGGCAGGGGACCTGTCTGTTTAATTTACTAGTATCTAGTCAGAGCCTAGCATAGTACCTGGCACATAGTAGACATGTGTTGCAGAAAGCTTGTCAGGATAAAGAGACAGTCTGTCCTACTAGCACTTTATATTTTCATATTATTCTAACAGTTACACCAAAATACCCTATAGTAAGCACTTTCTCTCACAATATTGTGTTGGAAAGTGTTTCTATGGTGTATTGAAGATTCTTCTGGTACATACATCTCCTTAATTACTCCAGAGACAGAGTTGGTAGCCAAATAAAAAAGGTCTGAAAAGGATTATGTTGCATAAAAGACTGACCCAAGGTTAAAAACAAAACAAAACAAACAATCAAGGTTTCTGTCAACTCACATTATCTTTCATTATACTATCTATATTGTTTATCTACTTCCTTCTAAAGTAGCCCAAATTTTAAGCATTTTTGGGAAAGACAATTTGATAGATTTACAGTGAAATAAGAGGAAAAGGAAGTGTATTTCTTTTGCTCCTTGAATAATCTGTTAAAGTTGTTAGTGCAAAAAAAAAAAAAGCATTTCATTTTAATATTAAAATGTTAATATCTATGAGGAAATTCTTTTTGGTTTTTTAGCATTTGTATCTGAAGAACTGAGTCAGGTATCTGACACGTACGTGCAGAATAAACTTTATCAGCTCACTGACAGGTGCCATCAGTGTGGGGTGTAAACCTTTTAAAATAGCCAGCTCGACACCTGAGAATGAGGACTTTACGAGAGAAATTTAAAATTTCTACTATTTTACTATTATCTCATGTAACAGAGGGATACCTAGAAATAGTCAAGTACTTTTTCTTAGCCTTGTGCTATTTTTTTCTTTTTACCCTTTTCCCCAAAAATTTTATTGGGGGAAAACTACAAAACATTTACAGTACAATGTTTACAGTCACAATTTGTAGTGAACCGATTCCCCAAAATATAACTCAAGTTGACTTGTTATATTCAAAAACCTACTTCTAAGTAGTCCAGAGTACATACATACACAGTACCAACTGTACCTACGTACAACTAAAGGTACTGCTCATTCATCTGCTATCCAGGAAAGCATTTCTACACACACACACACACACACACGTTTTGGAATTTTCTATAATGAAACAAGGCGTACTCATGTACTACATACCATTTTAGCATTAAGCGGTGGCTTCTTCACTTTTATATATATATATATATATGGTACATATCTTTTCCTTTTGAGAAGTTAAACCCATCCTACATTCAAATTCTCTCAAGCACTAATAGACAAAATGCTTATTGGTTGAGGAAGATTTAAGGCAAGTTCTGGCCCTTCCAAAGGCGCTGTGAGACAACCCCCACACCCACCCCTTTATTTTCTTTAGCTTTGTACTAAGTCAAAGGTGGGGAAGGACAACAATCCAACTCCAAGCATCCTAGCAACTGATATATACTCCCCCTTACACCATCTCATAACCCCTATGTTTTAATAAATAACCAGTGGGTATAGACGGGCCTATAACATTAATCCAGGTAGCTCAACAGAGGGTGAAACTGATGGTCTTGAACCCTGTCAGCAAGGCAGTGATCAACTCTGGGAAAAATATTTCCCTTATGTGCTAATCTCACAATACGTAAATGCTACTTCTTATTTAGGACCTGATAAATGCCAACTGTATTAAGCCTTTCACTTCTTTATAGACATTTCATTTAAACCTCAACCTTGTGTTTGACATGAAAGAACAGAGGCTCAGGAAGGTTAGGTAACTTGCCTACAGTCAAATATATACATTAAAGGTAATTCAAATGTTTAAATCTGTTTCAAAGGAATAATATAACCTACAAAATCTATGCAATATTCAGAAGACTGTGATGCTGTTTCTGTGATTTCTCTTTGGAAAAAGAACTAAAGTTTCACTATAGCAAAAGAATCCAAAGGGAATTTTGACTCATCATATTCAGGAAATTAAAACTTGTTTAGAGAAAATTCAACTTGTTTTAATCTGTTTCAAAGGAATAACAAAATTGAGAAAAAATATAAAAGCCAGAGAAGAGAAGGAATAGGAAACATTTCAATAAATTTACATTCACTTTTATATATATTTGTGCCAAGTTAAACATGAAAAAATTTTAAAAGGAGAAATTTCCAGGTAAAGGCTGATTAAGTCTTCTGAAAGATAATTAAGAAACCAGCCTGTTTCTTTTATGCAAAAGGAAGGAAAAGAATGATCAGCATCAGGAGTCCTGGACCACCAAGTTGCATGGTCTCAGGCTCCCCTTACTGCAGCGTTATCCAGTACTAGCTGGCTCTGATGGGGCACATGCTGATGGCTCCTGATCCTGAAATTACTCGAGGGTCTTAAAATTTTATACATCCCTTAGCACTAAACTAGTGCTGGGCATTTAGAGGAACTTGCTGAATGATTAGATAGAGGGGCCTAATATCTCTATGGACTTCACAGGGTGGGTTTTCTAAGAAGTCACATGAAAAAAATAATAAAATAGCAATTACTGCGATTAGTCTTACGATGATCCTGTAACAGATAATACTTACCGAAACATTTCCTGCTGAGTTGACCTGCGTCTCATCCACACTGTGATTGCCATTTGTAATGTCACAGATGCAGTAGTTACTAACCGAAGGAGGTCTGAATGTGTGGCCACCATCACAATGAATTTCTGGACTGATTCCGCAGCCAAATGTGAATGAGGCAAGAGAATGATAGTGTGTGAGGAGAACTACTGCATGTACCAGTTCTGCAAGGGACCAGCTGTGCTCTTCAGCTTTTAAAAGTCCCTTAAGAAAAAAAAATGAGAACATATTTATATACTGGGTTATGGTGTTGGTAAAAGTGAATAGTTCATCTTTATTTAAAACAGGATTAGTCACTATGTAAAACCTAGAGTAAAATTAAAATCTGAGACATGAAGAACCCAGAACTTGCTAAAATAATTTTTTACGGATTATGTATTTACAAATAAAGCTTAATATAACCTGATAATGACACTTCCATTATTTTGATTTTCTGAAATCCTGATTTAAAAATGTAATAGGGCAGCTGCTTTTAAGTAAAATGCATCCTATTTCAGATGCTGGATTATAAATGCATTAACTGTTGTTAGTTCAAAGTCTCAATCCAAATGTATTTCAAGTGAAAGCTACTATATAAAATATGCCTGTGTTTTTCTCTATTATCAAGCTTTCTCAAGGAATTTTAAAGACAGTAGTTTGAACAACTTGACTCTGAATATTCCTAAATCAAATTATATTTATTTAAAAAATTATGCTCAAGGTAAAGTCTACGATTTTTCAGTCTTACAAATCTGTATCCCTTCTGCTTCATAACTGTTTTATAATCTTTTGTAATTTTGCATTACCACACAATACAATAGACACTACATTAATCATATTCAAATCTTAAATCTTAATAAGATGCTTCAATTATGTAATAATATCTAAATGTTCTATGAAATAGAAAGATAAGCCCAAAAATATGTTGTATTTTTAAGAATTTCTACTGCATGGTAGTTACTTTTAGAGAATGTCAATCTACCTTTATTCTACTACTAAACAGAACCAGAAGGAATGAGTTTAAATGCCATTTGAAAAAGATACACAAGATGCTACTTCACACCTATCAGAATGGCTAAAATCCAAAACACTGATACATCAAGTGCTGGTAAGGATGTGAGAAATGCTCACCCACTGCTGGTGGGAATGCAAACTGGTACAGCCACCTCAGAAGACTGTTTCACAGTTTCTTACAAAGCTAAACATAGGTTTACCATGCAATCCAACAATCACATTCCTAGTTATTTATCCAAGTTGAAAACTTTTGTCAAACAAACAAAAAAAAACCTGTATGTGAATATTTATAGCAGCTTTATTCATAATTTCTCAAAACTATAAGTAACCAAGATGGCTTTCAAACAAACTGTGGTACCTCCATACATTGTATTATTCAGTAATAAAGAAATGAACCATCAAGCCCAGAAAATGCATGGAGGAATCTTAAATGCATACTGGTAAGTAAAAGAAGCTAATCTGAAAAGGCTATATACTGTATGATTCCAACCATGTAACATTCTGGAAAAGGCAAAACTATAGACAGTAAAACAAACAGTAGTTGCTGGGGTTCAGGGGGAAGGAGAGAGAGATGAATAAGTGAAACACAGAGGGGTGTAATGGTGGATAGATGACATGCATTTGTCAAAACCTACAGAACTGTACAACACAAAGAGTGGACCCTAATGTTAACTACAGACTTTAGTAAATACTAATATATCAATATTGATTCTTTAATTACAGCAAATATACCATACTAATGCTAGATGTTAATAGGAAAGACGGGGGGGACTGAAGGCAGCAGAATATGGGAACTCTGTACTTTCTGTGCCATTTTTTCTGTAAAACTGCTCTAAAAAATAAAGTATTTTTAAAAAATACTCTAACACCCTAGATACCTTACTTCTACTTACCTCAATATGTTCTTTGGTAATAAGCCAAGGTCTATGGGCTAACACTTTGTTAAGTTCTCCTAAATTTTGTAGTTTTTGAGGAGCATTCTCTAAACCATTAAGCCACTTGGGGTCCCCACCAACATGAAGGAAATCATTTACATGGAGGTTCACCAAGTAGGAACACTGATGTCTTGCTGCAGCCTTAAGAGAAAACAAAAAGATCAATCTAACTATAAATATTAAAATCTTCCTTTATGATGTGTAAAACAGCAAGTTTTTGATTAGTATGTTTGCAAATTTTCCATAAACTATAGAAATGCAGTTTCATATAAACATTAAAAAAAATCACATATACCATAGAAAGCACCTCAGAAATATCCCAAGAACAAACAAAATATCTGATAAAAGTATCTGAGCCTTAGAAATTGTATTTATATAACAACTTTCAGATCCTCAGATTAACAAACTTCATTTAAGGTGCCAACCATAAAATAATGGAGTATAATATACAAATTGAACAAGAGTAGCACCACTTATGTCAATGTGAACTATTTTTAATAGTGGAACAGATCTTGTGTTCTTCTTTATTCTCATTTAATGGAAAATGGTTCTCAAGAGTATATAAATACATATTTTTTTACTGTTACACTTGAGAGTATACTTATTTAGAAAGAGGAAAACCACATACTACCTAACAGGAATCCAATAAGAAGTCAGAATATAAGTTTTTATCCCTGTGTTTAAAGCATTAATCATCTCTTAAAAAGATTAATAAAGGAGACAGAAAGAATTTTTCACTTAATGTTTACAAACCATTATTCCAATGTAGTGCCGATAATGTAGGGGTAATGGCCCATCCATTTGCAGTAGATAGTGTTGAGTTTTTAGGAAACTTTCTAGATATTGTGGGTGAAAAACCATCACTAATGTAATGTTATCCAAACGACCCAAAGCAGCAAAAGAATCTGCAAATAAAGTATGCATCTGTGCGTCTTCACTCCCCACTTGGAGAATCTGTATGAAAGAGAGGAAAACCATGGTTACATAAATTGTAAATTAGTGTTAGAATGTAGCAGATACCTATTTTCTTTAAGTATCATCTAGAAGCAGGTTAAATTTGACTTGAGAGGGATGTTGTAACTCTGAAAATTTAACTCAACTGGTAGCAGCATAGAAGAATAAAGTGTCACATATTGTGGAGAAGGAGATAAACGACAAAGGTGGAGCATTGAAGGCCGTCTAGATAGGCGGCTTGCAGACCTGGCCAGGGTCCAGGCAAAGCAGCAGATTTAGATGATCAAATCTGCAGAGCTTGCAAACAGACACTAAAGCCTTTCCCCTTTCCTTATAACGCCTAGTCTCGCTCATTTAAGGAGAACCAAAGGTAATATCAAACAATCTTTGAAAACAAAGCACAACAGCTTTTACATATTTAGAATTAAAGATCCAATCTTGCATTGATACCAGTCTGTGGAGATGGTCAAGACTGACTCAGCTTATGGGCATACACCTACACATCGAAATATAAGGAGTTGGAGCATCACTGGTCAAAAACAAGTCTCACCTTTCCTTGATTAAATATGGGTGTTAGAAAAGCATCATGAAATACTAGAAATCAACATGACTGTAACAGCTTTCTAATCCCACAGAGTCACTGCCAAAGCATGATGATTAACTGTGATCAACTCTGCGTAAAACACGTTGTTGTCCAACAGTTGTTCAGATGCCAAGATGTGGGTCATGAAAGCTTTTCCTTAAAAGCATACGGTTCACTATGTACTTTCACAAACAACGTACCTCCTTTTCTGGGATGAATCTGCTTGGTCCATGTCCTAGTGGTCGAGGAATTCTAATTCCAAGTTCCTAGAAAAGAAAATTACACCATCTTAGGCCTCCAGCAGTAAACAACATGAACTGAGGCTACAGGAATGGGAGAGAAAAACAACCAGTGGAACAGAGACGGGCTTGTTTTGGTGGTTTGTTTTCATTGCCATACATACATACCAACTCCTCTGTTTGCATCGCATAGCTGACAAGAGCTTATAATATGACTAACTAAAAACAATAAAACCTGCTTCACTAAAACCAGAGTTTTGCATGAAGTACTTGGCAGAAAGTCTAGAACAGAAAGTTCAGCACACAGCAACCAACCCTGTGGATTGTCAGTGATACAAAATAAGACCAATGTGTTTGTACATCCAAAACTCAACCAACCAAAACATCAATCCCTGTGTATCTTGTCAGGAAATGAAAAAGCCCTAACTTCTACCTGGATGTCTTAAACTAAAAAGAGTGTAATTATTATTACATCTATAATAACACTTCACAATAAGAAATACTATGAAAAATAGAAAGTAGTTACTTAAATCCACAAAAGAGAAAGTACTGCAGGGCATATTTTCTCTGTGGCAGAGTAAAACAATCTTAGAGAAACTAATTTTGTGAGTTTGCTTTAAATTTTTTACATACTATAATGTTATCAACTTTCTTATAATTTGGAGAAGCTCAACTAATTAAGAAATAAAGGTTTTCGGCCCTTTGACATAGTGAATCTAAAATCCTGTACTTAGAATCTATTAGAATCCTATATTTTATGTGACAGTATAGTGTGGCTAACAAAAACTGTTAAATGCATTATGGGTTCATCTTTTCCCCCAATACAGAGTGCTACAGAAATAAAACTAAAATAAGGTTTTTTTGGGGGGGGGGCTCATGTCTTATCAATCTGATTTCGGAAAAAAACCAAAAAAATTTCTAGAGTTTACACATCTAAATATTAACCCTTGCTTATATAATTACATACAAATATTATTTCTACACTCTACTGCTTCCAAAAGTCCTTCAGGATGTTCCTTTCAAAGAAAAAAAAGGGGGGGGGTTAGCAAACAGAGATGAGTATGTGGCAGCAATTCAAAAAATCTGGTCCAAGTGGATGAAAACCTTTTGAGCAGAATGGATTTTTAAAAATTAAGCATGCAGGACAAAACTGAAGAAAATCTTTATTGGGAGAACTTAAGACTCAGATTCAAAGTAGGCTATACTTGCCAACTAAATCTATGAAATATAATTCAAATAGCCATGTACTGGAAGCCAGTGATGTCTTACTCTGGTTATTCCACACTTAGACTGAACATAGCAATGTTCTCACTCTACCCTTCATTAGCGGAGGCACTCAATTCACTGGTCTGGCCATGTGCATGTCTTGCTTTTAATAGCGTATAAAAAATGCAAGAAAAAACCCCACATTCCTGCTATTCAATACATCATCTTGGCACAAATGCAGCCATTTATATAAAACAATGACTCTGTTAGCCTTTCTAATGCTGAATTTCTGATCCAATTACATAGATTTCCAGCAAAATATATTGGGCAAAACATTAAAGTTAAAATCAGTATTTATTCCTTCTCATTTCTTCACTATCTTATTTAAATAAAATGCATTTTAGGAAAACACCCATTTCAAGGGGTTATTATTCATTTTATACCTAAGAGACACTACTATTCTTGAGGCTTTAGTATATAAAAAGGTAACATTTCAAAAGGAGGAGAAATAGATTATTCAACAAATAATCTTGATACAACTAGATAGCCACTCAGAAAAAAGTGAAGTTGGAACCATAAATCATACTTGACTCCACAATAAATCAGAGGTAAGTGTAAAAACAAAAACAAGAAAACATTAGGGCTAGAAGAAAACACTCATGGAATGAGTGTTTAGGCCTAAGAATGCCATAAAACCCAGACATTATAAAATGAAGACTGATGACATAAAAAACTTTCACATGGGAAAAATAAACATATAAAAAGTCAAAAGCAAACAGAAAACTGCAAAATATATTTGCAACTCCTATATCAAAAGGGCTAAATTTCTCGAATACATGAAGATTTCCACAAATCAGAAAGAAAACCCCCAACAACCTGATAGAAAAATGAACAAAGGACATGGACGGTTCAAAGAAAAGGAAATACAAATGGCTGAAAAATGATCAACCTCACAATAAAACTTCAAGTTAACTACACTGAGATACTCTTTTTCACAAGATTGCTTAAGATAAAAAGTTTAATATCAGGCTGTGCTGAAGAGGAGGTGGAGAAATAGTCATTTATTACTTACACATTTCTGATGGGAGTGTTCTGAAGTGTGAGGAAATAAGATCAAGAAATATATAAGAAGTATAAACTACTACAACCTATAGAGGGCAATTTGTAATAATGAAATTAGAAAGTCAGAAATCCTTTGAGTAAACAATTTCATCTTAAATGTTAACCGGTACTCACAGAAATGTCATATGTAAAAAGACAATCACTGCAACGTTGTTTCTAATAATACAAGACATAAAACAACCTAAGTGCTCAACAGTACTGTTTTAATGTAGTATGACCATAGACTAGGATAGCATGTAGTCCTTACAAAGAATGAAGCAATTCTACATGAGTTAGCTTTGAAAGATCTCCAAGATATATATCACACTATACATATAGTGTGTATGTGTGGGGGGAACAAAGTGCATAATACGTATGTATTATGTTACTATCTATAAGGAGAGGGGAAAAATCAGCAATTCCATTTCTAGGACTTTATTTTACAACTACGGCAACATGTGGGTGGCATACACATATTTTTAATAACAAGACTGATAGTACATGGGCCTCAAAACAAAGAGGTTGAATTATATTATTTGGTTTTGTTTCTATACCAAAAATATACTGAACTATCATAAAAGAATACCTTTAGAATTCCAAGAAACTGGCTATCAATGTTTCAGAAATGGAGTGTTTTCCTGTAGTTATGGCAAGGATCTTTCCCAGTGGTCCTATGTAATTCTCAAGTCTGTGAAAGTCCACCCCTACAGCCAAATTTAGTGGTGATGTTGGTATCACTGTCTCCCTATGCCTTGCCCTCAATGGGCAAAACCTTCCTTCCTGGTTCCTTTAGAAATTTATTATTTTAGAATGAAAAGCTATGTGTTTCAAAGCAGGATGTTAGTTAAAAGCAGACATTCTTGAGAATGACAGACCCATTATGCTAATGACTTCTTAGTGCTAAGGTCACATTCACTCTTTGATGAGGAACAGTCTGGCAAGAAAGCTGGAGACAAAGTAGAAAAACTGAAGAAAGGAATGGGAAAAGTCTCTGATATTTGAGATTTCAATTTCGTATTTTACTTAAGGATAGTTTCAGGTAAAATAGAATTTTACCCAGCTCACTCAGACTACCTGGATCAATCTCCTACCAGGCTGAAGAGGCTGTGAGAGGTTTGTGCCAATCCCTAAAAGCAGAAAGGGAACCGGAAGGAAGGAAAAGGAGAGCAAGTGAAAGAAAAGACTGGGGGGAGGGGAGAAGGGAGTCACCCATATACTTAAAAAAATCAAGTCTTTCCCAAAAAGAGGTGATCAGGACTGATAAAATGGGAATGAGTGGTGTTCTAGACTCACATCAATTTATTCTCCTATGTTTAAAAGGCTAGACTCAAAAAGTTGTCCCCTGTTTTTCTTTCTTAATCGACTAGGTACATGAGAGGGATACAAGAATATGACACAATGAACTCTAAGACTCCATTCCAACTTATCCTAGTCCAGATTTAGGCAGGAAGGAGATCATTTTACAAATGATTTATATTTTTATGTATATCAAATTATATATAATATTTATATAACAATTATAAATACAAAATAATTACATATAATGTTTTACAAATACATGTACACAATTTGAAATCAAGTACCTAGCTCAGTTAGTATTAGTGAGTGGTGGAGTAGAGGTCGAATCTGGGAAATCTGGTTCCAGAGTTGGTGTCTTTAATTATTACTCTTTTGAGCCTCTTTAAGAGTTTTTGATACCTTAAAGGTCCTTTTGGATACCACTGTTGTCATACAGTAGTATCCTTGGTTTCTAAAAGGTTAAAAGTTTCAATTTTCTGGAAAATTCATTTTTAAAACACTTCTTTTCCTAGTCAACATGACAAAATTAGTTACTACCCTATTTTCTAGCAGGTACTGATTTAAAAAAGGCACTGCAGGTCTTCAATAAGCCAAACTAACTGCATTTCATAACTTCCTAAAGGTTACTTCAATTATGCCTTATCTGTAGCTGTTAAAGAAAATGAATTGCAGACTTTGAACAAATTTTGGCCAATCCACCAAGAGGCAGAACTGCCAACAGCAAATGGCCTTGTTTAAAAAGCAGATGTAGATGCTAATCACAGCACAAACCTCACAGGCTCTTGGTGAAGGTGTGGCTGGAAAAACTAACATGGGAACTAACAGTTCTCTTCTCTCAACAATCCTCCTAATCAGCATTTTGAAAAAGAGCAACAGCCTCTGCCATGACAACACTGCTGCAAATCCCTGACACAGATCTATTTCTTCATTAGTGTATAATATGAACACACTAATTTTCACTATATGAAAATTCTTTGCAAATGTTGACAGTAACACAGAAAGACTATATACATATTGTATCACTGTGTGAATCAGTGTTTGTACACTAAAGGTACTGTTTTAATTCTAATTTCTAAATGTATTAAAGATATATTTATGAATCTATAGCAATATCCTTAAGTGAAAGAATGAATGATTTGCCACAAATGCAAAATAAAAGCATTTCTTGACTTTTGGTGTCTACCCACTTGTAAAACTAGTTGAAAAGTAAATATAATTAGATCATTTGAATGATTTTTCTCATGCACTTGAGGCGCTTTTAAAAAACTGTCTAGATGTTTTATACCAATAACCACAATACTGACAGTAATTTTGATTTTAAAAAAATTACAAAAGCAGTATGTGCTTTTTGAAACACACTTCAACAAGGCAACAATAAATTGTGTAACATGTGAAAGCTCTACTCCACTCTCCCTTCTTCAAGAGAATCACTGCTTATAGATGGGTGCTAGCCTTCTGACATTCAAAAATTTTAAATAGAAATGAAGAGATGTAGAAATGTTATTTAAAAAAAAAATCCTGCTATAACAAATGTACTGGTGCTTCTTTTAAAATTGTCATTAACTCTACTTGGGAACTTAGAAATATTGAAAGTTCAGGTACCTCTTTTTCCAGTATCCAGTCTTCTATGAAATACATTCTAATTACTAGATTTGTAAGGCTGATTAGCCATTTGTATTCTATACTCTAGTCGGGAGTTCCATCCCTGAAAAGTGTTTTATTTTAAAGCACTATGGAACCTTGCTATTTGAAAGAGTCATGTTATTGTTTGGTCGAGTGAAGTTTTCCTATAAAGCACTACTTCCTAACTTATTTTCCCACATGTTGGATGTGTTAAAAATAAAATACAACTCTACAGGCGCTTCCTAGTTTCCTCAACATAATCCCACAGGCACTGTAATCAATGTGCAAGCTAAAACGTATCTCTTTATCTTCCAGTTTACATGGCTATATTTAGAGGTTCTAGATCTGGGCCAGAACCAGGATTCTGCACACAAATACCACCAGAAATAACAGATCTATTCAAGCACGATGACTGGGGATCACTTCTACTCAAAATGAGAAAAGATCTGTTATGACCTGCAAACAGACACCATAAATGCTATTTCAACACTTTCACACAGTTTTCTCTCTTTGATAAAGTTTCCAAAGAACCAGTTATAACAACAAGTTTTGTTTTTTTTTTAGGTTGTTGTGTTATCTGTAAACCATTCGGAGCATATTACGTACCTTTGAATGTTAAAATCTAGAAAAGTTTATTCTACAACCCTCATGAGAAGCTGTCTTCATTTAAAGTTACATGAATATATGTAGTATACTCACAATGTAGACTCCATCTATGAAAACTATAAACACTAAAACTGAGTCATTTACGTGAGCAAAGCTGCAGAGAAATTACTTCCTATTTAGATTTCTTGAACTAAGGCAACACAGCATTCTGATTTCAATTCAAATTTTAATTACTATTTCTCTACTTTCTCCGTGTTACCTTTTGAATTAAGAGCCTTTTAAAGGTTCAAATTTTAGTTAGGTTTATTAGTAACTTTCAGATGGGGCCCTATTTACAACCACTTAGGAAAAATACAAAATGTTATGACTGAACAGCTTTCTGAAGGCCATTTCAGACACAAAAGGGATGGTTAATAAACAAGGGTGACCACTGCATAACGTCATAGAGCTGGCAGAACATACGTATTCCAGGCAACAGGATCTTTTAACGGACTCAAATGTATTTTTTTCCTTTTTTAAGTAGGAGGCAAAGGGGGGGGGGGTGTCACTGATAATCTGTTTTGACAAGACGCTGAAGGTAAAAAAAATCCACAGGCTGTTCTAACGTAAGACTAGAGCTTTGTTCGGTTCTGACTTGTGGAGACTTGCACAGAAGACGTTATTTACGTTTTGGAGACTTCCATTTAAATGACCGAGGCAGCTGTCTCTGCCAGCCTCAGCATTTTCTGCCCAGGGCCGACTCACGATGGAAACCGTCTCCCCACCCACCACAGGCCGCCCCTGCACCTGAGGGGCGCGGGCCGGCCCGAGACGCCCCCGCCGGGCAGGGCGGCCGGCCGGGCGGTTGCTCCAGGGGCACGCACCCTCCCTGAGGGGCGTTCTCCGCAGCTGTTAGGTACGAAGGCGGGGAGGCGTCGCGACCTCAGTGCAGTCCAGGCAGCTCTGCCCGGTACCCGCCCGCCCGGCCCCTCGCCCGGGTACCTCGTCCTGGCCGCGGCCCCCGCCGCACTGCTTGCAGCCCAGCAGCTCCGAGACGGCCAGCGAGGCAGTGTACGCCTCGTTCGCTGTGGTGGCCAGGCGCATGTCGGCGCGGGGACCGCTGCGGACGTGCAGAAGAACCGCAGCGGTGCCGAGAAGCCGAGCGCTGACCGGACAGCCGAGCTTCGGGCTGCAGCGCCTCAGTCAGCGCGGACCGCGGCGGTGGTGCGGCGCGGACAAACAAGCCGCGCCGCCCCGCCCCTGCCGTCACTCCGCCTGCACGGCGGCCGCATGCGCCAATGCCGGCCCGCGGCGCCGCGGAGTCCCGTCCCCTTGGCGCGGAGGGGCGGGCGTTGGTGGGCGGTCTGACGCGGCCCAGCGAAAAACAACCTCGAGCATCCGAGCTCCCCCCAGAAGCTAATTCTCGCATCTCACGGCTTCGGTCGGCTGGCACTATGGCTGGAAGGTGCAGCTCGAGCCCTTAGGCGTGAGTGAAAGGCAAATGTGCCTCTCCCCCAGCATCGGCAGCCGAAAGCCTGCCCTCCTTCCACCTGCTCGGATTCATTTACGTTCAGCGAAAGAGCAACCAACCTCTATGCTGACCCTGACACCACCAGGAAGAAACAAGTTCGCTTTACATTTTATATATTGAAATCTCCCTCGTCCTTTCTCATAATGCCCAAACAAATCTGAATGGGTCCAGAATGCTGGAACAAGTACAGGACTATGACCTATATTCAATATAAAATTAGTTTTGGTAAGCTATGTGCAAACTAGAATATCACTGTCCTACACAGATAATAAGCCTTGGTAGCAATCTCTGAATTTCCTTTTTCTTCGCAAGTATATTCGAAGGCTCTAAAATTTCTAATGTTCTCTCATAAGTGCCCTGGGTTCTAAAGAAAGAATTTCTCTCTCTCTGAAATCTGATGAGGAACTTGAGAAAATATAGATTATAAAGGAGCATAAACAACTGACATTGTTGGACCTGGAACACGAATCTCTCAAGTCCTGTGTTAACACTATTTCCTTACAAGGTTCATTAACTTCTTTTAAAAATCAACTTCTAAATAAGATCTCTCTTTTGCATGTTCGCTCCTGTGTTTTCAAAAGATTACATGTTCGGGTTAGGAAAAAACAAGTTGGAACATTCTGACATAAGGAAACAAGCCCAGTTTAAATCAATAAAAACTGACAGTCACAGGGCCAGGACTCCTAAACGCAAATAAGTTTCAGTCTTAGAAGTGAGGTTACAATGTCTCAGAGAAGAATAAGTTACTCTTACAGCTCTTCAAATACCATATTTTAAAAGCAGGTTAAAATGGTTATTTTTTTTATTTTCTCCAGATAAATAAGAGAAATCTGTATGTTCTCATACACTGCTTTTACAAATTGCTAAAGCATGTGAAATTTTTTTACTGGTCAAGAAAAGCAATTTTAGATTAATATTAACATAAAAGAAAAGGCTACAGAGGCTTCCAAGCCCTCTCCCTCTGAGCGCGGCCACAAAAGCAAACAGTATAATCAAATGCCCACTCAGTCACAAACAAACAAACAGCAAAAATAAACCCAGTAAATCATCCAATTTGCAGCAATACCCTCCAAGATAAGCTGGTTGTAGATGAATACCTTGGAAACATAAATGGACTTGATATATGAGACTGTGAGCCATACTGCTAGATAATGAGAGAAGTATGTGAAAATGATCATTCTGCTTCTATAAGAGTTGAGCTGTGATTTTTATTTTCTGGAAAGGATAAAACAGTGGGGTTAGTTGTCTAGTAGGGCATAACCTTGTTTGTGACATTAAAATGTCATTTGCAAAATGGAAAATGCTTAACTTTCTATTTTTTTAATGAGAGGCAAGGGAAATGCATGCATTTAGCTAACCCAAAAATGGTTTAAAATAATTAAATGCAAATCAAAATTGCAGACTATATATATATGATAGGGTTTGATCCTTAGAGCTTGATAAATATTTATTGAAGCATACAGTAAAATTGTATAGGAAACTGCAATTAGGATTATTTTTCCCCCAGAAAATTTCAGTTTAATTATTTGTTTTGATGCTGCCTTACATAAAAAGAAAAATAATTTTAGCTCATATTCTAATTCAGTGGTTTACTGAGGACATTTAAGTCATTAAATGTCAAGATTCCTTTCTGGTCTCTATAAAGACTGACTTAAGTTCTTCAAAGAGTACTAATTTCTGCCCTTTACAATAGAGCAGTATGGTGAATTAGTTACTTTATTCTCCAACATAAAAGTGTTGCCTCCAAATAAATCTGCGGTAACCAAGAATTCCAACCAATGTATTTACCTGCAAATATTACTGTGTAGCTTTCACTTTTGGAAATGTTCTGTTTCAAATCATTCAATAAAAAGTATGTAATAGATTTCACTTCTTGAGTAGGCCAGATGTCCTGAAGGTGCTTCTCCTAATGAACCCCCTGTGCTAGGCATGTCATGGCATGTAATAAACATCTGCTAAAAAAAAAAAAAAAAAAGAAAGCCTGAGCACAGAACAGTAATTGGAAAGAACTAGGCTTTTGATATTTATCATAGGTTATCATTATGGGCCAACAGTTACTTTATAAAGTCTGCTACTTAATCCTGATTATTTAATCCAAGAAGAAGTAGTGATTCTGAAATATTTCCTTTCCTCTAAAAATGTTTTGGTAGACTTACTCAGCAGTATCAAAGTGAGGTTTTTGCATGTCATTATCAGTAATGGTCTCAATTCTTAATTTTCTCAAGAACGAGCTGCCATACCTATGTAAAAGCAGAGTGGTGTCAAATGACTTTATCTGAGCTGAGAACTATGATGTATTAGAGAGTCTGGACTTGAAGCTGTGGTGTAAAACAGGCTTTCTGAAGGAAAAACATCTGAGCTGGGGCTTAGAGGATTGGTGGAGAGGCTTGGTAAGAAAATTGGGGTAGGGGAGCAGGAAGGAAGGCTTGAGAGTAGAGACAGAGTTCTAAGCAAAGGAACCAGCATGTGCAAAGGCCCAAAGGCAGGAGAGAGAGTGAGAGTGGCCCAAACAGGAGAGCTGAATAAAGGAAATTTATTTGGTCTGGAAGTAGGGGTGGTATGGACAGTGACAGAGTTCAAGTAAAAGATCAACAGTAAGGAGGGACCTTGTTCAAGCTTCATTAAAGAATGTAAATTTCATTCTTAAGTCTACTGTGGAGTTATTACAAGTTTTAAATAGTAGAAACACATCAGATTTGCATTTCACTAAAATTTAGAAAAATATATTGCAAGGGGCAAAACTGGAGGCAGGGAGATGAGTTAGCAAGGCTGTTGAGGCAATTTTGGCAAGGCAATATTGTACGTCTGAAGAACAGGAATGAAGCAAAGTGTAGGGATAAAGGTGGATTTTGTCTCGAACATAGTACATTTCTTGAGAAAGGAAATCATGCCTCATATTCTTGTTTTTGAAATTGAGGAAATAAATCTCAAATTAGCTGCTCTCCTGACCAACTGGCTTTCCTACATCCATTAGACTTTTAAAAAGTTAATTCATGGAAAAGAACAGATATATTTTAGTGGAATAAATACTTACCAGGCTAAAAGGCCTAATTACACTTTCATGAACTACATATTAAACCCTGAATTTTCCCATTAACCAAAGAAATTATATTAAAGTATTACAGATTTGTAGATCTATTCATTAGAATCTGAATTATATTTAATAATTGGTTAGAAAACACACATAGCAGTCGTTTCAGCCATTAAACCAAAGACTGCCTTTAAGAGTGAGCTTAAAGCATTCTTGAAAAATGTCCTATTGTCATTTAAAACATTTTATTTAGAATGAGTGCTGGTTTATAAGATTACTTCTGCTTACTAATTTTGTCAAGCTTTTTCTCCTCCAGCTCATATCTTCCTGTTTTTATATATATAGCTTCTCTGCTAAGCACTTTTTTTCCTTTCAACATCATGTTTTGAGTACAGTGAGATCCTTTTAGCACTGAACTTTAATTTTACATTGTACTCTTATTTGTCCTCTACTTTTTTCACTTCTTCAATTTAATTTTTAGAATTTTATCACTTATAAAAGAGCAAGACTGTTGACAGATCTTTCTCTCATTCTCTCCTTTGGGTTTTTTTTTTTTTTTTCTTTTAGAAATGCAGTCTTAAATCTCTGCATAGGGTTTTAAAAATTTGTAGGCCATCACCCATATTTGTAACTAAACAGTATTACAAATGTCAGTGGTTTTAAATTAGAAAAACACTTTCCCCCAAAGAATAAGCATGTTAAATTGTGATCAGGTTTTCCACGTTAATAAGACTAGTAACTTACCAACTTCTACCTATCAGACACTAAACAACTGACATATACAGGGCAGATAATTATTTCTATCTCCAAATTTATAAAACAGAAACTTATAAAGTATGAGTAACTTGTCCAAGATTACAAAAGTAGTAAAATGCCATCAGGGATTAGAACCCAGGTCTGTCTGAATTCAGACCAGCAGAAGCTGGGTTGCTTCTTTTAATGAGTATTTTACAAATTTTGATAACTATGTATTAGTCTCAGTTCTTGATTCTGAGGACAAAAGGGAAGGCAAAAAAAATCTACCTTTCTTATGATGAGATCTGGTTAAAAAGAAAGAAAGAAAGAAAGAAAGAAAGAAAGAAAGAAAGAAAGAAAGAAAGAAAGAAAGAAAGAAAGAAAGAAAGAAAGAAAGAAAGAAAGAAAAAGAAAGAAAGAAAGAAAAAGAAAAAGAAAGAAAGAAAGAAAGAAAGAAAGAAAGAAAGAAAGAAAGAAAGAAAGAAAGAAAGAAAGAAAGAAAGAAATCATGGAATGAGTGATCTTGGTCTTTGAGAACTTCTCTCCTCTACTTCTCTATCCCTGTCACACCTCTTAGCGTCTTTTCTCCGACCTTTGGTAACCTCATGCTACCTAAAGCTCCTCCACTACAGAACTCACCTGAATCTACCCTAAGACTCCACCTGAGTCTACTAAAAGGAACTCATACCACCTACCCCTATTTCTCTCCGAATAACTGGTTAAGTGCTAGGAAGAAAGGCTTCTTAAAATAATTCACACTATTTATTGTATGAGGTACTGATACCTCATACTAATTTATTGAGTTTGACTCAATAGAATATAAGCTCCATAAAATCAGAATTTTTTTTTTTTTGGTTCAATGCTGTATTTCCAATGTCCAAGTGCCTAACACATAGTAGACCCTCAATAAGTATGTATTGAATGAACTCCACAGAGATATTGCTATATAAAAAAAAAAAGCTTAAGTCAAGTGAAAGTTTAATAATGAATTTCAAGTTCAATATTCAGTTTATGAAAAATTTGGGCCGTCTAGACAAACATTTTTGGAGGTTTCGGGTCTACTATACAGGCGGGCAGGCTCTGCTTGGGAATCAGTTTGTCCGTGGGTTCAGCTCTGCTAAAGCAACTTCTATTTTTTCATAGTTTCTCCTCATTTTCTCGTTGGGAACCCACAGATACTCCCAAGCTTATTTTTCTTCGCTTGCTCTCCTTGCACTACAGAGATAGCTATAGGTTCAGGCAATGGTATATATGGCTCACTTGTTAAGTCAGGCAGGTCCTTACAAGTCAGACACTGCCTGTATACATACCATTGTTTGACAAGATTCATGAACATTCTGTAACCAAGTTTGGCTTTCAACATCTTTAGGCCTAAGGTGAAATGACAGGAAATAAAGTGTTGAGATCTCAAAATTAAATGGGAGAGCTCATTCAAAAATGCCACAATTTTTAGAGGTGAATTACTTTTCAGCATTATTGTTGAGTTAAATAATAATCGGTTTAATTTGGAATAGGAGTAGGTTCAGGTAAATGGTGAGTGTGGCAGGAAATTGAGAGTTAGGACTTTATCACATACATACTTAGGAGCTACTGAAAGTTTTAAAGAGGGAGAAAAAGGAAGTGATACAAACTCAAAAAAAGGTAACCAAAGATACTAAATATGTGACATATTCAAGTAGAAAGTATTTCTCAGACAATGCACATATACTACTGTGTTGTATGATTTTTAAAATACTTTTTGAGGAGCTGGATTTCGACTCTAAAACACATATGAAAAAATATATATATTTTAAATTCTCAAAGTACTTCTGTTTGTGAGCATAAGGTAAGAGCTGGTTTTAATATGTAACCTATAGGGGCGCCTGGGTGGCTCAGTCGTTAAGCATCTGCCTTAGGCTCAAGGCGTGATCCCAGGGTCCTGGGAGGGAGTCCTGAATTGGGCTCCTCTGCTGGGAGCCTGCTTCTTCCTCTCCACTCCCCTTGCTTGTGTTCCCTCTGTCACTGGCTGTCTCTCTCTGTCAAATAAATAAAAATCTTAAAAAAAAAAAATATGTAACCTATAATTTTTTTAAGTTCCTTTATTTATTTTTAGTAATCTCTACACTTAATGTGGGGCTTGATCTCACGATCCTGAGATCAAGAGTCGGATGCTCTACTGATTGAGCCAGCCAGGCACCCCTAAAATCTTTTAATCAAATCTTTTTTTTATTTATAACTACTCTGACCTCACTATCCATGCCCACTCCACCCATGATTATTACTACTGTGTAGTGAATAGAGATTTACAATATGTTTTTCTTACACAGCTCAAAGAATCCCCACTCAGTTCCTCTGTGATAATCTTTAGTTGTAGGTCCTTCAATCTTTTAAATTGCCTTCTTTCTTTGCCCCCTTCTGAAATCTCTAGTTTTCCAAGAGGGTATTAAGTTGTGAGCCTAACCTAGTCACAAAGTACAAGGCCACATCTAAAGACTACTTGCATGTTATTAAGCTTCTCAGAAATAAAATGCCATTCACTGAACTTTCCCATCTGTTCTTCTGCCTTCCAAAATCCTCACTGTAACTTTGTAGGCCATTTTCCCCTTTGTCCATAGAGTACATATACATTCAGGACATTGTAGTTCAACAAAAATATTTATTTTTACTTATCACTACTATCTTTCTGGTTAGCTAAAAATATTCAAAAAAGATAAGGCAACTTTAAAATTATGTTTTTTACACGAGCTTAAATTTGAACAGGATTCAAGATCATTTCATTTGTAGTAACAGAAAATCCAGTTTTCCTAATTTTTGGCAACTGACTGAGAAATTCTAAAATAGGATTTTATTCAGATATTACAAATTGGAGAAGGTAGTATTCTTTCTTAATTTGTTATAACTCTAATTTAAAAAATACATTTTGGCATAGGTTTATGTACAGATGTCAATACTATTTTACCAATTAACAGAAATCTTAGTATTATGTAAGCACTTAGCATTCAATTATTATTTATAGATATGTACTGAATGCCAAATTATATACATTTAATTTCTTAAATCCTGTGAACAAGCAGAAATATCTTAATTTGAGTTTGGGTGTCTATTTTATTTAGACTTACACCTCTCATATAAGTCCCACAGCTTGAGACTCTGTTAGGGAGCATTAAATGTCATCTAGTTTACTACCCAATTCTGAAACAAACAAACAAACAAACAAACAAACAAAAAGCAGAAACCGAGTCTGTAAATCTCTTACCAGCCCTTCCAGTTTTAGCCCCTTCAAAAAAAAAAAAAAATTTTTTTTTTTAAGAGTTTATTTATTTGACAGAGAGACAGCGAGAGAGGGAACACAAGCAGGGGGAGCTGGAGAGGAAGAAGCAGGCTCTCCGCTGAGCAGGGAGCCTGACGCAGGCCTTGATCCCAGGACCCCAAGATCATGACCTGAGCTAAAGGCAGACACTTAACGACTAAGCCACCCAGGTGCCCCTAGCCCCCTCAAATTTAAAATGAAGGGCTGGTGAACTTAATATTCTCTCAAACTTTATTTCAGCTCTAAAGTTCTGTTAATATAATTCCTGATTTTATGAAGAGTTAAGCTAACTAGAATCTAACCTCCTCCTGCACCAGGCTTGTTCCATTACCAGTGATTTTCAAATTCTTTTTCTTAGGATCCATTCCTTACAAGTACTTTAGAGTTATTATGAAATATTAGATTTAAGCTTTCTTTTTCAAGGCAACCTACTAATGTATATCAACATTAAATGCATTGGAAACTAACGTAATAATAATTTGTTGCCACTAGTAATTCAGTTCCTGGACTAAATAAAGCTTCTTTTATCATCTCTGTGAGCACATGTTTGAGCATTTTTATAAATTTGTCAGTGATGAGGAAGGGTATAGTTAGTGTGTTCTAGCCTTTAAAAAAATTCAGGGCTATGTCTGCTGGAGTAAAATTGTATCAGTGAGTAGACTGCTACAGCATGTGGGTACTTTGCTGTGTGAATCCAGATTTCCTGGATATTATGCATACAAGAAAATACAGAAGTAATACTACAGCCATAATCCATAACCCCTTAATTTCAATTTGTTTAAAACATAACATAGCCTCATTGTTCACACTGACTTGATAAATTATTTATTTAAACTTACAGACATCATTAATAAAATGACAGGTTTAGATATGGCATCAGAATTCTGGTAATACTGTTTGACTACAGACTGTGCTGACAAAAGAACTGGTAACACATTTGAGTATCACTGCCTTATATATACCCCACATCTCCTGATCTGCACTCTAGAACTCACAGTGGGTTTGGAGGATCCATGCTAGTCTACATCTCCTTACATTACCCACCGAAGGCTTGGGTCAGGCTTTAAGGTTCAGAGAATGATTCAAGGATTTCTGCTGGTTCCAGAAGAATGCAATTGGGGGGGGGAACGCTTAAATTCAAAGTCTCATTCCCATCAATGTTAAATAGAGCCTTAAAGAGAAAAGGCTCTTAGAATCACAATGGTTTATGACAGTCTACTGAATTACAAACCAAACTGGCCTTCAAATAAAACTTTCATTTAGCCTGTCCTGGATCTGGTCTATAACTGAAAGGATTATCAATCCTTCAAGCCCTTCTCCAGAAAACATAAATAAAGTCAATCTTGTCCTTCAGTGACACACATGCCAGCATGATCAATAAGAGTTTTCCTAAATGACAAAAATTTGACCTAAATTTCTTAGTAAAGGTACAACATGGTACTTTGAGACTGTTTTTATTAACAAGATATTACTGATATCCAAATAATCTTTTGTTTAAAATAGGTAGGTTCTTAAAGAATACATTTGTTCTCTACAATTAGAACTTTCTTTTTTTTTTTTTAAGATTTTATTTATTCATTCGACAGAGAGAGAGAGAGACACAGCCAGTGAGAGAGGGAACACAAGCAGGGGGAGTGGGAGAGGAAGAAGCAGGCTCATAGCGGAGGAGCCTGATGTGGGGCTCGATCCCATAACGCTGGGATCACGCCCTGAGCCGAAGGCAGACGCTTAACCGCTGTGCCACCCAGGCGCCCCTACAATTAGAACTTTCTGTCAGAAACTTCAACTTTCAAGTTTCCAAAGAGATTTAAAAAATTAAACCACAGTACCTTAATTTGCACAAGTATACAATTAAAACCATAAAACCCTAAAATATTACATATTAAATTTATACGAATTGGGGGTTTGAAAAATATCTAAGCTTCAAAAGATATCAGAAAAAAGTATGTGGATCAGGAAAAAGAGCAAAGCAGAGTCAAAAGCAGGATGCAGCTCAAGTAGGTCACGCTCAACTTTTAACTTTTTCTAAGAACAAAAAAAACAAGCTTAGCAACAGCTTTCAGCCAACCACAAAGCAAACAGGTAAGGACTCAACCATTCCAGATACCAATGAGGTCCAATCTTCAATGTTTTTTAAAAAAAGTTATACAGTGTCGGAGCAGAGCACATTATAAAACAGGATATACTGTCCTGAGTTAAAAGTAACAAAGATAAAATCTCTTCACCAATCCTTAAAAAAATATATCAGATTTTGATAACATAGTGATAATTTTGTTTTCAACCTTACTGTACCAGATACTGTACCTTAAAGTCACCTTTAAAATATCAGTGTAATTGTAATATAGAATTATCTTTCTTGTTTGTGGCTGGAGGATAAGGGTGGGAATATCTGTAAGAAAAGATTCTTTTTTTAAATTCCCTAATACTCAATTTCCAAAAATCATTGGGGGAGGGGAGGTGGGCAACAATGAAATGTTATAGTCCAAATCCAAAAATATGAGTAAAAACAGTCACATACAAATATAACCTTCAAAGCAAGCAAGGACACTAGACAGACTGCACAGTGCTATTCCATGCAATTTTTCCGCTTTATCACTCAATACATATCCCTCTTTGAGAAAAACATTTTCTGAGGATTTAGAAAGGATTTTCAAGTGCTACAGATTTCATCATTGTAATGTTTTGTGCAAACTCAGTATTTGTTCAAACTGACAGAGTGTTACTTGCAACAGAGATATATAAACACTGTGAAACAATACTTGATAGTTTTCTTCATTTTGCTTTTGCCTTGCCAAATTTATAAAATATTCTAAAGCAGTTACCAATCTTTTCTGTAAAGATCTTCAAGAACCACCTTTTGTTTTTTCTTCAAGTATTGCTTAAACCATTTGCTGGTTTTAGTTCCCTAAAAAATAATTGTTTTAAGTAGATCAGCTTGACTTGTCATATCAATTATTTCCTGTACTATAAAACATAGGAGGTTTATTACTAATACTGTAGGATGCTGTCCAAAATGTATGTATATTTCCCCTCAATAGTTCATTATATTCTACACACCCCAAGGAATGCGGGGGGAAAATTAAATAGTATTTGGAGACTAGCTCTACATTTTATTTATTGGTGATACCCTCACTTCATCCTTTTCCTCTATCCTCAATTGTCACAGATAATTAAGTTGTGTTGAATCAAGAGAAAGGTAATTCCATCATTTGAGAAAGACACACTTTACACATCAAGCTCATATTTTCCTTGGGCTCTTAAATCTTAATATCTTTAAACAGTATCCACATATCCACCTAAATCTTACTGAAGGTTTTATCAATTACTTAACACATTTATCTATACACCGCAGACTGGTTATATAGTTTCTGTTAAATTCATGAACCTCTATATTTATTCAATATTCATTCAACCAATACTAATTAAGCATCTATTATGAGACAAGTTTCTTCTCCCCAGTCTGTCTTTGAGAACAATATCCACATTTTCTTCCTTTTTCCTCCCTCTTGCTTTTTATGATTTCCTATGGTGATCCACCCACTATAGTCTTTTTGCTCCTAAAGGGGCACCTGGACTGAAGAATGCCTTAGACTACAAAAGCAAAGAGGTACAAAGGGCTTGGAAAGCATGATTCTGTGTTACAGTGAACATCTGATAGTTACAGTAGCAGTTAGGTAATTTTGTGCCAATTGATGGAGAGCTTTAAAACCAGTAACTCAGATTTTTAGTCTCAGATTTGATTTTGGAAGTAGACAGACACTATACTTCATGGTTTCATATTTGATAATATTAACAGAATAGCTAACACATATTGTTACTAGTATGTATCAGGTACTCTTCTAAAGCATTTTACATACACTTTAACTCATACTTAATATTTAACTCTTTTTAACTCATTTGACCCTCATAATACCCCTTTAGATAAATGCTCTTTTCATTTTAGAAATGGGAAGCTGAGAGATAGGTTAAGTATCTAACCCAAGGTCCCACAGGAAGCAAGTGGTTTAAGGTTAGAACTCAAGCCTGTCTGACTCCAAAGGCGCGTTCTTTTACTATACTACGATGCTGCCTGATAATATTTTAATTTTCTTTCCACTGTTAATATGCCAGTGATTGTGCATCCATCAGGAAAGAGGCTAAGGGACCATAAACTCTTCTCTTCATCCCTTCCTATCCTACTCTGCACTATTTTCCATGCAATCTCTTCTCTATGACTGTTCACCCCATCCTCTGTGCCCCACCCCTACCCCCAAAATCATTAGAACATCATTCCTTTCCAGGAAATCTGAACTGGCTCCCCACTGAGCCTACTGCCAAAATAGAAAATGCTCCATAACATCTCTCAGTATCCCTTCTCCCTGGCTACTGCCTTTCTTATACACTTAAATCTGATCCCAGTTTCCTCTATTCCATTTACCTACTTTTGCCCCTCTCTGAACCTTTATTCATTGCTTCCTGACACTTGAAAACATTCCTCCCTCAGTTTCACTAACAATATATTCTTACAACTTCCTTCAAAGGTCTTCTAAAATTTCATCTTCTGCACAAAATTTTGTAAATTTTGTCATGCTGAATGAGGAAGAACTTCTATCACCTTACAGTTTACCACACTGATACTGTCTTTTAATCTCGAAAATACCATGCACTATATTTTGGATACAGTTAATAATAACTATTTGTGGATGTACTTGTGTTGTGTTTACAGTTTTAAAGTACAACCTCAGAGTTGTATGTCCCTTTTGGGCTATGTTGAGAGTACATTCTGTTTTAGATCCAAGGATTTGGGGAGTGGAAATGTGTTAATCTTGCTTTGAAATTATAACTACTAGCACATGGCACAAGTATTTAAAAATACATCTTCATTATATTAATAGGATTTGTACATAGGACAACAAAGAGAAAGCAATAGGCTTGAGTCTAAAACATCATCAAAATAGTTAAATGAGTAAAATTATCTTTTAGCATAAATAAAATGTGACATTTTATGTAAAAAGAAAAAATGAAAACATAAATGAAGACAAATTGGCACACATTTATTAACTGAAATTTAAATAAAAACTTAAACATTTTCAAATAAAAAAGAAATAATCACTTTAATAGACTTAAGACATTAGAAAATACTTCAGTTTTTTCTTAGTGGCTAAATATGAGTATTGCCTACTCAAAAAAATGAAAGAATTCAGAGTGATTTATTTGGTAGGATTAAATACAATGCTTTCTTACACACATATTCCCTCTCTCCCTCTCTCTCTCTCTCTCTCTCATATACCTTGAGGTGTTTCCTCCCACATTTGAAAATTTGGCCAAAATAGCTAATTATTACAGACTATTGATATAGTAATACCTCATTATACCTGAACTGAGTTTTTTGGGTCAATCTTAAGAACAGAATCTAGAACAAGCAAAAAAAAAAAAAAAGACATAAAATAGATGCCACAGAGTTTATATACCAAAGAATATGTACCATACTCAAAGGAAAACCTTTGGCCCGCCTCTCTTAGAGACAATTTACTTTTACTTTGTGCAAAAATATGACAAGTTTATTTATCTAGTTTGATGTCAGCCATTTAATGACAAGGGAGGAGTCAGAAAAATTCTAAAAAGCAGAAATAAGAACTTGGACAGCACAATAGTAGGAGGCCATTTACTACAAGGATACTTAGTCCTAGGCCATAAGGAGCCCTGATAGTACCACTCTCTGACAGATTACGGTAATAACTAACCTCCATAATAGTGATTCTTACTCATGTTGAACAAACCACCTAATTTGTTGGTTGTAAAATGTACGGCTGAACTGACAAAGTAACAGAAATCCTCAGAAGTAAAAAATGACCAACAGGAGGAATCCAAACAGGTAATAATTACTGAGGTTGGTAGTTATGGATCCCCAGTAACCTAGAGCAACAACATGGGGAAGAGAAGACAAAGCCTAGGACTTGGGAAATTGGGGGGTAAACAAAGACCCGATCATAAAGCCAAACCCCAAGGGGCCATACTATCAATGAACATGTGAACTAGGAAAATGAGCCCATCTACAAAAGGAGATAGAAAATGTGCCTGTTTCAACTTTTGTTCTTGGTGGAGGATTTAAGATATCTATCTTTGTTTTTTTCCAGGAAGCACAATGAATCCCATGCAGAATAACTGAAAGGAAATTCATGTCTTGACATATAGTAAAACCAAAAAATTCCAAGGAAAAGGGAAGATCTTAAAGGTTACCCAAGAGAAAAGCCAGATAACCTACAAAGGAAAAATTAAACTGATAGTCTTTTTTTTTTTTTTTTTTAAGATTTATTTATTTATTTGAGTGAGAGAGAGGAGGGGGAGAGGGAGAGAGAGAATCCTCGGGCAGACTCCCTGCTGAGCAGTGGTGCCCAGCGAGGCCCATCCCAGGACTTTGAGATCATGACCTGAGCCTGAAATCAACAGTAGGCCGCTTAACCAACTGAGCCACTCAGACAACCCTGACACCTATTTTTTAATAATGGAAGTCAGAGGACCACGGAATAGTATCTTCAAAGCACTGAGAGAGAAAACAGCCACTCTTAAATTGTATTAACACAAGAAACTGTCTTTCAAGAAAGTGAATGTGAGAAACACATCTTAAGAGATAAAAAGTAAGTTTACCACCAACAGATCTTCACTGAAGGAAATCTGTTTCAGGAAGAAGCAAAATGATACTAGAAGGAAGTGTGAAAAATACTATGTAGCCAATAAAGAAAACGTTCTTTGTACTTGAGATTTTCATTCCATGGGTACAATTCTTACCTATGCAGAATAGTACATTCTCTAGGAATTTTGAATAGCTTTGTGTGAACATATGCTTTTATATCTCTTGGCTTGGAGAGAAATGGCTGGTTCCTATAACAGTTACAGGTTTAGCTTTTTAAATAACTGCCAAACCATTTTCCACAGTGGTTGTATCATTTTTACATTACTACTAGCAATGTATGAGAGTTCCAGTAGCTATACACCTTCATCAACACTTAGCATGGTCAATATTATTTTAATCAACCTAATGGTATAGTGCAGTGGTTCTTAACCTGAGGATGATTTTGCCCCCTAGGAAACATTTGATGTCAGGCTACATTTTTGATTTTCACAGCTGGTGGGTAGGGTGGGTTGCCACTGGCATGTAGCTGGTAGAGGCCAGGGATATACCAAATATCCCAAAACACGTAGGGCAGCCCCTCACAACAGAGAATTATCTGGCCCAAAATGTTAAGTTCCGAGGTTAAGAAGCCCTTGTGTAGTAATATCTCATTGTGGATTTAACTTGCATATCTTGAATGACTATTGATATTGACCACATTTCAATGTGCTTATTGGTCATTTATGTATTGTTTATGAAGTGTCAGCTCAAATCATTTGTCCATTTTTAAAAATTGTTTTGGTTGTCTTGTTACTGAGTTGTGATTGTTCTTTATACATTTTGAATACAAGTGGTTTGACGTATGTGGTTGCAAATATTTTCTTCCAGTCTATGGCTTGTCATTTCATTGTCCTAATAGTGTCTTTTGAAGATCATAAGTTTCAAACTTTTTAATTTTCATGTAATCCAATTTACCAATTTTTTCTCTAATGTTTTATACTTGTATATTCTAAGACTTTGCCTGCCCCAAGCTCACAAAGATTTTTTTCCTGCTTTCTTCTAGAAGTTTTATAGCTTTAGGTTTCACATGTAATAGACTATAAAAAAAATAGATTATATAAATAGACTATATAAAATCTTGAAATTCTCAAGATTCCTCCTGACTATATAAAAACTAAAGTAGTCTTTCTTCCAGCAATTTGAGCAGGCAAATACTGGAATAAAACAAGGTTAAACAACATAGTTTTACTTATAGTATCCTTGGGTCATAAAAAGGCATTTCTTAAAAGCAGTATTAATTAATGTTACATGGAAAACTGGGCAGCATATACCATAGAAACAGAGAATTCACTACTTAAAAATGATTCCCCCGGGGCGCCTGGGTGGCGCAGTCGTTGAGCGTCTGCCTTTGGCTCAGGGCGTGATCCCGGCGTCATGGGATCGAGCCCCGCATCGGGCTCCTCCGCTGGGAGCCTGCTTCTTTCTCTCCCACTCCCCCTGCTCGTGTTCCCTCTCTCGCTGGCTGTCTCTATCTCTGTCAAATAAATAAATAAAATCTTTAAAAAAAAAAAGATTCCCCCAATCCCAGGACCTCGCACAGAAAAAAACAAAAACAAAAACAAAAACAAAAACAGTCCATGGAAGCAGTGTGTTGGGCAGGGAGATCCTTTTATTATTATTTTTTTTTAAATATTTTATTTATTTATTTCAGAGAGAGAGAAGGAGAGGAGGAGCAGAGGGAGAGGGACAGGCAGGCTAAGCATGAAGCCCAATGCAGGGCTCAATCAAGGAGATCCTTTTAAAAAGCCTCCTAAACCATGGTTATTTGTATCAAAAAATAACTCCAAAAATATTCCAAAAAATCTGCAGCTGAAGAAATGAAAAATGTTAATAGAATTGCACAATGGTGTGTACTGGTGACATTAGAAAAGATTATCTTTGAACTGAGTTTGAAGATTACCTTGAAAAATATACACTATCTCATGTAGATTTAGATTCTAAATTGTTCACTTGATAATAGTCTAAAATTCTTACAGCTTCATACCTGCTCTGAAACAGAGAGTGTATAAAGATGATGATTTCAAGATGCTTTTCCACCTTCTCTATGTAAGAAAATTGTTTACTATAGAATATTTGCAATGATGTACACAATAAGTGGGGGAACTAAAGTAGCAAAAACGGTCCTAAATTCTACAAGGAATTTCAGAGAGCTACTATTTCTACAGATTATAGAGCTCTGTGTCCTAGAAAGACTTTTTCCTAGCCACTGACAACTAAAGATGCTATTGGAAACAGTGGAAACCATGGCTTAAAATACAGTAATTGTACCAAAAAGGTGATCTCCAGGCTAAATACACTTGGATCGTAGCAGTTTTACTATTCAGAACAATCCTTATGAGTGGCAGGGATGATTTTGCTTTACTAAATCTTTTTCTTGAGCACAAATTATTGCCAAAGATGCCGTGAATGCTGACTTTAAAATGTTGCCACCTTTCTACCACCTCCTCTCACCCCAATCCAAACCTTTCCCCAATAAACAAGCAAATCTGTCTACTCTCTGTGTTTTTCTTAGTTAAGAAAGGAAATGTTCATTATTTTCCTACATAAATTTGTATTCAGTTAGTCTATTTTGCTGAGCTTCTTCAACCCCTTGGTAAGGTTCTTAGATACAGTCAAAGACCGACAGATAACACAAGTTCTTAGATATTAAGGTAACCACCTAAGAATGTTGGACCCCCCCCCCCCCGCCCCTGTACAAGTGGCAGGTAAACATTAATGAAATGGCCTTTTGACTTGGCCATAGCTTTTCCTGATACTTGGGAATTAGACTCACATGTCTGCTTCCTCCGATTCTCCATTCTCTGGTCCTGTGTCAGCATGAGCAAGATCCCTAGCTCTGGAGCCCTCAGAATCTATGCATTAGTACCTGAGAAGAAGTCATTGCTAGGGCCCCCCTGATCTGAGAATGTGGTCTAATGAGAGGTATAAAAATCAAGAAGAAGAAGAATGGGTTCTGGAGAAGCAAGGATATCAGAAAACTACTTAGGACTCTGAATGTCCACAGAGACACGAACAGTGCTCTATGTCCAGAGCATTTATGTAAAGATACAGACTGCTAGTAACGCATTCTTATGCATGCAGAGTACAGGGTGGAGGAGACCATGGGAGATTTAGTGTATCAATAGATGAGGCAACCGAACTTTTGTTCATGTCTCAAAATATTCTTTTCTTAGCTGCCTAAAATGATTTCATCCGTGAGTCTGAGGATAAGGTAGGTAGGAATAGGTGAAACAGAGAAAGAACAGAAGTAACCAGGACCTGGATTAGAAAGAAGTAAGTCACAGAAGAAGAATATATGTCTGAAATTCTCAAGATCCTAAGGTCTTGGAAAGAACCATAAAATCTCATGTTATATAACGAATATGACTCTACATAGGAACTGTAAAACAAAAAGTAAATTATATAGAGAGTTTTACAGTCGATAAATTTCAGAGTGACTTGTGCAATTTCTCCCAACAACCTTGTGAGATAGATCTCATTATTCCTGTACTACCCAAGAAGAAACCTGTCATGCAGCTGAAAAGTGGCAGAGCTACGAGTCAAAAGCAAGTCTGTGTGACTTCAGGTCCAGTGCCCTTTCCTTTCCATCTCTCAACAGTTACAAATACAGCTTCAGGACCTCAGTGCATGTCCCAGAGTGAGAGGACATGAGCTTTGTTGCTCAGGACCCAGGAAGCACTGCTGGAAATTTGGGACAACTTGCAGCTGAGACCATCAGGAGGAAAAGTTTTCTTGTCCACAGTCCTGACCCCTGAGAAAAGGGCTCTGATGAGGTTTCTCCCAGACATTTAAAAAATAGATTGTTTCTGTGGAGGAGGCCTGATGAAGATTTATAGAGAGGGGAAATAAATATACAGTTCTGGAAACTTCCAGTTGAATGACCAGCATAGCCAGTGTCTGACCATGGAAGACAGATGCTTCCTTATGTATGCTTTTAAAAATTCTTAATGATTCTTTTCCCATGACAGTGATGTAATTGAAAATATATTGAAAACTGAAGAGTAGATGTAGTTTAAATATTTAATGTTTACCAAAGCCAGTAATGTTTTTACTATTTTTTAAACTTCAATTTTCAAATTCAGAAAATATATACATATGTGTTGTTAAAGTTTTATATTCATCTAGCAAACTTTTTAAAAGAAGATTTTATTTATTTATTAGAGAGAGATAGAAGGAGAGAGAGAGCGGGGGTTGGGGGAGAGCAGAGGGAGAGGGAAAAGCAGACTCTGCATTGAACGTGGATCCGACGTAGGGCTCGATCTCATGTCCCTAAGATCATGACCTGAACAGAAATCAAGAAGGCTTAACCGACTGAACCACCCAGGTGCCCCTAGCATACTTTCAAATTTACCTTCATTGGTTGTAAAATGAGAACAAAACATGTGGTAATCATGCTGCTTTACAAACTGTCAGGAGTTTTCAAGGGAGTCTTAAAATTGTCAGGAGAACCCTAAAATTTAGTCCACTTTGCTCCAACTATCCCACACCACTAATCTGAATGCAATTCTCTAATCTTTCTGCATGAAGATGCTATTGATTTCAGCATAGTGTATGTTCACATTTGATATTCCATATATGGTTATTTGAGTAATGTTATTAAAGATAAAATAAAATGAAGTGAAATGTAGCTTTAGAGCCAGCCCTCAGGGAACTTAAAATCCAGTTGATGATAAAAGACTCAGAAACAGAAGACAATACTTGACAATATGTAATTGTGCATTAAATTACATGCCACAAACTGCAAATATCCAGGAGTCTAAACTATCAGTAAAGGCCTTAGAAATAGTTAGAGGGGAGTGGAACAGAGGAGAAAACAAGCTGGGTGACTTCAAGAGACTATAAGGAGACTGTTTGGGCTCTGGCAGGTGGATGTGATTTAGTGAACAGTGGGAAATAGGGTAGGGTCAGTTGCAGGGAGCCTAGAAACCCAGTGACAGAGGAGACTGGACCAAGCAGGAGGTAATAACGGAGCCCTAAAAGATTTCTGAGTGGTGGCATAAAGTGGTGAAAGCAGTGACTTTCACAAGTGTGCAAGATGAACGCAGCCAGAGGAAACTGTACGTCTAAGGAAGAGGTAGTGAGACTAACCGCTCTCCTTCCTCTTCAGCCTCATGAGTTTACCTAATTTTATGGTCACCCGAAGGGATCATTCTTGGACTTGTGTACATGCTCTTCCCTCTGATTAGAAGTCTGCCCCTCTGCTCCTGGCCCACGTCTCACCTTGTCTGAAGTCAGAAGTCACTGCCTTGGAGAAGCCTTCGCTGACTCCTCTCCATGGGTTAGATACCCCCTTGTATACTCCCTCTGTTACAGCACTTATTTCTCTGCACTGCACTGCAAGTCTCAATGGGCCAGCCAGTCTCCTCTATTAAACCAAAAACTCCAGGGGTAAGAAATGGTCCATCTTTTCTAGCACTGAATCCTTTTGGGTAAACCAGAGGAATTAAGGAGGGGTATAAGATCAGGAAACAGATTTAGGGGTTACTTTTCCTAAAATTATATGAATAGGTGAGAAGACAGATACATATTTAGGCATGCTAAAACAAGGAAGAACGTAATTTGGAAGATGGCCTCAATCTCCGTGAAAGAGATATTTTAAGCCTTTTCTTCTATCTACCAAAGCCCCTTAATGAAGGGGAGAGTTGGATTAGGGTCGTGGCAAAGGTAGGAAGAAGATAAACTTTTTATAACCATTGCTTGAGGATAACAGTCTATAATTTTTTTGAAAGCCACATTTTGGCCTTAAAGAGATCAAAGAATTTAATAATTTTCATTTAACAACTATCTATAGGGAGCACAGTGCTTTGCAAGAATCCACACAAAATATTTCAAAGTATTCAAAGATGAAAGAAAGACAATTCTAGCCCTAAGGGGCCTTATAATCCAATAAATACATACAGTGGAGTTATGTTACAGGTATAAGCAAGGCTATGAATTCAGAAGGGAAGAGTCGAGGGATCATAACAAATGTTTCAAACAGGGAAATGAGGTTATTGAGCTTTGATCTGAGAAGATTAGGAGAACTTGCCAAGATGGTCTGAGTTGTGAGGAGAAGCTAAAGGCAGGTAGACTATGTTTAAGATAGTGCAATGGTCTAGTTAAGAGGTAACTGGGGTATAAACCAGAGTGATGAGGGTAGAAATGGAATGCAGTAGATGTATTCAGTAAATTTAAGAAGGCAGATTCTCAAAAAGCCTTTTGTTGCTTTCTACTTTATACCTAATTGCATAATTAAATGAAAAGAATCAACTTAAAATGAAAAATCTAGATTCCAACCCTTGCATATTATTTTATCTCCTTGTGCCTCAGAATTTTCATTTGTAAAATGAGAGATACTTACTTCATGGGTTTTCTGTAAGAACAAAATGTGAGAATATGAAAACTGCTAGTTGGGGTGTCTGGGTGGCTCAGTAGGAGCATCCAACTCCTGATTTTGGCCCACGTCATGATCCTGGGGTGGTGGGATCAAGTCCCATACTGGGCTCCACACTCAACAAGGAGTCTACTTATCCCTCTCCCTCTGTCTCCCCCCACCCCCACTCATGTGCACACGCTCTCTCATCTCTTAAATAAATAAATACATAAAATCTTTAAAAAAAATGAAAACTGCTGCAAATAAGTAATTTACAATATTGACAGTGCAAATATTTTGGCACCTTCATACTATCAGGTTGCCAACTGGACAGGAGAAAGACTCCTAATAAATAAACAAGCATTGAGTAAGCATGGTCTCTCATAATTGATTCCATCTGTGTTCCCATGAAGATAGAAGATGGCACTCAGACAGACTATACTATTAAACATTTATAAAGAAAAAGTAGTAAAGCATAATGACTAAAGTCATTGTCATTAGAGTCCAACAACCCTGGGGTCCAAGGATAAATTAAATCTCCATTAGCCTTGATGTCCTCACCTGTACAATGGGAATGATAATATAGCAACCTTAGAGGGCCATAGGATTACATGAAATCAAGCACAGTGCTTATAAGTGGTAAGTAAACAGTAAATGATCACTAAATATTAGCTGCGGGAGCTACATAGTAAGAGCTATAGTACATTGAACCAGCAGCTGTGTCACACTTGGAATATAAATTAAACAACTATTTAGCACAGCATTTGTGAAATACTCAAATTTTACTCCTCCTTTTGGTGTTTTGGGCTTGAACAATGTGCATTTAGGATAAAAATTATTAGGTATCGATGTAATTTTTAAAATGTAGTATTTGTATGTGATAATTCTTCTAACATTTACTATGTATCTGCAAATAATTTTAATGTCAAGCACAACTTAGCCTCAATGATTTTATATTAAGTAGAATATATATTTTAAAAATAATACGACATTGAAAATCTTCTCTAACAACTAGTTGGCTACCTTTTATTATTATTTTCCCAAGAAAATCCATTGGCCAATGCGCTAGGGAAGGCTAGTTGTCCATTGAGTCTGTTCTCTGCTTCTTCCATAGTTACTAAAACCCTAAATCTTTATCTGGGCACACTGCCACTTAGAATAAAGATATATTATCCAGTTTTCCTCGTAGCTAGATGTGACCAAGTTAGCTAGCTTTGGCCAGTACAATTATAAAAGGAAATGGAGTAGCACAGTAAAAATCACTAAGAGGAGGAAGCATATGCTCATTCTCCTAGTAAATTCTTTCTCTGTCTAAAATGTGGATGTGATTCCAGAGCTGGAACAGCCATTTTGGACATCAGTCTTAAGAGACTAAAGCCTCATCTTAGGGTTGTTGAAAAAATATAGAAGGACTTTGGGTGCCTGATGATTATATGGGCTTCTAAATCAATCCCAGACTGCTTTCCTTTAATATGACAAAGAAAGAAATTGTCCTGTGTAAGAAATCTTATATTGGGTCTTCTGTCACTGACAACCTAATCTAATTCAATCCAAAAAATGCAGACAAAATGAAAGCCAAATTTTAAGTTCACTTGTTTTCTTAATAAGTTTGTTCTCAACTTATATATGCCTAGTCTTTTTATGTGTCCTTTCCTCATATGGCCACTGTGGACTTCTGGATTCTTGTAGATACTACCTTTGATTTGCTTGCATGGTGCCAAAGGAGAAAGAGAGAAGGGGTGAGTTCATTCAGTTGCTCTACCACTGGCATAGTTCATATCATATTCCTTTAGTCTACCCCTCTAGGGTCCATTTTGTTCTTCATCCTAGAAGTTCAACTCCATAAAAGAACTGTCCTCAAAAATAGCATTCATTTGTTCATTACTTCCTTAACAGATTTTTGAGTGCTGACTGCATGCTAGGCATTTTGTTAGATGATAAATGAAACAGATCCTGACTTTAGAGAGCTATGTTAGGCAATATTTTAAAATCAAGATTGAATTATGTTCTATTATTTGTACATTACACCTCTGTGGGCCCAAATTTTCCTACGGGATCAAAATGAAAGATAAACAAATGTAACAGATTGGGAGAAAGCAGGATATATGGAGAGGGAGCAGGAAATCAGAAGGTGTAGAGGAGGACTCTCAGAGAAAAAGCAAAGACATAACTATAGTCAAGGAAGAAGAAGGGAGAAAGGAAAGAAACATCTTCATTGAATTTTACTGGGCTTCATATATCTTCACAACCTCTTTCATGTATTAATGATTAATAGGGACAAGCTTATTGTCAGACGCCTGCAACTTCTTGAGTATAGCAACTACCCTCATTATTATTATTATTACTATTATTATTATTATCATTTAAAGACTTATTCATATAAGAGAGAGAACACAAGTGGGGATTGGGGAGCAATAGAAGGAGAAGGAGAAGCAGACTCCCCGCTGAGTAGGGAGCCAGACACGGGGCTTGATCCCAGGACCCAGAGACTGTGACCTGAACTCAAGTCAGGTGCTTAACCAACTGAGCCACCCAGGCATTCCTACCCTCATTATTATTATATCTGCCTTTTGCATTGCTAAAAGCAAAGACCTTCAGAAACCTTCAAAAGACTCCTTACAATTATTCCCAATTTTAGCCCCCATTCAGAACTTCTAGCCTCTTCCTATCTCTCACTGGAACTTTACTTCTATCAGTGTCTCCTGAGGGAAGAGGTGATTCCAGAGAATGAGAAGGGAGTGCAGTTGAAATCCCCAGTTAAAATATCTCATAGAACTGCTACTGTAATAGAATGCAAACATCGTTTATGCTACCAAATCTATAGTTCAGCAACCTCACGCAGATAAAATTGGCTTTAATGGATTGTCTTTAGGATTTGTCAGAGTAAGAAAATAAGTCAGAGTTTCAAATAGTTAACATGAATCTAAACTTTGGACTGTAGCCCCTTTGTGAGACATAGAAAACCTGAAGGCCATACTTTGCCTAAAATACGAAAACGGTACCACTATTGTTAGACACATGGCCCCAGAAAAATGAAAACAAAAACCAAAAATCAAGCAACTCAGCAACTTATGTTGGGATTTGGTGTTTTTTCTTTGTCATCATTGTTTTTATCTTAGATGAGGGAAAGTGTATTATTAAATAATACTAAAGCAGTTTGACATTTAGTTCTTAATACTCAATATGACATTAAGAATTTTTTTTTCTTAGATTGTGGTTTTAACACATCACAAGTAGTTTCTTTTCCTGTTAACTTTCAGACAACTCTGCTTAATCTTGAGCTAAATACCTGGAGGAAGTGCTACCACAATTTTAGCTTTCTTGTTTCCAGTTGAGCAATGTTATTCTCAGCTTTTCTCCATTAGGAAAGTATATGTTTGCTTACAGTTCTCTTTCTAACCAAAAAAAATGTTCTTGGGGCACCTGGATGGCTTAGTCGGTTGAGTGACCAACTGGGTTTCGGCTCAGGTCGTGATCTCAGGTCCTAAGATCAAGCCCCACATCAGGCTCTGTGCTAGGTGTGGAGCTTGATTAAGATTCTCTCTCTCTCCCTCTGCCTCCCTCCTCTCTCTCTCTTAAAAAAATGCTTTTAAAAATAATCCTAGTAAGGGGCACCTGGCTGGCTCAGTTGGTAAAGCATGCAATTCTTGATTTTGGGGTCATGAGTTTAAGCCCCATGTTGAAGGTAGAGTTTACTTAATAAGAAAAAAAATCATAGTAAAATAATAAAAACAATTACAAATCTGAGACAGAGAAAAAGAGGAACACTGCCCCATCAGAGCAAAAAGGCTTACAGGATGCTTAAAAACTTTCTTTGGTTTTTGTTTAGCACCTTAATCAGGAAACTCTTACTGATCACAGTCCCCTGTCTGTTTCTACAGGCTCCCTCCCTATCAATAACATGCAGCCAAAATCTAACTCTTGTTATATTCCTGATATAGCATAAAAAAGCATGAAAACATTCTAGGCAGTAAAAAAAAAATCTTTCCCTCCCCAATGGACCATAAGTCCAGAAAGAAAAGTTACTTCATTTATGAACCATGTTATTTTAAGATTCTGTGATGTAACAATATTGAACTACTATTTTCTATAAAAATGTATTTTTTCAATCAAAATTTTAGCTCAAATGTTGTACAACAAAATCCTAAAAATTGGGGGTTTTTTTTTTGGTTTTATCTTTCAAATTGGATTTAGGACATACAAAAAAGTATGTTTTTATTTCACATAGTAAATATCACTAGGCCCTAAAAACTGTAATTCTCTACCAATTAGTATCCTTTCATAGCAATAGTTATGGCAATCTTAATTCATGGAGATGACTCTCAAGTACCACAAGGTGTTAAAACACCTCAGAATAAACAGTGAAATTACAGTCATCATCTAGTCCACAGCTATAATAAACACAGAACTTCAGAGCTAGAATAATTATAAATTAAACTGAATGAAGCTAGAATGGGAATTTGGAGAGTGTCTAAGTGGCAATGTTCTCATTCTATAGATAAAGAAATAAGAACCAAAGGTGAAACACTGAGTTTTAAAGTTAATGTATTATCATATTATAGCTTTAAGAAACTTGGACATCTGTGTGTAAAATCAGGGCTGACCTTAGGATTTGGTAAAGTGGCTGCTTATTTGATGTAACTTTAGAAGTGCTATTACAAAAAAAAAAAAAAAAACCATATAAAAACTCGTCATCCAAGTTCTTCCTCAGAGATGAACATGGTAAAAAGATACATAGTTGTCTTTTTTTTATATATGTTTAGGTGAGGTTTAAATAATGTTTATAAATCCATAAGCAGATTAATTCCATTATTTCCTGTTAAGATATAAATACACTGCAAAAGAGAAAACTTTCTGAATGATATATAATGGATTCAAACCTTTACATAGACATGTAAGGTTAAATCATGTACATAAAATTATCCTTGAAAATCTCTTTGGAAGGTACCAGAATGGAGACTGATAGACCACTTTTTAATAAGTCCAAAGCAGACATTTTGTCCTCCAGTATTAGAACAAATGATTATTTAGTTGGTTCAGCACAAGCTGGGAGTGATTGGCTTGTCCATAGGAGCCTTATATAAAAAAGCACATGTTTTTAACATCTGAAATACCCTTGGAATGGTGAGGAGCTCACTCTATGAGAAGCCAGCAGGAACTCAGATCAATGAAGAACACTACAGCTTTCTGTTTCTCATTTCACACTCACTTGGGATATATATTCATTGAGTAGGATGTCAGGCAGAATTGCCCATGATATTTACATCAAAAATATTTTCTTTTTTTTTAATGCTTTTTTTATTATATTATGTTAGTCACCATACAGTACATCCCTGGTTTTTGATGTAAAGTTCAATGTTTCATTAGTTGCATATAATACCCAGTGCACCATGCAATACGTGCCCTCCTCACTACCCATCACCGGTCTATCCCATTCCCCCACCCCCCTCCCATCTGAAGCCCTCAGTTTGTTTCTCATAGTCCATAGTCTCTCATGCTTCATTCCCCCTTCTGATTATCCACCCTTTCTTTATCCCTTTCTTCCCCTACCGATCTTCCTAGTTCTTATGTTCCATAGATGAGAGAAATCATATGATAGTTGTCTTTCTCTGCTTGACTTATTTCACTTAGCATTATCTCCTCTAGTGCCGTCCATGTTGCAGCAAATGTTGAGAATTCATTCTTTCTGATAGCTGAGTAATATTCCATTGTATATATGGACCACAACTTCTTAATCCAGTCATCTGTTGAAGGGCATCTCGGTTCCTTCCACGATTTAGCTATTGTGGACAACGCTGCTATGAACATTGGGGTGCATATGGTCCTTCTCTTCACTACGTCTGTATCTTTGGGGTAAATACCCAGTAGTGCAATGGCTGGGTCATAGGGTAGTTCAATTTTTAACTTTTTAAGGGACCTCCACACTGTTTTCCAGAGTGGCTGTACCAACTTGCATTGTTACCAACAATGTAGGAGGGATCCCCTTTCTCCACATCCTCTCCAGCAATTGTTGTTTCTTGCCTTGTCAATTTTTGCCATTCTAACTGGCGTAAGGTGGTATCTTAGTGTGATTTTGATTTGAATTTCCCTGATGGCTAATGATTTTGAACATTTTTTCATGTGTCTGTTAGCCATTTGTATGTCATCATTGGAAAGTGTCTGTTCATATCTTCTGCCCATTTTATGATTTATTTGTTTCTCACGTATTGAGTTTGAGAAGTTCTTTGTAGATCTTGGATACCAGTCTTTTATCTGTAGCATCATTTGCAAATATATTCTCCCATTCCGTAGGCTGCCTCTTAGATTTTTTGACTGTTTCCTTGGCTGTGCAGAAGCTTTTTATCTTGATGAAGTCCCACAAGTTCATTTTATCTTTTGTTTCTCTTGCCTTTGGAGATGTGTCATGGAAAAGGTTGTTTTGGCCGATGTCGTAGAGGTTGCTGCCTATGTTCTCCTCTAGAATTTTGATGGATTCCTGTCTCACATCGAGGTCTTTCATCCATTTGGAGCTTATCTTTGTGTATGGTGTGAGAGAGTGGTCAAGTTTCATTCTTTTGCATGTAGCTGTCCAATTTTCCCAGCAACATTTATTGAAGAGACTGTCTTTTTTCCACCGGATGTTTTTTTCCTGCTTTATCAAAGATTAGTTGCCCAAAGAGCCGAGGGTCCATTTCTGGGCTCTCTATTCTGTTCCATTGGTCTATGTGTCTGTTTTTGTGCCAGTACCATGCTGTCTTTGTGATCACAGCTTTGTAGTACAGCTCGAAATGCGGCATTGTGATGCCCCCGGCTTTGTTTTTCCTTTTCAACAGTTCCTTGGCGATTCGGGGCCTTTTCTGGTTCCATACAAATTTAAGGACTGTTTGTTCCAGTTCTTTGAAAAACGTCATTGGTATTTTGATCGGGATAGCACTGAAAGTGTAGATTGCTCTGGGTAGCATGGACATTTTAACTATGTTAATTCTTCCGATCCATGAGCATGGAATATTTTCCATCTTTTTGTGTCTTCTTCAATGTCCTTCAAGAGTGATTTATAGTTTCTGGAATATAGGTCCTTTACGTCTCTGGTTAATTCCAAGGTAACGTATGGTTTTTGGTGCTATTGTAAATGGGATAGATTCCCTAATTTCTCTTTCTTCAGTCTCATTATTCGTGTATAGAAATGCAACTGATTTCTGAGCATTGATTTTGTAACCCGCCACATTACTGAATTGCTCTATAACTTCTAATAGTTTGGGAGTGGATTCTTTTGGGTTTTCCATATAGAGTATCATGTCATCTGTGAAGAGAGACAGTTTGACTTCTTCTTTGCCGATTTGGATACCTTTCATCCCTTTTTGTTGTCTGATTGATGTTGCAAGGACTTCTAGTACTATGTTGAATAATAGTGGCGAGAGTGGACATCCTTGTCGTGTTCCTGATCTTAAGGGAAAGGCTTCCAGCTTTTCCCCATTGAGAATGATATTTGCTGTAGGCTTTTCATAGATGCTTTGTATGAGATTGAGGAATGTACCCTCTATCCCTATACTCTGAAGGGTTTTAATCAGGAAAGGATGCTGTATTTTGTCAAATGCTTTTTCTGCATCTATTGAGAGAATCATATGATTTTTGAATTTTTCTTTCTGGATAAAATCTATGACATTGATTGATTTGCGAATGTTGAACCACCCTTGCATCCCAGGGATGAATCCCACTTGGTCATGATGGATAATCCTTTTAATGTACTGTTGGATTCTATTAGCCAGGATCTTGTTGAGGATTTTGGCGTCCATATTCATTAGGGAAATCGGTCTGTAATTCTCCTTTTTGAGGGGGTCTTTGCCTGGTTTGGGGATCAAGGTAATATTGGCCTCATAGAATGAGTTTGGTAGCTTTCCTTCTGTTTCTATTTTTTGAAATAGCTTTAGGAGAATAGGTATTATTTCTTCTTTGGATGTTTGGTGGAATTCCCCAGGAAAACCGTCTGGGCCTGGAGTTTTGTTTTTTGGGAGATTGTTTATCACTGTTTCAATCTCTTCATAATTAATTGGCCTGTTTAAAAAATCAATTTCTTCCTGTTTCAGTCTTGGTAGTTTATAGGTTTCCAGGAAGTCCTCCATCTCTTCCAGATTGCTTAATTTATTGGCATAAAGCTGTTGATAAAAGTTTCTAATAATCCTTCCAATTTCATTGGTGTTGGTTGTGACCTCTCCTTTTTCATTCATAATTTTATTAATTTGGCTCCTTTCTCTATTCTTTTGGATAAATCTTGCCAGTGGTCTGTCAATTTTATTAATTCTCTCAAAGAACCAGCTTCTAGTTCTGTTGATCTGCTCTACTGTACTCCTGGTCTCTAATTCATTGATTTCTGCTCTTATCTTGGTCAACTGCTTCCTCGTGAGTGGATTAGGCCTGTCCCTGTTGCTGTCCAGCTTCTTGAGGTGAGAATATAAAAACTGCATTTTAGATTTTTCTGTTCTTTTGAGTGACGCTTGGATGGCATTGTATTTTTCCCTTAGGACTGCCTATGCAGTATCCCATAGGTTTTGGACCGTTGTGTTTTCATTCTCGTTGGTCTCCATAAATTGTTTAAATTGATTTTTGATTTCCTGGTTTATCAAATCATTTCTGAGCAGGATGGTTCTTAGTCTCCAAGTGTTTGAGTTTCTTCCAAATTTTTCCTTGTGGTTGAGTTCCAATTTCAAAGCGTTGTGGTCTGAGAATATGCAGGGAATAATTTCAGTCTTTTGGTATTGGTTGAGACCTGTTTTGTGACCCAGAACATGGTCTATTCTTGAGAATGTTCCATGGGAATTAGAATAGAATGAGTATTCTTTAGTTCTGGGTGTAGTGTTCTATACATATCTATGAGGTTCAACTCGTCGAGTATGGCATTCAAAGCCCTTGTTTCTTTGTCAATTTTCTGCATGGGTGCTCTATTTCTGATAGTGGAGTGTTGAGGTCCCCTACTATTAATGTATTTTTATCTATATGTCTCTTTATTCTGGTTAAGAGTTGGCTCGTGTATCTTGCTGCTCCCCTAGTGGGGGCATATATATTTATAATTGTCATATCCACTTGTTGGATACATCCTTTAAGAATAATATAGTGCCCTTCTGTGTCTCTAACTATAGTCTTTAGTTTAAAATCCAATCTGTCTGATATGAGAATTGCTACCCCAGCTTTCTTTTGAGGTCCATTGGTGTGAAAGATGTATTCCATGCCTTTACTTTCAGTCTGAATGTATCTTTAGGTTCAAAATGAGTCTCTTGTAGACAGCAAATGGATGGGTCATGTCTTTTTATCCAATCTGCAACCCTGTGGTATTTTATGGGAGCATTTAAGCCATTCACATTGAGACTGAATACTGAGAGATATGATTTTAATGATGCCATGTTGCCAGTAGTCTTTGTTTCTATAGATTGTGACTTTCTGTTCTGTATCACTCTTGGGGCCTTTTTACTTTTATAGAACCCCCCCTTAATATCTCCTGTTTCGTGGTTACGAAATTGGTCAATGACTGGTGATTCTGGAAGGTCTTTATTTCTCCATCAATTCTGAATGACAGCCTTGCTGGATAAAGGATCCTTGGCTGCATGTTTTTCTCTGAAAGAGCTTTAAAAATGCCCCTCCCAACCCTGTCTCTCATTCCAGGTCTGTGTAGACAGGTCTGACATAATTCTGATACCTTTGCCTTGGTACGTGAGAGATTTCTTTGCCCTGGCCGCTTCCAATACTGTATCCTTAGATCTAATATTTGCGAAATGCACTATGACGTGACGTGGCGTAGGTTTGTTGTGGTTGAGCTTGGGAGGGGTCCTCTTTGCCTCTTGGACACGAATGTTTGTTTCCCTTGCTAGATTAGGGAAGTTTTCAGCTATAATTTGTTCAAATATCTCTTCTAGACCTCTGTTTTTCTCCACCCCCTCGGTGATGCCGATGATTCTGACACTGGAATGTTTTATTGAGTCAGTAATCTCCCGTAGCCTATATTTATGAGAATGGATTTTTTTTGAGTCCAGATTCTATTTTAGCTTTCTCTTCTACTAACCCATCCTCCAATTCGCTGATACGTCCTTCTGCCTCATTCACTCTGGCCGTCAGAGCCTCCAGTTTTGACTTCATTTGGCTCATAGAATTTTTAATTTCTGCCAGATTCGCTCTCATTTCCGCCCTAAGAGATTCCATATTCTCATTAACATTTTCGTTAATACTTTTTTCAAGTCTACACATCATCTTGACTATTGTTACTCTGAATTCCATTTCTGATAATTTGGTTATATCCACATCCCTTAGTTCTGTGGCAGAGGCCACAGACTCATTGTCTTTTCTTTGCTGGGGGGGATTTCTCCTTCTCGTCATTCTGATGAGGGGAGGTTGCAGGGTTGTCCAGAGCCCAAATTATTGACTGGGACCCAGGCCGTGCGCACTTGTTTTATAGGGATCTTAGGGATGTGGGCTTCTTGACTTTTCAGCCTGCCTTCTGGGGGATGGGCCTGCCGTGCCGATACTCAGGCAACCCTGTTTGTGCAGAGTCTCTGTGTCCCCTGCGAGGGGGGATGGGGATGGGCATACTGTGAGCCGGTATTTCCAGGCTTTTGTTCTCTGGCAGCTTTCCCTGGCGGTTTGCTGTGCCTCTTCTGAGAGTCAGAGCAGCAGTGGCCGAATCTCAGCCTCTGTCTCAGAACAGAGGGATCACGGACCGTTCTCCACTGATGTTCTGGCCACTTTAACTCTGTTTCTATTGGTGCTGCTCAACCCTGCAGCATCCCGGGATGTGCGCCCCACACCTAGCGTCCCAGCCCTCACTTCCAGGGCCGGCGCGTCTCTGTCCTTTGTGTTTCTAACACCGCCAGCCGCCAGCCGCCCTGCGTGCTCCGGAGCTCCCGGTCTCAGTCTGGTTCCAGTGAGCGCACTGGAGCTCCGGTTTTCAGTCTGGTGGCGTGTGCTCCCCGGCTCATGGTCTCAGTCTGCTCTCTCGCGGGTGCAGGTCCACGAGTCCGCCCGCTCCCCCGTGCAGGTGGCTACCGCTTCCCGGCGCCCAAACGCAGCGGCTCCCTCCCCCTTCTGTTTATCTTCCGATATCTGTGCGTGGTTTCATGGCTCCCTGCTTCGTACCTCAATACTCAGAGCTGGAGATGTTCATTTGTAGAGATCCAGATGTATCTTCCTGCGTCTCATGCTGATTCCGTGGATGTTCAGGCCGGTCTGGTACCTATCCAACTCGACTCAGGGGACTGGCTGAAAAAGGGGTCCCCTACTCCTCTGCCATCTTAACTCCCCTCTACATCAAAAATATTTTCTGTCTTACATTTAAAAGTTTTTGATGAGCAAGAATAGTTGCATTTGCATAAGTTAAATCTATGAATGATGTTAACCTCCACTGCAAGGGTCAGTTCCTTCCTTAAAAGTAGTTTTTGTTTTTTTTTTTTAAGATTTTATTGATTTATTTGAGAGAGAGAGAGTGCAGGGGGATGGGCACAGGGAGAGGGAGAATCAGACTCCCTGCTGAGCAGGGAGGCCCATGGGATGCAGGGCTCTATCTCAGGACCGACCCCAAGATTATGACCTGAGCCGAAGGCAGATGCTTAACTAAGCCACCAGGTGTCTCAAAAGTAGGTTTTGATGTGCATCTTTTCTGACCACAATGCTATGAAACTAGGGGTCAACCACAAGAAAACATCTGGAAAGACCACAAATACATGAAGGTTAAATAACCTGCTATTAAAAAATGCATGGGTCAACCAGGAAATAAAAGAAGAAATTAAAAAGTACATGGAAATAAATGAAAATGAAAACATAGCAGTTCAAAACCTTTGAGACATAGCAAAAGTGGTTCTAAGAGGGAAGTTTACAGCAATACAGGCCTACATCAAGAGGAAAAATCCCACATTGCATTTAAAGGACCTATAAAAAGAACAACAAACAAAACCTAAAACCAGCAGAAAGACAGAAACAATAAAGATTAGAGCAGAAATAAATGAAATAGAAACTAAGAAACCACAACAGATCAAGGAAACCAGGAGCTGGTTCTTTGAAAAAAAAAAAAAAAGAATAAAATTGATAAACCTTTACTCAGACTTACCTAGAAAAAAAGACAAAGTACCCAAATAAATAAAATCACAAGTGAGCGGGGGGAAAATAACAACAAACACTACAGAAATACAAACAGTTATAACAGAATATTATGGACAAATTGGACAACCTAGAAGAAACGGATTAATTCCTAGAAACATATATAACCTCCCAAAACTGGACAGGAAGAAATAGAAAATTTGAACAGACTGATTACCAGCAAATAAATTGACCCAGTAATCAAAAACTCCCAACAAACAAAAGTCACGACCAGATGGCTTCACAGTCAAATTCCACCAAACACTTAAAGAAGAGTTAATACCTATTCCCCTCAAACTATTTCAAAAAATACCAAAGGAAGCAAAAATTCCCAAATTCATTCTATGAAGCCAGTATCACTTTGATACCAAAACCAGGTAAAGACATCACAAAAGAAAAGATCTACAGGCCAATATCTCTGATGAACACAGACGCAAAAATCTTCAACAAAATACTAGCAAACCCAATCCAAGAACACAGTAAAAAAGTCATTCACCATGATCAAGTGGGATTTATTCCTGGGTTGCAAGGATGGTTCAATATTTGCAAATCAATCGTGATACATCACATCAATGAGAAAGGATAACAACCATAAGATTATTTCAATAAATGCAGAAAAAGGGGTGCCTGAGTGGCGTAGTCGTTAAGCGTCTGCCTTCGGCTCAGGGCGTGATCCCAGCATTCTGGGATCGAGCTCTGCATCAGGCTCCCTGCTCCGCTGGGAGCCTGCTTCTTCCTCTCCCACTCCCCCTGCTTGTGTTCCCTCTCTCACTGGCTGTCTCTCTGTCAAATAAATAAATAAAATTAAAATAAAAAAAGTTTTAAAAAAATAGATGCAGAAAAAGCATTTGACAAAGTACAATATTCACTCATGATAAAAACCCTTAACAAAGTATGTTTACAAGGAATATACCTCAACATAATAAAGGCCATCTATGAAAAACTCACAGTTAACATCATCCTCAATGGGGAAAAACTGAGAGCCTTTTCCCTAAGGTCAGAAACAAGACAAGGATGTCTACTCTACCACTTTTATTCAACAAAGTACTAGAAGACCTAGCCACAGCAATCAGACAATAGAGGGAAATAAAAGACATCCAAATTGGTAAGAAAGAACTAAAACTCACTATTTGCAGATGACATGCTACTATACATGGAAAACGCAAAAGATTCCATCAAAAAACTCCTACAACTGATACACAAATTCAGTAAAGTTGCAGGAAACAAAATCAATCCATACAAATCTATTGCATTTCTACATACCAATAATGAAGCAGCAGAAAGAGAAATTAAGAAAACAATCCCATTTATAATTACACCAAAAATAATAAAATACCTAGGAATAAACCTAACCAAAGAGGTGAAAGACCTATACTCTGAAAACAATAAAACATTGATGAAAGAAACTGAACAAAAGCAAAAATAATCAGGACCTCATCAAAATAAAAAACTTCTGCACAGCAAAGGAAACAATCAACAAAACTAAAAGGCAACCTATTGAATGGGAGAAGATATTTGCAAGTCACAGATCTGATAGAGTTCATATCCAAAATAAAGAACTTATAAAACTCAAAGCCCAAAACCCAAATAATCCAATTTAAAAATGGGCAAAAAACATGAACAGACATTTCTTCAAAGATGTCCAGATAGTCAAGAGACACATGAAAAGATGCTCATCATCCCACTTATCATCAGGGAAATGCAAATCAAAACTACAATGAGATATCACCTCATACATATCAGAATGGCTAAAATCAACAACACAAGAAACAACAGGTGCTGGTGAGGATGTAGAGAAAGGAGAACCCTCTTGCACTATTGGTGGGAATGCAGAACGGGTGCAGCCTCTCTGGAAAACAGTATGGAGGCTCCTCAAAAAGTTAAAATAGAACTACCCTACAATCCAGGAATCATACTACTGGGTATTTACTCAAAGCCTATGAAAACACTAATTCAAAGGGATATATGCACCGCTATGTTTACAACAGCATTATCTACAATAGATAATCGATAAACTATGGAAGCAGCCCAAGTGTCCATCAAGTGATGAATAGCTACACTTTATATGTCTATATATATGAGTGCGTATGTTACCTGTATATATACACACACATTCAGCCATAAAACAGAATGAAATCTTGCCATTTGCAACGACATGGATGGAGCTAGAGAGTATTATGCTAAGCGAAATAGGTCAGTCACAGAAAGATGAATACCATATGATTTCACTCATAAGTGAAATTTAAGAAAACAAATGAGCAAAGAGGAAAAAAAAAAAAGGGAGACAAATCAAGAAACAGACTCTTAACTATAGAGAACTGACAGTTACCAGAGGGGAGGTGGGTGGGGGAATGGGTAAAATAGGTGATGGAGATTGAGTGCACCTGTGATGAGCATTGGGTGATTAAAATAAAAACTATAAAAAAGTAGGTTTTGATGGCATCTTAGGACAAAAGGAACAGGAATATTCTCTGAGAGCAAGGAAGGACTCCATAGTGGGAGTGGGGAAAAACAATGGCCAAAGATAAACTGTCCCTACTTTACAAACTTGTTTAGAGTATAGATATGCATATGCTGCATAAAACGTTTAAGTCATGAGAGCTTATTAATCATAACCTCCCACATTCTCAAGCATGACAGTTAACAGAGTTTACTGTAATTTCCCTTCTCTTTTGCAAATAGTGACTATTAGTATCAAAGTGTCATCTTTATATTTTACTTCAGTTCAAGATGAGGTCCATATTATAGTAACTTGGAGGCAAGAACATCAAATTGCAAATCATGGAGCTATCTTATAAACTCTTCTTATTCAGTACTGCCAGCAGGTACTAGCTATGTTTCTCTTGATAAGTACTGCTGAAACACCTCAGGTGGAAGGGGCATAGTCCTAGGACCAGGACTAAAAATCCTTAGATACCAAATTATAGAAACACAATTTAACACTTACAGATTCTAAACTGGTTCACCTATATAGCAAAATAAAGTTGATAGAAATGGGGACAAGTACTTTCATAAATTTACAAACTAAGTTTCAATTAAGAAGAGATGTTTTGGCTACAAATTCAGTTTTTCAAAAACCTTGTTGATATTTTTTTTTCCCCTAACTATAGTCTTGTTCATGCAGAAAATACGTCCGTCAAGTGAATTATTGTGGGTTCCAATCTGAAAAGGAGGCAAGGATGGGAGAGAGGAGGAAGCACAGTTGAGGGGGGTTATTTCATGGCCACACACTGCACCACAGCTGTGGCTGGGCTTTCCCAAATGTGTGTACGTACCATCAGTGCAAACGGAGGACTATGAGAGAATCTAGGTGGCTGAGCTCACTCAGGAACCATGACTGGGAAAACAACTAACCGGAAACACATGGCCTATTGATACCAAGTATTATCTCTAGCATGAAACCTTCAGTCATAGGATTAAAGATTATTATTTGAATTGCTAGTCCTCAGCTATACCACTAATGAAAGTTATTAAAGCAACAATAACAACAAAACAACTTCCCCTTTTTTCACAGAAGAAATAATTCAGTTTGGTAGGTCTCCTCTCATTTATAGGATATCCCTTTTTGTTGTACTTAAGTGTCTTTAATTAGGCATAAAAGTATCAGACTGAAGGTTTTTCAGGCAGTGATGGGTGTTGAAAAAGGATGAAAGGGTCATATTTGATGTTTAGGCTTTTGATTTCTCTGTCAGCTTAGTTGTTAAATGTGGGAAAGTTGTTATGAATTTATCAATTGAGTTATGCCACTTTATTGTTTGTGTAAACATTTGTCCAAGGACTCTTGGGGGAACTCCAGCAAATTACATCAGGTGTTTTGCTATAATGATTAAATTAAAACAGGAGTCCTTGGTATCACTTCCTTGATTTTAACTTCTTAAAAACAAATGAAATGTTAACCATCTATATGACAAACTAATATAATTTTTAAGTAATATATCCTCCGTTTGCAGAGCGTGCATCATTTTAAGTTGAAACATAAAAATAGCAGGTATTTTACCATTTCTTCTTTCCAAAAACAACTCAGAAATCACCTGTATAAATACTTGTGCCATTAACGAGTAACCACTGAGCCAAAGGAGGGATTTTTGAGGGCAAGAAATAAATGGTAGAAGTTTCCAGAACATAGAATCAAAGTGCAATTATAAAAATTCCTCATGTCATGGGAAAATGATAGGGCCCATAATTATTATGTGAATAATATATTTTAAGAATGTAGCAATGATCAGTTTAGAATTGACTGTGTAGCTAAGAATCCTGGGATCTCTCCTTCCCCAAACCATGTTATAATTCTTGAACTGTTTTAAAGCTTCATAGCAAAATATTCCAACAGAGCATTGACAAATGATCTTTTAAATAACAGCAGTAAGAAAAAGGCAATAGATCTAGGGTATAAATTAATCAAATTAATACAACCCAGCAGATAATTTTCCATGCATTTAACATCCTTACGCCCAGGAGCTTATGCAAACCATTTAAAATACTGATGATGAATATATGAATGCTTAGATAGGTAAGTACATAAATATTTCTAGTTTTGGCTTAAGTACCACTGAAAAATGGGAAGATTTTTGGTACACAAGATATATTTTATCAAATATACATAATAGGTAGGAAATCTATCATAAATTATATATTTGCAAGTATATGAATTCAACGTGCCTGTGTCTTCCTACCACAAAACGTTGAAATAATATAGACACTGTAAATTTAGACTTATCTGGAACGGAGTTTTTTCTAACCATGTTTTAGATCAATTATTATAAATAAGAAATATAAAAGCCTATTTTCTCTAGTCAAAGGACCAGAAAAGGGACAGTCTTCCAAGACAGAACATTTTTTTTAAATAGCCAAAACATCTTTAATAAAAAGGGAGAAACTACATTAATTAATTCCAAAACAACATAAAGGTACAGTAACTAAACACATTTGCATAATAATGAACATATACATCAACAGAACAAAATAGAGTCCATAATTAGGGCCAAAGATATGGGTAACTGATTTTTGACAGAAGTCAAAAGCAAAGAAAGTGCAAAGGCAATGCAACACAGTACGGACCGTTTCAGCAAGACAGAACATTTTTAAATAGCCACTCTACTGCAAACACTACTACTACTGCCACGCATCACCGCAACAAATTGTGGCCCTACTCTTATACCAGCAAAGGCTAAGGTGGGAAGACGAGACATTCACTCTTACCAGACTGTAACAAGGTATCCCCTGCCAGGAGAGTGTCAGAGAATGCTGAGTAAACAAAAAAGCTGGAACTTTTATCCCCACTGGGGAGTAACGCTCCTCATCCTCCAACCCACCCACCAATGGCAATGTCAGTGGAAGACACCACAGAGGGGAATGTGGACAGCCACTCAAACCAGAAGAAATGACAATCCCTCCTTCTCTTCTAGGGTAGCATCAAAGGAGACCTAGAGGAACATCAGGACTCTCAACATAGCTCAGTGGTAATGAGGTTACCTCTACCTTATTGTGCCATGGGAGCAGTAACAAGGCACTCCTACTTTTTCCAGCCAGGAAGGTATCATAGGAGGCTGGCAGAGAGCTGGAACTTGCACCTCTTCCCAGAAGTAACAAGGAGTTCCCCTCATCCCTCTGCTTGGGTGCTGATGCAGGCCAAGTGGGGACCATGAATTTCTACCTCCACCATGAAAGGAGGCAGTGCCTGCTCTTTCCCCTACTGGAGAAATGCTAGACAAAACCAACTAAAACAGAATATTTAAGAAAGATTCAGAGTTTCATAATGTAAAACCCCAAATCTACAGATTTTAGTAGAAAATTATTTGTCATACCGAGAACCATGAAGATCTTAAACTGAGTGAAAAAAAGACAATCTATAGATGCCAACACTCAGATGACAGAGATGTTAGAATTGTTTTAAAGCAGCCATCGTAAAAGTTCTTAAGCAATTATAAAACACTTGAAACAAGTGATAAAATATAAAGTCTCAGCAAAGAAATAAAAGTTATAAGGAAAAACCAAAGGGAAATTTTAGGACTAAAAAATACAATAACTGAAATACAAACTCAACGGATGAACTCAACAGCAAAATGGAGTAGACAGAGAAAAAAATCCACCAGAAGACAGAATGACAGAAATTACCCAATCTGAACAATAGAGAAAACAGCCAAAAACAGAGCCTCAAAAACCTGTGGGTAACAAAAATCTAACATTTTTATCACTGGAATCTCAAAACAGCTAAGATGGTAGGACTGAAAAAGTGCTGGAAGAAATAACGGCTGAAAACTTACCAAGTTTGGCAAAAGACATAAGCCTACAAATTAAAGAAGCTGAGTGAACCCCAAACAGGATAAACCCAACACCAAGACACATCATAGTCGCTTCTGAAAAATAAAGACAAAGAAAAAACTCTTGAAACCAGTGAGAGAAATGACACTTTACCTACAGGGAAAAACAACTTGAAATACATATTTCTCATCAGAAACCAGAAGGAAGTTGTACAAGTGCTGAAAGAAAAGAATAATCAACCTAGAATTCTATATCCAGTGAGAAGATCCATCAAGAGTGAAGAGGGAAACCAAGACATTCTCAGGTAAAGAAAAACAAAAAGAATTTGTTAACAATAGAATAAAGAAAGTTCTTAAACAAAAATAACAAAAGAAAGAGCCCTGGACTATCAGGGAGGAAGGAAGAACACAGTCAGCAAAAATATGGTTCTATCAGTAGGCTTTCTTTCTCCTCAAGTTTTCTAAATTATGTTGGATCATTTGATGCAAAAATTATAATACTGTCTGATGTGGCACTAAATGGATACTGAGGGAATATTTAAGGCAATTATAAATAGGTGAGAGCAAAAAAACATACAGTGAGGTAGTTTTTACACTTCATTCAAGCTAGTAAAAGGATAGCACCAGTAGGCTGTGATAAGTTGTGAATATATAATATAGTACTTAGAACAAACATTAAGAGACCTATGCAAAGAGATACTTAAAAAAAAAAAAAAAGAAAAACCTATAGAGAAATCAAAACAGAATCCTAAAATAATTCAAATGGCCCAAAGAAAGGCAGTAAAAAGGGGGGCTCCTGGTGGCACAGTAGGTGTGGTGATGGACTCTTGGTTTTGGCTCAGGTCATGATCTCAGGGTCGTGAGATTGAGCCTTGCATGGGACTCCAAGTATGGAGTCTGCTTAAGACTCTCTCTTCCTCTCCCTCCTTCCCTCTCCTGCCATGTGCTTTCTCTAAAATAAATAAATCTTAAAAAAAAGAAAGGCAGTAAAAAGGAAATAAAAATGAATGAAGAGAACAGAAAACAAAAAAATAAAATGGCAAAGGTAAGCCCTGACATATCAATAACTATATTAAATATAAATGGTCTGCTATACCAATTAGAAGATAGAGGTTGTCAGAGTAGACTTTAAAACATGACCCAACCATAATGCTGCCTACAAGACACTTCAAATATAATATAGGCAGGTTGAAAATAGAGGATAGAAAAAGATATATCATGGAAACATTAACCAAAATAAATCAAGAAGTACTGAAGATGGACAGTGGTGATGGTAGCACAACAGGGTGAATGTACTTAATGCCACCAAACTATGCAGTTAAAAATGTTTAAGATGGTCAATTTTATGTATATTTTACATCTTTTTTGTAAAGACAGAAATGGCTATATTAACATCAGGTAGCATAGATGTCAGAGCAAAGAAATTATGAGAGAGGGAGAGAGAGATATGAATATTATATCACAATAAAAAGGATCAATCCACTGAGAAGATAAAGTAGTCTTAAATGAGGATTTACCAAAGAGAGACAAAAAATATATGAAGCAAAACCTGAAAGAACTGAAAGAAAAAAATAGACAAATCCATAATTATAGTTGGACACCAACATCCTTCTCTCAACAACTGATAGAACTGGACAGAAATTAGCAAAGATGTAGAAGAATCTCAACAATGCTACCAACCAACAGGATTTAATCAACACTTAGAGAACACTCCACCAACAGAATACATATTCTCGTCACAAGCCAAGGAATATAAACCCGAACTGATCATATCATGGCTATAGAGCAAACTCCAACAAATCTAAAAGAACTGAAATAATACAAAGTGTGTCCTCTGATCACAATAAAATCGAACTAGAAATAAATAACATAAAGATAATAGGAAAACGGAAATTTGGAAACTAAATAGCACACATACATAATTCATGGTAAAAGAAAAAGTATCAAGGGAAAATTTTTAAATGCACTGAACTGAAAAAAAAGAAGAAAATACAACATATCAAAATTTGGGGGACCTAGCTAAAACAATGGTGAGAGGGGCATTTATAACACTATATGCATACATTAGGAAAGAGGAAATTTTTAAATAAATAATTTAAGTTCCTATCTCAAGAACCTACAGAAAGAAGAGCAATATAAACTGAGAAATAAGCAGAAGGAAGGGAATAAAGACAAAAACAAAATTAAGTGACACTATAAAAAGAAAAATAGAGAAAAATGAATGACACCAAGTGCTGGTCCTTTGAAAAGAAAAAAAAAATTGAAAAATCTCTAGCAACACTGACAGATGAGCAAGTGAGAGAAGACACAAATTACTAGTATCAGGAATGAAATAGAAGATTAGTATTAAAGAACCTGCAGAGACCAAATAAGGGAGTACTACAAACACTCATAAATTTGACAATTTAAATGAAATGGATCAAGTTCTACCAAAACTAACCTACTATGAAATAGATCACATAAATAGTCCTATAACCATTAAGGAAATTGAATTTATGATTTTTAAAAACGTCTAAAAAGCAAATTTCCAAGTCCAAGTGTTTTCACTGGATAATTCTACTAAACATTTAAAAAATTAATACCAATGGTAGCTACACTTGGAATATAATGTCTAGAGTTGTCAAATAACTATGTTGTACACCTGAAAGTAATGTAACATTGTGTGTCAATAATACTTCAAATAAAGAAAAAAAGAGAAAGAGTAAAGTCAGACAGATAAAAAAAATACTGCATGATATCACTTATATATGGAATCTAAAGAAACCCAAATTCATAGAATGGTAGTTGCCAGGGGGAAGGGGTAGGGGAAATGGAGAGATACTGGTCAGAGGGTACTAAATTCTAGTTTTAAGTAAGTTCTGGATATCTAATGCATAGCATGGTGACTACAGTTAGCAATACTGTAATGTATACATAGTGGCTGTGACAGATTTTAAATTTTTTTGCCATTTCTTTTCTATTTTTAAAGTTTTCTTCTTTTCCACCTTCAATTTCTCTTGTGGCGTTATTTATTTGGACTCGTGTTCCTTCTAGTTGAATCCGTTTCTTGTAATGATTTTTTCTTTTACTTCCAATCCTTTGCCGAGTTATGTTACCTCACTTCTGAGTTTCTCTAATTCTGATTTTTGTTGTTCTTTCACTTGTTACATCATTTTCTTAATGTCTTTTAACTTGTTTTGAAACAGTAGGTTACAGTATTTGACTAATCTTTTAAGCATGCTTTCATTTTCTGTAGGTATTATTCAACTTTTATTCTTTTTTCTTATAACTTTGTATATTGTTCATTTTTATGTGAAATTAGTTTTCTTGAACTGTTTGAATGAGATAGGCTCAGCATAAATTTTTTAACTTCACAGAATTCCATTTTCTGTTGTTTTTGTGTAGTGTTCAAAACTATAGCAGTTTGCTTTCTTTTGGGGGCTGCATTCTTCTCTGCCATAGACTTTCTTTTCCTTTCATCTCTATTGCCCTTATTCTGCTCATTTTTATTCTATTCCTAGCAACTACAGGACCATGTCCTAGAAAGAAGTCACAGAAAGGTCAGTTTTAAGAGTTCATTAGAGCTATACCACTCCAGTCTATTTGGTTCTTCTTATGGTGGACCTTTTGTACTTACCTATCTGTATTTTCCAATTAATATTTGTTGGCTATTTTAGGGTTTTCCTCTTCTTAGGTCTATCAGACACTACCCCATTGCTTCCTTTTTTTTTTTTTTTTACTTCCATCCCAGGCACTGATACCATAAAGGTCTCATTTTACTTCACTTCTTCCACAATTGACAATGCTGATCAATTCTTTTCTGAAGTCTCTCTTCCCTTAGTATCTGGGATAATATCCTCTTTCCGGTTTCATCCTCTATTTCTGGCCACTCAATATCAATCTCCTTTATGGATTCTTCTCCCTCTGCTGTTTTCTTATAAGTAGATGTTCTCCAGTGTTTTATCCATCCTCAGCCTTCTTCTTATTGTAATATCTTCTCCCTGGTGATCTCATTCTTACATAACTTCAACAACGAATACTGATCAAGGCTATAATTACATCTCAGGCTTTTCTCCAGGATTTGAGACCCATTTATCCAGCTGCCTAATATACTTCACCTTGTTATCTCACAGCCGTCTCAAATCTAACACATTAAAAGCCAAACTCATCAGCTTTCTCCCATTAGTGCCACTACAGTACTTCTTATATTTTTTCCATGAAGGCCTCATCACACATCCAGTTATCCAGTTGCAGAAACCTGCAAGTCCTTATCTAGGCTTCAATGTCTCCTTTACTAATCTGTTGCCAAGTTCTGAATATTCCACAACCTAAAAACTGTCAACTCCATTTCCTTACTCTCAACCCCAGCCCCATCAGAGGGGTCCCCGTCTATATCTCTCCTGGATTACAAGAGCAGCCTCTTTTCTATCTCCTTGTCCATGCCTCCATCACACGGGAGCAATCTTTCTAAATTGCAGATCTATGATATTACAATCCTTCATAGGCTCCCCTTACTTTCAAAATAAAATCCAGATTCTTCACATGGCATACAATTCCCATTTGGATCTTGTCTCTGACTACCTCTCCAATCATACTGAGTTCAACCTACAGTTTCTCAGACATGGTAACTCTATGATTCTGTGCTGTTGTGCATGCTAATCTTTGACTGGAGCACCTTATCTTCTAACTCTTTAACTGGCTACTCCTCAGTTCGGCTTCAGGAGCCAGTCGTGGCTTTCACTCTTCTACAGAGTCTTTCTTGATCATTCACTTTCTGTGTTGCCTTATTTCCAACCGTTCAAAGTCCTCAGCAGAATCTTCCTTCAGAGGGCTTATCACTATACATTACAACGGTCTGTTTACCTGTCTATCTCCCCCTCTGCCTTGTGAGCTCCTGGAGAGTGAGGTCTTTGTCTTATCTGTTTCCCCAGTGCATGGGGTAGATAAGAAATGTCTCTTAAATAAACAAGTTAATGTGAGGCATGATATGCAAGAACCCAATGAAAATAAAAATTTACTTTTGAATCTGTATGGATTGAAAAAAATGTATCCCATCTTTTGTTCTAAGAGAAAGATCAATGCCTAAACGTTCAATAATTCACACACTGGAATACAAGAGGTAGAAAATGTTACATTTACAAGATTAGAAAAAAAAATCTAATGTAATATTTTTGCTCTGATTAACATTCACTGGAACAGTGGCAAGAAAAATGCCCTTCATAAATGAACTCCCCGTAATCTTTTGTCTTTTAAGGTCATAAAGACCCAAATAAATGACCACCAAATAGCTCTGCTTATAGGTAGTGTAGGCAGTTTACCACAGAGGAATGATCTCAGGATCTACCTTTCTGAAACATTCCTCCACTGACTTTGCCTATTTAAATTGAGATCTGTCCCATCAGTATTGCTCCACTGGGTTTAGTCACCAAAGTGATAGGACTACTTCTCAAGGCCTGCTGTTAAAACGTAGTGACTCTCAAGGAAATACGGCTATTTGTATTTGTATCCCTTTTGCTTAGTACACTTCGTTGCACAAAGCTGGCTTTCAACAAACATTTGTGGAATGTATGTATATATGAATGAGTGAATGAATGATAGATACAATCTCTGCAAGACCTGGAAAATATCTTGGCCTATCAGAGTAGGAAAAGGTGGTATTAAAAAAGGAAAACAGCAGATACTATTTATGTTAATATAATACATAATAGTATAAGTTGATATATCACATATATCACACTGAAGTAAATTATATATTATATTAACATACATTTTAATAACATAGAACTGAGAGGAAGTTAACTTACATAAAACTTTAAAAAAAATTTTTCAAGAAGAAAATTGCATCATATGAATCAAATGTCAAAACAAACATAAATACCCCGAGAAGAGGCAGTAAATAAAACTACATGTCTGACTTTGATGTGAAACCTAGGTAACAGCTTTAGGAGTAATCTTAAAATGAAGATTCGTAAATAAAACAGTGTTGGAAAATACAACAAACAAAAACAAGAATAAAGGAAAGGTGGTAAGTACAGGCACAAATGATTTTTAAAACTGTATATGAAGTAAAAATATTGGCCAATTTAGTGAAAAAGCCAAACTGGTTATCAGGTATCTGACTTAACTACTTTTTCAGTTTATTTTTTTTTTTTTAAGATTTTATTTATTAATTTGATAGAGGGAGAGAGAGTGAGAGAGCACAAGCAGGGGGAGCGGCAGAGGGAGAGGGAGAAGCAGGCTCTCCGCTAAGCAGCGAGCCTGACGTGGGGCTCGATCCCAGGACCCTGTGATCATGACCTGAGCGTAACCAACTGAGCCACCCAGGTGCCCTTTTCCGATTTTCAACAGGTTTTGTGGCATGTCACAACCTGCTCTAATCACATGATAGAGACAGCCAGTGGAAGGGAGTAACTTCAAATCTAAATGTGCCCCCAAATAGAGCGATAACCAGCCCACCAGAGAGCTCCTTAAGGACTGACCAACTGTCTGAGGCGGTGTCTGTCTGCAATAGCACCAATTATGTAGCAGTAAACACATTCCAAGCTTAGAAAAGACATGGAACTTTTTTTAATTACTGAGAAAAAAACCATTTCAATTTATAATGAGTTATTGATTCACCATTTGGCTAAGGAGAGAGACAAATATTAAAAGTAGACCTTAAATATATAAAAAGTATTGCAAGAGGAATAAAGTTATTTGGAATCGTCTAAAAATTGATGAAATTAACTTCCTAAGAGAAACAGGCAAACCACAAAGTAGTCTCCAACTTTCAAATAACCTACCTACACAAATGGGCAAGCAGAAATTCCCTCCCATCACCCAAATCACAACACCAGACTTATTAACCAACTTCTCTAAGCCTGAGGGCAAATGTTCTGTTTTCCAGTTCGACCACTGGAAGAGCAACTTTCCAAGAGCTACCCTCTCTCAGTAAGCATGCAGAATTAATAAAATACTGGTGCCAACAAATAATTACTCACTACTAGCCTCCCTTCCTTTCCATACCTTCTTTCCAGTCTCTGGATCCCAGACTAGAATGAGGCGGTAAGAAGAAAAAAACACCAAGCTCCTACTGCTTATATATGGGATATGTGGTACTTAAAATACACTTTTCCATAGGAATATTATCACAAGCAGTAGTTTGTTATGGTAAAAATTGTGCAGTTAGCGTAACTTCTAGTAAGAATGGGCTGAATATTGTGTGTGTGTGTGTGTGTGTGTGTGTGTGTGTGCTGATCCTGAAAGCTAATCACCAAGTATTAATACTGCTTATTCATAAAAATAAAAGTTGAGTCCTAAATAATTGATTTACAAACTAACTTCTGGAACAAATAGGAAACCTATTAAGACACAGAGGAACTCATTTCAGAGATTAGTTTCACAATTTAAAAATTCTTTTGGATCAGTAGCTTTAATGTTGGCTTTACAAAAGAGCAGGACTCCACAAAGTTTCAAAGAGAATTAGAAAGATTTAAAAGTTCTTTATTTACTGAACATTTGAACTGAGTCAGTCTATAATGGTGCCAACTTTAGTGATAATGTAACAAATCAGCTGATTATTTTTAACATTAAGGGAGTTGGATAAGCTGCAACATTGTGTACTGAGTAACACTATGTGAATTGACTCTTTGAAAGAAAAAAATGTAACCCTTTATGGAATGTTTAAATTGGGTCCCTCTTATCACCTTTACACTGGACTATTATGTTAAAGATAGGATTCTAAGGTTTGAAAAACATTAGAAGAATTGTAAAATTGCAGAGTCTGGTAATCATAGTTGCTGGTTTTCTTTCTTTCTGTAACTGAATACAAGATAAAAATGAATCACTAAAGTGACATCAATAGTTTCGAGGAAAGATGTGAAGAGGAGCTTCAAACCAAAGTCACACAGATAGCTGTGGTATCTCAGAATGGAAATTCCACAAAGCCAGGGATTTTTGCTTCATTCCCTTGGCCCAGAATAGTGCTTGGGACTTAGCAGTTGCTCAGTAAATACTTGCTGAATAAATTAATGAATGAAAAGTATCCCCTATAAATTTCAGAAATACTTAAGGAAGTTTTAAAGATTTTTGTTAATATAAAACTAACAGTTTTGCTGTGAGAAAACAGAAAATTATCTATTCCTATAAAGATAGGATATCTTTATAGACATAGGTCAATTTTAATTGATCACAATTCTACCACTCAGAGAAAGCTACTGTTAATATGATATACTTCTAGCATTTTTCTTATGCATATTTTTACATAGTTGAGATAAAAAATTACTTGTAATAGTCTATCTAGCCTTCATTGTACACTTACATTTTTAGTGTAAGCCTTTTCCAATGTTACTGAAATCAAGGATCTTCTTTATTTAATACTTTTAAAATGTTATATTCAAACATTCTGAAACACCTGAAAACAATTTTTAGTTCACAAATCAGTTTTATATAAGGCACTAGTACTAAGTCATTCTCTAGTCATTGGTAATGACTTTGTGATTTAAAGGCTTAAAGGAAAGACTATCCTATAGGAAACATTAACATCATGTATGCTGTTTTGAGAGGACACAGGATATGTTTCATTCATTTGTTCATCCATTCATCAAGTATTTATTATTGGTTTACAATCTAATGAAGGGAGACTAACCGAACAATCAACAAATTAATTTAAAATCACAACTGCGTTAAGTTGTAAATGTTAGGAATAAAAGGTGTATGGTCACGTGTCTCTATATAATAAAAGAAGTTGGTCTAGACTATTTGATAATGTTGTCTGTGTGTGTGTGTGTGTGTGTGTGTGTGTGTGTATGTGTGTGTGTTTATCAGGGAATTGGGGGTAGGAGGTGGGCGGAAGTAATTTTATCTAACATTTACTGAGTACTTCATCCAATGGTAGTCAGGCCCTGTGTTGGGTACTTTATATAGCTTATTTCATTTTCTCATTTAATAATCACAGTATCTTATGAATCAGAATGATTTCCCCCCATTTTACAGATAAAGAAATTGAGACTCAGGGGTGCCTGGGTGGCTCAGTCGTTAAGCATCTGCCTTCGGCTCAGGGCGTGATCCCAGAGTCCTGGGATCGAGCCCCACATCAGGCTCCTCCGCTGGGAGCCTGCTTCTTCCTCTCCCACCCCCCTGCCTGTGTTCCCTCTCTCGCTGGCTGTCTCTCTGTCAAGTAAATACATAAAATCTTAAAAAAAAAAAAAAAAAAAAAAAAAAGGAATTGAGGCTCAGAGAAAGTCAAATAAATTACTGAAGATTACATTGCTAGTAAATAATGACCTGGGAAGGTAACCCAGACAAGAAGGCAGCAGGGTGTGAAGTCATATTATATGTGGTATATCCCACTTCCCAGCAAAATTAACATTTATACTGAGATACAAAGGATTAGTAGATGTTTTTTTTTTTTTAATGATTTTTTATTATATTATGTTAGTCACCATACAGTACATCCCCGGTTTCCGATGTAAGGCTCAATGATTCATTAGTTGTGTATAACACCCAATGCACCATGCAATATGTGCCCTCCTTACTACCCATCACCGGTCTATCCCATTCCCCCACCCCCCTCCCCTCTGAAGTCCTCAGTTTGTTTCTCATAGTCCATAGTCTCTCATGTTTCATTCCCCCTTCTGATTACCCCCCCTTTCTTTATCCCTTTCTTCCCCTACCGATCATCCTAGTTCTTATGTTCCATAGATGAGAGAAATCATATGATAGTTGTCTTTCTCTGCTTGACTTATTTCACTTAGCATTATCTCCTCCAGTGCCGTCCATGTTGTAACAAATGTTGAGAACTCGTTCTTTCTGATAGCTGAGTAATATTCCATTGTATATATGGACCACAACTTCTTAATCCAGTCATCTGTTGAAGGGCATCTCGGCTCCTTCCACAATTTAGCTATTGTGGACATTGCTGCTATGAACATTGGGGTGCATACGGCCCTTCTCTTCACTACGTCTGTATCTTTGGGGTAAATACCCAGTAGTGCAATGGCTGGATCATAGGGTAGCTCAATTTTTAACTTTTTAAGGGACCTCCACACTGTTTTCCAGAGTGGCTGTACCAACTTGCATTCCCACCAACAATGTAGGAGGGATCCCCTTTCTCCACACAAAGGATTAGTAGATGTTAATACAGCATGAGGAAGTGGGGAAAGGGGGAAGAACATTCCTTGCAGACTGAGAGGCAAGAGAAAAGGTCTGAAATAGGAGGGACTGTGGTGAATCAAAGAGTGAACAAAAACAATAACAAAGCCAGTGAACTAAGCAGGAACACAGAGTAAGGGGAAATACGGAGATGAGACTGGAAGAATAGGCAGGACCCAGGCAGTGAAAGCCCTCATGGGCCACATTAAGGTTAAGGATGTTGGCTTCAAACCTAAATGTAATGAAAAGGCATAACATGCTTCTACCGCTTTTATTTGAAATTCAAAAATTTAAGGAGAAGAAAATTCACAAAGGTCGGATTTAGTGAAGGTACAGAAGGATGAATATTTGTTCAGTTTGGAAATATTTCCTGGAACCTACTGTCTCTGTATCAATAAGTCTGAATACTTCAAAAACAAAAATGGTAGCTTTTAAATACCTTTTAAAATAAACTCAAACTCAAAGATGGATAATTCAAAAGAGAAGAGGATCCTATAAAGGGAGAGTACTAGAAAATGGCTTTGCGCTAGGTTGTAACAGGTGTGGCTGATATTTAATCAGTTGATATTTAATAACAGAGGCATGTGGAGGCCCAGGGGAAGCAGGGAAAGTTGACATCCATTTCAGACATAGTAGTAGGACATGAATGATGATATCACAGAGTTATGAAAACATACCATTGAGAATAAGCTGGAAAAACCTGGGCTATTCATCAGGCAGTGAGAGGGGAGGGGAGGGGAAGTTTATAGTAAAAGATATTTGCAAGATATGGTTTTAAATAGTCTCCCTATACGCCAACCATCTTAATATAACAAGATTGTATGTCATGTAGACGCTGTTTGTTTGTTTTAATTTGAGAGAGAGAGCACAAGTGGGAGGAGGGGAGAGGGAGAGAGAGAGAGAGAGAGTATCTCAGGCAGGCTCCCCACTGAACGCAGAGCCCAAAGTGGGGCTTGATCCCATAACCCTGAGATCATGACCTGAGCTGAAATCAAGAGTCGGATGCTTAACTGACTGAGCCATCCAGGTGCCCTGAAACTGTTATTTTCAATGGATTTGACCCCTGGATAATAAATCTTTAGTAATCTCTGTTAACATGCAGATCAGCTGCTATATGCATTTATGCATTCCTTTGAACCCCATAGGTTCGTAATGTTTTGACTTCCATACTTCTGAGTTATTATTAATTACGGCAAGGCAATAATAATGAATTTCATCTAGAATGCATTTTCTGAAGCAACTGAATTCTATGATCAATTATCTATATAGTATAGTTACATTATAACTACTAATTTTTTTTCAATTTTCAGTTTTCTTAAGTTACTTTCACTGAAATAAATTCCTTGTCCATAAATCTTACAATGAAAACTTGATTCATCTCTCATGTTTTTGTCCGTATCAAATTTTATCATCCATATCAAATCTGATCAATTATAGACTCTGCTGCTCTGAATTATCTTTTGTGTCCATTATTTTTACTAAGTCTAATTTTCTCAAATGTGATGAGAAAATTTGCTTTTTTTCTTTTATTGGCAAAATTGTACAGTTTTAGTAGTTTTCATCTTTATTTTGGGATTATCTCTTGCCCCAATTTTCCCTTGTCAGTTTTTCTATTTTTAATGTTACCAGCAAGATGTTTCTATTCTTTCATCTTAGGGTGTTTTTTAGTGAGGAGGGGGTGTCCTGACTAAAACTCTCTGAACACAGTTCTAAGTTATTCTCAATTTAATTTTCTGTTAATTATTTATACCAACGATGAATCACAATTCACCTAAATATAGAACTAAGACTAAATCAGTTTTGCTCCTGGAATAGAATTTAAATGTCATAAATATTAAGAATATAAAATAATAATTTGATTAAAAAAACAGAAATTGAGAGGTAGGAAGGAATGAGTTCATTAATTTTCTCAGTTTAATAGAGTACAAAGTTCAAACATACAAGTTTTTAAAGATTTTTTATATCTGATTTTTATAATTCTTTAGAAATATAATTAAAGCACTCTGTTAGAGAGCTATTGTAAAGAAGTACTATTTTTAAGTGGAATTACTGAATAAAAAGATTTGAAAGAATAATGATTTTACATCAATTTACATGCAGTTTATTCTGACCTACATGAAGATTATCACTTTTAAAAAATTCCCAATGTAGTAAGAAAAAAAAAATCACTTAAAAATTTTCTTCTACAGGGGCGCCTGGGTGGCTCAGTCATTAAATGTCTGCCTTCACCTCAGGGCGTGATCCTGGCGTTCTGGGATCGAGCCCCGCATCGGGCTCCTCTGCTGGGAGCCTGCTTCTTCCTCTCCCACTCCCCCTGCCTGTGTTCCCTCTCCCGCTGGCTGTCCCTCTCTCTGTCAAATAAATAAATAAAATCTTAAAAAGTTTTTTTTTCTTCTACTATTGTGAATTTGACCTTCTTGTAGATTTGAAGGCAATTTTGTCTATTTATAACTTATCTATGTCTTTTGATTTTTCTTACTGATTTTTAAGAGCTTTTAATACATTAAGAATATTAACTTTTTTCATACATGATTCAACTTTTGTTTCCAATTTGTGGTTTGTATTTTAATTTTATAGTATTTTTGTTGATTTAATTTTTACACTATCTTTTCTGTTAAAAGTTTCTCCTCTTCTCTTTATGCTTTAAAGGACCCTCCCTAACTGAAGGTCAAATTAAATAGCAGTTATATTTGTCAGTGTGCAGTAAATTCTCCAAGAAGTAGAAGAGCTGTTCCAGCACATTTATGGAACAAACCCCCTTTCCCAGTGGAATATATTTTTGTTGATGTATTTTGTTGATTAGAATACTAATCCTCACTTCTACCTGCCACTGGGTATGTGGTCCCCCTTCCTCTTCCTTTTCTGCAGAGAGAAACCCCCTTCCTACCTGATCTCTGGGTAAAGAGAGGGACAATAATTTCCCTTTAATTTATTCTGTTCATCCACCTCCTTCTCCTTTCCTCTCCAAAACTTTAGATTCTACTCATGTTTTTAAGTTATACGGTATTTTTCAGAAATATTCTTAACTTACATTAAAATGTATTGACGATGGGGGTGCCTGGCTGGCTCAGTCGGTAGAGCATGTGACTCTTGATCTCAGGGTCACGAGTTCAAGCCCCATGATGGGCATAAATCTTACTAAAAAAATGTATTAGCTATGTATTAATATTGGGAGCACCAATATTGTTAAAATACCCATATTACCCCAAACAATCTACAGATTTAATGTAATTCCTATCAAAACAGCAACACTTTCCACAGAATTAGAACAAATAGTACTAAAGTTTGTATGGAACCACAAAAGACCCTGAGTAGGCAAAGCACTCTTGAGAAAGAAGAACAAAGCTAGAGGTATCAAATTCCAGATCTGAAGGTATACTACAAAGCTGTAGTAATTTAAAAAGTATGGCACTGGCACAAACATACACAGATCCATGGAACAGAATAGAGACCCCAGAAATAAATCCAGTGGTTTAATGGTCAATTAATGGCCACAGTCATTAATGGTCAATTAATCTATAAGAAAGAAGGCAAGAATACACAATAGGGAAAAGAGTCTCTGCAACAAATGGTGCTCGGAAAACTGGACAGCAACATGCAAAAGAATGAAACTAGACCACTTTCTTACACCATCGACAAAAATAAACTCAAAATGGATCAAAGACCTAAATTTGAGCCCTGAAACCATACAACTCCTAGAAGAAAACATGAGCAATAATTTGACATCGGACGTAGCAACATTTTTCTAGACATGTCTCCTTAGGCAAGGGAAACAAAAGCAAAATTAAACAACTGGGACTATACCAAAATAAAAAGCTTTTGTACAGCAAAGGAAACCATCAACAAAACAAGGCAATGTACTGAATGGGAGAAGATTTGCAAATGATATATCCAATAAGGGGTTAGTATTCAAAACATGTATATAAAGAACTTGTATAATTCAACACCAAAAACCCCAAATAATCCAATTAAAAGTGAACAGAGGAGGGGCGCTTGGGTGGTTCAATTGGTTAAGTGTCTGACTCTTGATTTCAGCTTAGGTCATGATTTCAGCGTTGTGAGATTGAGCCCTAGGTTGGGCTCTGAGCTGGGCATGGAGCCTGTTTAAGATTCTCTCTCTCGGGGCGCCTGGGTGGCACAGCGGTTAAGCGTCTGCCTTCGGCTCAGGGCGTGATCCCGGCATTACGGGATCGAGTCCCACATCAGGCTCTTCCGCTATGAGCCTGCTTCTTCCTCTCCCACTCCCCCTGCCTGTGTTCCCTCTCTCGCTGGCTGTCTCTATCTCTGTCGAATGAATAAATAAAATCTTAAAAAAAAAAAAAAAAAGATTCTGCCCCTCCCCTCTCTCTCCCTCCCTCTAAATAAATAAATAAACAAACAAACAAATAAATAAATAAATAAATAAATGTTTTTAAAATGAACAGAGGAGGGGCACCTGGGTGGCTCAATCAGTTGAGCATCCTACTCTTTATCTCAGCTCAGGTCTCGATCTCAGGGTTGTGAATTCAAGCCTTGTATTGGGCTCCACACTGGGCATGGAGCCTATTTAAAAAAAAAAAAAATGAGCAGAGGACCTGATAGACATTTTTCCAAAGAAAACACAGGGAAAGATGCTCAACAGCACTCATCATCAGGGAAATGCAAATCAAAACTATAATGAGATACCACCTCACACCTATCGGAACAGCTAAAATCAAAAAGACAAGACATAACAAGTGTTGGTGAGGATGTGGAGAAAACGGAACCCTTGCACACTACTGGTGGGGATGCAAATTGTTACAGCCACTATGGAAAACAGTATGAACGTTCCTCAAAAAATAAAAGTAGAATTGCCATATGATCCAGTAATTCCACTACTGGGTATTTAGACAAAGAAAATGAAAACACTAATTCAAAAGGATATATGCACCCCTCTGTTTACTGTAACATTATTTACAGTAATAATGGAAGCAACCCAAGTGTCTATCCATAGATAAATGGATAAAGAAGATGTGGTGTGTATATATACACACACACACATATATACACATATACATACATATATACATATATAGACACACACAATAGAATACTACTCAGTCACAAAAAAGAATGAAATCTTGGCCTTTGCAACAATATGGATGAGACTAAAGGGTATAATGCTAAGTGAAATAAGTCAGAGACAAATACTATATGATTTCACGTATATGAGGAATTTAAGAAACAAGACAAACGAACAAAGGAAAAAAGAGAACAAAAAAACCCAGACTAATAAATACAAAGAACTTCCGCCAAAGAGGAAGTGGGTGGGGAGGAGGGAATGGGTGAATGGGTGAAATAAAGGGGATTACTCTTAATCTTAATTTTATCATGGTGAATACTAAGATGGAATTGTTGAATCATGGTGTTATGTTACCTGAAGCTATTGTGCCACTGTGTGTTAATTATACTTCAATAAAAAATAAATACACTTAGAAAATATATCAAAAATTTAAAAAATATATTAACTACTGAAAAAATATATGGGAACAAATACGGTTATTCCAAATAACAATACAGTTCTCAAAAATTTAGTAGTCATCAGAAAAGATCACCAAGTGAGATTGTGCCTGGCAGAGATTATTTCAAATTTTCCTAAAATTTTGTAAGTTACTAATTAACTGTACATGGTATATAGTAGACACGCAATAGATGTTGGTTGGAGAGAAAAATTTATCTTTTTAGGTCTGAAAATAGACATCGGGCATAGTTTCAAGTTTCTGAATTTTTACCATTAGAATATTTTGTGCAAATATAACAGAATACAGAGGGGGAAATAACCTAAAATTTCCTCATTCATAATAAACTATATTATGATTCATAAATGAGTAAACTTCAGATATTTTCTGGTAGCTAGTCACCAGTAAGAGCTTTATCCTGTAACAACTAGAGGAATCACTACATTATAAACTTGAAAAAAATTTTTCAGGCCTCCTCTTATTCATACTTTTATTGATTAAATCTTCTTCTAGAAAGTTACTGTTAACTCTAAGAATAGGAAAAACAGACAAAGTAAAAGTAGGTATAGTCGTCAAACACCCTGGTAGTGGCATACAATAGACCTTACTAGGCCTGCTGTCCAAACTCCATTTCCCACCTTCTTCTCCTCTGCCTGTCTCTACAACAGAGGCTGTAAAAGCTAAACACCTCATTTCCCTGCCTTCTTCTCAATTGAGAGATCGTATTACACAGCTCTGGCCAATGAGACACAAACAGAAGTCTGTTAGCACTGCCTCTTTCCTTTCCTTCTTACTGACAGGGACATATTTGTGATGCGAGGTAAGCAAGCTCCAAGATGGCTCCAGTGATCCCTGCCTGCTGTTATTCACACCTTTGTGTAGTCCTCTCCCAAACTATATCAGTTTGTGTGACCAATAGAACATGGTAAAAGTGATGATATCTCACCTCCAAGATGAAGTTTAAAAGACTAACACTCCCCACCCCCATTTGCCCTGGGAAAGGCCCACTGCCAGGTCATGAGCAGTCCTATAAAAACATCCATCTGGTGAGGAACTGAGGCCTCCTACCAATAATCATGTGAGTTAGCTTGGAAGCAGGTCTCCAACTCATCCTAGCCTTCACTGGACCACAGTTCCAGCTGTTATCTTGACTGCAGCATCATGAGACACCCTGAGCCAGAATCTCCCAGCTAAACTACTCTCAATTCTCAACCCTCAGAAGCTATGTGAGATAATAAATGTTTGTCATTTTAAGCTGATATGTTTTGGGATAATTTGTTATATGGCAATGGATAACAAATACAGTGATGTCTTAAGGTGTAACAGCGGTTTGGTGACTCCCCCCCGCCCCCGCCCCAGGATGAGAACCACATTCTAAGGATGGTGGAGGTTGTTACTGATGTAGTTGAGCATCAGTTCTTGACTACCTACATTAAGATTTCTTGTCAAGAGAAACTTCTGTTTAAGTCACATAGTAAAGTTTTCTGTTATTTGCATCCAAACATATTCCTAACTGATATACTCAATTCCCAAAACCCAATTTCAGTTTCCAAAGGAAGGTTTTTTTTATTTAAAGATCTGCCTCTGCCCAGAAGTTCATACTTCTCCTGTCTTCTAGAACCCAGCTGTTTATTTCCTGATGCTGTCCTGCAGGCACTCCCGATATTGAAAGGCAAGAGCTAAGATTATTTCTTTCATTCTGGAAGCAATTACAATTCTTTTAGTAGGAAGTCTACTTCTTAAAAGATATCTCCCTTTGAATATCCTTTTAAAAAATGCATTTGGCTATGCTACAAAACACAGAGAATTCAGGAATGGATTGTGAACTGGATTATATAACTTATAGGGAAATGGGTATCTTGATGATACTCTGCTTTATCATATGGATTCTTCTATGTTTCAGCCAAAAAGCAGGAACTGGGTGTCTCTACCATGAATGAAATACAGAAAAAGTGAGCTTCGGTTCCAAAAAAATGTCTCCTACAATCCCCACATACCCCACCCCCCAACACAGCAAACCTCTCTCTAGATGCCAAAAGATGCCAGAACTGTAACATATAACAGAAGGAAAGTTTCATTTGGCAAAGAAGTAAAAGTAGTTTAGATCCAGTGACCTTGCTTTGTTTTTTCATTCCAAGTGTACAATTGCTCAGAGATAGTGGCAACACAGACCCAGAAGAGGAAGAAAAATTACAGGAAATCCTGATCTACCCTTGTCCAAAATCATCAAACAATCTGGGTAACTGGTATTCACTCATATGATAGCTTTTAAGTTGTCAGCAACTCTTGGCAAATATAAGAATAGAAAGTAACTTCAGCAACTCTGAGCTCTCAAAAGCTTAGTTTCTCATGGGTCGCTTGGCCTTAGAAAAAGGTAAGGAGAGGGAGGACCTACAAAAGGAAATTTAGCCAGAAAAAAAACCCTTCTGCTCTAAGAGATAATGTGATCCAAGATACCAGGCATACTATAGTTGAGGAAGCATTAAGATAGAGTTCTCCAGAATTTATGTAACTTCAAATACATAAAATTTGTAGATAATAATACCTTAACATTTAACCAACCCAAGGAAACCATTTCTTAAAATTTAACTTTGGTAAACTGCATTTTAACTTTGAGATGTAAAAAACATTCTAGGATCTTTGAAAGGCAGCTGGAGCGTACTCCTAGATTCTAACGGTAGCTTAGTCATAGCCAAGCAGGCACAAAATGGTATTTTGTAGAAATGTGAGAGTTGCTATTCCAATGATCAGAAGACTTGTTTTTAAAGTTTATTCAACTGCATATGTTCAAAACTAATATGTCATGGATTGATAAACCTGGAACAACTCCTTGATTCTAAAACATGGTCACCTCCACAATAGCTATTTATAAAAAAGCAGAACAGGCAGGCAAAAATTAAAATACTAGTTCCTATCTCACAAAGACCCCCGCAGCACTCCTTATACTTAGAGAAGCTGTCATATTTATGCATTGTTTTGCTTTTGATCTGTGGAATTTAGGACTAACTTCAGTTCTATCTTGTATCTCCCTTCCGTTGCCCCACCAAACCTCCCAATAAATGACAACATATTGTTCTAAAAAATTACTTATGATAATATTCCTGAGATTTTTCTGTAATTTGAGTATGTCTTCCATTCACAGGAAGACAGGCCTAGACCGTAACAATGAAAGTGAATTCCACCAGAGGCAGGGCAATGTGAGTCAACTCAGGGACTTCCCCTTTGCTACACCATGGTACTCCTTGACCTACTTTGGTTTTCTACAAATCACCCCCTTAACTCTCAGCCTGAAAGCACCAAAGCTAGGCCTCTGTTGAGCACTGTACATTCATAAACAATAACAAGAACATGCATATACATTTATATTAAGGAATAAGCATCTAATCTGTGGAGAAAGCCACACCTCTAAATAAAACATTAACAAATGATAATTCATCGTTGTTTTCCCAAAATACATTCTAAAACACTTACTTAAATGGGGACTTTTAAGAGAAGTATTATAAGAAATATTGTAACAACATCTTAAACTAATGCTTCATGTATGTATTCCTGATTCAGAGAGCCCGTCTTTTGTTTAAGGAGTCTGTTTATAAAACTTTACAATTTCTAATTGTCAAGTCATCTTTCCAATGGGAAAAGATACAGTCTGTTTTTTCTATGGATCAGTTCAGTACTGTGGAAATTTATAAAGATCCTAGAAAAGCATCATGTGAAATAAATAGCAATGACAGTGAACTAATCTCTTTTAAAGGGAAAATCCCTTAAAGGCAAAGACAAATTCCCTCCCTCATTTACCTTTTTCGGTCAAAAAAAGTAGGCCGTTAATGAAAATGAGTATAGCATCTATAGGATGCTCCATTCTACTTTAACTACACAGAATAATTTGATATTTAAATTATGATTGAGATCAGTACTGATTATGTCATTGAGCCACTAGTAAGCCTCTGAAAAATTTATTACTAGAAGGTAGCAATTTTTCCCCAAAGACAAGTGACCAAGAGAATCAGGAATAATCACAGGTTTTTCCTTTCCTCTTTCAATGTCTCAAGAGGGCAAGTATATACTACACTCTTTCTAACTTTCTCTCCCAATCTTTTCATTAAAATAGACTAACTTCAAATCAAATACATATAAATGGTTAACTGAAGAAATGTGTATGAGTCTTGATTTAATTTGTGATTAAAACTGCTACTCAGTAATTTAACATTTTGTTTAAAAATGCATTCAATACTTGGAAATATCTTACACATATTACTTATAACTCAGACGTAATCTGATTTTCAAATGTGCATAATCTTAAAGCAGTAAGTCTTTTCTAAAGTTCCCTTAAGAAAAAAGAAAAACTAATATAGATACTTGTGAACCACATTTGATTCCACAGATTGAACCTAAATAATTGAAAGGCATGCTGTATAAAGAGAAAAACAGGCTTGACCAAAAAAATTTTTTTTCAACAAATTTAGTGAGTTTGGAACTTTTTATGTATAACATATAAAAGCGGAAAAAGTTTAAAATTTTGAACTTTTAATTATAAATATAAATGTAGTATTTAAACAGTACAATTAAATGGAACATATCAGAATTGATGTCACCTAAATATTCTGGGTTATGCAGTAAACTTGATCTTCACCTTCCTCTTTTAAATTTATCAATCTAACAGATGTTTTATTTTTTTAGCTTTTTCTAGGTGCCTACTGAGTGATGTAGAAATAAATGATGAGAAAACCTGATGTGGTCTCTACCCACATGAAACTTCACTCTAGAAGACAGCCATTAATAAAAGAACTAACCAAAAGTGAGAAAAGCACAGTGCTCTGAGGAGTAAGAGAGAATGGATCTAGTCAGGAAGGTCTGAGGCTGCTTACCTGAGGAAGTTACAACTCAGTGAGATCTGAAAGATGAGTAGGAGAAGTTTATCAGGTGAAACAGAGAGAAGAGAAGCTCTTTCCAGTGGGAGGGAAAAGCAGGTAGAGAGGCTTTCTAGTAAGCACTCAGAAGCACAGTATACTGGGAAAAGGAACCACGGCCAGCCTGTGACCCTAGGCCATGCCGAGCAAGTAAGAGTACAAGGCAAGATGAGGCCCAGAGGTCAGTGGCAGCCAGGCCATGCAGGGCCTTATAGGAAGGGTGACTATTCATCCTGGCTTACTCTTGTTGACCTGCAATCTATCTTCTCACAACAAATGTCCTGGTTTGAATGATAAATTATGTGAAGCCAGGTACAGAATTTTGTCCTTGCTTAAAACACCACTGGAAATCATATAAAAGAATTTTAAAGTTGTGTGTGTGAGAGAGACAGAGACACAGAAAAATAGCCATACTGCAACATTAAACATGAAAGTAAATATACAATTGCTTGAGATGCCCCCCCATCTGTAAACTCTGAAATGTACTTCACAATTGGTCTCAGGGGAAAAAAAAGACATCTGAAATTGTGCCTAGTGAATGGGCAATAAAACCTTCCTGCAGAGAGAAGCTGCCCTTAGGCACTAAGGAAGCTGCCCTTAGACACAGAGGAACTGCCCTTAGGTCACTGTCCCAGTTCCCCACTGCCCTTAGAGGCTGAGTGGGCTTCTGGCCTGAAGATGGGGGACAGGAATATGTCTCAGCTGCAGTGGCAATGCTATATACATTTATGTGAGACAGAAAAGACAACTGCCAGGACAGGCTCAAGAGTAATTGTTTAAAAAGAAACAAGTTGAGAGGTTGTGGTGGGTGGAGTTAGGGTGGGGGAAAGGGAGGGCAGAGAATGCAGAAAAGAGAGAAAGCTCGGGGTGGTGGAAGGCCAGCAGGCTACACAAAGTAACAGACCAACGATGTGCCCTGAATTCCCCATGGGCCTTACCTAGTATTCAGTTCAACAACAATGATGTAATGGGAGGGGATGAAGTGGATATGGAAATGTTCATGAAGGAGATGACAGCAATCAAGAGAAAGTTTGGGGGACTACTGTTGAGGAATTGCACATCTTTACTGGAAACTCACTATTATGACATTTGCCAAATTCTTGAACCTTAGGTTTTTTCTGAGATTAATACAATGACTACTACTGCTTTCCCTTTGCATTTTTCTGGTGTGTTTTTGCTGACTTACTCTGTATCAGGTGAGTCTTCTGTTACATCTTCTTCTTCTTTTTTTTAAGGTTTATTTATTTAAGTAATCTCTACACCCAACATGAGGCTTGAACTCATGACCCCAAGAATCAAGAATTGCACCCTCTTCTGACTGAGCCAGCTAGGCACCCCTTCTGTTACATTTCTAATCTGATTATATTTCCACCCAGTTTATAAAATCCTCAGCAGGAAAGCTTTACCATTACACAGAAATATGTTCATCTTATATTGTGAAGTTAATGGGGGGGGGGAAGCCTTCCACAAGTCATTTGGTATCAAAAATATAGGAGGAAAAAGAAAAACAATATATATATATATATATATATATATATATATATATATATATATATGATAACAATGACACTTTTAAAGAAAAAAAAACCTTTGAAAACCTATTTCATCCCAACTTTCAGATTTTTACTCTACTCATATCAGTGCTAAAACAGAAGAAAATTGAGCCATGTGTAATTTTGTATCCAAAGAAGTAACTGAAATTTCGTGGAAATTAACAATGAATGGTAAAATCATGATAAAATGGCCTTAGAATCTTAATGAACTAATATTTAGCCCTGTCACTAAACTGGCTTTATTATCTGCCAACCTCTAAGGTTTGCACCCCCCCAACCCATTTTTCCTATAGGCTATATCATTCCAAATTCTCAAACAGCTAGCTATATCCTTATGTTCCTGAATTATATACCAAGATGATATAATACGGCTTATGGATGACTACAGAATTAGATCAGAGTCAATAAACCTGAAGGTGACTCAGGCCACCTACCAGGCGTAATGAGAGGAATATACTTCACCCCCCAAGCATCACGGGTTCATCTACACAGATAATACTGTGCCCCATGATGTACTGACACCAAAACAGGAAATAATTAAAGGACAATATGTAGTTGAAAACAAAAGGCAAGATCTGAAAGCCACAAGGCATAATCAATCAAATTAAAACATGGGTCATAATCAGTTTTATATAAATATATATAATGAAATATTACTCAAACATCAAAAAGAATGAAATCTTGGCATTTGCAACAATGTGGATGCAACTAGGGTATTATGCTAAGTGAATAAGTCAGTCAGAGAAAGACAAATACCATATGATTTCACTCATATGGAATGTAAGAAACAAAACAGATGTATACAGGGAAAGGAAAGGAAAAATAAAATAAGAGGAAAACAGAGAGAAAGACAAACCATGAAAGACTCTTAACTATAGAGAACAAACTGAGGGCTGCTGGAAGGGAGGTGGATGGGGGGGATGGGGTGACTGGGTGATGGACATTAAGGAGAGCACTTGAAGTAATGAGCACTGGGTGTTGTATACAACTAATGAATTCTACTTCTGAAACTAATAATACAGTACATGTTAATTAAATTGAAGTTAAATACAAAATTAAAAATAATCAGTTGGTTTTTTTAAACCAGCTTAGAAAATATCAAATGTTGAAAGAAAGAAAGAAAGAAAGAAAGAAAGAAAGAAAGAAAGAAAGAAAGAAAGAGAAAAAGAGAAAAAACCCACAGAGAGTGTATCAAGTTTAAACAAGTCTACATCACTGACCATATACTTTGGCAAAATCTGTGTGGTGATAAAGTGGTAACACGTCAGCAATCTCTACATATGTAACAGAGGCAACCACCCCCAAAAGAAAAAAAGCCCTTTTACACTTTCTACACCGTCTATCAGACTGTAAACCTTCAGATTACCAAATATACAATGACAATTTAAAAAATAAGGAAATAGTTACCAATCATGCCACTGTGTGCCTTTAGTTTTTTCATCAAGTGCAACATATAGGTTACCCTCCACATAAGAAATTGTGCTATCTGAATAAGACACATGAAATTACTGGGGTAGTTTTTTACCGTGTAAGATTTACCCCAACTACTACTCCTGCAATTGGACCAAACTCCTAATCTGCCAAACTTACAATTTTACACTTATTTTCAGTATCTTTCAGTCACCGAATTTAATAGCTCATTCACTCTTTTTAGTCCCTTTCCCATTATTTATTTTCATATCTATTACCTTAACTTTCATAAGCTTCTATTTTAAATATAGGCCTAGTTGGGAATCATTATCATTACTGGTGTTCTTACAGCTTTATAAAAAATATTATTTTCTCTTAATGCAGTTATTATTTATTATGACCTTTTTCAGCTTTATAAGAATATTATTTAGTTTCTCCTTTTCCTATTTCCAGATACTCATTCAATTTTCAGGGATCTGTTTCTTTTTTAGGGGTACCTGGGTGGCTCAGTTGGTTAACAGATCTTTTTCTTTATATTACTCACCTTGAGAAGAAATAATAATATACTGTTTTAAATAACAAATACAAACTCATTTAGTTTTAAAAAATCATTTAATGGTCCCTCTCACACATTCCTTTCTATTTGATCGTGGAGATATGGGGAGGAAACTCGGAAGCAGAGTCGTTCTTTCTGAAATAGCTTCAAAGGTGGAATGAGATGACCAGAAGATTATAAAACAACAAAAAAATAACAAAAATCCCCAAGATCATTGGGCCTAATGGAGATGAGGCTGCAAGCCAAAAAATAAAATACATGTGTACTCAGGTGTAGAAAAGTCTCTGGATCACACATTTGTCTTTCAGACATTTGTGGACAGAGTGATATTACTATAGCAATATTTTTCGTGTCACAAAATACCACCCATTTATTAAAGACAGAAAAATACAAAACATAAAAATAAATTTTCTTTAAAATATAGTAATACCTTTTTTCTATAATACAAATTACTATCTACATGTATAGTCTGAAACCAATACATGGAAGTTTTTTTTTTTTTTTAACAAAGATTTGAACAAAGATTTAACAAAGATTGAACTCCTTTTAGACTAATGTAAGATAAGAAGAGCCAGAAGTAGCTAAAAATAAGATCACCCTAAAATTCTGAAAGAGGCACATTTAGGATGGATAGAAGAATTACTACTATACATACAGTGGAAAGTAAAATTGTGAAACTAATATAATACTCTAAATCCTGGTTCTGCATTCAAATTAATTCTCTCCACCTAATAATCATATTGAATCCTTTGATCTGTATCTTGACTTTTGGCTTAATAATATATCCATAAACTAACAACAAATATATACAGAGCAACAATTTCTTTTTTTTTTTTTTTTAAAGATTTTATTTATTTATTTGACAGAGATAGAGACAGCCAGCGAGAGAGGGAACATAAGCAGGGGGAGTGGGAGAGGAAGAAGCAGGCTCATAGCGGAGGAGCCTGATGTGGGGCTCGATCCCAGAACGCCGGGATCATGCCCTGAGCTGAAGACAGACGCTTAACCGCTGTGCCACCCAGGCGCCCCCAGAGCAACAATTTCTATCAATATCTCTCCCTCCCAAGAATCTTGCTATAGCCCAAGCCTGCTCAGAAAGCACAGATTTAAGTCACTAAGGGGTTTTCTTTTTTGGGGGGGTGGAGGGTCTACTATTTCTCTTTTTCCCTTGTAGTGAGGGTAAGGGAGGCATGTGAATCCCTTTAGGATAGGATGAAAAAGAAAGTATGTAGGAATCACATGTGGGCCTACTCTATTTCCCTTAGGAAAATTTGATCAATTTGAGTAACTAAGCTCTGGACATGTATCACAGCACTGAGATTATCTGATGGCATTTAAACTTAATAAATATAAGATGAAGCCAAAGAAGTCAAGTAGATAGTCTTCTATTTTCAGTAATGTGCAATACGAAATGAAGAAAAGGAACTCATCTTGGAGGAGACTCTCAAGAGCTACATGATAGCAAACTGATTATGTAACCTAGTAGCAGAGTGGAAAGCCAATAAAATTAACAAATAGTTATTTAATTTTAGAAAAAAAGAAGCTAATGGGATTTCTAGGAAGTTGATGGTATAAGGTATAAGATAAATGATTATTCTTAGGAAATCTACCACAGAACAACTGAACTAACAGAATCAATGAAAAACCAAAAACCTAACAAGACGAAGTTAGGACCATCATACAACTCTAACTTGGTTAACTTAATTCTAATGAACGAGTATTAAAACTAGAAAGAGGAAGAAAGGCTGCAAGGAGTCCACAAAGACACCTAAAATAGTCGAAATGACTAAACCACTTGACTAATCAACAGATAAAAATGAACATTATTTTCAGAAAATAAAAGAAGAAATAATTACTGCTCCCAAAAAGAACGCATTATAATATAGAAATGCAGTGTTAAATGTTTTAGAGAATCTGTGCAGAGAAAAACTGATTTGCCTGGGTCAAGTGTCAATGAAGACTTGCAGTATGGCAAACATAAATCACATCTGAAGTAGCAAAAAGATCCCAGAACACAAAAGAAATATTCAGATTTGGGGAAAAAAATGTAAAAATCTCATCATCTCATTACTTCCTTAGAAATTTGGAGAAACAAATAGAGAATATCTAGCATACCTGTTTATTTCTATTGCAATATTAGCAAAATCAATTATGTTTCCTTAAACAGTTTAAAAAAAATACATTCTTTTTAACCCTTCACTCTAATACCACTTAATTTAGTTGCTTTTCTGTTTTTTATTTTATAACAATTTATTATGTTATGTTAGTCACCATACAGTACATCCCTAGTTTTTGATGTAATGTTCCATGATTCATTACTTGCATATAACACCCAGTGCACCATGCAATACGTGCCCTTCTTAATACCCATTACCAGCCTATCCCATTCCCCCACCCCCCCTCCCCTCTGAAGCCCTCAGTTTGTTTCCCAGAGTCCATAGTCTCTCGTGGTTCATTCCCCCTTCTATTTACTCCCCCTTCATTCTGAATTTAGTTGCTTTTCTGATCATAAAAGATCATATAAACCCAAGAGCCTACAGTCTGGATGTCCCACTGTCCTGCAGCCCTTATTATTCAACAAAATAACTTGAACCCCAATGTCTCACCACTCATCACAACTTCCCCTTCTCATCCACAGAGATCCAGTCTATCTAGGCACAAAAGGATTGTTTCACCTTCGCTGAGGGCTCCTCCACACTGTAACCCACTTTCCTGAGCTCTCATGGCACTCTCTCTGCACAATGCCTACTCCACCATCATTCCCCAAAGCACCACTAAATATATAGCCATTGAGTGTAGAAGTCTTTTATGGACATTTTGGAAGTAAAAGAATTACAATATGTATAGAATAAATCCTCTAAAACGGGATGTTATAAATATGATTATCCTCCAAGTTCAAAGAAAACAAGAATGAATGTAAATACTTTGAAGGGATCTATTTCATTGGCAGACCATCATTCCAATGGCCAAATCCCTATCCTCTCCTCCCTCTCTCTATATTTCTCTCTCTTCCCTTGTTTCTCAGTACTTAAGTCATGAAAAATTCCCTCCCCCAATAACTGCTCTCATCTTGACTACTCACCAGAGCAATTTATTTTTGCAGCTGCCTTCTACCAGATGAGTCCAAAGTGCTACTCTTCTTACAACCCCAATCCACGCATTAAGATGTCTTCTTAAATACAGGTATGCTAGATATTTTCTATTTGTTTCTCCAAATCATCTCTCTGACCTGTTCCACCTCATTGTGTGCTTCAGAACACTGACCTCTAGGGATTGTATCACTGGGGTTCCCTTTTCACCTGGCTTATAATTAGGTTCTTCCAATGGGAGATACTGACAAATTGAAGGGCAGGGGGAAGAGGTCAGGGTATTCAATACCCCACTTTCCTCCTTGCCAGGTGAGGGCTAGCAATGGGTATACTTCTCTACTGAGGGTGATAGATCCTGTTAGGCAGGCAGCCTTCTTCTTTAGCTGTAACTCACAGGGTTCCAGTAACTACTCTCAATCCTTGCCCCTTGACAGTAACAGTCTGCAGCTGTTACTAGTCCAAAATGCTTATCATCCCATTTTGGTTTCCCTAAACTCTGCCCACACCTTCAGGCATCCCATTTGAGTGTGCCATCCATTTCCTGCCGGGATCCTGGCTGACTAAGTAGGGAGGAAAAGAGACTAATTAAAAATTATATTGACATCTTCAGAGAGATTACAGAGAATAAAACACTCATTATATAATTATTATATAAGAACTGGTTATTCTGAGAAACGAACAATCAGAGAAGAAACAGTTCTTGAAAATTAAAAGCATAACTGTTGAATAAACATGTTAATAGAAGTACTGAATAACAGAACCAGGCTGAAGAGCAAATTTATAATTTGGAAGATAAGTTCAAGGAACTCTCCAAAGTATAGAGTGAAAAGACAAAGAAAGGACATAAGGCAAAAGGTTAGATGGAGGTCTAACACTAACAAAAGGTCAAAAAAGACAGACATAACAAAGATAATGGAAGAAAATAAATAATAGGAGAATAATTTGAGATTCAAATCTTTGTACTGAAAGGGTCCAAGCGCTGAGGATTAATAATGAAAGGTATGTGGGGAGAGATACATACTCTAAAATATACAATAAAATTTCAAAATTCAAAGGATAAATATAAACATCTTAACCTCCAAGAATGTCTTTATTCTTAGGAGATATATGATATTTAGGGTGACATGTTTGTAACTTTCAAGAGGTTCAGCAAAAGAACAGAAAAAAATCAGAGAAAGCCATCATGGCAAAATGTTAACATGTGAATCTAGGTGAACAGTATGTGGTATTTAACTGTACTATTCTTTGAACCGTTCAATGGGCTTAAGAAAGAGAGAAAAGAAAAACAAGGCTTCCAGAGAGAGGTAAAACAAACAAACAAAAATAGGTTTCATAAAAAAAAGAATGACACTCAGACTGGTGTAAGATTTCTCAGTATAAACACTAGATGCAAAAAAATAGTGAAACAATGTCTTCACAGTTCTGAGAGAAAATGATTTTAACCTAGAATTACAGTGAACTAAAATGAAATCTGAGTGCAAGGTAAAAACACTTTGAAATATTCAAGGGCCAGAAAGCTTAACGCCCACACACTCTTCTAAGAAAAAATAATAATAGTGAGCTTATATAATCTAAACAACACAGCAGTGAAATACTTAAATGAAAAACTAGCTGAAACTACATTTTCATGCTAGACCAAGCATTTTATCAATTATTGCTGAAACACTGCAATAGCCTTTTAATTGGTCTTTATGCCTTCACTGTTGTACCCTTCCTATCCATTCCCACAAGGAGCCAATGTGATTTTATTTTATTATAATCTAATGCTCCATTTCATTTATTTCTTTTTATGTAGGTAATATATTCACACTGAACAAAATACATTCACATGATTTGAAAACAGAAGTTTAAAGAAGGGATTATATCCCTAAGATCCAGACCATGGGTTCCAAGCACTTTGGAGGGCTCACTATAGGCCTCTTCCACCTGCACCCCTTCAGTACGCAGAGTCCACAGAGCCTAGGGCATGTACCCACTCAGACCATGCTCTAGGTACCTGAACCCTGGGACTCTCTGCTCAAATAGACTAAACCCACTCTCAGGGCCTGTACAAGGGTTGTCCTCCCTATAACCTAACAAAGGACCCATTGGCACACCACTAACACCCAGGGAGTAGGCAAGTGGAGTTGTACGTGAGAAGTGCACAGTCCTGATATGAGGCCAAAGTGTCTATCCTTCATGGTATAGGTCTGGGAGTGGGGTTGGGCTGGGAGGACAGGGTGGAGAGGCCATATATACACTGGCCAGGGCCCACCATATGAGAGCGCAAAAAGCCTCAGTCCCATTCCTGTCCCTAGCCAAAAGGCTTCCTTTCCCAGAGACAACCACTGTTTCTGACGCAAGAGAAATCATTTTAAATCACAAAATCTGATAATGTAATCTCCAACCTAAGATATTTTAGTGGTTTTCCATTACTGTTAAGATAAAATCCAAAGTCCTTAAGATGGTCAGTATGGTGCTTCTAAACTATAATGTTCATTACCAGTCACCTGGGGATTCAAGTCGGATTTAGGACTGGGGTGAGGCCTGAGATTTTGCATTTCTTTTTTTTTTTTTTTTGAGATTTTGCATTTCTAACAACCTCCTAGGTGATACAGATGCTGCTGGTCTGTAGGCCACACCTTGAGTAGACAGAACGTATAAGAGATTAACATTCCTTTTTTTCTTTTTTAGGGTAAGAACTTTATTTTTATTTATTTTTTTTGATGATGATGATTATTCTTTTTTATTATGTTAGTCACCATACAGTACATCCTTAGTTTTTGATGTAGTGTTCCATGATTCATTATTTGCGTATAATACCCAGTGCACCATGCAATATGTGCCCTCCTTAATACCCATCACTGGCCTATCCCAATCCCCCCTCCCCCCGAAGCCCTCAGTTTGTTTCCCAGAGTCCACAGTCTCTCGTGGTTCATTTCCCCCTTCTGTTTACCCCCTCTTCTTTCTTCCCTTCCTTCTCCTACCGATCTCCCTGCTATTTCTTATGTTCCATAAATGAGTGAAACCATATGATAATTGTCTTTCTCTGCTTGACTTATTTCACTTAGCATAATCTCCTCCAGTTCCGTCCACTCTTTCTGATGGCTGAGTAATATTCCTTTTAAATTGTGATTTCAACTAACCCAGTTAGGGAAGAACAGGGAACTCTGTTCTTTCTGGCCTACCCATGTCACTTAAAAAGAAGCTGCAGTTGGTCCAGGCAAATGGGAGGGAGGGTAGATAGAAACTGCCAAGTAATGATAATAGCTAACCTTTATTCATTCATTCAACAAATAATTATTGGACATCTGTTTGTATGTGCTACCCCTGGTCTAGAGAGACCAGTAGTAAACAAGAAAACATGTCCGTCTTCATGGAGCTTACAACCTACTAGGGTAGACAGAATCAACAAGAAAATAAATGTCAGGTAGTGTTTCAGACTAAGAAAAAAAATAAATCAGGACGAGGAGCTAGAAAGTAAGACCAGGTGTTATTTTAAACAACTGAGGCATACACAGGGATAGATTTAGCTTTTTGTTTTGTTTTGCTACATTAAGTACTAAGGCAGGCAACTGTGTTAAGTACCTTAAAGAGATCAAGGTGCTATTATCTCAGTGACAGGAATTGCTACTGTCTTATTTTGCAGATGATAAAACTGAAGCTTAGTGTTGCTAAGTAACCTGCCCAAGGTGAGACAACTAGGCAGAACCAGGATATGGACCCTGGCAGTCTGGATATTACCTATTTCTGAATTAATTAGCTTTTGCTGAGGAAAAACACAGCCCCCAAATCTGTGGCTTGCATATGTATTTCTTGCTTGTGTTATGAGGGCTGGAGCTCTACCATGCTCAGCTGGGCTCCTTATGCCCTAACATTCTTGAAGCAAGACTTGAACATTTTTTTTTTTTTAATTTCAGAGAAAGAGTTTAGTGATTCATCAGTTGCATATAACACCCAGTGCTCATTACATCAAGTGCCCTCCTTAATGCCTGTCGCCCCGTTACCTCATCCTCTTACCCCTCTCCCCTTCAGCAACCTTCAGTTTGTTTCTTAGAGTTAAGAGTTTCTTATGGTTTGTCTCCCTCTCTGATTTTGTCTAATTTTATTTTTCCCTCCCTTCCCCTATGATCCTGTAGTTTGTTTCTTAAATTCCACGAGTGAAATCATGTAATTCTTTATATATATATATATATATATATATATATATATGAATATTACTCAGCCATCAAAAAATGAAATCTTACCACCTGCAATGACGTGAATGGTACCAGATACTTACACTAAGACTTGAACTTTTAAGCTCTAGACTGCCAGTTTATGACAAACATCACAAATAACTCAAGTACCAATACCATCAGACATACCACAAGGGGATCAGCAGACCAAGAGGGATAAGCCCACATTGAATTGGTAAGATTTTCCCTCTGTTGGTTTAAAACTCCCGAATTTCAATCACTTAAACTTTTCTCTAAAGTTTAAGGAAGATAAGTTTAACATGCAGTAAGGTCATTCTAGTTTAGTGGTTCTTAATCTTTTGGGGTTACAATCTCTTTGATAATCTGATAAAACTTGGGCTCTCTCCTAAGAAAAATGTTCATAGCTCTATCCAATTCTGCATTCAATTAAGGGACACACAGGCTCCTAGAAAAACCATAATCCTCGATTTGAGAAATGTTAAATTGTTGCATCTTCCAAAATAAATCTCTGCTCTGAAAACTTCCTTCTACTCCCTGGTGAACAAGAGTGATTCCTTTTTTTAACTAAATATTTCATTAAAGCACAGTTAACTCTAATTATTAGCATATCAAACACATAGTTCTGTTATCTTAAACAGTTCTATAGCAAAAAAGAATAAGGGCCTAGCTAGCTATTAAGAACTACTTATTTCAGCTTCTCTAGAAGCAAGTTTTATTTATGAATTTCCTGTATATAAATTAGTCATCAATATTTTTATTGTACGGTGGCTGATTTTTCCTCTATACTCAGTGGGCTTACAACAAGAATGTTGTTCAATACAACTATGGTCCCTGAAAAATACAAGTATAATTGTAAATTATCCTAAGTCACATATAGCTTTTTTTTTTTTTAAGAGAAAGTACATTTACCCTCTCCTCCCCCAAATCATGAAATGCATCCCTAGACTACTGTTTCACAGTGTATTACTGAACTTTTTTAAAAAAAATTTTTATGTTGAACTTTTTTTTTTAAACAATACTACTAAAATATAAAACAATACAGTGGAGCAAGCAGGCAAGCAAAACAGTAACTTTCTTTTCTTTCTTTTTTCTTTCTAAGATTTACTTATTTGAGAGAGAGAGAGGGAGAGAGCAGGTATGCAAGTCGTGGCGGGGAGAGGCAGAGAGAGAGGGAGAGAGAAACTTTAGCAGACTTCTGTGCTAAGCACAGAGACAGGCGCAGGGCTCAGTCCCAGGACCCTGAGATCATGACCTGAGCCCAAACCAAGAGTTGAAAGCTTAACCTACTGCAACACCCAGGCACCCCAACAGTAACTTTTGATACATGTTACCCCAATGTAATTGAATCACAATCTGGTAGAATTCCCATTAATACAACATATCTAAATTATTACATGGCTAATACAAGGAGCTTAAAGTAAACAGGACTATAAGGATGCTTAAATATATACTTAAACAAGGCCAGCTGTGTTTGTGACTTGATCTACATTATCTTGTAAAAGAGCTAAGACTTTGTTGACTATAGAATCATTAAAAAATAGGTATTTTACACCTGAAACTAGAAACACTGTATGTTATGCTTCAATTTAAAAAAAAGGCATCTTAGTATTTTTTCAATAAAAAATGGTAATAACATTTCAATTGAATAGATCTAGGAACAATTATAAATGAAAAGGCAAATTTATATTATTTGCACTTAAAGTCAGTAATAAAATATTCTTTAGTTTTGAAAGGCAGTATAGTGTTGAGATTAATAGAACAAACTCTGGAGACCAAATGCCTGAGTTTGAATCTCACCTTCACTGTGTAGATAAGCTAGGTGAACAGGGACAAATTTAGATAACCTCTCTGTATTTCAGCTTCCTCTTATTACATGGGTGAGTTAACGGGTGAATGCAAGTATGGGGGAAAGAAATCCAAGCACTAGAATGTAAGCCCTATGAGGGGAGATTTTTATCTTTTTTCCTCACTTAATGTACGTAGAGCCTAGAAGAGTGCCCAACGATAGTAGGTGCTCAATAAATATTTGTGGAATAACTGAGATTGTTCATTATTAATATGGTGATTTCTGCAGAGATGGAAAAACTAAACCAGTTAAGCTCAGCTACTTAAACTTGGAAATTTCCCCTTTCTCTCCAAACTCCCTCCTTTAAAACAAAATGGAAATATAAACTTTCTTAAGTTGCACACCCAACTCCTCTAAAGCTCCGAGCACCAAAATAGGATTAATAAGCTAGCTTTCAGTTGAGCAAGAGTGCCATCTAGTGTTCATAAAAACTATAATAAGCTGAAAATTTGGAGTAAATTTTTATCCAGTGTGATGCTGGCAAAGAAAAAACACCCCATAAATGCAAAATCCATTAGGAAAAAAATCTGCTTTATCAGCAGCCAAAGTCTTTGAGAGAACGGTAATTCTGAAGGCAATTAAAGAACTGCAAATTTTAAAATTAGTATACGCCAGATTAGAAAAAACAGTTCAGAGAGTATACTGAAGTTCTACTTACACCATAAAGGTTATTCTCCTATGAATAGAAAGTGGTGTTACTGAACTTATTTTCTCTTTAATAACATGTGTTTTGGTTTTTATTAGAAGAAATAGAAGTACCTAAGTACCCATTATAAAAATTTTGGAAAAATGTAAGCATAAACCATGGCCTAGAGATAACCACTGTTAGCATTTGGAGATTTTATATATATAAGTATATATAGGAGATGATAAAGATAAAGATAAAGATAAAGATATATATATATATATATATATATGTCTTTTAGATTTTAAATATATAAGGGAAAATATTTTAATTTTAATCAAATATTTGGCTAAGAAATTAAAAACAAATATGAGAAAATGAGAAATGATTTTTAAAAACTAAAACCAAGAGCTTTCTGTACAATTAAAAAGCCCTGGCCTCAAATAAACACTGTATTCAGTGGAGTAAAATTTTTTTTAAACTGCTATCAATTATGTAATCATTTTGATCTCATTCTGCAATAGCCAAAATCCTTAAGGATTTGAAGCTTACAAAGTGAAAAAAGACAAATTATTTCATCTGTTCCCTCTCAGATACCATTAAATTGACAGTAAAGTATACCAACTTGAGTTTGGGAGATTTGAATAAAAATTTGGGTCTGCAATTATGTTTAATCTCATTCATTATTCATTGGAGAATGCTCATAAGTGTTGGGCTTTATTTCTAATTCCTTTTCCCCTCAAATCATAGACACAGCTGAGATGTGATTCACAGCTCATTAGATAGTCACTGAATGATGAAAAGAGAGATGTTTGCCACTTCCCACCTTTTAGACCAATGCTGTTTTACTTTTAGTACAAAGAATGGGAAGTAGGGAATTTCCTAAGATTTCACAGGAAGGATGGGGTGGGGGGCAGAAAAGTCATTGGGGTCAGTGGGGATGAAGGAAGAAGATCAAGAAGGTGCTAGAGGAGGTGGGCAGGCCACTCCAACTGAGCCTTGGTGGGCCCCAGCCACTGAAGGAGCAGGGCATCCATGGCCAGGCTGGTAGTGTGAGGCTCCTTTAAATGGAGAATGATTGCAAAGTTGGGAAGGGGACAGACTCTGGGCTCCTACTATTACTTGCTGGACCACAGTGTCTTCAAAGCATTGATTAGGTTTCTGGGTGTATAATCTAAATCACAACTCTTTTCACAGTATGTGGGGAGGCCCACTCTGCCCAATCCCTAGCTTTGGGAGATGTTGTTGTAATAGGCTGCTTTAAAAACAATTCTCAATGATCCCTGCCTCCTGGTATTCACTCCATTGTGTAATCTGCTCCTCCTGAGTATGGGCCGGACCTAGTGACTTGGTTCTAATGAACAGATTAAGGCAAAAGTGACAGCATGTCTCTTCCAAGATCCGGTTATAAAACTGTGACTTTTGTCTTGCTGGCACTCTTTTGCTGGTTCTCTCTTTCTCTCTGGCTCTTCTCAGATGCTTTTCATGAAGAAGCAAATGGAGAAATCCACATGGCATGGAACTGAAAGCAGCTTCCAATCAACTGCCTGTAAGAAACTGAGGCTCTCAATCCAAAAGCCTTAGAAGAACTGAATCTGGTCAACTGAATTGAATTTTATGAGTTTGGAAGCACATCCTTCTCTATCAGAACCTTCAGTTGAGACCATGGCTCTGGCTAACACCTTAATGGCAGCCTCATGGGAGATTGTGAAGAGGTCCCAGCTAAGTTGTAGCCAGATTCTCAACTCACACAAATTGTGAGATAATAAATGTGCATTGTTTTAAGCCACCAAATTTGTTGTGAAATAATGGATAACTAATTCAATTGTTAAACCAAAAAAAGCTGCTCAAGCCCACCCCAGTGAACCATACCCTGAGAGTCTTTGCCCCCATGCTTGTGGCAGTCCCCCCAGTTACCATCAAGGCCTGGCCCCTGCTATTCTCCTTGGCATGACTAGGCACTTCTTTTGTAGGTTTACAGATTAGGTTCTCTGTAGTTCACCTGCCTGGACTCTCTCTCCCACCCGAGGGCTTCCATACCTTCAGCATTAGAAATAATAGGACATATGAGGAAACTTCCTAGCTTCAGTGACCAGACCATCTTGGAATCTAAGTCCATGTGTGGTTTTTAAGATAAACCACCAATCCTGACTATGTATTATTAATTTTATTGCTTTTCGCGGTTTCTATTCACCATTTACCAACTGGTATGAAAATACTTCATTATTTTAACAAGTATTGCAGTGCCAATGCATCCTGGCTGAATATCAGCCCTGGTTTATGCTATAAGGTTAATTCCTCAGACAAAATTCAAAATCCTAATTCTACTTCCCTTCAAGTAGTTTTTAAATTTAATTAATTAATGTATACAACTTCTTTTGGACATCTCAATCTTTAAATTATGATGTTATTACCATGTAGAAACTGCCAAGCTGGAACTATTTATAAGCCCTTCAATGTAGTGAGGAGTTTTGACAAAAGTCATAGTTACATGTTCATACACACACTGACAGATGGCAAAAGGAAAATAAAAGGGGGCCACAAAAGGAAACAGAAAAATGAGGCCCAAACTTAGTCTGCAGGAAAGTACAACAGAGCATTAATTATTTCCAGCCAGTCATCAGAGGTTTGGTTTGGGCATGTTGGAGATAGAAGGAGTGTATTCTTGTGTAAACAGATGAGTTGAGGAGAAAAGTTAATTATTACATTAAAATTTATATGCTCCATTAAGTTGTCTTTGTTATCCTAACCCATCCTGGTCTTTCCTTGCTCTGAATTAATATAGCACTCTATATTTCATATAATTTTTCCACACTTAAGTCATTTTTCAATATAAAAGTAATACATGCTCATTGCAAAAAAAAAAAAGTTATAGGAAAACAGATTAATGTTTAAGAACACAGACACTTAGGAGTCAGACATGCCTCCTGCCCTCCCAGTATTCACTACTTGAGTTATATAAGATTCACCTCAGAGAATTGTTGTAGGTATAAAATTAGATAATGCAAGGAAATGGGCCTTTAAAGAAAGTGCATACTTTGTACAAATTCTTCCAGACTGAGGATATAAACACCAAATATAAAAAGGCAACAGTACAGCAAAAATTGATCTGGTGTGACCCAGAGAATGTCTTTAGCAGTTGTACCCTTATGCCTGAGGGCCAAGGAAAGCAGTATCCAAGAAGACTAAAAGTGCTTCTTCTTAATGAGAAAGTCTAGATTTTGAGTTCCTGTTTCCTTGGCTAAATAAATCAGAAACCTATTCTAATCTTATAATGAGTGGGTGCATTTGTACTTGTATATTTGTTTTGTTTGGGGAAGATATCTTCCTCAAAACCTATAATCCACCTGAAATTTTGCACATGTTATATATAAAATGCTTATAACAACGCCCGGCACATAATAAGCACTCAATAAAATTAAGTATTTATTAGTAATTATTATAAGAGGGAAAACTTAAATTTCTAATAATCCCACTCTAAAAGAGAACTACAGTTAATATTTTGGTGCATGTAGTGCCTTTGGTGCTTGTACTGCACGGGTACATACATATTTCCCCTCTCTGTAAAAAAATTATATATATATTATATATGATTTAAAAAATTTCTTTTCCACTTGAATACACAGTCTTTTCTAATATATTTTAAAAGAATTTTCAATAACTGCATAATAGTCCTTTATAAAGATGTATTATAATTTAATCCATTATTTAATTATTGTATATTCAGATCATTACCCACTTATATAAAAATACATACAGATAATACACTTACATTCTAAACAGCACTACAGTGATTATCATCATACACAAATCTTTCAAGTCATTTCCTAGTAGGGAGCCATTATGTACACATTCCTTTAACAACAGTTGCACTGTTGTCAACATGCTATTGTAAAATTTAACATTTTTAGTCATAGTCTTGATTTGCTCTTAAATTTTTTTCTCTACATCACTGCAAAATTCTTAAGGGTAGTGGTTGTCTTCTACAGCTTTTTATATCCCCTACAGTGCCAGAACAGTGTCAAGCACAAAGAAAGATTCAAAATAAATTCTTACTTAAAAAAAGTATACTCATTTCAGCCTTAGGTGTAGAGGGAGGTCAGCTAGAGGTGCTGTGGGGTTCAGGAGAAAGAACAATAACCCTGTTATTAAGTATTTTAACAAAGGAAAAGCCATGAACTATAATTGTTTCATTCCAACCAATAAAAAACATTTGATATAAACATGTAGTACTAAAGTAACAGATTTATTTCAAGGTTTGATTCTTCACATTTTATAACACATCAACTCCCAAAATTCAAAGAAGCAGCCATTAAAAACTAGTATAGATTGGAATTAGACATCTCTTAATCTTAATAAATACCACTAAGGTGATAATAATATAATGCACTAAAGGCAATAAAAAATAAAATAAAATCAAGATTACAATACTCATTGTGTGTTGGAAAAGCCAAACACAAGTCTAGCTTGGGGTCAAATTTTTCTTTAGAAAATTATTTTTATATGTTAAACTGATGAAAGAAAAAAAAGGGGGGGGCTTGCCTTACATCCATTCTCCAATACTCAGTACAGGCCCAACTGTGCAAGGTTTGTTTAAATCTTCAGCACGCTACACTTTTAATGGAGCATTTAAGAAAAAAGCAAATGCAATGATTTGTTACTAGCTGTTAGTAATGAAGGAAGTATAGTATTTAGATCTTCTATCTTCTTTGACAAGATTCATTGCCAAAATCATTCTGATTCATCACGCTATACTAGATTTTTAGGGCACATGCCACAGATATGAAGACTCTGACCTAACAAGTGGTATACAAAATTATACAAAACGGCAGGCACTATTATGAAATAGAAAACAGTTTGTGTTTAACATTATAGTTCTGATGGGATTTACAATTAGAAAATACTGATGAAGTATTTTAAAATTTAATTTGCAACATAGGCAACAAAGTTAAAAACACCTCAACAGTTACGTTAATTTAAGTACACAGTTCAAATTGAGTAATTTCTTAAAATCATTATATAACTTATTTCACAATTTAAGCAATCAAGATTAAGATGTTCCATTTTGATCAGATAAATGTTGAATTATGGAAAGGATAAGAAAACTATTCTTATCTACACTATTTAAACACAGTCCTTTATGGTTCTAATGACAATTTTCCACAATAATGGAATAAAAGAATCTAAAAACTTTAAAGTATGCATGGGAGACATACAAAAAGAAAAATGATTTCTATATGAGCTCAAAGTAATGATACAATCTGGGCTTGATTTCTAAAAAGACAATTGAGGCCCCTTTTCTTTTTAGCTGTAAACAACTTGCTGTTATGACATGTAATGCAATACCATATTTTGGGAAATTTCAAACATTCACAATCCACAGGAAAAATACTCAACACTCCTACACTATTTTTTTTTTAAGCCCACAATAGTGCAGTCTTTCAGCTACAAAGCCAGAAGCCAGTTAAAAAACCAGTACTTTTCCACTAGAGTTACTTACGGGGCAGGGAAGGGGATGTTCGACACTGCAAACGTTAGGGTCTAAAATAAGATCATTGCAAGGAGTTACTACAACACTCACACTGCCAGCACTGTCATGGCAACAATGAACTAGCTAGGAGAATGCTCTTTTAACATTCAAAGCTAACCTTGAGTCTATTACTCATGGAAATATACCAAATTTTCTTTCAGGCAGTTCACTAAAGAAATCATCTTACTTGGTAATCTCTTAATGTAAAAATAAAACTTTCCTACACCATATTTCCAAGATCACAGTCCAGAGTCTCCTTGCAATCAGCTGAAATTTATAATGATGACATAATTAAAATTATGTATCACAATGAAACATGAAATTAATCAGGTTCCAAATGCAATTTCAAGATGGGTCAGGGTTTAAATAAAAATTTGGTGTGCAATTTACTAACATCTAAGAATGTGGTTTCCCCTAAAAACACCAAAGTGTTATACTTCATCCTGAAGGAAAACTAACTTGGAACAAAAACTAATACATTTTTTCACTGCTAGGAGCCTTATGTTAAATTTTTACTCAGAAAGTGCAGTATAATGGTGGTCTCTGTGGATCTCAATGCCTGGGTATGAAACCTGGCTCTTCTTACTAGCTACGATACCTTGGGCAAGTTATTTAACCTATCTGGGCCCTGATTTTTCTTCATGATAGAGCAGGGATGATAAAACCTACTCCTACAACGTTGTTGTGAAAATGGAATGTGTATACACATACACACGTGCGCGCACGCGAAAAGGGCTAACAACTAGGCTGCCCATAAAGAACGCTTATTCTTACCACATTCAAAAGTTTACATTCTGCTAAAACAGAAAGATGAAAAGACTGCCACAGATGACTTAAGATAACTTGGTTCCAATGCCATGACAGATTTTAACGGGGACAGGCATGGCAGCTTAGGAGGTGTCTCAAAAGACACATGCCACAGACAACCAAGCAAATTCAAGAAATCTAACATGATAGAAAATCTCTTCAAGCCCTGTTACCTTTGCGGGGTATCTTTGATTACTTTGTTTTAATCATATCATGCTGTCTAAGCTGGGCCAGTTACCTGGCAAGAATGAAAGGACTGGGGCACCTGGGTGGCACAGCGGTTAAGCGTCTGCCTTCGGCTCAGGGCGTGATCCTGGCGTTATGGGATCGAGCCCCACATCAGGCTTCTCCGCTATGAACCTGCTTCTTCCTCTCCCACTCCCCCTGCTTGTGTTCCCTCTCTCGCTGGCTGTCTCTATCTCTGTGGAATAAATAAATAAAATCTTTAAAAAAACAAAAAAAACAAAACAAAACAAAAGAATGAAAGGACTGTTTTGGGGACTTTCAGTTTAATATGTCAGGATCCCATTGTGGGGAGCAGAGTAGGAACACTGATAGTGCAGCTCTAATCTCCTTAGTAGACTTTCAAGGCTAACAGTCTCTGCAGCAGGTAACTTGCCTGAAGTAGCAGGCATGAATCGACCAGGCACAGAAGATGATTCAGTAGCTTACTGACAATATTGACATATAAGCCATGATTTGCTTTTCCTATATTATGTGTCCCTGGAGATGTATTTGAAAGTCAAATGCCTGCAAGTAGAATAATAGACTAACATGATGTCAAGGGAGGAATCCAGTTCCCAGAAAGCTAAAACAATATTCATAGAATCCTTAATTTGCTTCATAGAGGTGTTTTTTCCTCTAGGGTGCTATCCTCTGGGCCAGGGAACCTGGAAAGTAGTTGCAAACTTTCCCAGTTGCTCAGGAACTTGTGGTACCCTAAAAAGCTTATTGTGCCGGGGGCTCAATTTCCCATCTCTTTCTATCACACTGTGGGGGCAGAACAGAATATTAATAGTTAACATTCACTGAGTGCTTACTGGATTCCAGTAAGCATTGCACATGTTACCTCATTTAATCCTTTCAACTCTGTGAGGGAACTGAGGTTTAAGGAGGTTATGTAATTTGCCCAAGGTCACAGAGTTTGGCAGAGCAAGACTTAAAGCCAGGTCTGACTAACTCCAAAGCCCATGATCTTGACAAATTATATTCTAATCCTGTCCAAATATGAAGCAAAGGCCTTGGCCATGGACCTCCCCATGTACACTTGACCACCTGGATGACACATGCAGCTGCCTGCCTGCAATTCTTTCCTGCTGGTGCCCTCCTGACATACACTCCAGGGAGGGGATGGCTGCTACCAATCTGCCATCACCACTACAGCAAACCTCTGGGCAAGCCAAACACCTACCTTGGGGCAGTGACTGGTTAGAAGCACCCTCTGCTAAAGTCGGACAGCAGCACTATTCAGCTTATATATGAAAAGTCAATGTACAGAAAGCAATTAGAAGTGTTAATATATGTGGATGCAAAGTGTGGGATGTACGAAAAATCCTAAAGTAATGCCAGTTTGGAGTTTGACTCATTAACTAAACCACCTAAGATCAAGCTTATCATCATCAACATCATTGCCAATATTTATTGAGCACTTACTATGTACTTCTACACGCTTTACACATTCATTTAATTCTCAAAACTACCCTGAGTTTGGTATTATTATTACCCTCATTTTACAGATAAGTAGTCTCAAAGAGTTTATTCATAAATAAATTTGTAGGTTACAAAATAGTGAAGGTTACAAAATGCTTTACCAATATCATCTTTTTTATAATCAAATTACAAGGTAGACAATTATGTAAATTCACAGATGAGGACACTGAGACGACAGAGGTTACTTTATTCATGAGCATATGGCTGGTAAAGAAAATCCAGTAAGATCTTTATTTTTTTTTCCCAGTAAGATCTTTAAATCTAGGTAATGTGAGACAGTACACTTGGAGTAGTTAGAAAGCAAAAGAAATCAAGAAATGTTTTTTAAGCAGAATCATTATTAAAATTAAGTAAAACAGCCTTTCTTCTGCAATGTCAAAAGATAGATAAGCAAAGTGTTTGGCATATAGAAGGTACACAACAAATACCTAATGAATGAAACGAGAAGAAATAGTTCACTAGGTTCAGTGGTAAAATCTATACTGTTTCAAAAATAATTCAATTATTTCTTATACTCAGAACCTCTGTCATCAACAAAACTGAATCAACACAGGTTATATTTTATAATTTAAGTCTGCCAATGCACACATTACTTGTTAGATGAAAAAGCAGACACCTTAAAATGGTGAGGTGTAATCCCTATACAACTTTGAGAGACCTTGTTTTGTGAGAAAACCTGTCTCCCTATCATTTAAATCACTTTTTACTTTTGAAAGCCTTCTCTTAAATGTCCTTCAGTACCATTGAACATATCACTACCACTATTTTGCAAGGCTTGGTCTTTATCACATGATTGGAAGAATATCTTGCTGTGTTTAGGCTATGAATAGCATTTGAAAAATTACTCAGTTATAATTATAGACAGCTAACACCTGCCAACTTGCTAGAAAATGAAATCATGTAAAATTTTAAGATGAGTGTGCAATGCTTGTCAAAAGCTTAAGTATCAAAACAGTAAATGCTTACTTTTAATGGGGTAAACTAAGATTCTAACTAGACTTTTCTGAATATTACACATAGATTTGACAAATTATCCTCGCTAATTTTTAAAAAGTATATTAGCTTGTCATTTTAAACAATTTTAAAGTTAAAACACTAAGTAAATACTATTTATACTATTGAATGAATATTTTTCAATTAAGGAATACATATACATGAAAGTTGATTTGGATCACTCACAAAATTCACATCATAAATTTTATTTCCCTTTAGTATGGTTTAAACTGTTTTGAGGTAATTTTATAATATAAATAATTTATAAATCTATGATGCAGTTTCCCCTTTTAAATTAAAAATGGGGTAAGAATAAAATATAAAACTAAAAATATCTAAGGTAATGACATATTTCATTGGAATCTAATGAATTTTTTCTACTTCGTTATATAAAAGACATCAGAACATGAGAAGACAGGTAATTCTCATGTTCCCAATTTCACATGAGTTTTTTTCTTGTAAATTGAAAAATGTCAGAAACCGTGACAGTCTACTAGTAACACACATTAACAATAACAATGCCAACTGGAAAGATCTAATAAATGGTCCTAACTGTTATCCTACAAAACTCCCTAAGTATTTCCAGTGAAAAAGCATTTTTAAAAAACAAACATCTTTTTTAAAAGATATTATTTCTTTGAGAGAGAGAGAGCAAGCGCGAGGAGGGTGAGGAGCAAAGGGAGAAGCAGTCTCCCTGCTGAGCAGGGAGCCCAATGGGGGACTCCATCCCAGGACTCCATTCCTGGACTCCGGGATCACGATCTGAGCCACAGACAGACGCTTAACCGACTGAGCCTCCCAGGCGCCCCAAAAAACAAACACCTTTTAAAAGACTTTTTTTTTTTAAATACGCAAACATTATGATAAATGTATCCTTATCAGCACTAGTTTAATGTGGTGTAGTAACCAAAAGGAAAAAAAAGCAAAGCATGAAATGTTTCCATAGTATGCCTATTTAGCTGAGGTTTTCATATTTCAATTTCCAGTCTGCCAATGCCCCAAACAATACCATCATCAAATAGTCTGAGGAACTCTCAGATGCCCCTGAGTATACTGTGCCTGCATAATTAAAGTACTAGGTAATTTTATCAAGGTCAAAAACGTCTCATTTAATGTAATAAATGTGGTCTAGAAAAGTTGGGTCAAAGTAAGTCCTATTTTCCATTGACTTCCATTAAAAAAAGCAAGTATTTTACCATGTGGTATGACAAAAATAGGCTGATTTGAAATTGTGACAAAGAGATTAAAATTGGTGGCAAACCTTGTTTGGTGCTAATGTACTTCCAGCAGAACTTTCATCCTTCTATGCATTTTAGGCACTGCCTCCCCTCTCCCAGCATCTCCCTTGTCCTTTCACAAGTTGTAAAAATTTTCCCATTTCTATGGTTCCTCCAGTCCATGTTAATTTGCTTCCATATAAACACTGCCTGTTTTCAAATATGAAAATTCTTTATGATTAAGACATTAAACCAAAAAGGACCCTTTTGTATCAAAGTTTTAAGTGACCGATAACATTTTATTATATGCAAGATTCCATGTCTACTTTCTGTCAGGTCAGCTTCAGCAAATCCTTAAGTTGGCTGTTTCAGTCATTAATTTATTTTCTATTCAAATGGTTAAAAGATATCCTGCAAATTTCTAGTGGTCACCAAAAGGAAAATGAATATAACTCTACAAGAGAACAGCACACCCACACTTATTTTCTAATTCTTTTACTCCATGAATGAACTGTATAGCACTTTAAGGGCACAGTGTTAAAGATGAGAAAATAATTCTAATTAAGCTAAACTATTGTTTCAGAGGAACCCATGACTTTAAATTGAAATCTAATAAGCAAGTGTTTAATATCCCATTTTTCTACAAAACACTACATCCCATTTATAAATTAAACAACATGCTAAAAAAGCCCATTTTAAAATTAATCATTCTGGTTTTTTTTTCATGCTAGAGACCATCTGAGGCACTGTAATAGGAATTAAATATTTGAAATCTGATATCTTAAAAAAAAAGTATCCTTGTTAGTTTCAGTCTTTCTGAAAAGTCAGAACAAAGGAAGAGGACAGGATGTATTTATGTATTATAAAGAGGACACTGAGGGTAGATAGTGCAGATATGATTCATCCTGTAAGCCACTGGGTAAAAAAAAAAAGAAAAAAAAAGAAAAAAGATAAGCTCTTACTTTGTCTGCAAACCATTTAGGAAAAAAAAAAAGTTAATAGCTGCCTTCAGTTTCTTCACATTCTCCATCCAAAGAAACACAGACAACCTGAGGGTAAATAGCATTCCCCACTGGGATCAAAAGCTACTAAAGTGGTCAAAGGTAGGAATGAGAGGAAGCACTGAATGGAGAAGTAAGCCAGGAGGCTTTCTGAAGGAAAGGGATTGAGTTTTCAGTGTATTAATAAAATAAGAAAGACCAGAAAATAGTGGATATGGAAGAGAGAAACTTAGTGTAAATACTGAAAGAAGACTCTCGTGTTTGCTGTGGCTGAGAGTAGCCGTGAATTGTTTGAGATGCACCACCTTAAACTTTTGGCTTTGACTAGACATAGCAGGAAAAAAGAAATCAAAACAAAATAATCAGTTTAAAAGGCCAAATCTGCTTCTACAATGTTCCTAATCTCATGTTACATTTTATATCATTATAAATTATGTTTCTAATCTAACAGAATCTAAATTATAACTAGACCAAAGCAATATTTTATCTAGCGAGATATTAGATCAGTTCAAATAGCAGCCTCTGACTAAACTTGACTGCCTTGCATCCCCCTTCTTCCTCATCAACAGAAATTTTTTGTTCAAGTGATGGGGGTGTCCTGGCTGTTAGGGGCTGAATGCAGATTCCAAATCTAAACCAGAAACGTCCAATTTCCTTGCCAATGACTAGCTTAGAAAAGGGCATGTGACCCAACCCTAGTCAATAAAAACTGACAGGAAGTCTGCTGGAGGCTGAGAAAAGCTTTTCTTCCCTGATAGACACAAGCAAGAAACTCTTCTTAACTGTACATGGAGCTTGGAACTGCTGAGGTAACCTTGCCACATGAGTAGAGATAGTACTTGCCATGCTGAGGAAAGGAAAGCAGAAAGAAGGCAAAAAGGTAATGTAGTTTGATAATGAATCAATCAAACAAGCTTGAAATTGCCCAACCTCAAGATTTATTATACAAAATAATAAATCTTATTGTTAAACCTACAAACTATATACTACCCAAATTGGATATCAAATGGATACTCCACTGCAACAACTGAAATGTGTATCAGACCCAACAGCTAAAGTTTCATTTCTCTTTGAGGGGTAACAATCGTTTCACTAAATGAAAGCCTCCTCTACCCCACTTAACAAAGATATATACTTTGTTACTTGTTCTAACTTTTCTAAAGCCAAATTACTTTCAGATAGTGTTAACTGCTGGCATGCTTATAAGAAAATTTAAGTTTTCCTTTTTCACAGTACAGAAATCAAAATGGTCAAATGACCATTCTTAGAATAAGTATTTGGCTATTTTGAGAACTCCTCATAATCTTCTGATGAATATTTCCACACTCACATTCCTCCCTTAATTACATGCATCATAAAGACTATACTAATGTATCCAACCAGTGTTAATACACCTGCTCCTTTGTTTAGAGAATCAAACCTATCAAAAAGGTGTTAGGGGTTAACAACAACACACCCAGCATAAATAAAGCCTACTATGAGAATAGAAGACCTTCCTCAAAAGCAAGGAATAAGTCTTATTAATCTTCCAGCCCAGTGCCTGGCACAGGACAGTTCTCAAAAATGTGTTCAACAGATTTAAGTATGTTGATATGAAATCAATAAATTGAGAACAGGAATACAGAGAATGCTCTCTCTCAATGTGCCAATTTTTTACAGGTTTAGCCATTTTGAGTTGAATCCATCCTACCCCTACCCCACTATGGTCGTCTGAGCTGATTTACAGCAATTAAGAGCGGGAACAGCTGCAGGAATTGCAAATTCAGTTCAGCTTCTCCAGCTTTACCAATGAGTAAGAGAAAGCATTATGGAGCACTACATTTTATTATTTGACATTTTATTATTTGGTTTCCCATGTGAGGCTGGAGCGGTATATGGAAGCCAGATGACATTGGACATTACGTGACATCTTAAGTTTAAATTCTATCCTCAAGGATTTAAGGCAGGAGAGTAACATGATCAGATTTCATTTTAGATAAATGACTCTGAAGTTCTGTGGAGGATGGATATCAAGGTGGAGGATGGGTTAAGTCTGAAGAAGTGACAGATAACAATGGCAGTACTACAACCATAGTAGTAGCAGGGGCAGAAATCCCTTCAGGAGCTTCTTCTCATTAGATGTATCATAGGCAACTTAATCTCACCATATCTAAAACAGAACTCACCACTTCTCCTAAACTGACCCTTTACCACTCCTCTGTCTCAGGAAATGGCTGAACTATTCGCCAAGTAGTTCAAGCCAGAAACTGGAGAGCATCCTTGATTTTGTTATTTTCCTCATCTCCTTTATGCAATTCAATACTATATCCTGTGGTTTCTAACTCTTAGCAATCTCCCAAACCCATTCACTGTTTCCTACTTTTCACAGCTATACCCTACTCCACCATAAATTTTGCAAAAAGAACCTCCTAACTGATGTTGCACATCCACTCTTGACCCCTGAAATTCATTCTACACATTGCTCCCAAAGCAATCTTCTGAATACACCATGGATCATGTCAACATCTTGCTCAAAACCCCTCAGTGGATTCCAATTGCTACTAGGATAAAGTCCACAACTCTTATTTGGCCTACAAGATCCTCTGTTATCCAACTCCTGCCTAAAAACAGTAAGAATTCCTAATATTACTGAGCATTTCTTATGTACTAGGCACTGTGCTATGTGTTGCAAGCACGGTTTCATTTTATTGTCATTGTGAGCATCATCTTCATTTTGCAGACAAGGAAACAGAGTCAAGGAGAAATTATGCAACTTATTCAACATTGCAGAGCTAATAAAGTATTGGAGCCAGATCTGACAGAGAATGTGCTTTTCACTCTCCCTTCAAAAATATGCTCCAACCGCATTGTGTTACTTTCTGTTCCTAGAACTCATCTGCTCTCTCTTGCCATGAGGTCTTCACACAACTGTTCCCTATGTATGGAATGTCCCTCTCACAAATTTTATTTTTGCCTGGATCATATCTATTCATTTGTCAAATCTCTGCTTAAATGTCATCTCTTCAGGGAAGTCTTCCCTTACTATCTAAAATTATTTGTTTACTTCTTTATGGTCTGTCTCTCTCCAATAAAATGTCAAAATTGTTCACCACTGGTTTTTAGTTCTTGGAATGGCATTCACCAGAGGTTCAATAAACATTTGTTATATGAAGGCATGCATGAATGATGTAGGGATGGAAACTCCCTCATCTGGTGACTTTATTCAGGCTGATAAGAAATAAAAAGAAGCCAAATAAAAATTTGTTCATCCACTGGATATTTAGTAGCTTCCAGGACCTAGCCAATACTCTTGAGAACTTAACGGCCCTCCCGAGGTGACAGACATAAACATGCGATGATGGCACAATATAAGTAGAGTGCCTGTTATAATAGTAGCAGGAATTAAGTGCAATAGATGCAGAGATCCCAAAAGAGTATAAATCTATGGAAAACCTTCACAGTGGAGGAGACTCTTGAATTTTTTTCCAGGATGAGTGAATCTTGAAATATATATCACATAGTCCATGTATTTCACTTAATGAAAAGGAGAGGAGCATTCATTTTATACTGGGGCACTTTACATCTCCTTTAATTCTCACAACAGTTCTATGTTATTATTCCCATTTCATAGATGTGGAAATCCAAACTCAGTGAGATCAAGTAACTTAACTTGTCCAAGGTTATGCAATACATAATAAAGGAGGAGAATTTGAGCCCGGGTCTGTCTGACTCCAGTACCCATTTACTTACCAATAATATCACAGTCCTTTGACCCTGCACTCCCCAGAGCCTAATTACTTCTGTTTTCAATATAATTCTTAACTAAATTGGTTATCTGCTTTCCCATTTGAATATAAATAAGCAGCAAAATTAAAGATTCAGGAAGAGAACAAAGTGAAGTATACTGACAGTAGGGGAGGAACAGAAAAACTATTAAAAATTGAACACAAAAATTCAAAAAACATGGATCATGTAGTCCTATACACGCCACCCTCAGCTAAACAATAGTACTTGATGTGCATAATGATGACCCCATTATGGGAAAAAATGGTTGTTTTAGACACTACAGTCTAAGAAATAGAGAAATAACTTTTAAGGCTTAAAAGGGTAAACTTCAGGTTTCTAGAAAATTAATTCCTCTCTGATAACTCTGGATAAACGAATTGCAACAATTGTTCCCAAACTGTGAAAAGAAATATTCCAAGATCTTGAACAGAGTCTTCATTTTATGGACATGATTACTTTTCTGTTGCTTTAAACTAACCAAAATAGAAAAACTATTAATCCTAGCATTTGGGTATATATATATATATATCTCCAAGTGAATTATAAGTTTTAAGAACTTCTCATAAATGACTTCAAACACATGGATTGAGTAATTCAGACTGACCAGCATAGTGTTACTAACCATTCTTAGGATCTAAAAACAACCTTTCTCTAAACAAAAACAAAAACAAACAGGCCCAAACAAAACCCTTCTAACAAATCTTCCAATAAAAGAGGAGAAATTGGTCATGTACAGAAGAGGATGAAAACTAACATTTTTAATCTGTTGCACTGAAAACTTAAGTAGTTATGTATGTGAAAAAGAAAAATCAAAGAATTGAGGCAAACACAGAGAAAACTAATTGACTAGTTTACTATGAGCCTTTCTACCATTAACTCAACCTGGGTTCAAATTTTCAATCTGAATATGTTAGCTCCTTTGTAACATAAGCTTTTATTATTTTATGTAATTCATTTTTTTTAAAAAAAGAAAGGTTGCCTTTAGAGAAAAGACCCTGATTTTTTGTTTTAAGAACATGAGAAAATTGTTTCACCAATTATCCTGAACAAGTGAAGAAACATTTAATATCCTTTATCATTTGAGAGGCTTTTAAATGAGAAACATTCCTAACAACATGTAAAAATGAATACAAGAAAAAGCAAATCTTTACTTGCAATTAACTGTAACTTTCTCATATTTTCCCCAGAGGAATGAAGTTTCTGCTAAAACTCTCTAAAAAGACAATTCTTTACTTATATTTGAAAACTGCTTTTACTTTAGCTCATCTTGTACAATTTTGGCCCCAGATTCAATGTCTTACAAGCCACTCTAAATTTAAGATGTAGAATGAATTCGTAATGGGTTCACATAACCAGCTAGCAGCAAATACAAAGTGAGTAACTGCAATTAAAACTGCACTGTACTAGATGGACAGTTGTAATTATAATGTTTTCTTACCTGGACGCTCTTCAAAATAAATTCACTTTTCTCTCTTACATCTTTAAAGGGACATCTCTTAGAAAGCATAAGCAGATGAGCAAGAAGTTTATTCAACCCATCCAAAGAAACAGCATTTGAAAGCCCGTCTGATGGCCGAAGAGGTGTCTCTTTCACCGAACGAAGATACTCGGTTTTTCTCAAAATGGTTTGCTTAATGTTTTCCAGTGCTGTCTCTCTAGTAGTTGAATCTCTACTGCACAGTCCATCCCATCTCACTTCATTCTCTCCTTCAGCCATGACAACTGGAGATTTTGTCTTTGCCGTCTTCAGTTACCCTTCAGCATGTCCCCAAAAGCAATTTGTATTTTTAAAACGAGAAATGTAAGAATAAAATCAGAGAAATCGAATCGTCATGAAAACACAAATGTCTGGGTGACATCTGGAACCAGAAGTGTCTTTATATTAATGGCTTTCAACCATCTACAAGACAGAACTCACCCTCTCCTACATGAAGGGGCAGTCTTCTTGTCAGAGACTAAAAAAAGTTGGAAAGTTGAAACCCGACAGCGCTGGCTTTGCTGGACAGGCAGTCTCGGGGAAGTGCTCTCCTCCTTCTCGCGGGGTCAGCGGATATCCTCACGTTGTGGAGCTGTCAAATCCGTGCTCTGCCCAAAAAGGCTGGTGAGAGTTGAATGCACTCCAGCCATTTGGGGTTTTTTGTCTGGACAGCCACCGTGTTCTCAGGAGCATTCCCGCCCCGCCCCTCCTCCGGCACCAGTCCCCGCCCTCTGCAGCTCCTCCCTACCGCTCGGCTGCCCGCTGGGAGCTGGTGGGGAAATCTAGCCAAACCCTTGCTCACTGGCTGCCGCGGCCGGACACCCAGTCGCTCCTTGGTTGCGGCAGCCTCTGGCAGACGCTGTCTCGACTGCAGCGTTGGAGGAAAGTGTCTCCGGCCCCGAAGATTCCGGATCCGCGAGCAGACGCCACTTCTTTTCCTATACCTGCGTCCTCGCCCACCGCCTACTAAACCTGACGGGCACAGGGCTGGGCCACAATCCCCGAAAGCTGGGCCGGGCCGCGGAGCTGACAGAGAAGCCAAGGCCCGAGGCGCAGAGCCCGCCCCTTCGCCCAGCCCCATCGGTGGGGCTCGGCCCAGAGGGCGGGAGCAGGGAGGGGAGATGGGGTCCTCACCCCCCCAGCCCCTCCCCTTTCTCCGCCCGGCATAATCCAGGAGCCGCCCCTGCCCCAGCGCCCTCTTCCCCGCCCAAGTAGACGCGACCCGCGGAGGCAAAGCCATTGGAAAAAGCCCCGCCCTCCGGCCGGCTACCTCCAGACCCCAAGTCCGCGATCGGCCGCCAACTGCAGCCGGCTGCTACGCATGCGTGATGGTGAGCAGGGCGCATGCGCCTAAGGAGCATTTTTGCGTCGGGGGCGTTTTTCGTCCCCTGCAGTTTGGATTCTCCCAGCTGGAGAAGAGGAAATAAAAGTAAGGAGTTGAAGGACACTGAAACTATTACAGACAAGACAAGCACGGCAAAGAAAGAGGGCGTAAACACACACCTGGAAGAAACTGAATCCAAATTTAAGATTAGCCCGAAGATAATGACAGTGTCTTTATTACGCCAAATCCGAGATTTAAGAAGGCCAGGCGTCCTCGCAATGACTTCTGGGAAATGTAGTTTTGATGTACCGGCGCGTTCTGTTGGCGATAGAAACTACAGTCCCCAGGAGCCACTGCGACGTTGCCTGTAGCACGCTTCGAGCCAACGGTTAGCGCGGAAGGAGGTTGATAGCGTCGAATTGGTGAGCGCTGAAGGTTTGGCTGCCAATTTTTCTTTGACAAGATTTTTTCCTTCTTCCATTTCCTCAGGGATTTTGGAGACCAAGCTATCTAGAGCTGTCCTCATTAGTCCAGGGATAATGTCCAGTGATCTGCGTGGGAAGTAGTAGTGCGGATACCGCAGGCCCAGGGCGCATTAAGGCGCGAGGAATGATTGCGATCCCAAGGGTCTTGGGAGCAGCCAAAGGCCGGGCAAGAGGGATGCTGGGGAAACCGGTGCATCTTGTTGCGGTCTCTGCTTCTGCTTTCAGGTGGACTCGCGCGCGCGAAATTAGGTATCCCTGTGCAATTGCACTTTTGTTTGCCTTTGCAGAGGGGTGTTCTGTGTTTTATGCGCTCAAATGAAATCCCACTCAGGGTTCTGAAAGAGAGTTGTTAAATACATTTTGTATCAGACTAAGGGGAAAAGAATACCCGGTATTCCTAGATATGAATGTTTGCAGGCTTTAAGGATACTATATGAAAAGGGACCTATAAAAATCTCCAAAATTTGGTATATTTAGAAGATTCGTTTGTTTAAAAATTAAAAAGTCATTTCTCTTGAGAAAAGTCAAGGTGTGAAAGGCAGTCAGTGGACCGAGAACCAAATTAGATTTTAATTCTTTACATTGTGAAGTAGATGCGTTTCTAAAAATTGAGTCATGGGGCACCTGGGTGGCTCAGAAGAGCATGCAACGCTGATCTCTGGGTGGTGAGTTCCAGCCCCATGTGGGGTGTAGAGATTACTTAAATAAAAAGTTTTAAAAATAAAATAAATTAAAAAGATAAAAATTTAGCCTTGCGAGGTACTGAGTATACAACAGTGAAAAAGACACAGACCCATCTAGTTATACATTCTAATGGTTAAACACACAATTACAGTGCAATATGATATCTGGCTGTCTGGAATGGCTAGAAAGAAGATCACTAGCTTAATCTTGGAAAGTCAGGGAAATCTTCATCCCAAAGAGGGCTAAAAGAACAGCATAAGGTGAGGCCCAGAAGTGAGAGTGGTATGGAACTTTGAGGAAACTTCAGTAAGCCAAATCACCTATATTTTGGGAGGGATAACTTTGTGTATGGATGTACTTTGAAGCTGCAAAGAGACAAGTACTGTGAATTTTCCAGATAGTTTCTGAAAGTGACCTGTCCTTGAACAGATTTAGTTTCGATGAGTTGGTCTAATTTGGAAAACCTTGCTATATTGTATGCTACTGGTTTAAAACAGAATTTTTTTAAAATGTGAACTTCTTATGAGGATGATATCAAAAAATAAAAAAGACATTCCTTTTTTGTCCATTTTTGGGCTCATTCTCCTTTGTCCAACGCACAAAGGGTAGGGGAGTTTCTTAAATCTAGGTCCCCTTTTTACTCCATAGTTGAATATGATCCCCTCCATATCCATGGTTTTGCTACCACCTATGACTTTTAAATGTATAGCTCTATCCGCCTTTACCTTTTCAGCTGTCATATATCCATTTCCTTGATATTTCTTTTTTGATATCTCTAAAGCACCTCAAGTTCAACATGCCTAAAACCAAATGCATGGTTATCTGTAATGAGTCTGATTCTTTTCCAGTGTTCCCTATTTCATTTAATGGTCCTTCCATCCACTCGTGAAAATTTGAAAACTACGCATTATTGATTTCTTCCTGTCCTTCATACCTCTATATGAAGGCCTCTATATACCCAGTTATTACCAAGTCCTATCAATCTCATCTCCCAAATATCCTCCAAATCCATCCTTTTCCCACCGTCTGCACAAGCACAGTCTTTTCCAAACTGCCATAATCTGTTGCCAAGACTGTCGCAATAGGGATTATTCACTGGCATTTCTCCTTTAGTTCTCCACACTGGAGCCATAATGATCTTTTTGAAATGCAAATCTGACCAGATTTTTCTCTTAAAATCATTCATTGCTGTCTCCCTATTCTTAAGGCAAAACTTCTTTGTAATGCCTAATATCATTTTGTCCCTTCCCACCTCTCCAACCTCACTTAGTATACCTATCACTCTCCACCTATCTCTGCTTCAGCCATACAGATCTTTCTTCAGTCACTGGTTCTCATATTCCCTTCATCCATTTATACACTCAACAAATATCTGTTGAGTATCTACTATGTAATGGGACAATCACATATGTCATTGAGCACAATATACATTGACACTAGAACAACATGGGTTTGAACTGCAGAGGTTCAGTTACATGTGCATTTTTTTGATAAATATAGGACAGTAGTGTAAATCTCTTTTCCTTATGGCTTTCATAATAACATCTTCTTTTCTCTAGCTTACTTTATTTTAAGAATACAGTATATAGGATGAATACAGAATGTGTGTTAATCAGTCATTTATGTTATCCATAAGGCTTCTGGTCAACAATAGGCTTTTAGTAGTTAAGTTGGGGGGGCATCAAAAGTTATATGGATTAAAAGTTGTGGGATTTTTTTACTTCCTGGTGGGAGTTGGCACTCCTAACCCCCATGTTGTTCAAAGGTCAACTGTACAAAAGTCCCTAGATGCATAGAATTTGCATCTATTAAGGGGAGATAGATAATAAATATGTAATATATGTGGTAAACGAAGGCAAATGTGGTGGAAAAAAACAAGAGGCAACCAACAAGGGGACTAGGAAGTGCCAGATTGTGGGGGGCAAGTTCACTTTTAAATAAGGTGGTCAGAAAAGGGGACATTTGAAGGGATCCGAAGTAGGAGGAGGAATAAGCTGTGCAGATACTTTGAGGAAGAACATTCCTGTGAAGAGAACAGCCAATACAAAGGCCTGTGGGCAGGAGCAAAGAAATAGCAATGTAGCTGGAGCACAATGAATGCAGGGGAGGAGAATAGCATGAGGTCACAGAGAAAGGAGGTCACATAGATTATTGAAAGGACTTTGACTTTTTAATCGAAATAGGAAGCCATTGGAGGGCTTTGAGCAGATCAGTTGCATGATCTGACTTTTTAAAATGATTACTTCTTTGAAATTGTGTTGAGCATAGACCAGGGGAAAGCAAGTGTAGAAGCAGAAACACTAGTTAGGAAGCTAAAGTAATGCTCCAGGTGAGAGATGATAGTGGTAGCTTGGACCAGGGTGCTAACAGTGGAGGCAGTGGGAAGAGGCCCACAGTCTGGATCTATTAACGATCGTTTAGCCAACAAGTTTTACTCTCATGAGGCATGAGAGTATAGGAGTCAAAGATGACTCCAAAGTTTTTAGGCTAAACAATGAGAAGTAAGGAATTGCCATTTAATGTTGTGGGAAAGTTTCCAGATTTGGGTACAGAGATAAGGAAGTGGAAATTAAGAGTTTTGTTTGGCCATGTGAAGTTTGAGATGTCTCTGAGATGTTCAAGTAGAAGTGTGGAATTGGCAAGTTGGGTAAATGAGTATAGAGATGAGATGGAGGACCTGGCTGTAGATAGAATAATTGGATTTCATAGCAGTGTTTTAATAGCAGTTAAAGCTTGAGAATAGTTGGTATCACAAAAAGAGGCACTCTATAGAGTTTGGGTCAATCTGGAGTCATCTGCAAAGGGGACTGTGCAGGAGCAGCCAGTGAACACAGAGGAGAACCCACAGAGTGTGGTGTCCTAAAAGCCAAGTGAAAGTGGTTGAAGAGGAAGGAGTACTAAGTATGTGAAGTGCTGCTCTGGATCAAGTGAGATAAGGATTGATAACTGCCCACTATATTTAGTAATATGGAGGTCACTGAGAATGTTGAGAGCAGTTTTCTGGAGTAAAGAGTATAAAAGTCTTTAAGATAGAATGGGAGAAGAACTGGAGACAGTGAGACAGTGAGTGTAGATGCAGTACCTTTGTACTGTTTTCTTTGTCCAGACTTTTTTAGCCTGTCTTTGACTCCCCTTCCTATAGATCTGAGCTCAAATACCACTTTCTCAGTTTCCCTGATCTGATTAAATGTCCGTATTATAAATACACTCTAATTTTACCATAGCTCTCTACTTGCTAATAAGTTACAAATGTAGTTTTATAATGGTCTGTGATAATTTTATGAAAGTGTGCCTGCTTCTTTTTAAAAATTTATCTATTATTTGAGAGAGATGGAGTGCAAGGGGGCGGGGGAGGAGCAGAGGGAGAGAGAGAGAGAGAGAATCCCAAGCAGACTTCACACCCAGGGTGGAGCACAACGTGGGGCTTGATCTCATGACCCTGAGATCATGACCTGCACTGAAATCAAGAGTTGGATGCTTAACCAACTGAGCCACTCCGGTGCCCCAGTGTGTGTTTCCTTCTAAAGCTTAAGCACAGAAGAGCAGCAACTGTGCTGAATTTTGCTCATGATCTGCTGCTCTGGGTACTGTGCTTGGCATCTAGTATGAACTTAGTACATATTTGATGGATGAATGGAAGAAAAATGGAATGTCACAGAATTTTCAAAGGTATTGCATATTTACCTATTGTTAACAAAAACACAAGATAATTGGTAGCAAAACACAAGATAATTATTATAATGAAAACATTTTAGAAAATATGTCTTTTTTTTTTAAAGATTTTATTTATATATTTGTGTGTGCACAAGTTGGGAAGAGGGGCAGACTCTCTGCTGAGCAGGGAGCCTGAGACACAGGGGCTTAACTGACTGAGCCACCCAGGTACCCCAAGGAGTAGCTGCTTTAAATGAAGAGTGCTTTAATCAAGGAAAAAGCTGACTGGCCGGGTCTCTACGAGGCCTTTATCATGAAATTCATTGATGAATTTACCATAAAGAAGCAGTACTCCTAAGTCTTGTGGGCTTAGAAACACAATCTTGCACAAGTGTACAAGATTTTGTGAGATGTGGAGATTGTGTACGTGTGTGTGTGTGTGTGCGTGTGTGTGAGTGACTGATGGATTTATCAGGATGCCAGTTTATTAGTATATTTTGAGATAGTTGCCAAGTAGATAGCGTATAGATTCTCTGACCAAGGAGTTTTCTCTGTAATAAAATTACATGAAAAATCTTCAGATTGCTTAGAAACTTGGATTCAGAACAAAGGAAGTTAGGTACATGTTGTGGTACTTAATAGCATTTAACTGTGAGAACCAACACAGTAGAGCTTTAATTACCTCCATTTCTTTTTCTCTGAGTTGGTTTTTTTCTTTTTCCATTCCCAACTCTTCTCTTTAATAAAAACATATGTTAAATATGTTAAAACATTTATTTTTTTTTTAAGATTTTGTCAGAGAGAGAGAGCACACAAGCAGGGGAGCAGCAGGCAGAGGGAGAAGCAGCTCCCCGCTGAGCAAGGAGCCAGATGCAGGACTCAGTCCCAGGACTCTGGGATCATGATCTGAGCCAATGGCAGACGCTCAACCGACTGAACCTCTCAGGCATCCCTGTTAAAACATTTATATTGTAGCCTAGTCTCTGACTCTGTAAGCTAATTTTGCATGTATCTGCTTTAGTCCATTATATACTGATTTATAGTTCAGCTCTCAGAGAGTAATCTTATTTCCAAGTTTTCCTAGTCCCCACATTTCATACGGAAGTACATTGGTCTTAAGCTGAACAGCAAGGTCAAAGCTAGAGATATATATTTGGAAACTATAAGTCTATTGGAATATTTTGTTTTATTTTGCTTTTAAGCTACCATATCTAAGTGCTTACTGTGTTTTAGGCACTCTGTTGAATGCTTTGCATATAAATTATTTTATGCTTACATAGCTAAAAATGTAGAATTGACCCAAAACTTAACCACTATGTTAGCATTATACTATAACCATGGGAGTGAATACACTTGGCTGTGGAGAGAATGCAGACTCAGAAATCAGCCAGGGTAGTCTGAAACTAACTAGAAAAGAAGAAAATAACCAGGAAACCAGCAGATGGGTAACCAAGAGATTTGAAAATTTCAGAAGGAATGATTAGTCAGTATGCACAATGCTAACAGGTCTAGAAAGCTGAAGTTTCTAGATGGGTTGACAACTAGTAGCCCCTGTTGAAGTATGATATATGCATCTGGCATATATTCCCATATTAATATTGAATTACTATGCTGTGTTGAGATAAAGATTGATTGACTTGGGGTGGCCTATAGGGTAAAAACATGTTGCCCCCTGGGGATAGGAGAGTCTTTCCTAAAGGGCTGGCATTTCTCTTGTTCAGCTTATGCCAAAAGGTAGGTTCCAGCTCAGGAAGCTACAACTCAGATAAAAGTATTTAAGTAAGTGGGCACGGGTAAACTCTGCATCTCTCTGGGATTTCCTAGGTTTAGTCTTTAAGGAGGGGATATGGTAGGCATGGATTCTTGAGTGGTGGGTGTTAAAAGAGTGCTAACCAGTTGAAGATAGCTCAGTAACTAGGATAGAATGGGGCTTAAAAGCCCCAGAGAGAAAATCCTAACTTTGAAGATTTGCTACCTGGTTACCTTTTATTATCTGTGCTCTCTTTTATTATTCTCTAGCCTAAGTAAAGTCTTATTTAAATTTTATAACTTTATATTTACTGTATCAAAATATAGAAGGGAAGGAGTCGTATGATCATAGATCTAACTAGGAAAGAGCATTATAGGGGGAACAGCACCATTCTCCCTGTGAATGCCAGTGGGGAGGGACAGCACTAAAAAGATCTCCAAGGGGAAAGTGAATATTGAGGACAATAATTAGAACTCAATAAGTTGTCCTTCTGCATGTGGAGATTTTCCTTTCATCATCAACCTCAGAGGATCTGGATTTTATTTATTAAAGAAGACAACACAGTTTTTATATCAGAAATTCATCAGTGACCTTTTTCATTGCATTCACAGGGGACTGGAGGGGTGGAAGCCAGATATTTGCATTCATTTATTCAGTATTTATTGAAAACCTACTATGGACAACTCTGATTGGTGATAAATATACAGCAGTATACTTAACAAGCTCCTGTTCAGAATTGCCCTTAAGAAGCATATAATCTATGTGGAATATAGCTCACTCTTTGAAGAAACTTGGCTGAGCAGTGAGTCATAGAGATAGGGTAGTAGCTGAAGTTCTGTATGAGAGATAATGAAGAAAGGATGGTGTTTAAGAGCTAGGATCAACAGAATTTAGTGACTATTTGGATATGAGAGATTAAAAAAAAAGTCATGGGTTGACTACTATCCAGATAGTAAACACTAACTCCTTCCATTAATCAGAGTAGGGAATATACTGGAAATACCAGTCTTGGGACAGGAAGGTACGGAGTCCAGGTTTGGACATATTAATCATCTTGTTTGAAGGACTTACAAGTCATGCAAGTTAACAGTACCTAGTACTGCTTTGGGACAACTTTTACATATGAAATCTTAACTGTTGTTGAGAGGTATAGCTATATATACAAATAGTGAGAAGAGCATGGACCTCAGAGTCCCAGAATCTTGGATTTGAATCCCAAGTCTGCGTTTTGCTGGGAGTATGAATTTGGACAATTTTTTAACCTCCCTAACTTTGGATGTCAGAGATGAGATAGTTTTAGTTTTCTTATGTGTACAAGGAGGATAATTACCTACTTTTCGATGATTGTTGTGTAAATTTAATGAGATAATGTATATAAAGGTTTTAGATTTGCATCTGGTATATATTGGTACTCAAGAAATGGTATTTTTAAAATAATCATCTTTTGGGGGGCCTGGGTGGTTCATCGGTTAAGCATCCCACTCTTGATTTCAGTTCAAGTCATGATCTCAGGGTCATGAGATCGAGCCCTGTATTGGACTCCACGCTGGGTATGGAGCTTGCTTAAGATTCTTTCTTTCCCTCTCCCTCTGCCCCTCTGTCCCCCACCCCCCACCACGCTTGCTCTCTCTCTCTCAAAATAAATAAATAAATAAAGTGATCATCTTTATGTAAAGTAATATTTGTCCTTCAGTTTGATTGAGATTAATGAAATGTTTATAAAGTGCTTTGTAGTTGAACTGAAGAGTGCTATTTTCCAATAATACTATTATTGCCAACATTTTTTAAGATTTTATAATGAGATCCTTGAATTATACCTTATTTTTCTCAAATTTACAATTTATTTTAATAATATTTTATGTTTTAAGCTTCTTGGGAAAAGTTATAAACAGTAAAAATATGGCAATTACTTTTCTTAGAAAATAGAATAAAATTATATTTCTGAACAAGGACTCCATGTCCAGCTTTATTCTAAAAATTACTAAAAACACCATATTTCATCAATAACATATCTATACGATGTGAAACTTCTAAAGATTGTATAGTTCAGGGAAATATAATTACCACTCACATAAACTTTTATTTAATATGATACAGTTTTACACTGTTTAATTTAGAGTTCTTAGTTTCATATTGTCTGCCTTATTTTTGATATAACAAATAAAGTAAACAGATGTTATTGAATTTAGAAGAACTGCTTTCAGTTGGTAAATTTTCATAAGTACATTCAGAAGATTGGGAAATAGGACTGTTCCATAGCTGAGAACAGATTGAGATGTTTTGCTAACTTTGGGGAGAAGCAGCATAGCAATTCCATGAGACCACTGACTTTGAAGTTAGGCATTTAAATTCTTACCTCTGCGATTTACCTTATACAGATTGTTAATCTTTCTAAAACCCCATTTTCTTTATCTATAAAATACAGAACATGTTATTATCCATTTCTGATCTTTGAATATACCAAATTTAAGATCCTTACATATTCTGTTTTTTTCTGCTCACAATGCTCTTACCTAAGATTTTCACATGACTGCCTTCCTCACTGTTTTAGACTCATCTCAAAATCCCTATCTTCAGAGAGGTTTTACCTGACCATTCTAGCTAAAGCAGACCACCTAGTATCCTTTCTAATCTTCATCACAGCAATTCATTTATCCACTTGAACATATTTATTTGTTTTATGCTTATTTTGTGTTCTTCTGTATGAAGGACCCTGTCTTGTTTACTACTATACTTTCAGTGCCTCAAACAGTGATTCACACATGGTAGATGCTCCTCGAATACTTGACCCGTTGGCTGACTCTACCTCGCAGGCTTAAGAAGATTCCATAAAATAATGTGTGTAATGCACTTAAGTGTTCGGCACCATTTCCTCTGTTTGTATATTTGTTTTCCTATGTCCTATCTAATTTAAAAACTTTTGAGACATATACTTAATACACATACACATATGTAAAATCTAATAGTTATAATTGCTGTTATCAATAGTTAATATTCACAGTGTGTTTACTCTGTGCCTGTATTATGCCGGTGATTTATATGGATTTTCTTTCCAATAACTCTATGAAGTAGATATTATTATCCGCATTTTTACAGATAAGTAAGCTGAGGCCCAGAGAGTTTAAATAACTTGTCTCAAAACAAACTAGTAAATGGCAGGGCCGGAAGTGGAAACCTTGCCTGTCTGCCTCCTGACAAAACTCATGTTCTTAACTTCTTTACAGTCTATCCCTTCCCCCAAAAAGGGCGGCATTCAGAAAAAAAGCAGTGGCTTTTTTCTCATGACAGAATTTTTTTTGTGGGAGGGGGGTACCAACAATAGAGCTTAAATACCAAGTTAGAGCTCAAATGTTCATATTTCTGCCTTCCCCAAAGAAAGGCTTTCTGCCTTCTTGAGGTCCCATCTCAGTGGCTCCTGTTGTTTAGCCTTTTATTTACACTTGTATCTAAAATGAAAGAATCAAAACTTAAGCTGAATTCTTTATTCTTTGTACCCTTACTGTGTTTGATGTCTCACACTGTCAGAAAGCCTCAAGGTCTAACTTTTAATGGTAGCCCAACTCAAGTATTAACAGGGCTGAATTAAATAAACGACTTCCAACATCCATCACAGCCCTCTTTTAGACCTTTATTCATAATAACAGATTATAGTTGTGGCTCTTAATTTTCTGTGTAACTTTGGGCAAGTCTCTTGATCTTTCTGGGCCTTGGAGTCTTCATCTGTGAAATGAGGGCAGTTGGAGTAGATTTTTTTTTTTTTTAACTAAAGCCCATAATTTGCATTAGGGTTCACTCTCGTGTTGTGCATTCTTTGGGTTTTGACAAATGCATAATGTCATGTACCCACCATTGCAGGATCATGTAGAATAGTTTCGTACCCCTGAAAATTTCCCGTGTTCCATCTGTTTATGCCATCTTCCTTTTCCCGGAACCCCTGGCAACCACTGATCTTTTTACTGTCCTATAGTTTTGCCTTTTCCAGAATGTTGTATGTTGGAATTACATAGTATGTAATCTTTTCATACTGGCTTCTTTTACTTAGCAATATGTGTTTAAGTTTCCTCCATGTGTTTCATGGCTTGGTAACTCATTTCTCTTTATCACTGAATAATATTTCATTGTATGGATATACCACAGTTTGATTATCTATTCACCTTTTGAAGGACATCTTGATTGCTTCCAGTTTTTGGCAGTTATGAATAAAGCTGCTATAAAATACATTTATATTCAGGCTTTTTGTGGACATAAATTTTCAACTCATTTGAATAAATAACTAGTAGCGTGCTTGCTAGATTGTATGGTAATCTTACATGTAGCTTTGTAATAAATTCCCAACTGTCTTCCAAAGTAGCCATACTATTTTGCATTTCCATCAGCAATGAATTCCTGTTCCTGTTGCTCCACATCCTCACCAGCTTTGGTGTTGTCCGTATTTTGGATTTTAGCTATTCTTGTAGGTAAACAATGATATCTTACTTTAATTTGCGATTTCCTAATACAGTATTGATCATTTTTTCATATGCTGTTTTTATCTTCTTTTGGGAGGCATCTCTTCACATCTTTTGCCCATTTTAAAGTTGGGTGGTTCATTTTCTTATTGTTGAGTTTTAAGAGTTGCTTGTATATTTTAGACACAAGTTCTTTATCAGATACGTGTTTTGCAAATATTTCCCTGTCTGTGGCTTGTCTTTTCATTCTCTTGACAGTGTCTTTGCAAAGTACTTTTAAATTTTTATGAAGGCATACTTGTCAGTTTTTCTTTCATGGATTGTGCTTTTTGGTGTTGTATGTGAAAAGTCATTGTTGAAACCAAGGTCACCCAGATTTTCTCCTATGTTATCTTCTAGATATTTTACTGTTTTGTGTTTTACATATAGGTTTATGATCCATTTTGAGTTAATTTTTTGTGAAAGGTATAATGTCTGTGCCTAGATATACTTTATATTTTCATTAAGTTTCTGCTGGCTCTGAAATTATTAATTATTTTGATCAATAATATCAAAAGGTTACACTGTTATTTGTCTACATTGCCATTTCTTGCTACTTTTCTTCCTGGTGATACAGGTTTGCAAAAACCCATCTTTGGTTTCTCCCCAACGGTTTCATCTTTCTATACCATGAAAAACTGAAGCCCTCTGAACCTTAAGTATCTCCTTATGTGATGACTGACTTCAATGTAAATTTTTAAAGGAAATTATCTTATCTACTCTTTAGTAACACAAGCAATTTTATCTCCAAATTCTTACTTGGTGTTTCTTTTCTTTCTTTTTCTTTTTTAAGTAATAGATGAAAATGGAATTTTACTATTTTATATTAGAGTAAGATTATTGCATTGCACGTTATGATTTTAGAGGTAGCCTGCCATGAGGGATTGGTGATAAAATTGTTGACCTTCTTAACCTGCATTTACAGTGATCACATCAAACATAAGAAGTAGGGATTAGTTTTCATTGTGTTATCATCCATGTGACTTGAGTTGCATATTTAATCAGAAGCCCAGCATGAGGGGTGCCTGGATGGTTCAGCCAGTTAAGCATCTGACTTCCACTTAGGTCATGATCTTGGGGTACTGAGATCTAGCCCCACATGAACTCCCCACTCCATGGGAAGTCTGCTTGTCCCTCTCCCACTCCCTCTGCTCATGCTCTTTCTTTCTTTCTTTCTTTCAAATAAAGAAGTAAAATCTTAAAAAAAAAAACAACCCACAATATTATGAATTCATGTAAAATGTATACTATTACCTAGGAGATTAATAACATTTCTTAAATTTTCTGTTCATTACCTCTTACTGATTTATATTTGTAAAAGGCTATAAGGGTAATTAAATTAGATACTAATTTGTGATTGCTGTTGTGCATTACTATCACAAAATCACTCCCATTTCATGGAACAAAAGAAAAGATAAGGAAATAGAGGGATGGAGAAGGAGAGTCTCAGCAGTGAAAGGGCTTTTTTTCTTTTTCAGAAATTAATTTCGTAATTGAAAGAGAAATATATATTCCTTATGAATCTTTAGATAATAAGTAAAGGAAGGCCTGTGGTTACTTTCTCAGATGATTTATTCAAAGACTTTCTTCTTTTTTTATTGAGGTATAATTGACATATAACATTATATTAGTTTCAGGTGTACAATATAATGATTTGATAGTTGTATGTGTTATGAAATGATCATCACAATAAGTCTAGTTAACATGTCACCATACATAGTTATCAGTTTTTTTTCTGTAATGAAAACTTTAAATATTCAAGTTTTGCCTCCAAGTGCTTAACTTGGTGTTTTTTAATTTTGGTTTGTTGGAAAATAGCTCATCAACCAAGTGTTATGTATATACCTTGGGTGTGTATATGTGTGTGTGTTGCCCAGATGAATCATAGAGACTTTTCAATTTGAATCTTTAGATTTTATTTTTAAGATGTCCCTAACAATATAGATTTGAATTCTATTTTTTTCAGCCTTTAAAAAGGCTATTTTCTGAAATACTGTCATATATACTGTTCTCAGAGTACAGTTTTTCTCTTTTCTGTGTGTGTTACTTTCTTTCTTCAATAAATGAATGAAACACTTATATCAAGTTCACACTTTAGTATTTTTTCCAGTTCTTTTGTCTTTAGTGTCTCCCAATTTACTGTGATGTGCTTTGAATGTCTTAATCTCCAATATTTCTGGCATATTTTAATATATTTTAAAAAACAAAATAAAATCGTTTAATATGTATTTATTTTGCCCTTATTGAAAGATTTATAAGCTAGTTCTAACATGTATGTACAATTTATGACATACGTTTTAGAAACTGATCTCATTGCTGGTTTCATTCTTATTTTTCTACTTTTGTTTTTCTTACGCACATATTTTATGTGAATATATACATATATAGGTAAGATATTAAAATTTTGTCATTTAAAAAAATATTAAATATTTCAGACAAAAAGAAAAATAAGAGTAATAAATACTCTTTTGTAACTTTTGTTCAGATGTTAATATTTTGCTTCATTTGCTTTTTTTTTGATGGAATAAAAAATTACATGTGTGTAGAAGTGTCCTTAGCACCATAATATATTGTTTTCATGTTTTAAAAAGATTTTATATGAAAAACAACTTATAATACTTGTCATTCTATAACTTGCTTTTTTCACTGAACAATATATTTTCAAAGCTTATCCATGTTGCTAAATGTGGATATAATTTTTTTATTTAGCTGCCATATTATGTTTCATTTTATGAATATGGCACAATTTATCCATTCCCTTGCTAATATATAGTTAGGTTATTTTTTCATTTTTCCCTATTGCAAGCAAGGCTACGGTGAGCATCACTATATATATATCTCCATTTTTTCTAGGCTTCATTCATAAATACTGAGAAGTAGAATTGCTGAGTAATAGGGTGTATATAGCATCACAGTTTTCAAATTGTCTTCCAAAATTTTACACCAGTTTACACTCCCACCAGTCATTCGTGGAAATTTCCATCTCCTCACATCTTTGCCAAATATTGGCAGTTTTTTTTTTAAAGTTTTTGTCTTATGGGTGTGAAATAATTTTTCATTGTTTTAATTTGCATTTTCCAGATTGCATGGCATTTCCTGAAGTTGAGTATCTTTTTGGCTCTTGGGTATTCATATTTTCTCATCTGTTAACTACTGTTCATATCTTTGTCCCTTTATTGAGCTTTTTCTTAACAGTTTGTAGGAGTTTTTGTAATTCAGATGCTAATCTTCTATATATGTTGCTTTTTTTTTTAACTTTGTCAGTGGTATCTTCTGGTGCATAGAAGTTTTAATTTTAATATAGTTCTTATTACTTTTCCTGTTTGTAAGTTGTCTTGTTTATTATGAAATCTTTCATTCCCAAAGTCTGAAACATAGTCTATATTTTCTACAAAAGCAGTTAAAGATTGTTGTTTAGGTGTTGTTTAGGTGTTGAGTCCAGCTGGAATTTATTTTTGTGTTTGGCATGGAATAAAGACAGATGTTTATTTTTTACAGTATGGATAGTATGTTATCCTGGCACAAATTATGAATACTTACTCCTTTTCCTAAGAAAATGCCCTCATTTTCATATACCAAATTCCCATAAAAACTAGAGTCTATTTCTGGACTCTGTTTTGTTCCATCGATCTCTTTGTCTCACCTTGTGCCAGTACCACTATTTTAATTACTAACACTCTATAATAAATCTTAATGGCTAGAAGCATAGTCCCTTCTTCTTTTAACCAATCTTGTTCACAAAGATTTTACAAATTTTTATTTGACATTACCCCTATGGTTCTTATGATTTTTTAATGTTGTGTGAATATATATATTAAGATTACATTTTCCACATATATTATCCAGATGATGATGATGATTATGATGATTTTTTAAAAAGTAAGCTCTACACCCAATGTAGGGCTTGAACTCGTGACCCTGAGATGGAGAGTCACATTCTACCACTGACCAGCCAAGCACCCCATCCAAATTATCTTGAATTTTCTATGTAGATAATCATATTGCCTACAAATAACAATTTTGTTTTTTTTGTTTTAAATTCTTATCCATCTTATTTTCTTTTTCTGTTTTTTTCTTTTTTTTTTAAGATTTATTTATTTATTAGAGAGAGGCAGCCAGCGAGAGAGGGAACACAAGCAGGGGGAGTGGGAGAGTAAGAAGCAGGCTCCCAGTGGAGGAGCCTGATGTGGGGCTCGATCCTGGAACGCCGGGATCACGTCCTGAGCCGAAGGCAGACGCTTAACGACTGCGCCACCCAGGCGCCCCAATTCTTTTTCTGTTTTATTTATCCTTTGGCAGAATCTCTAGTTCAATGTTGAATACTACCACTGACAGTGGGAATCCTTGTCAAAGGGTGTTTTTAGTATCTGAGGTAGACATTTGTTCTTGAAAAGTAATACTTTTAGTTTGTTTTAACTAGTTGTAATTTTTAAATGTTTATTAATTTATTAAATTTATAAAAGTTTATTAAAGTTGTAATTTTCAAAATGTTTTTCCTAAGCATTTGAATTTAACTTAAAAATTTTACTAGATTGGGGGCGCCTGGGTGGCTCAGTCGTTTTAAGTATCTGCTTTCAGCTGAGGGCGTGATCCCGGAGTCCTGGGATCAAGCCCCACATCAGGCTCCTCCGCTGGGAGCCTGCTTCTTCCTCTCCCACTCCCCCTGCTTGTGTTCCCTCTCTCTCTGGCTGTCTCTCTCTCTGTCAAATAAATAAATAAAATCTTTAAAAAAAAATTTTTACTAGATCGTATTTTAGATCTAGTAGTCTTTGCATGGAAATAAGGACTTTGGCTTTTTCTTTAATTAATGTTTAGTTAACTGGTAAATCTAGTAGATTAAATCTTCCTTAAACATGAATAGCACTTACAAATTTAGGTACCTTAGGTATTTCAAACTACATTTTTCAATTTAGCCTATCATATTTTCTCAAATACTTTAAACAACTGTCAAGGCAGATCTTCATTTCCAGTAAGCAACATCTTTCTGAGTAATTAAGCAACTTTGTCAATTTAATACATTAGTCTTATACATTTAATAAGTCTGATTTTAGAAATAATTTTAAATATTTTTAAAAACCTAGCACCCTTTCACCAGTATGGTTTAAGTGTTCTGTTTTTGGTACTTGGCCATTTCTTTTTCTTGCATTTGAACTTGGCTATATACTTGTAAATTTACATATTATCCAGTATTTCTGTATTTAGATTGGAGGGGAACTTTTCTATTTCATATTAATTCAACATTTTGATCAGAATTTTTCGTATTTTATTTTACCTTCCTTTTTTGTATGTAATTTTATAAGTCATTTAAAAGTCTTTCTAGAACAAGGGTGTTTGTAAGCAAATACTTGTTGAAATAATTTTTTTTAATGATTTTTTATTATATTACGTTAGTCACCATACAGTACATCCCCAGTTTCCGACATAAGGCTCTATGATTCATTAGTTGCGTATAACACCCAGTGCACCATGCAATACGTGTCCTCCTTACTACCCATCACCGGTCTATCCCATTCCCCCACCCCCCTCCCCTCTGAGGCCCTCAGTTTGTTTCTCATAGTCCATAGTCTCTCATGCTTCATTCCCCCTTCTGATTACGCCCCCTTTCTTTATCCCTTTCTTCCCCTACCGATCATCCTAGTTCTTATGTTCCATAGATGAGAGAAATCATATGATAGTTGTCTTTCTCTGCTTGACTTATTTCACTTAGCATTATCTCCTCCAGTGCCATCCATGTTGCAGCAAATGTTGAGAACTCGTTCTTTCTGATAGCTGAGTAATATTCCATTGTATATATGGACCACAACTTCTTAATCCAGTCATCTTTTGAAGGGCATCTAAGCTCCTTCCACGATTTAGCTATTGTGGACATTGCTGCTATGAACATTGTGCATATGGCCCTTCTCTTTACTACATCTGTATCTTTGGGGTAAACACCCAGTAGTGCAATGGCTGGATCATAGGGTAGCTCAATTTTTAACTTTTTAAGGGACCTCCACACGGTCTTCCAGAGTGGCTGTACCAACTTGCATTCCCACCAACAATGTAGGAGGGATCCCCTTTCTCCACATCCTCTCCAACAATTGTTGTTTCTTGCCTTGTCTATTTTTGCCATTCTAACTGGCGTAAGGTGGTATCTCAGTGTGGTTTTGATTTGAATTTCCCTGATGGCTAATGATTTTGAACATTTTTTCATGTGTCTGTTAGCCATTTGTATGTCTTCATTGGAAAAGTGTCTGTTCATATCTTCTGCCCATTTTTTGATTTGTTTATTTGTTTCTCGTGTATTGAGTTTGAGAAGTTCATTGTAGATCTTGGATACCAGTCCTTTATCTGTAGTGTCATTTGCAAATATATTCTCCCATTCCGTGGGCTGCCTCTTAGTTTTTCTGACTGTTTCCTTGGCTGTGCAGAAGCTTTTAATCTTGATGAAGTCCCATAAGTTCATTTTATCTTTTGTTTCTCTTGCCTTTGGGGATGTGTCATGAAAAAGGTTGCTTTGGCCAATGTCGTAGAGGTTGCTGCCTATGTTCTCCTCTAGAATTTTGATGGATTCCTGCCTCACATCGAGGTCTTTCATCCATTTGGAGTTTATTTTTGTGTATGGTGTGAGATAGTGATCAAGTTTCATTCTTTTGCATGTAGCTGTCCAATTTTCCCAGCACCATTTATAGAAGAGACTGTCTTTTTCCCACCGGATGTTTTTTCCTGCTTTATCAAAAATTAGGTGCCCAAATAGCCGAGGGTCCATTTCTGGGTTCTCTATTCTGTTCCATTGGTCTATGTGTCTGTTTTTGTGCCAGTACCATGCTGTCTTTGTGATCACAGCTTTGTAGTACAGCTCGAAATGCGGCATTGTGATGCCCCCGGCTTTGTTTTTCCTTTTCAACAGTTCCTTGGCGATTCGGGGCCTTTTCTGGTTCCATACAAATTTAAGGACTGTTTGTTCCAGTTCTTTGAAAAATGTCCTCGGTATTTTGATCGGGATAGCATTGAAAGTGTAGATTGCTCTGGGTACCATGGACGTTTTAACTATGTTAATTCTTCCGATCCATGAGTATGGAATATCTTTCCATCTTTTTATGTCTTCCTCAATGTCTTTCAAGAGTGATTTATAGTTTCTAGAATATAGGTCCTTTACGTCTCTGGTTAAGTTAATTCCAAGGTAACGTATGGTTTTTGGTGCTATTGTAAATGGGATGGATTCCCTAATTTCTCTTTCTTCGGTCTCATTATTCGTGTATAGAAATGCAACTGATTTCTGAGCATTGATTTTGTATCCCGCCGCATTACTGAATTGCTCTATAACTTCTAATAGTTTGGGAGTGGATTCTTTTGGGTTTTCCATATAGAGTATCATGTCATCTGCGAAGAGAGACATTTTGACTTCTTCTTTGCCGATTTGGATACCTTTTATCCCTTTTTGTCGTCTGATTGCTGTTGCAAGGACTTCTAGTACTATGTTGAATAATAGTGGCGAGAGTGGGCATCCTTGTCGTGTTCCTGATCTTAAGGGAAAGGCTTCCAGCTTTTCCCCATTGAGAATAATATTTGCAGTAGGCTTTTCATAGATGGCTTTAATGAGATTGAGAAATGTACCCTCTATTCCTACACTCTGAAGGGTTTTAATCAGGAAAGGATGCTGTATTTTGTCAAATGCTTTTTCTGCATCAATTGAGAGGATCATATGGTTCCTGAGTCTTTTCTTGTTCATATGATGTATCACGCTGATTGATTTGCGAATATTGATGCTTGCATCCCAGGTATGAATCCCACTTGATCATGATGGATAATCCTTTTAATGTACTGTTGGATTCTGTTAGCAAGTATCTTGTTGAGGATTTTGGCATCCATATTCATTAGGGAAATCATCTGTAATTCTCCTTTTTTGAGGGGGTCTTTGCCTGGTTTGGGGATCAAGGTAATATTGGCCTCATAGAATGAGTTTGGTAGCTTTCCTTCTGTTTCTATTTTTTGAAATAGCTTTAGGAGAATAGGTATTATTTCTTCTTTGAATGTTTGGTAGAATTCCCCAGGAAAACCGTCCGGGCCTGGAGTTTTGTTATTTGGAAGGTTGTTTATCACTGACTCAATTTCTTCGTAATTAATTGGCCTGTTTAAGAAATCAATTTCTTCCTGTTTCAGTCTTGGTAGTTTATAGGTTTCCAGGAAGGATTCCATCTCTTCCAGATTGCTTCTTTATTGGCATATAGCTGTTGATAAAAATTTCTAATAGTCCTTTCAATTTCAATGGTGTTGGTTGTGACCTCTCCTTTTTCATTCATAATTTTTTTTTAAGATTTTATTTATTTATTTGACAGAGATAGAGACAGCCAGCGAGAGAGGGAACACAAGCAGGGGGAGTGGGAGAGGAAGAAGCAGGCTCATAGCAGAGGAGCCTGATGTGGGGCTCGATCCCATAACGCTGGGATCACGCCGTGAGCCAAAGGCAGACGCTTAACCGCTGTGCCACCCAGGTGCCCCTTCATTCATAATTTTAATAATTTGGGTCCTTTATCTTTTCTTTTGGATAAGTCTTGCCAGTGGTCTGTCAATTTTATTGATTCTCTCAAAGAACCAGCTTCTAGTCCTGTTGATCTGCTCTACTGCACTTCTGGTTTCTGATTGATTGATTTCTGCTCTAATTTTGGTCACCTGCTTCCTCGTGAGTGGATTAGGCCTGTCCCTCTGTTGCTGTTCCAGCTTCTTGAGGTGAGAATATAAAAACTGCATTTTAGATTTTTCTATTCTTTTGAGTGAGGCTTGGATGGCTATGTATTTCCCCCTTAGGACTGCCTTTGCAGTATCCCATAGGTTTTGGACCGTTGTGTTTTCATTCTCGTTGGTCTCCATAAATTGTTTAAGTTGACTTTTGATTTCCTGGTTTATCGATTCATTTCTGAGCAGGATGGTTCTTAGTCTCCAAGTGTTTGAGTTTCTTCCAAATTTTTCCTTGTGGTTGAGTTCCAATTTCAGAACGTTGTGGTCTGAGAATATGCAGGGGATAATTTCGATCTTTTGGTATCGGTTGAGACCTGTTTTGTGTCCCAGAACATGGTCTATTCTTGAGAATGTTCCATGGGCATTAGAATAGAATGAGTATTCTTTGGTTCTGGGGTGTAGTGTTCTATATATATTTATGAGGTCCAACTTGTCGAGTATGGCATTCAAAGCCTTTGATTCTTTGCTTAGTTTTTGCCAGGGTGTTCTGTCTATTTCTGATAGTGGAGTGTTGAGGTCCCCTACTATTAATGTATTTTTATCTATATGTCTCTTTATTCTGGTTAAGAGTTGGCTTGTGTATCTTGCTGCTCCCCTGTTGGGGGCATATATATTTATAATTGTCATATCCACTTGTTGAATACTTCCTTTAAGAATAATATAGTGCCCTTCTGCATCTCTAACTATAGTCTCTAGTTTAAAATCCAAATCTATCTGATATGAGTATTGCTACCCCAGCTATCTTTTGAGGTCCATTTGCGTGAAAGATGGTACTCCATCCCCTTGCTCTCAGTCTGAATGCATATTTGGGTTCGAAATGAGTCTCTTGTAGACAGCAAATGGATGGGTCATGTCTTTTTATCCAATCTGCAACCCTGTGGTATTTTATGGGAGCATTTAAGCCATTCACATTGAGACTGAATACTGAGAGATATGATTTTAATGATGCCATGTTGCCAGTAAAGTCTTTGTTTGTATTGGTTGTGACTTTCTTTTCTGTATCACTCTTGGGGCCTTTTTACCTTTATAGAACTCCCCTTAATATCTCCTGTAGGGCTGGTTTCGTGGTTACGAAATTGGTTAATTACTGGCGATTCTGGAATGTCTTTATTTCTCCATCAATTCTGAATGACAGCCTTGCTGGATAAAGGATCCTTGGCTGCATGTTTTTCTCTGAAAGAGCTTTAAAAATGCTCCCCCAACCCTTTCTCTCATTCCAGGTCTGTGTAGACAGGTCTGACGTAATTCTGATGTCTTTGCCTTGGTATGTGAGAAATTTCTTTGCCCTGGCCACTTTCAGTACTGTATGCTTAGATCTAATATTTGCGAAATGCACTATGACGTGATGTGGCGTAGGTTTGTCGTGGTTGAGCTTGGGAGGGGTCCTCTCTGCCTCTTGGACACGAATGTTTGTTTTCCTTGCTAGATTAGGGAAGTTTTCAGCTACAATTTGTTCAAATATCTCTTCTAGACCTCTGTTTTTCTCCACCCCCTCTGGGATGCCGATGATTCTAACATTGGATCGTTTCATTGAGTCAGTAATCTCCCGTAACCTACATTCGTGGGCGTGGATTTTTTTAAGACCAGCTTCTATTTTCGTTTTTTCCTCTATTAACCCATCCTCCAATTCACTAACACGTTCCTCTGCTTCGGTGACCCTGGCCGTCAGAGCCTCTAGTTTTGCCTGCATTTGGCTCATAGAATTTTTAATTTCTGTCAGATTCGCTCTCATTTCTGTCCTTAGGGATTCTATATTCTCAGTAACCTTTTCGTTAATACTTTTTTCAATTCTACTCATCATTTTGACCATTGTTACTGTGAATTCCATTTCTGATAATTTGGTTACATCCATATCCATTATTTCTGTGGCAGAGGCCACAGACTCACTGTCTTTTCTTTGCTGGGGGAGGGGGGGCTTCTCCTTCTTGCCATTCTGATGAGGACAGGTTGCGGGGTTGTCCAGAGCCCAAATTATTGACTGGGTCCCAGGCCGTGCCCCTTGTTTTATAGGGATCTTAGGGATGTGGGCTTCTTCTTTAAAGATTTTATTTATTTATTTATCTGAGAGAGAGAGACAGTCAGCAAAAACGGGAACAGAAGCAGGGGAGTAGGAGAGGAAGAAGCAGGCTCCCAGCGGAGGAGCCCGATGAGGGACTCCTTTCCGGAACGCCGGGATCACGCCCTAAGCCGAAGACAGGCGCTCAATGACTGCGCCACCCAGGCGCCCGGGTTGTGGGCTTCTTGATTTTTTAGCCTGCCTTCTGGGGGAGGGGCCTGCCGCGCCGATACTCAGGCAACCCTGTTTGGGTAGAGTCTCCGTGTCCCCTGCGAGGGGGGATGGGGATGGGCATGCTGTGAGCCGGTATTTCCAGGCTTTTGTTCTCTGGCGGCTTTCCCTGGTGGTTTGCTGTGCCTCTTCTGAGAGTCAGAGCAGCAGCGGCAAAATCCCAGCCTCTGTCTCAGAACAGAGGGATTGCGGCCCGTTCTCCATTGATGTTCTGGCCACTTTAACTCCCTTACTGTTGGTGCTGCTCAACCCTGCAGCGTCCCGGGATGTGCGCCCCACACCCGGTGTCCCAGCCCTCACATCCAGGGCCGGCGCGTCTCTGTCCTTTGTGTTTCTAACGCCGCCAGCCGCCAGCCGCCCCGCGTGCGCTCCGGAAGCTCCCGGTCTCAATCTGGATCCCTTGAGCGCACCGGGATTCCGCTGTTCCGTGAGATGCCTGGTGGCGCGAGCTCCCGGCTCACCGGTCTCAGTTCGCTCTCTCGCGGGTGCCGTCCGTGAGTCCGCCCGCTCCCCCGTGCAGGTGGCTACCGCTTCCTGGCGCGTTCGGGCTCCCTCCCCCTTCCGTTTATCTTCCGATATCTGTGCGCGGTTTCACGGCTCCCCGCTTCGTACCTCAATACTCAGCGCTGGAGATGTTCATTTGTAGAGATCCAGATGTATCTTCACTTGTTGAAATAATTAAAACTATGTATTCTTTTAATGTTTAAAATCTTAATAGTTGTCTAGATAAGATAACCAAGGTATTTATAGGGGTATTCACTGCAAAGACAAAATTTTATTTGTTTGAGAGCTCAAAAATGGCTTCAATAAAAGTTTAAATAAGAATTCAACATACATGTAGATTTGCTTCTCTTTTAGTAGAATTTTAAAAATAGATGAAAACTTGAAGATAGATCAGCCCTTCTATTTTTTTATATAAAGTTTTGGGAAGGTTAGGTACTAATTAGTATAAGGTCGCAGAACTAGTTAGAACTTAACTATTATCACCACCACACCAGTGAATCCAAATGTAATGCCCACCAGTAAGTAGTAGTGGAAGGAGGAATCTCTGGCATCAGGGTGTATAAAGGCTAAGTATTTAATGTTCCTTATTTTTCTCATTTTGTTTGAACCTAATTGTATTTTCTTATATTCCTCTGCTCAAAAAGGGACAGATGATGGCTGTGAGATCTTTTTTTAAACTCTATTCATTGAGAATATATGAGACAAATTCTGCTTCTTGCTCCAAAGTAGTTTTACACCAGTTGTTTGAATTCTGTTGCTCTATTGTACTATCTCTTCTATACACCCTCCTTGTTTCGTGAGTTGTGTTAATGAGAAAATGTAGTATCGTCCCAGTAATTTGGCTACATCATGATTCTGTCAGGTACTTTTGAAAGTGTACTACAATTTTTTGGCGCCATTTAATTCAATATATCAGAGTGGCTATTTACTAAATCAAGTGAGCTACGATTTTTAACTTTTTTAAAAAGGAAGTTTCTTTCTTTTTCTTCCTTTACCCTCCTACACAGTGGAAATATGAATTTCTATGCATGCAGCAGGATGTTTTAGACAATTTGCTATTTGTTTTTTCTGTTATCGCTTGTTATTTCGTGGTACCAGTTACATATCTTGTAATATTTTGATAGTTGCCTTCTGTGTAGAGCTTCTTTGAAGATTCTGTATATAGATATTACCTGAAGTTTGTTTTTTGGAATGCTAATTTCTCAAGAGGATCCCCCAAAAAGGTTTCTGTTGCAAAAAAAGTTTGAGAAATGCATACTTTATCCCTGTTTTGGAAATTCACAATGATAGTAGAGTATTAAAGATATTAAAGTAGAATATTAAAAATTAAAGTCTGGGTTAATATTGAGGAATATTTTTTAAAAACTTGCACGTGAAGAAGTTGGTTAATTTTGTTTTACACATTTCCACAAGCTTATTTGCTGGAAATCTATTTAATTTAGGGAGTAACTTCAATTAATATCCTATGAAACTAATATTTTGGTAAATACTGTTTAATGGTATGAATCCTTAGTGAGTGGTAGATCTATGATCTTTAAATATTAGAATAAGTATATTTCTTTTTATTTCTTTAAGCCTAGTTATCATTATAATTTGTTTTTTTCCCTTTACAGCATGGATCATCCCCTCTCCCCCAGTTCATTCTCTTCCCCAGGCCAGATGTTTTTATTCATTTAGCTCATCTTTATTGAGCCCCTAGAGAGCACATACTAGAAATACAGAGATGAATAAAATAAAGTTCTGGCTCTTGAAGACCTAACTCACTGATTTTTTTTTTTTTTTCTAACTCACTGATTTGATCGAGCAGGGGAGCCCTCTGTAAGGGATACCCACTCACATCTTTATGTAATTTAGAGATCCATGATTGGCACTTTGCATTTACTTATTTAATCTCATGAGAAGAATGTTCTTAATATGTATTTTTTAAAGACTTTATTCATTGAATCTAAGATGCCAAAGATCGTAAGGCACAGCATTACTCTATGTCCCACAATGAAAGAAAACATGTTGCTAAATATAATTTAAAGGTGAATCCTTGGGGTTCCCGGATGGCTCAGTCAGTTAAGTGTCTGCCTTCTGCTCCGGTCACGATCTCAGAGTCCTGGGACCAAGCCCCGGCATTAGGCTCTCTGCTCAGCGGGGAGTCTGCTTCTCCCTCTCCCCCTCCCTCTGCTGTCTCTCTCTCTCAAATAAATAAATTAAATCTTTAAAAAAAAAAAAAAGGTGAATCCTGATTTCGTAGAAGTACAATGTATGCAATACATTTGTGAATGAATATTTGTTAGCTATTAGACTCAAATGTATTTTGTTTTATGTATTTCTACTACATTAATTGATTTAAGGACAACAAATGCTTATTAAATGACTACCATATGGTAAGTCCAGTGGATAATAGAATAATGAATAAGATATGGTCCCTTGCTCTTAAGGAATTATAGAGGAAGACAGATATGTGCAGACATTGCTAAAATAAAATTATGTTTGTTATGACAACTAAATTAAATCACAGAAACTATAATAAATACATTAAAGATAATGCTAAAATAATGATAGTCGATGGCTTTGTAAGAGTTATGCATTACCAACTTCAAAAACCATCTATGGTTAATTTTTTATTCTTTCATTGTCAGAGGCAGTTGAGGGATTTGTGGATAGAAGGGAGAAATGAAGAAATATTTATTTGGGGGTATATATGTGTTTTTTTTTTAAGGAAAGAATAAAGTTTGTTTTAAAGATGTTTTATTTCTCAGTTGTTATCTCCACAGGAGGTCTATTTCAAGGGAAAACAATTCTAATGGTTGTACTGTTTGTTTGCTTTGGAAATTTTACAAATCGAATTATACTCAGCCAAACATGTTTCTCTGTGTGTGGATTTATTTATACAAGGGAAAAGTGTTAACCTTAAGTTGGCATCTGCCTGCTTCAGCACCTGTATTGGTTAGTCCACCCACTGTCAGTGTGTGCACTTAGGGAATGCAAGCTTATTTTAATTTTGGCTTAAATAAATAGCACTAGGAATATTAATATGTTAGGTTTTTTTAATCTAAGGCTAAATATAGGGAAAAATTGGATTAACTACGATTTATGGCAAGCAGTTCAGAAACAAAAAGGGAACCACATTTAGAGTCTAGAGACCTGAGTTTGAATTCTGTTTTTGCCACTTATTACACATATGACCTTAGGCAAGTCACTTAATCTTTATGCCTTGGTTTCCTCATGTGTTCAAAAATGACTATAATGATAGTATGCCACTTTGTAAGGCTAAGTTAAAATTTGATGTATAAAGGCTTAAAAGTATTATAATACTTTTCAAGTATTAGTTGATAATTTTAGATTTTGCCTTTGAGTACAGATATGAAGACTATACTGTATAAGACTATATACATTTTAAAGAATTAAGTTTAGCCTTGATTGATCTGTATTTAAACTTTAGCCAAAAAAGGATGTCATTTCCTCCCTATTAATCATTTCAGAGACTTTTTTTAAGAGAGGGAGGGAGGGGGGAGAGGGAGAGGGAAGGAGAGTCTCAGGCCTAATTTGGGGCTTGATCTCAAGACCCTGAGATCATGACCCTGAGATGACCTAAGCCAAAATCAAGAGTCAGATATTTAACCAACTGAGCCACCCAGGTGCCCTTCTTCTCTGTCTCCTGATGGGCTGTAATTTGCAGCTGATAGGAAGCTTTTAAGTAACGGATGAAAGTTGATCGTATTAAAGGAGGCTAGGTTTCTTAGCCAGGGTTGGTCTGGACTGGACTGGCAAACTTGGCCAACTGACATGATGAAATCAGCGTGATGAAGTCAACCCTCTACATTTTGTGAGGCATCAAATTTGTACTAGTTTAGAACAAGTTCAAAGCCCTGAGTTGTTTAGGCATTTCATTTATTTCGCCTGAGACTATGACCTCTTCCTCTCCATCTCCATCTCTTAGCAAAAAATCTGGCACATGTTAGACACTCAGCAAATACTGAATTGAAATGGAATGAAAACTAAAAATTATGCCAATTCCTAACATTAGCTTTCCTGAAAAGTCATCTCAATGTTATATGAAGCAAATTATGCAGACACAGTCACAGGCAGCTTCTGTTTGAATTTAAGAGAAGTTCTTAACAGCAATAAAGATCTCATGTTTAGCTATCATAGGGTCTTTTCTATGCCTCCAGTATGTTGGCTGTTAGGGGTACATTGGAAGGTCCTCAGAACTTTCAGCATTTGGCACAGTCAGCTAAAAGTAAAGTATGCACATTGAAAACTGCTGAAGAACTAGAATATTTAAGAGGAGGCTAATACAAATTTTCACAGGTGCATTTTAAGTAAAACATATTTTGATTATCTTAATTAAGCTTCTGCCTTAGCTAGGCAGGAAAATCAGATTTTGTCCTTTTGCCCTCCATGCTGTTCAACAACATATGCTATTTCTCATGTTAAGACCTTAGCAGTTGTGCCAACAAGTCTGGTTTGAAAAAAAAAAGTAAGGACTTAGTGGTGTCTCTTTACAGATCAGCTTGTCAACAACTCTGTCCATCAGTAGATTACTTCAGCCCTTTTGTGAATAGTTGTTCACTTCAGATCTATGGATCAGAAGTTGGTGTGGTTACGATACTGCAGCTTGCTAGTAGGTATAAGAATTGGAATTATGAATACGGAGCTCTGAATACCAAGGAGAGCAATGTTATGACAAACCTAGGTATTTGTGTTGCTTTTTGACAGAATAACTCAGACACTGCTGTTAGTGATTAGCACTCTCTTTTGTCTGAATGGCATAGACATCTTCCTTTTACTTTATATTGAGATGACTTGTTAGTAGGATTCATCTTGGAGCTCTACATGGCTTTTAATTCATTTCAGTTTAGCAAGCATTTATTAACTATTGAATTAGGTGCTAAGATTACAAATATGAATGAAACTTGATTCCTGTCCTTAAGGCTTGCCATTTAAGGGAAGGACATGAACAGAATTTTTTTTTTAAAGATTTTATTTATTTGCCAGAGAGAGGGAGAGAGAGAGCACAAGCAGGGGGAGCAGCAGGCAGAGTGAGAAGCAGGGCCCGAGCTGAGCAAGGAGCTCAATGCGGGACTCCATCCCAGGACCCTGGGATCATGATCTGAGCCAAAGGCAGACGCTTAACCAACTGAGCCACCCAGGCATCCTGGAATATTTCAATGTAATATATTAAGTATATAAATATGCAAGAGGAGAGTTAATTAACCCAGCCATAGGGAGCCCAGAGATTAATATTTGTAAGGGCTAAGTCATAAGGAAACTCCAAGAAAAGAATGACAAAGAGTTTATTATCATGCTACTTCCACCACTGTATATTTACATAATACTTAATATTTTTCAAAACTAAGAGGAAGTGATATAACTAAGATTACATGCTATGCAAGTGTCAGAGACAGAAAAAAACCTAGGTCCTCTGATTTAATCCAGAGCCATTTCCATTATGTCATATTCCTTAGTGAAACCATGCAGATGCAGTCTTGTCCTCAAAACTATAGAAATGGAAGGGGAAATGCCTAAGAAATTCTCATCACTAAATCCAAGAGAATATCAACAGCTTAAAGGATGTAATAGTAAAGAATTAACCAGTGGTGCTGTAATCGAAAGGATGACCATGCTTCTAGAATCCAATGAATTTTTTCCTCCATTGTCTACTGATTGATGTGTAGGACAGGAGAGTCACTAAAGAAAAGTATGTAGGTAAATAAATAATTGTCTTTCTGATCTCAAGACATTGTTGATGGTTGTTATCTTCAGAGAGAGGAAGGCAGTAGACATTGTTGGGGATCAGCAGTCTAGGAGTAGGAAGTATTTTACTTTATATTTTGTGCTCTTCAATACTGTGTCCTGATATATTACTGTTGAGAAGAAAACATGTTGATAGGGATTGCTGTATAGTGGGATTATAGGCCACTTAAATTTTTTAAATTAAATATTACTTAGTACATAAACTATACTAACAAGTTTCATCTGAAAAGTTACTACTGAGTAGGTTGGCAGTGACAGAGTGGATTTTCCACAGATCCACCTAGAAACTATTTTTATAACGTGCTTAGAACAGCAGTGGCACTATAAAACCAGTATTCTCTTGTTTCTATGGAGAAGTGAATATTAAATTATAGATAAGGATATGGGATACTTCATTTTCCACAGTCTTAGAAAATCCCTATACTCACATTCATTCATACAAGTATACATTTGCTCCTGGGGTAGGAAACAGTTTTCCTGAGTGAAAGAGATGCTCTGGCAGGGTGTGGCAAGAGTGGGTATCAGATTTGAATTCTTATCTTAGTTGCTTTAGACAGGATTGTGCTCTGAGAGGGACTTTGAGGACCTTTACCCACCAAAAGCAGGGAGAAGCTAGCAGTGGTTGGTTGAATAACTGGTTTCTTTGTACATTTTTTTTTAAATAGGGAACTCCTCACAATGATCAGTTCGTGCTTATTGTCATTCTAAAGCCATTTTAGTGTTCTAATGATGATATGCTCGCTATATAGTGAAATTGCAGTTTTGTAAGATCCCAGGACAGCTATGGTGTATAATTTGTGCAGTGCTTATCCTATCCTTGGTAAAGATGGAAAATGCGTGCCTGAACTAGGAATACACAGCTTTTCTGGAAAATTATAAAAATGCTAAAGGAATTTTTTTTTCATGGTGGCATTGTTGAAAAGGGATTAATTTTTCTTAAAAAGGGCCAGAATACTCTGGATATAATGCAAGTATTTAGTTAGTGTGTTTGTGCCTGTGAGTAAAAGACCAAATACTGAGTATTAGACTGGGACTATAAATCATCATCCTTGGCAGGAGCAAAGTTTACTCTTTCTCCTTTTGTGTCTGGACAGTTACCAGGGCCTGTGGTGAATTTTGCAATCTAGTTCTCAGAGTACCAGAGAATGTTAAAGCATTTACGTGGAGTTGGGGTAGGAGTGATCTGATCTCACTTGTTGGTTGTTTTGTTTATTTTGTGATTTTTTATGGGTGAGACCTTTTATATTTGGGGGAATTATAAAACATGGTTAAATATGATGGGAAGGAAAAGGATTTTTATAATTTTTAATAACTGTCTTATAGTTCTTACTACTAAAAATAAATCAATACCTATATGAAATTATGTATGGAGTACATTTGAGAACCAGAAATTAGCTTCTCCATCCCAGTTTCTGGGCATTCAGAATAGCTCAGTAGACATTCCATTTATTGTGTTTCAGTGATTCTAATACACATTTTTTTCAGATTTAAAAAAACGTTCTAAAATAGTGATATGTCTTATAATCATTATTGGCCTGAATTAAAGTTGGATTACTTCAGAGAGGATTTGCATTTGCCTCTACCAGTCATTTGCACTACTACCAACCTGAGACCATTTTAAATTCTCTGTTTAAGAGTTTGTTTTTAATCTCACTGGTAGTATGAATTCAGAGTACAAAGCTGTGTAAGAACTGTCTTTGGGATAAAATTCTATCTACTTGGTGCCTAGTACTTGAAAGGTAGAGACTCAAGTTTCCTTGCTGTCTCTTTCTGTGTGGTGGGTTTATTTTCCATTTATCCTTCTCTTCATTTGTAGCCTTTCTTTTGTTTCAGCTTTATATGAGAAGTCTGTTTTTTTTTCTCATGGTACATAAAAGAACAATGCATCTTATAATAGATGGTGGCTTAGAAGAGACCCATTGGACACTTGGTTAGGCCTTTACTTAACCAGTCTTCTTCAGAACTTGTTTACTCGTATGGTAGACACACTTCTAATAAACAATGTCATTGTTACACATTTCTTTGTTCATTCCTCATTGGTGATTTTCAAACTTGAATTTGCATAAGAATCAATTGGGGAGTAAGAACTATATATTTCTGGGCCCAGAGATTCTGTTTCTGTGGACCTCGGTGATGCCCTCTCTCTCATCTGCACTTTTTTTTTTTTTAAGATTTTATTTATTTATTTGACAGAGATAGAGATAGGCAGCGAGAGAGGGAACACAAGCAGGGGGAGGGGGAGAGGAAGAAGCAGGCTCACAGCGGAGGAGCCTGATGTGGGGCTCGATCCCATAACGCTGGGATCACGCCCTGAGCTGAAGGCAGACGCTTAACCACTGTGCCACCCAGGCGCCCCTCTCATCTGCACTTTTAATAAATACCCTCAAGGTATTCATACCAAGGTGACTGAAGGACCACACTTAGAGAAAAAATTACTGCATATGTATCTAATTGCATACTCACGGTTTCAGCTGCCATCTATATTTATTGATGACTTCCAAATTTTTATGTTTAGTCTAAACCATTTTTCTTGGATGCCAAATTCATCTATAGAGCTGACGTGGCGCTATTAAAGGCAGAATACACTCTGACCCAGGCCACCTGGGTTCAAGTCCCAGCTCAGCCACTTAATAGTTGTGTGACCTTGGGCAAAGTTACTTAGCTTCTCAGGTGCCTCATATAAAGTGAAATTTGAATACCTCAGAGAGTCGCCTTGATCATTCAGTGGATTCACATATATAAAGTTCTTTGACCAGAGTCTGGCACATGATAAGCTCAATGTAAGTGTTAGCTGTTTTTATGTTGTTATTTTTCCACAAGCACGTCAAACATGTCTAAAATGAACCTTTTATACACCTTTACCACCCTCCGTTTTCTTCTTTGACTACAGTTTGATTTCTCCCTATCACTGATTTTCCTCATCCATGTCATACATTTTATGAATTCAACATCCGACTTATTTCTAATTTGTCCTCTCCTTTCTTTTTTTTTTGAGAGAGAGAGAGAGAGCTCGTGTGCGTGCACATGCACAGCAGGGGTGGGGAGGGGCAGAGGGAGAGAATCTCAAGCAGGCTCCACACCCAGCACAGAGCCCAAGAGGGGCTGGGGCTCAGTCGCACAACCCTGAGATCACGACCTGAGCTGAAATCAAAAGTCCGATGCTTAACAGACCAAGCCACCCAGGCACCCGTTGTTCTCTCCTTTCTATTCCCACTTGTATTGCTTTGGTTCAGGTCTTTATCACCTCTCATAGAATTTTGGAATAGCCTCCTAAATGGACTTCTACCCTCTGGTTGTTTTTCTTCATTTAGATCTCACAGAAATCTTTATCAAAGGCAGTCTGATCCTGCTCTTCCTCTGCTAGATGACTCTTATTGCCTGCATGGTAAAATCCAGACCCATGTGTCTGGCATTCAAAGCCCCTCCTAGCTCGTTTTTGCCCCCTTGTTCTGCAACACTCATTTGTAATCTTCCAGCTTTATATACTGCCTGTAGTAGATTGTCCAAAACAGTGGATTCTCTCTTGCTTTCATAACTTTGCGTAAATAAGCAATATAGCATGGTGATCAAAAGTGTGAGCTTTAGACCCAGACTGCCTAAGTCCAAATCCTGACTTTGCCACTTAACTAGTTGTGTGAACTTGGGCAAAACACTTTTTCTGTGCCACAGTTTGCTGATCTTTAAAATGGGAATAATTGTGCCTCATAGAGTTGTTAGGAGGATTTTACTAAGTTAATTTACATAAGTGTTCAATAAATGTAAGGTATCATTATTTTTATTATTACCATGGTGTTTCCTTTGACTGTACTCCTGATCTTCTCCACTAGCCATTCTCTCACTGTCTTTTGCCTATCAGATCCTATTCATTCATCTGTCATATCACCGTTTAATAACTACCTCCTCAGGGCACCCGGGCCGCTCAGTCAGTTGAGGGAATGGCTCTTGATTTTGGCTCAGGTCATGATCTCAGGGTCCTGAGATTGAGCCCCTAGTGGGGAGTTTGAGGATTCTTTCTTTCTCTCCCTCTGCCCCTCCCCCCGCTTGAGTGCTATCTTTCTCTCCCAAGTGAATAAGTAAATCTCTAAGGGGGAAAAAAAAAAAAGAACTACCTCCTCCAGGAAGCAATCTCTGAAGTCCCCAGACTTGCTTATGATGATCCTCTGGGTTCCTGTAGCACCCTTTTGTAGTATAATTAAACTCTGAATGCATTAAGGACTACCGATATTTTTCATATATATTTTTCATCTCTGAATGTCCAGTGAATGAGACTTGATTGTTTTGTTGTTTCTTATTTGCTATAGATTAGGAAACCCAATTAGAAAGGGGAGGGATATTCTATTAAAGACAAGTAAACAGACAGCTCATAAGCAGACTGGAAAGCAGGAGAAAGCAAAAGGTAAAAACAGAAAACAAAATCTGTAACTCTGGAACTTTCCAGTGACGGGACAAACAGTCCAAAAAGTATCAGTATGATTCTCCAGGTATCATAGTATATAATTAAAAAGCTATGATAATATCCTAAGTCATCCCAAAGATTAAATTGTGTAGAGCATACTTGGCCTAAAAGGAAGGATAGTAGAATAAACATTTTAGAAATATTTCTCTTAAAACTAGTTGAAATAGATTTTGGCAATTAAATAGATGAGCTTCAATTATTTATAATTGTCCGACAGCTCACTCCCCCCCTTGGGCTGCCTGTGTAATCAGTGCACTCCCATAATTAATTCTGACTATCGAATGTGCCCAATCTGTGTATGTGGATAGTTGGGGGAGGGGGGTAGTTAATAGGCTAAGAAAGTGAATTTTTGGCAATTAATATGAGCACTGTTAACTTTAAAATTCATTATGTTGACTCAATTTCTAAATTCTTTATACATTTAATAAGTTTGCCATCAACCTTTCTAAAGAGAAATGGTTAGAAACAAAGTTCAACAGATAAATATAATAAACATTGTAAGAATGTTGAAACTCTCTCAAAATAACTGATTAAAAAGAAAATTAGAACTTTCTGAAAAATATTAGTAATATTTTAAAATCCTAAGATTTATGATTTACTTAAGTAAAATGATATTACAATAAAACATTGTATGCAAAATATATATCAAAGTACAATATGTGATTATTTTTAAATCTTAGGATTGTATTTACAAAATTGTTGGGTTTAACCATAACAAACATTAGCGTAGAGAAGTAGGGAAAAGTTGTTGATCTAACAAATTAGTTTCAGTGGATTCATTTTACAATTTTTTTTCTTTGATTAGGCCCTGAGGATACAATGCCCCTTTGCAGAACACAGCAGTTTGGACTGCAGGAACTTACAAAAGAAATAAACATAATTGTCCTCCCTGAGTTTCTATTGATATAGGAGGCATAAGACCCTTAAAAATGAGATGTAAGTGCCCCAACAGATATCCATATAAATTTTCAATATTGTACATCTTCAGCTGTTTTTTTCCTCTGCAGAAATCTAGTTAAGAGGAAACTATTTGCATAAAAATACTTGTTTCTTATAAAACTGATACATGTTTATTGTAAAGAATGTATAAGAAGGTTGAAATAAGAAAATGAAAGTCTCCTGTTGCTCATCTATTAACATTTTATTATACTTACTAGTCTTTTAAATATGCTTATCTTTATCCCTTTTAAAAATTGTACTGTAATTATATAATTATATATTCTTTATTCACTTTATATTAAATTAGAAGCGTTTTCTCATGAACTGAATATTCAAGATAAACTACAGGTAAAAGATGATGGGGAGCTAATCATTTAAGTAATCTCAGACATTGTAAAGTTCTAAACTCACTGGATTCAAATTCAGTAAGGAAATATCTAACTTTCTAATTAGATAAAATGTTCATAAGTCCAGATATTTTAAATTCAGCAATTGATAAGCTTGCTTGGAAATCAGTTAGCTCTTATTGCATGGCATTGAGTTGCATTAACTGTGCACATAACAATTAGATGCTCTATTTTAATTTATAAAATATTTGTAAAAGATTGGCATTACTTTATATTCTTTTAAAAAAACTTAAATATTGTTGTACTCATATAATCATATTTCTCCTATCCAGACTCATTTAAGATAATGAGTGTGAGGGGAATGCACAAGAACACTTCTCCAAAGCCATTGGGTGGGAAAGAAAACTAGAGGGGCTGATTTTCCTGAGTTCTTGTATCCAGCAGGGCTGGAAAACTGACATTGTAAAGGTCAGCTGGTCTTGGCTAGAATAGAGCCCTGAGGGTGCTGCCTTGCTCCTGCAAAGAAGGCAGGCAAACAACCCAGGGGCAGACATATGGAAATAGCCATCCGAGGAGCACCTGGGGCACACAGTGAGGAGATTATTCACTCTTCTTGGAGCTGTCCCTGAGAGGTAGCTTCACAACATACCTCTCCAGGGACAAAGGAGCAGGAGCATGTGGGCACTATTTCCCTCCCCCACTCCTCAACATAAACACAGAGCCACCTGTGGAGGGCAGCTCACCTCAACACTAGCTGCCTAGCCTGCTTGCAACAAGTCCCACACCTCTGTGCTCTGGTGTGACAGCTCTGGTGTGACAGTCCTTCTCAGTCAAACCTCCCTCAGTCCTAGCATGGTGAGACTCTACCCCAGAAGATCAACACAGGCTTCTGCCCACACCACATCCCTAAAGCCTGGAGTCTTCAAAGTCAGCTGGCTTGGCTAGGATAGAACCAGGAGGGCACTGCACTGCTCCTGGAGAGGAGGCAGGCAAACAACCTGGAGGCAGACAGTGTGGAAACAGTGATCTGAGAAATGCCTGGGACACACAGAGGGGAGAATATTTACTCTTCTCAGAGTGCTTTACTGAGAGCAAAAGGCATGGAGACCCCTCTGTAAGGACAAAGGAGCAAGCAGGCACCATTTCCCTCCTGCCCCTCAGCATAAACACAGAGACACTTGCTGTAATCAGTACCATGCCAACATTGGCTGCCTAACCTGCTTATACCAAGTCCCACACCCCTGCATTTTGTTGTTACTGCCCTTCTTGGTCAGGTTTGCCTCAGTCCCAGCGTCGTGGGCCCCTTCCCCAGAAGACCAGCAGAAACCCCTGCCCACGTCTCCAACCAGAGAGTTCTGCAGGGCTTCATTTCTACTGGAATTAGTATCAGGTCTCATTTAACAAGCAGACCATAGTACACTTAGTTAAGACATACCACATTCTGGCCAAGGACAAAATGTTGCCCATTGCAGGCAAGGACAGCCTCTGCAGACAACTGGCCTGAAGGATACAGCAGCCATAACACAGCAACAGAGTGCATGCAGCACACACTAGAAACTTCCCCTGAAACACCAGGCTTTTTTAATACACAGAAGAAGATGGAGACTTAGACAAAATGCCAAGACAGAGGAATTCATCTTGACAGAACAAGATAAGGTCATGGCCAGAGATCTAAGTGAAACAGATATAAGTAACATGTCTGATAGAGAATTTAAAGCAACAATCATAAGGATACTCTCTGGGCTTGAGAAAAGAGAGGAAGATTTCAGGGGGGCCTTTACTACAGAGATAAAAAAGTTAAAAAACAGATATGAAAAATGCAATAACTGAAATTCAAAGCAGACTTGATGCAATGAGCACAAGGATGGAAGAAGCAGAGGAATGAGTAAGTGATATAGAAGATAAAGTGATGGAAAATAATGAAGCTGAACAAAAGAGAGAACTATGGAACCCAAGAATAGACTTAGGGAATTCAGTGACTCCATCAAACATAATAACATTCATATTAAAGGAGTCCCAGAAGAAAAGGGAGAGAAAAGGGGGCAGAAAATTTATTTGAGGAAATAATAGGTGAGAACTTCCTAATCTGAAGAAGGAGACACATCCAGATCCAGGAGGCACAGAGAACTCCCATCAAAATCAAGAAAAGCAGGCCAATACCAAGATATATTGTGATTAAATTTGCAAAATACAGAGATTAAAAAGAAATCCTAAAAGCAGAAGTCCCTATCTTACAAGGGAAGACCCATAAGGCTAGCTGCAGATCTTTCAATAGAAACTTGTCAAACCAGAAGGAGTGGCATGATATATTCAATGTGCTGAATGGGAAAAATCTGCAGCCAAGAATACTCTGTCCAGCAAAGCTATCATTCACAGTAGAAGGAGAGATAAAGCGTTTCCCAGACAAACAAAAACTAAAGGAGTTCATGACCACTAAACCAACCCTGCAAGAAATATTAAAGGGGACTCTTGGAGTGGAAAGGAAAGACCAAAAGTGACAAAGACTAGAAAGGAACAGAACAAATCTCCAGAAACAACAAAACAAGTAATAAAATGACACTAAATACATATCTATCAGTAATTACTCTGAATGTAAATGGACTAAATGCTCCAACCAAAAGACATAGGGTGTCAGAATGGTTAAAAAAACAAGGCCGAGCTATATGCTGCCTACAAGAGACTCATCATAGACTTAAAGACACCTGCAGATTGAAAGTGAGGGGATGGAGAAGCATTTATCATGCAAATGGATATCAAAAGAAAGCCAGAATAGTAATACTTCTATCAGACAAACTACATTTTAAACCAAAGATTAATGAGATGAAGAAGGGCCTCTGTCATAATAAAAGGGACTATCCAACAAGAAGATCTAACAATTATAAATATTTATTCCCCCAACATGGGTGACTCAAATATACGAAACAATAACAAACATAAAGGAACTAATTGATAATAATACAATAATAGTAGGGAACTTTAACACCCCACTTAAATTAACGGACAGATCATCTAAGCAGAAAATCAACAAGGAAATAATGATTTTGAAGACACACTGGACCAGATGGACTTAACAGATATATTCTGAACATTCCATCCTAAAGCAGCAGAATACACACTTTTTTCAAGTCCAGAATAGATCACATATACTAGGTCACAAATCAGGCCTCAACAAGTACAAAAAGATTGAGATCATACCATGCGTATTTTCTGACCACAATGCTAAGAAACTAGAAGTCAACCACAAGAAAAAATCTGGAAAGACAATAGATACATGGAGGTTAAACAACATAAAAGGATAAATTTTTAAAAAACCACGGAAACAAATGAAAATGAAAACACAATGTTCCAAAACCCTTGGAAGGCAGCAAAAGCAGTCCCAGGAGTAAAGTATATAGCAATACAGGCCTACCTCACAAAGCAAGAAAAATCTCAAACAACCTAACTTTACACCTAAAGAAGCTAGAAAAAGAACAACAAATGAAGCCTAAAGGCAGGAGAAGAAGGGGTATATAGAAACTGACAAAACAATAGAACAGATCAATGAAACCAGGAGCTAGTTCTTTGAGAGATTAATAAAATTGATAAACTCTACCCAGACTTATCAAAAAGAAAATAGAAAGGCCCCAAATAAATAAAATCACAAGTGAGAGAGGAGAAATAACAACCAACACCACAGAAAACAATTATAAGAGAATATTATGAAAAACTATATGCCAACAAATTGGACAACTTGGAAGAAATTAATAAATTCCTACAAACATATAAACTACCACAACTGAAACAGGAAGAAATAGAAACTTGAACAGACCAATAACCAGCAAAGTAATTGAATCAGTAATTAAAAAAATCTCCCAACAAAAGTCCAGGGCCAGATGACTTCACAGGTGAATTCTACCAAGCATTTAAAGAAGAGTTAATACCTATTCTTCTCAAACTATTCCAAAAAAAATAGAAATGGAAGGAAAACTTCCAAACTCATTCTACGAAGCCAACATTACCCTGGTACCAAAACCAGATAAAGACTCCACTAAAAAAAGAGACTACAGGCCAATATCCCTGATGAACATGGGTGTAAAAATTCTCAGTAAAATACTAGCAGATTGAATCCAACAATATACTAAATGTATCATTCACCATAATCAAGTGGGATTTATTCCTGGGCTGAAGGGGTGGCTCAATATTTGCATATCAGTCAACATGTTATACCACATTAGTAAAAGAAAGGATAGGAACCACATGATCTTCCAAATAGATGCAGAAAAAGCATTTGACAAAGTACAACATCCATTAATGATAAAAACCCTCAACAGAGTAGATTTACAGGAAACATACCCTGACATAATAAAAGCCATATATGAAAAACCCATAGCTAGTATCATCCTCAATGGGGAAAACTGAGAGCTTTACGTTTATGGTCAGGAGTAAGATAGGGATGTCCACTTTCACCACTGTTAATTTATCATAGTTCTAGAAGTCCTAGTCTCAGCAATCAGACAACACAAAGAAATTAAAGGCATCCAAATCAGCAATGAGGGAGTCAAACTTTCACGATTTGCAGATGACATGATACTCTATATAAAAAATCCAAAGACCAAAAAATTGCTAGAACTGATACATGAGTTCAGTAAAGTCAGGATACTAAATCAATTTACAGAAATCCTTTGCATTTCTATACACCAATAATGAAGCAGCAGAAAGACAAATCAAGGAATCAGTCCCATTTACAATTGCACCAAAAACCATAAGATACCTGGGAATAAGCCTAACCAAAGGGGTAAAATATCTGTATTCTGAAAACTATAAAACACTGATGAAAGAAATTGAAGAAGACACAAAGAAATGCAAAAACATTCCATGCTTATGGATTGGAAGAACAAATATTGTTAAAATGTCTGTATTACACAAAGAATCTACACATTTAATGCAATCCCTATCAAAATACCAACAGCATTTTTCACAGAGCTAGAACATACAATCCTACAATGTGTATGGAACCACAAAAAACCCCGAATAGCCAAAGCAATCTTGAAAAAGAAAAGCAAAGCTAGAGGCATCACAATGCTGGATTCAGGTAGTATTTACAAAGCTCTAGTGATGAAAACAGTATGGTACTGGCACAAAAATAGACACATAGATCTATGGAATAGAACAGAAAATCCAGGAATGAACCCACAACTATATGGTCAGTTAATCTTTGACAAAGCAGGAAAGACTATCCAGTGGAAAAACAGTCTCTTCAACAAATGGTGTTGGGAAGAATGGACCACTTTCGTACACCAAACACAAAAATAAATTCAAATGGGTTAAAGACCTAAATATGAGACAGGAAACCATTAAACTCCTAGGGGAGAACACAGGCAGTAACTTCTTTGACATCAGCTGTAGCAACTTCTTTCTAGATTATATTTCCTGAGGCAGGAGAGACAAAAGCAAAAATAAACTATTGGGACTATAAAAAGCTTCTGCGTGGCAAAGGAAGACTTAAGGAAGAATTAAGGAAGAGTTAAGACTCCAGTCTTAATTCAGGCCTAATTTTTTGTCTTAATTACTCTAGTAACCTCTTTGTCTCTCTGCCAATAATTTCTTCCCCCTCCAGTCTGTGTATCTCATAGCCATCTGAATAACCTTGTCAGAATGTAAACATGATCATGTTATTTGCCTTTATATCCGTCATTAGTTCCCCATTGCTTGATCCTACAGAAGACAGACTCTTCAGTGTGATGTACAAAGTCCTTTACGGTTTGGCCCTTGCATACCTTTTTAGCCATCTCTTACTGCCAACATTTATTCACTAGGCTCCAGTCAAATTCACTAGGGTCTATCATGTCCCTCAATGATTTTACATTCTGTCTCTACTAAATAAATATTTCCAAATTTTGTGCTCCTGTTAAGCCTCTTGTTTTCTTGTTTTGGTCTCTTGTCTATCTTTCCTCAGTGTCTGGTCAGGCTTGATTAAACAACTTTAATCGCAGAGTCAGGCACTAAAAAACTGATTAGAAACTCCAAATCCATTCAATCCATTTATTTTATCATCTTCAGTATCTTTGTTAACTTGGGCAAGTCATATTCCCTTCATCAGGATATTCCCATTTCCTCTTGGATATAATCTAGACTCTCAGTGTTCTGAGAATTGAATGTTCCTGCCTTGAGTCTGGTGCCACCCTCACCTATGCTGAGTGTCCCTCAATCCAGGGATACTCTGTAGTTCCTTTTTAGAAAAAACAAAACAAAACTTCCAGTCTTCTTCCCCGATGGGGGTAAAGCAGTCTTCTGGCTTCATAGAGAGACAAAGGCAGTTTGGGCATATAATTTACTAACCTAAACTTTCATGTTGTTTTCTAGTGTTTGGCTCTATCTTTATTAATTAGAGAGGTGCAGCGAATTCCTGAGCTGCAGAGTAAACTTAAAAGTCGCTTTTCTTCCTTGGGTTAGGAGACTGCCTTTTTTGCATTAGCTATATCTTATTACTCTTTGTACATCTGTTTTCTATTTTTCCAAAGTTTTGTTGTTGTCCTTGCAGGTTGATATCTTTTTTTAAAAAGTGTTTCAGTATTATTTTAGTGTGTTTCCAAGAGGGAGCAAAAGTTAGTGTGTATGTCCACTCTGGCATATTTACCTAAACTCCTCTTTCAAAACTGTTTGTAGTTCTAAATTATTTCTGACTTTACTTATTTCTCCATCAATCAGGAAAAGTTAGATAATCTCTTTTGTATTCCCATGACACTCTGTGTATGCTTTTGTTATGGAACTGATCCCATTGAGTCATATCTTGTTTTTAACTTGTCTCCCCTACCACATATTGTTATGCAACCAATCTACAGAATTTTTTCATCTGGGAAAACTGAATCTCTATAACTCCCCACTTACCCTTCCCCTCACCATTCGACTTTCTATGAACTTGACTACTCCAGATACTGCTTATAAGGGATCATACATTGTTTTGTCTTTTTTGTTGGCATATTTCACTTAGCATGATGTCCTCAGTGTTTATCCATGTTTCAGTGTGTGTCAAAATGTCTTTTTTTTAAAGGCCAAATTACATTCCATTGTATGTATATACATTTTGTTTATTGTTGGATATTTGTGTGGCTTCCATCTTTTGGCTATTGCGAATGATGCCATTATGAGAATGAATGTACAGATACTTTCTCAAGAGACCCTGCTTTCAGTTCTTTTGGATATACTCAGAAGTGTCATTGTCTTTTAAGACATTGATAATTTTTAAGGAAAACAGTTTCCCCCTCTGTAAAAAATAGAATGTTTTTCATTTGGGGCTTTAATATTGTTTTCTTATGTTGAGATTCAGGTTATACATTCCTGGACAGAATACTGCTTGAGTGACAGGTCTTTTTCACGGCTTCACATACAGAGGCACATGATGTCCATCTTACCTCTTAGGGGTGACATTAATTTTAATCATCCAATTCAAGTGTTATTTTGTTTCTCTTATATAGATATTCCTTTTTTTCTTGAAACTTATGAGGAATCTGTGGAAGAGATACTTCAAGACCATGCAGATATCCCACTCCTCATCAAAATTTCTACCCTTGGATTTAGTATTAATGCTTCTTGCCTAAATTAATCTTTACTATGATGGCTGCAAAATGATGATTTTTCAAATCCAGTAAGGGCTATTTTTTTAAAACCATTTTATTTATTTATTTGAGAGAAAGAGAGCACTGAGGGAGAGTGAGAGGGAGAAGCAGACTCCCCGCTGGGCAGAGAGCCCAGTGTGGGACTCGATCCCAGGACCCTGAGATCATGACCTGAGCCAAAGGCAGACACTTAACCGACTGAGCCACCCAGGTACCCCCAGTAAGGGCTATTTTCAAGTTAATTATTAATTGTGTTAAATAGATCAATTTGAATGTCAAGTGGTCAATATATTAAATGTAAGATTTGTTGCTACTATTAATACATTATACATGATAATCATTGAAGCATAATGATTAAGCTGCTTCTGAATTTTTGGAATGTAATAGTTATGGTATTCCTATAAAGTCATTGCATATTTTTAAAAAATATATAGTGTGCTTTTTTTTTTAAATATCACTTTTTTTTTGAGAGGGGGAGAGAGCATGAGCATGTGTGTGAGCGGTGTGGCAGGGGTTGGAGGGACAGAGGGAGGGAGAGGATCTCAAGCATGGGGCTTGATCCCACGACTCTGAGATCATGACCCGAGCCAAAACCAAGAGTAGGATGCTCAAGGGCCCCTTAAGATTTCACTTTTAAGAAATCTCTGCATCCAACATGGGGCTTGAACTCAAAACCCTGAGATCAAGAGTCACATGCTCTACCAACTGAGCCAGCTAGATACCCCTATAGTGTGCTTTTCTTACTCTCAGTTTACAGATTGTTTACCAGATACTCTGTTGTCTGAATCCTGCTAGTGAACTCTGTATTTAACTAATAAGTAAACAAATAATATTCACTTTCTGCTATTGAAGAAGAACAAACTTTACAATATGGAGTAGCTTTGGGAACTTTAGCTGAATGGAAAGATAAAAATTCTCTTTCCTTTTTAAAGCATAAATCTCATTCTATGTGTGTAATTAAAACTGGTTGGTTTAAAGCATTTAACATCTCTTAAATATGTCTGACGTTGTTACAGGTTCAAGCAATATGGCAGATTAGATGTTCAGAGAAACCTCCTCTGGTAAAGAACTCAAATGCTGTATAAAATGTTAAAACAGCTTTTGAAAGGCATGGCTGAATTGGAAGCAAAGTAAGGGGGAAAATATGAGGCTATATCTAATGAGAAAGCCCAGTTCCATAGAGATAATTGAGCCCTCGAACCCATTTTATCCCTGAGGACACCTTCCATGATCTCTCATGGCGCAGAACCTGGGCATTAAGGTGTTTCTGCTTGCATGGGGCAAAGGACAAATTCTGATAGTCATGCTCAGTGGTAAGTTTGGACACTGCAGTGTAAAAAGCTGGGATCCCCAAAGGATAAAACCTTCTATTAATGACAGGAAAATAACCTGCTCTTCAGAATGACACTGTTTCATCCTTGACTTTGGATGAAGTGGACAAAAAGAATCTCTCCTCATCACAATTCTATTCTCATGTGGGTTTGGAGTTGGAATTCATACTGCCCCCCCAAAAACACCAAAAAAACCCAACTCAATATAAAAGTTGTTTAATGGTGTCTTGGGTTTGGGATGCCCTAAGGACCAGGAGAAACAAATAGAAATCCTCTCTGAAGAAAATTGCTTTAAATACTGGCTTTGAAGTATTGGCTTTGAAGTATTTCCCTACTTAAAGGTCCAAGCATACAGGCTTATTAGAGACTATTCTTGGGATCAATACATGTGGAAAGAAGAGGAAGGAAGCACTATTAGAGAAGTCCAGCTTCAGTGAAGACCCAACAAAGGTTTCACTGATACTACAGGGAGCTCTGGAGATGGGGTGGTCCTTTGGAGTTGCCTTGAGTTGGGGCAAGAGGGTCAGGCATTTTTATCCTCAGTGGATGTGGGATGCCCCTGGAAGGAGCCTTGACCTTAGATGAGACAATATTCTTTAGACAAAGCAATCCCCAAAGAGGGCCAGCAGCCAAGAGCCACTTTCTGGCAGCATTCCCAGGAGCTGTGGGAAAAGTTCACATTCCTGAAAGGGAATCCAGGCAGTGCATCATAATGTCCACCACAATGAGCAAAGAAAACTTGTAGGTGAACATAGCAAGCATTGACTTTATAAATCAAAGCAATATTGTCTAATTTGTGTGGTTAAAATAAAAATAGAACTAAAAATTTCAGAACCATAGTATTATATGAGTCTGAAGGGGAGTGATTGGAATTAATGTCTTCTAGGATCTATGTTCTATGATAGAATACTATACAGAAGGGAAAATGAATACCATACAGCTTCATGTTCCAATATAAATACGAAGATACATTGAATGAAAAAAGTATGGTTCCATTTATATAAAGTTTAAAAACCATCAACACCAAACAATATATGGGTAAGGATACATACAAATATGATAAAACTTAATAGGCATTAAAATGAGTAACACAAAATTCAAAGCAAGGAATGGGGAAGGCGCACAGGGCTTCAACAGCACTATCACACTATTTCTTAATCTAGGTGTAGATACACAGAAATTTGTTTTCTTATAATTCCTTTAACTATACATGTATGTATTATGTATATGGTAAATTATTTTTTAACTCTATTAAGGTATTAAGGAGAAAGGAATCTGCTGGTCTTGGTAACCAGAACATGCTAAAATTATCTTTATCTCCTAAATTAAATTAGCTGTGCTAATCTGGATCTAGTCAAGTCTACTGAGATTTAATCAGAAATAAGTTATCACTTATATGATTGAGTCATCTCCATTTGATTTATCAATTTTGCCCTCAATTAGGGGATGGGATTACTCTTTTACAGGCATTTCAGATACAGGGATGAAATTTGAAGTTTGAAAATGATCCTAAATTCTGCAGCAAGTTTTTGTTAGATGAATTCAATATGTAATATAATAGTTATCACAGTCAATATTCTATGCAACCTCTATATCAATAAATATAGAAGCTCTCCTTTTTTCTCCCAAAATCTGTTTAATCCATAAAAATCAGAGAAAGCAGCTTTGAATTCAGCATGAGGATAGTGAGCTCTGTCTCTCTGGAGACATAGAGCAGAGCTTTGATGACTTGTTAAAGATACTGTGAGAGTAAGTTTGTATTGAAAGAAAGGGTTAGAAGAGATGGCCCCTAAGATGCTCTTAGATTTTACTAAGATTACACGATCCTATGCTTGATTCAGTGTTTCTTACCTCCCATTTCTCTCCAGAAGGCATTTTCCTGATGACTGTCCATTAGGGCAGTTTCTGTTTCAATAAATATAAATCAACCACGGTCCTTAAGAGATAATATTTTTCTCTAGCTTCATGGATTTTGGATTGCAGGAAACTTGAGCTGTGTGATTAGTAATTAGTTAGTGTCTCTGAACTTTGGCTCCTACATCTATAAAATGAGAAGATTGCAGCTGATCTAAATTTTAAATGGATATAGGAAATTTCCCTGTCAATTCTAGAACTCCCAAATATTTATGACTTATACAGATTTATGGTACAGTGGACTTCTCAAACATTTTGAGTATAGTCACCATTGTTTCAAACCAAATAACTTATATATCCTTTGTCACCTCTTAATACTTTTTGGAGGAAAGTATAAGATAATGTTTTTTTAAAAACCAGACTAGGGGCTCTTGGGTGGCTGAGTCAGTTAAGCATCTGCCTTCCGCTCAGGACATCTCAGGGTCCTGGGATCAAGCCCCATATCATGTTCCCTGGTCAGTGGGGAGTCTGCTTCTGCCACTCCCCATCCCCGTGCTCTCTCTCTCAAATATAAATAAAATCTAAAAAAAAAAAAAAAAGACTTTCACCGTATTCTAAAGTTACTTGAATTTGATTGTACTATTTATACGTCCCTGTAATTCAAATGTCTCATTTTTATAATTTTACAATGCTATAATTTTTTGAATGACACTTTAATCTTAAGTCTATAGCAGTATTCTTTCATTTTTAATAGAAATTATTAAGGGATAAATATTTTACAGTATTTTAGGTAAAAATACTAATATTTGGGTCAGAAACTAATAAAATTACATATAAATTAAATGTGAGTCAAAAGCATGGTTTTAGTTTTGTTCTCCCATTTGATTATACTGGGAAATTTTTAATTATTTTAAATTATTGCATACAGGATAACACATTAATAATTTCCTATTCAATTTATTAAGCTTAAGAAATTACTGAAGGTCAGTTATAGGGGGAAAATAAATCAAGGCAGAGTTACATAATTGTTTCACATCTTATCAAGTAGGAAACTCTAAATTGCAAATAACTTTATTATGTCCTCTAAATAGCATAAACCTTAGGCATCTGTTGTTATGTCCTCGTCACTATTCCTGTGTTTAATTCACTGTGAAACAAAGGTAAAAGTTGCAGTCAGTATATTACTTTGCTAGGGCTTCCAAAACAAATACCACAGACTAGGTGGCTTAAACAACAGAAATTTATTTCTCACAGTTCTGGATGCTACAAGTCCAAGATCAAGATGTCAGTAGATTTGGTTTCTTCTAAGGACTCTCTCCTTGGCTTGCAGATGGTTGTCTTCCACTATGTCTTCACTTGGTCTTTTCCTGATCCCTGGCACACATCCCTGGTGCATAATTTGTATGTCCAAATTTCCTCTTTTTCCAAGGACACCAGTTAGATTGGATTAGAGCCCATCCTAAGGGTTTCGTTTAAGGCCCTATCTCCAAACACAGTCAGTCTAAAATACTGGAGGTTAGAGCTTCAACATATGAATTTTGGGGGAATAATGAATTCAGTCAGGGAAATTGTATATAGTGTACTTTCCTGCCACAGAAGTTTTCAAGAATGAAAATTATTGATTCTGTGCAAATGACTTGCATGATGGGTACAATTGTTTGCACTGTGACTTACAGCAGGTTAGCTCACAGGATGGATGACATGACACAATTTATGAATCCTAGATGATTTTAAGCCAGGTAATTGAAGTTCTCTGCAAAAGGACATCCTAATTTGAATAAAATTTCTATGTCTTGCTGGTTTCTCTTCCTCTACTTGCCCTTTTAGCATGGGGCCTTTGGAGCTGTCTTCAGTTCTTAAATTATACCATCAGTGGTCTCTTCCTTTTCAAAATCAATTGACTTTTTAAAATCTAAACTACTCCCTCCTTGAAACAATCTCTTCTCTTTATTTCTGACATCATACTTTTCTGGTTCTTTTCCATCATAGGTTTCTCTTTCTCTTGTTTTCCTTCCTTATCTGAAATCTTTTCTATTTATACTTTTCCTTTTAGGTGACTTTTATTCTCTATGGTTTGATGTACCATCCATATGCTGACAATGCCATTCTTTATATTTCTATATTAGACCTCTCCTCCAAGCTTTAGACTCTTCTATCAGACTACCTATTTCATATCTTAACTTGGATGTCTCACACTTAGACTGGTGTTTGACACATATCAGTACTATATGAGTATTAGCCATGGTCTTTGTTTTTTAATAAATGGCACTATCATCTACCCAGTTATTTAAGCTAGAAAACTAGATTTCTCCCTTTTCTTCTCCTCTTAATCCAGTTCATCACTTACATCTTCAAGATACATCTTGCTTCTATACACTCTCTTCATCTCCGTTGTCACCACCGTAATCCAAATGCAGCATCATCTCACACCTGGCTAACTGCAAATGTCCCCGAACTATGGGCTGTTAAATATAGTGATTAAGAACCCAGGCTTTGGAATTGAACTGGCTAGGTTTAATTCCTGGGTCCACCACTTGCAAGTTGTATGACCTTGAGTAACCTCTCTGCCTCTACTTCTTCATTTACAAAATGAGAATAATAATAATAATAATAATAAAGCAGAATAGGAAGCAGAGAGTACCCCATTCCTAGAACCCATTGTAGTATCTCTGTTTCCTAATGCTGTCTCCCTAATAGTCTTATGCAGATATGATGGCATAGTCAGCCACTAGCAGGAATAGACACTGGTTGTTAAAAAGGACCATTTTGGAATAACTGCTTTCCTCAAAAACAAGTAAAAATGCTTTGTAGTACAGTATTTGTGTCTAGCACAGTTTTTGGGGGAGGAGGGAGGAGTATTTCTTTATGCAGTGGTTCCTTAGTTGCAGCCCACAAAGATATCTTAATTTTATATACAATAGAGAAAATGGATCATTTCCCTGGTTCTTTACAAGCTGTCAGTAACAGTTCTAGTTATAACTTGAGTTTCCCTAAGCTTTACTAGGCTATTGATGCAGATGAGGCCCACATTTCACAGCCTTTTGCCCCCACTTGCAAATCCTCTGAAATGCTCCACAGGATTTTCTGAGGTCTTTTCAATGACCTACAGCTAGGATCCATACCAGATATGTCAGAATCCTTGGAGGTTGGGGCTTAGGCACCTCTCTACTTTCAGAATTTTTTTCTCTAGAAATTTCTGTCATACATGCCCATGAATATGTTCCTTCCAGCTGCTCTCTCTCTCTCTTGCTGAATAGTACTAACAATGCACCAGTGCCCTCAAAATGTCAAAACTGTGTTAAGTGATCTCTAATAACTTTCCTCTTCCTTGGAATATAACATTCCACACAAGGCAGGACAGCTAATGCCCCAATCTTTTAGAGATATTGGTGAAATATTTCTCAGTTTTTACTTACAGTCCTCTCCCTTCCCAAGACCCACGTGTGAGTCCATGGGACTGGGTCAGAGATGAATTAGAATGACCATGACTGTGCTTTACTCAAAATTACTCCTCCCTTTCTCCATCAAGTGAGGCTTTGACTTTGGATCAAGCTTTCTGTACTTCTTTCATCTTCCTTCAGAGTGAGTTTTTCTCCCGGAATGCCACAGTTCTTTATGTATATAAACTTCTGGGTTTATGCACTGGGTTTGTATGGGTTTGTAACACAGGACTAGATTGTAAGGGTTAAGCTGGGACCTCTATTACAATGACATCCACTGAGCAGCATAGCGTGTCTCCTCTCATTTCTATACTTTTTCCTTTTTCTTCACCTACCAGTGGGTTGTTATTCTGCTTATCCCCACTTTAAGATGTGTTTACACATTTAATTTAAATAAACTTTAGTCCAAGTTTAACTTATTGGCATCTTCTAAGTAGTCATTCCATTTACATTAAAAACCTCAAATTTGAATTTGTTTTTTCACTGGTACAAAATCCGATTTGTAAAATAAATATTATATTTGGCAAAGAGGAAGCAGAGTCCTCCCAAGACCTCAGGGCATAGTGATTAATGGCAAAATTTCACTCTTTTTATTATTGGAGGAACTTACCAGGAGCCAAAAACTAAGATATCTTGAGTATCTCCAAGGTTCCTGGGATAGCTTCCGCCACATACCTCTCTCTGAAGATGTATAACCATGTTCAGAACTTCTGTACTTTGGGATCCTAACTCTACTTCATTGTGAGCCAGCTGTGACTAACTTTGCTCTCTTGTTTTTTGAGGGAACGGCAACTTAGATAGATGCAGTCTCCCATGGGGAGCAGACAGTATCTGAGCAGCAACAACCTGGAGGAATGGAGACATGGTTAGTAAACGGTAGCTGATACTAATAACAATAGCAAAAAATCATGGCTTCTCAAGATCAAAGAGCGTCAAATATTCTAGCAAAGCTTCCTAGGCTATTTAACTTTATTTTATTAAAGATTTATTTATTTATTTTAGAAAGAGAGAGTGTGTGTGTGTGTGTGTGTGTGTGTGTGTGTGTGAGCTTGGGGAGGGACAGTAGGGGAAGGAGAGGGAAAGAATCTCAAGCAGACTCCCTGCTGAGCACGGAGCCCAATGCAGGGCTCTATCTCAGGATCCTGAGATTATGACCTGAGCCAAAATCAAGAGTCGGACACGTAATCGACTGAGCCATCCAGGCGCCCCTTTTCTGAAGTATTTAAATTACAGAGAGGAAAAGAAATGATTTGGGGAAAATTAGACAAAAAAACTACCTGCTAAAATGATTGAAAGGGCTCTCCTAAAAAATAAAACGTTAAAATTAAATAAAGCCGCCCAGAATGACAGAGCTATTGTAGATTCTTCAGATAGAGAGATTCTAAATTATGATTAAAATGCTGGTGCATTGGGGTGCCTGGGTGGCTCAGCTGATTAAGTGTCCAACTCTTGATCTCAAAATAGGTCTTTATTTCACCGTCTGAGTTCAAGCCACACATTGGGCTCCACACTGGGTGTAGAGCCTACTTAAAAAAAAAAATACTGGCACATTAAATGGAGTTGTGTCATATTCAATGATTAGATTCAGAGATTGATATATCCAAAATTACCCTTGAAAATCCCTTAAGAAGCCAGTACATTGGAATTCAACAATCAGTCTTTGAGGATTGGATTATATGGGTGGCTTGTGTTTCAAAGCTATGTTGTATTTTAGAATATGTACTTGCCGTAAGAACCCTAGAGTCACACTGTTTGTAGAGAGATGCTCAGATGATGAGAGGTATATGAACTTATGATCAACTGAGAAACCAGCAAATTCACACCACCATATAATTAATGCTCACTCCAGAGCATATGCTCACTGAAAATAAGGCAGAATTATCCATACTATTTTTACAGTAAATAGTCATTTTTCTTTCTTGTATTGATGAGCTTATTATAATTGAATTTGTGATAATTAACTTCATAAAGAAACAATGCCACAGTATATGATTATGTATTTATGTTAAGTTTTACCTGAATTTTTGCCATTTAAATAGAAAAGAATGATGCTATACTATATTATTCCTTTATTCTCTACAGATAATGGATTCTGAATTAATGCATAGTATGGTAGGAAGCTATCTTAAACCTCCAGAAAGAGTGTTTATTCCATCATTTAGCCAGAATTATGAATCATCTCAGACTCACCACTCTGCAAACTTAGAAGTTACTGCTCCTAAAATGCTTCATAGTCCAAATAGCCAAGGTAATTCTAATATAAAATCATATTTAAAATTAGGGGAATGATATGAAATATATAAAGCTTTACATTTTTATGTAGAAAATAATATCATGTTTCTCTTAACAAAACTATTAATTTTGACTCTGTTGCTTAAAGTTTCCATAAACATAGATAAGTTATTTAACATTTTTTATTTTGGCTTCTTCAGCTATAAGGTGAAGATTAACAAGCTAGACACATAATTACAATTTTATCCTAAAAAATCACAAGAAAATAAGAAAATACTCTGAAGAATCAAAGGTCAGATTTGTAATCCTTCTAAACTAGATGATTTGAATACTATTGAATTAAGTAAAGTTGTCTCTTATTCAAGGATTAAATTCAGAAGTTGCCTATTTCCAAAATTACCCTTGAAAATTCCTTGGGAAGCTAGTACATTAGAATAACTACAAAATATAAGTATTGTAACTTTTAAAATATAAACTTAGGATATCAGAATTGAATTAAGAAAACATTTTATGACTTCAGGCATACCTATGCCATACAGATTACCTTCTAAAATGCTGGTTATCACCTTGCTTTTTAATATTCTATAATAATGGTTACCATTAATAAATAGACTAGCTCTGTGGAGTAAAAAACCACAAGAATATTCCAAATCAGCAAACCAGGTATTGCATATTTAAAGAACAATAAATATAATTTCTTTATCTCATTTGTAAAAAAAAAAAAAAAAAGAACCAAATGGCAATCTCTAGCAAACATCTTTCTAATTGGAAATGAACTACAGACATACCTTGGAGATATTATGGGTTCGGTTCCAGACCACCACAATAAAGCAAATATATCACAATAAAGTGAGTCAAATGAATTTTTTGGTTTCCCAGTACATATAAAAGTTCATTCAGACTATACTGTGGTCCATTAATTGTGCAATAGCATTGTGTTGAAAAAACAATGTGGTACATATCTTAACTAAAAAATACTTTATTGCTAAAAAATGTTAAGCATCATCTGAGCTTTCAGTGAGTCATAATCACTGATCACAGATTGCCATAACAAATATAATAATAACAGAAAGTTTGAAATACTGCAAGAATTACCAAAATGTGACACAGAAACATGAAGTGAGCAAATGCTGTTGGGAAAATGGCGCTGGTAGATTTACATAGGGTTGCCACAAACCATTGTTCAATTTGTAAAGAATGCATTATCTATAAAATGCAATAAAGTGACACACAATAAAACGAGGTATGCTGGCATATGAAAATTAACCTATAACATTTACTTATGTTCCATTCCACTCCAGTTTTATAGTTTGAAGTTATAACTGAATAGAAAGTGTTATTTGAAAATTTTGTAACTCCGAACATACCCGAATCATGATGATATTAATATAGCTGTATAAAAATCACAGTAGTACATGTGTACCACTTAAAATCTTTCAAGCCTGATGTGAGTTAAACCACTAGGTCATAATTTTTTTTCTCTGGTGAAAGAAACTGTATCCTAACTCATACGTTCTGATTATTTATACTATATCTTAGACAAAGAAACAAATGTTTGTGATTTAACTAAAATTGAACATATCAAGAACTGAGAAAAACCTTTGACATTAAACCTAAATTTCCATGTTAATTAATGACACTACATCTTAATTTTCTTTATCCATACAGACTCTTATGCCTCCTAGACTGTACATTATTTGAAGATAATTATTTTATTGAATTAAGTTTTGATTATTAGCTATCTCAAACCTAGAAAATTACTAAACACAATCATGAATCATAATAGTTTTTAGAAGATATGTTAGAAAAAATTTGTCCCTCTTTATAGCTTTTTAGTGTTTTTTTGAGGAATATATATTATATGTTTTTCTGGCTCACTAACAAAAATATGCTGTTCACTTTTATTGCTACTATGTAAGTGTTCAAAAATTTTCACTGAAGTAACAAGCAGATATTTTTCCAACAGCTCTTATTTTAGCTTTAAAAACTCTTCAGGAAAAGATTCATCGTTTAGAGTTGGAGAGGACACAAGCTGAGGATAACCTAAACGTTCTTTCCAGAGAAGCAGCACAATATAAAAAGGCCTTGGAGAAAGAAACAAATGAGAGAAATCTGGCACACCAGGAACTGGTAAAGCAGAAAAAAGGTAAGGAAATTCTATAGTTCTCAGAAACAAGGAGTTATCAAAATTTACAACTTGAAAATAAAAAGCCCAGTCTAAGATTTACTCAAATATCTTTGTTCTTATATATATTCAAACCTTAAGGCCTTGTTCACAGACAGTTTGATATTTGCATTAAAAAGATAGCACTTTGAGCTTACTTCTATTATATATTATCCCAGTTCATAAATTCTTGAGATTAAAAGACAAATTAAGTTTTTAGACAGATTGTGTTTAGATATTAGAATATTTTCAGAATACCAACAAAATCTAGTTTTTCCTATAATATAATTGAAATACTTTATATATTCAGTCAACACTGGTTTTTAAAATTTGAAAATATAAAGCAACACTAGTAATTAAACAATACGGAGACCATAAAAATGAATAAAAAATTTTCTTAACTTGAAAGATTAGGGGCGCCTGGGTGGCGCAGTCGTTAAAGCGTCTGCCTTCGGCTCAGGGCGTGATCCTGGCGTTCCGGGATCGAGTCCCACATCGGGCTCCTCGGCTGGGAGCCTGCTTCTTCCTCTCCTGCTCCCCCTGCTTGTGTTCCCTCTCTCGCTGGCTGTCTCTCTGTCACATAAATAAATAAAATCTTTTAAAAAAAAAAAAAGATTAATTAGAGCAAGTGGACAGGTAAGTACAGGTTTCTGTGGAAGTTTTGAAAAAGACATCTGGACTTCAGTTTTAGAGATTTAAAACATAAGTTCTTTATATAATTTTTACCTCATGATGTATGGCTTTCTTTTTCCTTGTACTACATTTACCCTCATAAATAAGGTTCAAGTTCGTGTTTCAACTTATAAATAGAGTGAAGAAATGAGAAAATTTTTTCTGAGGTAATTAGACAAAACTGGAATAAAGAGCTGAGGAAAGTAAAAAATTAAAGGATTAGAAAGAGGTTGCTTACTTCTTAAGAAATAACTATGCTATCAGTAGTCAAGAACAGAGAAAATGGGAATGGAAGATTGCATATACCTGAGTTGCCTGAAAGAGAAAAATACATTGATAGAAAAGAGACTTTTGGTCCTCTCTTTTTCCAGATAATGTCATTTCCCAGGAACAGCCAGGATTTTTATCATTCCACAAGTCACTGACATTTTACTCTTTCAGAAGTTTGCCCTGTGGGTCTTTTAGGGGAAGACAATGTTAAACTAGTATTATGTAGTTAATGAGATATTCACAAAATGTATGTCCACAACACTTACAGAGTCAGTACTTAGAACTAAAGAATCCTTGAACGTTTAGTTCTTTTTTTTTTTTTAATGATTTTTTATTATATTATGTTAGTCACCATACAGTACATCCCCGGTTTCCGATGTAAGGCTTGATGGTTCATTAGTTGTGTAGAACACCCAGTGCACCATGCAATACGTGCCCTCCTTACATTGAGCGTTTAGTTCTTGATTGAATTTATATAATGTATTTCTTGTGATTACCAAATCTCTGATCTATGTGATAATCCAGACATTATTACTTTTTCTTTTTCACAGATATTACTATACAGTTAAGTTCAGCTCAGTCTCGTTGTACTCTTCTAGAGAAGCAACTAGAATATACAAAGAGAATGGTTCTCAATGTAGAACGAGAGAAGAATATGATCCTAGAACAACAGGTAAACACATTTTCTATAGGAATATAATATAACTTAATATGTTTTTGAAGAATATTTAATGTCATGGGAAAATTGTATCATAATCTTAAGTAGGATAGAAAGCTATTTTGGGAGATTTCCACTTACAGTGAAGCAGAGTAGGTCATTTGAACCAAGCTTTCTGTAGAAGAAAACAAGAAAAACCGGGCAGGATATTAAAGACGAAGGAAGGAAGGGAGGGTGGGAGGGAAGAAAGGAAGGAGAAAGGATAGAAAAGAAAGGAGATAAGGGAGACAGGGAGGGTGGAAGAAAAGTGAAAAATACATAAAGGCATTGGAGTTATTGAAGTCATGAAAATCACCAATTCAAAATCTGTGTGTGTACTTAAATCCAAAGAGTTTGGCCTCCAGAAAGGTTGATTTCAGGCCTCATCCTTCTTAGGGAATTTCTGATTCCAGAAAAGTCCACTGAGAGGCTAAATAATGCTTTTCTTTTAAGATTTTATTTTTTTATTTGAAAGACAGCAGAGAGAGAGATTACACATGAAGGGGGGAGGGGCAGAGAGAGGGAGAAGCAGACTCCTCACTGAGCAGGGAGCCCGATGCGGGGCTTGATCCCAGGACCCTGAGATCATGACCTGAGTGGAAGGCTTAACTGACTGAGCCACCCAGGTGCCCCTAAATAATGCTTTCAAAGCTAAATAATGCTTCTTAATGCTATTAAGAAGTTGAAGTTAGATTCCAGGGCCTATCAAGAATAGGAACCTTGATAAATCGCTTGTGCTCTGAATGCTTTGTAAAGGTGAACAAGAAAGAAAACTACCCAAATTACAACTCTGTCAGAGTAATCCAGAAAATTTTAGTGTCTGAAATTGGATTAAAGTGATCCTGGATAGCTAATGTTCCTGGGGACATCAAATTATTTCTATAAACATTTCTTTAACACAGTGAAAAACTTGCAATCAGACATAACCAGGCAGAAGGAATTAAGCCACTATGAAAATTGCTTTCATTAGTGTTTTATAGTTTTCAGAGTACAGTTCTTTCACCTTTTTGTTTATTCCCAGGTATCTTATTGTTTTTGGTGTAGTGTTAAATAAGATTGATTCCTTAATTTCTCTTTCTGCTACTGCTTCATTATTGGTGTACAGAAATGTAACGGGTGCCTGGGTGGCTCAGTCGCTTGAGTGTCCGACTCTTGATCTCAGCTCAGGTCTTGATCTCAGAGTTGTGAGTTCAAGTCCTACATGGGGCTCCACATTGGGCGTGTAGCCTATTTAAGTAAAAACATTTTAAAAAAAGAAAGAAATGCAACAGATTTCTGTAAATTGATTTTATATCCTGTGACTTCACTGAATTCATTTATCAGTTCTAGCAGTTTTTTGGTAGAGTCCTTCAGGTTTTCTATATAGAGTGTCATGTCATCTATAAATAGTAAAAGTTTTACTTCTTCCTTGCTGGAACACTGATGAAAGAAATTGAAGATGGCAGAAAGAAATGGAAAAACTTTCCATGTTCATGGACTAGAAGAACAAATATTGTTAAAACGTCTATACTACCCAAAGCAATCTGCACATTTAATGCAATCTCTTATCAAAATACCACTTTATTTTTCACAGAGCTAGAACAAACAATCCTACAATGTATATGGAACCACAAAAAAACCCGAATAGCCAAGGTAATATTGAAAAAGAAAAGCAAAGCTGGAGGCATCACAATTCTGGACTTCAAGTTGTATTTCAAAGCTATAGTGATCAAAACAGTATGGTACTGGCACAAAAATAGACACATACCAATGGAACAGTTTAGAAAACCCAGAAATGAACCCACAACTATATGGTCAATTAATCTTCAACAAAGCTGGAGAGACTATCCAGTAAAAAAAAGACAGTCTCTTCAACCAATGGTGTTGAGAAGACTGGACAGCAACATGCAAAAGAATGAAACTAGACCACTTTCTTACACCAAGCACAAAAATAAATTCAAAATGGATTAAAGACCTAAATGTGAGACAGGAAACCATTAAAATCCTAGAGGAGAACACAGGCAGTAACTTCTTTGACATTGGCTGTAGCACCTTCTTTCTTTTTTTTTTTTTTTTAAAGATTTTATTTATTTATTTGACAGAGAGAGACAGCCAGCGAGAGAGGGAACACAAGCAGGGGGAGTGGGAGAGGAAGAAGCAGGCTCATAGCGGAGGAGCCTGATGTGGGGCTCGAACCCAGAATGCGGGGATCACGCCCTGAGCCAAAGGCAGACACTCAACCGCTGTGCCACCCAGGCGCCCCATGTAGCACCTTCTTTCTAGATATGTCTCCTGAGGCAAGGGAGATAAGAGCTAAAATAAACTGTTGGGACTTCATCAAAACAAAAAGCTTCTTCATGGCAAAGGAAACAATCAACAAAACTAAAAGGCAACCTACAGAATGGGAGAAAATATTTCCAAATGACATATCTGATAAAGGGTTAGTTTCCAAAATAATATAAAGAACTTAGAAAACTCAGCACCCCCAAATTAAATAATCCAATTAAAAAGTGGGCAGAAGACATGAGTAGACATTTTTCAAAGAAGACATCCAGATAGCCAACAGACACATGAAGAGATGCTCAACATCACTGATCATCAGGAATATACAAATCAAAACTACAATGAGATATCACCTCATACCTGTCAAAGTGGCTAAAATCAACAACATAAGAAACAGCAGGTGTTGGCGAGGATGGGGATGGCGAGACGGGAACCCTTCTGCACTGTTGGTGGGAATGCAAACTGGTGCAGCCACTGTGAAAATCAGTATAGAAGTTTCTCAAAGGTATAAAATAGAAATGCCCTACAAATCCAGCAATCACACTACTAGGTATTTCCCCAAAGGAAACAAAAATACTAATTCAAAGGGGTACATGCACCCTGATGTTTATAGCAGTATTATCTACAATAGCCAAACTATGGAAAGAGCTCAAGTGTCCATCAACTGATGAATGGATAAAGAAGATGTATGTACACACACACACACACACGCACACTTATGTATATATGTGTGTATATATACAATGGACCATTACTCGGCCATAAAAAAGAATGAAATCTTGCCATTTGCAATGACATGGATGGAACTAGAGAGTATAATGCTAAGCAAAATAAGTCAGGCAGAGCAACACAAATACCATATTATTTCACTCATATGCAAAATTTAAGAGACAAATGATCAAAGGAGAAAAAGAGAGAGAGAGACAAATCAAGAAACAGACTCTTAACTATAGAGAACAAACTGATGGTTACCAGAAGGGAGGTGGGAAGGGGGATGGGTTAAACAGATGTTGAGGATTGAGGAGTACATTTGTTGTGATGAGCACCAGGTGATGCATGGTACTGTTGAATCACTGTTGTACACCTGAAAATAATATTACACTGTATGTTAGCTGGAATTTAAGTAAATTTTACTTAAAGAAAAAAAGACACTATGAAAAGAAATAGCATATAGACTATATAATTACTCTTACAAGTTAGCTCCAGCTGGGTACTGGCTCTAAAAGACACAGACTTTAAAATAATTATGCTTGGGACACCCAGGTGGCTCAGTTGGTTAAGTGTCTGGCTCTTTGTTTCAGCTCAGGTCATGATCTCAGGGTTGTGAGATCAGTCACTGCATGGGGCTCTGCGCTCAGCATGGAATCTGTTTGAGTTTCTCTCCTCTTTCCCCCCAACCCCCCCACTCATTCATTTGCTCTCTCTCTCAAATAAATAAATAAAATCTTTAAAAATAAAATAAAATAATTATGCTTGTTATAATCAAGGAGATAAAAGATAGGATTGACATTTTTCAGGAAAGCATTGGAAACCGTAAAATGGCAGAGCAGATTTGAGAAAGAACCAAATAAAAATTATGGAACTGAAAAATATAGTATCTGAAATTTAGAACTGAATGGATGGATCTGACAGTAGTTTGGAAGAGATAATTAGTGAACTGGAAGGCAAAATCATCCTGATCAGCAAAGAGGCAAAATGAAAGTACATTCAGAAAAGAGAGCAAGAGATGTAGGTTAGAGTGAGAAGGTCAAACTTAAGTGTAATTGGAGTTCTACTAGGAAAGGAGAGAAAATGGGAAAGAAGCAATATTTGAAGAGATAGTGACTAAGAATTTTCCAAAATGGATGAAAAAAAAATCACACCACATATTCAAGAAAACTAATTCCATAAAACCTATAAAACTAAATCAGAATAAATAAAAGGAAATATATATCTAGACACATAATAATAAGACAAGCATAAAATCTTAAAAGCTTGTGGGGGAGAAAAGATCACATTCAAAGGGACAACAATTAAAGTGACAGCTGACTTCTCAGCTGAAAGTACTGACTTCAGAAGACAATGGATTGATATAGTTAAGTATTAAAAGAAAATCCCTACCAATCTAAAAATCCTAAACCTGGGGAAAATATCCTTTAGAAATAAAGATGAGGGGCGCCTGGGTGGCTCAGTCAGTTAAGCATCTGCCTTCAGCTCACATCATGATCCCAGAGTCCTGGGATCAAGCCCCACAACTCCCTGATCTGCGGGGAGTCTGCTTCTCCCTCTCCCTCTGTCCCCCCTTCCTGTTCTTTCTCGTGCGCACATGTGCACACACTCTCTCTCTCAAATAAAATCTAAAAAAAAAAAAAAAAAAAAAAAAACAAAAGAAAGATGGAATAAAGACATTTAAAGACTAACAAAAACTGAGATCATTTGTTACCAGGAGATCCATTCTAAAGGAAACACTAAAGGATATTATTCAGACAAAAGGAAAAGTATCTTAGAGGGAAGGTCAGAGATGCAGGAAAGAAATGAGAGCAATGAAGATGAGTAAATCTATATGAATATTGTATAAAACAATAATAATGTTTTATGTGGTTTGAAGATATATAAAGGATTAAAATTAATGAGAGCAATAGCTTATAAATTAGGAAGGGTTAAATGTAGTTTAAAGTGTTGGAAGGTTTTGGGGCACCTGGCTGGCTGAATTGGAAGAGCATGCAACTCTTGGTTGTGAGTTCAAGCCCTATGTTGGGTGTAGAGATTACTTAAAAATAAAGAAAAAACTGAAAAAAATGCTAAGGGTTGTAAGGTTTTTGCATTGTTTTGGAAATTGTTAACACTATCGGTCAATACTGGATTTTAATGGGTCAGGTATTTAATAGGTTTTTCCAGGAACTATAAAGTTGACTCCAGAATTTATGTGGAAAAGCAAAGGTCCAAGAATAGCAAAACTATTCTGAAGAATAGGTCCTGATCTACTACATATTGAAACAAATTGAAATTCTATCAAAATTAATATATTTGTATGGATAGACAAGCAGAATAAAGGAATAGAATATACTCAGAAACAAACTCACTCAACATGGAAATAATATACAACAGGAAGCCATTGCACATCAGTGGGGAAAAGATAGACTTCAGTAAATGGTTTTAGGAAAATTGGCTGGCTGTGTGAGGAAAAAAAAAATGAAATTGGATCCCAACCTTACATTGTACACAAAAATCAATTTTAGGTGGGTTAAAGATTTACATGTAAAAGACAAAACTTTGTAATTTTTAAAAGCAAATGCAGAACAATGTCATGATGACCTTGGCGTGGAGAACAATTTCTTAAACAAGTTATAAAAAGTAACAAAACAGTAGAAAAATGGGCCCAGTTGTGAAGAGGCATTTTGCAGGAAAAAAGAAATCACAAATAGTCGTACATTTATAGAAGAATTATCATTCTCATTAGTAACTAAGAAAATGCAAATTAACAGCACAAGGTACTACTTCACATCCACCAGACTGGAAAAAATATATAAACCTGGTAATTCTGAGTTTTATAAATGAGGGTACAACAGCCAGAAGAGCAACCACTTTATAAAGTTCATAAGATAAAATATAACTTATATGAACTAACCTAGAAATTCCTATCCTAGCTAAATATTGTACATCAGTGACTTAACAGTTTTTAAAATGTTTTTTATTGAGGTATATTTTACATATGGTGAAATGCAGAGATCTTAAGTGGAACGTTCAGTGATTATTGATAGATAAATATACAGTCCATAGCCCTACCAAATAACAGAAATTCTCTCATATCTCTGTCAAGATATTTTCTGCTCTCTCCCCACTTCCTGACAAGGCAACTACTATTCTGATTTATTTTACCTTAGAGTTTTTGCCTGTCCTAGAATTTTATAAATTGGATCATAGAAAATGTACTCTCTTATTTAGCATAAAGTTTTTTAGATTAATCCAAGTTGTTTTATGTATGAATAGTTTTTTACTTTTTATAGCTGTGTAGAATGTTATTATATAGATATGCCTTGATTTGTTTATTTGTTTTTCATAGAATTAGTTGGGAAGATTCTTTCTTCTGTTTTCTGAAAGACCTTGTGTAAGATTTAGCATTACTTCTTCCTTAAGTGTGTGATAGAATTCAAATTTGATAGAAGCTATCTGGGACTGTAGTTTTCTTTATGGATTGTTTTTAGATTATGAATTAAATTTTTTTTAACAGGTATAAGCTACTTGGATTTTGTTTCTTTTTGTGTCTTTAGAGATGTCCCCCTTTCTTTTCTGATATTGCTAATTTATAATTTTCCTCTTTTTAAAATCATTTGTCTACCTAGCACTTTTATCAATTTTATTGATTTTTTCAAAAAAGCAACCTTTTTCACTTTTAAATTTTTTTGTTATTTCCTACTTAATTGATTTCTACTTTATTATTTCTTTCCTTCTATTTATATAGGGTTTAATTTGCATTTCTCCCCCTAGCTTTTATGTTGGAAGTTTAGATTATTGATTTTGAAACTTTTTCTTTCTTTCTTTCATTTATTTATTTTTTGTATAGGTCATTTTTTATGGCATATATTTGACATAGAACATTGTGTAAATTCAAGGTGTGCAAGGGTAATTTGATGACTTATTTCTACATGTTGTACTAGGATTGTCGGTGTAGGGATTGTTAGCCTCTCTGTTACATGGCTTAGTTACCCTTTCTCTTCGGTGGCTGGGAGAACTAAGTCTCAGGGTGTGAGTAGGTTTGATGGTTGTGGTACAACACAGTTGTCTGTACTCATTATACTCGATGTCGGATCTCTGTGGTGTATTTATTACTTACTGCAAGTTTGGAACCTTAAACGCCACTCGTCTTTCCCCCAGAACTCCCCAGCCCTGGTAACCACCGTGCTACCGAGTCTGATTTTTTAGGTTCCGCATGTGAGATCACGCAGTACTTGCCTTTCTCTCACTTAGCGTAACGTGCCCAAGGCCCATCCACGTTGTCACAAATGGCAAGCTGTCCTTTCTCGTGGCTGACCCTCGTGTTACAGACTACATCTTTCCCCCTTCACGCGTGGGTGGCGTGTAGGTTGTCCCCATGTCTTGGCTCGTGTGAACCATGCTGCGATACACTTAGGAGTGGGAGTATATATGTCCTTTTCAGAAGTTTATTTCCTTGGATAAGTAGCCCCGAGTGGGATGGGTATGAGAAGTGTGGACATTCTGGTGGCTCTTTGCAGCAGCCAAGTGGTCTCAGAAAGGACTGTGGTAGTCAGCTCCGGCTTCGGTGACAAACCACAGACCTGGTAGCTTGAACAACAAACATCTGTTCTCTCCTGGTCCTGGAGGCGAGGCGGGAGGTCGGCACCCACGTGTGGGCAGGCTGGTCTCTGCTGAGGCACCACTCCTTGGTAGCCAACTTCTCCCCATGCCGTGTCCCCACATGGTCCTCCTCTGTGCACATCTTGTCCTTCTCTCCTCTTCTTGTAAGGACACCAGGCATTGCGGATCAGAGCCTCCACCCCGGTCTCTCAGCTGGGTGGCTCCCTGAGCTGGAGATGCCCTGGGCCCCCGAGCTGACTTGGCCCCGGGGGATGGAGGTCTACTGGGCTGGGGCTTCCAGGTGGAGGAAAAGAGCCTGCAGCGGGGTGGGCGGGCTGGTATGGAAATGACCCCGCAGGACTGCAGCCCTGCACCTGGCCATGCCCTCCCCCAGAAAGGCTGCCCTGCCTGCCCCGGGCTGCCCCAGGAAACCCCTCTGGTGCCTCCCTTCCCTCTGGCTTAGCCCTCGGGCTGCCAAGCTGGGGCTGCTCAGCTTTTTCTTCCCCCAGTAGTTCTCCTGTTTCTTCAGGATCTTTCTGGGATTCCTGTAACCTGGCACTGAGAGGTTATTGTAACTGGCATTTCCAGTTTGACCCTTGCTGTCCCTTACTTTTCTTGTAGACTTTTCTTCCTTCTTTCCTGCAGACTCCTGGCTGTTCCCTCCGTCTGATGCTCCACGTCATCGAACTATCCTGTACGTATCCACCCGCAATGTTGTGACTGCCCTTTGTGTGTCTCTCCCATTGGGCCATTCCTGTCCTGTCTATTCTTTCTTTTAAATGTTGCATTTTATGATGAAAGCTATCGAGTTCCCTCTAAACTGCTTTACCTGCATCCCACAGATTTTGATATTTTGTATTTTCATTATCATTCAGCTAAAAATATTTTCTAACTTCTCTAGTGATTTCTTTTTAAATTTTATTGACTTTGCCTCTTCCTTTGGTACTTCTGTTCTCCTGCTCCTCCTTCTTTTTAGTAGCTGATGTAAGATTAAAATATCTATTCTTAACTTACCACACTCTCCCATGAGTTAGTATTAAAACATTTCAATGTAATGTACTGTCCTCACTATAGTATGCTTCTGTTTGTCCCCCTTTGTGCTACAGCTTCCCTACACTTAATACTACATTGATTAAAACCCACAAGACATTGTAATTATTTCTGCTTTAATTTTAACTTTAAAATTATTTCTGCTTTTAAAGGTTAATTATCCTTTAAAGAACACTTTAAATAAGATGAAATATATATCTATTCACATTTTACCATTTCCAATGTTTTTTATTTCTTTGTGTTTATTTGATTTTATGTCTGGTGTCATTTCCTTCAGGCCAAAGTACTTCCTTTACAAGTATACTGGGGATTCTCTTAGTATGTATTTTTCTGGAAAAGTCCTTATTTCACCATTATTGGTGAAGGATATTTTCACTGCATATAAAAATTCTAGTTGACAGCTTTCTTCTCTCAGCACATTAAAGATGTGGTCAAAGTTGTCTTCTGGATTTCATAGTTTCTAATGTGAATTCTTATCTTCATTCTTCTGTGCATAATTTATCATCATTTCTCAGGCTGCTTTTAAGGTTTTCCTTTTATCAGTGGTTTTCAACAATTTGATAATGATGTGCCCAAATGTGGGGTTTTTTGTATTTATTCTGCATGGGTTTTTTTAAATTTATTATTATTATTCTTGAATCTATCAGTTAATATTTTTCATCAAATTTGGAATATTTTTAGCCATTATCCTTCAAATAATTATTCTTGTCTGACCTCCCTCTTTTCTCCTTCTGTAACGCCACTTGAATGTTAGACCACAGGTCACCAAGACTGTTTATTGATTGTTTCAGTTTTTTGTCTTTTAATAGACTTTATTCTTTAGAGCAGTACTAAGTTTATAGAAAATTGAGCAGATAGTACAGAGAATTCTCATATACCTCCTGCCCTCTCACAGTTGTCCCTATTATTAACACATTGTTAGTGTGGTAATAAATACCATTACAAAACCATGTATAGTTGTGAAAATATATGTATAACTTTCCTTTTCTCCAGTTTCTCTGTATGCTTTATTCCTCTGATAGCTGCTTTTCTGTGTTATAATTAGAGGATAAGACAATGTGTAGGTTTGGTCACCTTACAAGTAACAGTTTATTTAATATAGGTTTCACTGATGATGTCTTCCTTAGTAGAAATGTTATCTAGGGATGCCTGGGTGGCTCAGTCGTTAAGCGTCTGCTTTCGGCTCAGGCCAGGATCCCAGGGTCCTGGGATCAAGCCCCGTATCAGGCTCCCTGCTCTGTGGGAAGCCTGCTTCTCCCTCTCCCACTCTCCATGCTGGTGTTCCCTCTCTCGCTGTGTCTCTCTCTGTCCAATAAATAAATAAAATCTTAAAAAAAAAAAGAAATGTTATATAAAAATGCATAGAAGAGTTTGTTCCATTGGTGCTAATATAGCTCATCTTTTTTTATATGTTTGTTCTTTAAAAAGTATTTGATTTTCTTGTTTTTTACTCATAAGCACCTGAAGTATGTATATGTATATACATGTCTCTTATGACAGGTGTATTGTGCTTTAATTCTCAGAAATTGTATTATTTTTGAGCCATTGGCATCACTTGCCAAATTCAGGTTTTGCTTTTATCCTTTCCAGGCCCAGCTTCAAAGGGAAAAAGAACAAGATCATAGGAAGCTGCAAGCAAAACTTGAAAAGCTTGATGTCTTAGAAAAAGAATGTTTTAAACTTACAACCACTCAGAAAACTGCTGAGGTAAGCTTCCACTTATTTCTTTGAAGTGATGATGCCAGGAATAAATCTTTAGTGTTAGCATTATTGGCCCTATATGTGAATATACAGTAAATCTGATGTATAAAACTTCTTTAACAGCTCTTAGTAATCCAGATATGAATTTCTGCCTATGGAGATAAAAAGTTAATATATTCTGTCATGGCACGAATGAGCTTGCCTTTTGATGTAAAATTGTAATTTTGGCTTCTTCTGAAATGGCAGAACATTTTCATTTGTCAGATAATTTGCCTAAAGGATATTGAAAAGATTGTGTTTCACCACTTGCAGTTAAGTCTATCCTCGATCCCTCCTGAAATGCCCTCCTTTTTCCACCCAAATGTTATCCATTTCCTAGGACTTTCTCCAGGTCCTGCTTCCTCTATGAATCCTTCCTTGAGTTCTCCAACACTCAGGGAGCTCGCCCTTTGAAATGATACTGTCCTCAAATTCTGAACTGTACCATAGACATAAGATAAAATAATATATGTGTAAGTGTATAGATGGTCTGAGTCAAATTATACTCATTGTTTTGTTGTTTGTTTCATGTATGTTACTATTGTTTCCTTAAGTACAATATGAGCTCTTAAGTAACGAGGAACATATCTTTCTTTTTTTTCCATCTTTTTTTAAAATTGAGATAAAATTGACATAGAACATTATATTAGTTTCAGGTGTACAATATAATGATTTGATATTTGTATTTTTTTGGTATTTTTATATTTTACAAAATGATCACAGTAAGTCTAGTTAATATCCATCACCATATATTGTTACACAATTGTTTTTCTTTTCTTTCTTTCTTTTTTTTTTTTAAGTTTTTATTTAAATTCCAGTTACAGGGGCACCTGGGTAGCTCAGTCGATTGAGCGTCCAACTCTTGGTTTCAGCTCAGGTCATGATCCTCAGGGTCCTGTGATTGAGCCCTGTACTGGGCTCAGAGCTCAGTGGGGAGTCTGGTTGGAATTCTCTCTCTCGACCCCTCACCCTGCTCTGACTCTCTCTCTCTCTCTCAAATAAATAAATAAATCTTAAAAATAAATAAATTCCAGTTAACATATAGTGTAATATTAGTTTCAGGTGTATAATATAGTGATTCAGTGGTTCCATGCATCACCTGGTGTTCATCATAACAAATGCACTCCTTAATCCCCACCACCTACTTAACTCATCCCCTCACCCACCTCCCTGCTGGTCACCATCAGTTTGTTCCTTATAGTTAAGAGTCTGTTTCTTGATTTGTCTCTCTCTCTCTCTCTTTTTTTCCCCCTTTGCTTGTTTGTCTCTTAAATTCCACATATGAGTGAAATAATATGGTATTTGTGTTGCTCTGACTGACTTATTTTGCTTAGCATTATACTTTCTAGTGAAATTTCAGCTTTCTGCCTTGCAAAGTAAGGTTGGAAGTCACCCATCTACTTTTCTATCTTTTTTTTTATAATAATTTTTTTTATTATATTATGTTAGTCACCATCCCTGGTTTTTGATGTAAAGTTCCATGATTCATTAGTTGCGTATAACACCCAGTGCACCATGCAATACGTGCCCTCCTTACTACCCATCGCCAGCCTATCCCATTCCCCCACCCCCCTCCCCTCTGAAGCCCTCAGTTTTTTTCTCAGAGTCCATACTTTTCTATCTTGAAAAAATCGTTGCCACCTTTTCTCACGTTACCTTCTACTGTGTTTGTCCTTTGGTATTTAAAACTTTCTTATTCCATCCATGTCATTGCAAATGGCAAGATTTCATTCTTTTTTATGGCCAAGTAATGTTCCATTGAATAAATAAACACACACACAGACATCTTCTTTATCCATTTATCAGTCGATGGACACTTGAGCTATTTCCATAGTTTGGCTATTGTAGATAATGCTGCTATAAACATCAGGGTGCATGTATCCCTTTGAATGAGTATTTTTGTTTCCTTTGGGGAAATACCTAGTAGTGTGATTGCTGGATTTGTAGGGCACTTCTATTTTATACCTTTGAGAAACTTCTGTACTGATTTTCACAGTGGCTGCACCAGTTTGCATTCCCACCAACAGTGCAGAAGGGTTCCCCTTTCTCACCATCCCCATCCTTTCTAACACCTGTTATTTCTTACATTGTTAATTTTAGCCACTTTGACAGGTATGAGGTGATATCTTATTGTAGTTTGGATTTGTATATTCCTGATGATCAGTGATGTTGAGTATCTTTTCGTGTTTCTGTTGGCCATCTGGATGTCTTCTTTGGAAAAATGTCTACTCATGTCTTCTGCCCACTTTTTAATTAGATTATTTGCTTTGGGGGTGTTGAGTTTTCTAAGTTCTTTATATTATTTTGGAAACTAACCCTTTATCAGATATGTCATTTGGAAATATTTTCTCCCATCCTGTAGGTTGCCTTTTAGTTTTGTTGATAGTTTCCTTCACTGTGCGGAAGCTTTTTATTTTATTCTTTTATTTCTAATGTGTCTTCCTATCCCTTCCCTCCTCCAACAGCTGCACCCTTAATAATATGCACACAATAGACATTTATTGTGATTTGTCTATATTTCGGATGAAACATTGAGACCCAAGACTATGATTGTTTGACCTTCTAGACCTTTAATACCCCCCAAAATTTCATCATTACAGTTTTGTTGCTAGAAGTTTATAATATCTTTGCATGTACATTCTTTGCTTTCCGTTTGTTCTTCTTATATGTAATATAAGAAGCAGGTAAGGAAGCATAGGAAGAAAGCCAAGAAAAATCGTAGCATATTTTGCCATTTCTTTTTCTTACTTTCTGCTTTAATTTGCTCAAATACTAAGAATCAAGACTCACAGACTCTCCGTAGAAAAAGAACAAAGGCTATTTGGCTCTAGTTTTTGTATAATAATCCCAGTTTTTTGTTCTTTTGCAGGACAAGATTAAACATTTAGAGGAAAAACTGAAGGAAGAAGAACACCAGCGTAAGCTATTTCAAGACAAAGCATCTGAAGTAAATAGAGCATTATATCGCTTATCACAATAAACCACATATGTTTTATTATAGTTTGTTTTCATTATCTGTAGGCTATATTTTAGACTATAATTTCTGCTTCCTAGCTTGTTAGTTTTGTCTCTTTTTGCTATAATAATTATATTCTCAGTTAGTCAGCCAGTATATTTGTATACTTGGATGCACTGCCAAAAGAAGTCTTGTAGTCTTTTGAAATTCTGACGTATATGTATATGAAATAATTCCTGATATAGACTGTTTTCAGTTTGATTGATATATATGTATTAAATAATGCAGTCTCTTACAAAAAGAAAATGATTGCAATTACCAATAGATTTAGTAGCTTTCACATACAAAAAAATAGTATTTGGGGTATTCTTTTCTTTTTTTTAAAGATTTTATTTATTTCAGAGAGCGTGGGAGAAAGAGAGAGAGAGAGAGAGAGAGAGAGCACAAGAGGGGGGAGGGGCAGAAGGAGAAGCAGACTCCCTGCGGAGCAGGGAGCCCTATGTGGGACTCCATCCCATGATCATGACCTGAGCCAAAGGCAAATGCTTAACTGACTGAGCCACCCAGGCACCCTGGGGTTTTCTTTTCTTCCTCAAAAAGCACTTTTTTAAAAAGATTTTGTTTACTTATTTTAGAGAGAGAGAGAGCATGAGTGGGGGAAGGGGGTAGAGACAGAGAATCTCAAGCATGCTTAGCGCTGAGCACAGAGCCTGATGTGGTGCTTGATCTCTTGACCCTGAGATCATGACCTAAGCCAGGTGCTCAGCCAACTGAGCCACCCAGGCGCCCCAAGCATTTTTGTCTTCATAAACTGAGACCTGATTTCTTATTATAATGTTTTTGAAGAAGACTGTTAAAAATCGGTTGTATAAAGCTTTTTCTTTAATATTGTAGCTTCAAACTGGACTTGAAATCAATAGAATTTTAATGTCTTCAGTATCAAATCCAAAACGCTCCAAGGAGAAGAAGAAGTCTTTGAAGGTATGCAGATACTTTATTCTTATTTGCTAATGCTTGTTTCTTTACTCTTTTAATATTTATACCTATCCATTTCCAAAAAGAATTTGAAGAGATTTATAATAAAAGATATGCAATAATGCTATGAAATGTGGATAAAAACAAGTTGAGTGCTGATGGTTTTAGGTTTGAGGATAGAAAATTCCATGAAATCTAGGTTAAAGAAAGTATCAGCAGTTGAGCACAAAATCTAGTTTTGAGTTTACTTGACAACCAAATCAAAAAGGACCAGATGACAATCGGTATATTTGTGAAATAACAATAAGCGTTCCAATTTTTCTGGAAAGATAGACATTTTCCTAGTACTAAACTCTTTTTTTTTTTCAATTTGTGCAACTTTATTGCAAGAAAAATAAATAAGTTATTAGCAGAGCTATTAGTGATCACTTGTCCATTGACAACTTGCATCATTTGTTCAGTGCTATTGGACAGTAGTATAAACAGTGTATTGGAAGGTAGATTAACTATGAGCTCTGAGTTTCCTAATAACTTAAATTTAAATGAAAATTAAAAAATATTTGAGACCCTGTTTTGGAATGCAAAGGGTATTTGACTTCTAGTTTCTATTCTCTATAGAACAAGAACATATCATTCCTTTATTAACATGCATAAAATACATCATAGTTTGGGTTCTGCTGATGCTATAAACTAATACCAATTCTCCAGTCATAGCAGTTATGAGCATAAAGCATATCATGTAACTCAAATCTCTCTCAGTGGAAGGCTTAAGAAAGAATGGATGCTTGAATAATATTGCTTCTTTGATGTGACAATTGAGCATCCATCTCCGTCCCCCTCAGATGATTTCTTCAGCATGTTAGAGCAGTGAGGAATGGCTTAGTCTCATAACCAAGTTAGAGTGAAGACATTGGCCACATAATACACATGCTCCATTTTTTAAAAAATTCTGAATCTTGGGGGTGCCTGGGTGTCTTAGTTGGTTGAGCGTCGGACTCTTGATTTCATCTCAGGTCATGATCTCAGAGTCGTGGAATGGAGCCCCCATCAGGTTGAGCGCTCGGTGAAGTCTGCTTGACATTCTGTCCCTCTCCCTCTGCACACCCCCCTTAAAATAAATGAATAAATAAGTAAATAAAATCTTTTAGAAAGATTCTGAGTCTTGGGCAACTGTTCTTTTATAAAATACCTTGTAGTTTTTAAAAGCAGTTATTGTCCAAAGCTGGAAGAACAGATGAGCATGTGAATGAATGGAGGAAAATAAACAAAAAATAAAATTTAAAAAGATGAAGTCTGATAAGGGAGCAGCTGGATAAGAAAACCAAAAAAGGAACAGTAATTTAAATTTTATTCCAGTTATTATGCAGGTTATTCTGACCTTACGGTAGCATCACATGACATACTTCTGAGTCCATTTCCAGGATACTCTCTTGTACTTATCTCTGTCTGTTTTATAGATCTGTGCAATCTCTGGCACTAGGGGGTCACATAGCAGTGAACAAATGGATAAAAGAATTAAAAAAAATTTTTTTTTCTTATAATTATTTTTATTTTGTTAGTCACTATACAGTATATCCTTAGTTTTTGATGTAATGAAATAGTTAAAGCAGCAGATTACTGTGATCTTAGAATATCAAGACAAATGCTACCATTACTGTTAATATTTGGCTGATAAATTCTTGTTGTAAAGGCAACCTTGGGTGGTTTGAAGGAGTAGACTATAGGAAAATGAATTGTCAAAGAGAATACACCACCTTGATGTGGGCTGTCATTAGGTTCCATAATTGTGGCTTGCTAATGAAAGGTATCATCCCCAACTGGACCTGCAGAATATTGTGCTAGAGGGTTACGGGCCAAATAACTAAGGTGCTTATTAATCAGTTTCAGTGCCATAGCCTGTGCTTTTCGTCTGGCTCCTCACTCTCTCAGTGTGTGCTCAAAGGCTGCGCAGGGAAGGATTGTCTCTTTGTCTCACACCAGCTCTGCCAGACATAGCCACAGAAGGATCAGAGCCTCCCTCAGGCTGCCCCTAGGACTAAACTCTTACAGAAATGTATTCTGCAGTATTTTATAAAAGAGGCACTAAATGACACAATAGATCCTAGAAGCAGTTTTATATAACTTAAGGTCACCAGACTGTGTCTGTTGGAATGACAGTAGTTTTTATCGATCAGTTCAGATCTTGGGAACATAGAAACTCCTTAGATTGGAAAAGTAGTAATTACACACAGTTGAAAACTTAAATACTATCAATAAATACAATGAAAAATCAGTGACAGTAACTCTGCAGATCAAAATAATCCAAATCTAAGCAAGGCCTTTAAGAATTCGTAAGTGGCATTGTTCTTTAGACTGAGAAGAAAAAGAGATACCCATATATCTTGCTATTTCTTCTGATAAAGAATGAAAATACTTACATACTCATTTGGTCCAGCTCATCCTACTTTGCTATCAATGATTAAACTATAGTACATCCATAATATGAAATACTACACAGAAATAAAAGGAATGTGTTGGTATTTGCTGGATCCTGCTGAAAGAGATTTAGATTCATTTCAGTGTTTGTCACAAATAAAGCTGTTATGAACATTTGTGTGTAGGTTTTTGTCTGAACATTGGTTTTCATTCTTCTAAAATAAATGTCTAAGAGTGTAATTGTCGAATCATCGTGTGTACTCATCATATAAGTACATGTTTAGTTTTACAAGAAACTGTCAAATTATTTTCCAAGTTGCTATATTATTTTGTATTCCTACAAACCTTGCGTGAGCGATCTGGCTTCTCCACATCTTTGCCAGCATTTGGTATTGTCACCGTTCTTTATTTTGGCTGTCCTGATAGGTATATAGTGATATTTCATTGTAACTTGCATTTTCCTAATGGCTAATGATGTTGCAGATCTTTTTGTGTTTATTACCATCTATATGACCTCATCAGTGAAATGTCTATCCACATTTTTTGCTTATTTTCTAATCACATTATTTACTGTTGAATTTTGAGACTTCTTCATATCATAAATGTCTTTTAAAACAATTTTTGTTTACTTTTTTGGTCAATATTTAGAAAACTAAATGTTTAAAGGGAGGACCACCTCAGCAAATTTATTCAAAGCTTGGATCACCGCCTATTATGGCTGAGAAGGTGAGAGGGGAAAAATGAAGATACTTGTTCAGACACACTCCTGCTTTGTTGTAAGCGCTATTTAAATGCCATGAGTCATTTGAAATTGTTCTTAGCTATTTCTTTTCCCCTAAAGTCTTCCAGTGCAAGCTCTTCTGTGAATGCAAGTATGCAAAGCCTCCTGCAGTTGATGCAACATTACAGGCCACATACCTGTCAGAAACTTACTGAAGTCACGGAGCCTCGCTGTCTCTACAAGCCTACTAGAACAACTTCCCAGGGTAAAGCTGAACCTTCTGATTCAAAAAATTCCATTTCTATTGGTGACAATCTGTCTGAACTTTTGATGGCAATGCAGGATGAGCTGGACCAAATGAGTATGTAAGTATTTTTATTCTTTATCAGAACTAGCAAGATATATAGGTATCTTTTTTTCTTCTCAGTCTTAAGAACAATGCCACTTATGAATTCTTAAAGGCCTTGCTTAGATTTAGATTTATTTTGATCTGCAGAGTTACTGTCACTGATTTTTCACTGTATTTATTGATAGTATTTAAGTTTTCATCTGTGTATAATTACTACTTTTCCAGTCTAAGGAGTTTCTGTGTTCCCAAGATCTGATTTGATAGACAAATACAACTGTCATTCTAACAGATACAGTCTGGTGACCTTTAATTATAAATCACAAATGCTTTTATAAGAAAGATTCTCCTTTTGTTTTTTATAATCTTTTTAATTAAGTGAAATTTCATTAGACAAGCAGGAAAGCAATTCCTTGTTTTAAAATCTGGCTGGTCTGCATTATAAGTTTTGAAGCATCCATAGTAAATAAGATTCTGACTGGGATACATATTTTAAGCCCCAAGTTTAAACATATATTCAACAAAAATTCCAGAAAATACGAGATTTGGGTAGCCAACTAGTTGAACTAGGACCTATGTAGAAGATACAACTGGTTCTCTTGAAGTGGGCTATCACAAAATCTAGAGATTTCTCAGGCAAATATTTTTATAGCTGCAGTTCTTCCCAAACACGCTATACTAAGAATGCCACAGTTGGAACTAAAGAGAGTCCTTTAATGCTTTTAGCTAAGGACATCACAATGTTTTATTACATTTAGCTATGAACATCAAGAATTCAGACTTTATTTTAAGGTTCTTTAAGACCCTAAGTGTAAGATACTTCTAAATTTATCTAATCTCAAATCATAAGAGCCTTTTGTATTTACCATAGATAATAATTAGATAACTCTACATAAAGAGACCATCTTTGAAAATTAATATTTAACTAACAAAAATTTATGATTGAATAGAATATTGTTTAATTATATCAAAGACATATAGTATAAACCATAACAGTGCTTGATATTTGCTTTTCTTTCATAGGGAACATGAAGAACTACTGAATCAAATGAAGGAAACTGAAAGTCATTCGGTCTGTGAAGACATAGAATGTGAACTAGAGTATTTAGTTAAGAAAATGGAAATTAAAGGAGAACAAATTTCCAAACTGATGAAGCATCAAGACAATGTAAGAAGGCTTTAGTAAAAGATTTTAATAAAAAGATATATCTGGAGTCAGTGTTATATCTCTGTATGATCTTTCAAATTTAAGGTCTGTATGTGTGGCTTAATGAAAAGATGACAGGAGTCCCTTGGGCCTGTTATAGAGCCATCTGTCCCATTGGAATAACATTGCCTCCTACATAACTCTCCAAGATAATGTAAAGTAAGAGGAACAAGAAAGTTTAGTTATATATTCAGAACGGCCTCGGGAAAAGTTTGAGGTTGACTAAATTTGCTTTGCAGCCCTCCTGGTTACCCTTTAAAATTCTTTCCCTTTATCTTCCCCACTCCTGATGCCTTAATGAAACCCCTTATGTTGACGGGTTCTACTTCAGGACCATACATAAACCTGGCTCCTCAAGCAGTACTCTAATGCTAAAACCACTATTTCTACTTTCCTAGGAGAAGTTATGCTCTGTCCCATTCCCTGGGGACCTGTGCTTAGCTGGCTGTAATGTGGTGGTAAGGGGAACTCTCTCCTTGCATGTGAATTCTTAATAACTAAGAATCACAAAACAACTTTAATATTTTAACAGAAGAATCATGAAATGTTATACATTTTATTCCAAGACAATGATTCCATAAGTTGAATTACTAGCACTATTACAATGCTGGAGCAGAAGGCAGAGGGAGTCTTTCCAGGAACCTTCAGATCACATCATGTAGCTATCTGCCTATGGAATAATCAGCATTCACATAAGTTGGTGATACATTAACCTCACAATAAAGCCTTCCCCACCTTTATAGGAAAGTAATAAAGGATTCAGAATTTTACTGCCTTTATTCTTCTATGACCAATAAAGAGAAAAAGAGGAAATGAAACTTTTGAAGCAAATATTTTCACTTTACTGGCTTTTAAGACTCTAGTAAGTAAATTTTTTGTATGATTGTGTTAGGGTGAAGATTATTTAACTTACACACTTTCTTAGAAATGCATTGGAGAAGGGAATAGAAAAATAGCTATATTTTTAATGCACATAAATTATATTTTGAAAAATATTATCTATGTTCTATAATAGCCGTAGTGGTATAAATTTTCAAGCATTTTATCATGATAAATTTAATCTCTGCAATTAAAATGGCCTTGGACAAATACCAATGTCTAGATTAGCTCTACAAATTAGGCCTATGCATAAGTGAAAGAGACTAAGTAATGGACGAGGCTTGGCAGAAATGGGTTTTGGCAAGTTGATAGGTTTTATTTTGTTTAATTCTTTCTACCCAACTGTTACCAGTTACTACTGAATGAAACTTTTTTTTTTTTTTTTGTACTGGCATTGAATAGTACTTTAAATTCAGGAATACTTCTAAGTAAAACATACATATACACAGTCAACTCTATAAATTCAATGCTCATTCCTAGCACCAGATCTTTACTTTGCTGTTAATATCACCTGAAAGGTCCTTTTTCTCTTGTCTCTATTCTCCAGTTTTTACTCATTTCATATTCTTATAAATCTTCCTCTCAGCTTTTCATTGATCTTCTCAGCTCACATTGATCTTGTCATACTTTAGCCTTCTCAAATAAACACCTTTTGTCCTACTCAGAGTTATCCCAGCCTAAATTATTCTCTAGTTGTCATGTATATGCTTTTCTTTCACTAATAAGAGCAATAAGCTTTTTGAGAGTAAGGATTGTTTTATTCATGATATTTTTACCTAACTAGCATGGTGTTAGGCATATAATAGGTATTCAATAAATAAAGACATAATGAACTTTTTAAATTTCATGTAATCTTTATAACAACAATCCAATCCATCTGTTTCAGGGCATATTTTTAATATCTTTTCTGCTAAAATGTTAGATTTTTTTTTTCTTTCCAGGTCCGTAAACTGCAGCAAAAAGTTCAAAACTCAAAGATGAATGAAGCTTCAGGTATTCAGCGAGAAGAGAGCAACCTTAAAGGATCAAAGAACATAAAAAATAGTCCCAGAAAATGTTTGCTAACTAACTCTCTTCAGAAGAACAGCAACTTTCATCCAGTACAAGTCCATAATCTTCAAATGAAATTGAGAAGAGATGATATCATGTGGGAACAGTAACACAATAGTAAAACTGTCACCTTAAATGAACTCTGTCAGTGAGATCTTGAATTGTCTAAAGTGGTTTTAATTTAATATACCTTTATGAGATTTTGAATTATGTTTCTAGTCCCTATAAAGTGTCAAGTTGTAGTACTTTTAAATTAATGCCTAATGACCTCCTACGAGTCACAAATAATAAATGACTGTGTTTTTTCTCTTACTGACTGAAATACCTAATCTGTCCCTGTTTTAGACACCTTGTTCATTTTGCAGATCTCTTAAGCTAAGTCTAAGAAATTATACTGGATTGGTGATATTTAAAATTGAGTTAAATTTGAGATACAAGTATTCCACTTTTTCATTTAGTAGGCTTGTAACCTTAAGAACCAATGTAAAATGAACACAGTGATGAAAGATCTTTTGCCTATCATGGTGCTTCCTCCCTATCTTATTTTAGAGCTATGAAATATTTTTCTTTTCTGGAAATGTAAGAGCTCTGTAAAGAGGCCTTTAGCCCAAGTTTTTATGTGACAATTACAAATAGGAACTCGTAGTTACTTAATTTTTCGAGGACCGTAACTCAAGTACAGAAGCCTTTTTCTGCAATTCCTGTTCTCTTTTACAAATCCAGGGCTGCTTTTTAACACCAGTGACTTATCTTATTCCTTTATAACTAAAACTTTTGATAAGTTTTAGTCTTTGCATATGTACATATGATATGTACATATCATATATATATATAATCATCAGTATATATATATATTAATTATATATATAGTCAGTATAAATGGAGAATGTGAATTTCCAGCACCCACTTTTATAGGAAAGTATAGGAAAAATAAATTGGGCATTTTATTACCTATCCAGTAAAAATTCAGAGGAATATGATACATTTTAAAAATATTTTTAAAATCAGTGATGTCTTAAGCAATTTCTTTGTATACGTATGCTTTATAATAAATTTACACTTGTTAACCTATCTTTTAAGAAACCTATGGAAACTAGTATGACTCTTTTGAACTTTTTTGGTTTTTCACTGAAATCCTTTGGGGCAACTAGAGAATTGAAGTCCTCAACTGAAGTAGAAATAGAAGACTGACAGAAAAGGCATAGTAGAAGGGAGGAACTCAGAAGCTAGGGTAGCAGTTTAAGAAATGGTGATTCCAAACGGACAGAGTTGGAGGTACATTTATTTATCTACAGGTGGGAGGATAATCAAGCTATAGGTATGAAAGAATTTCCAGGGCAAGATCTGGGGGAGCTAGGAAAAGCAATTATGTTAAAGACAATCCTCCTAGGAAAACCCCTAACAGTATGTAAGAGAAAGGGGGTAATGGTGGAACTTCTGGTGAGAGAAGAGGAAAACTGTGATTCATTCTCACTGAGAGAAGAGGAATTATGTTAAAGGACCTTTCCAAACCTGAATTGGGGAAATAACTGAAAATGGGCAGATGGATACTTGGAATTATCCTTGAAAGTAACTTATGATAGAGATGAAGGATTCTCTCTGGTTTAAGTATTGCATGTGTCCTTCACCCACTCTTATTCCGTCTCCCTCTACAGCTTCTTCAGAGATGTGGCACAGAGCCCTTCATCTAAATCCATTTTCATCACCTTACCTACCTTTCAAGTTTGCCTTTCCTCCTCAAGAATGTGAGTGCTATAGTTTAAACTTACCAAAAAACTCACCAGGACCATAATGCAGCCCTATATCCTTCTGTGCCTTTGTTTTCTATGCATTTAGGAAGGTGGCTGGCTATATTTAGTTTATTAGTAGTGAAGTCATTACTTGCAAAAATGTATTGCTAAAACAAAAAGTCATTTTAGGAACACTTGAATATTTCAGTTAAGAATTGAGAATTTTCTTGGAAAATCAGAGTAGTTTAGGAGAAAAACCATAAGACTTCAGAATTAGGAGACTTGGTTCAATTTGTGTCTCCACCCTTTAGTAGCTTGGACAATCAAATAACTTCGGAGCCTCCATTTCTTATTTGTTAAGTAGGGATTATATTGTTACCTACATCACAGGATTGTTGTGAGGATTAAATGAAATAACATGGCAAAGCACCTAGCAGAAGGGTTGGCACTGAGTAAAAACTCAGTAAATGTTCAATCTGACTGCCCTGCCCCACCGAATTTGTCAGAGAACCTGAGTTTGCACAGGTTAAAGCCTGAGAGCAAGAACCGAAATGTATTCTTCGTGAAAGTGGGAATATTCTAATTACTTGGGTTTGGGTTTTTTGGTTGTTATTTTGTTTTTTTTTTGTTTGTTTGTTTTTTGTTTTTTGTGTTTTTTTTTTGCCTGCATGTCTGGGAGGAAATTGTTTTGGCTTATTCCCTAGCTCAGGTTTCTAGTGAGAGGGAAGAAAGAATATGGTCTTACCATGGTGCAGAAATACGCAATCACACACAGCAACTTGGTTTGGAGTCTGTTTTGGTTGTTGGGTAACCGTTATTATGGAGAGACACTAAAGAATTGTCTCTTGTTGCTCCATCACAGCTACTGAACTAAAAACGTGTCCTGCTCGCAGACTGCTGCTTGCCAGAGCCTTTGACTCCTCAGGGGGTGGAGCAAATGATTTCCTTCCTGGACAGGGGCAATCTGTGGTCAGTGTACAAGAGTTGCTGTAGCAACCCCGCAGCTGTGCTCTGCCTAGCAGAAACTCGGTAGGATATCATTGATTTGGTTCACTTCAGTGAAAAACAGGTTCGTTTGTTTTTTATTTTATCAGAAATTGAAAAAATGAAACTGGAATTCTCTAGTCAAGACAAGTCTTAACTTTGATGAAACTGTGAAACTAGAAAGCTTGAATGTTTAAAATAGCAGGTATTGTGAGTACTCTAACTCTGGAAATAGCAGTTGGAATCTTGAATTAACTGTCCCTATGTGGATCATTGGCAACCTAGCCATTTTTACTAGGTTGTAGCTGAAGATAGGAGGGTTGGAGGGAAACGTTCAGTTTTCAGCAGTAAAAGATTAGATACTTAAAATAGTGAGCTTAGTGAGTGGTGATGGTGTACTTAAAAGTTTTTGAGATTTTTAGATAGCCTTTTTCCTTTAAAAATACAATTTTAACTCTGAAAGAGTAGTCTTAAACTGTGATAAGACATCAAAAATTAAATTAAAATTTGACTTGCAATGTGGTGAGAATCAAACTAAGGGGAAAAGTCTGGTTGGTTATGCACAATGAAAGGAGTGCTCACTATGGCCAAAAATGTACCAGCTGCCATTGTTGGTGTAGAGTAAATAGTGAAACTCCTAATGGGGTTTCCTGGAACTTTATTTAGCTGTAACTAAAGCTGTATGTACTGAGAACATTTAATTGTATGTGAAGTTTAGATAAGTACAACCTGACTCCCAGATATATAACAAGACAAACCTCCCTATGGCATAATAGCATCTGTGAGGGGGAAAAAAAAAAACCTCAATATGGGTGCCATGGTACCTTTTGATTAAAATGAAATAAGGATAAATAAAAGTAGTATTGACTGTCATCAATGAAAAACTCAATTTATTTCTTGGTAATTAAATAGACCTTGCCAACACTTCAGCCTTTTCCTTCATAATCTATAAACTTATTTTTCATGTAACTTTTCTCCTTTAATTCCTTTTTTATATTTTGTTATATAAGGAGAATTAGTCATAACAAAATTGTGAAGTTTAAAGTTTTAAAATATTGTGTAGGACAGAGTTTGTTTTTATTGTAGTTGTGAATTAGTCATTTAAAGAATTAGGTGGATTTTTTTTCCTAGTGGGATTGTTGGGAGTGTTTTCCTTATTGGTACAGAGTCATTGAATTCTCATTCGGTACAAGATCCTACTAGATGCCGTAGGCAATTATTAGAATTATAAATTAGCACCCTCCCCAAAGAAATTTATTTTTTATTATATATGCATGGTCCTTTGGGTACCTATGTGCATTAACAGTTTCAGCAGAAAATAATAGAGAAGCAAACTGATCTCTCGTTACTTCATGCTCTGAGGCAGTTTTGTGACAGTCTAAGTTCAGCAGTCTGCAATGCTGGGGGAATGGATCCAGTGTGGTTAGAGGAAGGATGTTGGGAATTAAGAATTATCTGTCAAAAAATTATCTGATAAAAAGTTATGTGAAATAATCAGCTGTCTGGCTGATTATCTATTAAAATAAGGGTGAAGTATCCATCATACTCTCAGCCTAGATTTTTCCTCCGTGGATATTGCTTGTCTATCTTTCCCTCATTCTTCAGTTCTCAGTGTACTGCTTCCTCTAGGAAGCCCTCTTCTTTTAAAAAATTTTTTATTATGTTATGTTAGTCATCATACAGTACATCATTAGATTTTGATGTAGTGTTCCGTGATTCATTGTTTGCGTGTAACACCCAGTGCTCCGTGCAATACGTGCCCTCCTTAATACCCATCACCGGGCTAACCCATCTCCCCACCCGCCTCCCCTCTGAAGCCCTCAGTTTGTTTCCCAGAGTCCATAGTCTCTCGTGGTTCATTCCCCCTTCTGTTTACCCCCCGCCTTCATTCTTCCCTTCCTTCTACCGATCTCCCTGCTAAGTGAAATAAGTCAAGCAGAGAAAGACAATTATCATATGGTTTCACTCATTTCTGGGACATAAGGAATAGTAGGAAGCCCTCTTTAAGTCTCCCCCATACCCCACCCCCTTCTCCCAAATCTGGCCTCACTGCCATTTCTAGGTATTTCTCCTATCTTTGCACTTAGTACACTTTCTTGTTATCGCTCGTGTTTCCCATAGACTGAAAGCTCCCTAAGGGCAAGATCCTGTCTTGCTCACCACTATAGCCCAGCACCCAGCACAATACCTAGCCCATAAGTAGTAGCCCTTTCAATGAATATTTGACAGTTACATGTCATGAAATTGTGTTAACCTTCTTTGGTGGTCTATTCTGAGTGAGCATATTCAGTCAGGTACTGCTGTTTTAGGTACCAGTTCAACTGTGCTGCTATTTCATCTTTCAAGAATATGTGACCAAATTTTACATAACCCCTGGTTAAAATATGCCAGTATTTTATTGTTTGTTTGGGGGTAAAGACAAAAGGCACTCAGAATGATGCTTTTTTTGATTTTGTGATGCTAGGAGGAAGAGGTTAGAGAGCCAAGGTAGTTCTTTATTTGTATATTGGTATGCTGGACTTGTTTAGTCAACAGTATTATTATTGATCTCTAATCAAGTATTTGTTGATCTCGAAGATACTGTGCTAGATGCTATGGGAGAGTCAAAGCCAAATTATGCATGGATTCTCTCCTCGAGTTGCTTATAGTCTGATAAGAGGAGACAGAAATATAACAGAAGGAAGAAGACGGTAGGTGGGTGACATAGAAGTATAATGACCATCCCCGAAAAGATGCTTAAATATTTGTCTACTAAATTTTTGTTCTTCATCTGTTGATAAAGTTGACTTATTTGTATTTCTTCATTCTCTTTCTTGATATATATAGCTTTCATTTGCTTTTTCACCTGGTGGCAATATTGCTCTAGGATTCCTAATTCTTGTTGATTGAAGATACCAGTTCACTTAGAATAAATTTCAAGCAAGTGTTGTCCACATAACCATGTATCAAGGCATAAGGAAAAAAAATGGGTATGAAACACCTAAGTGAAATGAGGAGGGTAAAAAAATCAAGCAATAATGACTTAGACTAAAACAGAAAAATAATACTTTTACAGAAAAGTTGTATTCTAGAGACAAATTATTGACCTGCACAGAATTATGCAAATGATCACCACTCACTTTTCTTATGAATTTAAGCCACTCAATTTCCTCACACTTCAGCTTCCTCATTGGTTGGACTAAGTCAGTGTTTTTCAAACTGCAAGTCATATCCTATCAATGGATTGTGAAATCCATTTAGTGGGTCACTAGGAACGTTTTTAAATATTAGAATAGCATTGAAAATATCAGGGTACATCACACATAGAGAAGGTAGTCAGTGTTTTTGTGAAACTCTGTGAGTACTGGATTATAATTTAAAATGTAGTCCTAAATGTTATTTAAGGAAGAAAAAGTTGACTCATAATACATGTTTAAAGGGAATGAATTTGGGGCGCCTGGGTGGCGCAGTCGTTAAGCGTCTGCCTTCGGCTCAGGGCGTGATCCTGGCGTTATGGGATCAAGCCCCACATCAGGCTTCTCCGCTATGAGCCTGCTTCTTCCTCTCCCACTCCCCCTGCCTGTGTTCCCTCTCTCGCTGGCTGTCTCTATCTCTGTCAAATAAATAAAATAAAATCTTTAAAAAAATAAAAATAAAAAAATAAAGGGAATGAATTTGAAAGATGTGGAGGAAAGAGAGATAGCCAGTTTAAAATAGGAATACTCCCAAATCCCCTATATGGCTTGTGACAATCTACTCTTTATCCCAGAAATACTATTACAAATCTGTTTTATATATTTTACAGGTAGAAGTCCTATTTTAATACCATTACATTTCCTGGTGTATAGAATACTCTTTTCAAATACTAACCAACCTATATTAGAGAAATGTTGCTTTTCTAATGTGAGTACAAATAAATATATTTAACATGAATCCCTTAACAAAATGACCTCATTATTCTTCATCCATTGTTGCTATCTAGTCACTGCCTCTGCGTGGAATCTAACCAAGCATGGGTCTTATGGTTAGGAAACAAATTTGTTCTGCAGGTGCTTAAGACAGTTTTAAAATTTGTTAAGATAGGAGATTTGTGAGAAAAAAACTGTATGCATGTCTTGAATTTGAAATGAGCAAAAATTTATCCCTGACAAACCTAAGCATCAACATTCAACACTCAAAAATACTAAAAATCTGATATACTGAAAAAAAATTTTTAAATCTGATATTACCAATGTGGCACTTTTTTAAAATCATGTCATTTTACTGAGCACTAGACCTGATAGAATATTTTTAAATGAATGAGTAGATGGAATATATAAATACCTTACCTGAGAAACAGCTTCATTAAATAAAATACTACTAAGGGGCTACATTTCTGTGACTTTTGATATCCTCCTCAGTGTATCTCTTTGTAGCCATATCAGCTCTGAATTACGGTCAGAACATAGGACGAAGTGCCATAGGGAAGTAAACACTGGAATCATGTTCATTATAATGGGGTTCTACCTACTTGTAAAAGTTTATTCACTACAAGTTATTAAAGTTGCTTAAATAAAGAGATCTTAGTCTTTATGAAAGGAGGATGGTAAAGTGACCAGACTTTCTAGTCATAGCTAAAACAATGTACTTTTGACCTAATTTTACTTAGCCTGATTAAGTAAATTTTAGGATAACTTCAGAAAAACACTGGAAGGCATTTTTTGGTTAGTTTTCTTTAAAGTTAAATGTACATTGAATTGTATGGTATTTCTTAGAAAAATCTATTACTCAACTAGTACAGAATGTGTATCATTTCTTGTCTGAAATTAAAGATCGATGTTTACAGGGAAATTGTCCAGAATCTTCTTGCTGAACTGGCAAGTATTTCACTTCTCTTCACTGTAGGTCCTTTTAACTTTACAAATGTGTTATTTAAAACATAAATCATATTGGTACACAGGAAGACCATTTAAAACTAAATTGAAAAACACTCCTGAGGATTCCATGGAATATTTATGGTTTTATAGTTTGTAATTTCTAACTGAAGAAAAAATATGTTTAATACCTTAAAAATATCTTTTCAGAAATAGCCATATCTAAAATATGTAATACATGTGAGAGAATAGTGCTATTAATATCTTAACTACTAAACGCTTGAGTACAACATAAAAAGCATTATTATCTTTTGCATTCCCAAAAATAAACTAAGCTGCAAATTTAAAGCTGGGAAATTTAGTACCAGAGTTAAAAGAAATTTTCATGTTCAGAATTTTTTTTTACTTTAATCTCAAAAGTAACTGGTATTTTAAAAACGTATTCTGTGATTTTATGTAGATAACTTCTCTGTTCGATAAACTTGGAAGAATTTATATCAGTTATTATATACATTGATTCTGTCTTATGGTATGATTTAAATGCTGGGCACCTAAGGTACATTTTCAGATAGGGTATTTTCTTTTTGTCTGTTTACAGTATAGGTCTCAAGTAGATGGAGGGCTGTGCCTTTGGTATTTGGGTAGGATATTTGCCTGTGGTTTCAAATTCTCAAAGCCACTTCCAAACATTCCTATGGCTGTTCCACACAAAGTAGAATTTCTCTTAACCAGTCTACTAAAAATGGTATTGATTCCAACTACCACCTACTCAAATAAAACTTAAACCACTTAGAGAGTAAAGCATTTAGAAAAAAGAAGGAGCTTACATGCAAAGAAAATCTGCAAGGGAATCAAGCTTTAGAAAGACAGCCTTAACAAATTAAAAATATGACAAGCATTTAAAGGAAAAAAGCAACCTACAAACTTATCAAGGTCACCAAGGTTGCATTTAGTCTCTTCAAGGTGGAAAACAGCACTTTTTTCACATAATTGCCATATCCAAAAAGGTCATCACATATCTTCAGACATCAACATTTCCAAAATCAGGGATATAGTTGTTTTAATTAGAGAGTAACTTCTAGGAAAGGCTCAAGATTTCATTTACTTGAGGAGGAAGAACCAGACAGGGTAACTGTTCACTGATGTTACTTTATCTTGGGGTTTCAAAGTGTGTTTGCAGGGATTCCCTAAAATCACCTGTGTGTTCAGTGATTCACTAAAAGGACACACAGAACTTAGAATGGCTGTTATACTCACAATTAAGGTTTATTATAGCAAAAGGATACAGACTTAATTAAACTGAAAAAGGGACATAAGGCCAAGTCCAAGAAACACCAGACATGAGCTTCCAGTTGTCCTCTTCCAGTGAAGTCATGCAGACGGCACTTAATTCCCCTGGCAATGATGTGTAATGATACACTTGCAGTATTGCCAAGCAGGGCAGCTCCTCCAAGCCTCGGTGTCCAGGTTTTCACTGTGGACTGATCACACAAGCATGGCTGACTGCCCATATGGCTGACCTTCAGTCTCCAGCCCCTCTGCCGGTCAAGCTGATACTGTATGGCCCAAGGCCATGGTGGACCATAAGTCGCATTGTTAGCATAGACTATCTGGTAGGGCCTTAGGCCCCTAGGTAAACAAAAACATTATCAGACAGGATATTCCAAGGATTTAGAGGTCATCTCTTAGGAGCTGAGTAAAGACCAAACCTTTCTTTGGAATGTGAAAGGTTTGCACAATTTAGGCATGCTGTGTTGACCCTTTACTGTACAGCGTTGTTTCATTTTTTTTTCCTGACTCTGGAACATGATGTGCATTGCTTACGCATCTGGTTAAGGTGTAAATTTTGCCTCCAAATTTACTTTTAAGCCTGGCTTTGACCATGTAAATTTGCCTAGTTATTTTATGATGCAGTGTTATTACTTTGATGGTTTGTTTTATTTGGTCAGGTTTATTATATGAATGTGATAAAAGGTGATGCTTAATGCACAGAGGCCTCCTTATAATGCGGTTAGTGAAACTAGAGATACGTGATACTAAAATTTAGGGGTTAACTTTGGAGGCTTTGTAAGTAAAGTCTTTAAGATTTGCTTTATATGTAAGATATTGCTCTTATCCGCTCGTATACCAAGATCAGGAACCAAGAGCCATTCAGTTCATCTCAGTCAAGTTGCTTGGACCTTGTTGTTTAGTAATGGACTTGCCATACCTAATTTAATTAGATTTAAGGCACAGCCACAGACACAAAAGCAATTTTTAAATTACTGTTCAATAGGAAGGAGAACAGATTTTTATTGAATTTAGGCAAAATAGCTACATGGCTATCAAAAGTAAGGAAGCTTAGTAAAGGTATTTTGTGTAATATTTAACCATTTTTACCATTTTGTGGTATACATTTATATGCCATTTTCTCAAGAATCATTATTTTTATGTTTTCCTGACAATATATTACTTATAAATTATAATAAGAATTTTCAAAGAATTTTTTTTCTGGAGTTCCAAAGGGCCAGTTGGAACATAATGCCATTTAAGGAATGTTTCTACCAGTTTATATAAGTGTAGCCAATAGACAGTTCAAAAAAAAAGGAAGAGAGGATTTTTTCCTGTATGTCCATTAGAGTAAAGCATTAACCATAATTAACTCATCTCATCCTGGATAATTAATTCTTGTTTTTCTGATTTTGGGTGGGGCACTCAATTTCACAAAGTCATTTGCTTCTGGATTTAAAGAATCCTAGAAATCCTGATTCTATCTTTTGGTAGTCTGACAGGTATCTTTTTGTCATGCTGATATCAGTTTATACTGAAAAATCTGTTTCCATGAGTCTACGCCCTTGTAGAGTCAACAATTGTGAGTGTGGTAAAAGTCTTTACTGAGGCTTTCATTCTTTTCACGTTTCTTCCAAAAGACTCAGTTTTTCCTCTGTAGCTTATCACGGGGACTTCAGGCAAATATAAGGAACAAGCAGAAACTGTCTGTGGATGACAAGATGCAATGGCTTAGGTTAATTTGTAAAGGTTAACAATACTAGAATAGTGGGGAGTGGAATTGTTTTTTTCTGAAGTAACACATAATCATTTTATAAGATTTCAGTCAATGATTATCCTGAGAGGAAAAATACATTTATAGACACAGTAGGCATTAAATTTCACTTAATTTATCTCATAAAATATTTTAGGATTGTCACCTGCAAACAAAATATTCTTTAAAAAAAATCAATTTTTAAAGAGTTACTGTGCCAATCTTTGCATATGGACATGTGTATGCTTCTGTCCAACCTGAAAGTTACACAACTGCTAAAAATATCTTTATAGTAATACATTTTACTTAAATATAATTAACTTTTAAATTCCTCTTACTGTTGTGTAAGGTTTTTTCCTATGTAGGAGGGCATAAGCAGGATGACTATTATAGTAGTTTTGAGCTAATAAAAAATGTGCAGTTTACCAACCAAACATATCTAATTATTTTTAGTATTCCTCCTTTTATAGGACAAATTAGAGAAACTTTGGGTCTGTCTAGCAACTGTTTGGGAAACCCCAAAGAAAATTTTTATGTAGAAGACATAGTAATAGTTTATAATTCTGAATTTGGGGACTGAATTTGGGAAATGCCATATCAAAGTTATCAGAGGAAAAAACATATGAGTAAGTGACTACAGAAAAAAGGTTATAGGCAATATTTAAAATAAACTCAGCATCAAGTAATGATACGTATTAGAAACTTTTTCAGAGGCAAGGGACTTTTGTTTAAAAAACAGTTCAAGGGTATGACAAAAACACAAAATGTTAGGCTCTCAAGAGTGTTTTGATAATACAAGAAAACTGCTATTTGGGTACTAAATACCTTTTAATTGCTTTTCGTTCAGAGTAAACATATACTTATGGGTTTAATTTGTCAATTTAACAAAGAAAATCCAAATTTTAGTTTTACTCTTTGGGTATGCCATCCATATTTTATAGAATAGGATTCACAAGTCTTTTTTTCCATCATATGAATAAATTCATTTTTATCTAGCTAACTTTATAAAATAAGTTAATACATTTTTAAGTATTTCTTTCAAATTCATTATTTGCAAATATTAAAAACCAAGATAAAGTCCATTTCCATTCATGCCTTCTACAACCTTTTGTATACCCTCAAATTTGGCTTTTAATATTTTCTGTCACATTCTGGTACAACCAGCCAATTTGACTGTAAGACAAAATCAGTTTTTTCCCATGACAGACAAATAAAAATTTATTACTTTGCATTTATACCTCTTGACAGATTCACAAACATTATTTTACATTTCTTTCAAAAAAGAATACGTATACCAACATATCTCAGTTTTTCATATATATCTTTTCAACCTATTAATTAATGGTCATTTACAATGTATAAAAACAAAAGGCAAAGGTATGTTAAAACTGTTTGTTGACCCAGTATTTATTTTGTTCTCTGCAAATGAGTTGCTTAGATATAATTTACATCCAAAGATTATTAATTAAATGAGTAACTCAATTTAATATTAGTTTAGGAATTAGAAAAGTATCTATAAAGTTAAAATTATTTAGGCTTTCCATGAGAAAACAAACCCAAATCTTGCATAAGTTAGAATAGTATACTAACATTTTAATTCACACTGTAATTAAATCAGGAAGAAGACCTATAGCTGTTTTAAAACAGCATTATTAAACCAGTCTAATTTGTCCAAGGATTCCTTTTGATTAGGAAGGAATATGATTGCTTAAACTTTTCTATTTTTCATATTAAATATTTAGGAACTCCTCAAGTTTTGTTTAAAAGTACTGAAGTTTTCTTTTTTCCTATCAATTTGCATTTCATTTCTTATCTTGTCAACTTGTAAACAAGGCTATTTCTGTGGTAATTTTCCAATCAGATTGTAGGTTGAGCTGGAAGCACAACTTTAGATTTATTAACACCTTATTTTTGGACATCAGGCTCTTTCTCACATCTTTACCTGGCTCATTCATTCATTTATGCTTTCTTATTTTCTTTTGAGAGAAGAGGGAGTAAAAGTTATGTACCCAAACTTTTTAGATTTCTTGCAGAGACCATGAAGCTCTAGGCAAGTCAAGAAGCAATCATTCTCATTCCATCACAAATTCAGGCTTATTTGTAGAATGGTTGTACCATTCAAGCAAAACCTTCTCTAAAGTCTCTACCCTTTGCCCTAAAACTAGGTAAAAACAGTTTCAAATTTTATTCATTATGTATATTTTGTTCTCTCTCATGGCAAATTTGTCTGTTGTAATTAGATATCCCTATATAGTGTGTTCAAATGACAGCTTTTATGGCCCGTTAATCTCTAATAGTGTCTCAAGGGACAGAGGACCTTGGCTTTCGAGAAATTTATAATTGTAAATAAATAGACTACTGTAAAAAGCTATGCGTTTCTTTTTTGAGGAAGAAAGAAGGCTTTTTAAAAATACACTAAAAGAACCAAGAACTTTGGTTTTATAACATTAGCCACAGATAGATCACATGTAATCAAAGTACAAAAAGCCCATTGGCTGATGGTTGCAGCTCCAGATCTCCAGTACCTGGTCTCCATTCCAGGGGGAACAAAAATATTTTTATCTTGATTTGAATCAGAGTGGCATACAACATGAAAAACAACATAGAGAGTTTCACCGAGGGGAAGGCAGCAATAAAATAAATCAGTACTGTATTGAGTGATATGAGCAACTTTCCAACCTACTAGAGAAACCAGTTATCAATTTGACTAAATCAAGGCGTCAAGACCTAAAGGCAAAGAAAGCTATATCTCAAATGACAGGAGCAGGAGAAAATAGAATCAACTAGATTAAAACCCTGTTTCCACAGGAGATTCACCCTAGGACTGAAAAGGGTGTACCTCAAAGAGTCCTTGAGTTGCAGTTTACTCGGCTCCAGCTAGTAAATAAAGTCTCTAAGATTTGCTTTGTATGTAAGATATTGCTCTTATCCACTCATATACCAAGATCAGGAACGTAGCTACTCTTCTGGGAGATAAATACATAAAATCTTGGTAGAATCTATAGAATTATCAAAGAGATACTCAGAGACAAAGCATTTAGTAATGAAAAGTTTACTTTCAAGGAAAGTTTATAAGAAACTCCCAAGTTTTAAAAGGTCTGGTTCACCAAAAAAAAAAGAATACAAGAGGGGAAAAAACCCACAAAATTACCAACATTATTAGTTTGTAATTAGTCTGCTTATGGTAGAAAACATAGCAATTTTCTCACATGGTTGTCATAGCTACAAAGGTCATCACCAATTTCAGCTATCAATATTGTAAAAGTTGATGATAAAATTGCTTTTATGAGGGAGTCAGTACTTATAACAAAACTTAAGGGATTCTTTTACTTTGGGAAAGTGAACTAGACACAATGACTCTGTTTGCTTATTTCTTTCACTGTGCAAGTTGTTTTATTCTCTGATTACGATGTTTACACACTGATGCAGCAGAGCAATGTGTCAGTTTTGCTGCCACACATGCTTCTTCGGTCCTTGGTAGTTGAAAACCCTTTCACAAACAAATACTGAGGTAATTATTATAACTTAAGGGAAATGACCTCATAATACAAGGAGAAAAGGCCAAGTTTACGGGAGGTACTTTGGAGAATGATTTTTTTTAAAGAAATTGTCATATCTTTGTGGACAAAATAATAAAAACTTTGGATTAATGGGATTATAATACTAATGACTAACAGAAATCTTAAAAATTTGATTTTGACTGAGAAAAAAGACTTGAGAGAAGGGGTAGAACAAAATTAAATTTGCCTAGCCTTTCAGTGAGAAGTTAATTTGAATTCAAAAGCTGACTTTGTCATACTCAAGGAAAAATACAGTTAGAATTCCATACTTCAAGAATTTGTATAATACTAAGAGGATAAATGTTCATTTAACCCATATCCCTTTGAGGAGTCTCCTCTTCCAAACAGCCAGACAGGTTGGTTTTCCCCAGAGACCTGTTAGACCAGCTTTTCTCAAAATGGGAACTGTGATTCATTAGTGGATCCTGACATTGATTAATAGTGAGCTCTGACCAGAAGTTTGTTTTTAATGAAGTAGTGTAGAAAATACATTATATGTGGTACTCCTCAAGTAAGCATTGAGACTTCTACTTTGGGTAGGATTTAGTAGAAAGACCAGGTTCCCATTGAAACAAATAAATTACAAAGTCGTATGTTTAAAGTTGTTGGAAAATTGTGGGCACAACAAAGCCTAGAAGAATTAAATTTCTAGAGAAGGAAAAGCTCTCCTGGGTGAGTTGACAATCCCTGGCTATTTTATTCCTTCAATCATTTACCAATTCTGGTCATAGTGACTCTGTTTTTGGCATAGGCACTCCACTGGGACAAAGAGAAGCCAGGTGAGTTTTTGAAGACCATAGGTGTAAGCGTGCCAGATTTGAATCTAAAGAAGACTGAAAATACCATGGATATTTGCTGAATGTTGGAGTATGAAAGAGCCTGGAGAACTGGTCCAGAAAGGCAGAATAAAGTCTTCCATTTTATGATGCTTAGGAGATAAATTCCTTCTAGAGAGAGGGACTGCAACAAACATGCAGTAGGTCTCTCCCTCAAGTTTTTGCCAATATTGAACTTGATGTTGTGGGAGAATAAGCTCAAAACTTTTGAAGGACAGAGTTTCAGGGATGAGGACAAAGAGAAAAGCCAAGCTATCAATCAAGAGCTTCAGAAGGCCACACTCAAGAAGGAAACTGGATTGGAAGGGTAGAAAGTTTTTCCACAATGCTTAGGAGACAGAATCCCACCAGAGACAGAAAGCCAGCATGAAACACGTGGCCAGTTTCCCTCTCAAGACATATTTGCCAGATTTTGAAGCTGCATGAGGTGGGAGGCTAATGAGCTAAACTAAAATCTCTAAAGGGCAGAACTGATTTTCCCATAGTGTTTAAGGGCTGAAGGAGAGAGACTTGCCCAGCTATCAATCTAAAGTCCAGGTGAGTCACACCTGAAGAAAAAGGACAAAGAAGAGATAAACTGAGTCTACTTAAAACCAGAATCCAGCCCCCAATCTAATGCAATTCTGATGGGATAAAGATGATCAGTTCTTTAAATTATGCATCTAACAGAAGAAAGGGAGAAACTTTATGGGGGTAAATAACATCACTATCAGTCTCATTGATTCTTTTATTTATTTATTTTTAAGATTGATTTATTTTAGAGAGCATGGGGGGAGGGGTGGAGAGAGAATTTCAAGCAGACTCCTTGCTGAGCATGGAGGCTGATGTAGGGCTTGATCTCACGACCCTGAGATCACTACCTGAGTCGAAATCAAGAGTTGGTTGCTTAACCAATTATGCCACCCAGATGCCCCCTATTGGTTCTTTTATACACCAAATATAGCATATAATAAATTATAAGACTTGAGAAGATGTAGGAAAATATGAGTGATGAGAGAAAAAAGCAGAAAGTAAAAGCAGACTCATAGATGATCCAGGTGTTAGAATTAGCAGATTCTAGATTTAGATTAGTTTAGGTTTAGTTAGATTAGCAGTGTGTATACACACACACACACGCGCGCACGCGCGTGCACACACATACGTATATATGTGTGTACAAGGAAAAAGGAAAAGATGGACAAATTGGATAAAATGATGGATAATTTTGGCAGATTTGGAATCTATATAAATAATATACATTATATAATTTAAAAATACAACAGCTAAAATTGAGAATTCACTGGATAGTTTTTTTTTTTTTTAATAGCTTAGACTGAGCAAAAAATACAGTTAGTGAACTTGAGGACAGATAAATAGAAAATATCCAAAAATGAGGCACAGAGACAAAAGAATGGGATGAATAAAACTGAGTAAAAGAGACATGTAGAATATAGCTAAATAATCAAATGTATGTTTAATTAGAGTCCCAGAAGGATAAGAATGAAAGCGAGTGGGGCAGAAGCAATATTTGAGGAGATAATAGTCAAGAAATTTCCAAAATTGATGACTCATATCAGCCCCACCATTAAAGGATAGTGAACCCCAATACACAGCAAGGATATAAACAAAGGAAGCCACAATTAGATACATTACAATTGAAACTCTGAAATACAAAGATAAAATCTTAAAAGCAGCAAGAGAAAGCAAGACATATTTACTTCCTACAAAAGGAACAGTAAGACAGATGACTGATTTTCTGACTGAAATTATGGAAGCCAAAAAGAATAAAAAGACATTTAAAGTGCTAAAAGAAAAAAAAATCAATTTATACCTGATTAAAATATCCTTTAGAAATCATGGTAAACTAAATATTTATTCAGACAAATAAAAGCTGGGAGAATTCATCATCAGCAGACCCACACTATAAAAAAATATTAAAGGTAGTTCTTTAGACTAAAGGAAAATTAACTCAAATGGCAACATAGGTCTTCAGGAAAAAAAAAAGGACAGAAGAAAAAATAAATATATGATTAAGTTTTTTTAAGTTGAATTTCAAATCAAAAATGAAATGTGGAGTTTATATGCAGAAGTAAAGTAAAAAAAAAAAACAGTTGCATGAATTGTAGGAAGGAGATAAATGGCATAAACCACTGTAAGGCTTTTTATTCTTTGGACAGTGGTTAAAAAAAATGCTAGAGAGGCACCTGGGTGGCTCAGTCAGTTGAGCATCCAGCTCTTGGTTTCAGCTCAGGTCATGATCTCATGAGTCATGAGACCAAGCCCCAATCCAGCTCTGCTCTTAGTGGGGAGTCTGCTTGAGATTCTCTCCCTCTCTCCTCCCCCCTCACTTGTGTGTGTGCTCTCTCTCTCAAATAAATTAAAAAAAAAATGCTAGCTTAGTGTAGGCTGTAATAAACCAAGGATGCATATTGAAATCTAGAGGAATGATTATCAAAGTGTAAGTATTATCAAAGTAGCCGTATAAATATCATCTGGGAATTTTTGAGAAGTAAAAATTCTCAGTCTTCCCTAGACCTATTAAATTATCAACTTTAGAAGTAAGGCCCAGAAATCTATGTTGGAACAGTCCTCTAGGTGATTCTGATGAACGCTAACATTTGAGAACCACTGCTCTGGGTAATTACCAAAAGAAAACAAACAGGTATAATTAAGAACCTAATAGAAGAGGTAAAACGGAATAATAAAAACACTTGATTAATCCAAAGTAATGAAAGAAAGGAGGAATAAAGGAAGAAAGCATAGACAGGACAAATAGAGAAATAAGCAAAATGAATAAAATACATAGTAAGATTGTGAACATAAACCCAACTATAACAGTAATCACATTAAATGTAAATGAACTAAACGCTCCAATTAAAAAAACAAAAAGGCACAGGTAATTCCAAAAGATTAAAAGATATACCATGTAAACACTACCCCCGCCCAAATTCTTGTGTGATTGTATTACTAATACATAAATTTGACTTTAAGAAATATTACTAAAGATGAACATGTCATAATGACAAAAGTTTCAATTCAATAAAAAAAATCCTTATAATCCTGTTAGTTGGCAGCCAATAATAACACTTCAAATATATAAAACCAAAACATGAGAACTAAATGGAGAAATACACAAATCCACAGTCCTTGCCAAAGATTTTAATGCACATACCTCAATATTTCATTAAAAATCAGACCAAAAAATCAGTAATGATATAAAAGATTTGAGCAACATTATGAAACAACTCAATCTGACTGACCAATGTAGAGCACTAGTCCCAACAACAGAATATATGTTCAAGTGTACATGGAACATTTACCAAAATAGACCATATGTTAGGCCATAAAACAAGCTTAAAATATTTTTAAAAATTGAAATCATGCAGAGTATATTCTTAGGCCATGACGAAATCACACTGAAAATTGACCAAAAAAAAAAAAAAAAAAAAAAAAGGAACCACTTCTAAATGACTTAACAGGTCAACAAATAATTTTCAGTAGAAATTAGAAAATATTTAAATAAGGAATAATGAAAGCACAACATCCAAAATAGTGGTGTAGCTAAAGCAATGCATAGAAGGAAATTTATGGTTTAAATGCATACATTAGAAGAGAGTTTAAAAGTTACTGATCTAAAACTTAAATCTCAAGAGCTGGGAAAAGAAGAGCATATTAAAGCCAAGATAGTAAAAAGAATGGTATAATAAATGATTAGTAACAAAAAACATGTAAATAAATAAATGAATAATAAATAAGTAATAAAAATAATAATGAATAATAATTCAATGTAATTAATACATAGAATTTATTATACCAATGAGTTAATTGGTATAATAATTGAATAGAAATAAATAATATATGAATCATAATAAATGAGCAGAAAGCCATGAAGATAAAGCAGACATAAATAAACTAGAATAAAGACAATAAAACTAAATATTGCTCACTTATAAAGATTAGTAAAATTATTAAATTTCTAATAAAACTGATAAAGATAAAATAGCAAGTACAGAAATTATCAATATTAGGAATGTAAAAGGAGACAGCACTACACATCCTACAGACATTAAAAAGATAAATGGCTTCAAAGGACATCAAGAAAGTGAAAAGATTTTCCACAGAATGGGAAAAAATATTTGCAAATCATCTATCTGATAGAAGACAAGTATCTAGAGTATATAAAGAACTCTTATAACTCATTGGTTGAAAAAAAAACTCATAAAGCTAAATTAGAAAATGGGCAAAGAATCTGAATAGTCATTTCTCCAAAGAAGATATACAGATGACCAACAAGCACATGAAAAGATGCTCAGTATCATTAGCATTAAGGAAATGCAAATCAAAACCACAAGGAGATACCACTTCACATCCACTAGGATGACTAAAATAAAAAAGACAGATAATAACAAATGTTGACAAAGATGTGGAGAAATTGGAACCCTCATATGTTGCTGGTGAGAATGTAAGATGGTGCAGCTGCTTTGGAAGACAGCTGGCAAAACTTTTACATAAAAGCATTATTCATAATATCAAAAAAGTGGAAACAACCCAAATTTCCTTCAACTGATGAACCAATAAGTGAAATGTGGTATGGCCATATAATAGAATATTATGCAGCCGTTAAAATGAATGATATATCTGTATGTTAACTACTTGGAATTTAAATAAAAATATTTTTAAAAAAGGAATGATATATTGATACATATGAAAACAGAGATGAACCTTGAAAACATGTGAGGGACACTGGGTGGCTCAGTTGATTAAGTGTCTGACTCTTGATTTTAGCTCAGGTCATGATCAAATGGCTCATGGGATTGAGCCCCCGGTTGGGCTCCGCACTCGGGAGGAGTCTGCTTGGGGATTCTCTGCCTCTGCTCCTCCCCCACTCACATGCATGCGCTCTCTCTCTTTTTCTCTCTCTCTAAAATGAATAAATAAATAAATAAATAAATAAATAAATAAATAAATAAATCTTTAAAAGAAAAAAGAAAAAAAACCATTATGTGAAATAAAAGAAGCCAGGCACAAAAGACCACATATTGTATGATTCCATGTATATAAAATTTCCAGGATGGACAGATCTATAGAGATAGAAAGTAAATTAGTGGTTGCCTATTGCTGGGGGTAGGGTGACTCAGAAAAGTGGGGAAAAACTGCTAATGGATATGGGATTTCTTTTGGGAGATGAAAATGTTCTAAATAGATTCTGGTGATGGCTGTACAACACTGTGAATACACTAAAAATCATTGAATTGTGCATTCTAATTGGGTTAATTGTATGGTGTGTTAATTATATCTTTCAAAAGCTGTTCAAAATATGAAAGGATATTATGAACAAACTTACACCCCCCAAAAAATTATCTACTTAGATGAAATGTTCTTTTAAAAATTTGTTAAAATAAACACAAAAAGAAATAGAAAATATGAATACTCATAATCTGTTAAAGATGTTGAATCTGTAATTTAAAACTCTCCCATAAAGAAAATTTCAGGCTGAGATCTCAGTTTCATAAGTAAATTATTCCAAACACTTAAGGAAGGAAGAATATCAAAATTATTTTGATCGATGGGCTTAATACATTTACATTTATTATAATTACTGATATATTTGAACTTATTTCTACCACACTTCTTTTTTTCTTTTTCTCTCGTTTTCTGATTTCTATTGGATTTACAAGACCCATTCTTACCCCTCACCTCCACTTGTTTGAGAGGCTCTAGGTTGCATTTCTATTCTTTCAGTAGTCACCTTGAAGTTTTTAATATAGTATTTTCCTCTCAGAGTCTAAAGTTACTCAGTATTTCTCCTCTAAACATGCCTGCTTTAAGCCTATCATGGCCCACTTTAACCACCCATTGAACACCCACAAATGCTGCTCAAGCTACTCTTACTATCTTTGTCTTAGAATTTAGATTTTACCACTTTTAAACAGGTTTTTAAAATTTATTTACAGTCAATATTAATTAAATGTACTTATTTTTTTTAAAGCCATTGAAGTAATTTTTGAGAATCTCTTTTCTAACACTTATTTAAAAGAGGGCCCAGTGCCTGCCTGATAGAGAATGGGTGCTCAGTAAATGGAATCCACCCTACCCCACCTCCCAGCACACACAGTTGTCTCTTTAGCACTAGACGTGAGTGCTCAGCAGGCATAGATTCCCCTGGGTTGGATCCATTTTATGGACAGTTGTCAAAGACTGACCTCTCCTTATGTTCAGTACTGTCCTTGATTGTGCAGTATGCTAAACGGTGCAGGGCTAAATGTTCTCATTTCTGAGCTGTGAAGTGTTGAAACTGATCAGGAAATGAAGGCAGAACATCCATCCTTTGGGAGAAGAATCAGCCAGTCTATGTTGCCGCCACTCTTGGCTGCCGATTGGAATGCAGCTGTTACAGCAGCTGTTTAACTGTTTGCCCAACTTGAAAGGACACTGCCAAGTGGCAAATATTTTTCATAACAACATTTTACTTTTGCTAAGAACAACAATGCATTTTATTGAGCTCCAGCAGTGTGCCACCCATGACAGATTTATTACTCAGCAGGTTTACAACCTAGACTGAGCATGAATGTTCATTTCCATTTTTAATATTTATAAAAAGAATAAATAGGCCCCAAAGGAAGCCTCTACAGAAACCATCTCTACAGCTTAATTATTTGTTGGAGTGATAGCCGATTAACTTGTGAAAATGAAATATCTCTGAAAGGAAAAATGAAAACCTAGAAATGTCAAAGGAAAAAGGGAACGGTTAAATATTTTAAACCTCTCTAATGTAACCCAAGAGTTATTTTACCCCACCTGTCCGGGACAGAGGGGGGCAGCAGTAGCACGGGAAACACATCATCTTCTGCATCCCCTGAAATTCAAGGGTCCCATTCTAGGTCACGTAGTTAATCTTTGTAGTTAATTAGAACACTGACACAAAGTACTTAGGAGACAACTGTGTTGTGTTTGACAGGCTGTGAACTGGATGGAGTTGGGCTGGGGGATTCTCAACTATTTTATTTAATAGTACAAGCAGTATGCCAAATAAAAAACATTCAAAATTAAGAAAACACATTTAAATGTTTAAGTATGATTTTCTTCCAAACTCCGAAGTACGTGGATCATAATCATGTTATGTTCCTTTCCATACCTGTACACACCAATTGTTTCACTTGCAGTGATAGTAGAAGAAAGCCTCAACCAACATTAATAGCATTTAGTGTGTAATTCCCACAAGCCTTTATGAAGACACAGGGCTTGGACCGGAGGGATGCATTCTCATTTTAATGAGAACTTAATTTTAATTTAACCACCCTCATCAAAGCTGGAGTGGAGATGTTTCTGAAGGTGAACTGGGCTGAACAAAGGAATGGTCAATGGAGGTTCTTTTTTATTTCTTTTTTCTCTACTATTAACTAAATGGTAATTAAATCATAAATGACAACAGTCTAATCAGCCTGTTTCCTCAAATTGCAAAAGCATACATTTTCACAAAGTTGACACGATTTCTTGAAGAAAGATAGACGAGCTTTGTACTCTTGTTTTACAGGGATCTAGTAAAGTGGTAAATGCAAATCATGGATGAAATTTATAAGATTGCTTCCACAGAAAGGATCCAGCAGTTAGAAAAAGAACTGGCTGTGCAGCTGACTGAACTAAAGTCTGAGATAGAAGAACAGGAGACTCGTCGAGATTACAGGTAAATAGTAGTAGTAAGAAGGCATGGTCTTCAGGGGCTTCAGCCCCCACTCTCACCCCATAAGCTCCATCAGCTCCCTCTTCTTTTTATATGAACAATTGGCATTATCTCAAGCTCAGATTTTATGGCTGTCTGTAATCCTATATTCTAGAATTGCCAAGGCATTTAGAGGCAATGCCCCACCAAAGAAAATATAAAAGTGCTCTTACATTTCACAAATGCCATTTTCTTAAAGTTCCAGAAGCTATTATACCAATCATCCTCTTTGAAAAGAGGTCTCATTTTTTCCAAAAATATTTCCCTTGAATTTGACCTTGATTTTGATGAGAAATACAAAAACTGAAATAATGCTAAGTACTTGGTAATGAGTTCTGCAAAATGGTGTTTTATTAGGAGTTCTATAGGTAAATGCTGGCAATGATAGCAATCTCCTTTAGAGAAATAGAGTAACCAGATCAGCCCCTAAGTTGCAAGTCTCATGGGCTCAGGACCTTCATACGCTCTGTTTCGATTACTGCCACAGTTGATCAAAAGGAACAATATGAGGTCCCTGTTAGGTAGAGCAGCCAAGTAAACAAAACATGGATGATGAGGGTGGGAGAGGGAAGATCAGAAGCAGTAAGTAGGTGCATTACTACCTCACTCCAAAGATGATTCTGAAGAACCAGTATTAGTGTGTTTTATAATTTGATGTTTAAAACCATTGGGTGTAGGAAGCAGATCAAAGATTGTATGATGAAGTGAAAAGATAATGGAACCATGCAAGCCATAACTTCTCCCAACTTTTGTTTCTTTCTGTGAAAAATGAGGTTACAGATATGTACCTTGCCTATCTTATAAGGATCAAGTGAGGTAATGCAGATTCAAGCACTTTGAAAACTAGAAGGTACCATACAAAGATTAAGTTACCATCGATACTGTTACATCTTAAATGTTTGAGTATCAATCAAGTGGCTCCTCTTTGTACATTGTCCTAAGAAAGGCTTCCGGACGACTCTTTTATCTTTTAGAATAGAGTGATGGGAAATCTCTGGATCCTTGTATTTCTCTACTCTCCCAAACCACTAAACACTGCACCTGGAAGAATCTATCTATTAATCTGACAAATACCGAGCAAATTCTATTTGCCAGGTGTTGTACTAGGTTCTGGAGTCCAAGGAAATTGTAAAATGTCCACTTCTAATAATCACTTTAGCATTCTCATTCCCCACTAGATTGAAAAAAATTTATTGAGAAATGTAGGATAATGGTGCCTTGGTCCTTTTTCTTTTCTTTTCTTTTCTTTTCTTTTCTTTTCTTTTCTTTTCTTTTCTGCATTCTTTTGTCAATTTATCCCTATAAGCCCAAGTCTTTGTAGTCGTTAAGTGTCTCATAAATGCTTGCTGAATGAATAAATGAATGACTGTATGTTGAATAAACAATACTTGATGAACAAATAGGTGAATCTCTTTTTTGTGGGTTGACGTACCCACCACCAATCTCATTCATAGGCACTTCGAGATTAACTGAGATGAAAAACATGATTTGAGTAAGAGAAGGTTCAGGCAGCTAAACCCAAGACACTGCCCAATCTTTCAGCATGTCGAAGATATTTGAAGACAAGAGGGCAGGAAAGGGATGGGCTTCCTCTGTTTCCCTGACTGCCTGTTCCTTTCTAGTTGGTTACTGGTTCTTGACCTCCATGAGGCTGCAGCTGGTATTCAGGTATGCAGTAATCACAGAAATTATAGCCTTGATTTAGTAATGCTTTTACTCTTAAGCCCCTTTCAGAGCTGGCCTCATTTTTTTTTTTTTTAAATCAAAGCCAAGATGTGAGGAGATAAGGGAGGCATTATCTCCAACTTCAGTTGGGAATTCAACACAAATGGCTCAATGAGTTGCTTTGACTCATGTGGCTGAAGGACCTCCTGACTGGTCTTTTCACAGGACCACTGCCCCCAGTGAGGGCAACGGCCAACAAGTGTACAAACTAACAGTCTATTTTCATCTTTCCTTAAAACTTACCCACGGGGACTAATGGGGTCATACAAACAATATTAACCTAAATTCCGCTGCCTGCAATCCCTCTCAAATCTCTATGTAGTTCCTTACATGTGTTCCACAGTGACCTGCTGTGGCTTCCTTGCCACTGTTTGCAAAGTTTCCTCTTAAGAAAATGATGTCTACACCAGGGGTGCTGTCCCCTTGATGTTCCCAAAGCTGCCAAGCCTTGCAGTGTATCTTACCCCAAATAGGGAGAGCCCCCTTCTTCCTGCCACAGGATCCCACACCATCCCTGGGCCCATAGCAGTGCTGCTTGTGCTTTCTCATGTCAGAGTCTTACAAACAACTCCTTTGTAACTAGGCTTGGATGATAGAATTTGGTTAAAATAATTTCCAAAGTATTTCATGTTTGATAAATTAGCAAGAACACCAAAAGAAGAACATTCTGTATAAATTATAAGATACTAGTTTTATGTAGGATGAGATAGATGTCTGATAAGCACTTGTTAGAGCTGAGGTTACTGGAGGAAATACAGGTGGGGGAAAGAAAAATCTCCACCATTGTGCCTCTTCCTGTATTCTGGAATTGAAACCAGAGAGGTAAATCAAGGGTAGTAGGAAAGACCATGTTTGGGGTGAAGGAGAGGAAAATTGACCCAGGGAAAAGGTTATCAAATGTAAGGTATACACAAGAGAGATTCAGACTAAGACAGAAGCACATGGTCTGTACATGCTCTCGGTAATCCAGTATAATATGACATAGTTATTTAACAATGAGCAGGTATGAAGAGTTACAGATTAATCCGGGCCTGTCTATAATTTGGTTTATGATGGTTTCTATAATTACAGCATCTATTGCATAAATCTTTCTACAGCTCTGTTCGAATGCCAAAGGACGTTTCTTACTTTAGAAGAGAAAGGGAACTGGCTCTAAAGAAAACTTTACAGGTGAGTAGGAGAGTGTAATTGTAATACACAACTGTATTGTAGGTTGGATTTTGCTAACTTTTTGAAAACATTTAGCAGGAAAACTTTATTTTTGCAAACAACCAGCTTATGTTATTGACAGTGTTATGAGACCAAAATAGCCCAATACTCACTACTAGATCAGAACAGGCCACTACTTGTTTGGAGATACCTACTTTTTGTGATGATTTAAAATTTTACAGTTTCTTGATTTGTGATATTAAAATTTGTTATACGGAAGCTGAGGTATAACAGTATAATGTGTTGTGTAAAAACTATCAGAAATTGTATGTCATTTGCTGTCATAAACAATGATCATTTTTCTTCCTTATTTCTTTTTGTTTGCCTGCTCTGTTTCCCTGAGTTCAGGTGGCTGAGTCAAAGCCCCTTGCTGTTCAAGCAGATGTCCTGCAGAGGGAGCTAGAGAGCTGCCTAAGAAGAGAGTACACTCCTGAAAATTTACCTTTGCTTCTGTTGCAGGTAAGTCATGTTGCTACCTGAAAAACAGATCTGGAAATTAATAGAAATGTATGATGAAGTTGGCTTTCTGGTATATCCTCTGGCTAGGGTAGGATTTTCTCTACCTGTGTAGTTTGCAGAACTTGATTAGGGTAAATTCTGTTCTTTGTTAGAGACCCATGTCATAGTTTGGTTCAGTTTAGTTATAGTCACTCAACAATTGACTTTCTATCAATTACTCCCTGCGCTGGTATTATGAGGCAAGACAATACTAAGAAGGTCCCAAGTGTCCTCAAAAAGGTGTTGGCTTAGCTTGGGAAGATATTTATGGAAATATCTTTTAATAAAGTAACTCAAAATGTGGTAGAAAATGTTCTCTATAAGGATTATTATTGCAGCATTATGATAAAAGTGAAAAAATCAGAAATGCCTACATATCTAGCACTAGGAGAAAGAGTTAAGAAAAACAGTATGATACTTGGTAGAATGTTGTTCTACCAATAAACATTTTTAGCATAAGAAATTATGATGTTTTTCTGTAATATTAGTGAACAAAAACTAACATGTCTGTGTGTGATAATAATTAATGGTCACATAATATATAGAAAAACCACTTGATAGACATAGATCAAAATGTTAGCAATCACTGTCTTTGGATGGCAGAACAACAAATTTCCTCTTTTTTATATATTTTCTGAATTTCTTATAATAACCATGTATTGTTTTGATTTTTAAAATTCTTTGTTCTTTTGTGTTATGAGTTATATCCTCATTATGCATACAAATTAGTTCATTAGCGACTAGTTAGCAATGACTGAATAAATGAATCACAAAGAAATAAAAGGTGTTGAGATTCTATTTGCAGATTAAAGTTTTGTCATTATCTTCATCCAAGATTCTCTTTCCCTATCATTCTGGCACTCTACATTCTTTTGTGTATATCGGTGATTCTCAGTGGAGAGAAGGAGAGGGTGGAGATGGTGGACATTTGGCGAAGTCTGGAGACATTCTGGGTTGTCAACAATTTGGGGAGGGGAGTGGATTGCTACTGGCATATAGGGGGAAGAGGCCAGGGAGGCTGCTAACATCCAACTATGCACAGGACAGCCCCCACCACAAGGAATTGTCCAGTCCCAGATGTCAGTAGTGCTGAGTTTGAGATCTCTATGCAGATTTCTGGAGCCCTTTCTCTGCATACCATCCCCCTTTCCAGTCCTCTGCCCTGCAAACTCCAGCCGGCTCAGCCTCTTAAGCTTCAATTTCTTTCTCCTTAACTCAGAGAGACCATCATGCTCTGCTTGAGATTCCCTTTCTTACTCCCTGGTTCAAAAACTGCCTATTCCAGGAAGAAAACCAAGGTGGTTGTAGGGCTCATTTCATTTGTTTCCTTTCTCTCAAGGACCACAGTCTGCACTGTGTGTTGTCTCATGTCAGAAAATAGTTGTCTTGTTTATTTTGTCCTATTTCCTAGTTGTTTATGATGGAAGGATGAGTCTGGTCCTATTTATTTCACCATAGCCATTATTAAATTTATTATCAAAAATAAAACATTTAAAAATGGTTAGTTTAACTATTTTTAAATCCAAATGAAATTTCTGGTCTGAGATTAAAAGCTATAATCTTACCTAAAATGTGCTTTGTATTTTTTAGATTCATAACTTCAGTTTTTAAAAATTTGAACTTAGCCTTAGACAATTGTGCAGGCTTTTATATCACTGCTAAAATTGTTCACTAATTAATAAATGAAACCACAATCTGTTAGACTGGCAGCAAATCATATAGATTTAGAAACACATACTTGCTTTATTTAAAATTTGATGGTATCTTGAGCCAGGTTTCTTAATTTTATGATCTTCATGTAGAAAAATCTATTTTTCTGAAACAACCAGAGACTGATTTTCCTATTGTTAGTGCCCTTAGGTCTAATTCAGCCTTTCTACTATAATTGTATTCTAAGTGTTAATTTTTATTGTTGTTTCTGTTAAAGTATTATACAGAGAGAATTACCCAGCTGGCCCAGAGTAAATATTTACACATGCTTAGATGGAAGAGGTTTTGCCAGCACAGTAAGATTATGGAGCAACTTTATCCTCTTTACAAGGTAGGAAGCCTAGGAACAGAACCTTTGGGCTCTTTTTTATAATGAAACAAAATGGTCAATAAGCTTGTCAATACATAGTATTAAGTATAGTTGTCATACCTGTACATTAAATCTCTAGACTTATTCATCCTACATAACTGCAAATTTGTATCCTTTTGACCAATATTTCCCCATCCTGTAGCCCCTGGTAACCACTGTTTTACTCTCTGCTTCTATGAGTTTAACATTTTTTTAATTTGTCATGTAATCATACAGTATTTGTCTTTCTCTGTCTCGCTTATTTCACTTAGCATAATGTCCTCCAGGTCCATTCCTAATGTCACAGGTGTTAGGATTTCCTTTTTTCTCATAACTGAACAATATTCCACTACATATATACATATATACACATATATATACATATATATACATATATATACATATATATACATATATACATATATATATATATATATATATACAGATGTACCATGTCTTCTTAATCCATTCATCCATAAATGGACTCTTAGGTTGTTTCCATATCTTGGCTATTGGGAATAATGTTGCAGTGGACATGGGAATACAGATGTCTCTTTGAGATGCTGATTTTGTTTTCTTCAGATATGTACCCAGAAGTGGGATTGCTAGATTGTATGGTATTCCTATTTTTAATTCTTTGAGGCATCTCCATACTGTTTTCCATAATGGCTGTACCAGTTTACATTCTTACGAACAATGACTCTTGTCTGTTTTTTTAAGTCACGGCTAGAGATGGGAAAGGAACTAATGGATGCACCTATTTGCCTCCTCTGCCTGTGGCAGAAGATAATGCACCTATTTTTAAAGATGAGATTTGAAGGAACCTTTGTATGATAGAAAATGCATTTTTCTTCATGGATTTTGCTTCCTCTGCTATAGATAAAAAGCTAAGAAACCGTCTTCAGTTCCCAAACATCTGTATGCACTGACTCTTTGCTGAAGTCTCTCCTAAGAATGGGACTGCTGCCATCATCAGTCAAGTTCAGAATGTGAAAGAACTTTGATATTCCAGGAGCCTCTTCTTTGGCCCCCAAACAGCATTAGCCTATGCTTGGAAGCAAATGACACAAGAGAATAAGGCTTGCAAATAACCATGTTCTATCTCTGCATTACTCTTAAACAGAAACAAGTTGCCTACATTATGCAGGAGTACAATGATGCCCTTCAGAGAGCTGAAAGATTGTCTGTTGCACGGGAAAACTTCCTTATGGGAAAAAACAATCCTTCTAACTTAGTGACACAGGAAGACCTGACTATTTACACAAAGTGGTTTGTGTGTCACCTACACTCACTCAGGACTATTCACCACTACCTACAGGTGTGTGAAACATAGTTATGTGATGGTGTGGTGTCCTCCCATGCTGGTCAGCATTGTTTTTTCACACCTGTTACCTACTTTTGGATTGTCACTGTTTCTGTATTCTACTTACTCTACAAATGACAGGAAAGTAATGAGCCACTAGCTTTTTTCTTTGAAAACTTTGAACACTTTTTCTTTTGAAATCTTGCTCTAATGAAACCACTCCATTAATTTAGTTTTCTCAAAGATGTCTCTGTTGTATTATTTCATATTTACTCTGCAAGTTGTTTTCATCAGCTTGTTCAGAATTAATGATGTCCAATTTAGATCCACTTTTTTATTCAGCAATATCTAATGAGGGTCTAATATATGGCAGGTACATGTACAGGGCCATGAAGGAAAAGTATGGTCTTTGCTGAAAAGTAACTGGGTCCCGGGCTGGTAGGAAAATGGGCAAGCAAATAGTCAACTGAAATGCAGTGTGGAAAGAAAAGAATAGAATAAGTATAAGCACAGACTAAAGAGAGTCACAGAGGAGAGGACCTAACCCAGGCCAGAGGCATCAGAAATGAGTGATGTGATCATATTTTCATTTTAGAAGGATAATTATTTTGCCACCTAAATCTTTTCCTACTCCTCTATGGCTTATCTCAGTGATACCACCATCCATGAAGTTACCCAAACCAGAAACCTGGCCATCATCCTAAGTTCAGCTCTTCCCTAGTCAGTCACTACGGTGTCTACCTCTGAATCCTCTCTCACCAGTCATGTGGTATAATAACACACTGCTCATAAGCCTCCGTTCCCCACTAAACTGTAAACTCTTTGAGGTTGGTCCACAGCTTAATTCTTCTTTGCATCCCTAGCACCTCACACAGTGTCTTGTCTGTGTGGATGGATGCTTGATCAATGTAGACCCACTTGGAGATTAAGGTTGCTTAGCACTGATGACTGCAACAGGTCTCTCAGATCTAGATTTAGCACCCCATGTTTGAGCAGGTTGCTAAGGCCCAACTATCAGGTTACTAAGCCTTCTTTATCAAAGCAAAGGGCGGCTCCTGAACCTAAGTCTGGAAGCTTCTGTGATAGCTGAGTTGTCATTTGGCCTCTTGGTGGTGCTTTTCTGTAGTCCCTCCAGTATTTGCCCATCTCCAAAGTGCTGAGTGTAGCTGTCGATGAAGTTGCTCAGGCTGGTCAGCAGAACGAAAAGGTCTGTGTTGATGACATCAACCCTAACATTCAGAGATCTTCATCTCCAGGCCCTGGGGATACCAGCATTTCAGGTAAGAAATTAGTTTTCTTTCCCTTAGGGTAACGTGGAGAAAGAAGATTGTGACTTTGCACATGTGGTCACTGGATCTTGCTTGAAAATTTTCTATATACCAAATAGTTATATCTTCTCAATAAACAAGTATTTAATATTTTCTGATGAAAAAATATGCACTTTTCTTAGCCATTATTATCTCCATCTTTATAACTGGCAAATAAAGAGAGAAGAAAAGAAGCAATGAATGAAGTTAGGAGTACTGGGTTCTAGATGTGTTTCTGTCATGGCCTCACTATGGGCCTGCATGTTTAGGTCATTTCATCTTATTGGGCATCAATTTATTCATCTCCAAAATAAGCCTTTCAGATTAAGTGGTATCTAAGACCTCTTTCAGTTTGACTATTACATATTTTAAAAATAATTTCCTTATCTGAGTCAATTTAATGGTCTTCCTGCCCTTATCTTGTGTTATAGATGACTAAGAAACCTAATTGAGTTTCTACTCTGAGTGACATATTTGCTTAGGATATGTACAGAGTGACACAGAAGCACCTGAAGAGACAGCCAACATAATTGTGGGGAATCAGAGAAGGCATCTCAAAGGAAGGGAGTCCAAACTGGGTCCTTAGAAATGAACAGAAGTGAGCCAGGCAAAAGGAGATAAAGGCTCTCACCTTCTCCTAATTTATTGTTTAATGTATAAATCATGCTCTTAGTTTACCACAAAGGACTATAAGTAGTTCTCCTCCCACTAAGTCATTCTCCAAAGTGTCTGTTGGGTTTTTCCTAAAGGCCCTGTGAAGGTGAGTGGTCTTTGCTCCATCCCCCAGAAAGCCAGCATCAAGAGTTTGCCAGATAGGTGTGGCGCAGTGTAGTGCAGTGTGTAAATTATAGCAGAGAAGGTTGGACAAAGCAGAATGTCTCTCCCTGTCAGCAGAGGAGATCCTGCTTCCATTTATCTCAAAGGACACTTCATTTTCTCTCCCTGACTAGTGTTTATTTGTCTTCATGCTCTTGATTTTGGATTTTTTAGGACTGACAAGAACAGAAGCTGCTTTTTTCCTGCCCCAACACATGACCGAAAGAGAAGAACTGACACCTCAGCTGGGGCTCCTGCTCTCCCATTTCAGTATCCCCTATGACGTGGAAGAGCTGAGGGATGCTGCTCAGGAAATGGAACTTTTTAACTTGGTACTTAATGGACTCTTTTTATTTATTTATTTATTTATTTATTTATTTATTTATTTATTTTTTAATGATTTTTTATTATATTATGTTAGTCACCATACAGTACATCCCCGGTTTCCGATGTAAGGCTCAATGATTCATTAGTTGTGTATAACACCCAGTGCACCATGCAATACGTGCCCTCCTTACTACCCATCACCGGTCTATCCCATTCCCCCACCCCCCTCCCCTCTAAAGTCCTCAGTTTGTTTCTCATAGTCCATAGTCTCTCATGTTTCATTCCCCCTTCTGATTACCCCCCCTTTCTTTATCCCTTTCTTCCCCTACCGATCATCCTAGTTCTTATGTTCCATAGATGAGAGAAATCATATGATAGTTGTCTTTCTCTGCTTGACTTATTTCACTTAGCATTATCTCCTCCAGTGCCGTCCATGTTGTAACAAATGTTGAGAACTCGTTCTTTCTGATAGCTGAGTAATATTCCATTGTATATATGGACCACATCTTCTTAATCCAGTCATCTGTTGAAGGGCATCTCAGCTCCTTCCACGATTTAGCTATTGTGGACATTGCTGCTATGAACATTGGGGTGCATATGGCCCTTCTCTTCACTACGTCTGTATCTTTGGGGTAAATACCCAGTAGTGCAATGGCTGGATCATAGGGTAGCTCAATTTTTAACTTTTTAAGGGACCTCCACACTGTTTTCCAGAGTGGCTGTACCAACTTGCATTCCCACCAACAATGTAGGAGGGATCCCCTTTCTCCACATCCTCTCCAACAATTGTTGTTTCTTGCCTTGTCTATTTTTGCCATTCTAACTGGCGTAAGGTGGTATCTCAGTGTGGTTTTGATTTGAATTTCCTTGATGGCTAATGATTTTGAACATTTTTTCATGTGTCTGTTAGCCATTTGTATGTCTTCATTGGAAAAGTGTCTGTTCATATCTTCTGCCCATTTTTTGATTTGTTTATTTGTTTCTCGTGTATTGAGTTTGAGAAGTTCTTTGTAGATCTTGGATACCAGTCCTTTATCTGTAGTGTCATTTGCAAATATCTTCTCCCATTCCGTGGGCTGCCTCTTAGTTTTTCTGTTTCCTTGGATGTGCAGAAACTTTTAATCTTGATGAAGTCCCATAAATTCATTTTATCTTTTGTTTCTCTTGCCTTTGGGAATGTGTCATGAAAAAGGTTGCTTTGGCCGATGTCGTAGAGGTTGTTGCCTATGTTCTCCTCTAGAATTTTGATGGATTCCTGTCTCACATCGAGGTCTTTCATCCATTTGGAGTTTATTTTTGTGTATGGTGTGAGATAGTGGTCAAGTTTCATTCTCTTGCATGTAGCTGTCCAATTTTCCCAGCACCATTTATTGAAGAGACTGTCTTTTTCCCACCGGATGTTTTTTCCTGCTTTATCAAATATTAGTTGCCCAAAGAGCTGAGGGTCCATTTCTGGGCTCTCTATTAATGGACTCTTTCTTAATACAAAGATAGGAGTTCATGAAAGAAAACACTACTATTTGCCACAAAGTTGGATATCTCTCCTACCACAATTGTTTCTAGAGTGATAAAATATAATAGTAATCGGTGAAATTTAGATTGGCAGTTGAACCTCCCCTCTGTTAAGAGTACTGGGTATTAAGGAGGGCACGTTTTGCATGGCGCAGTGGGTGTTATATGCAAGTAATGAATCATGGAACTCTACATCAAAAACTAGGGATGTACTGTATGGTGACTAACATAACATAATAAAAAATTATTATAAAAAAATAAAAATTAGGGGCGCCTGGGTGGCACAGCAGTTGAGCGTCTGCCTTCGGCTCAGGGCATGATCCTGGCGTTATGGGATCGAGCCCCACATCAGGCTCTTCCACTATGAGCCTGCTTCTTCCTCTCCCACTCCCCGTGCTTGTGTTTCCTCTCTCGCTGGCTGTCTCTATCTCTGTCGAATAAATAAATAAAATCTTTAAAAAAAAATAAAAATAAATAAAAATTAAAAATTAAAAAGTGCATTAAAAAAAGAGTACTGGGACCCTTGAATATACAACCCAGAGGGATTGCAGGATTGCTTTTTTTTTTTTTGCAGAATTTAAAGAAAAAAGTAGGTTAGAGTCCATAGTAGGTGATGTAAATGTAGCCAAGATTTGACAGATTTGCCTGATGGAGTTGTCTAGAGGCTCCAGCCCTTTGATTCTCACAATGTGTTGTAATAGCTCTCCTATTGGCAAAATGCTTTATATATTCAATAGAGTTTATATTACATAGTGATTTTTAAAGTCATGCAATCTGCTCTGCTCTAACACAGTATTGCACTTCCTTTAAAAAAGCCTCATATTAACAAAAGCCATGTTAAAACTTATTTCAAAGGGAAAAATAGGATTATGTATAAACAGCTTCAAGTTTATAATATAACGTTTTCAGCTAGAGTATCCACAATAGAGATATTTCTCTAGCTCTGGGTGTATAATATTTGCAAGTATATATATTTGCTAGGTAAAAGTAATAAACTGATTGATCCAAACAGGCAAAAATCAAATCTGAATGTTTTTGAATGCACTTTGTGTAAGAAGGAACCACTATCTTCTCTATCACCACTTGCCTTGACATTCAGGTTTCACTTCCATGTGTGCTTGTTCTGCATGATTTTAGTAAGATTATTTCTGGATGTAACATAGGCTCTTTACGCTCCCTGAAACCGGTGGTATCGCATTTCCTCTGGTTTCTTTGAAGGCAATGATGTCTTAGCTTTTGCCTTTCTTTTCATTATCACCAGCAGCAATGTCTACAGAAGAGCACTTCTCTCTCTCTCTCTTTTTTTAAAGACTTTATTTATTCACTTGAGAGAGCAAACAAGTGTGAGCAGGAGGGAGAAGGAGAGAGAATCTGAAACAGACTCTGAGCTGAGCACAGAGCCCAACAGGGGGCTCAGTCTCACGACCATGACATCATGACCTGAGCTGAAACCAGGAGTCAGACGCTCCAGGCACTGAGCCACCCAGGCACCCCTACAACAGAGTGCTTCTATGGGAGTATCCTTACCGTCCTTATCAGCAAGTATTATGATAGATGAAAACTGGAATTAGAATACAATGGTGTTTTAAAAGAGTCAAAATAAATACAAATAAATTATAACACAGTAGACTATCATCAATAATAACAAAAAAAAACATGAGGGCATTGAGAAAACTTACCCCGAAGAATAGCTTTTTTCCTTTATACAGTGATAGTTTCCACTTCTAACTTTCTTATAACAGTATTATGTGCAATGCTTGTGCTCACAGGATAATCACATTACAACAATTTTCTTTTTTTATGTGTAGGAAGAGTTCTTATATTTGGGTACTGTTTACTCTGGTTCTCTAATTCCTTAGAGCAGGATAAGCAAAGTATAACCTGCAGTCCACCACAGTTTTGTTTTGTTTTGTTTTTAAATAAAGTTTTATCGAATTCATCCATACCCATTCATTTACATACTACCTTTGACTGCTTTCACACCGCAACTACAGAGTTGAGTAGTTGCAACAGAGGTCTATGTATGGTCTGCAAAGGCTAAAATATTTACTGTCTGGCCCTTTAAGGAGAACTTTGCCACCCTAGCCCTAGACTAGCACTGTCTCGTTGAACTTCCTGCACTGATGGATATGATCTGAATCTGTATGGTTTAATATGTCAACCATGCAGCTATTGAGCACTTGAAATGTGGGTAGTGTAACTGAAGAACTAAATTTTAAATTTTATTTAATTTTAATGAACTCATATTTAAATGTTAAGCAGCCACACGTAGCTAGGGTCAACAGTATTGGATAGCATAGCCCACAAGGTATCGGCATTAACTGGAAGAATCTTTAGCTCTGTGACTCATTAGACTTACTTTCTCATTCCAGAAACCTTTGTTAAGGCCCCTAGTATGTGCCAGCAGTGTGGTAGGATCTGTGTGCGTGTGTGTGCGTGTATGTGTGTGTGTAATAAAATATACATAAGGTTGACCATTTTAACCATTCATAAATGCAGAATTTAGTGGAATTAATTACATCCACGCTGTTGTGGATGCAACCATGACCATGTGGTTGGTTCTTGAGATTCATAGTCTGCGCCCTCAAGAAGTTCACCAGGTAGTGAGGAAATCATGATGTAGTATGGCTAGTGCAATGAGGAAGGTACTACCACAGGCTCAGGAAGTCTGGGCCCACTCTGGAGAAGGGGGGGAGAAGTGTCCTACATTTTGGCAGGAGGAATTATGCCACAGAAAGCACTAGTAGCCTCAGTCTGAAAATGAGAGGTGAAGGAATTGGCTGAGGTACCTTAAAGAGTTTTAACGGGTCCCAGCATCTAGAACCTTCTCTCTGGCAACATCCTGGTCAGGATTCTGGAATGAGGATTTATCTAACCTTTAGATTTTCTAGTTTACCAGGTGACCAAAAAAAGTGAATGTATTTCTAAAGGTGGACAAATTTACTTCCCATTTGGGGTACATCTCAAAATACATATAAATAAATATATTACACAATTTCCAATCTTTGGAGCAGATATTCAGAACGAGTAACACATACATATGCAATTATGATAATCAGTCGACTGAATACATGTGCCTCACAGGTATATATATTCAATGTCTGTTACTGTGACAGAGTCATGTTTTATGAATTAGTTTAACTCCAAGACTGTCTCAAAGGCAATCAGTAGCTGTTTTTGAAATTGCCTACAATCTGAGACTTTTTCTGGGTTCCACTTCTCTCTTCTTAATCCTATTTAGGTTTCCCAAAAGTTTCAAAGCATCTTCATGGAACAACAGAGAATGCAAACATTTCCAGATTATGATGCTGAAATAGCTAAAGTGGAGAATTTGGGTTTGGCAGGACATGGTATGGCCTTGAAAAAGAGAGCTAACTGGATTTCCTTTATAAAGGTAAGGAGACCTGTGGTGACAGTCACCTGTCACAAAGTATCTTCTGCCCAGGCCAAACAACCTGGCAGCACCAGGTCTGTCACATTCCTATTGTCCCCTCTCCTCAATGTCCTAAGAAAACTGTCCCATAGGACCAAGGGTAGGTCCCTGGCCTTGTACACCAGGTTCCCCCATCTCCTTCATGCCTTGGGTCTGTGTTGAAGCTAGCCATGTTGACCTGCCTTCTGTGGAAAGTCCCCATACTCCTTTACTCTCTGTTGGGTCAGAACTCCATTCTTCTTGTTAGTGATCTTGGCTACTTGGCTAGAACCAGGAATAGCACTCAAAGATATAATTGGGTTGTATAAATCCAGCTTTTGAGTCAAAAAATATTCAGTGTGTATATACTATGTGTCAGGAATGACCCTTGGTTCCAGAGATACACAATTCACAAACAATACACAAGTAATGAGATTAAACAAGATGATTTGGGGTAGTGGTAAGTATAGTTTATCCTCATTGTTTGGGGAAGCTGTGTTCTATAAAATTGTCACAAACACTGAATTAACAAATACTGAACCATTGCTCATAAGAGAAATACAAGGTTAGGTTCATCAACTGATTGATGCATAACTTTGCTTTATGTGTATTTCTGTTTAAAGATACTTTAATATATGCTTTTAATTCATTAACATTGATCTTATGGCCAAAAGCACTGTAACTCATGCCCAAAGCTTATCAAACATAAATATTTTTTCTATAAGACATATCATAGCCTCCTTGTACTTAGGAACACTAGGCAACCCTTCAGCACTATACTTAGGGTCCACTTTAAACATTGAAATCACCAACAAAAAACACAAAAATATAGAAATGTGTCACTAACTAGACCACAAAAAGGACACTTGTTTACAGAATGAGAGCTGAAACAAGAAGACTGAATGTCTCCTTGTATGACCTCAGCTGGGGATGTGGAGTTGGGTGATTCAAATTTTTCACCATTCTCTGCATGTCCATAAATAACCAGGATAGATCTGCCAGTATTGATTTTGGGGTTATGGCTACATGTTAGTGAGAAAAATTTGCAAATACAAAATCCATAAATAATGAGGATCAGCTATATTGTGTAGGAAAGAAGTCTTACTTGATAAAGATGAATGGAAGGAAAGGAGAGAAATCAAAGATTACTCCTAAGTAATGGGACTTGAGCAAATAGGTGATTGGTGTAGGAAAAGCCAGACTTTCTGTTCTAGATTGTTACATTTGCCTTCCACCTATAGATATCAAGGAGATAGTTGGATATCACATACTGGAACTTAGAGCTAGATATAAGTTTGAAAGTTATAAGTATGTTGATGTATTTACAGCTATAAAACTAAATTTTGAAATATGCCCTGTTTACGGGTAAGGTAAAATTTTACATGTCGAGTCTTTGTGGGAGAACTTCTCTTGCCCTATATGTCAAATGTGGTGTCCAACACTGATGGATTTAGGGTCCCTCCTGCTCATGGATGGTGCTGTGTCATCCCAGATGAAGCTAATGCATCTCATAGGCCACGCACCAACAGGAACTGCTGTTGCCATCTCCCTCCGTGGATCTGTGAACTCATGCAGACTTTTTCCAAGACTTCACATGCTCTAACACACTTTCTAGCACAAAGGCTAGATCCCATTTCAGAAGGTCCTTGAATCTCTTTGCTTGCAACTTTTATTGAGAACCATTCTGTTATGTTGTGACTTTTTGTGAACATGTTTGTCCACTAGATTAAGCCAAAATGTGATCCTTGGCAAAAGAAGATTTTGACCAAACTAAAAGAACGGAGAAGAATAGATGTATTAATGCAACTCCAAGCAAAGTTTTTGAAGGTAAGAAAATAACCATATTCCTTAGTAGGTAAAATTCTTGCTAAAATCATTCTCAGAAAATTGAATTTTCTTTCCTTTTTAAGAAATGTTAGCCATGGATTTGCCATGAAGGCTTTATTTGGAACTTTCTAATCTAATTGCCCAAATTTTATAATACTGTTAATTTTCAATAGAAAGTAACAATTGTTCCAGCTTTGGCACTAAGTCTCTGTGTGATATTGGTCTAACGCACAACCTCCTTGAGTTTGTTTCCTCATCTGTGAAACAAAAATACTGGATGAAATTATCTTATTTTTATTGTGGTAAAAAGCACATGGGATAAAATTTCTCATCTTAATAATTTTAAGTCAGTTTCATGGTGTTCAGTGTATTCACACTGTCGTGAAACAGATCTACTGGAACTTTTTCATCTTGCCAAACTGAAACTCTGTACTTATAAAACAACAATTCCCTACTTCCTCCTCCCCACAGCCCCTAGAAACCACCATTTTACTTTATGTTTCTGAATTCAACTACCTTTATATACCTCATGAAAGTGGACTCATACAATATTAGTCTTTTTTGATTGGCTTGTTTCACGTAGGACAATGTCCTCAAGATTCATCCATGTGGTAGCATGTGACCAAATTTCCTCTCCTTTTTGTTTTCATGAACATTTTACCAGCTTTATTCACAATAGCCAAAAACTGGAAACAACACAGATGTCTTCCAGTGGGTAAATAAACTAGTTGTGGTACATCCCATACCATGGAATACCAGTCAGCTGCAAAAAAAGAACAAACTAGTGACACACTCAAGAACCTGGATGAATCTCCAGAGAACTATATGAGTGAAAAAAGTCAGTCCCATAAAAACTATATGCATTCATTTATACAATGCTCTTGAAATGACCAAGTAGAGAAATGAAGACAGATTCGTGGATTGTAGGGGTTAAGGGGAGACTGGTGAGGAAGGGAAGGGAGTATGGCTATAAAAGAGTAACATGAGGGATCCTTGTGGTGATGGATCTCTTCTATAAGTTGACTGGATCAAAGTCAATATCCAGGTTGTGATACTGTACTATGGTTTTGCAAGATGTTAACATCAGGGGAAATGGAGTGAAGAGTACATGGGACCTCTTTATACTATTTTTCCCCTCTTTTCTTAAATGGTGGCAAAATACACTGAACATGAAATTTACTATTTTAACTATTTTTAAGTGTACAGTTCAGTGGCATTAAGTAAATCCCAGACCTGTTCATCCAGCAAACTGAAACTATTTACCCATCAAACAATAACTCCTCATTCTTCCCTCCCTCTAGTCCCTGGTGACAACCATTCTAATTTTGTCTCTGTGAGTTTGACTACTCAGGTACCACCTATTAGTGAAAGCAGACAGTATTTGTCTTTTTATGACTGGCTTATTTTACCCAGCCAGTTTCACCCATGTTGTAGGATATATCAGAATTTCCTTCCTTTTTAAGGCTGAATAATATTCCCTTGTGTATATTCACCACTTTTAAAAGAAATCTATTTATTTGTTGATGGACGTTTGGGTCCTTCCACCTCATGGCTACTGTGAATAATGCTGCTGTGAACATGGATATGTAAATACTTTTTTGAGATCCTTCCTTTGATTCTTTTGGATATAAACCCAGAAATAGAATTGCTGGATCATAAGGTAATTCTGTTTTAATTTTTTGAGGAATTTCCATACTATTTTCCATAGCAGTTGCAGCACTTGACAATACTACCAACAGTGCACAAGGGTTCCAATTTCCCTGAATTCTCACCAGTCCTTGTTATTTCCTTCCTTCCTTCCTTCCTTCCTTCCTTCCTTCCTTCCTTCCTTCCTTCCTTCTCCTTCTCCTTCTTCTTCTTTTTATTAGCCATCCTAATGGATGAGGTGATAATCTCATTTTGGTTTTGCTTTGCATTTTTCTGATGATTAGTGATTTTGAGAATCTCTTCATATGTTTATCAGTCATTTGTATATCATATTTGGAAAAATGTCCATAGAAGTCCTTTGCCCATTTTTTAATTCGGTTATTAGATTTTTATTGTTGTTGTTGAGCTCTAGTTCTCTATATATTCTGGATATTAACCCTCTATCAGATGTATAATTTGCAGATATATTACATCATTCTATGGGTTGTCTTTTCACTCTGTTAATTGTATATTTGATGCACTGAAGTTTTAAAGTTTTATGTAGTCACATTTATCTATTTTTGCTTTTTTTCCCCCTGCGCTTTTGGTGTCATATCCAATAAATCATTGCCAAATTCAATGTTATGAAGATTTCCCCCTATTTTTGTCTAAGAGCTTTATAGTGTTAGGTCTTATGTTTAGATCTTTAATCCATTATGAGTTAATTTTTTGTGTATGGTGTACAATAAAAGTTTAACTTCATTATTTTGCATGTGGATATCCTGTTTTCTTTAGAATCATTTGTTGAAGAGACTGTTCCTTCTCTGTTGAATGGTGTTGACATCCTTGCCTAAGATCATTTGACCATATACTCGAGGGTTTATTTCTAGTCTCTCTATTCTGTTCTGTTGGTCTAGATGCCCAATTTATTCCAGGACCACACCATTTTGATAACTGTAGCTTTGTAATATGGTTTGAAATCAGAAAGTGTGAGTCCTTCAATTTTGTTCTTCTTTTTCAAAATTACATTGGTTATTTGGCATCCTTTGAGATTTCATATGAACTTTAGGATGGATTTTTCTACTTCTGCAAAAAATGCCATTGGGTTTTGTTAGGGATTGGACTAAATGATAATTGAAGTTCCTTGTGATATTAAAATGGCTGAAATACCATAATACGTGTATCACTGCCATTGAAATTCAACTCTGGGACTATTATTTGATCCTTTACTTCCAGAAGAGGAGAAGGAACATTTATTTAGTACCTACTACATGCCAGGCATTCTTGCAACAATCCTGGGAGACATCATTAGTGTTCTTGTTAGGTTGATTTTTCCTGCTCTGTGTAGTGAAGTCAGGATTCCAGCAGAGATATGAGCCCAGGCTTGCGTCCTTACAAAGCCTGTGCTTTCCTCATACTACCCAGTTTTCTCTTCCTCCGTCTCCTGGCAGCTTCCTAATAGCAAACAGGGTTTGTACCCAAAATGATGGGTGTTTATCTTTTTATTGGTGCCACAACACTTGTGGGGGTACAATCTGCTATTGTGTTTAGAGGGTTGTCACATAATTTTAAATGAGCTGCTATGTATATTTAAGTACTTACAATGTTGAATGGATGGACATACCAAAGGCAATCATGATGTTTGAGTCTGATCTTATTTTTTAACTGAGTAAAGCCCCACCTCGGGCTTCTTTCCTATTTGTGTGTATATGACCAAATTCTTGCTGAGAAGAAGGGAATAACCCTTTGCTGAACCATTCCTTTTCCTCATTCTACTTGAGATTTCCAGCTCTGAGCGAGTAATGCAAGTGCTCCAAGACCATGCTGCAAAGACAGTCATGCTGGCTCCATCTCATCCAACTTTCGTGGCTTCCCAGGGTTTGCATCAGTGCAACTATGACCACATCTGGGAGAGTATTTACAGCAACATCGACCTCTACCAGGTACAACAGGAAGAAATAACCAATATGCCTTTCTGTTCAACTCACTACCTGAATGTAGACCTTAGAAATTTACTTTGGTAGTTTTTCAGAGACCCTCCGCAAAAAACCTTTATTACCCAGCCAGGTTTATTTTTGTTATAAAAAAGATTAAATGCTAATTAAAAAGAGGGATATAAAGAGGTATAATATAAGATAATGCTGCTGGGACATATACTTAACCACCACATACCAATGCAAAGCTGCACATTCTTGTGCTAAACACCAAAAGAGTTGGACAGTTGTTAAATATTGTTAGTGTTTAGAGGCAAAGTGGTTCCCCCAGGGTTGATTCTTTTGGGAAAAGCCTCTTGAAGGCAGAGGAAATTGAACTGAGTTTGAAGGAATTGTGGGGCTGAGGGAAGTGGTGGTGGAGAGGGAAGCACATTCTAGGAGGGAAGCATGAACAACAATGCAGGGGAGACACTGTGTGTGGAGTGTTCAAGGCCAGTTTGGTTGAGTGAAAGATTCATGTGGAAATATAAGGAAGAGAAGTTTTTTTTTTAAGGGGGAGGATAGAGCAAGTTGAATTTTTGAATGCCCATATATTTCAGACAAAGGAATTTGTACTTTATCCTGTAAGGGAAGTGATATATAGAAAGCTGTATATTTTAGGAAGATTGATGTGGCAGCAAGGTGTTAGTTGGATTGGAAGAGGGAGAGATTGGAGGCAGGGAAGCCAGGTAGATAGCTACTACATAAGATAAGCCTGAAGTTTGGCAATGAAAGGCAATTTCTATACAAAGCTATTGGATATTTGTCTTTACAATGATACTGTACCATTTTTTAATAATCTGCTATTGTTTGTTGCTGTAAGGAAGAGTTTTATTTCCTTTGCTTATTTAAGATGGGAAGACTCCATATGTTTATGGTCTGGGAGGAATGAGCAGTGGAGAAGAAGAAATGGAAGATATGAAAGGGTAAATTTGAGAAACAGATGACCCTAGTGAAAGAGGACAGGTTGGGAGGAAGAAACCAGTTGAAGGAGTAATTTTGAGAAAGGGAGAATGGCATCACTTCCCTTGAGGTGAACAAGATATATAGAATTGTCAGGTACAAAAGGATAAGATGTGGTAGCTTGTAAGTGACCCTGGTTGTCACAGAGAGAGAGGAGAAAAGGGGAGGATGTCTGCATTAGTGAGATGGAAGGTGAAAGTGACCTGTGAGGAGGTGGGCCACAGGGCCCCCAATGAGAAAAGAATAAAAGGATGACCATGTAGCCAGAGGGCCCAGCTGAAGTAAGAGGGCATGACTTTTAGTGAGCCCAATCTGCATAATAATCCTATTATTTTCACCCCTAAAGATAATTGTAGAAATTATACATAAAGTTGAAGGTAATGGAGAAGTTTAGTAGAATGCTAGAGAGAGAAGCACTCTCATGGTCCATCATCCCAGGCTGGGTAGGGGAGAAAGTGAAACCTAAATGAGTTACAGATTGGCTGGAAGCAAACACATAAATGCATGCATGTGTACACACAAACACACACACACACACACACACACACCACAACTTCTATAACTTATCAACCTGTTAAGATAAGTATCTAGAGAATCTAATAAAAAATGAGTTGGCCAAAGAGATCAGGAACAGATACAGCATATCCAGGCATGGATCTCCCTGGCCTCTGAATTCCCTGACAGGGCCTGCAACTACCAGTCACCTTCCTCAGCTAACATCCTGCCAGAGTTAAGAAAATAGTACATTTTTCTTATCCCATGTGTCACCAGGAAGACCTTACACTAACAAGGGGGTATGTTTTTTTTTTTAACATTCTTTATTTAAATTCAATTAATTAACATATAATGTATTATTGGTTTCAGAGGTACAGGTCTGTGATTCATCAGTCTTATATAATACTCAGAGCTCATTACATCACATGACCTCCTTAATGTCTATCACCCAGTTACCCCATCCCCTCATGCACCTCCCCTACAGCAACCCTCAGTTTGTTTCCAATGATTAAGAGTCTTAACATTTGTCTCCTTCTCTGATTTCGTCTTTTATTTTTTCCTCTCTTCCCCTATGATCCTCTGTTTTGTTTCTTTCTTAAATTCCACATATGAGTGAGATCGTATGATAATTGTCTTTCTCTGATTGACTTATTTCGCTTAGCATAACACCCTCTAGTTCCATCCACATCGTTGCAAATGGCAAGATTTCATTTTTTGGTGGCTGAGTCATATTCCATTGTGTATATATACCACATCTTTATCCATTCCTCTGTCAATGGACATCTGGGCTCTTTCCATATTTTAGCTATTGTGGACATTGCTGCTATAAACATTGGCGTGTAGGTGCCCCTTCAGATCACTAGATTTGTATCTTTGGGGTAAATACCCAGTAGTGCGTTTGCTTGGTCATAGGGTAGTTCTATCTTCAACCTTTTGAGGAACCTCCATACTGTTTTCCAGAGTGGCTGCACCAGTTTGCATTCCCACCAACAGTGTAAGAGGGTTCCCCTTTCTCTGCATCCTCGCCAATATCTGTTGTTTCCTGACTAGTTAATTTTAGCCCTTCTGACTGGTGTGAGGTGGTATCTCATTGTGGTTTTGATTTGTATTTCACAAGGGGACATTTAAAAACATCCAGCTCTTTTGCTTCTTGAACCAAACTTAAGGGGAAGGAGGTAGGGAGTAGGAAAGAAGGGAGGAGGTCAAAGATAGAGTCAGCCCTTATCACTAAATAAGACCTCTGCTCCTAAGATCCTTGACAGTCTAGCTCTTGATCCTGATATATCCTCCTTTACCTCAGATTCTGGTTTTAACATTTGAGGGCTACCACAAATCTGTTTTCCTCCTTGACTGAAAGAATAGGGGCAATTAAATTCCTGGAGAGCCAGACAAGGGTAAAAAGATGTGAATATGAATAAGGGAGAGGTAGGAGGCAAAGGAAGAAAGAGTCAGAGGTGAAGAGCTTCATGTTTGAAGTCATGGAGAAGTGATGGTCCAGGGTCTGGCTGGACCAGCAGACCAGAATTGTAGCAATGCCCATGGGGACTTAGGGGACGAAGGAGGTTACCAAGGAAAAGCAGAAAGTGCAGGCAAGAGCAAGAGATGGTGACTCAGTTTTCTGTTGAAAGGCAGAAAACACTAAGAGCCACAGTGTGAGCAGGGAGCCCAGCCACACAGGGGAGAGAACTAACATTTCCTGTCATTCTCTGTTACTGCTCCCCTCCATTTGCACATGAGGTGGAAAGTCAGGGTATGATGAAATGCAGTCTCTGCTTTCACCAAAGTCTGTTTTGAATGCAGTTGCCCAATGTTAAATTGGAGGGGGAAAGAAAAGAAAAGAAAAGTAAACAAAAGAAAAGCAAACAAAAGGAAAAGAAAGAAAACCACTTCCTTTGACTATTTACTGACTTATAAATGTTGTTCTTGGAATTGACCAAAAGGAGAAAAATGTGAGCACCTATTTTCAAGTTGATTTATGGTAAATAGACACTGAAGAGACTTAGAACACCTATAGATTGCAGAGGTGGAGCCTAAGGGGAGACATATAACACACACAAATTACCCTGCATGTTAGTGTCATGCAAGTTTCCTGTTCATTCATTCATTCATTCATTCATTCATTCAGTGATTATTACATGGATGCTACCTTTGTGCCAGGAACTGTGCTGCTCAGGGAATGAAACATGCGATAAACAGGTGAACAAAAGAGCTAATCTACATCTCTAACTTGTGGGTGCCATGCGGAAAACCACAGGACGAGGGGGCTGTGGGATAGAGAGAGGAGCACCTTCTGATAGACGGACCAAGCTCTTTCAGAGTTGGGGACATCTGAGCTGACATTTGATGAATGAGAAGGAGTCAGCCATGCTAGAGAAGAGCTTTCCAAGACGGGAACAGAAAGTAGCACGGCGTTTGAGAAAGAAAATCCTGAGGCAACGATCCATGGTTTTCTACTTTCCCACACATTTTCCGTGGGTGTTACTTTGTGACCTCCTTACATATTTCTGCTCTGGTCGAGGCCCTTTATACAGTATCTGAAAGCCATTCTGAATGTTGAATACCAGTTAGGGGAGAGTAGGATGAAGTTAAAGGTGACAGATGGGAGGAGTCACAGGAATGTGGGGATGAATTTTAAAGCTCTGTGACTATTTTGCAAGCATGTAGCAGTCAAGTATGAATTTTAGCATCTATACGCTGGTCAGCATTCTGATTCTGAAGTTGGCAAGGGACAGTCCATACACCATGAAAAATAACTTTCTTAAGGGCCTTCTGCATGAAGGAAAGCAAACCTCATAGGACTGCCCGTTTTGACAGCTCGAAAGAATATAGCACAACTTCAGGACAGTTTCTGATCAGTTTTCAGTGAATACTATTTACCAGTAGCCTTTCTCTAGGGAGGTTTTTTTTTTTTTTTTTTTTTTTTAGAAAATGAATGTTTTATTTCAGAGTAGTTTTAGATTTACAGAAAAGTTACAAAGATAGTACAAAGCGTTCCTGGGAATCCCCGGTCAGATTTCTCCTATTATTAACATCTTATATTACTTTGTCACACCCAAGGAACCAGCACTGGTACATTACTGATATCTAAACTAGACTATATTTAGAATTCACTGGTTTTTCCATTAATGTCTATTTTGTGCTTCAGGGTACCACGGTGTCTTTGATTGTCATGTTTCTCAGTTGCCTCAGGCCTGTGCCAGCTTCTCAGGCTTTCCTTGATGGTCTTTGGGAGTACTGGCCAGGCAACCTGTAGAACATTCCTTAACTTGAATTTGTCTGATGGTCTTCTTGTGGTTACCCTGGGGTTATAGGTTTGGAGGAAGGACACCCCAGACGTGAAGTACCCTTATCACCTCATACCTGGGCCAGACGCTATCAACATGATTTAGTACTGGGGATGTTAAGCTTGATATGTGGTTAAGTGTGTTTGTTAGGTTTTTGCACTGGAAAGTGACCATTTTTCTTCTTAAGAAGTTGTTAGAAATTAATTTTAAACTGCAGAAATAATACATAAACGTCTTCTCCTTGTTAAAAATTGAAACATCACTGAAAAGTTAATGCTTTAACTTTACCTAATGGGAATTCTAATACTGGTCCCCATTCCACTTCCTCAGGGATAAACACTGTTATTGCTTCAGCCTTTTCAATACATTTACATTCAAACATATGTCCTCATTTTATATATATATATATATATATATATATATATATATATATATATAGGTATAATTTTGTGTTTTAGTTTCTATATAAATGATCTGTCATACTCTATGGATACCTTCATTAACTTGCTTTTTTCACCCAACAATATGTCTTAGAGATCTGTCTCTGTTGTTCTTTTTCATGGCAGCGTTATATTGTATTATATACTAGAGATCACACAGACACCTCCTTGTGGATACTTGTTGCCATTTTTTTACCCCATTAGAAACCATTCCTACTGAACTTTCTTGTACTGCCTCCTTGTGCACACCTGTGTTTCTTTAGATATTTAGAAGTGGATTTTCTGGGTCACTGACGTACACATTCAAAATTTTCCATAGATATGGTTAAAGGGTTTTTCCCCCAACCAGCAACTTACGAGAGAACCTGATTCTTCACATTTTAACATTGGATATGTTTGTCTGAACATTGATAATGTTTGTAATGTTTCTATCGCAGTTTGAATCGGCCATTTATTTACCATTGGCGTGTAAGGCTGGCTACTCTTTTCTTTATACACAATTCTTTTTCCAGATTCACTTAAAAATCTGGGTTTGGAGGATAAAGAAAACATATCAAATTTTCTATGGGCACCTGGGTGGCTCAATCAGTTAAGTGTCTGTCTTCAGCTCAGGTCATGATCCTAGGATCCTGGGATCAAGCCTTGCGTCAGGTTCCCTGCTCAGTGGGGAGCCTCCTTCTCACCCCCCGCCCCCGCTCATTCTGTCTTGCTATTTCTCTCTCAAATAAATAAATAAAAGCTTTTAAAAATATTAAATTTTCTTATCATTGTTAATTGAAGATAATTTATAACTAGAAAGAGAATTCTGGTCCTAAAGGACTGCATTTTTTTTTGGATATCCTTTTGAAAAAACTTAAAAATAATTTAACTGTAGTCCTAATCAGAAGGCATAGACCAGCCAGCCCTGTGTGGATCCGGCCAAACCTCCCAAACGTGTATTATATCAAGTCACTCGTATCCAATGCCATTGCCCAAGAAAACACCTGTTTACTAAAATGGCTGTTTATGTACAGACATTAAGTACTACTATTGACCATCATATTTCTAAAGCTATGGTTTAATTTGGTCACTGTTCTTTATGGAGCGCTGCGGTGGCAGAAAACACTATATCCTTTGCCTCTTCTTTTGCTTCTTCTTACTGGCCACACGGAGGAGAAGAGAAGGGAGCAGCTGCTTTTCCCCATCAGCGCTACTGCTCCCCTCCATTTCCAGGGACAGAATGAGGACCTGGTGTGCCCTCCCAAAAGGGCTGTTGTATACAGTAGTTCCAACGTGCAAGAAGTTCAGGGAAACAGAAAGCACTCCTTTCTGGTTTCCCTCATCAAATTCAATAGAACATTTAAAACACAAACATTTTCTGTTGACAATAGTGACATGTATTTATCATAGAAAATTTGGGAAATGTAGAAAAGCTCAAGGAAGAAAATAAAAACCAGCCATTATTTTACTACCCAAATATAACAATAGTATTATTAACATTTGATATCTATCCTTCTAGACTTTTTATTCTGTGGATATACACAAATACGCTGTGGGGACATTTAGGAGATGGGAGATACATCGTAGACTTATTTTCCCTCTGATTATTCCTGCACCCTCACCCCTTGCTGCACCTCCCACTCCACTGCTCCTGCCAGTTTCCCAGGAGAAAATGAGATTTGCAATCAGTGGAGATCTTGGAACTGTCAAAATACTGGCCAAGACTATGCTGGCAGAGACCCAGCCACCAAGTAGAGTAAATGTCAAAGGATTTACCTACCGAGGAAGAAGGAACAAACGCAGGTGGTGTTGACATTCCGGCTTCTGGTCGCCCCGCAGCCTACCTGCACCGTGTCCAGTCCTCTTAGGGGAACACACTCATGCACTTTGGGTGTTTCCTGAGCAGTTGACTTCTGTGGGCTGTGGCTGGTTCTCTTTTTCCGGAGGGTGCTGGACTGTCTCCCTCTACTCACCCTACCCTGTTGTGCCCTCTTCCTTTCTTCTTGGCAGCCTAGGGGTCCAGCAGTACTTCTGTGGCTTGCTCAGTCATACCTTCATAGTGTCTTTCACCGTAACCTGATGTCACTTTCTGTTCCTCCCTATGTAATTCTGGGTAATGTTAGAAGCAGCTGGAAAAGTCACGATCCCATCAGAGAAAGGCTGTGGTTCTGAGCCTGCCCTCTGGAGCCACACCAGGCAAGGCTGAACTGCAACATAAGGGCACTAGAGGCCTGGGAGGCAAAAGTCTTTGGGAGAGGCCCTCTCACCCAAAATTCTGGGCCAAATAGAAACTGCCAAGATTCAACTTTCCTCATAGAGTGTATGCTTTCCTACAGATTTTCTCAAAATAACAGAGATTCTCTTAACTTGGGCATGATGACCTTGTGTTTTGTATTAAAGAAAAGAAGTGCACCATGTCACCTCCTATGGTCTATTCTAGTCATAGGGTTGTGGGGTGTTTACACAGAAATACAGTAATGTGCACACTTACCCGGAACAGACAGGAGCTAACTCTACCCACAGGCAGAATGGGAAGCCATTTAATGATAGTCGATTAGACAACTTTCTCTCTCAGCCACTTTTCCTAATATCCCTGCCCCCAATTTTCTTCTCTACTGCCTGTCATAAAGACCAATAGCCTATCTTTAGAGTCTTGGGAACTGTATTAGTTAAAATTATATTTGGCTCTTGGTCATGATTAAACACAAAATACCAGAGGATTAAAGAAGATGGGAATTTCTTTCTCTCTCCCTCATGTTAAGACCCAGGGATAGGAAGTACAGAGCTAGTGTGATGAATCTGTTCCGTGGAGTCCTCAGGGACCCCTGCTCCTTCTATCCTGGAGTCCCAACACATGCAGCCTCCATACCTGAGATCAACCCCCGGTCGAGATGGAGCTCCAGCTGTCACATTCATGTCCTAAGCAGCAGGACGGACAATGAGGGTGAGAAGCTGCCACTTCAGGGAAATTCCCAGAAGCTGCCACATGGCATTTTCACTTTCATTCCATTGGCCAGAACTTAGTCACATAGCTACACCTAGCTGCAAAAGAGGCTTAGAAATGTCATCTCCATCTGGGTGGCCATGTGCCACGATAAATATTTAATTACTATAGGAAGAGAGGAAAATGGATCTTGGGGAACCACCAGCAGTTTTTGCCATAAGGACTTACTGGAATTCCAAGGATAAACTATTAGAATATAAGTAACCCGAAGAGTGGGGTTCCAAGCTAACTCATTGCCACTCAGTGTTTTGTGGGTATCAGCACCGCTATGAAAGAGTGCCTTATGAGAATGGGTTGTATGCCTAGGGACAAGTAGAAAGGATAGCTAAGAAAGGGGCTGCCAGAGGACCAGGGGCAGGCTCATTCATCAATATCACCTTCTTCACAGTTTTTCCTAGGACTCTGTGTGTGTGACATTTTTCCTGCTCGACATCAGGAAAAATGCCTGTGGAAATAAACATAAACCGTGACTTCTGTGATAGATCCTGCAGGGCTGACTACTGCAATCCGTGGGCAGGGGGGAACTAGCACATACTGGGCACCTATGAGATGCCAATTGCTATGTGTTAATTCTCACAGCAATGCATTTTCTATTATTATGCCACTTTGCAAGTGTGAAAACAGGATCAAGACTTTAAATAATTAGACCATATAGCTAAAAAGTAGAAAGAGGCCTTTAACCCACTGATCTCTCTCAGCCTGGAACAAGGCTAGATTAGAGACGTTCAAGGTGTCAAACATCTACAAATGTGTGCATCAACTTTTCATAAGTGAATCACGTAAAAGATGTCTGTGTGTGTGTGTGTGTCGGGGGGTGGCATTTAAAAGCTGTGAATAGTTTTGTAAAACGAAGACTAAATAATGATAAAAACAGTAACCTCTAATTTATTTAGAAACCCAGATTTTCATATGACCCGTTGCAGTGGATCCAGACGCTCTTCTGCTTGTTCATCTAAATATGCCTTGAATCATGGGATTTAATTTTGTGGCGACCCAACTGTGACTTTGTGAATGATATTGCAAATGTTTATGTAATTCAACTCATGCTACTTTTTTGATAGAATGAAAATATGAAAGAAGATGACCTTTCAATGGAACAAAATGAAAATGACCCAGCACAGATAAGTCACTGCCAACATGCTGATGAGCCTGTCAAGCAGAAAAAAGAGAAAGGGTAAAATTAAATCATGTTACTGGTGACTCAAGGAAATGGATTAAACACGGTGGGGAAAATTGAGTGACTGATTAATAGGCAGGTTACATGTTAACTAAAAAATATTTGAAGCTGAAATAAAAGCAAGACTGTTAAAGCAGGTCAGACAACTAAATTAATGTTTCACCCTAGGACTGGGTTTTTCGCAAGAGTGATTGCTAAGAGAAATTTCTTTTTATATTTATACATATAGAGTAATCATTTTCCTTCTAATGCCTTTTTAAAGAGTAGCTACTGTGAAACTCCCTTAAGTTAAATAAAATGACTTCAATTTGGTGTATATGAATTTTCCAAATCACTTTGAGGTGAAAAGCATTTATTCTGTTTTTCCTGCCTGCTAAAGGTACAGCTATGCAATGGCCCTACAACTGCTGGGTTTGGATGGTGGGACTGGGCCCAGTGATAGGGGTCCTGTCCTGATGAAGGGGACCTACTTGTCCTTTCTGTATCTGCGCCACTTGCGAATCAGGGAGCTGCAGGTATGTGGATGGCATGGCACGCTGGTTTCAGGTGTCTGGAATGTTTTGTTGTCTATCAAGGTGTCTTTCCTGCTATTCCAGTAGCAATGCATTTTTTTGTTCTTCTGATTTTTCCACAAAATCTGGCCTTTCTGGGGGTGGTGTGTTTCTTTTTTGGGAGTGGAGTTGACTTGCCAACTTCCAGGGCCCCATTCAGTTTTACTCTGTTGTGTGGGGCGAGCAAAGGGTCCTGACCTGATCTTTCTTTGTTTCAGCGCACCTGTCTAGGAATTCTGAACTACTTCAGATCTGTTGAGCGAACACTGACAATCAACACTTCAGGCCTTACCTTGGTTGCAGGGAGTCTGGTCCCCACCATAGAAGATAACTCCTGTGTAAATATGGCCAAAGGAGGCTTAGGCACCTTGCAAGGCCTAGGAGCTCACCACTATGTCCATGGGACAGTTGCCGAGCACAAGGTGAGCTTAAGGTTCTGCTGAGAGTATTTCCTGCCTTGGTTATCCTGTCTCCCAAGTCACCTTCTTCTTACTCCCTGGAATCTGTTAACATGATGGCGTAACAGGTAGGGTTTCTTAAGGATATGGCTCTTTAGAAAAGTTCAGTGTCCACTTGGGAGTAGGACATAGGCAGAGAAGACTCTAACAGCAGCACTGGAGGCCACAATAGGAAGGAAGGTATTTCAGCTGCTGGTTTGTTGACTTTATAGTGAACAGAACCTGAGGAGGCCTGTCTGTTATCCTAGCCTGAGAACCACATGTCTTTACAGAGAAGCTCTTATAAGACCCTCTTTGACATTACTAGAGATACCTTTCTGCCTCTTTCCTGTTTTCAAAGCCACAAGTGAAAAAACAGATTAGAAAACAAAGATAGGAGAAATTTGAAAGAGCTGAACAATAAAATGTCTTTTATCCCTCTAAAAGCCTGTTTGCCCCTTGGTGCTTTTAATAGCTCTTGAATGTATTTTTCTATAGTCCACAAAATTCATATCAAATCCCTTTCTTTGGGAGTAAAGTTGAAAATGCCTACATTTTCTTGGAATACTGTAGACACTCTCAGAATATTTTCTTCTCAATCTCTAGGAAGTTTAGTCCTGAAGGTAGAATTTAATATGACCTTTATCCTCTTAAAAGATAGTTTGACAAATGTGAAAAATAAAATCTGTTTATCTACCAAACAGGTTATGTTTTAACCTCATATGACCCCTGACTTATGTTTGTCATGTCTGTAAGGCTGTGAAATCTTATTATCAACTATGTCTAATATACAGTCTAGAGTAGCACTGTCAATAGAACTATAACACAAGCCACACATATAGTTTACAATATTCTAGTAGCCACATTTTAAAAGTATAAAGAAATATGAAATGAACTTTAATCATATACTCTGTTTAACCCAATGTATCCAAAATGTTATCATTTTAACATACCAATGTAAAGAAATAATGAATGAGATACTGTACTTTTTTTATACTAAGTCTTCAAAATTTGTTATGTACCGTATATGTACAGCACAGCTCAACACAGACAAGTCACATTTTAAGTGCTCAATAGCTACGTGTGGTTAGAGGCTACTGTATCGCACAGAACAGCTCTAGATATTGAAAAACATTTTATTTTCCCATCCAGTCACCTAGGGTCCAACCTTCACTCAGTGTACAGGAAACTTCTCTTTTTAATCTCCTTTGCCAACAAGTACCACCCCCATACCCTTACCGTACACAGTTTTACCCCTCTGCCCTCCTCACTTGATCCTAGCTCATAGTTAGTCAAGTCCAGTTAGTAGTATGCTCCTCAGTGGACCTAGAGGGGAGGGTAAGATGCTTTTGAAACAAACACACCTATAAAACAAACACATCTTTCTTTTGCTAATATTAAACCTATCTCATACTATAGTCATGCTTTGTTATTTGCTAATAGATTAAAAAGGGATCTTTCTCACAGCTCAGCTCTCTCCCATTTTGTTTGTTCTGCGATGAGGGGTGGGTGGGGGTAGCCATGAAGGAAGGGAGGGGAAACAAATCCTGTCCTGCCCCACTGATGGTAGGAGGAGCTTTTCAAGGGTATGCAATATTGCTTCCCTATGCTCTCATAAGTGATTAGAATAACAGCTCCCTTAGAAACTGGCAGCAGCTGCTACTAGAGTGTGAGAAACTCAAGGAAGTGGCCTTCCTTCAGGGTCTTTCATAGGACATGTGGTTTAGCTGTACTCCATGCATGTGGCCTTGTCAGCATTTCAACTAGAATGTTGAGGCCTAACTATGTGATTCTTTCCCATAGGGGGTGAGAGATACAGATGCTAGTTTGTTAGGGTGATCTCACAATGTCCAGGGCCAAGACTGGGACCAAGATCACTGGGCTTACCAGCCTGGGGTTACATTAGAGAAGCCCCTAAGATGGAGACTTTTCCCTGGACCTGTGTGTTTGATTCCATGATGAAAGTCTTAGTAGAAGTATTCACCCTATGACAAGACCAGAAAAGGAAAACACCTACCACCCATCATGGATTCTTTATGAGTTTACTTTAGGCATGTGTCAGAATAGAAGGAGCCCCCAAATGAGAGGCAGCAGGCTTTTCCTGCTGTTTGACCTTGAATAAGTCTCTTTCAGCATGGGGATCTGACACCCATGGCGTGTTCAGGATCTGCCTGGATTTAGCATGCTAATAGCAGAGGTTATTATGAGCAAGTGGTGGGAGATGAGGCTGTAGAAAAAAATCAGGCCAGACCATGAAGGGCTATGCTCTCCTTAGGATAGAGGCTAATTCCAAGGTTGGTGGGGAGCAGAGAATTTTAAATAAGAGAATGGTCCTCCTTATTGCTTTGTAAGTTTTTTAAGATCTTTGCATGAATGTAATCATGCTTATTCCCTTCCCTGAAGTCCTTCACGGGTATCCGTTTCTCACAAGATGAAGTTCAGGCTCCTAGGGGTAGTTTTCAAGGCTGGACACAATCTGACCGCTGCCACCCTCTTGGACCTCATTTCCTTACGCTGTCTCTATACTTCCATCCTGATGGACCTGCGCCTGGGCTTCTTCTGAATGGGCAGAGCTCTTCATGCCCCTGGGCCTCATACATACTGGCCCTTCCATCCCTCACCTCCTCTTTCCTTGGTAAGTACATACCCTATCCAAGAGTCCATTCAAATAACACCTCTCTGAAGCCTTCCTTACATCTCCAGGCAGACCTGAGAGCTTCTCCCCACGACTTGTCTAACTCTATTATAGCACTCAGCTCATGGCCATGCTAGACTGTTGGCTTATTTACTCCCACAGGCTGTGAGACTGTCATTCATTCATCCCTTCATTCACTCATTCATTCCACAAATGTTCTGATCAGTACATTTACTAGGTACTGTTCTAGGCACTAAGAATACAGCAGTAAACAAAACGGCACAAATCTCTGCCATCATGGAACTCTTCAGTGGAAACAGACAGACATTAAATATGTCAGATGGTTTGGCACCAAAGCTTCCCCAGACTTCCTAGTGCCTTGCAGTTGGCTGGAGCCTAGTGATGAGCTTTGGCCAGTGGGTTGTGAGCAGAAATGACATGTGTCACTTCCAGTACAAAGCATTTAAGAGCTGGTCTTTGACTCTCTAGCTCTCTTCCCTTGCTGCAGCCAGTGGAAGGCACATGTTGAGCCACAAAATAGGAACATCCTAGATCACTGGATCACTGCTGGAAGATAGCTGTCTAGGAAGCAACAAGTCCTGCAGAGGGCTCCGCATGAGTGAAAGATTCATCTTAACTGTAGACCGCTACACTTTGGGGTTATCACAGAACTACCTAGGCTTTGGAGACTAGTAAAGATGGTGATAGGTGCAATGAGGAAAAATTAAGAAGGAAAGGTGATACAGAGAGGTGAAGGTTGGTGCTGGGATGTTGCCATTGTAAGTAGGATGGCCAGGGAAGGGAATCAGGAAGCAAACCACATGGCTTACTGGGAGCAGAGTGATAGACAGAAGAGCCAATGCAAAGGCCCTGAGGCAGAACTGTGTATAGCATTGTTGCAGGAACAGCAAGGAGTTCAGCGCAGCTAGAGTGATTGAGGGGTAAATGGACAGAAATTACAGTAGAGAGATTGGAGGGGTGGGGAGCACGTTGTGTAGGGCCTTGTGGACCATTGTAAGGACTCTGACTTTGAGTGAGAAGGAGAGCTGTTGGAGAGTTTTGAGCAGAAGAGTGAAGTTATTTGATTTACATATGAATATCTATGCTGCTGTATGGGAGTAGACTGAAGATACACTAGGGCTGAAGTAGTGATCAGTTAGGAAGTTATTATATTCATCAAAGAGACGATGTGTCTGAGAAGACAGCATGATGAGAAATGGTCAGATTCTGGACATATTTTAAAGGTACAGCCAGTATGATTTCCATGCAGATAGGATGTAGAATGTGGAAAAGAGAGAAATCAAGGTTGATTCCAAAGTTTGGGCCTCAGCATCTGGAAGTTTGGAGTTGCTATCATCTGAGATGTGATTGGAATAGGTTTGTTGGGAAGATCAGGATCTCAGTTTAGGACATGGAAACTTTGATATTCTTATTAGATATTCAAGTGGCAAAAGGAAATAGAGAGTTGCGTATATATCTTTCATATAGTAGGTATTTAATAAATATTTGTTGGGCAAAAGAAAGGCTCTGTTCATAACACAATGGCTGTGAGATCACAAAAAATTTGCTTTTCAAAGTATATATATATCATGCTGTTCAAATGAAGAACAATTTGCTACAATAATAACACTCAGGAGGTGAGGCAGAGAATAAATTTTTAAATTTTCTTTTAAAAATATTCTAAAGATTGTAGCCAATGGACTGAATCATTCACCTGAGAGTTTTTGATGAAATTATTATCCTGGGCTTTTATGATCTACAATTAATGTAAGGATTATCTAGTAAAAGGTAAGCTGGTCAGAGAAATATTATCTAATTGCGAAAAGGCCTAGAATTCGTATTAACGACTAATGGCAGAAGCCAGTGGAAAGAAGAGAATGAATTATGGGCCACCAATTCTCCTGTATTTACTATATTCAAATAGTTATCTTGGCATCAGTTAATTTGCAGTCTTGAAAACATATGAATCTTTCCAAAGATCAGATTATTTCTTACCCAGACAGATAATTATTGCCTTCCCCTTCTTGCCACTCCTCCAAGCATAATATTGAAGGATCAACTCTCTAGACCACAGAAACTTTAGAAGGGGGAGTCTTCCACATAGTTGTGGAACACATTAAAAAGAAAATAATATAATGACTGTGACAAAACCCTGCATGAAGTTATTTGTCCATCTGGTCTTCAAAATGCATCTCCTATGGGCATAAGCATACATTTCAGAGACAGGAACTGAGGGAAGAAAAGAGAAGAAATATGTATGTGTATGTTAAATACTTTGTACTGGAAGTGACACATGTCATTTCTGCTCACAACCCACTGGCCAAAGCTCATCACTGGGCTCCAGCCAACTGCAAGGCACTAGGAAGTCTGGGGAAGCTTTGGTGCCAAACCATCTGACATATTTAATGTCTGTCTGTTTCCACTGAAGAGTTCCATGATGGCAGAGATTTGTGCCAGTTTTGTTTACTGCTGTATTCTTAGTGCCTAGAACAGTGCCTAGTAAATGTACTGATCAGAACATTTGTGGAATGAATGAGTGAATGAAGGGATGAATGAATGACAGTCTCACAGCCTGTGGGAGTAAATAAGCCAACAGTCTAGCATGGCCATGAGCTGAGTGCTATAATAGAGTTAGACAAGTCGTGGGGAGAAGCTCTCAGGTCTGCCTGGAGATGTAAGGAAGGCTTCAGAGAGGTGTTATTTGAATGGACTCTTGGATAGGGCATGTACTTACCAAGGAAAGAGGAGGTGAGGGATGGAAGGGCCAGTATGTATGAGGCCCAGGGGCATGAAGAGCTCTGCCCATTCAGAAGAGGCCCAGGCGCAGGTCCATCAGGATGGAAGTATAGACAGCAGAAGGAAATGAAGTCCAAGAAGGTGGCAAGGGCCAGATTGTAGCCTTGAAAACTACACCTAGAAACTCATAGACTAGTCCTAGTGAAGCTAATAACAGTTTGGGCTAGGTTGGTGGGTGGTGGAGATGCAGAGAAGTGATGGATTTGAGTGATAGGAAGTCAAATCAACAGGAGTTAGTGGTAGACTGGACACACAGGGTGAGGCAGTAGATATCAGGTATGATTCATGCAAGAGGAAGTGGCTTGGTGGTGGTGCTACTTACTAAAATGGGGAAGTTGGAGATGGCCTAGGTTTGTGGAAGAAGACCACACGGTTTGATCATGTTAAATTTGAGGGGCCTGTGAGGTGCCCAGGAACAGACGCCAAATAGGTCCTTGGATATGTGGGTCTGGAGCTCTAGGAGGTCTGGATTACAGATATCATTTAGGGAGCGAATGGTCCCTAATCTCAGCTGTGAAAGTGTACCACCTCCTAAGGAAGGAGTACAGGAGAAAGATGAGGTCCTAAGACTGGAACTTAAGTGTGGCTACAATTTAATGACCTCACAGAGAAAAATACACCTCAGGGATGGCTGGAAAGCTGGTGACAGCAAGGAGAATGTGGAGTCCCAGAAGGCCAGGGAAGTGAGTGAGTCAAGAAGCAGGGAGTGCAAAACTGTGTCACATGCTCCTGAGACATTACATAAGATGACTAAAGTCTACAGATGGTGGATATGGAGAAAAGATCACTGTTTTTCTTAGTGAAAGTGGTTTGGTTCGATGGAGACAGGAGCTGGATGGGAATGAGTGAAGAGAAGGAGGTGAGGAAACGGGGACAGTGAATGCAGATCATATCTTGGGAGGTTGGATCGTAAAGAGGAGAGACCAAAGGTGGAACCTGGGGAAGGGCAAGAGGGATGTGTGCATGTTTCGTGTCAGCTGGGAAATATCTGGCTGGGAGGAATTGGATATCCAAGAAGGAGAAGGGATACTTCAGAGGTGGGACAGATGGCCACAGAGAAGGGGAGCAGAGTCGTTCCCTATAGTACAGGAGGAAGCAGGAGGAGAGAGGTGTGGGTGCAGTGGCTTTGTGTGGGCGGGGATGGAGAAGTGGGGGGGCTTCTGCTGAGACAGGATGAAGGCTAGGCATGGGGGTGGGGTGAATTCAGAGGCTTGGCAAGAGTGAAGTTTGAAATTATGAGAATTATTATTAGAATAATAATTCTCAGGATGCAGTGATTCCTCAGTCACCTAAGAAAAAGTGTGATTGGAATACTCAGATTACTTGTATTCATTTCCTAGAGCCGCCATAACAAAACACTACGAAATGAGTGGCTCATAACAACTGGCAGAGAACTTTGTTCTGTCATAGTTCCAGATGTCACAAGCCTCAAATCAGGGTGTCAGCAGGGCCTTGCTCCCTCCAAAGTCCAGGAGAAGTTCCTTCCTTGTCTCTCCTAGCATCTGGCAGCTGTTAGTAATCCTGAGTGTTACTCGGCATTTCTTGGATTGTAGATGCATCACTCCCATCTCAGTCTCTGTCCTCACATGGCCTCCTCCCCTGTATGTCTATCTCCACATTTTCCTCTTTCTATAAGAACATTGGTCATTGGAGTATGACGTCATCTTTAGCTATGTATATCTGCAAAAATTCCATTTCCATATTTGGTCACATTCACAGGTTCAGGTGGACATGAAGTTTGGGGGGACGCTATTCAATTCAGTATATTACTAAGACATGAGACTATATTAATGCATTTTTAAAGTATTTGTATAATTAAAATAAAAAATCTTTAACAGCTAATGTTTATAGATTTCAAGTGCTTCATCAGCACAGTGTCACATACTCCTTGTAACAACTGTTGTGGTATCTCCACTGTCCCCATGTTATGGATGAGGAAACCGAGGCTATGAGTAGCTGAGGGACTTGCCTGAGGTGAGACCTGAACACAGGCACTCTGACTTCAGGGACCATCTCTATGTAACACTCAGCTCTATTGCCTGCCTTTTTCCAGGTAGCCCTGAATTAATCAGAAAAAGCATAATCAGTTAGTTATCTATCTCACTACCCTTCCCTGCCAACATTCTTTGCTAATATCTGCTTCTCTACCTACAGCGCTTTATACATTCGGCCCATCTACAGCTCCATGCTGGCAGCCCACTGTGTGAGAGCAGAAGCCTGCTGTGTGGTCCATTTGGGCTGGCAAAGTATAGCTCTCCCTTTTCCGGTAATTCTGGGCTTGGCTTTCTTTTCCCCAGGTCCACTGTGTCCAATTCATGGAGTTCTCTGAAGTGGAGAACCAGGATGACTACTACAGCATGGACGCTGGCTCCATCCACACACAGGACCAGCACGGAGTACATATCATGTACGACGAAGCCTTGAGGGATCTGAAGGAGCTCGAGGCAGAACTGCTGCTCGTGGCCAGCCATTACATTGAGAAAGAAAAAGGTCAGAAGTCGGATTTTTAAAAATCAACCAGCCAAACAAACAGTGAACACTATGGATATGTGGGTCTGGAGCTCTAGGAGGTCTGGATTACAGATATCATTTAGGGAGCGAATGGTCCCTAATCTCAGCTGTGAAAGTGTACCACCTCCTAAGGAAGGAGGTCCATTTAACACCTTCCGCCTCAAAATATAAATGCATATCCAAGAGTATCTGAAAATTCAGTAAGCACATACACCTCCCCAGTATACACCTGCTTTAGAACAGATACGGTTCTGTTGCAGCTCAAGTCCCCCTTCTTGTTGAAGACTGCAACTATTCTTTCAAAGCTTGATCCTAATTCTTACTGTTGTTTAGACTCTACTCGTTCCTCAGTGGCATTTCTGCCTTAGTCCCTGGGTGCAAGGGCTTTCATGCTGGGCCCTGTGGAAAGCAAAGTAAGCAAGTGAAGGTAATGATTTTTTTTTTCCTAAGTGACAAAAAAAGTGATTGACCTTGGGCAAACAGCAGTTAGAAGCAAACATATCCTGGGTTCCTGACAAAAAAACACCAGGATGCAAGAAGATCTGGGTAGGAAAATGCCAGATAAGCATCAAAGGGAGAAATCATTACTCAGGGTAATCAAATAACCTATAATATGTATTCTCTACTTCCTTTTGGCATCACTCAAATGTATCCAATTTTAGAATAGGTGAGGAAAGGATAATCCTTTTGGAATAATGTGACAACACTAGCATTCTATTTGGAAAGAGCTTAGAGTTTCTAGACACATTGCAACACCCAAAAGGAAATTTAGCAAGGGTTTATGCTATTTTGTAATTATGTAGATGGTAATGAAGAATAATTCATTTTCATATTGGTATAAAATGCTGCTCAAAGAATATTTGACAATTGCCCTTTCAGAGCTAGAAAGAATTAACTTAACATTGGCTTGAACTCTGCCCTCTTTGCCACAGCCCTTTGGGTGTCTGAATCATGGGATGAGCGAAGTCATCCAACATTCTATGGCATTTAATTTCAGCTTCTGGCTTTTATCTTTACTGGCTATTCTACATACTAATGCATCATTTCTATTGATATTCATTTATAATCCCATGCAACTGTTTCAAGCTGCGCAGAATTTAATTTGATTGAAACAGTCAGTAGTCATTAGCCACATGGGCATCCTTCAACTGAGCTAGTAAGTATGTAGTCATTCATTGTGAAATGATTTCCCAACTGTTGCTAGAGAAATCCCTGATCGAAGTCTTTCTCTTGTTCAGTACCCATCATATGCGTGATAATTATTGAACTCAAAGTTCAGCAGCTGAAAATCTTACTTTTTTATATTTCATTCTAAAATAGACCACTCAAAAATTAAAAGCAATAATAATGCTGATACTGAAAATTAACATTAATGGAGTGGGAAAATATTTTAGCAGAATAATAACAATGATTACCTTTGTTGATTTAAGTTAGTAATTAACATAATTAAGGAATATCTTAGAAACTTCTCTGAAGAGTTTTTACTTGGCTAGCATCACTTGAAATAGCAGGTTAAACTGGGTTTGTTGTTAAACCACCAGGGACCTGTTTTTAGAGAAGGAGAAATGTATGTTTTGCCTTTAAATTATAGGTCTGAGGACATTTTAGTGAAGATTTCATATTAACTGAATGTTGGTTACATTTCTAAAATTAGTCTTTAAAACTAAAATTAAAGAGTAAAAACAAAAACCTCTATTGACTTAGAAGTCAACAAGTATGTCCCAGCCATTTGCCAATGGCTCTCCAGCTGATTCTTAGGAATCCCTGTGACTGATTCAGTGTTTTCATTCCTGAGATGGAGCTGACAGTTCAAGGGCTGCTTTTCTAATAAGAATAGCTTCGTGGAAAGGCCTGTCTCTGGTCATTCTCATCCCCTTCCCTCCCAGGTCACAAAGAGGGCAGCGAGTCAAATCCTGGCCAGGACTGGGGATGGGCCCATGCGAGTGTGGATAGATTTGCTGTGCTGTATGACATGTGGACTTGGGAAGCAGCACTTCTAGAAAACAAGCGCCAGGTATTTTTCCCTAGAAAACAAAACATCTGTTAAACATTCTTACAAAACCCAGTATTGAAAAAACTCAGTGGGTCTTTCAGGGGGCCTCCTAATAAAGTAAATAATTATTTTATTTAAATCATCTCAGTTAGTTGTAAGGATGTGAATAAAAAATTTTCTTTTCTTTACTGTGATTCCATGTTAATAAAAATAAAAATAAAATTTTCTTTATCTTACAGGCATAATTTGTTAGAGGGCTATATAATTTAGGCTTTTATATATGTGTTTACTGAGAATGGGTGATGGTTTCATTCACATTCATTGTCCTGTCAGGGACAAGCCTCATTCTGCAAAACACAGACAAACTGACCTTATTAGAGCCTTTAGAAATACACCACATGTGAGGCAAGCAGTTGGGCAAGGTATGCTCAGTGCAGTAAAATATGAGGGTAAGTTTAAGGCAAAGAAATGGAAGGTTGCTAAATTCATCATCGTATCATCAATGGCTCATATCCTAGTAATAAATGAAACGCTGCTCTTCATTTGTGTCCTCGGCATTGATTACGAGCCCCTCTGATGATCACCAATTGTTGGGAGTTTATTCATCAAACATTAAGCATTTACTCTGTACCAGGTACTATTCCAGACATTAGGAACCTATGGATAAATAGGAGAAGATAACCTGTCTTTAAGGAATTTCTAGTCTATAGAAGTTGATCCAATCTCTTAAGTAAAAATTGCAACCCAGTGATTAACCACTTACAACTGAGGCACATGCAAGATCCCCGGAGACCACAGTGGAGGGAGTGATTTGCCCTGTGGGGGGTTATCAGAGCAAAGGAGTTGCTGGCAAGTCTTCTCAGAGGAATAGATATTTAATCCTGTTCTAAGAGATGAGTAAGATGTTGTCTATCAGAGAAGGAAAAATTCTTAAGCAGAGGAAACAGCATGAGCCATGTCAGGCAGGTGTAAAATGGGGATGGTGAGTTTGGGCCACAAAAAGACTACTATGACTAGGCGCTAAAGGCACGATAAGAAACGAGCTGAATATGTGTTTGGGTACAGCTGTGAAAGGCCTGCTAATCCATGCTACATTTACAGTGTATTTTATAAGCAAAGAAGAGCCACTGGTGAGTTTCAGGAAGGGAGAAATATGATCATAGCTCTGTTTCCAACAGCTGCTCGGGTAATAGTATGGAGAATGGATTGGATAGAGCTCCTGCAGAAAACAAGTGCCCTTATTGCAACAGTGACCTAGAGAGGTAGGAGGGGACCTACACCAAGGATGGAAGAGTGAGAACAGGAAGGAGGGGCAGACTCAAGAAGTCTTTGCAGAAGTGAACATGGCAGGATTTGAAGACTGGATGCTGGGGTGAGAGAGTAAGGAATCAAAAATGACTTTCTCAGGCTCAGGGAGGAGGCTATTAACTGACATGGAATGCAGGAGGAGGGGCACTTTAGAGGGGAAGATGATACTGAGTCTGTGGCAACAGGCATGTGAGGAGAGTTTGCTAAAACAGGTGTGAATGTTTTGTGGGAGCTGGAGGTTTGAAGGTCAGGGGCAGGTATGAGCTGAGATATGAAAGTGAACATTGAACCACAGTAATGAATCAAATGACCAGGAAAAGCCAGAGATGTCTGAGATGCAGCCCTGGGCAACACTTAAATTGTAGGGGAAGGTCATAGAACAAGAATCCACGAGAAGAATAAGAGGAAGCCAAAGAAACTGGAGAAAAAAGGAAGGAATAGTGTGATGAAAGCTACTAGGGGAAACAAAAAACATTTTAATTAGGGGAGGATAGTTACTAGTGTGGAGTGCAGCAAAACATCAAGAAAGATGACGCCTAAACACCGGGCAATGGGGTCAGTCACCAGGGTCATTGACAGTTTCGTAGGACTCTCAGAAGAGGTATGGGGGTGGAAGCCAGCTTACAGTGCACTGTGATGTGGTCAGAAGATGGGGAAGTGGAAATGTTTTCTTTGAACTGTTTTTCTAGTAGATTAGATGGTTTACCATTTCGTCTACTTTCTGGTCTATTACTCATAGAGATGTAGGTCACCCAATTTTTGAAAACACCTGGCTGAGCTTAAAGGGTGGGAGCCTTGGGCTTTGAATAGTGTTCCTCTTTTCAAGGGGAACTGGCCTCTACAGAGTTTGCATCTGCAACCTTGATCTGCCAATTAGAAACTTACTTTGATCAACTGAGAGATCTAGACTCAGAGTGTAATCATTGAAACTAACTAAGACAGAATCCCTAAACTCAACAAGTTCATTGGTCCAGACATGAGTTTTAAGCAGCCCCCCTTTTCTGGACTCTCTCTCCCCTGGTTCCCTTTCAGTGAGCCTAGGCCTCCTGTGGAGCCCCCCACCCCGGCAGGACTCAATAGCAATAGAAGAATAGAAGGGCAGAGAGGACTGAAAAACAAATGGATTTCTCCACACTTTGGCTCATGCGTCATCCTGTGCTAAGCTACCAGTGCTGTCCACTAGTTTCTTCTATGGTAAATGAAATTATTTTAGCTTAAAAAAAAATCATTGAAAATGTCTCCCTCCTTTCTCACCCTGACAATAAGTTCTCTATAGAAACTGAGATAGCTGTGCCAAGACTGTAAAATGTGGCCTTCTAAATCAGAAATTCTGTCAAAAGAGCCTATTTTTAATGGATAAACCATATTTTTATCTAGAGTACAATTGATTTCTCCCAGTACTGATTCTACTGCCAAGTTTGCTCAGCTGTTTTTGATTGTTAAATATATTGGAATCACTAGAGTTAAGAATTGCTCAAACACAGTGGGTTGCCTTAAATCCTTAAAGTAACCATATTATGTATAAATGTTCATAAAATTAGAGCTGATGTGAATTTAGGTGGATTAAGGAACTCTTAGAGAAGCCAGGCATCAGATGTACAGACTGCTAAGTGACATGTGCCCCAAATGCTAATTCTGTCTATAACCACCAGAGGACACATTTTTGGGGGAGTTTGAATTAGTGTTTAGAGCACTAAAAAAAAAAAAAAAAAAAAAAAATCTGTGACAAATTGTGTCTAGCCTTGATTTTCTATTTTGCACTTTCATTTGACCTAAAATGCTATTTTTTTTAGGTCTCTTAAGTCCCAGAAATATAAAGAGTTTGAGGTAAAAATAATACAAACACAGTCAGGTTTGAGATTATTCGTTTTGGCTTTTTTTTTTTTTTCTATTTTCTCCAATATTTGAGACCTCTCGTCAGTGTGTACCACGTATTATTTTGCTGGCCCTTGACACACACAGGTGACATTTGACAGGCTAGGAAGACTTCTTAGACAAATACCAGCCTAGAGTTTAAATGGAAATGGGCCAGTTAGCAAACAGATCATAAGTAGAACCTGTGAGGCGGAAAGATCATGGTCTTGCCCCTGTTGGGAAAGAATTAATAATAAAATTATGCAAGGGCCCATCTGAGAGCTTCTCGAGGTTGAGGCCAACGCTTGAGAAAGCCTACTCAATGTAAAAAGAAGAGCTGCGTTTTCCTTTTTAACAGCTAGGGCTGCCAAGTAAAATATGACAATATCTGGGACATACTTATACTAAAAAAGCTGTTTGTTGTTCATCAGAAATTCAAATATAACTCGATGACCTGTAGGTTTATTTGTTAAATCAGGCAATCCTATGAACAACACAAATGAGCTTGGCATTTTAGTGCCAACCTCTGCAACCTGGTATCAGCAGATTGAAATCACCAGCAAGAGCCCTCCCCCACGAACTTCTGCCAAAGAGCCAAACAATAGGACTCTTTGTACAAAAAAAAAAAACAGGTCAAGGCATACAAATACTACAAACCGGCTCCTGGGATTGCCTTGGCCCAGTCCGAAAGGTTCAAGTTAGTCCAGAATGATTTAGGGAAGTAATTGTTTCTTTCCTAATCTCCCCCCCAGGCTATTGAGTGACACCCTTCTTACCCATCACTCCTTCACTTCTGCTTTGTCTTCTACTATTTAATAATTAAATGCTATTCTAGAGTAGAGCTCTGAGGAGGGAACAGGTAATTTAGATCACTCTGTTTGCTTCATTTTCCCTGGGACTCACTTAAAGGCCTGGCAATCTCCAACTTCCTTCATTTCTCACTCTGATATATGTGAGTTTCTAACCTACGGTGCGCATTGTGTGTTCTGAGCTTTTAGCCTCCTTTGGTGGTTTCCTTTTTGTGCTAAGGTTGACCTAAGTTCCCTTACACCAATGTTTCCCATTCTGCAAAACCGGATGCTACATAAAGTGCCCTGGGCTCTCCCTCCTTGTGCTTTAGCACTGAAGGCCAGATACTGGACATCTATTAATAAGGCAGTATTTGATTCCTAGTCTGCTATTGATCTTGAGTGTTTACCTTTTTTGGGAGCCTTGGCAGCATGACTGGCAGGATGGAGACACTTCAGGCTTTTCCTCCCCTTTGCCTTCTGCATGTTGCCCCCTGTATTCAAGTAGTGTTTGCACCTTCTCGGTTTTTTCTGGTCTTAGCTCTGGACCCCACACAAAGAGAGGGGCTCTTTATCTCCTTTTAGGAAATTTCTTAGTTTGTTAAGAAGAGGGCTGACTTCCTGGCCTCAAGCCACCGGGAAGACCAACTCCCAAGGAAACAAGATACACTTTTTCTCTGATGCACGTCAAAGTGTGCTAGGCTGTCAGGCTGGTAGAAATTGCAACCTCAACAACAATTCACTCCTTGCTGCCAGTTAAATGCACACACTGGGCAAGTCTATGTGACTTTGGTGATATGGCTACAACGGGAGCTGACTCCTTCCAGAAGAGTGAAACCTCCATAAGAGGAGTGAAAGAAGACTGGGGAGGGTCATCTTGAGCTAAAACTCAGAGGGAGGATGTGTTGGATTAGATTGGCAAAGGAAAGAAATTGTTCTGTTGTGAAATGAATAGAATAAAGCCTCAGAAGATTCCAGTCGAAGCTGATTTATCCATCAGGCAATGTGGACTCAGTGTTTAGAGCTTTGCAGGTACCATTGAAAATGTTTGCGATTTGAGGAAAACCACATGCATTACTCCGAAATATGAAAAGAAAATACAAAATTGTTATCAATAGATGCTTAATTACATGTCAATAAAATGTAAACATGTTGTAATTGAGCACTTATAAACATCTCATTGCATATGAAAATTTATAGATCAGATCTTCTCACGTCCTAACAACCCCTATATACTGCCCAGAAATCATAGCCAATCACTAATTCAATGTGTCGCTTGTAGCCAAATAACCTGAAAAGCAAAATTATGAATATCATTTAATGTTTTTACAGGAAAGAATTTGATTGGGATATGAGTATGTCTTAATATATTTGATATACTGTGGGACAGGCCTGAACACTAATTACACTGTTCAGAACTGCTTATCTTGCCCTTAGGTCCCTGTTTGGGATTCTAGCCCAGTGATCTCTGAAGAACATTTTTCTGATTAGCACCATGACTAATTACACACAAACAATTAATACACAGAGCATAAATTCTTAAGGTCACAGACAAATGTAAAAGCAAAATAAAGAGCATCTCTCTCTCCGAATTCCCACACTGAGAACACTCTTCAATGGTTACTGGGTTAGTGTCTGGGAGCTTTCTTTGGTTTTTAGAAAAGGTTTGTGACCTCTACTAGAAAAGAAGCTCCCCTGACACCTTTGAGAGTTCTGTATATGAAGCCCTTCCCCATAGAGTCCTGTCTGGGATAAATGCCTTTGTGTTTAGGGGCTTTCACCCCAGCCTTCCATTCTACCACCCCCTATCATTTCTAGGTGAAATTTGGGCCAACTATTAAAGAAAAGGGGTCAGAAATGGAGCTGAGGATAGGAAGAGGGCAGGAAGGGGCACCTGCGTGGCTCAGTTGGTTAATGTCTGCCTTTGGCTCAGGTTATGATCCCAGGGTCCTGGGATCAAGAGCTTCATCAGGCTCCCCGCTCAGTGGGGAGTCTGCTTCTTCCTTTCCTCCTGCCTCTTCCCTGCCCCTGGCTTGTCCTCACTCTCTCTTTCAAATAAATAAAAATATTTTTTTAAAAAAGAGGCAAGGAAGCCACCCGCCTACCTTTGGTGATGGAGTAAAATGGAAGGGGAGAATGAGTCTGTAGAGAACAGTGTTGCAGAGAAATATATTTGATGAAGTGACATTGCATGCCCTGTCTCATTGGAGCTTATAACTATCAGCTGTTATATTATTCATTATATCACCCCCCTTTTATCTGTAGAGAGCAGAGGAAGAAGGGACACAGGCAAAACTAGTGTCCCTTCCTTTGCCCTCCCTACCTCAGTGGGTTAACTAGTGGCCCTTGGGTTGCACTGGTGCTGCCTCTGCCCTTGCCAGGCTGGTCCCTGGAGGGTCTGAGCCATCTCTCTCCTGTTGATGCCTGGGGCTTTCCAAACATGGGGGAAGGGGTCTAACCTCTCTTTGCTGGAGCCTAGGGCTGCCTCTGCTGTTCCCTGACCATAAACCTTATTTGCAGCTTCTTGACAGTTACTTTGAAGCCTACCAGCATGTGTTGGACTCTGAGGAGAGGTTTGCCTTAGCACAAGTGATCACTGACATCATGCACAGGCACCCAAGGTTTGATCTGAGCCACCCCTATTTCATTAAGGCCTACCGAGATGAATGCACCTGCCTGAGGCTTCACTTGCAGCTAGTGAAGGGCATCCTCAATCAGCACGTAAGTACATTTGGATTTTAAAATATCGCATGTGAGAAGACGATGGAAAACCCAGGCCAGAACCGAAAAGTGCTTTCCTTTCATCGCGTGTTCAGAATCCGGGTTTTCTAGGGCAGCACGTACAGCATGTTTATTTGTAAGCTCATTTGCATTGTTGAATTCCAAGCATAACTATGGTCTTAAAAGGAAGTTTCCAACCCTAATTACATTTAATGGTCCACAAAAAATAGGAAACTTATTTTCAGAGTTTATTGGTATTGAAAGGATGATGAGACAACCCCTTTACAAGCCATTAATGTATAAGGTTATGTTTATTATTTTTTTTAAATGTTGTGGCTATTTTTAGGACACAAAAGGAAAAATTACAGTGTATGTCCTCTGGGGGAAAAGTCCGTGGCAGGAAGTAAGCAGAAGATAAACTGAGGCAGTGCATTTACCTTAGACCTGGTTAGAATTTTTTCCTTTTAGTCAATTATTTGACAGAAAGAGGTTTTCCTGTGCCCCTTAAGATTGTCTGAATTTGGTTGCCTTTGCTTTTATTGGCTGATCTGTGGCTCAGACTGAGAGACCAGTGTGTCTTCATGTAAGCGGATCCTCAAAACCGTGTCTGGGTGAAAATTAGTCAAATAATGAAGGGACACAAAGGACTGGTGTTCTTCTCATACCAGGGCTCATAATTCACATCCATGGGAAAGTTTAACTTTTCTAATTTTAACTTTTATGCTACATTTCTAGATAGAGCGTCAGCGGGAGTATGTCCAGAGGCTTTGGCAAGAAGGCCGTCCAGATGATAGCAGTAACTTTGGACTTCCCCTTAACATCATTTGCAAGCAGCTTATTTCCATCAACAATAGCTGGTATGGTGGCATTGTCTTTAGACAGTTTACATTTAATCTTTTAGATAAGTTAAGGGTATGATATTAAGTTTAAATACTCTTCTATAAAGTACCTCTCAAGTATTTGGGAAGATGAGTGAAGTAGATATAAAAGTCCCACAAGAGGGATTTTCTTGCATCCTCAATATTCATTTGCTTTGTAAGTAATAAAGAATAGGAAGCTAGAATTTAAAGTTATACCACCAGGGGTAGAATCTTTATTCTCTTGAGAAGTTCTATAAAAAGAAGCAGTTACTCTTAAAATGCCATCAGAGAGTTTAATCAGAGGTGCCACATAAGCCAATGTATATGAAACTTGGATGTGCTTAAAAGTTTCCCAAGAAGGAATCTATTTATTCTAGTAAGTGTCACCAAAAAGGTTTCTGCAGACTCACCTTGTGACCACTACCCCTTTAAAGAGCAGATTAAATTTCCTGAAATCACTCAGAGAAGGTACATGCTTAAAGTCACCCCCTTGACATGTAGCTTGAACCCCCATTCCTTCCCAGCCTTTGAGGGTGGTGAGGGAATCGGTAAGTGGGTGACAAGCCCCAGGTTGGTCTGTGTGGCCCTTGATCACAACCACTCTACTGCCTTCAAATAGGTGGAGAAATTGTCTTGCTCCCTTCAACATGTAAGAATCTGTTGGGCACCTACAGCTCCCAGGCACTGTGCTAGGAGGTGAGGACACAGTTGTGAACCACAGAGGCAGGGCCCTGCACTCCTGTCAAGTGTACACTTTAGGTAGAACTTTGCCACCCCGGGCTATGGAACCCTCTTGGGGACAAGCAGGATGCCGTGGGATTTTGTTCTAACCTTATCCCTTGAGAAAGAGCCCTGGGGGTACCAGGCACAAGACTGCATGTTCTCTACAGACCTTTCTCAAGACCGATTTCTTCACTGTAATAAGCTTGAGACATCAGCTGCGTGTGCGTGCAGCTGGCTATGGCAAGTCTCTACTGTTCAGGAGAGGTTTTTCGGCAGAACACGCTAGGACTATATGGATACCAGGACCTGTCAGAATAGTCTCAAAAGCAAATGTTATTTGCTTGATGAGATTCCTTTCCAACGTTAGCATTGTATTTTTTAAGACCTAGAACAAAGAGGAATCCGATTGGTATAGATTTAAGAAGGATTTACGCTCTTCAGTTCGATGTAGGGAGAAAAAGGCCCTTGACTTACACTGATCCTCTATTTTAAGGGAATACCGACAGACGAGCATTTTATTATTTCTGGTCTCATCCATTTATAAAATAGGACATTCTCATGGCAAACATGAATGATTCTGGCAGTTGTGTACAGAGTTTAAAATTTGTCTTTGTTTATTACCATTCTTAGGGAAAAGGATAAAGACTCAGGGGGGAAAAATAGAAACCAATCATAGAAATTACTTGTTTAATATTTTTATTTTTAAGTTATATTGTCACTTTTAAGTTATTTTGTTTTCAAATATTTGACTAAATGCCGATTATTAGAATGTTTACAGGTTTGCCATATACAGTTTAAGAATCAGATTGGACTTTCAGGAATAAACTCTTATGGCTTCCAATTTTAAAGGGGTTCACGTTAAAGCAAAGAGCATGTTTGTAGTAATGTGGCGGAGTCTGGATGGCCTCTTTGGCCCCTTTGAACTCCCAATTTTTTATAATGCCCTGGATTATAGCAGCTATTTTATTGGTCTTAAAAAATGAAAAATTCAAATATCTTTGGAAACAGATTAAGTTCTTCATTGTGTAAAATTGTCATTGATTGATCCTCTTTTTAAGCCCAGCTTTGAAAAACGTTTATCTACTGGAGTTCCACCCTTCCCTGGGCCTGGCATCTCTCATCCCCCGATCCCTTGAGTACCTCCTCCGGGAGGCCCGCCACACCTGCAGACCCACAGCCGCCAGCAGCATCACCTTGCTGGAGAGACGTGTGCTGCAGCTGGCCCTGGATATGTGGCTCACGCCAGCCAGGCCCGAGTCCTGGTACAGCACTCAGCTCCAGAGAGATGTAGGTTCTCTGAAGAGGGTTGGGGAGGGGGGGTTCCTTGGCAAAGAGAATGTTTCCACCCAGATGTTACTACTTAGCTTTGTTTTTCTGTTTGGCTCTGTTCCTCCCCTGTCTGGCCAGAGACAGATCATAGTCCTAGGCCTTGCCAACATTTTTTATGTAATTCTTTTTTCATTTTTGGTCAAAGTTTCTAATTTATCAGGATACTGCTACAATTAGAAGGGAGATGTACATAGGTATGTGGGAAATGTTTTCTGGCTTAATATATATATATATATATATATATTTCTTTATTTATTTTTAACAATATACATTTTTAATTAAAAGTTATATATATTATTTCCACTGAGACTCTTCCTGAAATTCCCTCTTTTTCTCCTGAGCTGAGATCTGGTAGAGGAGAGAGAGTGCTAAGTGAAGAGTCAGGGCCCTGGACTCGAGTTCAGCCCTGCCATTAATTTCCTGTGTGACTCTGAACAAGTCTCTTAGCCGCTCTGAGCTTCCCTTTCCTATTTTCTACATTATGTTTGTGTATTTGAGGGGAGGGGGGTGGAAGTGAGCTTAATGGTCTCTAAAGTCCCTTTCACCTCTAACATTCTATGGTTTAAACTGTGGCCTAATGATTTACATGGTATTTGTAGTTAGATTTTAATTCTTTTCTTTTTCTTTTAAGGTTATCACAGTTGAGCCTGGGGTTCCAAATTGACCTTACTCTCTGTGGTTACATGCTGTTTGATGAACTTTCAAGGGCCCCAGCTGCCAAAAATATCCCTTCCATGTGTCTGCCTTTGTCTCCTATTCCCTCCTGTGCAAACTAAAATTTTGCTTTAAATTAATTTTAAATTGATTAAAATAATCAGAATTTTAGCAAAAAAAGAAAGCAAAAAAAAATTACCCTAAATATAATCACTCAAATGCATTCACAGTAATTTTTTTTCTGAATTCAAATCCTCTTCATATGCATGTTTTACATAGTTATGATCATATCCTTCATATCCTATCCCCTGTTTCCTCAGTTAACATTGTATTTTATATTTTTCCATATTGCTAACTAGTCTTTATACTCACCTTTATGAGTATAATTTCCTTAAGGGATGAATCATAACTTATCCAACTATTTCCCTATTGTTGGACATCAAGTAGTTTCTAATTTTTCATTATTAAAAATGTTATAAGGTACATCTCCATGCTCACAGATTTTTCCATATTTTAAGTCAATTCCTTTTGATAGATTCTTAGAAGTAGAATTACTGAAACAAAATTTAAGTATTTGGATGCAAGTTGGCATATTGTAATGCCACCAATAATTTATAAGAGTACCAATTATGCTACATTGTACAGTATTAGGTTAAGCATATAATGTCTATACATATTTATATAAATATAAATACGTCTATCTCTCGCCATATATAACAGGTGGCATTGCACTGTTAATTTTCATTTCCTTGGTATTTGTTGAGACTAAATATCCTTCCAAATGTCTTGTTACAAGCTGTATTTTTTGTGACTCTTCTGTTCTTTCCCTTTTATTTATCTCTTAGAATCCTAATGTCATTCCTATCCACTTACATGAGCTCTCTTAAATGAAAACTTTAACCCTTTTGTCCATCATATTTTCTGCAAATATTTCCCCCAATTTGTCTTCTTATTTTTTAACTCTATTTTCATATGGTAAAATCTGTTGATCTTTTCCTTTGTGATTTCTTCTATCTTCCTAAATCCAGAAAGCAAATCTTTTCCCACATGTTTTAGGTCTTACTTTTTTCTAATTTCTTAAGGTTTTGATTTCATTTTAAAAATATTTAGGGGCGCCTGGGTGGCACAGCGGTTAAGCGTCTGCCTTCGGCTCAGGGCATGATCCCGGCGTTCTGGGATCGAGCCCCACATCAGGCTCCTCTGCTATGAGCCTGCTTCTTCCTCTCCCACTCCCCCTGCCTGTGTTCCCTCTCTCGCTGGCTGTCTCTATCTCTGTCAAATAAATAAATAAAATCTTTTAAAAAAAATATTTAACTTCTGTAGTATTCTACTTGGAGACAGAGAAGGGGGGCAGAGAGGAGGGTATGAAGTATGGCTCAAAATGGAATTTTTTCCAAAATTACTATCATGTATCTTACCAGCACTTATTGCAGATTCTTTTCACATTGTATTATGGTACCAGATCTTTTAAATGTATGTTAAATTCTCTTATAACTCATAGTGAATATTTGAGATACCTATCTAGTTTCCCATTGATGCCATACCAGTTTTAATTATTATTATTATTTTTGAAATGTGTTCAAATTTGTATCCAGAAATGATAAATCCTCAGATTAACCTTTTGTATTAGGCCAAAAAATGGGGCAGGTATTGCCCTCAGAAGACATGCAGAAATTAGTTTACATTTCTATATCACTTTGGAAGACGTCAAGAATTGAGAAATTGCATCTTTGAGTAGAATAGGCCTGTGGCAGGTAAGTGGGCAGATAAGGGAGCTTGCCCCCTTAGGGAGCCAAGCCAGGAAAGGCAGAGGCGGGGGCACCAAACTGGGTCCTTGCTGGGAGTAAGTGAGAGGTTAGCAGAGATGTCAGAGCGGAGGAGACCGTGGCAGGAGAGAGTTAAAGAACAATGAGTTTATTTCAAAAATTGCCCAGGGCTGGCTCTTCCACGAGGAACACTGTAAAGGCAGTTTAGCATACTGTAAAACTACTGAACTTGGAATTAGGAAGCCTAAGTTTACTCTTGGTACTGCTGTGTGACCTTGGAAAGTTTCAGTGTTGCTTCAGATTTTTCACTGATGAAATGGAAATCATGGCTTCCGTGATTCCTCCTTCATGGGGGATCTTGTGAAGAGAGAAATGAGGTAATGTATGTGAAAACACTGCAGTTAGAAGAGTTTGTAGGATATTATTATTATTATCACCCTCTAAAATACTTGGAAAATACCAGGGACTTCTACTTCTATTCTTTATTTTGACTTAAAATAGTTATAATAATGATAACAGCAAATACTGTGTAGCAGGCACTTTTGTATATATTACCTCACTTAACTCTCTGAACAATCCTGTTAGGTAATAATCATTATCTACTTGTTCCTCTTAGCTGTTACTATTCTTGTCCCCCCTTTACAGATGAAGAAACTGAGAGATGCAAAATTTCACAGCTTGTAAGTGGCAGAGCTAGGACTTGAGCCCAGAAAATCTGGATCCAGAGACTGTGCCACCGAGAGTGTTTTTCTTAATATGTGAACTTTCTTTTTTTTGATTTTAAAAAGTGCTTTTTTTTTTTTTTTTTTTTTTTTAGCTGTTTTCAACTAAAGTAATGGGAGATCCCTTTCTTATGGAGGAGATAGGTCTGCTTGCACTCAAGTCTGCAACAGACGAAGGACAGAACCAAAGCCAAGATTCTCCTGTGCTGCTCCTGGAGACGTTTTCCAAACTCTTGGAACTTGTGACCCTCCGCCACCGGCTGATAGGAATGAGTCTGGAGAGTGTATACTTAGCTCGGTCAGTAGGGGGACTGAGGGTCCAGACCAGGGAGAACAGACCGCAGGTTTCCCTGTCTACAAGTCTTGTTCCCTTTATGCCCCAGGGCAGCCAGAGTGAGCTTTCTAAATGGCTGAAATGACCACCTCACTCACTTGTTCCTTCTCCACCCAGGACTCCCTACATGCCTCTCTGACCACTCAGCTAGGCTAGGCCCTCCTCCTGGCACCCCGGCTTCCTCTCCATTCAGCACATTGCCTTTCAATTAGATGCTTAATACTGGTTTATCAGTTTTCCTGCTGGGGCAAGCTTCCTGCTTGCAAAAACACTGCCCATGTTTTTTCCCATAGTGTCCCATCACCCGGTATAAGGCCTAACCTACACAGTCACTTCGAATATTTACTGGATTTGCTCTTAACTATGATGAAGTTGAATAGTAGAGCAGAAGCAGTAGAGGGACTAGAGAGAGGATAGGGAGGAGTCAGTGACGGTATTCAGGCCTGACAGAGGTATGGAAGGTTCAACAAGTAGGGAGAGAGACAGAGACAGATTAATGAGTTAGGTTTTAGGTATGAGTGTGAGGTGATGGGAAGACATCCAAGTGGACATGTCCTATAAGCAGGAAAGATATGGAGTTAAAGGGTCTATTGCAAACATGTATGAGTTCTGTCATGTTCTAGTCCTTATGAGAGGCCCTATAGACCTAAAGGGTCCAATCATCTACCACCAACCATTACCTAGGGCCTTGTATGGCCAGGGTCTGTACTGGGGACTTTATGTGTATTCATTCATTTAATTTCCAGAATATCCTTAAGAGGATCCTTATTAGTATTTTGCCAGCAAGGAAGTAGAGGCTTAGAAAGTTAAGTAATTTGCCTAAGATCACATAACTAGAAAGTAGTAGAAGCTACTACTATGAGTTAAGATATTTATTAACTTTTATGATACTACCTCCCCTTAATTTTTGATCCTTGTTCTCAGGGAGGTCACAATTCAAAAGTTAGTTCTATGACAGTTTAACATGACATTTTAGTCATACAACCAAAATACAATGGGAACTCAGAAAATGGAGTGTTTCATTCTTTGTAAGTGGATCAAGGAAATCTTCGTAAAAGAGGCACTGTTGAGGGATGAACTGTGTCCACTGGCAGGTTCATATGTTCAATTCCTAATCCCCAGTGCCTCAGAATGTGAGCTCATTTGAAGGTAGGGTCTTTACAGAGGTAATCAAGTTAACATGAAATTATTAGGGTGGGCCCTCATCCGATATGACTGGTATTCTTATAAGAGGAGAAAACTTAGACAGAAGGAAGATGATGTGAAGACACAAGCAGGAGATGGACATCTATAAGCCAAGGAGAGAGGCCTGGAACAGATCCTTTCCTCATGGCCCTCAGAAGGAACCAACCCTACCAACACCTTGATCCCAGACTTCTAGCCTCCAGAACTGTGAGACAAATTTCTGTTTATGATACTTTGTTACAGGATCCTAGCAAACTAATAGAGGAAGTACTAGGATTTGAAAATAAAGAGGAAGAGAAGCCAATGAAGACTGAGAGATAATGGCCATGAGGCAGGAGCATGGAGATCCTGGATCTAAGAGAACAAAGATGTTCCTCAAAGAGAGGACAGAGACAAGCGGGAAAGAGTTCTAAGAGAAAATAGTGAGCCTTGTACTGAAAGCAATATTGGTGACCCCATGAGCACTCTGAGGACACAAGCCAGCTTGCAGGAAATGACAGTTGAGGAAGTGCCCAAGCACATCTCCTCCTACTTTAACTACTATATTTAACTGTCATAGCGTAGAGTGGATGCAAGACCTTTGTGACTCATTCACTTTATACTGGACTTGGCTTACTCTTGTTTTGACTTTTGCTTTTGTGCTTGTTCAGATTTTTGGATTTTCTTGCCACTTTTCTTTTAGTGGAAAATAATAGCAAATGCTCTTGGTTCTTTATCCATCCCCCCCTTTTAGTCTCTATAAGGAAATGGCATGGGAGATGGGTTTTGAAGAGTTCCATTTGTATCTGAGGCCTGTTCACTTTGAATTTGCATCACTCAAAGACAAACTGGACCATCCACCTCCTGTCTTTATCACCTCTCTGCTGGAAGACAGTGATCGAGTGGACAGGTGAGCCTTGAAAAGGTCAAAAGTAAAAATAATGTAGTGGTAGAAGAACAGCCAGTGAAAAATAATTTCTATCACCACTGGACACACAAATACAATTTTATTTCTAAATTCCTTCTCTTATTTTCTATCTGTCATGATGCCATTTCTTTTTCTTCTTTTTCTTTTTTTTTTTTTTTTTACTAAGGGGGGGAAGATCTCAATGAAAGGGAATAATTGAATTTAAAAACACTGAGTAATGGAGGAATTGGATCAGAGAGCTCACGTGAGACAGAATCACAGGCTCAGCCACTGCCCAGGTTGACCGTGTTGCTTCTGGGTAGAAAGGGGTGTGATATTTTGTTTCATGGGGCAAGAACCATGGATCAGAAGTCCAGATCCCTTCTCCCACTTTCCCTGGGACCAGGAAGAAGTCAGTCAAATTTTGCGAGCAGCTGTTTCCTTGAAACTCTAATACAATGTACAAATCTAACGTGTATGGGCAGTATCTGTCAGACTCTTGTTGGCCAGCAGCAGAAATGGACTCTAAGCAGTGAAACTTCTTCATGCCGCATAGGTTCAGCCCATTGATGGAAAGAAAAAAGTCTTACTAGTAACAGATCATGAGTCTACTTAGTCGGGGAAAGGAATCTTTTTCCTCTGTGCTGAATCAGACTTTGATGTGTGCTGAGGAGAAACTTCCGTCTCCCTCTTCTTTCCTTCTCTTCTAGTCTGCCCTTCCCCTGAGGGTCCTAGCTCTGTCCCTGGAGATTCCTGGTACTGACCCCACCCCAAGGAAAGCAAAGATGACTCCAAGGAGAAAAGTCACCTTTGTTTTGCTAGTGTGGATCAGTGCTCAAAATGTAACTTTGATGTGTTAACATGTTAAAGAACTCCTCTCTTCTCCAAAGAGAGCATGGGCTGAAATGGAGAGGGTTAGGATGATAGAACATGGTATCCCAGAATTTCTCAACCTTGGCATTATTGAAATTTGGGGCTGGATAACTCTTTCTTCTAGGGGACTGTCCTGGGCAGCAGAGGGTGTTTATCAGCATCCCTGGCCACTACCTACCAGATGCCAGTAATACTCCTTCTCCTCCCTGATTGTAACAATTACAGATGTCTCCAGACATTGCCAAATGTCCCCCGGAGGCAAAATATTTCCTGCCTTATCCTATCACACTAGCTAAACCAAAAGGAGAATTTATCATAAGGATATAGTGATATCTCACAGAAACTGAAGGCAAGAAGTGTGATTGGGCCTCAGGCGAGGCTAGCTAGGTCTCCAACCTGGAGCCAAGCTATTCTCTGGCTCTTCAAGGGCTTCCTGCTGGAGCTGGTATTCTACACTGATATAAAGTAGGGCATATTTTTGTTCAACTGGAAGCAACCAATTAGCACAAAGTGCCCAAGTGATCTTTAACATGGTCAAGCTATGATTGGTTCTCCCAACAATGACCCAACAATCCTGCAAGATCTGGGGAGACTTCTGAATTATCAGGGGAAGGTTTATGCATCCAAGGATCTTGTCTCTTGAGTTTGCATTTATTTTATGTATGTTAATTCTTCAAAGTTGCCACTTTGGAGTGCTGTTATACCAACAACATATATCAAACATAAGCATAGTGGCATACATTTTAAAAAGCACGTTCATGCATATTATCCCACTTAATATTTGCCTTAACCCTATGAGATAGGGGTATCTCCCATTTACAGATGAAGAAACCAGGATTCATAGATACTACGTGACAAAGTCTCTTAGGTATGGACAAAGGACTATATCCCAAGGCATAAACAAGGTTGCAGAGAACATTTAGATAATTACTGGGGCAAAGGAAGAGAGGAAGAACTGGATAGCTTTCAGGGAGTGGACAAAGGGGTTTGAGTCAGTGAAGAGCCTGAGGACATGAGGTCGAAGGTACAAAGAAAAACAGAATAAAATGGTGGAATGGGGATCAAGAGAAAAGAATTTGGAGTCAGTGGTTACCACAAGGAAACTGCAGGGAGATCAAGTCCAATAAAGATTGAAAAGACCCCAGAGCCCTTCAATCTTTGGACAGAAATATCAAGTCTTGTGTAACATCTGCGCTTGCTATTATTGCTGACGTCTTAGAGCTGCTCACATACAATCGGTCCCATCAGAATGGGCATCCCTTGACTAATGACATGGTACAACAGAACAACATCATGTTTCTTCTTGCAGATATTCTCCTACTACTCTTGTCTTAGCCATCTCTGAGGTGGATGATAACCAGGTTGGCAAGTTTAGCTTTTATACAAAGGAAGCCATCCTTAAGGTAAATTATTTTTTTAAAAGAAAACCGAAGTAAAATTAAGCAATTTGCTCATGTATTTTCTTTACAGTTCATCATATTTAATTCATATGTTTGGCTGCCATGTAGAAAAAAAAGCTTCCAACTTCATAAATAATGGTGATAGCCTTGTCTTATTTGATGTGCCTATTGGTCTGGTTTGAACCATGGAGCCTGCTACACCCCTTGCAATAACTTCTGTTAGGTTTTTAAAGGAAGCACATGTAGTGAACCATCTTTGTACCAAGTTTTTAAAATATGCACTTGTTATTGGAGCTTTTATCTGATCTTCTTAAACTTGGTGCTGTTATTTTCCCCTTCCACTCAGATGGAGTTCTTTGCCTCTGTATGTGTAGGTTTGTATTTGTGTGTGTATTTTTTATTTTTTTAAATTAATTTTAATTTTTAATTTTTTTAAAGATTTTATTTATTTGAGAGCTAGTCAGAAAAAGCACAAGCAGGGAGAGGGGGAGAGGGAGAGACCAGCAGACTCCCTGCTGAGTGTGGAGCCCACTTTGGGACTCGATCCCAGGACCCCAAAATCATGACCTGAGATAAAGTCCGATGCTTAACTGACTGAGTCACCAAGGCACCCCTGTATGTGTATTTTTTTTTTAAGATTTTATTTATTTATTCGACAGAGATAGAGACAGCCAACGAGAGAGGGAACACAAGCAAGGGGAGTGGGAGAGGAAGAAGCAGGCTCATAGTGGAGGAGCCTGATGTGGGGCTTGATCCGACAACGCTGGGATCACGCCCTGAGCCGAAGGCAGACGCTTAACCACTGTGCCACCCAGGCACCCCCTGTGTGTGTATTTTTTAAACATTAATCTAATCTTGGCAGTTTTAAAAGGCTGCCACTGAGTAGTTGCTAGTAGTTGCTAGTTCATCAGAGCTTACTCATCCTTTTCTGACCAGAAACCTGATGGTGTCCAGCTGCAGAGCAAATCAGGTCTGGAGGGTGCCTTCCTGGGGTGAAATGGTGCTTAGAGAGAGACCAGATTCATTCCCATGGCTGAGGAGCAAGGATCTCAGTTCATCCTGCAGTTTGATTCATATGTTTACATGTTAAATAAGTGGTGATCTCAAATCCTCAACTTCATCTCTTTCTTTATGGCAAAAATTCCTAATACCTTCTCACATTTTATTCCTTTAGCTCTTATTCCATTCAGGAGTGGAAAATATGCAAGTGACCCTTGCATGCCAAGCAGCTCAGAAAAATGCCTTGATGGTAGCTGTCCAACAGGCATCCTTCTATCACACGCCCCGGTGGGGCTGTCCTGCCAATATGAAGGTCAGCCTGTAAAATAGAGAAACCTGAGGCATGCTACCACTATGACAGCCGATGCCCCTTCTTCCCTTTAGCCTGCTCCCTCTCTCCTCCCTTCTTTCCTTCCTCCCCTTCTCCCCTTCCCTCCTTCTCTTCCTTCCTTCTTTCCCTTCTTGTCTGTTGTTTTATCTTCTTTCCTTCCCTCCTTTCCTTCTTTACTAATATGAAGTCAACACATGACCAAATCCTTACTGGGTCTCCTAATTTTTAGTGATTTGCTAACAATTTTTTTCCTGTCTGTAACTCTATAATATTGGCTAGCTAGAATCATCCAGCATAAAATAGCCTGTTCCTCTACCCCTCCCCCTTGTAGGTAAATGATTTTATTGTTTTCTGTTTTATTCTTCCTGCATTTCTCTTTGCGAAAGTAAATGGAGACATTTATCCTTTCTTTTTTCTACAAAAGGTAACACACGATGTATAACCCTTTTCCCCCCAGATTTCTTTGGTTGTTATTGAGATATAATTCACATAATATAAAATTTACCCCTTTAAAGTATATAATTCACAAGATCTTGTAACCATCACCACTATCTAATTCCAGATCCTTTTCATCACTTTCAAAGGAAATCCTGTGCCCTTTAGCAGTCACTTCCCATTCCACCCTCTTCCCTCAGTCCCTAGCAAACAGTAATCTACTTTCTGCCTCTATAGATTTGCCTATTCTGGACATTTCACATAAATGGAATCATTCAACATATGGCCTTTTGTATCTGGATTTTTTCACTTAGTATGTTTTCAAGTTTCATCCATGTTGTAGCATGTATCAATACTTCATTCCTTTTTACTGATGAGCAATATTTCACTAAATACATAGACCACATTTTGTTTATCCATTCACCAGTTGACAGGCATTAAGTTGTTTTTAGTTTTTGGCTATTATGAATCATGCTGCTGTGAACATTCATGTGCAGGTTTTTGCAAGGACATATGTTTTGAGTTTTGCTAACCCTTGTTAATGTCTCTCTTTTTTATTTTAGCCCTCTTATTGGGAAAAAGATGGATCTTATTGTGGTTTTGCTTTGCATTTCTTAATTACTAATGACATTGAACATCTTCTCATGTGCTTATTGGCCATTTTTATATCTTCACTAGAGAAATTTCTTTTCAAATCCTTTGCCCTTTATATAAAATAAAATTGTCTTTTTATTATTGAATTGTGAGAGTTATTTATGTATTCTGAATACAAGTATATGTATACTTATCAAGTATATGATTTGCAAATATTTTCTCCAATTCTGAGGGTCATCTTCTCACTTTTTTGACGGTATCCTTTGAAGCACAGGTTTTTCATTTTGATGAGTCCAGTTCACCTAGTCTTTCTTTTGTCACTTCTTTTAGTGTCATATTTAAGAAATCATTGCTGAATCCAAAGTCACAAAGATCTACTCCTCTGTTTTCTTCTAAGAGTTTTGTAGTTGTAGCTCTTGCAATTGGGTCTATGGTCCACTTATGGTTAATTTTTGTATATAGTATGAGGAAAGGGTCTAAACTCATTCTTTGGCATGTGATATGCTGTCCCAGCACCATTTGTTGAAAAAACTCACCTTTTGCTATTGAATTGTCTTGACACTTCTGTGAAAAATCAATTGGCCATAAATCTAAGAGTGTATTTCTGGACCCTAAATTCTATTCCGTTGTTCTATATGTCTATTTTTATGTTAGTATCACTGCTGTTTTTATTACTGTCGAGTGGTGTTAAGTTTTAAAATGAAGAAGGATGAGTCCACCAACTTTGCTCTTCTTTTTCAAGATTGCTTTAGCTATTTTAGGTCCCTTGCATTTTCATATGAATTTTAAGATCAGCTTGTCAATTTCTGCACACACACAAAAATTACCCTTTGGGATTTTGACAAGGATTGCTTTGAATCTATAGATCAGTTTGAATACTATTGCCATCTTAAGTCTTCTGATCCATGAACACGGATGCCTTTCTATTTATTTAGGTCTCCTTTAATTTCTTTCAACCGTATTTTATAGTTTTCAGTGTACAAGTTCTATACTTCTTTTGTTAAATTAATTCCAAAATATTTTATTCTTTTTATTATATTATTATAAATGGAATTGTTTTCTTAATTTCATTTTTATAGTGCTTATTGCTAATGTATAGAAATACAATTGATTTTTGTATATTGATCTTCTATCCTGCCACTTTACTAAACTAGTTTATTTGTTTTAATAGTTTACTTGTATATATGTATTCCTTGGGATTTTTTTTTTTAAGATTTTATTTATTTGAGAGAGAGAGAGATTACAAGCAGTGGGGGAAGGGGCAGAGAGAGAGAGGTGGAAGCAGATTCCCCACTGAGCAGGGAACCTGACATAGGCTCAATCCCAGGACCCTGAGATCATGACCTGAGCTGAAGGCAGACACTTAACCAACTGAGCCACCTAGGCATCCCTCCTTAGGACTTTTATATGCAAGATCATGTCATCTGCAAATAGAAATAATTCCACTTCTTCCTTTCCAATCTAGATGCCTTTTCTTTCATTTTCTTGCCTAATTGCCCTAACTAGACCCTCCAGTAAAAGGCTGAATAGAAATGGCAAGAGTGGGTATTATTATCTTAGTCCTGATCTTAGGGAGAAAGCTTTCAATCTTTTACCATGAATTATGATGTTAATTATGGGTTTTTCATAGATGCCTTTTATAGGTTGAGCACATTTCTCTCTATTCCTAGTTTGTTGAATGATTTTATCATGAAGAGGGTTTGGATATTATTTACATATACTCTTTTGGACTTTGTTTTTTCACTTAACAGTATATCCTGGAAATCACTCCACATCAGTTCATAGAGATTTTTTCCCACTTTTTAAAACAACAGTATAGTTCTCATGTGTATGTATGTTCAGCAGTAAAATTAAACATGGTTTTAGAAAATCAACTTTCCATGTGGCCTTTTAGCATTAAGTCTTATAGATTCTATACAGCTCACCATATTTACCCCTTATCACATTTGTCAACCTCTCTTTCCTACTCTTCATGTTAATAGGAGAATCCAAATTTATGTGTGGCAAGAATAATCATTCCTCACTTCTACTGCCAAATAGTAATTCCCACAGAAATTAAATAGTGAAGTAGAAAATAAGGATAGAGTGAGTTATATTGATTTTTTTAAATCTCAACCCCCGAAATCTTAATGCAGTACCTCCTACAAGTTAGGCTTATCATACTGAGACACAATTCATGCTCCTGAGGAACTTATAGACCGATGTATATAAGGGGGACAGGCTCACAAGTGGTTTAAGCACAAGGAATAAAAGAGGTTCAACAAGCTATAGAAGAATTTAAAGAAAAGAAAGGTCACATCTGGGGAACTAGGAAGGGCAACACGAAGAGGGGACATTTGGGAAAAGCTGAAGGATGAGCTTTCTGACAGGCAGAAAGAAGAGTCTTCAGATAACTCAGGCTTAGGAACAAGAAAGGGGAGATGGGTAATAGATAAAAATGAGGAGCCCAGCTTGACCACCACTGGTGATTTTCATACATAGTTGACATAAGGAATTCTTTATTCAATTACTTTAATCTTATAAAGAATACTAATATATAAAACAGATATAAGTGGGGTTATTCTTATTGAAATTGAGAGTGAGAGGATTATGAGTCCCTAAGATCCATTCAAAAAGCAAATGTTGGAAGTCATTGGATTGGAGCACAGGGCAGGAATAGGAAGACATTAGGGATATATATATATATATATATATATATATATATATATATATATGAATATGTGAATATATATAGTAATATATGAATATACAGTAATGTATGTGAATATATAGAAATAATGTGTGAATGTGTGTGTGTGTGTTTATGTGCTCTCCTACAAGGGTGGACAAGAAGAGGACTGATGATATAATAAGAAGAAAGACGGAGACAATGAAAGGGAATAAGAGGAAATGAGGGAAGGGAGGAGGGAAGGTTTAAAAGACTGGCCATTTTGAGTGTTGGCAGGGATATGGAAGATCTGGAACTCTCATACACTGCTGAAGAGAATACAAAATGGTCAATCACCTTGGAAGACATTTTGACAATTTCTTAAAATGTTAAACATACACTTACCATATAATCCAGCCATTCCGCCCCTTGGTATTTATTTACCCAAGAGAAATGAAAACACATGTTCATACAGAAACATACTCAGATGTTTATAGAAGCTTTATTTAAAATAACCAAGACCTGGAAAGAACCCAAATGTCCTTCACCAAGTGAACAGATAAACAAATTGTGGTATAACCATATAATGGAATACTACTCAAGAATACAAACAAATGAATTATTGAGATACACAACAATATGGATGAAGCCATACAAAAAAGAGTATATATTGCATGACTCCCATTTATATAAAATTCTAGGAAATGCTTTCTGATCTATAGTCGGAGAAAGCAGAGAACAGTGGTTGCTTGAGAATGGGGATGGGAAGGTCATTATTCTGATTGCAGTAATGATTTCATAGTTGTATACATATGCCAAAACTTATCTAATTGCACACTTTAAATATGCGCTGTTTATTAAATGGCAGTTATATCTCAGTAAAGCCATTGTTTTTAAAAGAAGAGGAAAAAAGAATAAGAAGTTGAAAGTTGTTAGAGTTAAATGTAAAGGGAAGAACCAGAAGATTGGGGATTAGAATGAGGCCATTTGACATTCTCAAAAGCTCACTGCTGACTGAGAGAGCAGTTCTAATAGTTCTAATGGTGTTGAAAGCAAGACTTGCTTGAAAGCAAGGTTGTCAGAGTAAAGGAGTGAGAGGGTGATAAAGATAGAAGCAGTGTGCATTTATTGCTCCTGTGTCCGTCTACTTAGGCTGCCACAACAAAATTCCATAGGAAGTTTTTCTCCCACACCCTCCCACTTCCCTGCCCTTTATCATTACATTGTTCATGGCAGCATATATAGCCTACCTCCATTTGCCTAGGCTGAACCACAGTAGGCACCCTGTGTCAGTTTTTCAGACCTTGCAGCCATGAAGTCCATCAGCAGTATTTTTTTGAGAGGCCAGTCTATACAGAGCATTCCAATTAGCTATCTTGTAGAATGGAGAATTTTTTTCAGGGCAATTTAGACAACTTCACTTTGTTCTAGAATTAGTTACACTTACTGCCTCACCCCTACATTGTGCAAAATCTCTCTTCCCTTCCCTCTCTTCCTCTCTGCTCTCCTCCCCTCTGTTTCCCTTCTCCTCTCTCTTCTACTCCAACTCATCCCCACCCCAGGTACTTAGGCATTTCACATGTGTGTGGGGTCAGTTGTGGCTGTGAGATAATTTTGCAGCCAGTACTACAGGATTTACAAATCCAACAAACTTAATTCACTTTGGTTTAAAACATTTTAGGAAATAAGTTCAGATCTGAGAAATCATGGTGGAATGGGTCCAGACAGAAGAAGAAATTCCAGAATTGTGAATGGCATAGAGAACTTACTGTTAGCCCCAACTCCAAAAGTTCCAGACACTCTCACTCATCCTTCAGAAAGATTCCAGGCTACCAAAAGGTACTGACCTAGGGGTTTGTTTAAAATTACAAAAGTGTCCTCTTTTAAGCCAGTTAAAAACATAGTATTGTGGGGTTGAAGGATGCCTAAATCCCCAAAGTGACCAGCATGTGTTTAATTTTTAAGACCTTCTATGAAGACCATGTGTGAACACTGAGAAGCTCAACTCCTTCCAATATACAGTCTATGGAGAGTCATTGGTTCCTTATTTCAACCCCTTTTCTCCTTCCTTCTCCCCTTTTCTCCTTTCTTTTTGTCTCCCCTTTATCTTCCCTCTTTCTGTATTTTTCAAACTCCAACAGATAGAACACAAGGAAGAAGAATATGAGCCTCTTCAAATTTTCCATGTTTATCTTAAACTGAAAAGCACAGAACTACCCTCACTATGCTAACAAGGGTTTTACCAATGCTTAGGTTAATAAGGTGCTGCATTATCAGAGAGCTACAGCCTCTACAGAGAGATGGCTATAAATCAGGAATGTCCTATAATGTCCCAATCTCTTTCTACCATGACAGAGAAAGGAGATATTTGTATTCTATAATAAATATTCTGAGTATTTCCAATGATAGTTTAATTTAATTCTGGCAAATTTAAAATGGAAAAAGAAAAAAGAGCAAAACTACTCTACTCCCCCAAGATGTCATTAATCTGACATATAGCCAGAGTTTGAATACCCTAAGTTCACATTCCCAACATGTGGGTGGAAGATTTAAGCCCAATACGTCTAGTCAAGAGGACCCTTGGGAGGCCACCTCAGTCCAGGTAACCCTGCAGTAGAGGCCAGGAGGGCGCAAAGGGACCTGGGGCGTACAAACACTGAGCCAGGCTATGAAGTTGGGGACAGAGGAGGGACTGCTGATACATGTTCCAGGCACATGGGGGTCCCAAGAAGAATGGTGACACATCAGCAACCTCAGTGAATATAATCAGAAACATCTGAAGAAGCTGAGAACCGTGAAGACAGAGCTACCTGCTCTCCTTTTGCAATGCCCCGTACTCAGCTCCAGGTTTCCTGTCCTCCAGGGAGCTCTTGTGTTGTCTTCTTATTATATGTCCACTTAACTTCCTGCCTTGGGCTCAGATGTCTCTGTTCACTTGTCAGGGCTCCGGAGGCTTTTGTGTCTCTTCAACTAGAAAAGGTGGGGCTGCGGGACATGATGCTGAACGCCTTCCTCCTCAGGAAACAAACCATGGCCAACAGAATGAAGAGCCTTGTGAGTTTAGTGGGAAGGGCTCCCTAAAGCTCTCATTATCTTTTACATTTGAGCAAATAAAAATTCTTAACTTGTAATCTGTTGCTTTCAGCCTATTTGGATAGGACTATTGAAAATATAAAGAACTGTAAAAGGGAATTCAATAAGAAATAGAAAGGAAGTAATTCAAGCTAATTGCAGTCTAGTTTTAAAAATATGCACATTTTTTCCAAGACCATATTTTGTTTTGTCACTTTCTAAACGGAACTAGTTTCAGCACCTGCTCTGGAACATAAGCCCACTCTTGAGTGACCCACAGATGTTCAGGGTGTTTAGACAAGGTGAGCAAAGACTCTTACTATTGAATTCATATGTTATCTGATTTTCCAGATATTAATGACATGTTTCTATTTAAGGGTTTTATACTAGCCTAATCTGTTGGAAAATATAAAATTCAAGCCTTTAATCAGTTCAAAGTATTGCTTAATTTTGTGAATATGTTTCATTATTCATTAATTTTTTTGAGGAGGAACTCATTAGACTAATACATAGTTATTTGGGAAAGAAATCACAAGTTTACAGTCTCTAGGCTTTTTCCCTATCTATGACTGAAAAGAAAAGACTTAAGTTTCCCTAATCGAGTTCTACAAATGGAATGTGAGGGAGGTCAGACTTCTAGACTACTGCTGAACAACAATGGAGGCAAAGGACTCCTTATAATAAGTAATTGAGATATTCAGTTACCTTTTTTTACTACTATATTCAAAAAATATTGACCTAGTGAAAAATTTTTTAGCTCATTAACTGCACTTCAGGATTATCCAGTGCCTATCAGATTAGACGACGCAAGACTCCTAGATCAGAGAAAAGAACTTTATGACTCACAGCAGAGCAGGTGACATGACCTTTATGTTTGTATGAGTTCTCTTTGCCTCCCAAGTCCCAAGGCGGGCAACATGGAGGAGCCCAGATGTATACAGTGGGTTTTTGTCCCAGTCGAATGACACTGAGCTTAAGGAATCTACCTCTTTTTATGGCAAGCTTGCTATTTTTCCTGGAGGGAGACATTACCTCATCCCTCTAGGTTGTTCTTTGCAAACAGAACCCTGAGAAATGGCCTAGGTAAAGAGTGGTCAGGGCCTTCCATTCTTGGCATACTCAGCAAGGTGTGCAGGAGTGGGAGAGAACCATGGAGGAGTATTTCTCAGCAAGTTGGCCTTCAGAAAGAATTTCTCAACTGTGCAGCCTTTTCCTACTTTAAATTTGCTCTAAGTTTGTATACATGTACTAGAATGGAGAGTTTTTAATGGCCAACCATCTAATAGAGGAATTATCATTCTCTTTTATTACAGGATGAAATCGGTAAAGTCAAGAGAGACGTTATAGTTGAATATTGTCAGAAGTAAGTATGGTATATGTGAACAACATATGCTGATTTCTCTGACTCTGAATTCAATAAAATGCAGTGTTATGTAGAAATCCAGACAATGAGTCAGGTGGTTTTCTTAATTTTTTATTTATTTTTTTCTACCAAACATTTATTTATTTATGTATTTTAATTTAAATTAAATTAATTAACATATAGTATATTACTAGTTTCAGAGGTAGAGTTCAGTGATTCCTTAGTCTTATATAACACCCAGTGCTCATTACATCACATGCCCTCCTTAATGTCCATCACCCTATTACCCCATCCCCCAGCAATCCTCCCCTCCAGCAATCCTCAGTTTGGTTCCTATGATTAAGAGTCTTTTATAGGGAGTGCCTGGGTGGCTCAGTTGGTTAAGTGTCTGCCTTCGGTTCAGGTCATGATCCCAGGGTCCTAGGATAGAGCCCCACTTCGGGTTCCCTGCTCAGTTGGGAGCCTACTTCTCCCTCTGTGTGCTCTCTCATCTCTCTCTCTCTCACTCTCTCTCTGAAATAAATAAATAAATAAAATCTTTTTTTTTAAAAGTCTCTTATGGTTTGTCTCCCTCTCTGATTTCATCTTGTTTTATTTTTCCCTCCCTTCCCCTATAATCCTCTTTTTTGTTTCTTAAATTCCACATATCAGTGAGATCATATGAAAATTGCCTTTCTCTGATTGATTATTTCACTTAGCATAATACCCTCTAGCTCCATCCATGTTATTGCAAATGGCAAGATTTCTTTCTTTCTCTCTTTCTTTCTTTCTTTCTTTCTTTCTTTCTTTTTTTTTTTTTTTTTATGGCTGGGTCATATTCCATTGTATATATATACCACATCTTCATCTATTCATCTCTTAATGGACATCGGGCTCTTTCCATAGTTTGGCTATTGTGGACATTGCTGCTATAAACATTGGGGTGCAGGTGCCCCTTCAGATCTCTAGGTGGTTTGTTTTTAAATAAACACAATTCTCTTGGATAAAACCAAACCAAACTATCCTCTGACACATAGAAGAGTATCAGAAGTGAAGGATGGGAGGTGCTTTGAAGAGGTTCATGCCTCTGCCTTCAGGCAATAGCAACCTGACCCAGATAGAACTTTCTTCTTGATGAGGCCCTCTATTATCTTTGAAAGATCTTTTAGGGAAGTAGATCCTTCTGGAAAAGATGGAATAACTTTGATTCACTTTGTGGACATCATCTCTTCTGACTTTTCAGGTTCAACTGCCGTATGTCTCACTATGCTCTTCGGGGTCAGATTATGGCATACTGCAATAGCCTGAGAGCCCTGCTGGAAGATTTCCCTACCATAAGGGACACCTTTTTCATGGTGGGGCAACCACAAGAAAAGAAAGGGTTGAGAGACTCCAAGGAGGGCCTCAAGGCTGACCCCAGGTGTGTAATTTCCTTTAGACCTTTTTACTCCCCCTCCATACCCTACCCTTCTCAGGGAAGAGGGAGGAGGCATGTTAAACTTGGCATGGGAACCTTGCTTTCTTTGCCACATTTGACCTTGATCTTCTGGTTCAGAAGGGCAAAAGAAAGAGCTAACACTCTAAGAATAACAGTATCTTTGTATTTTAACCCAGAAGAGGTTCTTTGTTTATGGGCCATTTCTCTGCTTTTTCAATCTATGCAGTTTTGTTTTCCCCTGGAGAGCCCAGAGATTTCCATCAGTCACACCCTTTTACATAAGCCAGCATCTAAAATAAGCAAACAAATAAGTAAACTTGATCTTGAGCTGTCCCGACTTCAAATATTTTACTCAGTGGAGCAGAAGAAATAAGAAACACACACACACACACACACACACACACACACACACACACAACATTGATGCACCAGTGCCTTGGATAAATCTGTCCTTCTGTATTTCTCTGGCAGAGAAAAAAAAATACATGTAGAGTGATATTAAGGGATAAGAGCAGATCTGCTTCCATACTCCCTTATCATGCCATATCCAGTTTCCCAAATGTTCTTACCTCAACCTGCCTGGATAGTTCACTCAGCTAGTTGGAGGAGTCAGCATACCTGTGCAGTCAAGGACCACATTTCCGAAAGAAAGAAAGAAAGAAAGAAAGAAAGAAAGAAAGAAAGAAAGAAAGAAAGAAAGAAAGAAAGGAAGGAAGGAAGGAAGAAAGAAAGGAAAGAAAGAAAGAAAGAAAGAAAGAAAGAAAGAAAGAAAGAAAGAAAGAAAGAAAGAGAGGAGTGTTACACACTTCTGCAGTCTCCTAGGGGGAGAAAAAACATCCTGCAGGGTAAGCTTCCTTTCCTCTTTCCTCTTCCCCTTACAGTACAGAGCTTAGTGTTGAGTAATAGTAATACTTAATAAATATGATCATAGAACAAATAGGTGAAAGCGAATTGAAAGACCATTTGTATCAGACCACTCATTCACTCATTTATTCATTCATGCATTATTCAACTGGCATTTATTTAGTGCTTACTTAATCCCAGGCACTTTGGTATATGCTGGAGTTACAAAGGTAAATAAGCCATTGACTCTGGCTGTAAATTCAGTCCAGTAAGGGAAAGCTCTGTAAACAAAAAAGTAACTTCAAAGATTTGTAAAGATAACCTGCTAGAGTTATGTGAAACGTTCTGTGAGGACACAAAAGAGGGAATGTTTAACTGTGGCCCAGGGCCTCAGGGAGAAATTCAAAGAGGAGGTGACAGGTAAGTTGACAGCTCACTAAAAAAAATGGAGATGATAGAACAGGCTAGAGAATCCTGGAGAATGAAAAAAACTTGAGTTTGTAAGCCCTTAACTAACTGATAGCTGGCTACCAAAATAGTGACCAGTCCTACCTTGATACTTTTATAGGTGCCCAGTTTGTGGATACCAGTGTCGGTCTCATGAGCTCAGCCAGTGCATTCACTTCCGTAAACTTCTGGATTTACCCAATGGAAGAATGCATTTGAAGGAAGGGTGGGGCAAATATACCTCCGTAGACTGACTATTTTGCTGGAGGGTTTGACTATATACCTGTTGCCCAATGAGGCTGAAGCGTATCTTTCTCTCCTGTGAAACATCACAGGATAGTCCTCTAAGACTTCTTAGTTTCATTATCTCATCTACCCAGTAGCCAAGTCAACCATTTATAAGCCCAATCTATATTTGTGATCAAATTTTTAGAATAGTTTCCAGAAGTCTAACCACATGTTCACTACATTTGTATTTAGGATAAAACGTATTCAGGAAGTCTGTTTTTGTTTCTGATCTGTTTTATTTGAAGCACCCAAATAAGGAGGTCAGGAAGTAGAAAGAAAAAGAAAAAGAAAAAAAATGTCTCTAACTTGCGGGTCTTGCTCTATTCCTGTATTGTTTATTGTAGATGACTGTGTGTTTCCTTAAGATCAAAGGAAACCATCATTTAAGGGCGATGAGCCTAGAGACCTAAATCATGTGGTCAGTTAGTGTGTGATAATTTCACGGCAGGACTTTGGTCAATAAAAGTGTGAGCAAACCAAGTGCCCACCCAGAGCCCAAGTCATAGACAGTGGATGAGCAGTGACTGATAAAGATTCAGTATTTTTCAACTATACCTCTTACTTCCTAAACTCTCTAGACTTCAACATGTCCCTTTTAATACACCACAGAGAATGGAGCAATAGAGAAAGGAACTTCTCTCTGATGTGGAAGTTTAAAAAAATATTGTATAAGATTATTTTTAACTCTGAAGTCTGTGATTCCATGTACTGAGTATTAATAAAAATGAACATCAGCCACAAGGACATAGAGTGGAGTGAGTCATGGCCGTGGAGTTAGAATATCTGGACTTTACCTGGCTCAGTTATAAGTTTCCCTGAGGTCTCAGGCAAATCACTTCTCTTCAGTCTCCGAACCTCGACTCTTCATCTGATGAGTGAGGACATTGAAGTAGCTCTCTGAAATTAAACATGCAAATATTTTTAGTACTAGGGTGTCTAGAGTTTGATTTCAAGGAATGGAACTGCTGAGGAAAGACTTCCTTGGAAAGGGGCCATTTAAGAGTGTTCATGAAATGATAGGTGGGAATCACCCGAGGACAATTTTAACTAGAGATGAAGGGACAGAACTGTGGAATAATGGGGGTCATGGAGGAGAGGGTCCTCATTCACCTCACTCTTTAAATATGGAGTTGGGTTATGTCGAAGATAAAAAATAAGTTTTCCTTTAAATGTCAATTCTAACAGTTAATGCTCTGCAGAGGATTCTGAGACATCCCAAGCTTATGAGCGTGTTGTAATTGATTAGGAATGTCTGTCATGGCCAAGGACAGGGGCAAGGTGGCCTGCCTGTTTGTGTATGCCTTCCCTTGACCAGAAGAGCCCTTTGAGTTCTGTAGGTTTAAAATTCTAAGATCCTATTTAATCCTTTAGAGGCTATAATGTACTGTGTTTAGTTTTAACAAAGACCACCTTATCCTCAAACCAAAGTCTCTATAGAAGAGGAGCCAAGGGGCGTTCTCTTCCCAAGAAGGACGCCCCTTGAGGCCTCCTTGCTTTTCATGGTTCCAGAGGAGACTAGAATCTGGAGACTGGGATGATGCTTGGCCACATTCCAAAAGTAGTGGTGTCAGCTGATGGAGGAGTGAAGAAGGGAGAGAGGATACTAACATTATCCAGACCCTTACTGTGTGACAGATAGAGCCACCATGATCCCATATGGTGTTTTATGCACATTAAAAGAAGGCACCCCTTCCTCTAGGCAGGTGTAGCCCCATGCCAGGGTGCAGAGCTTGGCAAGTAAAACATAGGCTGGATCTCTGCCATTGCTGGCTGCCTAAGGGCACAACCTGAACAGAAGTACACGCAACCTTGGTGCCAAGTGCTGTACAGCAATGGATAGACATGGTACTTGACCTTCAGGCAAGGGGAAATAGGTAATTTTTTAAAAAGATTTTATTTATTTATTTATTTGAGTTGGGGGAAGGGCAGAGGGAGAAGCAGATTCTCTGCTGACCAGGGACCCTGATGTGGGGCTCGATCTCAGGACCCTGAGATCATGACCTGAGCCGAAGGCAGATGTTTAACCAACTGGGCTACCCAGACACCCTGGGAAAATAGGTAATTACAGTATATTGTGATAAAGAATAAAGTATAATAGTATAATAAAAACACCCACCAGGAAATGTTCGGTATTATTTAAAGGATTGGGGAGGTGGGGATGGGGAGCAAGGCAGGCTGCAGGGAAAAGGGGATGCTTAACTTGGGACTTAAAGGATGGTTAGTGTTTCAGGTAGACCAGGAAAAGAACTTCAGTTCAAGCTAGGAGACCTGCATGTTCAATGACACAGAGATGTGAGACAGCATGTGGACTCGAGTGCCTCCTACCCATGGTATGTGAGGTTGAGCAATGGGAAGTAGAATGTACAGAATGATGGGCAAGATCCAGAAGTCTGGCATTTGTCCTTCAACAGCAGGAAAAGGGGGAGGAAGATGATTATTGGGGTTCTCATTTAGGAAGCTACTGAAACTGTACAGACAGGAAATGTTTAGGAGGTGAAATCAGTTGGCCAGGTGCTGGATTCAATGGGAGGCCAAATGAAAAGGAGGAAGCTGGGGTGTCACCCAGAGTCTCTGGCTTGGGTAAATAAAGGTGGCAGTGCAATTATTGTTTAATTGGTACAGAGTTTCCATTTTGGAAGATGGAAAAAAGTTCTGGAGATGATGGTGATGACAGTTGCACAACAGTGTGAATATACCTAGTGCCACTGAGTTCAGTGGCACTTAAAACACTTGAAAATGGTTACAATGATAAATTTTATGTTACATATATTTTACCATAATTTCTTTAAATGGGAAAAAATGGCAGTGCCATAAAGAGGAAGAAATGTAGAGAGGGAGATAATCACAACTCAGAAGCCTCTGCTGTGAATTTCTTCCAAGAACCTCCCAACAGGTCTCAGATGCTTCCTATTCTGGATGTTTGCTGCACTTTCATATACGGTTGACCCTTGAACAACATGGCTTTGAATGTGCAGGTCCATTTATACGTGGATTTGTTTTTTATAAATACAGTAGAGTACTGTAAATGTGTTTTCCTTATGATTTTCTTAACAACATTTTCTTTTCTCTAGCTTTATTACAAGAATTGAGTATATAATATATATAACATACAAAATGTGTGTTTATTGACTATTGATGTATCCAGTACTTAAGTTTTTGAGCAGTCAAAAGTTATGCACAGATTTTCGACATCGAGGTAGGTCAAAACCCCTTAACCGCTGTATTGTTCAAGGGCCAACTATACTTCCATTCCACCATGCTTCTATCATAAATCATGCTTCACGCCTAGCTGCCTCAGAAATGTAAGAACCTTGAGGGCAGTGGCCATCTTCATTTCATATCCTAGGTGTGTACCTCTGCCTTTGACTTTGATTGAGGGGAAGGATGGGGGTGGAGGAAAGGGCCCACAGGAAGCAGGGGGAGTTTCAGCCAGTGGCCTTTAATTCAATTGTGAAATAACAGACCGTGTCATCATCTGCTGGCAGGAATTTGGTATGAGGCTGAAAGAAGTCTTGGAATTATTAGAAAAGGAAATGGGCATGAAAGCTGATCAAAGGAAAGAATAAGTGTTGTCCCGGGGTGACACAGCTCAGGCTGGAAACCATTTACTTGTTGTTGCATCAATACAATTAGTGGTGTGATTTCCTCCAGCTGTGCTCAGCAACATGCAACTAGAAGCAGAGAGCATAATAGCTGGAGGGATCCAGAGTCGGAGTTTTGCTAGGTAGGTGAGTAGTGAATACAAGGAAGCAGAGACTGGAAGGTTCTGGTGAGAGAGTAGTTCCTATGCTTGACTGCAAGCCCAGTCTGGGCAGGGAAAGGACAGAGGTCAGAATGGAACTGATGGATGGAAGGGGGAGACCAGAGGGCTGGACGATGTCAAAGAGTATATTTTGTGGGGATAAAGGTGGTTTACTGGGAGTGAATGAGTGAGAAAACTGGAATAAAAGGTTGGGATAGAAAAAGATGGGAAAGCGGGATGTTGAGTTTAAGTCTTTGGAGGTGATGTGGTCCCAGGTAATGATAAGGTCTGGAATGTGGCCCCAGAGTGGATGGCTGAAGGGGAAGGCAGGTGAAGGAGGATGATGTTGAGCAGGTCAAGGAACTGACAGGCTAGGGAGCTGATGGGCCATCCACAAGGAGGGGAAGGAATCCTCCTCATGGGGCTGAGAACCAGGCTATACTCCTGCAGTTTGCACCCAGAGCTTTCTGCTACTCTCTCTGTCCTTCCTCAGCAGATGGCTGCTTGCTGCAGGCAGGGTGGAAACAGAAGGAAGGAATGAATGAGAAATAAAGAATAACACTTGGTAGAGGGCCCAGGGATGTATGTGCTTCTCCAAGGCCAAAGACTGGTTCAGCCACGCAGCTGCTGCCAGCTCCTTGGCCTGCAACGTTGTGCGCTCAGTGGCAGGCCTGGTGACTTTTTGTTGTTGATATTTGATGTTTCTTTGGGGTACCTTTGGACATTGTGAACTGAACAATAGAGATAAGACTGGATTACACTGGCTTTGATCTGCTCCAGGACAGGATAGCCTGACTTTGTGGTTGCTGAAATAAAGAAAATTCTCCAAACTAACACCATCCTCTGTTCCCGAGCTTCAAATTACCTGATTAAAACCCCAAGACTTGAAAGGTAGCTTTAAGGCCAATGATTCACTTCACGTAGAGTTTTAATGATTTAAAAAAAGTCTCATACTCGAAATGTTTGATATTGAAAACATTCAGCCCTCAGTTAAAATGAATTACATTTTACTTTAATAAGAGGAATGGGTCATCTGAATCTCTCCCAGAGACCCAGAAACAATAACAAGAGTCAAAAAACAGCCCTATGATTTCCAAAGTGCCCCCCAGAAGGTGAGAACCTCCCACCAAAAGTCCTAGCTACAGTCAATGGAAGTGGGCGTGAAAACCAAGTACAAGTAAGAGAGAACAGTGGGATGAGTAGGACCTGAAGAGTAAAGGACAAGGGAGGCTCTAAATATGACTCCCTGGTTTCTGGGACTGGGGGTTGTCCTCTTTTAACACAGGAGGAGGCACAGGATTGGGGTGGAAGAGGGTAAGGAGTTCAGTTCTTGCTTTGTTTGACTGAGATGCTTTGAAACCCAGCCAGCCAAGAGGAAGCAAGTTGGAAGTCTGGAGCTGCAGAGGGGACTGGACATGCACAGGTGGATTCAGGGGTCACCAGTGAACGGATGGTATTTGCAGCCAGAAGAGTGAACCCAACTGTCCAGGAATAGGGGCAGAGTGGGAAGAGCAGAGTGGAGGGCTGAGGTGGACCCCAGCTTCCCTGGGCTCGGTTGATGTGAGGGTGAGGGCTCCGCAACCACTGCACACCTCCTTTCACTGTCTGTCTGTCTGTCTGTGAGGCCTGCCTTGTCTAGCATAACCAAGATGGGCCTAAGGTGGCACTAGTCTCTGGCCTTGCCCTATAACCCTCAGTTCTAGGACATCCTTTCATTAGTGTGTTCAGGTTCCCACTTGTTCACGAATAACCCCAAGGACTCCTACAATGTCTCTCTACTGGGCCACAGGTGTCCCTTGCCCCCCACCCACCTTTGGCCACTTTGCTAGATACCTTCACCTTAGCATTCTAATAACAAACTTTGTTTAGCACCTCACAATTTATAAAATACTTTTCACATGCTTGGTACTCTTTTTAAAAATTATTCCTTACATCAATTCTGTGAGTTAGGAATAATTATCCCCATTTTATGTATGAAAAGACTCAGATGGTAGTGCGTCTAAGGCCACACAGCTGTGGGTGATGGAAATTGGTCTCAAAATGGGGTCCTCTGATGCCAGAATCCACACCTGTTAACTGCACATAGCACCATTTCCACACCAGATGAACACAATTAGACTTAAAGGCATCAAATCCATTCAAATGGAAAGTAGCCCCCTCACCCCACCCTCTGTTACAGTGGGCCACTTCATTCCCGAGATGACATAGAAACCAGGTCAAGATGCCACCTTCCCCCAGTAGGGATACTAGAAAGGTCATGAGCTCCCATTGGTGTGAAGGTCAAAAACAGGCAAAACCCAACAAAATGATCTTTTAATGGTTTGTCCATTTGTGGTAAAACTACAAAGAAACACTAAACAGTGATGAATGTAAAATTCAGGATGGTAGTGTCTCCGAGGGCCACCAGGGTGGTGTGCATCAGGCTTCAAAGGAGCTGGTGAGGGGCGCCTGGGTGGCTCAGTCAGTTAAGCGTCTGCCTTTGGCTCAGGTCATGATCTCAGGGTCCTGGGATCAAGCCCCACATCGGGGTCCCTGCTCAGCGGGGAGCCTGCTTCTCCCTCTCCCTCTGCCTGCCGCTCCCCCTACTTGTGCTCACTTGTGCAAGCTCTCTCTCTCTCTCTCTCTGTCAAATAAATAAAAAAATCTTAAAACAAAAACAAAAAATACAAAGAAGCTAGTGACATTCTATTTCTCAGGCCAGGTGGTAGGTACCTGGGCTTGTGTGAATTCTTAAACCACACACACACACACACACACACACACACACACGGATTATGTGTTTGTATATAAACCTGCACCAAAGAGACAGCTACACCGCTGCCTAAGAAATAATACGGTATTTGGAGGAAGGGAGGGCAGAGAGGAGAAGGAAGGAAAAGAGGGCCAGAGTCTGGAGAACCTGGCGAAAAACATGGTAAGGTAGGAAGGAATATAGACAGATGTGCATTTAAATCTCAACTTCATCTCTTAGGAGCCGGGCAGGCGAGCTCTCATAGGGCCTCAATTTCCTCATCTGTAAAACAACAGAACAGGTACATTCTAGAGACATAAGAATTCAGTGAGAAAAATACGTAACACCGAGGATGGTGCCAGCCACCTCATTCCTGTCTTCTCTTGGCTTTCCTACCACACCTTTCCCGCCCTCCCAGCCCACCCTTCCTCCAACACCGCTGAGGCTAAAAGCAGCCTCCCTGCTCCTCTCCGCAGTTATTTATAACCCGGGCCACCTGTGAGCGTGCTGGCCCAGGCCTGGACACGCTCCTGGGTCACCACAGCCTGGCCTTGGGGCTGTGGCTGCAGGGCGGTGGTATAAATAGTTCACATCGGGGCCGCCTCTTTTTTAAAGAGAAATGCTGTGCTGACCCAAACTTTCTTATAATGCCGCAGGAGTTTTCAGCCCCGGCCACGGTGTTTGCTGTCTGCTGATGGGAAAGTCTTCCTCAATTTATGGTTCCTACCCCATCCTTCTGAAGTGCTGGTTATGTTCAAAACTCTGCCAGAAAAGGTTTGTATTTCTTTCTGGGTGCCAGAATGAAAGCTGGCTGGGGCTTTTTTATGTCTCACGGTGAAGCATATCAGTTACAGAGAACATCTCTTTGTTTTTTTCCAGGGATATCTAATAACCAAAATCTTCACACAGCTCCCAATATTTTTGCCTGCTTTAGGATCCTCTCTCTTGGGCCTCATTATTTCCCAAGTTCTGTTTCTCCCTAGCCGCTAATGAACACTAATTCGAGCTTCCCGCATTCCTTATTAATCCTCAATTTCCTCCCACACCCTTCACAGAAATCCCACTCTGATGCCCTGAAGCTAATGACAGGTTGAGATCACAATCATAGTAATCAGCCTGTTTTTTGAGGGGTTGCTCTGTGTACCTAACTTACTGTTAGAGGATAATATTGATAACCATAAAAAAAAAAAAAGGAGTAGAACTAGAAATACACAGAGTACTCAAATAAGTATTCTAAGTGTTGAAAAATGGCAATTTGGGAACATTCTGATCTTTCTTTGTTGAGTGAAAATCTGTTTAACAACCTAGGTTTCTTATCCTCCCCCCACCCCCCGCCCCCTGCCCCAGTTTTACTGAGATGTAACTAATAAGGAAATTGTATATATTTAAAGTGTATAACATGATTTAACATTTGTGTACATTGTGAAGTGATTACTCAAATTAAGTTAATTAACATATCTATCACCTCACATAGTTACCTTCTTTTGCATGTGGTAAAAACACTTATCTACTCTCCTAGCAAATTCCAAGTATACATTATTATTATCTATAGGCACCATGCTGTACATTAGACCTTCAGAATTTATTCATCTGCTAACTGAAAATTTGTACCGTTTGACCAACATCTATCCGTTTCCCACCCCTTGGTAAACACCTTTCTATGAGTTCGACACTTTACTTTTTAGATTCCACATATAAGTGAGATGGTACAGTATGCGTCTTTTCCCATCTGGTTATTTTACTTAGCATAATATTCTCCAGGTTCATCCATGTTGTTGCAAATGGCAGGATTTTCTTTTTTTAGTATCTGAATAATATTCCTCTGTGTGTGTCTTTCACATTTTTTAATCCATTTATCCATCCACTGGACACTTCGATTGTTTCCATAGCTTGGCTGTTGTGAGTAATGCTGCAATAGACATGAGAGTGTAGATAATCTCTTTGAGATACTGGTTTTGAGTATGTACCCAGGACTGGGAGGGTGATGTGGTAGTTCTACGTGCAGAAGAGTGCCACTGGACCCCTATTTTCACCTCTCACAGTGAAGTCTTGAAGTGGATTCGAGACTAAATGTAACACTGGAAACTGTAAAACTCTTGGAGGAAAGTGGGAAAAGCTCCTTGACATTGATCTTGGTGATGATTTTTTTGATATAACATGAAAAGCATAGGCAACAAAAGCAAAAATAAATAAGTGGGACTACATCAAATTAAAAAGCTTCTGCTCAACAAAGGAAACAATAAAATGAAAAGGCAACTTACAGAATGGGAGAAATATTTGCAAACCACCTATCTGATAAGAGCGTAATACCTGAAATATGGAAGGAACTCCTATAATTCAACAACAACAATAAAATCTGATTTTAAAACGGGCAAGGCCATAAATAAACATTTTTCCAAAGAAGACAACCAGATGGCCAACAGGTACATGAAAAGATGCTCAACATCACTAATCCTCAGAGAGAGGCAGATCAAAACCACAATGAGAGAGCACCACACACCTGTTAGGATGGCTACTGTCAAAATGACAAGAGAGAGCAAGTGTTGGCAAGGATGTGGAGAAAAGGGAACCCTCATGCACTGTGAATGGGAATGTAAGTTGGTACAGCCATTATGGAAAACAGTTTGGAGTTTCCTCAAATAATTAAAAATAGAACTGCCCTTTCTTTCATTGAAGAATTTTAGGTGTTTTAAAATATATATTATATATATTATAATGATTAATTATAAAGATAATTATATATTGTATATATAAATACTACCTTCTTTCAGTTGGATTATAATTTTCCACTTTTCCTTCGCTTGAATGTTAATATTTTAGATCCAGGGTTTGATTTTTTTAGTTGTGTGTTTAAACTACGTTGACAAATAGCTCTGCTTTGCTTACAGGTGTTCCCTCACAGCAATGGTGTCTGAATATGGGTTTCAGCTAGGAATTTTTCTGGGACCCTTGTAATCTACCAGTGGTCATACAAACACATTTGCTATGTTTATGGTCACCAATGTCTTTAAACAAAGAGAAACACTTTGCTTTAAACCCCTCACTCCAGGAGTTACCTTCTCCAAAGGCATATAATCTGGTTGATGAATAGGTTTGTTGTTCTGTTATTCAGGTATTATCCTGTAATTATCATCTTGTATTATACTGTGAAAATGTTTAATATTCTTGTTTAAAGATATTATCCCTAATTGATGCTCATATATTTCTATATGTCTCTTAGAAACTTCTTAAAATGTATTTCTTTCTGTTGATTTTACCCACAGGCAGCTTTTCGAGCCTTACAGCTAACTCTACAGCTGATAGCCCCTCTCCATGACATTGTGGCCTACCTTTTCAGTTTTGCTAAACTTGGAAATTGTCCAACATGTTTTGAATTTCCTCTAAGTGCTAACTCCGTGAAAGGTGACTGGGGAGGAACTGAAGGCATTGGTAAGTGATTAGAGGTGATTCAGATCACCTTCAGTATTCACTTCAAATTCTCTGTAGCTCTTTTCTTCCCCCAACTTCACTGAAGTATAATTGGCAAATAAAATTGTAAGCTATTTAAAGTGTACAATGTGATGATTTGATATACACATACATTGTGAAAAGATCCCCCCCATCTAGTTAATTAATATGAAGCTCTCAATACTTGGAAAGACAGAACTAAAATATTTTTTTCATAAATGACAGTGAGAAGAAGGGCAATATATACTCTCTCCAAACTAATTAATTCCACATTTACAGGTTAAATCACAAAGTAAAGCAAGCCAGGAGTGGGCCAGCCTGGGTTTTTACCCTGTATCTGCCACTTGGTTACTGGAAGCTGGACACTTTACTCTCTAGGTCTCTCACCATCTATAAAATGGGGGTGATAACACCTGTTTCGTGGAGATGTTGTGTGGATTAAAATCTATTTGAAATTTCTACAAGAATGTACGTGCCCTTCCCACATGCTAGTTGTCTTTCATCTTCTTTCTGGCCTTCGTGAACTAATATGGCAAGGTCAGAACCAAGCATTTATTGTCAAGAATTTTTTTCAGACAGTCCTCTGTTAGCTAACAGTAGCCTGATGGTCCTGAAGTAAGAATGATTGAGGCTTTAGTTTTATCCGCCAAGCGCTAATCCATAAACCCTAAATAAGCACTAAGTTCTAAGATAAAATGCCCGAGTAAATTAAAGACTGAAATGCTTAGTAAGCTGGGTTGATCAAAAGTAGGGAAACTGGTCTCGTTATTTTAATAACTTGACTCGTAGCCAAATTATGTCATTAGTTATGTAAATATTAATTAATCGCAATATATTATAGCAGAGTAGCCAAGTATTTTAAAGAATGAGAAGAGCCGATGGAATGAGATAATAATATGCCCATTTAAACCTAGCAGTCTTCAAACGAGTGTAATATACTCTGAATCTCTTCCTCTCTGGCCAGTGCATAAAGAAAAGGTATTTGTGGGAGAGCCTGACTTGTTTGCTGGTAGATTTGCAGGTGCTGCTGAGCACTGAGGGAATCTGTATACATTCAGATGGGAGACGTAGGGAAGGGTATGAGCGGCGATCTTGGAGGAGGGTCAATGCCTTTCTCTGAGGAGAGGCAGCATGAAGAAGGGATGAATTGGGGCTGACTCAGCAGAAAATACAAAAGTGTCACTGACTGATGAGATTTCAAAACTACTAGCACATCTTCAATGTAAGAATCTAGAGAGTAGAGAAGTTCCAAAGCACACTTAGGGCCTTTTACTAATTCGGGGACTGTTACAAAAGGGGTTTACTCGGAAAATAAGCTAAGACACTCTTAGGGGAGCTGCTGGATTTGGGGAGGGTGTGGGGGGTAGACTTTAGATAAGGGACAGGAGAAAGGATGGGATGGGAAAAATGCCATCCCTGCCCTTGCAACAGGGAGACAAGTGTCACATGATGAGATAGAAGCCAAGATAGAGCCAGAGCCTTCTTTCCCAAGGAAGACCCTGCGTAGGAACTCCTCCAGCAGCTGGGAGGGCAGAGCCTGCAGGGAAGGTGATCTGGGGGTACTTGCCCTCCCTTGACTCAATGGAGGAAACTAGACAGATGGTCTTGGCAAGACAGGAAAAGGACACTGGCAAAGGCAACAGGCTGGACTGCACAGGCCAGTCCAGAAAAGGGTGAACCTACCAGAGTGACACTGAGAAACAGTAGGAAATGAGGCCAAATTGTTGAGGACATAGAATTCAGGAAGAAGGAAATCGGTTTCTTACTATTTATATGCTTCTGAACCAGAAACCATCGAAATATGTGGGGCCCAGGCTTTCCAAGGTGTGCAATTAGAGGCATGCAGCTTGTCATTTTGCCAGCGAAAACATTTGTGCTCCAGGGAGAATGTGCAAAGTTTTGCATACTCTGCTCTGCTGAAAATAGATAAAGAGCAAACTGAACTAAAAAAAAAAAAAAAATCCCCCTCTAAGATAATCATCTTTTTAAAAAGCCTCAGTTGCTCGGTCCCTGGCCCACTTCCCAGATGGAGGCAAGGAGAAGTAAGGTGAACAGAGGAGATGAGTCTGTTCATATCCTCGCCCAACTCCTCTCAGCTATTGCCAAGCTATTTGGAGTTAGATAAAGTGACTTTTGTGGGCTTATATGCTTTAAAATATTTTTTAAGGGGACACTCCGGATTTCAGCTTTGGTCCTCCCACTTGACTGAGGAAGCAGCTCTTCGACACGGAGCATAAGATCTGTGGACCCTGCCAAATCCTCTCCTTCCTTGAAAGCCAGCAACTCCCTTTGGATCAGCAGAGGATGTAATCAGCATGTGGGAGTTTACACTGTGATTTCCTTGTAAAGGTTTAGGAGGCCAATTAAAGCCCAAAACCTATCCACTGAACATAGGGTTTCAGGAACTCTTGAGACAAACTAAGCACAAACTGTACCGGCTCTTGAGTACTCACATGGAGACAGGGCTGTTGTGATTCCTCTCTCTCTCTCTCTCTCTCTCATTTCCCAAATGGGACCCTCTTGGGGAAAGGCTCATTTGTTTCCTGACGTTTTCTGGCTGAGGGTCTTCTTCCAAACCCACCACCACAACGACATGGCAACCATCCGCCCCACCCTCAAGGAAAAGCTGCCTGCCCTGCCCTGCCTGCCACCTTCCCTCCCACCCAGCAGCAGCTTGATGCCACTAAGAAAGGGAAGCCTAAGTGAGGACCCTAAAACCCGTAAACAACAAAGAAAGGGAGGGCCCGCCTTCACATCTGCGTGTCGGTGATAATGCTGCCGCTACCTGTCGGCGCAGAACAATTCTGCTGGGCAGTGACGGTGTAAAGGTGCACGTACAGCACGCACGTAAATGAAAAGAGAAAAGGTAGCTGTACCCAACCACTGTGACAAGAGAAATATTCTTATTTGTCTTTACTGCCTTCTAGCCCTTGTCCAAACACACTTGACATTTAACAGAGCTTTCATCACAGGGTGTGTGCACCTTTATATTCTTTTTTCATTGTCATTGCAGAGGATTCTAAACCTTCCCTCCCCACCCCCGGTTGCTACTTAGCGTCACAGAATGTCTTGCTTACAGACCATCATGCTAGGCCTTGAAAATATAAGGCTCACTAACGACCCGCCCTCCCATCCACCACTAAAATTCTTGAACAATTCACTCTAACGTGACTCCTCTTCTGGTGGAAGTTTCTTTTCAGTCCAACATGACCATCAGATTTATAGAGAGATCATAAAAATTTTGGTGGTTGGTCCCAGTTTTTCAGGGGCAGGACGAGTACCTAAAAAACATTTTTCTCTTATATGTGAAGCATCAGATGGATATGAAATCTGGACTGCTCATCTTTTCTTAAAGCCAAAAGCATACGTTGCAAGTATTAGCAACTCTTCTCAGTCCTGATTCTGCCCTAGTCAAGGCCTCATGGGCAGCTTCCCCATTCCCTCAATTCCTCTGCCTCCCATGCGTGTGGGAAGATATCCAATACCAGGCCAGATGGGGTACAAGGCTGCTCAAGTCTGGACAAGCTATTGAGAGAGTAGCTCTAGAAATGCCTCATAGCTATCCCGTTTCTCTTCTGCCTCAGGCTACATATCAGGCACAGTGGCCGGTTTCCACAGTCCTCTTCCCATAGCAGGAATGTCCTCTCAAGTAGAAAGTGATCACTGTCCTCACTGGGGGTCGAGGAACATTTCAGATTAGCTGACATGCTAATAGCCCTGGAAGTGTGGGCCCATCCACTTCCCCACCCTCCCTAAGAACTCATCATTTTCTTGCTGTGGTCTCTCATTCTGACTAGCTCCTCTCCTGGGCCAACAATAGAGATGCTACTCCAGCCATCTAGACCCAGGCCAGTTTCCTGAACCCGGCATTGAGGGCCACAAAAGGCCTCTAACTTAAATTTCCATTCAAAACACATAAAGGTCTGTTTATATCCAGCCCACTTTTGCAGTAAAGGTCCAAGAAATAAGTCAGTTTAGGATCTCTCATGCCTACTCCTAAAATGATGAGAAGCTCCTAGAAGAGGGTGTGTGTGTGTGTGTGTGCATGTGCGTGTGCGCACAGGTAGGAGTGAGTGCGTATTTCTTGCTTGCCTTGGATGGTCTTGAGTCTTCTTTAGTCCACGAGCCAGTGACAGGGTAAGGCAGTGACAGAGGGGTGATTTATACGGCATGGCTACGAGAAATGAATGTTGGCTTATAATCTATAATAACTTTGAGCCCCTAACAGATCTACTGAGACTTATATTTTCCCATTCCTTGTGATTCTTGTTTTTCAATCCAGAGACTGTAGCCTTGTAAAATTTAAAACTTACATTCAACAGTATGTTCTTATTCTGCTGAAAAACAAAGCACATTTTTATCTCATTGAGGGAGGAAGGAAGGAAGGAAAGATAAATCAGACCTTGGGCTCTAGAGCGTAAGACTTTGCTGGTCTTGCAAAACATATAATTAGTATGCTCACAAACAAAAAGAAATGCATTTAGGTAAAAAGTTAGCTTCAGAGGTGAAATGACGTTCATTAGGTTAGCTGTCGTAAGCCTGTATGTCACTCTATCTGACTAAAATGTCATCCGTCTTGCAGGGTCTGAGCTTCAAGAGCTGCAGAAAATGATTGACAGCCTCCCGAGCCCCCAAGACCCTACCCAGGTGTCCCAGGCACTTCTCCTTCGAAGGGAGGTTATATTTTTGCAGTTTGACACTGCAGTGAGGCACCTCATCCGGTAAGGGCTGGAGCGTGAATCCTGTCCAGTTAATTGTGTAGGGCAGATGCTTCTGAGTGACCACTGAGCGAGGTCACTCTTGGCCAGATTGAATAATGAGCTTAAAATAGTCAGGGGCGCAACCTGATCCAGAACACTGTGACTACCAAGTGTATCCTGCTGCAAAGGCTGTCCATGTAGAATGTGTTCTTGTTGGGTTATAATAGTCTTGATTTTATTAAATTTGATTTAAATACAGTCAGTTTGCATAACAATTGCTGCTTTCACTGTTCAGGTTGCTTAATTGGGAATAATATATTTTTATACTTCTGGAGATGATTCTAAGAGGTCCGTTTATTTTTTTCAGCCCTTAATTACCTTTCAAAAGAACAGAATTTTCACTGCATTTGGGAAGCCCGTGGAACTGGCTACCTGAGTTAAATTTATAAATTCAAATAAATAAATTGTAGATATTAAGTACTCTGCGTGCAAAAAAGAAATTCTCTGGTTAATTAATCATGACTGGTGAGAAAATGAGTTTGGATTGAGAGTCACACTGTTTCTAGGATAAATAGTAAGGTCTGTATGGGAAGGGAAGAGGTCGGGCCTGAGCATCTCTGCTTATTCTTAAATTGTCAAAATCAATGAACTTCCTTTGATTAATTCCCAGTGTAAGTATTTAGCCAGTCAGGGGGACCTCTGAAGGCTGTGATCTTACCTGTGGATTGTAATTGCATTCTACCACTAGCGTGGGCATCCGTAGAGAATGGAATGTAGGGATTGAACTGAACTATATGTTCTCTTTCTATTCTGCATTTTCTTTACTCTGAGCATCAGGGGTCTCTGGATTCAAATTAAATCAGCAGAACAACAACAACAAAAAATTAGGCTAATTCAGTTTCTTTTTACTGACAGCTTTCTGAGCTATAGCTTAGTCAAGTGCGTAGGATATAAAGACCCTAATTGTCAGGAGGACAATTCATTAGCCCTCTGACTCTGAAAACCCAAGTCAGAATTTGGAAGAATTTACATAGGATGAAGAAATAGAACTCTACCCCGGAAGGTCTTATCGGATTGCAGCTATACAGGGTTCAGCTTGCTAAAGTTCTCCCAGGGGGACTAGTCTGCTTCCCCTAGGAATTGCTTTGAGGGGCTTCCTTTGTCCTAGCACACTCAGTCTGCAGGAATGGAGGGCACTGTGTCCTACGTCTGGTTTCAGTAGATTCAGTATATCTTTCAAAAGATTTTAGAGGGAATTGCTCAGGATAGTGGATCTCCATGAGTCCCTTATTTATCTCATTTCCTCTAGCCTTTTCCTTCAGGGCTCATCAGAGCGTGTATGTGTTTGGAATCACACAGTTAGTAAGTGACAGACTAGAACTAGAACCTAGGTGCATTTGACTCCAAGCCTGAGAACTAGGATGGATGCCAGACAGCAGTGTGGAGAGAAAAATAGACTCTGGAGAGAAGGCAGGAAACAGGAGAAAAAGAGAAGTGAAAAGATAAATGTCACCCCACTTGATGATTTTAGTGCTCAACCTGGAAACAAGGAAAAGTCCTCAGATAATCAAGAGACAGGAAGTATGGGGAAGTTCCCTCACCTTCCCCAGAGTTCACCAAACTCTGAGCAAGAATGACTGTTGACCCCAGGGAACTTTTTGCTTATGTTAACTGAAGGCTTCTCCAGAATTTGAAAAGGAAGAACTGAACTTTTACCTGGAATGAGAGCAGCGTGCTTCTGTTGAGTGGGGGGAAGTAAGGAAGGATGTAGCTCAAGGCTATCAAGATTGTGGCCCTGTGATCACCTAATATCTGGCTCCCGCCAATATGTGGCATAGATCAGGTCTGGTAGCAGGATAGATGCACGTTTCTCAGCAGAAAAGTTTCACTCTGTCCCTGTCAACCTGCCACCTACTAAGCTCTGGGTGGAAAGTGGTGTTGTCCTCCAAGACCACTGGAACCACATTGCCCAGGGCCTGTCCCCTCTAGGCATGTCCACCAACCTGCACAGTTATTTACTAGCTGGTGCAAGAAATGCCTGAGAAGTGAGCTTATCTTTAATTTCAGGTGAAGTAATCATTGTGTTGAAAATAAATGCTTGGGTGGTACAGCGGTTCTAATCTGTTTGGTAAAACTTCTTTCATAGGCCCCTGCCTAATTTTTGTATGGCCTGTGGCCTAAGGATGGCTTTTACATCTTTAAATGGTTGGGGAAAAAATTTCAAGAAAAGAGTACTGTTTTGTGACACATGAAAGTTATATGGAATTTAAATCTCAGTGTCCATAAGTGAAGTTTTTTGCAACACAGTCATGCCCGTTCATTTATAGATTATCTTGGACTGCTTTCACACACAGTTGAGTAGTTGCAGCAGAGACCACGTGATCCACAAAGCTGAAAATATTTACTCTCTGACCCTTTAAGAAAAAGTTTGCCACCCCCAGATTTAAAGGATTGGATTCCTTTGTAATTCAGGAATGGATGGAGGCAAAACAAAGCAAAACAAAACAAAACAAGTCCCTTTATAGGAACTCTGTAGACCAGAGTAAAACACGTGGCATAGGAAGTGCCACTAATCTGAATGTATTGCCGATGTTCACAGTGATTGGGGCGAAAAAGGAGAAACTTGAGGAGCTATCCTGAAGGTACCAGCCACTTTTGCAGCAAGCTGAATTGGGAGTACAGAAAGGGGTCTCTGAAGAAAGCCACACCAACTTCTCAGTCCTTCAAGTTTTGTGGGTTTTCCCTTCATTTTTAAATTTATTTTTATGCTCATCTCACTTAAGTGTCTCTAAACACAGAGATATTAAAGTGTGCTTCAGGGTTATCTGGGGATTTCTGAGATACAGAGACGGCCTCCTGTGAGCCGGGCCTGGCTTATGACCATGGCCCTGGTCCCCAGTGTCTGAGAAGCGAAGAGCCACAGCTTTTGCCTGGACTCCTCTGAGCTACTTTGCAGGTGTTTTTGTTGTTGTTTTGTCTTTTGTTTTCTTTTTTATATCCTTGCATCCAGGAAAAACTCTAGCTTGTGCTTTATGAATTTCCTGCTCCCTGTGATTTGAACCAGCTTGCCTGGGATCATGCCACGGGTAGCTCTCTTGCACACGTGATGTGTGGTGTGTTAGGAAACCCTTGACTGCTTATTGACAATAAGGCAGCTAGCTGGAGGGTGGCAGAACAGTTTGGAGAACTCTGTGTATCTATTCTGGTATTTTATTAGGTTGGCAGATACATCCTGACACAAGAAACAAGACGGCCTTTCATTTCGGTGGGTTTTCCTGTTGCTTAAGTGCTGCTGGCGAGCTATGCTGGTCAGACCTACCCTCACAGAAGACACAGGCCCGAGCTTACCAAATGAGGGTCTCAGTGAGTTGTGACAGGACCGCATAACCTGTTTTCAGTATTTCAAAATGCATGGCGAAAAAGACACATTTGCCCAAAAGTTTTGTAGGTAAACGAAATGTCAAGTTTCTTTCTTTTTTAAACTGGAATTCTAAGAACTGAAATAAGGGAGAGAAGACATTTGCTTTGGTTGAGTTTCCGCCATGTGCCAACTCCATGGGATAGAAATCGTTTTCCCCATTTTTACAGATGAGGGAATAAAGACTTGGAAAAGTTGCATAACTTGCGCAGAGTCACACAGCCTTTTGTAGCGGAACTTCCATCCGCGCGGTTTGTCCGACTCCAGCGCCCTATGCCTTCCTTTAAATCATGTTTCTTCATTTGTTCCTGCAGCTCAGAGCTGGGGCTGGAGGCTGATGTGGTGTTGAGTTGAAGTTAGGGAAACGTTTCATGGATGTTTGGTAGAAAAATCTTTCAAAATATGGGGTCCGTGGAGAGGGGGAAGATAAAAGAGGATCTATGCTAAAAATATTGGGTATCATCTGAGACCCCTTTTTTCACACAGCGTTAGAAACATTCTATTGATAGAAGGGGGATGGGTCCTACAAAGGACAGTGATCTAGACTGAGGAATGACTAAAGTGGGGGAAAGAATAACCAGTGATTTGGTCAGTAATGGCACCTGTAGTTTGGTCTCTCTAGAGTATATCATATTCTACGATTCCGGGGCTTGGACTAGCAGCCACATTTACGTGTGAATGTATTATATTTTTGAATAGTCTCCAAGCATCCGTAAATTAATAGACCTAGTGTGTGCACAAACTGTGTCTGGGGCTCTAAAGCTGCCAGGAATTGTGTTCGCTTGTGGCGCTGGGTAGCTACAAAGTTCTGTGTAAACTTGCCGGGATAAGAGAGCACGTCAGTGTTCTGTGTTCTTTTATGTGATTGTCAGTCAGGTATAGCCACAAGAAGAGAACAGAAAAGACCCAGGAAAAACACAGTTTATTACAGTCACAGGTCCTAGAAACAGGATGTATGCCAGGACACGCACCACCACATGGGAAAGCGTCTGTGTGGTCAGGAACAAGGAGATTGCTGAGCCATAGCCTGGAAAGGCAAGCCAGGGCAGGGTGAACCCATAAGACCTGCTGGGTTGAATAATTCCAGTGGGCTTTGCGCTGTAGAGGTGGTCTCTAGTTCTCTTGACTAGCTCTGGGATGAATAAAGCAGAGCAATATTGCCTCCCTAGGTGCAAGAGTCAGGTAGTAGAGTTGTGGCTTTGGATTTGTTGGTTTGCATATCAAAGCCATGCTCCTGCTGAGTCCTTTGCTATCTCTAAGAACTGCCAAGCCAAAGGAGGGGCAGTCTCTTCCTTAGCCAGGAAGGTCTTTAATGTCAAAACACCCACAATAAACAGAAAACAAATTTTAAAATATAAGCACTATAGTCAAGGATTGAACAAGTAAAATGTGAACAAAGCTGGACCCAGAGGCTGAGAGAAAGAGATATTCTATGGATTGGTGGGAGAGGAGAGCAGGAATGATATGAAAGGAGCCAACCCGGAAGAGGTTGTATGGGATACTGGATCTCTGTGCTTTTGATTTGGGCTGAAAATAGATGTTTCTATTAGAATATTCCACTTTTCGTTACCATTGTTTTGAGGAGATCCATACAATCTATACAAAGGTGTGGGTGTACAAAGTACCATGGGAGTTTAGAGGATGGTCAGAGACAGCTAGATAATGAACTCTTCCTCACTGGGCTCCTATTAAGCTAGAAGGTCAAACCCATTTTTTTATCTTGGACAGTTCCTGCACTTTGCTTTGTACATAGTAGGTGCTTGATACATCACTGTCACATGGGTATCAAGTGAATGATGGGTCCCTGGCAGGGCCCACCGAGAATCATTAGAAAACATGTGAACATATGAAGAGCAGGAGAAAATATTCTCATTGAGCAACTCCAGGCTCTATCCTTGAACTCTCTGGATAAATCAATTATTTTATCTAGTCTCTCAGTATAAAGTAATATTCAACTATCTTTTGTTAATCCTCATTAAAATGTGAAAAGGTGGTATGATTTTTGTACTAGCACAACGGTTTGATGTAAAAATATAGAGCTCCCTTTATCTCTTTGAACTAAAGTTCACAAACCCCTTTTGCTGATGGCTAAAAGATTAAATTTTCTACTTTCATGTCATTCAGCCACATGTAGAGCTTAAAAGTGGTCAGTTTGAGATTTAAAATTAATTCATTCAAGATTAATTAATCTCTGGTTCCCTTTGTTTTAATTGCCTTCTATTCACCCTGTTGGTAAGGAAGGGATTCTGCCCTGGGGTTACGGGAATGGCCAAACACATGACACTGAACACTGGACAGGTGAGATCAATGGCAGTTTACTAGTCGTATATACTCACAGCCCAGGGAAGAGGACACTGCTTGCAACACAGAGCCACAGAGGAGCTGCACTTGGGAACAGAGTGAACGACCAGGGACCGTGGGAGACAGGCTTTGTAGTATCAAGAGGGTGTGATGTCCCCTCATTTCTGCAGGCGAATGTGATGGTTCATTTGAATGCTTTTGTGGTCTGGCAGGGAACTGAAAACACTACTCAGGGGTAAGCAAGGATCGCACTTGGGTCCTTTATCTGTGGGAGCAGAATGGCGATGGCAACTTGTGATTAAGCCATTCAAGGCCCTCCTGATTTTACCAGGTGTGAAGGCAGCACATAATATTGGACCTAATTTTAGGCCTTATACCACACCTTTCCCTTCCTTCATTCGTCAGAGAGATGATATAAGTTCCTGGGGGTGCTTATAAATCATCATAGCCGTTGAGGAGATGCGGCTACCTCACCTACCCATTATGGGTTATCTGGCCCAACCCCAGATCTCTTCTGATGGGCCTGATGCACAGTACCCCACTCTCTTATGGGGGCTCAGGCACTCCCCAGGTCTTTCCCCAACACTCTGATTGTCTGCTCGTCTCTGGGAGGCTGCCTCGTTTCCCTCAGTGCTAGTACCTGTCAGTTATGGTTAATCACCTTCTTTCTGATGTCTGCTTTATGCAAGACTTGGGCCAAGCCCATGGAAGATACAGGAAAAAGGTCTCCTCGGTTTCGGGATACCCGCTCCTCAGTGTATCCTGTGTCAGTATCTTCTTTAAGGTATCCACTAGATCTAAGTTCCAGAAACTGTCTTTTCCTGCTTACTAAACTCTTATTTCCTTTTGGCAAAAAAAAAAAAAAAAAAAAAAAACCACCACAAAAAACAAAACCAAAAGTCATCGTAATTTATCATGCATACTTCCTTCTCTACAACTTATGGTATAAATTTCATGTGCTAGTCTTCAGGATTTTTGGTTCTTGATATGCAAAGCCAAGTTTTGTTCAAAACAAAACAAAAAGCTTCCTCTCTCAAAGCCCAAGATTTTATTATTTAATTTAAAATTTGGTTTAACATATCAAGAATCGTCTCTCCTATTGGTCTTAAAATAGTCAATTCAACAAACAATCCATGTCTTTGTTCTAGAGCTACAGCTGAACTGTCCAAAACAGTAGTCACATGTGGCTATTTAATTTAAAAGTTTAAATTAGTATTGATTTAGATGACGTAAAATTTACAATTCAATTCCTCAGTCACAGTAGCCACATTTCAAGTGCTCAACAGCCACATGTAGCCAGTGGTTACCATATTAGACAATCAAACTTAGCACATTTCCACATTGCATAAAGTTCTATTGGACAATGCTAGTCTAGAGTATATCTACCTTTCCCTTGAGGGCTGTGAATTATGGGTGAAGGGCAGTGTGTAAAGAAAGAAGGGTGAGGGATGAGGTTGTTGAGGAAGAAATCTGTCCATATTTCAAAAATGTTATCCTGCTCCGTAATCTGTGTATCCTGTATCTTGTTTCTTTGAAGAAGTTTTGAGCTTTAGAAGCTTAAATAACTGCTTTTAATGAGATTCCCTCCATGTTTTGGTAGAAGAACATTTTTGGCAGCTGGAAACGCTCCTGCCTACCAGTCTGTCACAGACGGCATGTACCACGGATTGCCACCACTGAGCAACGCTCTTGTGAAGAGCATTTTTGCTTCACAGCTCAGCCTGCCCCAGCCACTAGATCCACAGAACCTCCAGGTACATTGAGAGGTATTTTTATACCTATAAATTGTGTGTTATACATCAGGGATTTTGGCACTTGGTTTCCATTTGGTTTAAATTTTGCAGGGGCTCTCCATGCTCTAGTGCTCTTTAGCCTTGCTTGGCTCCCCTTCATTGACACGGTAGAGCAGCCTGGGCCCACTGTTATTCCCAGTCAGAGACTTTGCCTCCAAACTGCTCGGCAGGCAAATTGGGGCAATAGTTTATCTGCTCACACCTGATAGCAAAACCAACAGTTGATCTTTTCTACTTAATAAATAATAATGACAGCAATCACAATACATAAATTAGGTCGGCAGCTGAGTTTTGAACAGCTCTGGTTACAACAGGTGTTATCAAAAGTAATCCCAGCAATATCAGACACCAACAATATTACCCACCTTCTACAGCTCTAAGTTTAAGGTTCTGGCAGGCCAGAGATCAGGCTGCTGGGCAGTCATGGCAGCAGTAGGTCACAAAGTGTTTTGGTTATCTATGGCTGCATAACGAATTACCCCAAGATTTGGCAGATTGAAACAATTAATATTCATCATCTCATATCGTTTCTGAGGCTCAGGAATCTGGGAACAGTCTATTGTGTTGTTCTGGCTAGTTGTATAGATCTCTCACCAGTGGCAATCAAGGTATTGGCCCAGGCTGTAGTCTTCTTAAGGGTCTACTGGAGGAGAATCTGCTCCCAAGCCCATTCACGGGTCTGTTGGTAAGCATCAGAAGATCCACTTCCAAGCTTATTATGTGGGCTTCTCCATAGGGCTTCCTCACAACAAGACAGATGGATTCCTGCAGAGCAAACAATTCAAGAGAGAGCAAGAACCCAAGGTGGAAGTCAGTCTTTTTATTACCTCATTCCAGAAGTGACATCCCATCATTTTTGACATATTTTATTCACTAGAAGTGACTTACTAATTTTTGTCCACATTCAAGGGGAGAAGGCTTAAACTCCAACTTTTAATGGGAAAAGTATCAAAGAAGTTGTGGACATATATTTAAAACCACCTCACAAACCCAGGTCTTCTTACTCCAAAAGCTCCAACTTAACGTTCTTATGTTACAAAGCTAAGCCAAGTAATGCCAACATCAACCCCATGTAAGTCCCACACTTTTACCTTCCTTAGCAACAAGACAATTACTCTTGGTCCAAGTCTTGACCCTCATTTAATCCCAGGAGACAGGATTGACCATGACCATTGGGCCTGTTCCTACTGCCTTTGGATATTGCCTGGGATTAGGTAGATTCGAGAGTCCTGGCTTCCTGCCACCTGAATCAACTCCAACTCTAGGAATTGTCTGAAGCCAGTACCAAGTATACAAGTATAAAACAGGGTCAGATGGACAGACCCACTTTGTCCAGGGCTGCATGTGGTGCCACAAGTAGTAGGGGATGCCTTGGCTGTTGAACAGTGATATGGAGAAGACAGAGGCCCACATGTTAATGTTGTGACATTTGCTTTGAGTTGTTACTTACATTTGGAACACAATGGTGATGAGGGAAAACATTTCAAGGTTCCTAATACTGAGAACATTTAAGTTTACGTTTGTTGATTATAAATGTGTCCCATTGTTATTATAGAATTCTGGAACTTTCAAACGCTGGTGCTGACTAGTTACACTGAAGTCTTAAAAACCCTTCTATGTTTGGCCAGATTCTGGAGGGGAAAAAAAAAAAAGGTTATTACTCTCTCCTCTACGTTATCAGGGACTTTCTATCAAGAATTATTTCTACATAGTAAATAAATCATTCCACAGTGTTTTGGAGTACAGACACAGAAATCCTGTTCACATAAGATGTTTATTATTTATGGACACAGTACAGCATTATCATGTTTCTTATTTGGTTCTTTTAGGCATCTGTGCTATTCCCTTGGAGAGCATTTCTGGAAGATGGAGGACTGTTTCCAGTAATGAGTAGCAGCCCAGATACCCTAGAATATAATATGCAGGTAGGATAGGTCTTCTCACTAGTCACAGAGAGAACTGAATGCAGACTGCAAAGCAGGCGTCATTGGGTCCATAGGTCAGTGGTGAATAATTTATGAGATAAGCAGGGGTGTTTGATTATGAAGCTATAAACCCAATGCTACAAGGTGAGTCATGTTTTCTTACGACAGAAGAGAATCATGTTCTCAGTGGTATGGGCCTTGGTTGTAGACTCAGCTGCAATTCCCATGGCCTTCCATCTCCAATCACTCTTTGGGCCTCTTAGAGAAACACCCAGGCTGGAAGTTCACGGTTGTGTGACCAGGATCCTTGCCTGCCTGTGAACAGTGGCTGTAAGAGAACTCTTTAAGCAGGATCCATAAGTAGAATTTCTTTCAATTATGTGTTTCCCCCCTGATTACCTAAGCAAATATCATTGTGTTCTCATTTTTAAAAATAGAAAATACAGAAATGTATTAACAACATGAAAATCAATCATAAATTCGCTTCAAAGTAATATGGAAGTGGGGAGTGACAGGGATGGGGACAGCACTGGCCATAGGTTGATGGTTCTTGGGGCTGGGTGATGGGAACTATACCGTTTGCTTTTGTTTATGCTCAAAATTAAAATTGTTTGGATTTTTTAAAGTAAAGTAGTAAGAATGGTTAAGAAAATCAGTTATAGTCCCCCACTAAGAAATAATCACAGTTCACATTTCGTTTTATTTTTTCCAGTATTTTCCTTATACATACATGTGTTTATATCTGCACTTTTTAAGGAAAATTGATATCATGCTATATATTCACCATGTACAGATACCACTGTAAAGTTCTGGGAAACTTGGACTTCCATACAAAGCCAAAAGTCTGATATGTTCAAGGAGGACTTTGAGCTACAAATGTTACTCTGATTTTTATGGATTTTCTAATAGTCGAGCGGGCAGGGCTTATAAACATAATTATTCCTAGTTTTCTCCCCAAAATCATGTATAAAGGATACCTAGAAATCTACGAAATGGGTGTTTTGTTTTGTTCTTTTTTTGTTTTTAGCTGTGCCTCTGTCGGCTGAGTGACCGTGACCTCAAGGTGGCTCATGGAGAGCTGGTGGGCATGCAGCTGCTTCTGGAAGATGTACTTCTGAGCAGCTATCATATGATCATGGAGGATCCCTCCAGACAGCAAGCCACACTGGACAAACACTCTCAGGTACTCTTGGTAAATAGTCTACATAATTGTCCAGCGCTGTATGGTACTAAAGGACCTTCCTCTCTGGGAGATGGACCAGAGAACCACCTCTATCCAACAGCCTCTCCCAGTGGGTCCCAGGACTGCGCTAATCCTGCATGCGACCAGCAGTGGAGCAGGGGTCGCCTGTGATCCACGGTATATTCATTTCTTTTCATTTTAAAAATAGAACAAAGGTTGTGGGAGGCCCATTGAAACCAAGTGGAACAAATAATCCAACTGGCTGGATATCCTTAGGAGTCACACATATTTAGAGTCGGAAGACACATTTAGAACTGGGGTCGGAAGGACTGGAGGGGTGTGACAGAGGCCCTGGGTGAACACCTCCAGCCTGGGCTCTCATCTTTATCACTCAGCTAGCCTATGGACGCCTAGGCAAGCCCTCCCCACTCTGGACTTGTCCCTCGGAAGCTCTGAGGTAAAGAGCCTCTAGCCCACCTTATCATAACTGGAAACAATTCTGCCTGTATCTGGGAACCAGACAGAGACTGGTCTGGACACAGGGTAAGCCAGCTGGCACCCCCATCTGAAGAGCTCCTCTTCCAAGCCAAACTTTCCGAGAGAGGCCTGCAGCAGCCACCTCCAATTCCTTACCTTCAGTCCGCTCCTCAGAAACTGCAGCTTGTCCGCACTGAGACCGCTCTCATCAAGAGCACCACAGTCCTTGTCACTGAATCCCCTGGATACTTTTCAGTCCCCTTCCAACCTGACCCCTTGTCAGCATTTGACCCAGTGTGTCCTTGCGGCCTCCCTCTTCCTGGCTTCCAAAGCACAGCTCCCTCCTGGTCTTCCTCTGGCATCGGTAGCCAGTCCTTCTCAGACTTCCCCATAGACTCTCCTCTGCCTCCTGCCTCCCCTCTACCTCTCCCAGTCCCCAGAGTATTATGTTTCGGGTTCTGTCCCGCTTCTACATTCCTACAGGTCTGCATTTTGACTTCCATGATGTTAGCCACTTTTGTCTTTGTAGGCCCTGTCCTCCATTAAAAAAAAAAAAAGCATTAAAAGTTAGAGTTTACAACTGTGTTAATATAAAAAAAATAATATCCTATATAAAACATTTTATTCAACCTCAATATCCTGTATTTTCTGATTTTAAAAGAAATTAAAACACTTTGTGGGCCCTACGCACTGTGCCTTCTCTGTCTAGTCAGCATGTGTCCCCTGCATACTATTAATACTACTATTGGCTATGATTGAGATATTTTCAGAGCGCTTTAGTAATTACTAGTTTCTTTAATCTTCACAGTAATTCCATGAAGTAGGTACTTTCATTATTCTCATTTTACAGATAATACTGAAGCTCAGAAAGGTTAAGTGGTGTCCCCAAAGTCACATACCTAGTGAGGAGGGAAACCCAGATCCCAACTGAGCAATCTAGCACTAGAGCTCCCTTCCACTCTTACCCACTACGTTGTTCCACTTCTCAGCCTCTCCCTAGGCAAACTCATCTGTTTTTATAACTATGATGACTTTACATGTGATGACTCACGCAATTACCATCTACATGTCGTGTCCAAATTTCAATTCGTGCATTCAACTTCCTTGTTCCATCCCAGAGCCCGTGTGTCCCAAAATGAGTTTGTTTCACTGCCCAAAACTCTCTCTTCTTTCCATATTCCCTGTCAGTGAACCACCACCTGCCCAGTTGCTCAAGCCAAAACATCTGGACACCCATCTTTGATTTCTCTCTTTCATACCCCACAATCAGATGCTAAGTTTTCCTATCCTATTACTTTAATATCTCTCAAGTTTGTCTACTGTTACCCATCTTCCATCACCAACCCCCAATCAGCATCATCTTCTAATGTTAGGTTATGAGCATAACCTCCAATTGGACTTCCTATATTCACTCTTGCCTTCTTCCGGTACATTCACCAGGGTAATATTTTTAAATGCAAACCTGATTATGTCACTTCCCTCTTATAACCCTTCAATGACTTCCAAATGCCCCGAGAATAGAATCTAAACCACCCATCTCCTGCTGATATCCCTACCCTCAACTTCCAGTGCTTCCTATTGTAACTTCTCTTTCATTTCTGATTTTATTTCTTTAAGACCTCTCTTATTTTCTTGGTGAGTCTAGGTACACGTTTGTCAATGTGTTTATCTTTTCAAAGAACCAGCTCTTCATTTATTTTTTTAAATTTTATTTTTAGTCTCTATCTCATTTATTTCTGCTCTGATCTTTATTTCCTTCCTTTTACTAACTTGGGCTTTGTTTGTGACATTTAAAGCCAATATTTCCTTATTGATTCTTCTGTCTGGACAACCTATCAATTAATACAAATGGGGTGTCAAGGTCTCCTACTATTGTTTTATCGCTGTCAGTTTCTCCCTTTAGGTCTCTTAATATTTGTAGTATATATTTTTTGGTGCTCCTACATTGGGTGCATATATATTTAGAAATGTTTTATCTTCTTGAGGTCGATTCCTTTATCATTATGTAGTGCCCCCTTTATCTTTTATAATAGTCTTAGTTTTAAAGTCTATTTTGTCTAATATGAGCATAGCTACATCATCTTTCTTTTCATTTCCATTTGTAGGGAATATCTTTTTTCCATCCCTTCACTTTCAGTCAGTGTGTGTCCTTATTTATGGAGTGAGTCTCTTGTAGGCAGTATGTAAATGTGCCTTGCTTTTTTATCCATTCTGTGATTTTCTAGCCACTCTGTGATGTTATTAGAGAATCTAGTCTATTTGCATTTATTTTAATTATTATAAGTAGGTACTTATTGCCATTTTGTTAGTTGTTTGATGACTATTTTTATAGTTCCTTTCTGTTCCTTCCTTCTTCTCTTTCTTTCTTCCCTTCTGGTTTGATGTCTTTCTTTAGTGTTACGTTTAGAGTCATTTCTCATTTTCTTTTGTGTGTTTAACATAAGTTTTTGCCATGTAGTTACTGTAAGGTTCACATATATCATCCTATGTATATAACTGTCTCTTTTAGGTTGATAGCAACTTACATTTGAACATTTTCCGAACCCTACATTTTAACTATCACACCCCTTCATGTTTTGTTCTTGATGTGACATTTTACATCTTTTTATTTTATGTATCTTTTAACTAATTATTGTAGTTTTAGTTTATTTTACTTTTGTCTTTCAACCTTCATAGTAGCTTTATAAATTAACCTATTACCTTTAGTATATATTTACCTTTTCCAGTAAGATTTTAACTTTTGTATGGTTTTTTGTTGTTGTTGTTAATAATTAGTGCCATTTCTTTTCTGCTAAAAGAAGTCTCTTGAACATTTCTTATAAGGCCAGTTTAGGAGTGATGAACTCCTTTAGCTTTTGTCTGGAAAACTCTCTCTCCTCTTCAATTCTGAATGATAACCTTCAGGTAGAGTATTCTTGGCTGGAAGTTTTTTCCTTTCAGTACTTTGAATATATCATGTCACTCTCTTCTGGCCTGCAAAGTTTCTGCTGAGAAATCTGCTGATTATGGTGTTTCTCTTGTATGTAACAACTGGTTTTTCTTTTGCAACTTTTAAGATTCTCTCTTTAACTTTTGACACTTTAATTAGAATGTGTCTTGGTGTGGATCTCTTTGAGTTCATCTTATTTGGAACTCTCTGGGCTTCCTGGACCTAGATATCTGTTTCCTTCCCTAGATTAAGGAAGTTTTCAGTCATTATTTCTTCAAATACGTTTTCTGACCATTTCTCTTTCTTTTCTTTTTCTGAGACTCCTGTGATGCAGATGTTATTCTGCTTGATGTTGTCTCATAGGTCCCTTAAGTTATCTTCATTTTTTAAAATTCCGTTTTCCTTTTGTGACTCTGTCTGGGTGAATTCCATTGCTTCGCATTCTGGCTTGCTGACCCATTCATCTGTTTCATCCAGTCTGATGTTTAACCCCTCTAGTGTATTTTTCAGTTCAGTTATTATGTTCTTCAGCTCTGTGGACTCGTGTTTGGTACTTCATTATACTTTCCATCTCTTTGTTGAAGTCCTTACTGTGTTAATCCATTCCTTACCCAAGTTTGGTAAGCATCTTTATGACCATTACCCTGAATTCTTTATCAGGTAGATTACTTATCTCCCTAGCATTATGGTCTTTTTCTGAGTCTCTCAGTCTTGGAGTGCCCTTGTGTAGTTGATGAAACTTCTTGTTCAACCTTGCCCTAGCTCTTGGTTGTTTCTTGAAACTTTGTGATTGTCTAATCAGCCTGATTTACTATTGATATGTCCTTGTCATTGAGGATGTACCAAGGCCTGTCAGTGTTCCAAGGGGAGAAATTTCATTTAGCAACAAGTTTCAGGCTAATCTGAAGCCAAACTCTCAGGCAGCAGCTTTTAAAATATACAAATATATTGGGGTGCCTGGGTGGCTCAGTAGGTTAAGCATCTGCCTTGGGCTCAGGTCATGATGGTGCCCTGTGTCAGGTTCCCTGTTCAGCAGGGAATCTGCTTCTCCCTCTCCTTCTGTTCCCCCCCCCACCCCACTCATGCACTGTCTCTCTCCAATAAATAAATAAAATCTTTTAAAATATACATGCAAATATAGTCTTGTGCGGCCACAATCATAATCCCTGCTGGCCTCCAGACCAAAAGATCTGAAGTATCCTCTGGGTGACAGTTGCAAAACTTGGGACTGTACATGAGTGTATAAGCTCTTTCTGGGAGGACTTACTGAGCTGTATCAAGGCATAGGAGGTGCACAGGATGGTGTCTTCCTGCTTACGTTCCCTGGGAGCATCTCTGTAGCCTCTAGATGTAGGGAAAACCTGAAGCCTGCTTCTCAGGCTGAAGCTGCAGGCTAAGTAAACAGACTTTTTTCACAGGAAGCCAGGGTTGGGCTTCAGTCTGCCCTCTGCAGTGCCCTGGAGTATGGCCTGCCACATACTATCTTTCTGATTGTTACATTCCCTTGGAGCTCAGGAATGTCAGTCCTCTTGGCCACCAGGGCCAAGCAGTCAAGGAGCATCCCCTGTGTGGATTGCCTCTATCCACTGGCTTGAACTAGGCAGCTGGAGATTGTAGGGGGTAGGGCATGCTCTCCAGCTTCAGAAAGGCTGCAGGAAAATGTCTTGACTGCATGTGCCCAGGGGCTTTGGGAATGCAACAGGAGAAAGGAATGTCTTGTCCATGTGCATATTCTGGCTTTAGGCTGAGAGCAGGAAAATGCTGGGACTGCTCACAGTTGCCAGGCCTACAGTGAGTGCAGGAGTGTTGCAACCACCTGTGCTCACCAGCTTTAGCCAAGGAGTGGGAGCATGCTGCTATTGCTTGCTCTTGCCTGCCCCAGCTAGGGAGCAGGGAAGTGTTTGCAATGGGCACCTGCTCTGGCTTCAGCAAGGCGACCGATAATGCCATCACCCATTGCCCCTGCTTGTCTTAGCAGGGTGGTGCTGGGAGGGTTTTGCATCTGAGTTGGCCCACCTGTGCTAGCAGGGTAGGTGGTGCGTGCAATATTGGCATCTGCCAGTAGCATCCTCCATCTCTGGGGAGAGTTCATCTGCCCCTACCCCTCCATTTACTTTTAGATTAGCCAATAAATCTCCTTATATAGTCTAGGTGCTTTTCAAACTGTCCTTTTTTTGCTGGGTCTTCAGGTGAAACTGCACACAAACCCTTCAAAAGGGGCATCTTGGGGCTTTTTGAGCAGAGGGGGCTACATGACCTGTAGGCTGCCCCTTCCCTGTCACCATGCTCAGCCTTGGTCTGTTGAATACTTTCCGTCACTGCATAAGGTTTTATTTGATGGAAGGTTCCTGAAGATAAAACAAATCTGGAAATCTTGGGTTAGCTGCTTAGGGAGGAGGTAGGCTACTTGAGGGGTTATCAGCTATGTACAGAAGCTGTGGGCTCTCCCCTGGGTCTGGCTTGCCAACTCTGCCTCTGACCAACCCTCTTTCTGGCAGCCAAGCCTTTCTGTAGATTATGTTAATAGTGCTGACGGAGGATCCAGTTACACTAGGTGGGTGTTCTTCCTGTTCCAAGGGAGGAAACTTGAGTGTCTGGGGTGCTGTTCCCTGAATGTTCTCTGAGGCCCTTCTTGCTGTAACCTCATGATCCAGGTTTGTATCTTTGTCTGCAAAGCAATGCTCCTTTTCCTGTGACTGAGACCCTATCATCAGGGTGAAGGCCTGGATGCAGGTTTCCATTTTGTCTGTCACTCTCTGGATGACTCTGGCCCTCACACCCTGGCTGCAGGAGAGAGGAACCTGAAAACCTTGTTCCCTCCACATCCTCCAGGGTTCAGAGCAGCCCCTCAACAAACTGATTTAAAGAAAGTACCAATGAATGAATAAACAAATCATAATTCTAAAGGAAAATTGCCTGTTGAATAATAAATTCAAATTAAGAGACATGTAAACTTTTAAAGGATGGGAGAAGGAATAGGAGATAAGATAAACTTATGTTTCCATTTCCTTATCCATAAAACAAGTAAAATCCCTAATTTAAGGTTATATTACAGCTCTACTGTGATGGGGAATTAAATCTCAAGTGTGTTGAAGGGCACTTTCCAGAATGTAGAGGCTAAACATGAAAGGCTCAATTTTTCAAAGGCAGATAAAATGTTAGTACCTGAGTAAAAGAGTTTTTAAAATGAGTGGCTCAAGACTCAAGCAGAAAGCTGAAATGGAGACATTTCCCTCTTTTCTGTATCCTATCTGTTTAGAAAGGATGCTTACCCTCTCTAAGCTCCAAATGTGCTGTAAACCTGAGAACCATTCCTCCTGGGGAGAATAGGCATTCTCCATAATGTTCCTTTCTGCATGGACTACATGTAAAAGGTCGTCCTATATTGACCTATGATTAATAAAGAAGAATTTCTGTAATGCTTTCAGCCAGATTTCTCCAGAGTGCCAGGATTCAGAAGTCCATTCCAAAGCAGCCCAAAAGCCTCCAGGCTGCTGAGGGGCCCATGCAATGCAGTGATGTCCCTTGCTTTCCTGAGATCATTCCTGGTGCTGTGGAAACAGCTGGAAGTGCTAAAGGAGCACTGGGGCCGACTCAAACTGCGAGGCCAGGACAACGATTCTGTCTCCTTCCACAAACAGTTCTCAGAACTCTATGGGTGAGTGTTGCTAAGGTGGAAATTTTTGTGAATGAGTGGAATCTGAGGTCTGGTAAATTCCTCCCCTTACTCTGAGGGTGAGATTTGGTCCATAATCCTGGTACACCCAGCCCCACTAGGCAGAGGAAGCTGGGCAATGTGTCTCTATAGCCAGCGCTTTACAGGAAAAGCTGGGTTCTGTTGACTGCAGGGACAGCGCCGGTTTCCACCAAGCAACACTGTATATCGTTTTCCTAGAGTTCTGTCTCTGGGAACTTGTGCTTCTCCAGTGTCCCCATGGTGCTGACTCTTCAGCTTTTTTAGTTCATAAGATCCCAGTGAGCACTGGGTAGCAAGGTGCTGCTGCTGTGAACTCCTCCCCATTTTCTGCCCCATTAGACCCAAGAATTGAGTCTCTGAGAGCTTCATGCTTTGCAGCCAGAGGTATAATATGGTGCAACATGAGGTCTTAGGTCTGTGGGGTGGGGTGGGGTGGTTTCACAGCTTCAGGCTCTAGCTGGGATGACTTAGCTGGCAGGAAAGACATGTTGCTTCTGCCATGTGTCTGTTATCAAACAAGCATTCACTAAGCATCCACTCACCATCCTTGGACCTTACTGGGCACAAGAAGGTTCTCTTTCGTGGCATAATCCCAATGGTCTATCTTACAAGCCAGCTTTCCTGGTAACTAGGGAATGAGAAAACTTGTCAATATTTTGAAGAATGAAGACTGAAATTAAATGTACCCAATGGGAAAAGGCCTCAGGATTTAATATTGACTAAGGGAGCGGCAACTGTGATGAATTTAGATGTTGATGTGAGTGTCTGTAATGGGTTGGGAGGTTTATACATGATGACAAGAAACAGAACGTGAAGGAAAATAATAGAGAATCTGAATAAGAAAAAATGTTTGTTTGCTAATTTCTGTCTCTCTTCTTCAATAGAACTGACATTCTCTACCCCAGCATGAAAGCTATAGCTAGGCAGATGGGGAAAGAAGATGAATTCGAAAGTATTATAATAAGTAGTCAGTCTATTCTTCCCCCCAAAGGAGCTTCAGAAATCGAAATAAAAACTCAGCAGGTATGCAGAAACTATTTCGAATGTGACTTTGAAATTTTGCTTTATGGCATTAAGCATGTAAAACTACAGATATACCCAAGTGGCATTTTTTTCTAAGACATTAAGTGGAGATTGAAGGTATGTAAATCATTGAACAGGCTCAGAGGGAACTAAGTATTTAAAAGCATGTGGAGCTTTGATTAAGCAAATAACTACCCCGAATATCTCCATTTTGTAAGTCTAGATCTTCATATTTTGATTTTCCTCTAATTAAGGTAGACTACCACAAAAAAAGACTATGTATGATAGAGAACACCCTAGCATCTTTTTTTTTTTAAGATTTTATTTATTTATTTGACAGAGGGAGACAGCCAGCGAGAGAGGGAACACAAGCAGGGGGAGTGGGAGAGGAAGAAGCAGGCTCATAGAGGAGGAGCCTGACATGGGGCTGGATCCCAGAATGCTGGGATCACGCCCTGAGCCGAAGGCAGACGCTTAACGACTGTGCCACCCAGGCACCCCCAAGAACACCCTAGCATCTTAAACTTAGAATCTAGCACACAATTATCCACCCCCCGCAACACACATACCCATGAAAATGGAGTATTTAAGAGAGCTTAAGATGACTGTTTTTCCGAGAATAAGACAACATGATTTACACACTAGTCCACTTGGTGTCCTAGATGATCTACGTGAGAGGTTGTTTTTCCAAGTGTTTGTTCACCTTGGTCCCGGGACACAGTCTCCACATGGCTGTGTTCCCCTGTATCTGTAACACGCAAGGCTGTATTCTCCTTGTTACTGTAACAGGCAAGCAAAACTTCCAGCTGTTTGAATGTCAGTGGAGAGATTCATGTCCCCTGAAGTTCAAGAATCCAGTGGCAACCGACCCTCCACCCCCACAACACGCACACACACACACACACCCCCCAGTCCCAAGCCCATTGCTTACCCTTCTGAGCCCTGGTTCTCTCTAGTACCTGGGGTCCTCTGACAGGGAGAAACATGGACTCTACAAGCATAATGGTAAAGTAAGGGCTCATGGTTATCGGGACAGTTTTCTCCTGGTCCTGTTTGGAATTTTAGGTCTTCTCATGAAATCCTCCTTGATAACTAAATAGAGTTTCAGGCCCAGGGGTTTCTCTTGTAGTAACCTCTCATAAAATTCCTGGCCACATATAGAGACCCCCAAAACACATGAGGTCACCTCAGACATTGAACACTTTGCTATTTCGCACGACTTGGTAAAAAAGGGTGGTATTTTATCAACTAGGATGTGGGCCAGGAAGAAAAGATGTTGGTCTCCAAAGAGGTATATCTACCCTTGCAGAAACACTTGGAAACCCAAGAAAGGAACCCTTCTTTCTTCCCTGGGAGAGAGTATCTGAAGAACAGGACCTAGCCCCAGACCCTTCTGTAGGAATTTGACTTAGCTGCTCAGAGGATAAGCTGAATGTAGGAAGTGACTCTCAAACTTCTTACTCTAGCTTCAGAAACTTCTGGAAAATCTTGAAATTCATATGATCCAAGAAGTATTAAGAAAAGTTAACAGAGAGATAGCACTGGTGATATCAGAAAAATCCAAGGAGCAGTGTACTCTCCCTACAGGTAAAGTATGTTTATTTTATTACTTCACAAAATAGCATTTATTGGGTTTTTTTCCTAATTATAAAAGCAATCCATGTATCATTTTCATGATTAAAAAGTACCACAATGTCCAGAAAATGAGGTAAAAATTAGTTTTTCACAGCTTGGCCCAGAGAGAACTAGTAACACTTTGATGTATTTCCTTCCACTTAAAGTCTTTTAAATTTCTTTTAAATAGAGAACATTTGTTAAGTTCAGTCTCAACTCTGATGATTAACTCATAACTGAAATAAAGTTGAAATGGGTAAAACACATAAGATTTCCTTATTTGTAATATATTTAAGTGTGTGTGTATGTGTGTGTGTGTGTGTATACAGACACATACACACAATACATATATATGACATATATGTCAAAAATCTTACAAATACATGTATTTGAGGTGGGAAGGAAATCACAATTATTTTCTTTCATCTGAAGTCTAAAGTCAGGATCACTTCACAGGCATGTGATCAGTGTACTCACACAGGACCCAGCACTACTTGGGGTTTAATGCTCTATGGATACCGTCTTGAAACTCTTGATTTTAACTTAGAATTTGTGTTTTGTAATTGGAATTCAGTGAGTCCATGGAGCATGCACCAAGGACTTAGAGCCTATGCCTTACACAGAGTCCCACTTCCTATTGCTTCCCCACCTTGCCCGGAGGGGTTCTCAGCTGCCTACTCCCCTGCTCTCTGGCACCCTAGGCACCCCAGCCTCCCCCTCAGCATCCCCACCCTGCAATTGCTGCAGTCCTCTACTCCACTGGGGGCCTGAGCAGGAGGAAGATCAGGATATGTGTACCTAGTAGTATCTCAAGGACCCTAGTCTGGCAACATTATGGTACATCTGATGGGTGACTCAGTGGGAGCAAGCCTATTACCTATCCCTAGATTCGTACAATAGCCCAGGATAGAGGTTACAATACCCTTGGGGTTGCCTGTCCACAGTGGGCCCCCAGGAAGGAAAGATGCCTGGCTCAACTTCTCTGTTCCTGGCCAGGGCATGGGGCCGCCGTCCAGTAGGTACACATACACTCATGCTTCCGGTCACAGGGTGGAGCCCCTGGGTGCCTGTGAGGGTCGCACTTGCCTTGCGCGCGTTCTCATGCCTGGGGAGTGCAACATTAAAAGCAAATAAAAACACCATGACAGGTCAAGAGAGAGACCACAGAAGAAAGAAGGCACTAGATTTTAGTACCTACCGTGGTGATTTTGTCCCCCTGCGTTTTGGATAAGAAGCCCTGCATTTTTATTTTGCACAGGGTGCCATAGATTAAGCAGCCGGTCCTGTCTGAACTTCAATGTCTACTCCTGACTCCTACTAATTCTGCAGGAAAATCCACAACCTTTAAATGACAGAGAAGTTGTTTGACTCGCAAACTAAATTAGGTTTTCCTTTTGAGACAAAGTCCACAGACGTTATAATGTGCATTAATAATCTATGTCCTCACCTAAGACATTGTCGTTTTTATCAGTGCTTCGAGTAACTGAATTCTGTAAACAGGGCTCTGGGAAAAGGCTATGCAGTGAGAGGGCAAGCCACTTCTTGGCTGGAGATGTCACCAGAGAGAGAAATGTCACCAGAGAGCTGAGTGAGGTTGCACTTCAATTACAGAACATTAAACAAGACACAAAGCACTTGTTGTTGGTGCCATGTTTGCTGCATCCAGGCGGCTCCCCTCGAGTCTTGGGAGAAAATCCACAGGCACACAGCAGGTGCACCCATCTGCATGTTTCAGGCTGTGGTTTAATGAGACACCCGGATGGTGGGGGAAGGGAGAAGCAGTTTTGCTTTGCGGTTCTGCTGTGTGCTGCCTGGGGCAGGGTGCCTGTCAGTTGTGCTTGGAAAGAACCTTCAGTAAGGGGCTGGTGGGAGGCAGGCAGAGGGGAGGGGTAGAGTTATTGTTAATGGTGGTAAGGGTGATATTACCAAAACTTTGGTTAGAGTGTACTGACCAATTCTAAGCTCTTGTTGAGATTCTATACTCATAACTTTTAAAACTAATGCCAATAGTGAGGGTGTTTTGTTATTGTTGGTTTTGTTTTGGGTCTGTTAGGCTGACTCAATGTGGGTGTCCTCCTGTAGTGAGTTCCCCCAGGGTAAGTGATGGAGTCCCTGCTGTGTGCCAGGGGTACTTCTATAGACTTTTCTTCAGTGTAGTCTTCCTAAGACCTCTGTGGTTGGGGAACCTTCAAAGAAGGCAAAACCTTGGAATCGCCACCCACCTACTGTTCATCTCAGCAGCAAGAAGACGCCATAGTGGATGGGGCTTCCAACAGGGGCCGCCTCTTCATGCAGAGACCACCTTTTGTGGTCAGGTTTAGCTTGGCACTAGGAGTTTCTACAGAGGGAGTTGGGAATGGAGAGTATTGAGACCCAGGGGATATCCCAAGCTCTTGTCCTTCCCTCAGGGTCTTCTCTCTCCCTGTCGGCCAACTCTGGTGTCTACATTTATTATCAGCCAGAAACAAACCCTCCAATACTTCTCTGTCTCTTCCCTCCTTCCCACCTTGTCTCGGAGCTTAATCTTCTTGTATAACTTCTGAATGAGTTTCAAGTTTATCAGAGAGCATCTGAAAATGCAGCAGCCACACCTGGTCCGGTGCTAGGTTGTTGTAGCTGAACTGGTGCTCCCCTGAGAACTTTAAAAAGTTGCTCCAGACATCCTTGTTAAGTCTTGGGGCTTGGCTTAGCACAGAGTTGGGTTCCACTGATTCAGAAAAGCACTGCTGTTCCCCATACTTGACATTTTGGCACCGAAGTCATTCTTAATTGATTTTCTCAATTTCTCTGAGCATTTATAAGGTCAGCAATCTCCAAAGTGGAGTGCCTATGTCCCAGGGGTGTAGGAAGGAAATATTAGAGCTTCTAAATAGATTAAATCCATATGTAAGAGGTCACATGTCACACCCCACGCTGAGGTGTCCTGAAATGACCATTTCGAGACAATCCACAAGCAAGCACTAAGAAATAGTGGAGACACTTCTAATCCCAGTACATGCTTATAGTCAGCCACATTGTGAGGTTAAAAAGATAAACACATCTGATAAGAAGTCAGACAAAAAATTTTAAAAGGTCAAGAAAACTCTTAGGAATGTGGTTTGAGATCCATTCTCATTGATGATGAGCTTCACCCTAAGCATATCATGCTATACAGTATTAGCCCGTGATAGTAGTGTAGATAGAAATACGTAAATATACACATGTTAACAGTGAGTCGACAAAAATGTTTTGCTTGAGTAAAGCACAATCCAAACACTTAGGAGAGCATGGTCAAGGCCCGCATTCCCAGCAGTGTGCCCTAGAACACCAGTTTCTCAACATGTTAGTGCAGCGGTTCTCTCCAACACCCGCACTAACAGACTCACAGGCTATCTGAAGCTTTCCATTCCCTCGGTAACACAAGCTGGCAAAATACTCGCTAATTACAGTCTCTGGGTTAACTATGTTTACCTAGCATCATTGATCATTGTTTGCTCCAAACCTGTTTGTGCCAGTTTTTCTCGTCATTGTGTTTGAGTAATTTAATTAAGTATTATGTAAACCAATGAAATGGGAGTACGAAAAGAGATCTGTTCTATAAAAACAAAGTTGAAGTGGATAAACTGTGGTACATCCAGTCAATGAAATAATATTTAATGCTAAAAAGAAATGAGCTATCAAACCATGAACAGACATGGATAAAAATGTATATTACCAAAGCAAAAGAAGCCAACCTGAAAAGACTACATATTTTATGTTTCCAACTATATGACTTTCAAGAAAAGGCAGAACTATGGAGACAGTAAAAAGATCAGTGGTTGCCAAGGGTTTAGAGGGGAGAGAATGATGAACAGGCAGAATACAGAGGATTTTTAAGGCAGTGAAACTATTCTGTATGATAATATAATAGTGGAGAGATGCCAGTTATACATTCGTCAAACCCATAGTCTCATCAAGAGTAAACCTCAATGTAGGGGCGCCTGGGTAGCGCAGTCGTTAAGCGTCTGCCTTCGGCTCAGGGCGTGATCCTGGCGTTCTGGAATCGAGTCCCACATCAGGCTCTTCCGCTGGGAAGGCTTCTTCCTCTCCTACTCCCCTGCTGTGTTCCCTCTCTCGCTGGCTGTCTCTCTGTCACATAAATAAATAAAAAATCTTAAAAAAAAAAAAAAAGAGTAAACCTCAATGTAAACGATGGACTTTGGGTGATAATGACATGTCAGTGTATGCTCATCAGTTGTAACAGACGTACCACACTGGTGTAGGATGTTGGTAGTTGGGGAGGCTGTGCGTTGGGGGTTGAGGGGGCAGGGAATATGTGGGAACTCTCTGTACTATCTGCTCAATTTTTCTCTGAACTTAAAACTGCCCTAAAAAAAAAAATGATACGTTTGGATTATTTCATGGTCTTTTAGTTTTCTTTCCATAAAAAGAAAGAAACAAGCAAACCAATAAACCACACACTACAAAACCACACAATGTGTTATGGTTTCTAGAAGAAAGATAGTACAGAACTCCAATGAGTGGGTGCATACAAAGAAAAGGCCTAAGTTCTATGTTAGAAAACTGGCAAATATTTGTATATTTGGGTATTTTTAAGTTAAATAAAATGTTTACGGTACTGCAGGTCATTTTTTTTAAGTATTGTCCAGTTTAACAGACTTCTTTTGATTAACAAACCAACACTTTAGTCTGATTGCAAGGAAAGAATTTCTATTGTGTTTTGCAAGGGTTGAGGAGCAGGGGGAAGCTTTTGTTTGTTTGTTTTTTGCCAAAACAAGTTTGGGAAACTTATAAATAATATTAAAAAGGTTTCTTTGCTCCAGAACTTCTCAGAGCCTATCATAGTGTGCACTATAAAGCTCCAGAAGAGAGAGAATGAAATGTTCTTTATTTTTAAATTTTTTTAATTTAAATTTAAGTTAGTTAACATATAGTGTGTTATTATGTTCAGGGTAGAGTTTAGTGATTCATCAGTTGCATATAACACCCAGGACTCATTACATCAAATGCCCTCCTTAATGACCATCACCCAATTACCCCAACCCCCCACCCACTGAAACCTTCTTTAAATTTATTTGATTACAGAACCCTTTTCTCCCCTTGAGAATATCTATCATCAACTCAAGGGACTAGTGTTCTGGGGAGCAGTTTGAGAAACACAGGAGTACAAAATACATACATACATATCCTTGAAGCAATAAGGTTTCAACCTACCCACCTTCTGGGGGACCCCCAAGTGGTCAGGAGAATGTTGGTTGGCAGTTGGATTCCTTCAAGTTTCACTTCTGCTTGGCTCAGGACCCAGGAGCCATTTAGGCAGACGCTAGTGGTTGTGTTAGAGAAGTGAAATGCTATGAAACCAAGACGCCTTTCCTAGAGGGAGGAGGCTGACTGGAGGGTAGAGGGAGTGTTCATAGAGGGAGAGACAGGAAGTGGTTTGGCCACCAGGAAGTCAAATTTTCCTGCAGTCAGAGGACCTGGGAATAGAATGAGAGGAAAGAACAACACCCTAATTTAACCTCCAGTGTGCTGTCTCCTACCCACCTCCATTCTGCCGTCAGAAACTGCTTCATCCTAAAGAAGCCATGACCACACACACACACGGAAAATGAGACCCTTTTGGAGACCACCAACTCCACTTGGCCAGGAGTTACTTCTGTTGGATGAATTCTACTCTCCCTGGCTTCCCCTGACTCCTGCCTACAGAAGTACTTGCATGTTTGAGCTTGAACTCATGAGGAAGAAGCATGGTGGGAAAGTTTCCCAGCACTTTGGTAAAATACTTCCCCTTTGGCTCAGCCTGGAGCTAAACCCCAAAACCACCTCTGTGGGCATTTGCCAGGTGATGGTCCCCAAACCAGAAGTGTGTGGCACATGTGGTCCCTCGCCAGGCTTTTCTGTGAGCCAGAGACCAGCTAATGTGCCCTGGAAAAAGAATCCAATTTCTTGTCTGAAAAATCTCTGAAATATACATGAGCTCTGTTTTGTCAAAGCTTAAACTTATAAAAAGGCTTAAACATCCTAAGAATTGTGAACTTCTAGGCACATTAACTCTTTGGATTTTCCACTTCGACTATGCTCGGACAATGGTGTTATGTCTACTCACCTCTATTATCCTAAAGGAAAAACAAAGTCAGATTTATATGTTTATCATGGAAAATAGCCAATTGTTGAAGAATTCTGGAACCCCATTTTCAAAATCAGGACCACCCAATAAATAAGATAATTGGAAATACCATGGGCTCCTGCTCTGTCTTATCCACATTTCTGAGACGATTGTGCTGGATGCTTCCTCTTGTGTGCACCACGCCTCCCGTCAGAAAAATGAAAGTATGAGTAGGAAATCACATCTGAAATTAAAAACAGCTGGGGACGGGGAGTGGCTCTGTGTGTACTCTTGCTGCTGGCCAGCACCCCCACAACAAAAAAGGGAGTGGGGCAGGGCTTGGCTTCTACCTCTGACTCCATAGGTTTCTCTTTAATTGCAGACTCCCCTGGCACCATGCACAAGGAAGTAGGCCCTACCCAACATAATTAAACATACACATGTGCTTTTGCTCTTCCATATGGAAGTTAAGGAGTGTTGATATATTTCCACAGCTCCAGCACTGTCATATTAAGTTTGACTTTTTTAACAGCTAATACATTCACCCGGTTCAAAACTCAAAACAATAGGAAAATATATGTGTGTAGAGATCTCATTGCCACCACTGACCTCCTTTTGTCACCCCATGTAACCACTTTTATTAGTTTTTTTAATATATACTATCGGTGCTTCTTTATGCATATGTTAATTCTGTCTTTCATCCAATATCCACTTACTGGGCACCTAGTATGTGCTAGACTACTTTATTTTAGGCAATGTTTGGGGGATACATCCTTATTTTCATGGAGCAAAACTCCTTACTCTTGTGGAGTTTTTCATCTAGAAGGGGATAGGCAGATAATAAGCAATAAACATAAGAAATAAGAAAATAATGGAGTAAGAAGTATGGTGGTGTGGGGGTTTGAAGGAGGCACACTGCAATTTTAAATAGGGTAGTCAGGATAGACTTCATGGAGAAAGTGACACATTGAGCAAAGTTTGAAGGTGATGAGGGAGTTAGCTATGTGGTTATCTGGGCAGACAGATAAACAGACAAAAGAAAAGCCCATCCAGAAGAACAGCCCACACAGAGGACCTAAGCAGAGCATACTTCCATGTTTACAGAACAGAAAGACCCAAGTGTGGCTAGAAGGGAGAGAATGGGTGAGAGTAGTAGGAAATGAAACCAGAGAGGAAGAGTGCAAAAAGGATCACGCAGGGCCTACTTATAGCGTTTACTCTGAATGCAATGAGGTGCCTGTCCCATATTTTGAGTGACATGGTCTGACATGTTTTATCTTATTTTTAAAGATGTATTTATTCATTTAAGGGGGAGAAGGGCAGAGGGAAGGGAGAGAGAGAGAATCTCAAGCAGACTCCCTGCTGAACTTGGAGCCCAATTCGGGGCTTGATCTCACAACCCCGAGATTATGACCTGGGCCAACATCAAGAGTTGGATGCTTAACCCATTGAGCCACCCAGGTGCCCCTGATCTGACATATTGTAATGGAATATCTCTGGCTGCTCTGTTGAGAATGGACTGTAAAGGAAAAAGGGTGGAGGAAGGGAGAGGCTGCTTTGGAGGCTACTGCAATAATCTGAGCACAGGGAGATGGTGGTTCAAACAAGGCTGGGAACAGTGGAACTATTAAGTGGTCAGATTCAGGGCATATTATTGAAGTAACCACTAATGGATTGTGTACTGGGTGTGGGAGAAAGAGAATAGTCCATGATAACTCCATGATTTTTGACTTGAGAAATCGGGAAAATAGAATTGCCATCAGCTTAGATGGCAAGTTAGAGAGGGAAGATCAAGAATTTATTTATGCCCAAATGACATTTAAAATGCCTTTTAGACGTCCAAGAAGAGATGCCAGGTGACTATTGGATCTGAATTTGAAGGTTGTCAGCATACGGATGATATTTAGCCATGGGGCTAAATGAGATAGCCAAGGGAATGAGTGTGGATAGAAAAAAAAAGGAGGTGAACCAAGGGCTGAGTCTGGACACTCTAATGTTAAGAGCTGGGGGTGGGGAGGGGAAAAGGACAACCAGCAAAAGGGACCTAGAGGGAACAAACAGTGAGGAAGAAGAAAAGGAGGACAGAGTGGTATCACAACGTCTAGTGATGAAAGTTTCTCAAGCACGAGGAATATGACAAATTATGTGACATGCTTCTGAGAGTCGAGTAAAACATATGTTTTTAGTCATGTTGGGGTCACTGGTACTTAATACAAAATCAGTTTCAGGAAGCGGTGGAAGTGAAAGCTGGGTCAGTAGCCTTACGAAAGATTTTGAGAGAAGTCACAGACAGTAAAGATAGGTCTTTCTTTCTGAGAGTTTTGCAAAAAAAAAAAAAAGGCGGGGGGAGCAAAGAAATGAAACCATAGCTGACAGGGGAAGTGGGGTCAAGAGAAGGATTTTTATGAGGTGGGAGAAATAACGTGTGCTATTGTGAATGACCCAGGAAAGGGGGGAGAAGTGATATTGGAGAATGCTTTATTTCTGGAGTGATAATCTTAAATAGGCTTGAGGGGATAGCCCTTCCTTTATTATATTTATCATATCTTTCTTATAAAAGATAAGAATATCTTTATATTCACTATTCCTCACCTGGCATTTTCCATGTAACAAACTATGGTTCTTTCCATATCGATACATGGAGACGTTTCTCTCTTTTTTATAGCTGCATACTATTCCATTGGAAGGATGAACCCCAGTTTATGTGTTGCTTGCAAGCTACTGCTGTCCTAAACAATACTACTCTGAATAACTGTGTATATGCCTCATCTCATAAGTCAGCGTGTTGCCACTTCAATCCATAGTCTGTCAGCTCTGGACATTTCTAGTCTACGACTGTAAATATAATAGCTCTTCATTTATTTCTGTTAGTTTTGTTAGGCCAAAATAATTGTTTAGTTGTATGTAGGGACTTAATGAAAATAGATATCATGTTGGATCAACAATAACATTTAATTCAGGATTTTTAATTGTAATAACAGAATAGTGTTCACTGGGCTTCAGAAGTACTTTTCCAAATCTTTTTATTAGGAATCTTGTTAGAGATTTTCCTTATTCCTATGTTCTGGAGGATTCTGTGACCTCAACCACCCCCCCCTTCCCGCTGCCTCACCCATTAGTTTTTGTGTATTTGGAAATAACAGCTTCTTGTGCCCAGTGTTATGTCTCAGAGAGTAGCCATTAATTGTTGTTCAATGTTTCATGATACTACCATTGGTGTGTTTCTCCCCCCTAGACCTTTGGAAGCACCATGTCATGAAAGAAAACTTCTCCGTTAGCAGACCACAAATTGTTGAAAAATTTATACAGAGATTAATGGAAAATTACCAGGATGGTGGACTAGAGGTATGTATTGAAGGTTAGTCATTTTAGAGTATGTTTTTTTGTAACAGAAACCCAAACAAGGAAGACTTTCCCTTTAACACTATTCCTAATGCTTCCCTTACTCCCTTAGAATGAAGATATGAATTCTGAGGCTTAACTCAGAGTAGTAGTTACTTGCTGTCATTTTAATTTTGGAAAAAGATTGATTTCTAATAAATTATGGGAGAGAAATTAGAAATGCTTGTTGGCTAATTTCAGATTTGTCCAGTTTTTTAAAGTAACCTTGGCGTTTGTTGATGAATAAGTTGTTTTTAGCAACATTTCCTATGTTGATTTTTTATTTTTTTATTTTTAAAAAATTTTTCGAGAGAGGAAAAGAGAGCGCATGTGTGCATGCATGCCCACGTGTTCAAGTGAGGCAGGGGGAGCAGGTGGAGAGGGACAGAGAGAATCCCAAGCAGCCTCCATGCCCAGTACAGAGCCTGACTCGGGACTCTGTCTCACGACCCTGAGATCATGACCTGAGCAGAAATCAAGAGCTGGATGCTTAACTGACTACGCCTCCCAGGCACTCCCTGTGTTGGTTTTTTAATACAGAAAATTTAGAAGAGAGAAACTAAAATAGCCCATAATTCCACTACCTAGAAAACAGTTTTTAAATGTACAATTAAAAAAAAAAACTATCAGAAAGGTAACATTTCCACCTCTCCTTCACTCTACCATCCCCAGTTATCCCTCCACAAAGGAAACCAGTTTCAATGATTTTTGTGTGTGTATATATATTGGAATCCATGGTTACACTATGTAATATGTATTTAACAATAGTATGTATTTAATATGTACAATACACATACACACAGTCCTTGGAGCTTTCAACTGTTGACTTGACTATTTCTAAACATTGCTGAAAAGGCAGAATGAGAGAGTGTGTGTGGATATTTGGCCATAGCAGAGCTTTCAGGATCATTAACAGATGAAGCATAAGAACAGGTAGATATGATATAAGGTAGATATAAGAACAGGTAGATAGGATATAAGGTAGATATGAATCCAGTTGCCTTTGAAATTCAACCATTTTTTAAAAACCTGAGTTAGCAAAACATGCTTAATTTTTTAAAACAATCTCTCCCTCAAAGTTATATTTTTCTAAGCTCTTCAAATATTCCCCATAATTTTATAATAAATCCCTCAGTTTTTAACGACGAGGTAGAGAATTCACTAGCTTGGTTGGGGACACATTTTTCCTCAGAGCTTGATGATTTTACACTTTATTTCATTTAAGCTTTCAATTATACCCAAATGTGGTCCTGTGTATTCTGATGAGGGGGTGAAGTGGTTCCTTTTGGTCCCTGCAGCTCAGAGGTTCTCCACCAGAGGTACACAGGTGATGACGGTGGGACATGCTTAGAAACAGGCCTGAAGCAAAAAATTTTATGGTTCTCCTTAAAAAAAAGGAGGAAATTCTGACACGTGCTTATCATGGATGAAGCTTAAAGATCTTATGCTCAGTGAAAAAAGCCGGTCACAAAAGCATAAACGCTGCATGATTGCACTTCTGTGAAGTACCCACAGTAGTCAAATTCACAGAGACAGAAAGTAGAATGGTGGTTGTTAGGAGCTGGGGGGAGGGGGAATGGGGAGCTGGTGATTAGTGGGAACAAGAGTTTCAGTTGTGCAAGATGAAAAGAGTTCTAGAGATTGATTGTACAACAGTGTGAATGTACTTAATGCCACTGAACTTTACACTTAAAAATTGGTTAAATGGTGGTGCCTGGCTGGCTCAGTTGGTAGAGCATGTGACTCTTAATCTCGGGGTCAAGAGTTTGAGCCCTACCTTGAGTGTGGAGATTACTTAAAAAAAATGGTTTCAATGGCAAATGTTATGGGATGTATATTTTACCACAATAAAAATGAACAAAAATTTTGTGGCTCAAGATCTGCTCAACCCCTCTGTATATACTCTACTCCAACATTGCAGATGGGATTGTCTAGGAAAGAAATGCGGGTATTAGGGCAAACCCCTATCAGGTATAACTGAAACCCAAGGCACACTGAAGAGGTTGGCATCTGCCTGCCAGTGTCTTGGAATAAGAGGACAGTAGGACACTATGCCTGGTGGACGTCTAGTTTCTTCCAGATCATCTGCAATGACAGGGAACTCACTCTCTTCCAAACCCACCCGCCCTCCCCGGCCATTCCTGGCAGCTCTTGTTTCCAGCAGCTCCTACTGAGGTGGCTTTGGCCTCCCAACCACCTCCATCATGGATCCTAGTTCTGTCCCTGCGACACCACAGATCATGGTTCTGACCCCTCCCAACAAGCCTTTAGATATCTAAAGGCAGGTCAGTCAGAGAAACTTAATTAGCAATTAACTATTGCTAGCATGTGTGAAGCCTCGGTAAAATTACAATGAAGGAACTGTTCTGGTAGCACAAACCCTAACGGGTGCCCCTCTGGGTGGTGGGTTACAAATCCTTACCCCTTTCTCCAGATGGGCGCTGCCCAAGCCAGGGCGCGTGAGCTGGAAAAGGGAGCAGGCGCTGTGCTCCTCCCTCACCTGGGTGCCCCTGGGCAGAGGACCCGAGCCCAGGCTTCTCTTCTTCAGACTAAACCTTCAACCACTTTATATGAGCAGCCCTCCCATCCTGGTCGGTCCCCTCTAAATTCAAGATCATCTGTCCAGTGGAAAGCATACTTGTCTGTGTTTCTGCTTTGATTCATGCCCATGAGTGTGCTAGATATTGGCAGCTGCTTCATGGATGACTCATTAGGCTAATGGTCACCTGAAGCCCACACATTGCCTTCAGGCATTCTGCTGCTGCCATATTACTTGCTTTGTTCTTATTCAGTTTGGTCCACTCTGAACTTCTTGAAATCTTTTTAAAAATCTGGATTTTTATTAGCCAGCATACTCTCTCTCCCTCCCAGGTTCATGTCAGCCTGCCCTTGGTATCCTCATTCAAGTCATTACTAACAGTGTATGCCAGGACTGGCCCCAAGCCCTGTGCTACTCCCTCAGGGTCCCCTTCAGGCTGACCACACTCTCTGGGCACAGTCTTTCCGTGGCCAGTAGCCCATCCATTGTACTGTCACCCAGACTATGCTCTTCATTGGACATTGATGTCCATCTCTGATGATGTACATCTCCATTGATGTCCAAGGACATTATGAGGAACCTTTCTAGATATCCTGCTGAAATCCAGGTACACCTCATGTGCTATATTTCCTGAGGAAAAGGTTCATCTGACCTGATTTTTTTTGAATCCATATTGGCCTCTAGTGATCTTTGCTTCCTTCTCCAAATTCTAGAAAACCAGTCTTTCACAATCAGTTCTAACATCTTGCCCAAATTTTATACCAGCCACACTGACCTAAAGTTAGAGACTGACCTTTACTGCAAATCAGAACTATAGTAGTCTATTGTGTGGATTCCAGAACCATTTCCATTCGTATGCCAAAAGTCATTCACTCATTTAGCAAGTGTTTATAGATCTCCTATTTTTTTTTAGGCACTTTATTAGATTAAAGGCAAAAGGTACAGTTCTTGCTCTCAAAAAACTTTGGTATCAGGTGACCCAGAAGTGTCAGGAAAAGGCACTTTACATTAAATGCTTTGAGATAGGCATACACAGGAGCTATAACCTACCTAGGAGGTAGGAAAGAAATAGTCAGGGAAGACTTCCTAGAGGAGGTGTTGTCTGGGCCAAGTCTTAAAGCACAAATAGGAGCCAGATGAACAGGAGCTGGGAAAGGAAGGCAGAGAAATCTAAGAAGGGAGTATAGCAGAGTTCAGAGGAAGACATTGAAAAGGTGGGCAGGGCCAGTTGCTGAATGGCCTTGTGGGCAATCCTTAGGAGTCTGGATTTCATCCCAGAGTCAGTGGGAAGTCACTGAAGCATTTTGTCAGCAGAGGTGGGGTTTATAAACATCATCAAAACACCTTGTGTATGCCTGATATTAGACTAATTATGAGGGGCTCCAAGGTGAAACAAACCACAGAAGGGTAATTTGCTCCCAGCAAAGCCAGACTTTTGCCATAACAAGACCTAGCACCTGCCATGCTTCACCCCAGGCTGGCTCTCTAGAAGAATCTGGTGATTTTCCAGCCAGTGCCATTCATCATAGTTCAGGTTTAACTGTTGGTGAAGGAATCGGCCCACTGGAGGGCATGGTCTTCACTCTGTGGTTTTTATGGAACCCAAGGGCCTGCCCTGAAAGATAAGTTGGCAGATGAACCCACTTCATGTTGCATTTTGACACAGAGCTGACATTTAGTGACCTAGGGAGGCAAGGGTAGGTTGAAGAACAGCTTTTAAGAAACACAATAACAAAATACGATTTTTCTGGCCTCTGGAGATGCTCAAGGGAGTCCTGGCCTTTCCTACACCCTGGTGTAACAAACTCACCCAGACATGCCTCACCCTTACTGGGTAAAGTATCACACTGGCTAAGAGGGGATGGTAGAAGGCCACTGAGGCTCAAGTCTACATTTCTGTCTGTTTGGGATCCTATATCTACTATGGGGGCTATGGTGATATTAGTTTGAGAACTGTTTGCCCTGCTAAAAGACTGTTGGAGGCCTTACTGCATGCTCAGGTCCAGAGACTGCTGTCCAGGGCCGTGAAGGATGAGTCACTGTGGCTGATTTCAAGCACTGGGCCCAGCCCACCTGGACAGGGTCACCAACCACACATTGATGGGCTTGAATGTGGTCTCACAACTTCTCAATGTTTTAGGCTTTCATCATATTCAGTCTGGGAAGTGTTTCCTTTGTCATTACTAAACTCACATAGCCTGGACCTTGTCACTATTAAGAAGTCAAGGGCCAGGGGATAGAATCTTGGTGTTCCTTGCCTTGATGTCAGAAGCTAAATCTGGCTGTCCTCCTGCACATTTTCCAGAGCAGGATGGATTGCCCTCACTCCCACTCCCCTTAAGGGGCCCCTTGAGGAGTCCCCAGAGGATGAGGGAGGGAGGCTGAGTGCCCTCCCCTGACTGCTTGGCTCCTGTTCATTAAATTCCCCATGAACGGAGGGGTTCATCTACGGTTTCCATTCCGCATCTCTTCAATGTACCCTGCCAAGCTGCTTTACAAAAGCTTTACTATCTTTTCATTAGGGTATACATTTTATTTATATGTACATTTTCATACATAATTATCTTAATTGTGTATACATGTTATGATTATATTAGAAAATAAAAATACGATGTATTAGAAAATAGACTCATTAGCTTATCCTCATTGATAACTACTATTATTATTTTGGCATATTTCCTTCTAAACTTTATCATTTTTTTTATTCATTAACTTTTTAAAACCAAATTAGATTATTCTTTATGCCCTTTTATTATAGTGTACTGATTTTCACTTGAGTACATGTTATCAACATGTTTCCTTGTCAATAAACATTTATGCCCACAGCATAATTTTTGATGGCTGTCTAGTATTTTGTTGTACAGATGGGTGAGAAAGATTCAACCTGTTTCCCTTTATTTAGGCACTTTTGATCGTTTCCATTTCACTTTTTGTTGGAAAGGCTACTATAAAGAACATTTGCTTACATATACTTTTGTGCGTCACTTTTATTGTCCCCCAAAGATGAAGTTCTGGAAGAGGAATTACTGGGCCAAAGGGCATGAGCATTTTAAAATCTTTTCACAGATACAGCTAGTCTGCCCTCCAGAATGCCACCCTGATGTCCCTTGCCGTCAGAGGTGGTGAGCGAGCCACTTCCCTCACTCCATCCATACTGAGTTCTATCACTGCCATCTCTGCTAGTTTGTCTCAGTAACTCACCTTGGCAAAGCCTGGCTGGGCTTTCTCTGGAGGTCAGTGGGGGCACTGAGGTTGGACTGATAGGACAGTGTCCTGGGCCTCATGGGGACAATCAAGTCAGAGACACAGGACTCACTCCAGGCCAGAAGCTTCTGTAGCACAGTGCCAGTGAGCCTGGAGCCCTCCTGACCCTGGAAGTGTCACAGATAAAGCTCATGTAAGCATGTGGGCTGGGTCTTGGAGTGGGCCCCCTAAAATACGCAGATACACACACAGACACGCTCACTGATACACAGGGACACACACAGACACAGAGACATATACAGACATCCACAGAGAAACACAGACACACATATACAGATACACTAATGGATACAGACACAGACACACAAACATATCCACAAATGCACGCAGGTGCACTCACTGGTATGGACTCATGGAGACACACACAAGCACTCACCTGGCCTTGCAGGCCCTTAGCAGGTAGATCTGTCCAATCTTCTACATGTTGGCTCCCATTTCTCTCCAGAGCCAAAATCTAAGCTTGCCGTGGAGGGGTGCACTTTTCCTCTGTTCCTTAATGGCTACCTCTTCAAAAGGGTGCCTGATCTCTTAGAGGAAGGGAAGGGGTGGGACTGCCAAGAGAGTAGCAGTATGTCCCTTCAACCAGAGCAAGAGGGGCCCCTGCCAGATGCATACTCTTCAGAGGGCTGCTCTGGCTCTTCTCCAGCCCTGTTCTTCCTCACAGCCAAGGGGACATGCCCACTCTGATCTCTGGCCTTCCTTCTAGACCATACTTCAGGAGAGTGGTGCCCTGGAATTCTCCCTGCAAATTCTCCAGATCCTGTTCCCCAGAGGGAGAGTGGGCCTCACTGCCAGTGTGCATGCCCCGGCCTTAAGGGTGGTCCCGGGCAGCTGTGTAGGGGGGTAGATAGCCGGAATGCCTGTTTGCATGCATGTGAGCACTGTCCGCAGTGTAATGTGGGCCGAAAGGGGAGAAGAGATGGGGTCGTACTGTAAACTATAGGTTGGTGACCAGCTTTCTCCAAGTCACCACATTTTAGCATAGAACCCAGAGTAGTCCAAGAATGATAAAGTCAAACCTGCCCTTCCAAGTTATTTTGAAGATCTATTTTTCAGAGTAGGAGAATTAATAGTTTATTAGTTTGATTTATAACCCTTAAATATCTAGCATACTTAGGTATGTAGCATGTAGGAGTCCATTTGTACTCTCGTCCAGCCCTGCAAATACTAAGAGTGGACTGGAAAGAGAGCCTTGCAAGGACAGAGCCCATGGTTTCCTGTGGCAGAGCAATGGACGTGGGTCTGGGAGCCAAGGCAACGCATGCCCTGGCACGGTGAGGCCGTTCTGCTAGAGCTGCTGTGAATGATGCCCCTTCCTTTTCAGATCACGTTCAGGAAAGACCACCTTGAGGCTTGCCTCCTTTCCTTGGGTTGTGATGTGATGGCAAGAGAACGCAGCAACTTCGAGAACTACTCCATGTGTTACGAGCATGTGTTAGAGCATGCGAGGCAGAAGCTCTGCCAGAAAGAGCAAGTATGTTCCCAGGGAGACAAGAAGTGTGCGTAGGGAGGCCCAGGACTCACTCCGAAGAGGAGACTAGAACAGAGGGTGGTGGAGGTGTTCTAACGTAAGAACGGAGGGTGAATGGTATCCCCCAAAAGTCTCCGCCCATTGGTTCATTTTCTTAGGCTCTGGTATTCTCAGCTGCAAGGGTGATGGGCCAGCAACACTGGGTTGTGTGCTTTGAAGGCACCTAGTGGGGAATATAAAACCTTAGTGACAAGAAGTTGGCCCCCTCCCCCCGGGGAAGATGCATAGCTGACTTTCTCATCTCAGCAAAACAAAGCTCCTTGTGCCGTTCCTGGTCTAGCAGAGGAGCCAGGATCCTTGGGTAAACTCTGTCTTCAGGATGCACATCATGGGGCCCACTGATGAGACTTCCTTAAAATGAGGTCCCACTGGTGGGATCCAAGAGTCACTTCTCCTGTCCTAGATTGCACACTGTTTTAAAATGGATTGCATCAAGGGTTCAGTGTTATATTACTTTTTACCTAAGAAAAGTGCAAAAGTCTGAAGAAAATCAAACTTGGCTTCACCCCTAGTTCGTTTTATCCCCATAGCCAAGTCTTTGGCATCAGTGTGGATACTTGGAAGTTAATGGTATCTTCTGATCTCATGTTAGGCGTCCTAAAGTCCAGTGGGGCAACAAGTGCAGTCGGGCTCCAGATGGAGCCCGAGGATCTGAAAATGAAGCTCCATCAACACAAATAGGAGGTGTGTGGAGCACGTTGTGCTGGACTGAGCCATGGTTGGAGGAACAGATGTTTGAGTTTGGTTGTACATTGTTTTCTCCTCCTCAGGAATTAGATATTATACGAAGAGTTTCAGACCCACCTGAAGACAACGCTGGTCAGGTAGGTCCATTCTTACCAAAAAGCTTCTCTTTTCCAGCTCACAAATCCACATTGTCAGCAGTAGCCAGACAGGGGACTTCCTAGTGTCTTTTTCTTGTGCCTTCGTCAAGAGTGGCCTATAGATATATATGGTGACTAACATAATATAATAAAAAAAATCTTATAATAATAATAATAATAATAATAATAATAATAATAAAGAGTGGCCTGTAGAAGTCTCATCAATGGACATCCACCACAGAAACACCTAAGGAGAGTGCTTTCACTTTTTAAGCAATGAGGACTTTCTTATTCTTAGTTTTTTGGTGGCTTGTGTTATTTTTTATTGCTTTGATTTTTCTTTTTTTGTTGTTATTTTGGGGTTGGGGTTGGGGGCTTCATTTGTTTTCTTTTGAGGCCAGTTTAAGTGAATTCCAAAGAAAGGTATTTGGGTTGAGGAGTTAAAGAAGGCCCTTTTGGAAATGGGGGCAAAGACAGCTGAAGTATTTTATCCAATTAAAAAGTGCTTAAGTGTGTGTCTTCTGGGGTCATTCATTCAGCAACTGTTCATCGGACAACTACGATGTGTCTGGCACTGTTCTGAGACCCTTAAACCAACCGGAGATTCTTCCACCCATATCTGTCCAACAGGATGCTTGCCTCTTTCATTAGATTCAGGGTAGAAGAGAAGATCTGACACTGATATACAGAGATCTAGTCTGTGGTGGCAGTTTGGATTGCTTGGTTTATCTTCCATTAAAACAATATGTCTGCCATCAGGTGGCGGAGCTCAGTCATACTATGATCATGGAAATCACTGCTCTGAGGGCTCGACTCACAGACTTGGAAGAGGAGAATCTGAATCTCCACAAGCAGATTAGAAAAGAAGTCCAGGAAGAATATGAAGCATTAGTCCAAGCTTTGTTCATGGCGTGTTTGCACATTAAAGTAAGTGACCTGTGTCGGACGTCTGGGCAGTCCTGCGGGAGCCGAGGGTAAGTGACCTCCACGGGCCGCTGCGCACACAGCGATCGAGGATGGAGTGGGCTGTGTGGTGACACAAGCCTGCAAGGCCCGAGAATTCTCCGGTGCTCAGCATCCATGGCAGACAGGGCTCAGCAATGAGTTGTCATTGTTTTGCCACGATAGATGCTGAATTTTAGACAACTTAGATGTTTGCTGTTTTCCTCACTCGGCTGCTGGTTGCCATTGCCGCCATCTGATCACTGTTAAGAGAGGGTGGGGAGTGTCTTCTCCGAAACCCCAGCTGTTGATATCACTGTTTTGTCTATCGAGTGTGACCATCCAAACAGGAGAGTGCAGTGCCCTAAGCCAGGCCAGACCCCAGCATGGGTAGCAACAGGGGCCTCCTGAAAGCTCACTGGGCAGATTCAGAATTTGAATTAGCTTTCAGATAGGTTGAAAACTTATGCCTGCCAGCCTGTCTCTCACATCCAGTGTCCGGGAGCTGCTGGCCTATCAGGGAAGGTCGTCCATCCAGAAGAGTAGTGATGGGGTGTCCACGTGCCCACAGCACAGGGGAAGCCTGTCGCTTTCTTATGATGTCTGAGCTGCTGTAAGACAGAGGTCCTAAAATGGGCCATCACAGAGCCTGGTAGCTGCTCCACATGTGAATTTCAGTACAAACCCACCCCCTCTTCTGCTATCAGACGTTTCCCAGAACCGGCTCCCAATGAGTCCTTACTTCATTGTCTCTTCTGGGGCATTCCAGGGTGTCCCTGAGGCTGTTGCATTGAGAGAACCTTCCACCAGTGCTCTGCTTGGTGGATACCAGAGAGGATCGGAGATTACTTCTTACTTATGAAGGATCCACAAAATACAAGTGCTTACAAATATTGTAAGGTCAAAACGAAAGTGCACTGGGCCTGGTACTGCAGGAGGGGGTGAACAGACAGTGAAGTCTGGAATTTGCTAAGTCATCTTTTGGGTATGAAATTATTGAAAATTTTCCTAATTTTTTTTTAACTTATGCCAGATTCCTAGACAGAAAGTGGATTCTCTATTTCTCCCAGGCTAAACTAGTTACACAGCTCCTCCCCTACCCAACCCACAGCAGAGAATCCCTGTTCTACAACCAGGGTCCCAAGTAGGTAGTGAAGCTTTTGCTGTGTGGCCAGCAGCCAGACTTCCTGCCATGGCTGCCCAGCTGGGCAGTATCCTCCTGCTCTCCTCTCCAGGGAAGTGGTTCAGAGATGAGAGGTCACCCAACTCTCCCCCCTCACCCGAGGATGCAGGATCTGTAGTTGTACTTAGCAATGATCAAGCCATTCTACCACAAGCCATTATCCATAAGCCATTCAGAGCAGCCTGTTTCGGGGCGCCTGGGTGGCTCAGTCGTTAAGCGTCTGCCTTCGGCTCAGGGCGTGATCCCGGAGTTCTGGGATCGAGCCCCGCATCAGGCTCCTCCATTGGAAGCCTACTTCTTCCTCTCCCACTCCCCCTGCTTGTGTTCCCTCTCATGCTGGCTATCTCTATCTCTGTCAAATAAATAAATAAAATCTTAAAAAAAAAAAAAGACAGCCTGTTTCATAATGAGATTTCTGCTGGAACCTAAATAGGAAAGTAGCCTGCCTGGTTCCTTCCTCTACTTTATCTATTTTTAATGTAGTTCCTCATTAGTGGCTTATCTATAGTGTTTTATCTGGTCGGATTCTGCTGAGTCAACCTGATAACGAAAATGCCTAGGTTCAAATTCTCAAGCAACCTTTTGGGAGAGGAGGGGTGATTCAGTTTTCTACCTGGGACCTTCCGCTTTTCCATCCACTCAACTTCCCTTGGCACCTGACAACCTGGGCTCTAAGATGTGTAGGGTCCACATGATGAAGCCCTGTGGATTGTAGACAATGCTAAAGGGGCTGCTAGGGAGACTTCCAGATAATACCTGATGGAATAATTGGGTGGATGATTTTTTCACGGGAAATCATTTCTGAAAGTTGGGTTTCAGAAGGCAAAATGACTCTTCTTCCACTGCCCTTCCTGAACTTGAGTCTGCAATTTGCAGGAAAAGCTGGACGAGAATCAGATTAATTTGATCCAGAACGTGTGTGAGCTCATCGGTGAAGTAAGAACAGAAGGGATTGACAATTTGAAAGAACTAAAGAAAAAATGGGGCTCTGCCAGACCTGATGAAGGAATGAAAGAAAACTCAGCCAAAGTACGTGATTTCATTTAGCAATGGGATACCAGCATTTCATCCCAGCATCTGACCCCTAGCTCACTCTGTATGCATTCCAGTCTGGTTTCCCGAGAAAGCGTTGCATCAGGCATTTAAAAGGGGGCACTGGGGCTCACTGCACAATTGTGTCATCCTCTGGAAGTCATGGTCTGATGTGCCCTTCCCTCCCAGGGAGAAGTGTTGGGGGCAGCCTTTTCTGAAAGTGAGCCTTCTCAGCAGGAGCAGCTGCAGGCCTTGGAGCAGGACAACAGCAGCCTGGCTGCGCTGGTGTGCAAAGTGAGGAGCCTGGGCCACTGGAGGCTGGCTGTGCAGCAGGCTCGCTTCCAGGGCCAGCTGCACAGGGCAGAGAAGGTGAGCGTGAGGGGAGGGAGGCCCCGCCCCGGCCCCGCCCCAGCCGGCAGTGGCGAGGTGGGTGGCGGGCCGGCCTCCTTGGCGGCAGCTGCCGCACTGGTGTCCTGGTGGCGGGTGGCAAGACCAACCCTCTTAAAGGATCTGACGACTGGGGAGTTTTCATGGGAAGTGGCAATGTGTCAGAGCCTCCAGGGAAACAGGAAAGAGCCAGAACTAAATGGCAAAGAAGCAAACGGGAGAACAGATGAGAGAATTTAGCAGGAGAGAAGGGGAAAGATGGAGGGGGAGACTTTACCAAGGGCTTGAGGCAGCTTCATCAAAATATACTGCAGATCTTTGAGTTTCAAACCTGATTGAGGAAAATGAAGTAACAAAATAAATCGAAAATCTACCTCAAAGCAAATTGAAACCAAAGCACATAATATTAGTGGTTTGGACACTTTCACTTAGTGTTTCTGAAATCCTTTACTCTGATCTGTCACACTGTTCTTAAGTGAAGACACAGAGGAAGTGACCGGTGGGAGCTCCTTTCTACCGGAAGCTTTAAAAATGATGGATAACCAAAGTGGTCTAGAGACTTATGAAACAAAAGCTGTGGAAAGGAAACTTATTTCCTATCTCACTGTGTTTGGGACGTTCACAGGAAGCTGTGCAAAGTAAAAAAGAGTGTTTGAACCTCCAGCTAATGGCAGAACGAGAAGTGGCTTTATTTCGTCAACAGTTGCCGGCTCTACGGCAGGCCCTGGCCAGGGCTCAGGCCGACAACACGAGGATGCGCAAGCAGCGGGATCACCAGGTGTCCGTGCCCCAGAAGCCCTCTCCCTCCCTCTCTCTGAACTTGCTCTGCAAAGGCGCATGTGGCCCTGGAAGCACCACGTGCTGCCTGGAGCAGTCAGCGGGGGGCATGGCCAGAGAACCGTGGTCCAGACCTCAGCTTCCCTTCTTCCTCCTCTCTAACCCAGCAACCAAGGAGACTGGCCAAAAGGCTTTTGTTTTTATTCGTATTTGGCTAAGATGGGGAAGTACTACCCATAGAAAAGATCATTCTTCCGTGTATAGTGTGTATGTGTGTGTGCTTCTCTGAGGATCTTATTACCCAGAGGGCATCTTGGGGTGTAGGTCTCTGCCCTTGACAGGGTCCTTCCATCTCCAGGCACACTTTCCATCTTTGTGCACGTGGAGTGTGGCCCAGCCATCAGCACTGTTCCCCAAACAGTCTCGGGTCCTTTCTGGATGACCCATACCAAGTCTTCATTTCAGAAGTTACTGCTGCTCCGTAGGGGCTGGCACCGAACTAAACGTGCTTCCAAGTGTAAGCTCCTGACAGCTGGGCCAACTCTCTGAGCATGAAGGAAGCAGAGAGACCCGAGGTTTAGAGACAGAAGAGCCGAGTTTAAATAAAAGCCTGGGAAAGCTGGGCATATTTAAAACATAACATGTAATTTGTTCCTTTTAGACCCTACATCCTCCATTATTGTGCACCAGGTGAATGATGGTGTGTAATTATGTAAACTGTAACATCGCCATACAAGTAGTATTAGCATTAGTACCATAACTGAGGTTGGATCCTCTGGTGCTTATGGTGCTACTGATGAGAAAAATTTCAGAACAGGACCAGATTATTACGACTCTTTTCCTTATTTTAACCATCTGGAACCTGGCTTCCCCAGAGCTATTCTGGAAGTCAAAACAGAGGCAAGATTAGAACCTCCCTTGTTCACTCATTACGTGAGTGACGTCACCCCTTCTTCCCGGACTAACCCTTCCCTGCCGTCTTGTGATAAATGCTCAGTGACACCGTACGTGTAGTTTGTGGTGGATCCCACTATGTGGTTAATAAGCCAAGTAACATACATACTATCGTCACATTTGGGCACCGAAAGTCTGAACTGTTGGACCTAGTATTGCTGGTGGCATCACCACTTGCCTGGCATTTCTTGTTTGTTCCTTTTGTTCCCTCCCCGACTATTGCCTCGGGGCTTACGGTATATGCCAGGCCGGCCTAGATCCTGGTAGTCCTGCTGCCTGCTTGCCCAGAACAGCACAGCTGGGCTCTATGACCCTGAGCCCAGGAGTATGCCACAGAGTCGTGCCCCTGGGTCCTACTGCAGGGGACAGTTATCACGTTGGGCAACTTCTCGTTCCCTGCCTTTCGCTGAGAGGAAAGACTCTGTGCCTTCTTCGTTTCCTTTGGCCTTTTCCTGCCACAGGCTCAACTGCTGAGAGAGCTGCAACACAGAGCGACCCAGGAGGCTCGCCACCGTCAACAGATGGATCTAATGAAAACCTCCAGCATGGAGAAGCTCTTGGAAGATGTGGAGCAAAAGGAACAGCACCTGCAGCTCCTGACGGAAGCGGCGGAGAGGGCTTCCAGACTGGGCCAGCTTCAGCAGAAGAGAAGTCAGAGAGAACTCCAACAGGTAACTCCAGAGAGAGGGAGCAGCCACTCAGAAGCAAGCCATTTGGGATGCACCAGCCAGAGCTGGGGACTTCTGGAATTTTCCATGCCTCTGGTGTCCCCCACCTTTGTCATTTCTAGGCCCACCAGGATAATGGAACTACTTCTGCCCACACTAGGGTGATGCTTGGGCTGCTTATGGTGAGAGAGGATGATGGCTTCACTGCCTCAAGGCCCAGAATCTTGGCACCTTTATAACCCACGTGAAAAACATGTTTCCACTTGGCTATAATTTTTGAACTAGGGATCCTTTAGAAAATTCCAGCGGTAATCTGGAAAAGCAGCAAGTATTATGGAGGCTATTATAAGAGGATTTGATTCAAGGTGTTTCTGGAACTTCAGAGACAAAAAGGAAAGGCAAAAGAGATTTCCAGACACAATATATTTTTGTTAAATATACCTCTACAGCAAAAAAAGAAGAAAAAAAAAGAGGAAGAAACAATAGATGTAGATGTGGATTAATGCAAGTTCCAACAAAGGAGAGCACAGAATGTAATCCGATACAAAGGCAAAGAAGTAGCACTTTCCAGAGCACGCACTTCTCATGCATTCACCAAAGGAATAAGTCACTTAATTAATTCACTAGAGATATTAGGAAACAGAAGTTGGAAAGTTAAATTAAATTACTGGCCAAGTGTTTCAAGTGCTTAAGGAGGAGATCAATGAGGAGAAGTCTACAAAAATAAATGACAAAAATAAAAAAGGACAAAAATGAATTGAGGCAATGCTAGAGAAAATATTTGTGGAGAAATGGAGAGAAAAATGAGTAACTTTAGAATAAACAAAATTAGAATTTCACGTTTATTTTATGAAAACTCAAACCATGACTTGAATCCTTAAGAAAAAGTCGGTGTCACATATTTATCTTTCAAATTGTGCTTTTCTAAAAAAGCCACAATAATAAGGTGTTAGGAGGCACCTGGTGACTCAACTGGTTGAGCCTCCTACTAGATCTCAGCTCAGGTCTTGATCTCAGGGTCATGAGTTTGAGCCCTGCGCTGGGCTCCCCACTGGTTGTGGAGCCTACATAAAAAACCAGTCAATCAACCAATCAATCAGTCGATCCTCTCTAGTTAACAACTAATTTTTGTCTAATGGTAGAGATTCTAAAAGGAGTCAAAACAAATTCTTTGAGGCTTCTCTCAACAAATACATGATTTTAGTATATGTATGTAAAAATCTAAACTACCCCTCTACTCTGCTGGCAGCTCCTGGGCTTACTGTCCTGCTCCCCACCAACTAGCAATCCACCCTCAGCCAGCAAGAGCCCCTACAACCCACAGTGACTTCTTTAATCCATTTCCGACCTCCAATTCCAAGGCCAGATTTGGACCATCTGACCTTGGAGATCATGATTGTCCTTGCCTACCTCCTGCTCCTGGGGAGACCATTAAGAGCAGAGGCCCTAAAGTCAGACTTCCTGATTCACCCCCTGTTTCACATGCAGGGCCCCACTGCATGAGTTTAGGCTAGATGGTGGTCTCTCTGTGCTTCAGTCTCCACGTCGGTACAATGGAGAACAATATACTCATTTCATGGGATTTTTAGAAGGATTAAATCAGGTAATTCAAATGAAGCACTTTGAATTGAAACTGATACACAGCTCTTGATAAATATTGGCTGTATGTCGTTTTGCTGGGAATATGAATGAAGGAAGACAATTTTGCAAACAGATTGACCTGGGTTCAGATCCTGGCTCTGCCCCTAACTGGTTGTGGGATCTTGGGCAAATCACTGCACCTTCCTCTGTGAAGTGGGGTGGGGTCCTTTTTAAGGTCCTAACACAACACAAGGTCCTTCCAAAGCATTTTTCTTTCCTTTGATAATATTTTTCAAATTGGTTTCGCCTCAGCCTGGCTCAGTGGGTCTTGACATGTTTTTCCTGGTTCTCGCCCATGGGGACTGAGGAGCTTACACCAATCCCTGTAGTACAGACAGGGACCTGGGGCCTAATTTGTATTAGGAAGTTTTCCTAACTCTGGGAATCTGATCTTCTAACTGGAAGTTAAACTACACTTGAGAGCATCTGTACACACAAGAAACTGTCCCTTAACATGTGTAAGATGAGCCTGTGGTCACAGCTTCAAGAGTTGTCACTGGGTCCATGCAGACGAGAGTGGGATTTAGAACATGCGTGACTGAGTTTCTGAGATTAGCACGTGGATGCGTTTGCTAGGTCTGTTACAACGAACCACCGCTAACTGGAAGGCTTCACACAACAGAAATGTGTGCTCCCGCGCTCAGGAGGCCAGGAGCCTGAAATCAAGATGTCGGCTGCTCCTGGGGACACTGAGGAAGAGTCTGTTCTCTGCCTCTCTCCTGGTTTGTGGTGGCTGCCTGGAGTCCTTGACATACCTTTGACCTATATCTACATCGCTCCCATCTCTGCCTTCCTCATCCGATGGCCCTCGCCCTGTGTCCCTCTGTGTATCTGAACCCTTTCCTCCTCTTACAAAGGCATCAGTCATTATATGTAAGGCCCATTCCCAATCCAGTATGACTCCATTATAATTTAATTACATCTGCAAAGACTGTTTCCAAGTAAGGTCACCTTTTGAGGTTCTAGGTAGACATGAATTTTTTTTTGGTGGGGGGACACTATTCAATCCACTATACTATTATTGCTTTTTTATACTTTATAATTTTATAATATAATTATAATTACATTCCTTTTTATACTTTTAGGTAATTTTTATAATTAAATTACTTTTTATAAGTGACATAAATTTATATTTATATAAATAAAAATATGTTTCAAAAGAAAAAAATACCAGCGATCTCTGCAGATGAGGTGCACTTTGGATCCCGCCACTCTCTGGCTGGGGACTAGGGGTCAGCTGTGCTAGCAAAGGGCCACACAAGTAAATACAAAGGTCACCTCTTGGTAGGGGCCTCATCTAAGGCCTGGGAGACGGTGTGCAGCATATCCCTCCATCAGCATGTCCCTGTGGATAATGAGCTGAGCGAAACATAGAAATCTGGGAGAGAGATTGGGTCTTTCCTCTGCTCAAGCCTGTCCAGGGGCTCCCTCCCATCCCTGTGGTAGTTTCATGGCTTTGACCTACAAGGTCCTCTGTGAACTGGGCCCTTCTCCATTCCTCTCCTCCCCTCCCCTCTGGTGAAATAAATATAAAAGATAAACATTTTCTGAGTGAACTCCTGGCTGTGGGAAGACAATAAGGGGTTCCCAGGGCAGCTCTGCTGCTCTTTGGTTAAGTTCTTGGCCTTCTTGGAGCTCTTGTCATAAGGTTGAGTTCAGCCTGACCAGGACTGTATGAGGACTTGTATGCCTGGGGCAGCCTGGACCCACGCTCTCTCAGGAACCCCGGGAACTAAGGTCTGTACCAAAGTGCATCTCTGCTTCCTAAGCACTTTCCCCTCAGATGAGAAGCCAGCTTGCCCAGGAGCGCAGTGTGAAGCTAGATGCTTTCCAGCGCGTACAGGAGCTACAGAGTCGGCTCAATGACGCTGAGCGATCGTCTGTCCAGATGAGCTCCCCAGGCGGTAAGCCCGTCCCCTCCTAACTTCCTAAATTAGTTCACCTTACAGCACTGACATCCTCTACTAAAAGGTCTTAGTCATAAAAACTGGTATCAGAAGTGTGTCATATACCATTTAAAGAACATTGGATATGTCACTATATTTTGTCTTAATGCCTTGGGACATCAATGACCACATTTCTCAGGTGGTATTTAGAAAGTATATTATGATTCTTTGATGCTGGGGGCTTGAGGAGTCCTACGGAAATGACGATGAAAATAGCCCTCTGTGTAATGTAGCTAGCAAGTAGCATGGAGCAGAGACCAAACCCAGGATGTCTCTAAACTAGCTTCCTCCCCTATAAGTTGAGTCTTTTCTAGATCTATCAAAAATATCATCAAATATCAATAATCACAACTGATTTAGTGTTAAGATCAGCCAAGTCTCTGCTTTTCTGTTCTGGTGTAGCCTGGTGGTTGAACGTGTGAGCTTTGGTTCAAATCCTGGCTCGGGCACTGCTAGCTGCGTGACCTTAGACAGGTTAATTAGCCTTTCTGTAAATTGGGAATATCCACCTCGAAAGGGTATTCTGAGGATGAAGTGAAATCACATGCATCTGTCCCACAGCATAGAAACACGAAATAACTGCAAATCTTGGCTACTGCACTTTCATATGTGTGTGTCCTTTATGTTTGCTTTTGGCTATTTACCAGTTGAATTTATGAGAAAACACAGCCTTTCAGAAACAGAAAGATCAGTGTCAAAGATCAAGGAGACAAAGATGGAGTTACTCTGGGTTTACTAAGAGCAGGGCTGGTGGGGCACCTGGGTGACTCAGTCAGTTAAATGTCTGACCCTTGATTTGGGCTCAGGTCATGATCTCAGGGTCCTGGGATCAAGCCTCACGTCAGGCCCTACACTTAGCATGGAGTCTGCTTGAGTTCTCTCTCTCCCTCTCGCTCTGCTCCTCCCTCCACTCACACACACACACTCTCTCTCCCTCTCAAATAAATAAATATTAAAAAAAAGAAAAAAGAAAAAAAGGTCAGGTCTAGCTCAGCTATAAAGCCCAGGGCCCTCCTTCCTGCCTCTGTGCCTGCTTCCTGGGACCTGACAGCAGGTCTGAGGTTCCCCACCTCAGTTGTCCTGTCCAAAGAGAAAGAACATCAAAAATATCCCCAAGGGCCCTATTTTGGCCACTGACCCTGAGCAGTTCTGTACTTGCACTCCCCTCTCCATACTCCCTGGCATTTTTCTGTCTCTCCCTTGCCCCTCTGCCTCCAGTCCAGCCAAGCATCTTTTTTTTTTTTCATTAAGTAAGGTCCACACCCAAGGTGGGGCTTGAACTCACCACCCTGAGATCAAGAGTCACATGCTCTACCAGCTGAGCCAGCCAGGTGCCCCAGCCAAGCATCTTTTTAATCTCTTTCTGGGTTAACATGTCCTTTCAAACTGCCGTCCATGTCCTCCAACAACTGCACATTTAGGAAAGAGAAGCAGAGGGAGGCACAAGACAGGTAGGGGGCAGAACCCTAATTACCAGGACTGGGGATGTGGCAGAAGTGAAAGAGAAGCCTCTTTCCCTGAAAGCAGAGCTAGAAGTTATTCCTAAACCTCAGCCCCCATCTGTCCCTCTCTCAGTGACAAGATGGGGTTTGTGGAGGACTCCCTGTATGTAGATTCATTAGAGGAGAGGGACTGGGTCATACTTGTCTATTTAGTTCCCAGCCTCCAAGGGGACAGCCTGGTACCACCTACACTATTAGTGCTAAAAGGTAAAAGCCATTCCCATTCCCTTCCCAGCTGTTGTCCAGCTGAAAGCATGAGGTGACTGAGGTCTCTCCTTTCTGTAGAGGTGGTAGCAGCAGCCACCCTGCTCCCCACATTAGAAGCATTAGAGGCAAAGGCAGAGTTAAGGGGCAAGCTCTCTTTACTTGGCATTAGCATGGATTTCCCCTTAGGATCTTGCAACTCCTGGGAAACTATAATATGTTCTCGTGTAGTTACTTCTAAAATGCTTAAGGGGGGTGGGGAATGAAATCACTTGGCTGACGAAAATGTGAAATGTTCAGAGGTAGACTGGCTTAAGTTTGCTTGGTCCGGGTTTGACGTTTTTCACTAGCACTGATCTCTCTCTCGATATCTCTGGGCTCTGAGAACGCTGGGAGCAGAGAGGAAGTGGAGCCCCATGGGAAGCAAGATGGCCGCCATCGCTGTAGCTTCCACCCTTTTTTTCAACTCAAGGAACAAGAGTCAGTGTGGAAATGGGACAGTTAAAAAGAATCAGCCTCAAACAGGCTGACTCCGGTCACGTGCCCGGGTTTGAACAAATCACTAAAGCCAGAGACTAAGGTGCTCAGTGGGCTTAGGACCAGCTCACATGTCCCTCCCCTGGAGCCGAGGATGGGGTCAGCTCACTCTCTCATCTTCCCAGCAACTATTTTAAATCTTCCTGGCCTCTTCAGACCTTCAAACACTGTCCTCCTCCCCAGGCAGCACTTTACCTCCAGTTTCACAGAGCAGTTAAAAGCCGTCAGGTGGGAACCCCCTCTATATCTTGAGCCCAGCCCACCTACATTAGATACTCAGCAGCTTCCGCATCCCTCCTAATAAAATGGAAAAGGTGCCCTTTCCCGAGGGCCAACCCAGATGCATGGGATCCCATTTGATCCTACTTTTTCAGGGGCCTTGAACTTATCTTTATCTGCTTTCTCTCTACATACTCGTATTTCCCACCCATCTACCCTTCTAATCTTGTGACCAACCATTATTTATTGAGTCCGTACGTGTCAGGATCATAAAATCCACCGTAAAATAAAATTAACATCTATCCAGTTGCTTGAGCCAGAAATCTGGGAGCTGTTCTTTGTCACCCTACAAATCCAGTGAATTACCAAGTCTGATTAATTTGAATATCCCTAAGTCTGTCCACTTCTACCCATCATAATCCAAGTCAGCCATCATATCCTTTTCTTTCACTTGGTCATGTGACCCTCAGGCAAAAGATTCCATCCAGGTTTTGGCAACTTCCCTCAGAGTTGATGAAGCTAGATTAGATGCTCATTTTGAACTCTAAAATTTTGTGGATTAGATCTAGGCCCATACACTGCAACCGGAGATATAATTTAACATTTTTTTTAACATTATAGGCCTTCTACCTCGGGCTCAGTATTCCCTACGTTCTGCTCCCACATCATCCAGACACTCCCAGCAACACCTTTTAAAGACTAATCTTACGAGGGGTAAAATAACAAGAAGGATTCAAAGGCCAGGCACTGTAAGTAATGATAAATGTGATTATATATGTGAAACAATGAAAAATGTAAATATGAAATTATGGTTTTAGGTTCACTTCAAACTTACATTAAAAATATCAGGCTCTTGGGGCGCCTGGGTGGCACAGCGGTTAAGTGTCTGCCTTCGGCTCAGGGCGTGATCCTGGCGTTATGGGATCGAGCCCCACATCAGGCTCCTCCGCTATGAGCCTGCTTCTTCCTCTCCTGCTCCCCCTGCTTGTGTTCCCTCTCTCGCTGGCTGTCTATCTCGGTCGAATAAATAAATAAAATCTTTAAAAAAAAAATATCAGGCTCTTATCTAGATAGTTGGGTCTAGATAATAAAATTCTGGATTTCTCACAAGGGGAATTCGTTCATGAATTGTTTCTGAATCGATGTGTTTGTGGGAAGGACAATCCAGGGTTTCCCACTCTGCCATCTTGCTGATGCTACTCCTCGGTAATAGAATTCTGATGATGAAACAGTTCAGCCCCAAAGCACTTACTCAATTACAATTAAATAAATGGATGTGGAAGTCGGTATCAACACCTCATAGTGATATGTCTCTGAATTTCTTTTTTTTCTTCCATCATCTACAATAATTAACTAGCAGCATCAGATCTCTTATCTGAGTTCCCTGGCAGAGCAGAAAGTTTCAGAAGTCATTTTTAAAACATGTGAGAAATCTATCCTCCAGAGAAATTCTTCGAACACAGATTAGGTCAAGGTACAGCACATATATGAAGATTTTTTAAAATATTTCAGCTTTTAGTTTATGTAAACTATGTAAAAACACCCTCTTCCACTGCCTTCTCTGCACTACTTTGATAAGTATTACACTCTTTGCCCCATTGTTTTTCAGAATCCGCTCCAGAAGTTTACATGTCAACACATTTAAGAATTCTTGTCTCTTGTTTTGTGAAAAATTAAAAGGAAAAGATTTAATCATATTGTCAGAGAAAATATGCCAATTTTAAGGTCTTTTTTGAGGGTGTAATTCTGCAGCTGATGGTCTAGTTATTGGACCAAAAATTAGTTGCAGTATTTCTGAACATGAAGTTAAGGGGTCACACACAGAAAGGGAAGAAACAGGTCAGGAACATCCATTCGAGGTCCTTGGACAAATAGGACCACATTATTAATGCCCGCCATTTGCTTGACTTACCAATCTCTGTGCAGTCATCTTTCACCAAAAGGTGAAATTCTAGTATATGTCTGTTTCTGCAAAAGCCTTTTCCAAAAGGAAACAATATTCAGTTGGTATGTATGGGACCACAAGGGCTTTTAAGATTCATTCCACACCCATTTCACTCCAAAGAGCAAGGGTTGCTCTTAAGGAGGTAGTTGGTGATTAAAGCTCATGGTTGAGAAGGCTGCTTAAGTAGCTAACTGCATTTGAGGAGATCAACTGTATTTAGAAGGGTGATGGTCTAAACAGACCCTAATAAATAAGGAAGTGTTTTGTGGCCCATTGGCTTGTGTACGCTCTAAAAACTCCAAGCAAAAAGCCCAAGGTCCAGGAAAGGCACAAAAGAATTGCAGCCTCTTCAAATCTTTCTAAGCCCCAACTTCTTAAGAAAGTCGTAAGGTAAATCAGATAAATACAGATTGAAGAAGAATTTATACATGGCTGGAATGTAAGACCACAAGTGATTTTCTAAAAAACAGAACACTGCACTAACACAAATGATAAAATATTAAGGAATTTTTAGATTACTCCATGTATAGGATATCTTTTTTCTTTAGATGAAAATGGCTTTCTGTTGATAGATTTAATTTGTGACCAGTTCCCTTTATGACAAGTGGCAAACAAGTATTTGCACACAAATAAGAAGGCACACTGAACGGCCTGCCCCAGACTGGACCGACGACCTCGGTCTCGTGAGTGACAGTGACTTTTGATGATATCTCTAACATCTATTTACTCTTTTTATTACAGGTACCTATTAAACACACAAAAAGGACTGACAACGTCTTTCTACCCAATGTGGCAGAAAATGTTCAATGTTCAACTTTTCAAGTGCACACAGCTCCATCCATAATCCCATAAGGACCTGACTGGTACTCATGTATCCTTTTCCACATTTTATTTCCTTGCGCATTTGAATGAATAAAAATGAGTCTAACCTCCATTAAGCCTTTATCTAATTTTTATTATCAGTACTATGAAGATAGTGTGGAAGAACGAGATGATTATATCCCAAAGGTCCCAGGTGAAGTAGGGTTTGGCCTTAGGTTTTAAGAACTAAGAGTTGTTTCACGTAATGCTAAGTGAAATAAGTCAAGCAGAGAAAGACAACTATCATATGATTTCTCTCATCTATGGGACATAAGAACTAGGAAGATCGGTAGGGGAAGAAAGGGATAAAGAAAGGGGGGTAATCAGAAGGGGGAATGAAGCATGAGAGACTACGGACTCTGAGAAACAAACTGAGGGCTACAGAGGGGAGGGGGGTGGGGGAATGGGATAGGCTGGTGATGGGTAGTAAGGAGGGCACGTATTGCATGGTGCACTGGGTGTTATACGCAACTAACGAATCATCGAACTTTACATCAGAAACCAGGGATGTACTGTATGGTGACTAACATAATATAATAAAAAAACATTAAAAAAAAAAAAGAACTAAGAGTTGATTTGCATTTCTACAACCAAGGCCTTGCCGTTAGTCAACCGACAGCCTCTCATTATGGGTTCTAGATGGCTGATGAGATCTGTGAACCAGGAGAGAGGGCATTGCTGCTAAGCAGTATTTATTAGCAAGTAGGAAAATCAGAACAGGTTAATCTAAATAAACTTCAGAGCACTTATTTCTGTTTGTTTCACTTAAGAACATCATCCTTTCTTAACAGTTTTTTTATTCTTCCTACAAATACTGAAACCTTCTTCAGACTTTTGAAAAGTCCTAATCCAAGTCTTTTTTTTTTTCAGACAAGAAAAAAAAAATGTATCCTGGGTAAAGGAATAAATAGGTAGATGAATGGAAAAGAAAAGGCCAGTGAAGCATTTACATACATAAATTTATATATGATATATGTAGCTTTTTCAAATTAAGGATAAGGTTGAGTCTATTTGAAGTAGAAGAAAATTATCACCTTCCAGTATACACAGTGAACCCCGAATCTATATGCACACGCACACACACGCATGCACACAGACCCACACACACAAACTTATTTCTGAAATAGAACACGAAAAACAAAAGCCAAGAGGAAGATCGATGACTTTGATGTCAAAGCTAAAAATTCAACATGACAAAGTATGGTACCAGTTATCAATTTATGTCTCTCAGCTCTAAATTCAACCTTGTCTGCTGGATATAATTAATATGGACCCTGTAAATATTTCTTCTTTGCCTACTGCAAGATTTTAAGCGTTGTCAGGAGAGAGTACTGGAGGGACGCTGGAGAAGGAGGTTCTGGGGTGCTCCTCTCAGCAGCCCTTGCCGTGTCTTTGGCTTCTGTGGCACCAGGCTTCTGTGCAAGAACGCACGGAAGAGCACGAAGCTTCCTGGTGGAGGGCCACTGGCATGGCGCCTTCTGTGAAGGGCTTTCTCCTCCTGCTCCTCCTTTCGTGAGGGCTGCTTCCCAGCCTCAGTGAACTTCTCACCCATCCGGTGAGCCTTGGTCACACTCTCTCCAAAGGATGTCAGCTCTGGAGGGTAGTCACTGCTCACTCTATCTGCTATCTCTATATTCTTCAGAGCTTTCTTTATTGCTTCCCAGCCAGTCCTCCCATTACTTCAACCCCTTGTTATAGTTAATAATCCTTTATATTAAACTTTCTCACAGTTTGATGACTGCATGGTTTCTATCTCTTAACTGGCCCATGAGTAATACAGAACAGATACCACTAGTGGAGTGGTCTTAGGGGACAGACTCACAAAGATGGGCTTGGGCTTGACCGCAGTGCTGAGCTCCTTGACAATGAGACAGGGAACGCCGGTGATCCTTTGCATGCAGTGGCATGACAGTCAACCAAGTCATTACCCGTGGTTGACTGTGATGAAGTGCCTACTGAAGCATGTGCTTTGGGAGCCTAAATTGCTATTACACTGACTCTCATGGCAATAACGATGACCATAAATACCGGGGTGTGGGATGGACTTTCTTGGATGCACTCCAGCACTCACAGAAGAAAATGACAAGCGCTGGTCCTTTAATTCTCATCTCAGATCATGGTCTGAAAACCAGAGCGCTTCCAAGGTAGCTTTTAAAAAAATCTCTTATTTCTTGTAGTCACAGGGGTAATACTGCTAAGAATCAAGCACAAATTTTTGTTGTGCAGAATGCTAAATTACAATGACAGTTGAAATCACAATCTTGTCATTTCTCATTGCTGTTGGGATGGGCTCTCATTTCAGTGGTCACGATGCAAGCCCAGAATAGCAGAAGGCAACTGCCAAGGACAGGGTGGGTGTGTCTATTATAAAGGGCATCAGGGACATATCAGTAGTCAGATTATAGACCTGGCACATAGAGATCTTTGGTGGTCAGTGTGTCCCCCTGAATGAAATCATATGGGCAGCCAATTAGAATATTGCTTGATCTACACAACAGGAGAAACTCTGGTAACCAAAAACCTGGCTTGAGTCAGCACAGAGCAGAGTCATTGTCTGTCACTCAGATTCCATACTTAAGTCAATTCACAGACCCTTGACGTCATGGGAGGCTGGGTCACCTTGAGGAAGGACCCTACACCACTGCTGCAGGTATATAGCATAAACCTTCCAAACATTCTCCTGAAGGATCTGTAATCATTTCCCAGGGTTACTGTTCATCAGAGGAAAAGAGATATCTAGATGATTTGGTGAAGAATAGGCATGACCTCTAAATTAATTCTAATTCCTGGGAACCCAGAACACACCGTGGCTCACCGGTCAAAACGAAGGGTTACAGTGAGGTAACAGAAGGAGTCTCGGGTACTAATTACAGTGGACCCGGTCGATCCATGGACCTGCTGCATGGGTATTTCCACAGTTCCTGAATGTATCATTGGAATAGACATAATTAACAACTGAAAAGACTGTTTAAGCCATGAATTGAAGGCTCATTATTGGAGGAAGAGATCATTGGAAGCCCCTGAAACTTCCCCTTTCAGGAAAGTAAACTAGAAGCAATATTATATCCCTGGGGAAACTGCAGAAATTAATGTCACCATCAAAACTTAAAGGAAACAAGGGTGATGATACCTATCACATTGCCACTTAAATCACCACTTTGGCCTGTGCAGAAAACAGGTGGATCTTGGAAAATGACTAGGGACTCTCAGGTTCCCATCTTAATGAGGCAGTGATTCCAACGGCAGCTGCTATCTCAGATGTAGTATCTTTACTGGGGCAAATGAATATCCTCCTGGCATTTGTTATGCAGTTGTTGACCCAATTTGTTATGCCTTTTGCTCCATAACAAATTTAAGGACTGTGAAAAGCAGTTAGCTTTTACCTGGTAGGGCAGCAGTATACTGTCGAAGTCTTGCTTTAAGGCTTTGTCGGTTCTACTCTACCGTGATATAGTCTGTAGAGACCTCGATCATCACCCGTGTGATTGTCCACTGTGTTGATAACATTATGCTGATTGGATACGATGAGTAGGAGGTAGTAAATACTTGGTGTTTTAGTAAGACATACAAGAACTAGAAGGTGAAAGACAAATTCCACAAAAATTTGGGGCTGTTGACCCCAGTGAAGTGTCGGGGGGTTCAGTGGTTTGGAGCACATTAAATATCTTCCTCTGAGGAGAAAGACAGTTTGCTTCAGCTCACGCTATATACCTTGAAAAAAAGGCATGATACTCAGTAGGCCTTTTTGGATTTGAAGGCAACACGTACCATATTTGAGTTTGCTATTTCAACCCACCTGTAGAGTTACCTGTGAGATTACCAGTTTTGAGTGGGGAGCTGAGCAACAGGAAGCTCTGTCATGAATTTGAGCTACAGTATCAGCTGCTCTGCCACCTAGGTCCTGTGATCCAGCAGAGCCAGTGATGCTAAAGGTACCCTGGCACGTATGGAGCCTTTGTCAAGCAGAAACACAGGGCAGAACCCTGGAGCAAACCTATGCCCTCTTTCGAAGATAACTCTTCCCCTTTTGTGCCTCACAGAGACTGATTACCCAGCCATGGGACGGCAGGGGAGCAGGTAGCCCAAGCCTCACATCGTGATTTGGGTGTTGGGAGTCAACCTGGTCATAAGCCTGAGCTTGCACAGCAGCAATCTATCATCAGTGGAAATAGTACACAATTGACCTAACTTGCTTGAGCAGATCTGAAAGGTACAAATAGCTTCCATGAACATGTGGCTCAGACTCTTTCAACACCAACTCCTGTTGCCTCCTCTTCCTCAATCAATACCTCTGGTCTGGGGTGTTTCCAACAACTAGCTAGCCCAGAAAAACAATCAAACCTGGTTTATATATAGGTCTGTAGGATATATTGGATCCCCCCAAAAGTGGACTCAGTAGTGAACCTAAAAAGAAGGGATGCAAGAAAATCTTCCCTGTGTGAACTGCAAATAGTACATTTGGTTGTCCATTGTGTCTGATCTGAGACATGGCCAGAAGTACACATCCACACTAATTCTCGGATAGTTGCTAGTGGTTTGGTTGGATAGTCAGAGACTTGGAAGAAATAGTAAAGGTTGGTGACTAGTAAATGTGGAAAAAGGTATGTGGATGGATCTTGGAATGGGAACACACTGAAGATATGCATATCCCATGTCACTGAAGGGCGTCTACAGCAAAGGAGGCTCTTATTAATCAGGAGGATAAAATATGCACTCCACGGTGTCAATCAGTCTCATTCCCCAGCCACCCCAGTGCTTGCTCAATGGACCCATGAACAACGTGACCATGGTGGCAGAGCTAGAGGCTATATGCATGGGCTCAACAACATGGATCTCCCCTTACCATGGCTGACATGCACTACCCGCTACTGCCTAACCTGTCAAGAGCCGAAACCAATACTGAGGCTGCAATAGGGTATTAATCTCATGGGTAACAGCCATCCACGTGACAGTAGTTTGATTATATAGTCCTTTTCCATCATAGAGGACAGAGATTCATCTTTAGTAGAATATACACACATTCTGGATATGATCTATAATGCTTCTGCCAGCACTACTATCTGAGGCACATACTCATAGAATGCCTTATCCACCATCATGGCATTTCCTTTAGTACTGCTTCTAATTAAGGAATCAATTTCACAGTAAAGGAAATGTTGCCGCGAACTCATGCCTGTGAAATTAATATCCCCCAACACCCAGAAGGGGCTGGTCTAATTGAAAGGTGGAATAATTCACTGAAAACTCATCTGTAACTGTTGGGAGATACCACTTCAAAAGGATGGAGTTGTCTCACGGTGGTAGCATATGAACCCAGGAATCAAGAGGTAGAAGTGGGTGTGACTCCTCATGAGTATACTTCTCAACTCAGGAACCTCAAGCTGAGCTGTTCGGGAGGTCTTAGTTCCCAAGGTTTGTTTCAACCAGAGACACACAACAGGTCTATTGATGTTAGATCTAAGATGAGACTGCCACTTGGCCGTTGGGATTCATAAGCCACTAGACCAACAGGCAGCGAAAGGTGTTACCCTATTGGCTGGAATGGTCAATCCTGATTACCAAGGGGAGATTGTATTGCTGGAACAAGTGGAGGCAAGGACCATATCTGGAACACGGGGGTTGTCTGGGTGCCTGAGTACTTCCATACCCACTAGTAAAGATTAATGAAAAACTACACGACCAAGACAGGTAGGACAGTGGAAGATTCAGACGCTTTGGTAGTAATATTTGGGTCACCACCAGGAAAAGAACTGACTACTTGAGATTCTCAGCAAGGGCAAAAAAAATATTAAGTAGTGGGAGGTCATAAATTGACAGAAAGAAGGGCTTTACGCTTTGAATCCACCTGTTGCCTGCTCCACCATTACAATGACAATGGAGTTGAACCATGAGTGAATAGAATACTTCTTTGCTAGGTGGCATGATGTTTTGTCAGTAGACAGTACTGGAGGAATTTCTTTTCCCCGTTCTGGGCAAAACTCTAGCGGTGCACACAGCTTAGCAGTGGAATGTCACTGGTGTGGTGCCTCCTGTGCATGGCTCACCCTGCATCCCCTTGGATGACTTCACAGCTTACCAGACTTCACAGCTTACCACCGGTATATCATTTCCCCATAGCTGCCTGGTGGTGGGTTTGCAGCTACCACAAACTTCATCCAGAGAGCCAAGGTTGTATCCTAATTATTTCTGGAATTCAGCTTGAGGGAGAACAGATAGTGGCCACTTCTTATATTTGCTACACCAGTATTCTTTAGAATTCTTGACTGCTTTGTTTGTATTTCTTAAAATATTACAGATTATATGTCCTATCACTCCAATCCACTCTTGGGTCAAACTTCCCCTGTTCGTATTATATGGCTTCTGTCTCCTGATTGTACTCTGGTGATACAGGCACCATAGTCAAAGACAAAGACTTGAAGAAAATCCATTGACCATAGGTGAGCACCCAGCACATTTTAAGATAAAAAATCCTACAATTAAGAAAAGACAACCAAAAAAGACAATTCACAGAGGAAGTACAAATTAAGGACAGTAACCAAATAAATCATTTCACTCACCAGAGTATTAAAATTTAACTTTGCCAATCAGATGGAAAGGATATAGAAAACTCTCAGGTCCCCTGGCTGGTGGAAATTGGAAGGCAATCTCAGTCTGTAAAATATACAAAGTGTGGATGGAACTAGAAGGTATTATGCTAAGCAAAATAAGCCAATCAGAGAAAGATAATTATCATATGATCTCACTCATATATGGAATTTAAGAAACAAAACAGAGGAGCATAGGGGAAGGGAGGGAAAAATAAAACAAGCTGAAATCAGAGAGGGAGACAAACCATAAGAGACTCTTAATCACAGGAAACAAGCAGGGCTGCTAGAGGGGAGGGCGTGGGGAGATGCAGTAACTGGGTGATGGACATTAAGGAGGACACATGTAATGAGCACTGGGTGTGATATAAGGCTGATGAATCACTAACTCTACCTCTGAAACTAATAATACGCTACATGTTAGTTGAATTTAAATTAAAAAATGAGTTATAAAATATATTTTTAAAAAGTTCGAAGTGTAAACCCTATGGTGCAGATCTCCACTTCTCCATGGTTACTCTAGCAAGAAAGTCACACGTAAACGAGGGGCAGGTGCAAAGATATGCTCTGCAAAAGTGTTACTAAAGACTAAAACTTGCAAACCTACTATCCTTCAGTAAGTGGACACTTAGGATGCTCATACTACATATGCCCTCAGAGAATTTAAGAATTTGGTCCAGCCACATACACTAACTTGGAAAGATCTCCAAGAAGTAGCGAGTGAGAAGAAGTTGCAGGCTGCTGTTAAAACAAAAATCCACAGTATGTGTTTTCTAAGGCTACACACAGTACCTAAAAAATGCCGGTGGAGTGGGGGGTTTAACACCAGCCCAGTTCCGTGATTACCTCTGCAAAGTGGAGGAGCAAGCAAGGGGAAGGGACTGAGGGACCATCAAAGCAGACATACCTTGTATAGTTGAAGAAAAAATATTTAAGAATATGTATTTATATATTCCTTGAATTAAAAATTAAAACTTCAAAATCCCCATCTTGAACTTTTTCTTCTGGCCAAGATGAAGTAAGAGATTGCATTTACCCTCAAACTGAAAAACTGGACAGCACACATGAAACAGTAGTTTTCGATACATTGGACTTTGGGCAAAGGACAGTGATCCTTGAAAGACAGGAAACGATCGACCCAGCCTATTGCCTTGAATTTCTAAGCCACGATGCAGGGGGAGGACACCCAGACAGAGCCCCGTGCACTTCCTGAGTTGAGGAGATGGAGCTGAAAGTCAAGGCAGTTGAAAGCAGCTGGAGCTGCAGAGCAGAGCACCAGGGCGGAAAGCCACAGAAAGAGGACTCTCAGCAACACTGATCAGCAGAGGCGTGAGCTAACTACCCAGGGCTGGGGAAATGTTTCCAGGAAACAGCACCTGGAAGCCCGCACAAAGCTAGGAACAGAGCCTGCCCCGCTAGCCCAGACTAGAAAGCCTCACAATCCAGGGGCACGGACTACTCGGAACTGGGCAACTACTAGCCCTCCAATGAATGCTGCTCTGCTCCCACCTAACGAAGTTTAAATGTAAGACCTAAAAAGGATCAAACTGTTTTCTATGGCCCAGAACAAAAATAACCAGCACCCAACAGGTTATACCTTCAATCTTGCGTGCAAAGAAACTGGAGAAGTATGACCCCATAATGAGCAAAAAAATCAAACTGACCCAGTATTAGAATTAGCAGACCTAAGTATTAAAAAAACAAACAACCCACTGTATGTTCAAACACTAAAGAATGGTTACGTAGACACGAAAGGTATAAAAACACCCCAAGTGAACGTCTAGAAATGAAGACATCCTAAATGAAAACTACACTGGGCAAGATCAACAGATTAAACTGTGGCCATCAGTGAACTTGAACACGGGAATCGGACATGAAACAGGAAAAGATTAAAAAACTAGACAGCACATGGATGAGCTGTGGGTCAACTTCCAGCAGCACCCGTGTGACCAGAATCCCCAACAGAGAAGGGAAAGGATAGGAAAAAATATTTGAAGAAACAACAGCTGAGAACGTCCAAATCTGATGAAAAGCATATACCCAAGAAACCCAACAAACCCCAAGCACAAGAAACATAGCACATCGTCATCAAATTGCTCAAACCAGCCAGAGAAAAATCTTAAAAAGCAACAAAGGAAAACAAAGATCCGTGCAGAGGACAGATTTCTCAAGCAACAATGCCAAGCGAGAAGACAACGGATGGCCAGCGTTCACTTGCTGAAAGCACTAAAGCGCTAACAAGCTTCGGCAGCTCCGTCCTCCGCTGATGACTGCGCATCTCCGGGCCTACCTGCGGGGCTTGCAGAGTAATAAAAAGTGAGTAGACAACCCATCCCCAAACAGACTGATCGGATAAATTCACCAACATTAAATTTCATAATCAAAATGCAAAAACACTTCAGTTAATAAAAAACAACATACTAATTCAATAAACATGTAGATTTATTTTAAATCGGTTTGGTACATGATACAGATTGGTTTTGCGGTTTTTAATGAACTGAACTAGAAATCTCTAAATACAGCAGTGTCTGCCTGTGCAACAAGTATCTGTAAGGTAAAATACGGTGTTTTGATAGAACTACATCCACGTGAACAAATCAGGAGAAAAATCTGAAAAGGTTTCTATATACCTTCTGGATTTAAAAAAAAACCACCAAATTATTAATGGCTCAAGATAGTAAAGGAAGGGGGAAAAGGCTGGGAGTCCTGTTTAAGAGCTCTTCTGGCAAAATCTAACTGGTTTCAGAGCAGTATTTAAAATTACAGGAGACGAGAAGCTTCAGCTACATTTTCACGACGACTGCTGTACGTACGGACTCTGTGGGACAAGGCATTCGCGTCTAGGGAAATGATTATATCCCACTGCAGCTACATGTTGCCACTTTGGGAGAAACGGAGGTTCTGTATATTTTCAAATAATTCTTGGATCTTACAGCACTCACTAAAAACTAACAGCCATGGCACCATAATAAAAATTTTTGTGAGGTTCCTAGAACTGATACCAGAATATTACTAATGAAAACACAAAAATGTGAGGTAAACCTACCTTTTCCCAAAAACCTTTGAAGCCAGAGATTTTAAACAATTAAGGCACTTGAAAACATTAGGTGTATGTACAAATGTGCAAGTAAAACAAACTTCAGCTGTACCAGCAAGTAACAAAGAAACAGTAAATCTTCATTTTAAGAACCTTGAATATAATCATATCTAAATGCAAGGAATTTTGGCTTATGAAATGGACCAAAGCAACTCGTCATTTCTTACTACAAAATATTGAAAACCAAGTGCTAAGCTCAGCCCCTATAGGCTAAAGAAACTAAAAAAAATCCAAAAAACAAAAAACAAACTTTAATGACCCAGAAAAGCAAAAGCTTTTTTAAAACTAATGAAAACCTCTGAACTAATCCAATATGTCAAAGGCAGGGGAGAAGTATCCCTCTAAAACTGAAAAAAATAGTGCTTCCTAAGAAAACTAAAAAAAAAAAAAAAAAAAAAAAAAAAAAAATTAAAGTATGCATGCGTATTATACTATGGAAACTGAAACTAAGAAGAAAGGATGGGAGAGAAGGAGAAAGAAGGAAGAGAAAGCACAATCCGTCTATCCAGGGCAATCATCATTAAAAATCTACAGTAATCCAATCAACCGAAAATGTTTAGATTTTCTGAAATTACACTGGTCACATTTCTGGTCTCAAAACTTAAAATGATTGTCTCATTCAAGCGTTAGCAAATGACTCTAAAACAACTTATTTCCTTCTTGCCTCATAAAAAAAGTTACTTTTCAAGGAAGCTTGGTGGAAATCCGTTCAAGGTACAACAGTGTTAGGATACTTCCTGAAGCACAAAGGAAAATGTAAGTAAATCAACTTTATCTTTGTACTTTTTAACAGCCTAAGAAAAATGTTGGGAAGTTCAATATATGGAGGCTTTCGACTTTGTAGAACATCCTTAAGCTTAACTTGCTCAGGCCTAAAATTGAAAACAGTAAGTTTTCAATTAAATACTAACAGCACGGCGTCTAAAAGCAGGTCTGCTCCAGCTCGTCAACAGTCACATCACAGACCAACCTTTACCTCCCTAAACGTGAAAGAGCAAATCACAAACACCTGAAGTTAGAGGCCACCTCTCCGTCTGTCTTATAAGGCACTGTTCTTTATTTTCTCAGTGATTTAAGGTGCTTTACGAGTATGAACGATAACCTGCTATTTGTTAATGGTTTGTATCCTTTCCATTCGTTTCTTTAAATCTGGAATGTAATTCCCTGTGTGGCATCTTATTTCTAATGTAGAAAAAATAACTGTTATCAAGCACAAAATTTTACTCTAAGGATACAGTTTGCTCTAAGGATACTAAATTTATAGATTGATTCCACTTTTGAAAGGACAGCCAAAAGTCCCCCCAGCTGATGCTCATTTGGCACATTCTTCTCAATTCTGGTCACTAAACTACATCCTGAGATAGGATGAAAATAATGCAGCTTTCAGGCTTTAAAATGACTAAATTTAAACTGCCAAAGAGTCACGAGCTTGCCTGTGCAGGACAATGTTTTCCATCACTCACAGAGTTACATTTGGTATGTCAAGAAGAGAGAACATAATCCCACAGCAGCAGCCATTTAAAATAAAAGAAGACAGCCACAAGGATTCATGCAGAATATTTTAAATATTCCTGTTGAGCAAAATGATTTAAGTGATTTTTCTTCAAGGACAATGCTCCCAAGTATCCTATATGCATCCTTTGAACATGTAAAGATCCTGGAATAGCGTCTTCCATGTGGGACATCTTGAAAGAGAATATTTTGGTTTCAGTTAGTTACACACCAGTCCTTGTTAATTTAATGGGTCTGTTTACAGAGTGTGGTAGTTTCGTTCTTTCGATTTGCAGAATTTATAGAGAAAGAAGATTACAGCCTGCACCCCCAAGACGAGGACAATTCCTCCAATGAAACTGGCTGCATCGAAGGTAGACTTCCGCCCAGGTTGTGAAGTTGGAGTTAAAGTGGTATTAGTTGTACCTGTTAAATAAGAAAGAAAAAAAATAACGAGACTTAATAAGTCCCATGATCCTCTACCCAGAACTTCAAGACACACCTGAGCTTCTACTTTGACTTTGCCATGAGTCAAATTCTATAAAGTATTTGCTCGAGTCAAGTCTTTACAACTAGAATTTATCCCATTTACTCCGTCCAGTGGTCACAGCTACCATACAAATTCAAATATGAAAATGACAGAAAAAGAGTCTCCTGGTACATAAATTATGCCCTAAGAACATGTCGAGCACTTAAAAATTTGCAATTTCTTCAGATAACATACTGTTAGTTAACTGTTAGAGTAAATATTAGTATTTGTGTTGAAAATTCATCAACTTTTGAATTTTGCTAAATATAAAAGCAAAAATTTGGTTGCAATTTTTCAAAATACAAAAATTATCTCCAGTAGCTGCAATTTATAATTTCAAATCAAAAGAACTTGTTATTAAAGGCACTTTAAATCTTACTCAAAAATTTTGTATTAGGAGCATTACCAAACCATACGGAATAAAAGTACGGAAGTTTGAATTCCCTTTTCAGGGAATAAAATGATGTTTCAAGAAGAAACAGAACATAAATTTCTTTTTAGGGAGTAAAAGGTTTCAAGCAGAGCACCATCCATTTTAATGAAAAGCAATTTCATATTTAAATGAAAAGCAATCTCATATTTAAAATAAATTTTTCTTTTTTTTTTTTTTTTTAAGATTTTATTTATTTATTTGAGAGAGACAGGCAGCGAGAGAGGGAACACAGCAGGGGGGGTGGGAGAGGAAGAAGCAGGCTCCCAGCAGAGGAGCCCGACGCAAGGCTAGATCCCAGGACTCTGGGGTCACGCCCTGAACCAAAGGCAGATGCTTAACAACTGAGCCACCCAGGTGCCCCCTAAAATAAATTTTTCTTTTTTTAAAATAGAGTTTCAAATACACACTGGTTCTGGTGGCTGTATAATAAATTGGCCAGCTTTAAATTTTTTTTTAAGATTTATTTATTTATTTGTCAGAGAGAGAGAGATCGAGAGAGAGCACAAGCAGGGGGAGCGGCAGGCAGAGAGAGACGCGGGCTCCCCACCGAGCAAGAAGCCCGATGCGGGACTAGACCCCAGGACCCTGGGATTATGACCTGAGCCAAAGGCAGACGCTTAAGTGACTGAGCCACCCAGGTGTCCCGAGCTTTAAAACTAATTACAACTGTTCTGTAATTCTTCTTGCAAAGAAAAAATGGTTTCCTTGAAACCAAGAAAGGTAGCACAAGAATAAGCCAGAAGAATTCCAAAAAAGAAAAACAAAACCAAACACAGTATTTTAAATACAGATAGAGAGAAGGATCCGTAACCTGTGCATCTGCAAAGTCCTGTGGCATCACCTATGATTTCGTTTACAACACATCACATCAGTAATTACGAAACATGCCCTTTCTCACTTGCACTTTAAAGGGTTATAAAAAAGTGTAAAGCAGTCGCGAGAAACACGGCTGAGGTGCACATTCACAGTGATCCTGGCTTTTTAGAGCTTTCTCAGTAGAAAGGATGGCTGTATCATCTTTCCTGCAATTGCCATGATCTGACACAGCACACGACTAATCCCTAACAGCAATCAGCGTTTACTTTGTAAGTTGTAAGAAATGACATCTCACCCACAAGTTGTACTAAAAGGGTTTTAGAAAAACACCGTCTCTTAACTCAAAGGTGTCACGCCAAATGTGGCTACACATTAAAGAATGAGGACTTGCAGCAAACCTACCGTGACTGCATTAACAGCCTACTACGCTGGTCCTCCAATGTAAGAGGTGAGTTGTAGTTCACAACCATTCATGAATGCAACTGGAAAATGGGGGCAAAAATAGCGCAAGGCAAGGCTGCACACCTACCCTACGTCGCCGTTAGTTTAAAAACCCCTCCTTACCTGATGTAGTGGCTGTGGTCATGGTTGTAGAAGAGGAAGAAGGCAGGGTGGTGGTTTTAGCTGCAATAGAAAGAAAGCTTATTAAAAACTTAAATTTCCAAGCCTCCCAGTACCTAGCAATTTGTCTTTTTAAAATAACCCTGCCAACTTCAACATGCCTTCCATTTTTTTAAAGAATAAAGGCCAAATTTCAGATAGTGGTTCACTAACACGTCTACATAGCCAGACTACTAGCCTTTAAATCACACTTTCGAAAACACAAAGCAATCATAGAACTGTCTCTGTGTTAACATCTATGTATGTATCTAAGCATGAACTCTACGTATACATCTGGATAAAGTTTGCAAAAAGACACACAAGAGGTCAAGAATCAGTGTTTAGGTGAGGAAACTATAGGTTTTTTTATGCTTCTATGACAAAAACTACTAACATAAAAAGTCATGGTAAGAAACAAGTATGGCTCAGGATTTCTCAAGTAGGTATCAAGGCTGGCTTATGATCTTCATTTCAAGGGGCTGGCAGACTTTTCTTAAAGGGGCAGACAGTAAATATTTTAGGCTTTGTGCAGTGCGTAGTGCAAAAGCAGCCAAGGACAACGTGCAAATGAAGAGGCATCATTCTGTTCCAATAAAATTTTATTTTAAGAACAGGTCCCCTGGGGCCACAGATCCCCCAATTTAAGTTATCTGATGATGCCTGTAAAGAAAATGAACTCTTGGGAGAAGAATTAATTTGAATGTAAACACATTTTAGGAACCAAAGCACTGTATTAACAAACTTCTGTTAGTACTGATACTACTAACAAATTCTAATCAATGACATGCTAACGATATTGATGGGATTACACGTTTGTATCCTTTTCTCTCACTATGAGCACTGCTGCACACATTTTCCCTACCCTGCTCTTGGATGGACAATTAGGTCATCTCTCATTTCTCCATACTATAAACACCTGGCAGGGAAATACCTGATCTCATCTCTTACAGGGCTGATTCTTATACAGAATTCCTAGATTAAAGGGTATGATTATTTTCAGATTTTTAATTCCTTAAAAGTTGCTGCAAAAAATAACACTTTACAAACTAAACAAACATATTCTTTTCAATCTTAGAACACTTACTAAATTTTGTCTGACAATGGCAGGGAAAAAAGTTTGCAAATTTACCTTTTGATTCTTACTACCAACCCTGTGGACGCTGCACAGACTAATTTTTTTTTTTTTTTTGTAAATAGGCAAAACACTTACACACTTTTACTTTTGACTGAAGTATTACTTTGACAAAATTTTCAAAATTATGCAATACTTACGGAACATATCTCTATTGACCTACAGTGTGTTCATTAAAAAAATAATTCAGCAGTTACAAAAGCTGCTACTCGTGATGGAAAATTTTAAAAATACAGTAAATTAAGTAATCCCATCACTCAGAGTAACATGTTACTTCCTGCTGGCCATCTCTCTAGGCATTTATGTAACAAAAAAATTTAAAAAGTAGAACTTAATTGTCTTCCTCTTAATATATTATGAACACTCCCCACTATAGTTCTGACATAATCTAATCATTCTATTTTAAGTTATTACAAGTATTTTTACTTGTACTATTTATATGTACTAACAAAAGGCTATATAATTAACCCCGATGAACAGCTTCCTACATAAATCAGATTCTCTTTGCAACATTTAATAATCCCCTCATTTCTCACTTGCTCTCCTTCAGCAGTAGCCATGGCAAGAGGCCATAGGAAGGTTTGTTTTTCAACCACTAACTGCCACTCAACAGATGCATTTTCCGTAAGCAAGCCCTGGCTTCCTTCCACTTTCAGAACCAGAGAGAAAAAACAAGAGAGACTCCATGGTACTTCACTGGAGAACCCAGTGTGGATTAAGCATGAAAACTACATTAAGGTTCATGGAGAAGAAATTAAAAGTGAGCCCACAATGGTTTTGAAGAAACTGTTTCCTCTTTTCCCCCTTTCAGTTCACATCCTACCTTCTGGAAAGTAATTTTCCCTTAACGTCTTTGCTTTATCAATCTTTAACATCCTCCTAGTCAGTGACTTCGAACGGGTGCTACCACTGTGTGCTCTCCAAAAGTTCCAAAGCATTTGCAGACTTCTACGGCATGAATATTTCCACTGTAATTCGAGCTACCAGCACAATATTACTGAATGTGTAGCTGGGAAGAGCTATGCACATTTGGCTACCAAAACCTGCTATGAGCTAGCTTGCTACTGCCGAAGTCTTTCACAATGAGTTCTAGTCCTTGCCACAGCATCTGACCACTTTTTCCTCTGAAAAACTACACCTAAAATACACACACACACACACACACACACACACACACACACACAGTTTCCTGGACACACCTCTCTGCCCATCCCTACTCCATTTCCTCACTGGTCCTCATCTCAACCCTTAGACATTACCATTTCCTGGAGTTTGTCCTCAAGCCCTATTCTCTCTACAAGCTGTTCCAGTGGACACCACTATTGCCTACACAGATCAGCTTACCCGTACTGTCAGCTGAGAGTCTGCCCTCACCTCCAGCAAGTCCTATCCCTCCCACTCCCTAAGACTATTTGCATACACCTGCAACTCTTCCCCTATTAGTTCTTCACAATTCCCGCCACGGGCTATCTATTCTAATCTCCCTGTGTTTACTCTTGTCTCCTGTTCCAATCTGTCCTCCCCATCTGGCTCTTGACCTGTTGACTGTCCAGCTGAACCACTCCTCACCGTGCACTTCCGAACGCAATCCCTGACCTCGCCGTGCTCTTGCACATTACTAACTGCCTTGCTCCACTTGGGAAGCGGTCCTCCTGTTTCACTAGGGTCATTCAAGATTCAGCCAACATCTCCAGGAAGCTGTCAACACATTCGCCATATCGCTCCACATACACACCTTCCTACAACTGTCTCATCACACCACACTCACTCACTTACCTTCTTCACAGTTCCTATGATAGACAAAATGCTGTCTTCTGTTTCCAATCCCTATCATCCAGCCTACTACCTGTCCTGAAGTTAGAAATTTTTAAATGATTTATTCCTCCTATCACTTTGGTAAAGATTTTTAAAGGAGAAATTATCTAATCCTGTTGAAGGGGTAGAGAAAACTTTCCAGTGGTTGATGAGAATGAAAAGCATATCCTTCTGGAAAGCAATCAACATTCAGTCTTAAAATAATCCTATCCTCTGACCTAGGAATGCTGTTTGAATCAATCCTATCAGGGATAACAGCAAACATTTCCCTGTAGGACACCTGCATGGAGAATGAAAGACGACCCAACTATCCAACCGAGTGCGGGATAAGTGAAGTGTACACAACAATGTAAGAGAGAAACTACTCAAATGTGCGTGGGCGTATTACCCAAGTTCACAGTAAGTACGTCTATTGAGAGAGACACACAGAGAAGACTGAGAGAACCGTGTCACTGAAAACATTCTGGTGTACCTCTGCACGATGGGAATTAGAGGGAATTTTAATTTCCTTCAGGCTTCTGTATTTCCCAAGATCTTCAAAATATCCACAAAAAGCAGTTTGTGGACTCAATGCCCAAAGATACAGCAAATCCTCCCATATTCAACAAACGTGAAACACCGGAGTTCCGTGCCACTGGCCTAAATAGTTCATACGAATGTAATTGCTATGGTCCAAGACCAAATACATCTACAAATTTTTTAAATTATACGAACAACTTTTAGGTATTTAATTACTAAAAAGTCCATCAAGGGACCTTATTAATCCTGAGAGAGGAAGAAAGAGTCAATTATCTTGTATTACCTGTGGAATTCGTTGGCACCGGAGTGGGCTCGGGTCCTATTTAAAACAAACAAACATTAAGTTAAAGCAAAATCTAAAATATCGCGACCTATCACACTACCTTTCAAACTGTAGTCATTTGAATACCACTTGACAATGTTTACGTTTAAGTACTACCTTGTGGGGGAGACTGACAGTTGCTCTAAGCAATACTGACCTCCCCTTCTTTAGAAATAGAAGCACCAATCTATAGTTGACACTTCCCTCCCCCGGGGAAAGACAAACATTTCTTAGCCTCCCCTGCAGGTAGGTAGCCCAGTATAACTTCTAGAAAGCATCTGTAGAGATACAGGCCTCTTCCCTCTTCCTGTTGGCAGGAAAACCAATTTGATGGCTGGAACATGAGCACTCACCTCAGGGAGTAAGGTCAAAGATATTTTTGAGGAATGAGAATAAAAAGTCTAGGTCTGTACTGGATGTAGAGTGCTACATAGTCCAAACTAATTCTAACTGATACATCGTCAAATTAAGTACAATTACTTACTCAATTTTTCTCTAAATTAGGATCTTTTAAAATGTTTTACTTACTCTTGTTTCTAAGCAATTATTTTCATGAAACTGCAGGTTTGATATAGTTATTATTTTCTGACACACATTAAAATAGATACTAAAAATGCTTGTTCTTTCATCACCTAAACCAAATTATATGCACTCTACAAAGGTGATAACTGACCTCACAATAATGAAATTCTCAGTCATGAAGTTCAAGCTTGGATGGGAAAACCCCCTACTAAAAGTAAATTGTTACAGGTAGTCTTTCAAGATTACTGACACACTCCAGAAAACTCTTTTGCTTTATTATCCATGCACCAAATTAGAAGTTTGACTTCCCTATCCATTTGTAATCTTGTTAGAAAAATCAGCTGTTTCATCTAGAAATTTTAACTATTTCCTGAGCAAAGAGTTAAGGTTAAAGAGTAACCAATTTCTTCAAATTAAAGTGCAAAAATGAGAAAACAGCTGAATACAGAAAAGAGTCAACCATAACACAAACTATGCTAGAGGTTGTGACAATCACCAGCACCACAATCAGGAAAAGGGCCAGAACAAGACTGTCCAGTCCAGTAAAATGCAAATAAAAAGAGGGTCTACACTACAGTGAGTTTTCAGAAGAGTTAAAAAAAAAAAAAAAAAAAAAAAAGTAAAGGAGGAGGCCTCTACAATATAGCCAAATCACTAAACTAAGCTTCAAAACATTGTCCTTCCATATCAGTATGAACACGCTATTTATAACCAAATTTCTAACAAGATTAGAATTATGGAAACGGCAAACCAAATATTGAAAGAAGGCTTCCTGAGGCAAAGATCTTTCTCACCTCTTGGCTACCTTCCCCAGCAGCCAGTGGGAATACTTACCAGAACAGAACTGTGTTCCATTCACCACCTGGCAATCACTAACTGTTGCATTAGGTGAACAGTAGTTTTTCTCTGTTATGGGGGGAAAAGACACAGAGCACCAATCACATGTTTATATTATCTTTGACTTTGTTACTAAGCTCCAGAATTGCTTCCAAAAATCAAACTCAGGCATAAACACTTTAGAGGTCCACAGACCAAGAAAATACTGTAATTCTCTTTTCCTCACTGATTAAGAAATACTACACAGGATTCCTCCAAATATTCTTCTAAACTCCACATGAATCTGCTGAACAGATAAATCAGAAACAGTTATATCACAGAATTGTGGCACGACTGCTGTATAGTGAGGGCTGCCAGAATCCGCAAGAGGGCTGAATCATAGGGAGAAGCAGTCAGGATCCAACAAAGGCTTAGTAACCACAGGAGGTACTCATTAGCCCCAGCAGGACCTCTGTTCCAGACCTCTGCTTGGTTTTCTACACTGTCTAAAACTGCTTTCCTGATGGTCAAACTTGTAGCAAGAGTAAAGGAGACCCTTCCCCAACATATCCTACAGTAAGCATTCAAGCCCCAAAACATGCCCACGCTGCCCTGCGCAGGGGAGAGGGGTGCTCTCTTACATTCCATTTCATGACATTACAAAAAGTGACTCTTACACAATAAAAAATTTAACCCCAAATTAAGCTAATACCTTAATTTTAAAAGAAGTTTTTAAACTTTCCTATGTAGTGATACAATGCCCAGAACTCTTGGATTTTTTTAATGAATAAAGAAGCTTAATATATAGCTTTGGCTTTTTACAAATATACGTGTGTGTGTGTATATATATATATATACACACACACACATACATACACACCAAATTGTTTTACTGATAAGAAAAAAATGCAATTACCTTACAATAAGAAAAGAGAATATGCTGTAATCCCATGGTTCTAACAAAAACCTTATTGGCATTTCAAAGTATCTCCAACTAGCTCTTTATCCTTCAAACTAAAGGTTAATTTTAAAATTGAACAAAAACACCAACTCTCTTTCCATCTCATTCTTCTCCCATATTTAAGTATCCAACAAAGTTTTACGAGGTCTCTAGAGCTCATCTAGCAGGACACCTGCAAAAGATAAATGCCTCCTTTTTCTGCGAAACTATTTTTAGGGGAAAATTTCACAACTTTCTTTTACAGCTGATTTCAGTGTACTTGTCCACTTATTCTTCCAAAGCTTTAAAATCTCTCTTCCTTTAAAAGGTACTGAACCTTAATAATCAAGTCTAAAAAAATGAAGGGGTGGGGACAGAATGGGAGACCAGAGACTTTAGGGGGAATGTTAAGCAATAGGAACTTCAAAGGAAAAAGTATTTTATTTGCAAAATAAATAGTACACAATATATCCAATTTTCTACATAATTTTTAAGTGTTCGGGAATACCCTGTAGACTATCTTAAAACGTTATAACAAAACAGTTTGCATTCTCAAAATTAAAGCAATTCCAAAAATTCTTACCTTTACATTCTATCCAAAAGCAGGTAGGGGTATCAAGGCTAACATTAAAACAGGAAACACAGCTGTTGCGGCTTTCACAGATTTCTGGTGGGGAGGAGCATATAAAACCAATCAATTGATACCTCACTTTGAATTTGTACAGCTTACCTTTTTTAAACAAAAGTGAGCATTATGTAAAGTACCAAACTTACTAATTCAGAGAAATGGTAAAATGTTATAGCCCATCAACAGATGAACGGATTAAAAAATGTGTTATACATTTTGCAATAGAACAATATTCAACCATAAAAAAAGGAAATCCTGCCCTACACTGTAACATGGATGAGCCTTAAGGACATTATGCTAAGTCGGATAGTCAAAGAAGGACAAATACTGCATGATTCCACCTATATTAGGTATCTAAAATAGTCAAATTCAGAAGAAAAAAGTAGAATGATGGCTGCTAGGGGGAGGGGAAATGGAGATTTCCTCCTCAAGCAGGGTATAGTCTGAAGAAGAATGAAAAGTCTTTTGTGTAACACTGTGCTTATAGTTAATAATGTACAGTACCCTTAAAAATGTGTTAAGATAGTACATTTCATGTTATGTGTTTTTAACCGCAAACACAAAAACACTTCATAAACTGGCTTAATAAGAAATTCCAATCATTACAAATGACTGATGAAGCTGAAATAAACTCAAGAGAAGAAAAACCCCCCACAAGCTAGTGGGAATGCTCAGTACCTATCGAAACAACCCTTTTTTACAGGGCAACTATTTCACAGACACTCGGTTTCTTGAGCCATTTAAGCATCCTTAAAAAATAAAAATATTGGAAAAAAGGCTGTCTTGCAAGGCCACTGGGAAATCACTACCCCAAAACATCAGCCAAGACACTGGAATTTTTAATAGTAATAAAAAATTTGTTACAGGTTGAACCCAAATTCGGATGATGCCCATTCTGAAAACCCCAGAGATTTGTAATTCATAAATGATCTGCTCTTTCTAGGGTCCTCTGTGACTGGAGGATAAGAGACAGTAACATCTGGAAGGGGCTACATTCATGTACATACAATTTAACAAATTAGCAGGGTCTTTGTCAATAATCTAGGCCAAATGGCCCAGAAAGTCTAGACTAGGGCTCTATCCATTTTCCTGGAAGCTAGATGCCTCCAAAAAACATTTACATTTGCTTTCCCTGTGCAAAAAAAACAAAACAAAACAAAACCCCAAACCAGTTCTGCACAGAGGCCATGCATTTCAGTATTTTATCAGTAGTATTTATCAGGGACTGGGACATATATAAAATACCCTTGAGTAAGGGGTTCACAAAGTAGACAATAAGTTCTGCAGAGTTTGTGTACTGACAAAAAAAAAAGCTAGTTGTCTAAAATCTCTTATGCCTAATGACTAATGTTTGAATAACACAATGTTATTTACAATGAACTAACTTGCTACCTCTCATTTTCAGCAGCAGCTTATCCAACTGCTACTTACAGAAACAAATCATCTCCTTTGTAAGACTTTCAATTACAAAAAGACAATTAACTTGGTTATCTCTGAGCTTCTCTTTGGAAAAACACTCCAAAAACTACAATTCTGGGAAGAAACTGCCAAATAAGCAGAAGACAAAATATACTGTGCTCCATCATCTTAAAAACAGTACAGTTAGAATGTCCAGTATTGTATTGCAATGTACTTTCCTCAACTAACAACTTTTGAATTTCACTATTACATCTTTCTGAATACTAATTAGACATTTTATTAAACTTCTATAAAACACGAAAACCAAGGGAAGACACTTCAAAACAGTAATGGGAGGAGGGGGGTAAGCCAAGGTAAAAATCCTGACACTTCAGCAATTCTTCGGTCAAGATGCCAGCTACTCCTTACTCAATATTAACTAGAGTAAAAAATCACACTAGATTTCAGGTTTTAAGTACCCAGGGTTCTTTTTCACCTCAAATTTATCTTCCCCTCTCTCTTTTGTGTTGTCACGGCATTGCCAATCTCTGCTGTAAGACTCAGCGTTCGCCTCCAGTACCCAAATCCACTGCACAGCTTAACAAAGGGTGTGTTCCCGAGCGGTTTTAAAGAATCGACAGACCTGGGTTCCAATGCCAGCTTCACAATCAACTAAACCTACGCTCCCGGCAGTTACTTTATCTCCATCTTCCTCCTAGATTTCACCACCTATCTTCTAGTTTAGCATAAAATACCAAAAAGAATCTATGAAGCATCGGGTACACGAATGGGTACTTTTCTTCCTTTGCACATAGTAAGTTTAAAGTTTAATTAACCAAATGCCCAAACCTCAAATATACCCCACACCTATCCGCAAAATCAACAGAGTTAGATCGCAGGCAACTTATTTTCTCAGACCCAAGTCTGAGACACTGGCAAGCATTAATGTCTTCAGTTTCTTTCCCTCTTTTGCCAACTCCCGGAGAAGCCCCCTTTCGCAGACAGGACCTGGATGGGCAAATGACTAACACCAAAGAGAGGGAGTTCGACCTGATCGCCAACTTTGGAGGCGAGTCGCCTCGCCCCACGATCAACCACACTGCCACCACCGCGGGAGGAAGCCACGTCCCCTCTTCCCAAGCTGAAGTGAGACTGGGGATTACGAGGCACTTTTTAAAAGCACCTCGGCGTGGGACACTTTGGGGTGGCAAAGAGCCCAACGGCCACCGAGGCTCGGCCGCCCCTGCTCTCCGGGGCGCTCCCCCACCCCCGCCACTCCGATCCCGGCCCGGGCTGGACTCGGACCGGCCGCCATGTTGCTGGAGCGCGGCCCGTCCCGGCCCCGGCCCCGCGCGCACCGCGGGCAGGGCGGGCGGCGCGGCGGGCGGGCGAGTACAGGAGGCCCGTTGGGCTGGCGCCCACCTTGTGCTGGACTGGTGACCGGCGCAGAAGTCGTCACCGTCGTCGGAACTGTCTTGTTGGTGGTCGCTGGAGTCGTGATCACAGTCGTGTTCGGGGTCGGGGTGGGGCTCTGAGCCGCAGTCAGCACACAGAGCACGGCCAGGCAGGCGGCGGCCCAAGGCAGCTGGCGGGAGAGCCCCGACATCACGTTCTCCGCGCTGGTGTTCTGGCGAAAGCTGCGGCGCACTCCGCTCCGTCCGTCCCTCTGTCCCCTGCGGCACCGCCTCGGAGAGTCTGGCCCCCACGAAAGCGCGCCGGGGTCACGTGAGGGGTCCCAGGCCACGGCGTGCGGGGGCGGGGCGAGGCGGGGCGGGGGCGGGCCGCGGACGATACCAACTGCACTGCTACGGGAGGGGGAGCAGGGACAGCGAGAGGAAATCGAGAGAGGCTGTCCTTCACAGCGAACGAAATGTAGCGAGGAGGCTCGCCAGACGCAGGAAACTATTTTCTTTGCCCTCAGATTACCACCCAAGATTCAGCTGGGCTGTTCTAGTTCCTGCGATAGGGAAAGCTCCCACCCGGGCTTGGATGGAGCAACCTACATGAGGTGGCGCTGGCGTCCACCCGAGCGACCAGGGAGGCCGTAAATCCGCGGCCCCACGTGACTTTCCGGACTTCGCCTCCAGGACTCGAGTCCGCCAGGCGTAGGTTTCCGTGGGGTGCGTTTAGAACCAGCCCGTGAATTAAGTTTGTGGTGTGTTCCCGCATTCCCGAAGGTGCTTGCACAGATCTTGAGTAGGACCCGCGCTGCTCTCCCTTGAATTTTCTGGAAGTAACCCTATGTTGGGATTCCCCAGGGAAATGAAGCCACGTGGTTGAGTTTCTGCTCCGCCGCCCACTTAGTGTGAGCGGCCAAAACACCGAAAGCGGTCTCCAGCCCTCCAGTCAGAGCTGTATACCGTGTACCTCTAGCCCACTTTCCCAACCTGTGTTTTCCGAATTTCTTGCTATTTCAATCAGCGGCAGCCGCAGTCAGTCAACGCCACCACTACAGAGAATCAGAGACGAGCTGGGTTGGAAATCCATCTTCTCCGTTCCCACCACCACTTTACAGGTGAGGAAACCGAGACTCAGGAAAAGTAACTTGACCGAAACACGATGCTTGACTTAAGGACTGGATTTTGAAATGCCCCTTAACTGTCACTGCTCAGGCTTTTAGGATAGGTGAGCGCCATCTGATGTCCAGCCTCACAAAATATTCACAATCGCAGCCATGCTTATATTAAGGAGTAAAAATTAGATGATAAAAGTTGTTTTTTAATGCCAGGTTATTTAAGTTATTTGTATTTATCGCGCAAGCTTAATTATCCACATTTACCTTAATAACATACGAACATTAATTGCTTTTATGGGATCTGCTTTGTTATGAAAACACGAAAAAAGTTGGCTTTATAAACGTCTTTTTTTTTGCCTCCATTTGAAGGCTTTAAAACTTTCTAGAAGCTAATCAGTGGGGCCCTTTTGTACCCTCATGACTATCAGTATTTGTTCTTTGATTACGCTAGCTGGCTGTTCGCTTGATGTAAACAAGAGACACGAATTTTGATCCAACCTATGGCCAGAAGAATTGAGAGTGCAGCCAGGCGCTTAAATGAGGTCCCATTATGAGTCTTCAGTGAACCGTTTCCTCTTCTCAGGGTATGGCTTCCACAGTATGCACATGTCCCTCTGACACCCAGACAAAGGAAGGCGCTAGTCAACTTTTGTGTTTTTTTAAGGTTAAAAACATAATAGAAGTTCTGTTTTCTGCCCATACCCCCATAAATCATCTTGTTTACACCTAGGATGAATACGCCCCATTGTGGAGGACGTTGTTTTATAATTTGTCATATGGGTGTTCAACTCTAGTCTTCAGATTTTTATAGTCTTTATAAAAGGACATTTCATTCTCTTTATTTAAGACTAGAAAAGCATTGGCTTTTTAAATTTTATGTGGCATCTGTTGAGCTAGCTCAGGGGAGGACTTCCAAGGTCACTTCACCGTTCCAGAGCGAGGAATGGCATCTATAACACGGTTTTAACAACGTATATTAAACATTGTAATATTTAAATAAGTGTCAACAAACAGGATTGTAATAAATCAAAGATTAATAGTGAACTGAAATTGTGGATTCATGTTCTTACTCTTAACACTGTGATTGGATTGATTATAAAATCCTAAAGATACTATCATTAGGAAGCTCTTCACTTTGGGGATATTTCTCCCATAAGTGTTTTAGAGTTTCAGAAGGGAGCATTACACTTAAGAGCAGTTGTTCTCGATCTTGGCTGAACACAGAAATCACCTGGGAAGTTTTGAAAAATCCTGATGCTAAGGTACCAATTTAATTACTTTGGAAAAATGCCTGGGCGTCAGGATTTTTAAAAACTCTCCAGGTGTTTTTATTTTTAAAGATTTCTTATTTATGTATTTGAGAGAGAGTGAGTGAGTGAGAGAAAAAGGGCGCATGAGAGGGGAGAGGGTGAGTGGGAGAAGTAGGCTCCCTACCAAGCCAGGACCCTGATGCAGGACTCGATCCCGGGACTCCGGGTGCACGACCCGAGACCAAGGCAGTCTCTCAACCGAGCCACCCAGGGACCTCTCTCCAGGTGTTTTTAATCTGCAATGTAGGTTGAAAACCACAGCTTTACTCTTCTCAAGATGTGGTTCATGAACTGGTACATTCATATCACCTGAAAGTTTGTTAGAGATGCAGAATCTTGGGCCTCACCTCAGACCTCCCAAATGATAGATAATCTGTGTCTTTTTTTGAGATCCACGTGTACATGTGTTTCAGAGTTTGAGAAGACGTCTTTACATTATAACTTGTGGAGACCTAGCCTCCTGAATTGTGCAGTTCTTTTTTTTTTTTTTTTTTAAGATTTTATTTATTTATTCGACAGAGAGAGAGACAGCCAGCGAGAGAGGGAACACAGTCAGGGGGAGTGGGAGAGGAAGAAGCAGGCTCATAGCAGAGGAGCCTGATGTGGGGCTCGATCCCAGAACACCGGGATCACGCCCTGAGCCGAAGGCAGACGCTTAACCGCTGTGCCACCCAGGCGCCCCTGAATTGTGCAGTTCTTAATAGTGACGCATCTACAAGATGACATCAAGCAAAACATTTCGTAAAGTTTTCGTTTTGTTTTACAAATATACATAAGGGCAAGGTACAAATGCAGAACTCTTGGATGTAGATTCTGTCTAGGCGGGCACCTGAAATGTATTTATTTTTATTTCTTCTCTGCTTCAAACTCTGGGTCTGCTGGAGTTTTTTCCGTTCTCTCTCTTAGCCTGTTAGAAGACAGAAGGAATCCGCTCTTCTAACATATCCCTTAGGAGCTACCCAAGTTCAAGCTAAACTACACCGCAGGCAGCTTTCGGATACCATGCATCACTACTACTTCCCCTCTGCCCAGGTATTGTTGTGTTCTTCCTCATCCCGCCTTGGAGAGCTGATCTTCAGCCAGAACACTCCCAGGTGAACGTTCTGGTTATCAAAATATTCAAGGGATTTTGTCCTGACTGCTAGAGGGCAATGCCCTGAGCAGCCCAAGTGTCCCAGTCCCCCTGACCTAAGACCCCTCTTCCTTGTTGCCTCTCCTGCAGCTGGAGGGCTCACTGCCAGTCCAGCAGGAGCTCCAGGACCCTGAACCAGGCCTCTCGTTGCTGTCCATTCTGATTGGTCAATGTTTACATATGTCTATGCTGCCTTGATGAAATCAGTTTCTTGTCTCATCATTTTTCCTCATTCTGTTGTCACATTTTGTATTTTATAACTTTTTCTTGCACATACGTGCATGCCACAGATCTCGAATCTCTTTTTTTTTTTTTTTAAGATTTTGTTTATTTGAGAGAGTACGTGCGCTCACACCGTTTGCAAGCAAGGGGAGGGGCAGTGGGAGAGGGAGAGAGAGAATCCCAAGCGGACTCCACCCTCCTGCAGGGCCTGACACAGGGCCCGACCTCACAATCCTGAGATCATGACCTGAGCTGAAATCAGGCGTTGGGTGCTTAACCAACTGAGCCACCCAGGCGCCCCATCTATGTCTTTAACACATCCCGGTGGTTCTTTTTTTTTTTTTTTTTTTAAGATTTTATTTATTTATTTGACAGAGACAGAGACAGCCAGCGAGAGAGGGAACACAAGCAGGGGGAGTGGGAGAGGAAGAAACAGGCTCCTAGCGGAGGAGCCTGATGTGGGGCTCGATCCCATAACGCCGGGATCACACCCTGAGCCGAAGGCAGACGGTTAACGACTATGCCACCCAGGCGCCCTGCATCCCGGTGGTTCTTAATGTGTGGTCTCCAGACCAGCAGCATCAGCACCACTTGGAACATGTTAAAAATGCAGATCCTCTGGCCCACTCCAGACCCACTGAATCAGAAATTGGGATGAGGCTCAGGAATGTATTTTGTTGATAGGCTCAAGCATTTCTCATGCACACCGAAGTAAAAGAACCTATGCTTTATCACGTTTTCAGAGCCCTCTAATCAAATACCAAACTTTGTACTTTATGTTGCATATGTTACTATCGAGTTTGTTACAGATATTTTGTATGATATATAAAATTTATTTGAGATATGGACTGACTAGATTGGCCAAGTCGAGATTCCATTTTAGGGAGGGTGGTGGATAATATAATCAACATAGTAGTTTTAAAAAACGAGGAGAGCATCTCACTAGGTGTAATGGAAATCCATTTTAATTTTGAGGATATACTTCTGAATAAATTCAGTCAATTGAAAATTAATGTGATGTTCGTGACAATACTAAGACTGAGCATAAGAGGGACTTGGTGTTTCCTGAAGTGATGATGACATTCTTTCGGTCAGTGGCAGATTGACTGGTTTTTGTGGGTTAACATTCCAGAAGGGAAGTTAATTTTTCTTGAGTAGTTGGTACGTGTCAAGCATCATCAGAAGTGTCTTTACATATTATCTCAGCCCTCAGACCACTGTGAGATAGACGTACCCCCATTTTACTAATGAAATTGAAACCCAAAGTAACTAGTACTATTATTGATTTCATAAAGTTAGAGAATCTCTTAAGTCGTAGAGTCAAACAGAACTAACAGCTTCTTTACTTCTATCTCTTCTTTCTACAGATGAGGAAGGTGAAAGAATAAGTTATTTAATTGCTATGTTGCTGGGTAACTGGGACTAAAACACTCCTAATTTCAGGTATGTATAAGGTGCGAAAACTCAGAATATGGAATCCTGAGGTTGCCACTCTATTCATTCATTAACAAATAAGGGGCATGATTTGCAGTTGGGGCAAACATTCATTAGATAGAGTTTTAAATGTTTATCTCAAATCTCCCAAAATAAGAAAAACATCCAGATACTATGCTTCCCTTATTAACATGACTTAGTTTAAGTTATAGGATATGAGTTTGACTTTGCCATATCAGCAATTAGGGGAAGATCACAGAATATTTTGTATAAATCATGAGAATGCCTTTACTTTCATATTTGTAGATGTGGAAAAGTCTAGAGTTCCTTCTGTTTAATCAAATCAGAGTCTTTCAATTTGGTTAAATCAAAGTCTTATATTTGGAGTTAATTGGGATAAGCTTTTGAATCCTTGAGTCATTTTTCTTCAAATGACATGGTTAAACATACATATCATCTGATACAGAATACATTCTAATGTGGAAGTATCACTGTGTATACCTTTAAATGGTGGTAATAAGAATGACTGCATATACAGATCTGTGATTAAAGTGTCTGCACAGCCTGAGAGTAGGAAGTGGGAGCGGACAAAGGGACCGGGAACTTGCCATCCTTTAGACGGTTGGTAGAGTTCTACCTTTCCATTGCAGGTAAGTTGAAAAAGGCAGCTGGAATCAGTTTCTTACACCCATGCAAATATCTCAGTTCTTTCACAGTATCAGATAAAATGCTGAATTCCCTCGTGTACGGGTTCATGCAAGTAAGAATTGCTCTGCTGCTTATTATTACATGACTAATGCTTGTTAATTTGTTTTAACCAGGATCTCTGCAAAGCATCAGTTTCGTTCATCACATGCTTCATTAGTTGGTGAGAGGCCCTGTGGCAAGCCACCCTTTGACATGTCACCAGGATGACCAGAGGAACCCATCCAAAGGCCCAGAGAGAGGATCTGGAGACTTCATGCAAATAGCTTACCTCTCGGGTTGGCCGAAACTCTTCAGAATAGAGGAAGAGGAACTATCTCCTCTTTAATGTTTCCCAAATCTTGTTATTAATCACAGTCATTGAGGAGCTTTTTAAAAATACAACTTCCCAGGCCAACCCCTGAAGGTTGTACACCAGCAGTTTATTGAGCATACATTTAATGAGTGCATGTAGCGTTAAAAGGTCCTATTCTAGATCCTGCATCCGAATTATTGAGTCCTTGGACCTTCACAACAACTCTATATGGTAGGTACTCTGCTTTGACATGAATAGAGGCACAGGCAAATTCTTGCCTGAGTCCATGCATCTAGGGAATGTCAGGGCTAGGATTCGAACCCAGGCTGTCTGGCTCCAGAATACGCATTCTTAACACTCTGCTGCCTCTGGGTCACTTGAGAACATGACATAGGCAGTATGCTTTCTCCCCATCCACCGCCAATCTTAGTAGAAAAGCATATACCAAATAGAAATAAAGCTGTTATTTAAAAAAAAAAAAAAAGAAAGAAAATCACATTTCAGTTGTCAGGAGGTAGGGATGGGTGGTGGGGAGCAGGGGAGTAGGTGTAACTATAAAGGGGTAGCCCAAGGGAGGTCTTTTTGAAAAGTTCCGTGACTTGACTGTGGGTCATATGAATCTGCACATGAGAAAATGATAACACACACAGTACTGATTTCAATCGCCTGGTTTATATATTGTACAATAGTTGTTGTGTAACATATGCCCATCGGGGAACCTGGGTGATCCGTACACAGGACTGCTCTGTGCTATTTTTGCAACTTCCTGTAAATACATAATCATTTCAAAATGGAAAGTAAAAAAAAAAGCATATGCCTCCTTTTGGCAACCCCCAGGTCAACTAGAGGCCTGTCTCTTTAAGATTGGCTCAAAGAGAGATCATTCTTGGAAGACAGACCTTCCGCAAAGGGCAAGAAAAACCCAAAAACGTGATGGCTTTGGGCAGAGCACGAACGCGATGGCGGTGGTGGTGGAGGCAGCTGAGCTCACTCTGTTAGTCACGCATTTCAGTAACTGCAAAGAGGGGGCTGAGACCAGTTACTTGTGTCTTGCAGTGATTCCCAAATGACTGGTGCCCAGCTGGCTAAACCAGAACCTCTGGGTTGAGCTACGTGAATGCGGAGTCCCTTTCCCACACTTAGAGACTCTGACTCAGGAGATCAAGGACAGCGTCCTGCAGCCTGTGTTTTCAAAGCTCCCCAGGTGATGGGTTTGAGAATCTCAGATTAAGGAGCAGCTGATAAAGCAGGATCCCCAGTAACACCTCAGGAGTCAACCACCAGGGTTCATTGGGGTTGCGATGATTAACCCAAGCCCTTGGTTTTCATGTGTTTGGTGTGGCTCGGAGATAAGCATTATCTTCATGTCATATAAAAATATCCAAAGTATAGCCCCGTTTCTGAATGCTGTGTGTAAACTGTGAAATGTTACAATGAATTTTTCAATTGCCTGTTTTCTATTTGGTTATTTACCAAGTTTCTTAGGGCAGAAATGTAGTTTACAAACAACATAATTCTGTTCCAAATGCTTTAGGATTGAGAGGCCATTAGGTACTGCTGCTAAATTAAGAATGGTTTTGGCTACAAGTAGCAAAATAACCAAGTAATCGTAATGTCAATAAACAGGAGTCTATTCGTCTCACAGTAAAAAGTCCAGAGATAGGTAACTTGGTTCTGCAGCTCAAGAGTTGGGGCTGACATCTCCAGTTCTCTTGGCCTTTCCTTCGCGGCTCTGGCCTGTCTGCATTCGAGACTGGTTGAGGGGAAAGGGCAGGACCACTGGAATTCTACTCTTGTCTCACTGGCCACATGGTATCCCATGGCCACTACTGGCTGCAAAGGAGGGTGAGAAATTAAGTGTTTTACTTTTATAGTCTCTGTGGCAGAGGCAAGAAAGGATAATGGGGAGGGTTTGGGTGTTGGGAGGGCCAACCTGCAGTGTCTGTACAGCTTTCAAATTAAATTTTATCAAGCACGGTTTAATTAAATATAGAAACAGCTGATCAGATGCATGATAAGTTGTCAGAAAATATTGTTATGAAAATCAGGCATAAAGATCTCCACTGTCAATAATTATACATCGTTGTTTTGGTCTTTCATTCTCTGTTGGAACCAATTCTAGTTTTTGAAGAACTTCTGTTCCTTCGATCAATTGCCTGTATAGGAGGAAAAAATGGAAAATTTAGTCATAAGTTTTCACATTAGCTTCTATTCCTAAATTGAGCCCTATCCTGTTTAGGTAAGGCTATTTCCTATAAATCAGATTAACATCAGTCATAAATATCATAAATAGCTCTAGATATGTCCACTTTGCCATGGTCCCTCCACATCTGTTCTAGGACCCTTTCAATCTGTCATCCTCGTTGCTGTCAGAGCGATGATCTATTAAAAATGCAAGTCAAAAAAAAATGTTGCAAGTCTGACCTCACCTCCCCGTTTAAAACACTTCAATAATTTCCTATTATCCTTATGATAAAGACCAAAAATCTCCACCATGGCCTGCCACGGGCTGCCTCCCCACTGCCCTCCAGTGCTGTCCGGGGGCGTGCTCCCCTGGCTGTCTGCCCCAGCTGGACTGACTGCAGTACCTCAGTACCCCATGTTGCTCCCCTGCCATGTCTGTCTGCTATGCTCCTGCCCCCCACTTCCCCTTTGCCTCCCCACCTCCTGGTCTTCCTTCAGGTCTGAGCTCAGTGATCACTCCTCATGACTCCCTGCTTATGTCAAGCTCCCCGTCATGTTTACAGGGGTAATTTGACATTTGTTTGTATGCTGCTTGGATGAATTTCTGATTCTCCCATGAGGACATAGCTCATGCTTTTACTTAGTACTTAGGAAATATCTAACACACTGCCAGCACCTAGTAGGCGCCTCATCAATGTCACTGAATACGTGAAGAAAAGCTCAAAGCCGTGAGTTTGGATCTCTGTAGACATTGGCTGGCCACGAGCTGCACCTCCCTGAGTGGAGCTAGTCTTATGATGGTTCTCTCAACTGAAGGAGTAACGTGGGCTAGAGAGAGGGCTCTAAACCTGGACTGGTTCCCTTTGCCAGTGATTGAGTTGAGGCAGTGGCTGAGGGGAAGGCATGGCTTCCATTTCATTGACTTTTCTAGGCACACGGCAGTGCTGACACTGCTCAGGCTCTAGTCGTCTCTCTGTCCGCCTCCGGCTGTCCCAGTCGGAAACCACGACACAGAGCCCGACACAGGTACATTCTGAGGATGAAGAGCAAGGGGTAAGTAGACAGATTCATCTCTGACCAAAGAGGATGTACAGCCTGTTCTCCAGATCGCTGTCACAAATGCTGAAGGAGCACCTACTGTGTGCATCTCTCCACCGGGACGGGTGTTAGAACAGAAGATGCAAGTTTTTACAGAGTGCCAAGGAGGACGAAGAAGCAGTTTGATTTTGGTAGTCAGGACGTTTCTGACTTAAGCCTTGAACAGGGTTTTGGCAGACTAGAGGGAGGCAGAAAGGAACAAGGTAAGCAATGGCCCAGAGGCTGTCCTGGGAGTGATGGCACTCTGGTCTGGCCGCAGCTCAGCTGCCATGGTGAGTTTCCAAATCTCCATTTCCAGCCTTTGCCCCCCTTGAATACCTACTTGTGGTATCCCAGAGTTGACTCTTGCCTCACGTGTAGGTATCCTAACCCGAAACATAACTTGTCCATCCTAAATCCGTGATCTTCTCTCCCATATCCTCATATTTTCGATCTTGGCGAATGGCATCAACCAGCCAACCAGTTCTAAAATCCTGGGAGTTTCTCTAGACCGTCACTACCCAGTGTGGTAGCCACTGGCCACAGGTGGGTATTTAAATTTAAAATTTAGTAAAATTAGTTCCTAGTTGTACCAGTCATATTTCGAGTGCTCAGTGGCCGCATGCGGCTAGCAGCTGCCGTGCTGGACAGCACAGACTAGTACGTTTGCATCACTGCAGAAGATTCTGTTACACACCACTGCTCGATACTCCTCCCATGACCTCACCACCACCATCAAAATGGGCAATAGAGTCTGGTTGAATTTAACTTCTAAGTATCTCTTGAATTTTCCCGTTTATCCCTCGCTTCTCTGTACTGCCAGTGCCTTGGGCCAGGACTTCATTCATGGCACTATTATCATCGCTTCTTAACTGGCCTTTCCAATTTCATTTTCATCCTTTGCCAGTCAATTCCTCACTTCTGCTGAAAAGAATTTTTTCAAAAAGAGAACCTGGTCATGTTGCTCCCAATTAATTCCTCCATGGCTTCCTATCCCCTTTGGGTGGGGGTCCCTGCTGAGCAGTATGGCACTTATAGCCCTTTGGGACCTGGGCCTGACCGTCTCCTCCTCTGCACCTTCCTCTCTCTCTCCATTCACCCCTGGGGTGCTAAGTTCTACTCAGACCAAATGACTTGTCGATAAGAGGCTCTCCTTATTCCTTAGGGCCCCTCTGCAAAGGCTCGTCACTCTTCCTAAAATTTGATTTTACTCATTTTGATTTCAGCCTTGTCTGGCTAACTTCTACTTGAATTTCAATACTCGTCTCACCTTCTCATGAAGCTTTCTATGACCCCCCATTTGGGAGTCCCCTGTAATGAAATTAATTCCCCCCACCACTGTCCCCAACATATGCCCCTTCTACCTATGCATGTATGAATGGAGATCTTACAGGGTTGTGTTTTGACATTCTTTCCCTATGAAACCATTGGGCAAGACAGTCTCCCCTGAAGGACATTCCTAGTGTCATCCATCTGAAGAGACAGGTTCATGTACCAGAAACTAGGGCTCAAAGGAGGGTCTGTCTCTCTCTGGACCTTGCTAACCATGTCGGGGATACCAGAAGCTCAGATAAACCTGGGGACGCTCTGAGATGTTAGGAAAAGAAAGCGTTTAACACCAGAGGCAGCCCGGCAGTGGGGAAAGATGGTACCCCTGAAGGAGTTACATTTTGTCAGAATATCTACTTGCCTATTATGGTATCACCTTTCTGCTTCTCCCTAGTGTTCTTTAAGGTCTCGCTTACATATTTCAGCCAGACTTAGCTCTGATTTGGATAATTTAAGGGGTCGATTGAGATCATACTTGGGCTAGAACAATAAAAGAGGTGCAGTGCCCCCCCTAAGACCAGTGTGGTGGTGAGAATGAAACTGAGTGAGCAAGAGTCTCCTGGAGGAAGGCGAATCACATGGAAAATAACAGTCGTCAGAAGGAGACCACGTCCTCCACTCCACTGCCATCCTCTGGGGATCGGTGTCTGCTTTTACTAGAGGAGTGGGAGGCTGTCATCCTCCCTCTCTCTCCTGTGTCCCCTATGCACTCTCTACAGAACTGGCACAGCTTATGTCTCACTGACGTACAGGTGTTGGTTTTCTAACACACTATAGATTCCCTAAAGGGCAGAATTTGTGCCTCTTCACTCTTTCCCCAGGACTGAGCACCATGACTGGCATATAGTAGGTGCCTAATAAAATGCTAGTTGAGTGAATGAGTCAGGAGGCTAACAGAAGTGAAAGCTGAAATAGATGTGGGACCAGAATGCTGCTCTAGACTTTAGGCTATTTGCATCTGGGGGTGGAGATGGTGAAGAAGGAGACATTAAACATTTTAAAGTAGTCATGTTTGTGTTTGAGAAGAGTACCTTTTGGAAAGATATGAAGGATCACCTAATCATGTGGTTAAGATGACAGGAGGATATTGAAATGATCCAAGAAATTGTGAGTATTATTTGGATTTTAAAATAATTGAAGAATGTGTTTTCAAAATCAGAATACAGTTTATTAGGACCAGGGAAAATAGAAGATAACACAGCATTTTAGGTTATGCATCTATTAATATAAAATCGTCTTTTTAAAGAAATCTCCTTTGGATGAAAATACAGTTTCTGCTTTTTCAGTCTAGAAATACCACTTGCATTACACTGAAGGGATAATTGTGGTTTAAATTAAAACTGCTATGAAATTTCTTCATGGGATTAAGAGTCAGTAATTATCCCCGTGGAGTGGCTGGAATAATCTAATACTTACTCAGAAAAATTCTAACACTCTGCAGCATTTCAGGGAAGACCAAGTAAACTTCAGCTTATATTCACTCCACTAATCAAATGGAGACATAAACACTGGAGTGATGAAGAGTATATCCGTCATCCATTTTAGGTCCACACGCCTATAAGCAACTTGCTAGTAATATTCTAATCATTATTACCTGAGGTGTTTCCATATTTTAAATTGTTCAGTTAAAAAAAGTTACTTGTAAGTTGGATAGTTTTCATATATCTCTTCACAGTGTTCGTGGGCAGGCACTTCAATGGCTACACCTCTCTTCCGCATCTAAATATATCTACGTGATTAAACACTGTGGTATTATTTAGAGTAAATAAGAATGACAATATCCTTGAGGCTGAAGATAGAAGGATGGTGAATGGATAGTCAGAACATTATAATGGCTGTACCTTAATGGTTTCTGTGTTTTTTATAGATAGCAAACTTCTTATGAAATATTTATTCTAAATGTTTGTCTGTATTTGTATTATTTTGGCTCTTAAATTATATCTTCAGTTACCCATAAACTATGTGGGCCACATTTTTAAAAAAGATTTTATTTATTTGGAGAGAGAGAGAGAGCATGAGCAGGGGGAGGAGCAAGAGAGAGAGGGACAAGCAGACTCCATGGTGAGCGTGGAGCCCAACTTGGGGCTCAATCTCACAACCCTGAGATCATGACCTGAGCCAAAATCAAGAGTCAGGCGCTTAACCGACTGAGCCACCCGGCTCCCCGAGCCATATATATTTATTATATAGACAAACTTACAAGGTACATACCCAAAAGCCACGTATTTTCTGTCTAGGTAGGGCGTTGGTTGTAGTGTGATGTAGAACTGTGACCCGTTGCTGTGACGGCCTTTGTTGGCCATTCCAAGAATTCCCCTTTTATTATGAGGAATTGAAAAGTTTTCATCTAGAAAAGACAGTAAATGGTAGGTCATTAAAATATTTCCAAATTGTGTTCTGTTTCATATTTCACTCAACTGGGCTGTTTAAAAAGATAAGCTATAAAGTCTCCATTAGAACAAAATTTTGAACATTTCTCTACCTTTGGTTTATCGTTACTGTAGCTAAAAACAAGTGTGCCAAGAAAATTAATAATGCAAAAGGAAGTACTTTAATAATGTAAAAGGAAGTACATTGCTGAGGAATAAAGGTCAGCACATTTTCTTGTGCTGTTTGGCAATAGTATTTCATTCAAACTACCAGTGTGATCATTAAAAATACCGTCTTCGAGAAGGCTTTGGATCTGACCCTTCCCCTCACAGCATCTTATACAGACCTCTGTGGTGGTCTTTATGACCTGTGCCATTGTTGACATGGCTTTTCTTCTCTAGTGTGTGCAGGGAGGGACCTTGTCTCAGTATAGCTCTACTCCTAGGGCCTCCTAGCACATTAACTGGCATATATGTGCCCATAAGTGTTGGTGATGAAAGGAAAGGAATTCATGCTTATTTGTGTAGTCTTTAAATAAATATTAATCTCAAACCTTCTACAGATTGACCAAGATTTTGTGGAAAGTGGTGCGTGTGTGTGTGTGTGTGTGTGTGTGTGTGTGTGTGTGTGTAAGGTTAAGCAAAGAGAATTGTATGGTGGTGAATTAGGCTAGTATTTTCAGGAAGTGCCATTTCTAGCATAAGGTAAGATTTACTTCCAAACTCAAAAACACAGAAGGAAGTGGTGGAAGAGGAATTCACTAAAAGTTTTCATTCAATAACTTTGTAAAATTCTGGGAATCACGGAGAGATATGAGCATTAACGGTCAAGATTTTCTTAAGCTGCAGTTGCTAAGTATTTGAAGTTTCAGAGCTAAACTGAGCAATTAAGACATATCCGTAGCAGTTACTTTTAGCTTGTTAAATTGCAACTGAGTAAAACCTCTGAAACCTTGTGAAATGCAAATAAAGCACTTTTGTACAAATGAGTCCTTATAATTTCACTGATGCTCCGTATTCATTTCAGGGTAATTAAGAAGTAATCCATTAATTTTACAGAAAGTTACATGGCATAGAAATCTGCCCAAAGTAAGGATTCAGAGTTTTGACAAAGTAGTATTTGTCATTGTTCTTAGATATATGATAAATTTTTCTTAAATTCTGTAAGCAATAAGAAAGAAAATTCGTAGAGTTGTAACCTTTTTTTACCCAAAATTCTGTGATTGTGGGAGAACTTTAAAGCTTAATTAACTTTTTAAGTTAATATATAGGTATAGGCAGCCCTTGACTTACAAATTTAAAGTGTGTTCACCTCAAAAAATGTGTGAAAATTAAATAACTATGTTAACGATTGTTTTAATAGAATGTTGCTGTGGAACTTAAGGACCTGAGGCTTGTCGCTTCAAGACTGGCAGTGATGGCAGGACAGAGGGGAATCGCTCAGTGACTCTGCCACACCAGGTAAAGCCCTTGAGTAGAATTCCACCTGCTCCTACTCCTGGAAAGCATCCCAGTAAGGGGAGGGGAGCCAACCCTCCCCTTCATGTTCTCTACACAGTTACTGGTCGGGGCCTTTGCTATGACACAAGTTGTGGTGACCCTTCCCATGTGAACTCAGCATGAGCTGAAGCTAGGACTGGGCCGTTGGTGCCTCCTTCACAGCTCACTTGGGGAATGGAGCGGACCCCCAGCCTTGCTGGAGCATATTATCCACTTAAAGACCAGAGCCAATGGCATAATAGAGTTTGAAATAAAATTCTATCCTTTGAAAAGCTTTCCTGAAAAATGGATATCCAAATAGTATTTTTACGTTAATAGAGAAATGTTTTTTCACAAGTAACAAGATGGAGAGTGAAAATCCCAGGTTTAATTCAACATTTGTTTATTTGACAAATATTTTTTAAATGCCTAGTATGTTCTGATGATTAAGTGCAGAACTTAAGACTTTTCAGTTACTTAAAAAATGTAAATTTAATGTGCTCACATAATTTTTTGAGGACAAGGAAAGAAACTGATCCATAAGTCAACCAATCTTTTTTCTTCCCCCCTACTTTGTCTGAGTGGGATAATTAACTATTCTAGATTATTTTAACTCTATCAGCAGCCCTGAATGGAAAGGAAAAATTTCAACAACCTACAAAAAAATGTTTTGAAGTAGGAAGAACAAAAAACATCTTTTTTTATTGCTGGGCAAAAACAGAAAAATTTTAAAATTTGACTGCTGGCTAAACTAGCATAATTGGTAATAATTTTATTTTTAGGTCATGTTAATTGAGGCATGGAAGGAAGTTTAAAAGCTATGGTAGGATCTCAGAACCCTCTCATTACATTGTGACTCAGGAATTTCTGCCTCCGCCATTTACCATAAGATATGGAAGATATGGAATCCTAGTTACTGCTCTGTGGTCAAAACTGGCATCATTTGTAACATACAACATGAAGGGTAAAATGTATGTATTTGAAATAGAAATCAGAATTTATGTGCTGAAGAAAATCAGTTTCTGAATTTGTTTAAAATAAAGCTCATTCTGATGCTTATAAAGGAAGCAGCTACCACAAGTCTGGGAAAACTGCCATGCATTCTCTCTGGTTAAAGTATAATCAGACAGTTTAGGACATTTCCATGTAATTTGCTAAAGGCAATAATATCAAGTAAAAATCTGACCTGAATCCTGCAGTATCACTTTTGTAAACCAACTGCTCTATTTTTACCATATTGAAATAATAACAGCTATTCACTATTTATTATTATATAAAAGTACATGAAAGTGTGCTACTCAGCATGTTTTAATTGTTGCTTTAATGAAGCATTTGTAAGTAAACATGTTGATCGTGTGTGTGATATTGGGAATGAATAGCCAGTATTCCTGAACACGTGAGTGGATAAACACTTCGGGTATATTTATAACATTGAACACTAGTGACAATGAGAGGATTCCAGCAATAGAGAACATGAATGAATTTCATAGGCAGTGGATGAACAGAAGAACCCAGACACACAAAGAATGCCTACAGTGTGATTCCATTTACCTAAAATTCAAAAACAGGCAAAATTTAACTATTGTTTAAGGATACATACCTGGGTGGTTAAACTCTCAGGGAAAGCAAGGAAAAAAGGCAGGCTAGTGGTTACCTCTGAGCGAGGTGGAGTGTTGCTCACGATGGACAAATAGGGTGCTTCTGGCATGCTGGCAATTTTTCTTTCTTGACAAGGATGGTAATATGGGGATTTGCTTTATAATTATGTTTTAATTGTACATATGCACTTTCCATATATGTCTCACAATTTTTTAAAAAATAAATAGCCCTTAAATAGCTATGCAGACCATACCATTTTCAGTTACTCAGTACTGACAGTACATCAGGCTCTGTGCCTTTTATTAATGAACACTTTCATTTATTTTTTTTTAAAGATTTTACTTATTTTTTTGAGAGAGAGAGAGAGTGAACATAAGCAGGGGGAGGGGTCGAGGGAGAAGCAGACTCCCAGCTGAGCAGGGAGCCCGATGCGGGGCTCAATCCCAGGACCCTGGGATCATGACCTGAGCTGAGGGTAGACGCTTAACCGACTGAGCCACCCAGGCACCCCGAACGCTTTCATTTAAAGGCAAGGAGATTTAAGAATTAGAGAAATGGATATTAAGTGCTTCATCTGTGAATTAGGGCACAAGCTAATATTAACAAAATGGTCTACTTAATGCAACAAGGATAATACAGTATTTTAAAATATTTTTCTTTTGCTTTTTGTATAAATGATATTTTCTCTAGTCAGCCCAAACCACCTAATTGCCAATCGTTGGCCAGTGGGAAGGATTAAGGATATTATACAAGGAGGAAAAAAAAGGGTTAATACTCGGTTTCTAACATTCAGAATAGGATTTGGGAAGATAATTTAAAAAGTTGTGATTCAAAATAAAGCAAGACAGACTTTCTTCAAGTTAAAAAAATGATTAACCAATTTATAAAACAACCTAATTAAATTATTATTTATTACCTTCTTTTAAATTCACTGTGCTCAGCTTAATAAAAGTGAGTTTTGGGGTTGTAGTCATTTCTAGCAAGCCCCGGGTTTCAATTCTGCAGCTCATGGTAATAGGGTTCAACGAGAGAGATCTGGAGGAGGAAGGGCCGGCTGGCCAGTGTGCACACACCCCCAGGGGTGCAAGAGGGAGGGAACCCATGCTTCGCTGTTCTGAGCAGTTACTCTTCTCTCCGTGGGGGCATCCCTCCTTTTCCTTTGGTGGGTTACTGAGTTTCTCATTCTGCACCTGCCAGACATCCTGCGTAATGGAAGCTTCCCGAAACACTGGGCCTTCCAGGTACCAGAGGACAGCTGCCTCCATCTGGAGACTGAATCTCCGTAGCAGTGTAAGGATAGGGGTGAGGGACAATCACCAGAGGCACAGGGTTTTCCAGGGGGCAGGCAAGGAGAGGAGCGAAGAGAGGTGTCTCCTGCTGGACAGAAGGCCCAAGTTGTCTGAGATCGTGCCTCCAAACAGGAGTCTGTGTGATCTGACGGCAGCTGTGGGGTGGACCGATAGGGTGGATCTCATCAGGGATTAAGCCTATCAGGAAAGCATCCAGGAACATCCCTTCCATCTGCAGTGGTTTATTTTAAGTCCCAGCTCAAAAGCTACTCTGGGCCGCTGCCCCCAGCTCTCCCAGGCAGCTGTTGGTTCTTTTCCCACAGCGCCTTGTTCTTCCTCTGTAACCGTCGTTGGCACTGTGCCTGTAGCTAAGCTGTTTCCGTATCTGGCCGCACCAAACCTAAAATCTTTGGGCCAGAAGTGTGGTCATACCATCCTTGTGTCCTAAGGTCCTAGCACCATGTAGGCGCCTCCCTAAGAGCTGAATGTTTTATTAATGAATAAATAAATAACTGGTGTCCCTTGCCCGGGTTCATTTGATAAAGCCGGCCCCACAGGCACGGAGAAGGAAATTGGCCTTTCTTTTTCCCTTCACTTTGGTATTGGTTCAATGTGACCTTTTTAAAACCTTTTCATTGTATTAAAAGTTAGGCACAAAAGCCATAGAAAACTAATGTATAGTTAAAGTTATTATTAGTTATTATAAGGGAAACACCCTTTCATCCCCACTCAGGCCAGCTTTCCCCAGAGTGCCTGGTCTAGTTCAAAAGTAACCACTCCCCTGACTTTTAAATGCTCTCATGCTTAAAGTTTCCTTATAGAATTGGCCCTTGAAAGCACTAGCTCTGATCTGTGGAGGTCCACTCCTTTGTGGGTGTTTTTCAACGCAGTACAGAACTGTAAATGTATTTTCTCTTATGATTTTCTTAACATTTTCTTTAGCTTATTTCATTGTTAAGAATACATACAACATACAAAATATGTTAATCCACTGTTTATGGGTTTTTTTTTTTAAGATTTTATTTATTTATTTATTTATTTATCAGAGAGAGAGAGCACAAGCAGGGGGAGCAGCAGGCAGAGGGAGAAGCAGGCTCGCCACTGAGCAAGGAGCCTGGCTCGGGACTTGATCTCAGGACGCTGGGATCATGACCAGAGGGGAAGGCAGATGCTCAACCGACTGAGCCACCCAGGCACCCCAACTGTTTATGTTTTTGGTAAGGCTTCAGGTCAGCAGTGTTGGTAGTTAGTCCACAGCTATTAGTAGTTACGAGGTAGTATAGTTTAGTCTTTACTATTTTATTTTTTTCCCTTTTTTAAGATTTTATTTATTTGAGAGAGAGAGAGAGTGAGTGAGCAAACAGGGGGAGGAGCAGAGGAGGAGAGAGGGAGAGAGATAAGCAGATTCCCTGCTCAGCAGGGAGCCCGATGCGGGGCTCGATCCCAGGACCCCAGGATCATGACCTGAGCTGAAGGCAGATGCTTAACCAACTGAGGCACCCAGGTGCCCCAGTCTTTACCATTTTAAAAGACTTGTTATGCCTTTTAAGTCTCTTTTAATCTTCAAGGTCTGCCTCTATCGCTTTACTTACTTTTATCTGTTAATAAACCTGAGCTGTTTAACCTCTAGAATTTTTCCCAGTCTGAAGCTTGCTGATTACACCTGCATGGGGCATTTCAGTATGTTTCTGTGTTCTCTGTCCTGTCCTTTTGCCTATAAGACTTGTGTTGAGAAGGCAAATTAGTTTCAGCTTGACCGATATATCGGGAACACCCGAGCATAATGAATCTCGCACGTGCTTATGTGCGATGTCAAGGAGAAACAGCAGGTAAATGTCGAAAATGGCTCCCAGGCGAACTGAGCTGCACTGAACACACACACCTCAGACATCCGCCACAGGTCACCGCGTTATGAGCTGCACCCACCCACGTCTGATGTTACAGCTGGCCTCCAATTTCAGAGCCCTCCTTGCACCACGTCACAATCATTCACAAGCTGCGACTCTTCCCACGCCAGCTCCTCAAACGTCAGGGAGCTTTCAAGGTAGAGTGCCACATTTATTATAGTAGTTCTGTGTTTCTTGACCATAAAACATATGTTAAACTGTTCCCATTTTTTCAGGTTACTCTATATTTTAATGTGTCACTGAGAAAGGGTTTTTTTGTATCTCACTTTTGCCATAAGTCCTCTGGTTTTTAATGCATGATTCTGCATAGTGCAGAGATCTTTAAGGCCAGAGGACATCAGAACTGGTTGTATTTCCTGCGGACTTTGGTAGCTGGGTCCAGAGGCTTAATCAGACTCATGTTCTGTCCCTTTGGTGTGCGTTCTTTCCACAGAAGGCCCATAATGTCTGGTTGTCTCTGTTTTTGTGAAGTTAGCAGATACCAATGCAGCAAAGGCCTAGATCCATTATTTCACTGGGGGCAGCAAAATGGTGCTATTCTAATTCTGTTATCCCCTTCTCACCTATCTATTGGAATGCTTTCATAAGTAGCAATTTTCTCTTATCTACAGTTTGGTACAGTTCATATAGGGAAGGCAAGATAAATGCTTGATTCTTTGCTTATATGTATCAGTTTCTAAGATAATGAATTTGTTTCCCATCATTCCCCCAAAGATAAGCTATTAGGCTTTATTTTATAATATGATGTCATTATGAACTCATGGATTTAAAATATTTGTTGGATTTCAATTATTTGCGATTACTGTTCTTTCAAGTTCAAATCTTTGGCCAGTGAGAGCCTCTTCAAGTTGTCTCCCCAGGCTTTTGAAGCGACCCTAGTAAATCTTTAATAGCTTTCTTTCTATCTGATAATTGCATGACTAAAGATGAGGTTCAAGGCTCATTTTGTAATTTCCCGTCCTGGAACTGAAACCTGCCATTTCTCCCAGGAACCCTGGTTTCTTTCAAGTGAGAAATGACACTTCAGAACACCAGTCTAAATGCTAGGAGCGTGTGATGCTCCTGTGTTGGTCCTTGTAGACCAATTCAGTGAATAGAGCTAAATACGTAGATCGGATACTCTGTGAGGTTAAACTGATATTTCCAGTACTGGCCTCTATCATATTTCATTTGCATCTCCCTTCTTGCACATTGAAAGTCATGATTCTCAAGGACACACGAAATGATGAATTTAGGATATCCTATCATTAACTTACCTTTTCCGTATTACATAGACAACAGTCTCAAAGTAACAGTATTAATACCATCACCAGCATAATTACTGAAAATAGTTAAAAGTTTTTGTATACATTCTCCCCATTTTGTTCCAGTTTTAAAAAGGTAGGCTAAAGATAGAGTCATTACGTATCATACTCTCACCCTTTATTTCTCATTAAATTTTAGTTTTACAAGTTATTATGTGATTAGTGCTCATCACCAATCCTTATGTCAAGGTCTTTCATAATTTGTGTGAAACTCATTCTGCACCTAATTCCTCAAGATCAGGAAGGGCTTGTGGCAACATTATTCCCTAAAGTTTTACATATTGAAAAGTCTGTGTGCCCTTTATAATTCAGATGCAGTTTGGCTGCACATTGCCTTTCCTTGAGCATCTTAAATATATTATTCCATTCTCTTGTGGCATGATAATATAATGTCAAAGAATATGATGATAACTTACTTTTCTTTCCCTTATAAATCACTTGCTCTTTTTGCCTGCCTACCCAAAGAATTTTTACTTTTTCTTAACTGTCCAAAATGTTACTAAAATATGTCTTAGTGTTGGTTGTTCTGATTTAATATTTAATGTTATCTGATTTAATATTATCAGGTGGCATTGTCCTCTTTCACTAAATGATGTCAAGTTTTTATACACATATTTTTACTTGAAGTATAAACATACGATAAAATGCACAGATTTTAGATGTTCAGTTCGATGCATTTTGACAATTGTGTGTAGTTGTGTAACCACCGTGAAAAACAAAAATAGAACATCAAATCCTTTTTAAATTCGGGACGGTTTTTTCAATATTAGTTCTTAGTATTTGTTCCGTTCCCTTGCATTCATTCAATCCTTTAGGGACAACTTACCATCCATATGTTGGATCTTCTCTTTCTAGCTGTTTGTCACTTTCTTGTAAATCCTTTTTGCTTTCTTCGTTTCTTTTTGGTTTTAAAAAATTCCCTCCTTCCATCTTCTACTTCTTTTAAGACATACATATCTGTCGTGTTCGTTTGACCCATGTTTATTTCTTTTTTTTTTAATGATTTTTTTATTATATTATGTTAGTCACCATACAGCACATCCCCGGTTTCCGATGTAAAGCTCGTTGATTCATTAGTTGCGTATAACACCCAGTGCACCATGTAAAATACGTGCCCTCCTTACTACCCATCACCGGTCTATCCCACCCCCCTCCCCTCTGAGGCCCTCAGTTTGTTTCTCATAGTCCATAGTCTCTCATGTTTCTTTCCCCCTTCTGATTACCCCCCCTTTCTTTATCCCTTTCTTCCCCTACCGATCATCCTAGTTCTTATGTTCCATAGATGAGAGAAATCATATGATAGTTGTCTTTCTCTGCTTGACTTATTTCACTTAGCATTATCTCCTCCAGTGCCGTCCATGTTGCAGCAAATGTTGAGAACTCGTTCTTTCTGATAGCTGAGTAATATTCCATTGTATATGTGGACCACAACTTCTTAATCCAGTCATCTGTTGAAGGGCATCTCGGCTCCTTCCACGATTTAGCTATTGTGGACATTGCTGCTATGAACATTGGGGTGCATATGGCCCTTCTCTTCACTACGTCTGTATCTTTGGGGTAAACACCCAGTAGTGCAATGGCTGGATCATAGGGTAGCTCAATTTTTAACTTTTTAAGGGACCTCCACACTGTTTTCCAGAGTGGCTGTACCAACTTGCATTCCCACCAACAATGTAGGAGGGATCCCCTTTCTCCACATCCTCTCCAACAATTGTTGTTTCTTGCCTTGTCTATTTTTGCCATTCTTCTAGTTTATTTCTGAAATGTTCTTTTACTGCTAATTCTTGCCTAGTTCTGCAACCCCTAAGTTTTTCTAATTCTGTCTTATGAGTTCGTTCCTGTCTTGTGTCATATTCTCAGTGTCTTCTGGCTCATTCTGAAGTTGGTACAGTTTTGGTCTGTTGTTGTGAGCATGTCTTTCTAGTGTACTTTTGTGATCTGTGGTGATGTTACTCTGCTCTTTATTCTCTTTTACTTCTAAGAACCGTGAAACTTTTTGTTGCCTGTTTTTATGTAAAATTAGGTTTCCTAGGTGTTTAGAAGGAGGTGTGGCTTAAGAAGGAAGGTCCCTTTTCTGACTTCACAAGCTCCCTCTTGTGTTGTTTTCATGTAGTGTTCGACAATATGACAACTTGCTTTCTGAGATTTCCTGGCTTTGTCCCCAATTCCCTCTTTGTCACTGATGCCCTTCTATCCTGCATAACTGTGATTCCATTCACAGCAACACCTCCTCATTGTGGGCCTGTCCTGGAAGAGTGCCCTTCCAGATCAGTTTCAAGAGTTCAGAGAGGTTAGGCAGCTCCAGCCTCAAACCTTACCAGGGACCCCTTGCACTCCCCACTGTTGGCTCTTTTCGGGTTCTGCTATTCTCAAGTCCACCAGATGTGCAGCTTTCTCCCACACAGATGCAGACGCCATGCAGATTTCATAGCTATAGGTAGTTTGTCCTCATCTGTTTGTACTGAGAATTCATTTAGATACCTTGTCACCTAGTTTTGTTGTAAATGTCATCCACAGGTTTTTAGTTTTTCCGTCTACTTATACGGTCTGTTTTTATGTTGGAATTTCAAAAAATTCAAAAACTATGCCATCATCATGACCGCATTTTCCCAGGATCCCCAATAGCAGTCTTAATGGGATGATTATCAAAGTACCAAATTCTGGGTATGAGCGTGGCAAATTACAAGCCTTGAAAATATACATTCCCTTGGACCCTACAATACTAATTCTAGAAATTCAGCCTAAAGGAATAATATAATTAGGTAAGTGAAAAAATGTGTATACAAAGCAGTTCTGGACTGGACTGGGGTGCCTTTCCCCCATCCCATTTTTAACTCCCACTTTCAGTGTGTTATCCCAAACACCATCCTATTCGAAGTTGTGAATTGTCCAGTCTTGTTAGATTTGACTTATCAGCTGATAGAGACTAACAGAATTTAAAGACACATACCTTCAAATGTTGGTCCATAAATCGACTCTCCATCATCTCCTTTTCCTTCTACTATATCTGAGAAATAACAATAAACAAACATTAGAATTTTGAGACTAGAAAAGAGTATGGTAATGGCCAGGGGAAAATGCTTTAAATTATGATTCCACTGATATCAATGACTAGAGTAAGTTATAAGATATGTAATTGTTCAATATCTAAACTGTGAAAATATTACTATAGTGATTTCACTTGTATTTTGTAAGCACTTTAACATTCATGATCCCATCTTTTCCTCTGATAATAACTCTTTGAAGTGGGCTAAATTATAATGCAGAACCTTTGAAATGATGAAGTATTAAATTATAATTGTGATCACAATTTATTTATTTATTTATTTATTTATTTGACAGAGAGAGGCAGCGAGAGAGGGAACACAAGCAGGGGCAGAGGGAGAGGGAGAAGCAGGCTTCCCGCTGAGCAGGGAGCCCGATGCGGGACTCGATCCAAGAACGCTGGGATCATGACCTGAGCCAAAGGCAGAGGCTTAACGACTGAGCCACCCAGGTGCCCCAGTGGGCACAATTTAAAGGAAGAGTCTTCATATAAATTCTGCTTGCCTCACAAGTTATTCCATAGTCCATCCTGTTTTTTAGGAAAATGGAAAGACCAAACTGAGAGAATGAAATAGGAACAGTGAGGTCTTTTTAGAGGAGGAATAAAAATAGATGGTATAAAAAGAATCAGTGTTCAAATTTTCATTCCTTGGAACCCCAGAGTGATAATTCATTTATTTAGCCAGGTTTTGGAACAGAAGTTCCCTTATAATGTAATGAGGTGGAGATTTTTTAAGAAAGTATTTATCATGTCCCATTTTGCATTATCTCCATTATACACATACTTGGACTCGGGCAGTGCGCCGACTGTAAACATCTCCACGCACAAGTGACTGCTTCTCTGTTCACAGGTGAAAGGGAAACAAAGCTGACTACTGGAAATAGCGGACTCTGGTGGGAATAAGGGTCTCTAAGCTCTGTACCCCCAGCCTCCCCATCAGCACCTCTTTACTTCTTTTCCTCTCTCGTTCACCCTCCTTGAGTATAGCGTACAATATATCTCTGTTGAAAGACTGTGCCAGGGTCGCCTGGGTGGCTTAGTCATTAAGCGTCTGCCTTCGGCTCAGGGCGTGATCCCGGCATTCTGGGATCGAGCCCCACATCGGGCTCCTCCGCTATGAGCCTGCTTCTTCCTGTCCCACTCTCCCTGCCTGTGTTCCCTCTCTCGCTGGCTGTCTCTCTCTGTGTCAAATAAATAAAAACTCTTTAAAAGAAAAGAAAAGAAAGACTGTGCCATTTTAACTCAGCGTGAGTGAGTTACCTATAATATAAGTGCACGGTTTAAGGAAATCAGATGCAACAGCAAGCATGCGGAGAGAAGTTATTCAGGACAGGCATGTAGCATTTAAATTCCATTCACAAACTGGCTCCGAAGTTAGTCATTAAGCCTGAAGTCTTCAAGCCTACTCTGCCCGATACTCCCCATGTGATTCACCCCAGGAGCCCTGGGCATCTCCCGGAGCACACTGCAATGGCTGAAGGCTAAATCCAGAAATGGGGAAGTCGAAGGTCCTCCAGCACCAATTCCTTCTGATCCTGGAGTTCGCTTTACTCAGACAAATCTGCCTGTGGTTCGCCACCCCTACTGACTCACTTCAACATCGGTGATACTCCTTTGCCCTATCTCTCCAACCCCCACCATTCTCTTGCCCTTTGCTTCACATCTCCCGGGGAAATAGTTTATATTGACCCCATTTCAATCAGTACTTGAACTCAGCCTTATATATCTGATGTTATTTCTGTACTTCCGATGACAAGTTCTGCAATGCAGAGTAGTGGTTCAAAGTAAACTTTAGAATCAGATGACTTCGATTTCAATCTTGATGTTAGTTACCTTTTCCGAGCCTGTTTCCTCATCTGTATGGACAGGAATAATGTTAAGTGCTCGCAGGTAATAGAAATCACCCTCTACCGACAGCACTTAGTGCAGCGCGGGGCAGAGCGCGTGCTCGCTCGCGGGTGGCCATCGTCAGCACTGCGCGCTGAGGGAATGCGTCTTCTCCTTACCACCGTCGTCACCATCATTAGACTGATGATGATGATGATGACAAGATGTATTAAACTCTATCTCAAGAGGTCCTTCGGAAGGCAGCAGGCCTTGTGGGAGCCACAGACAGAGAATCCCACCAAAGTGGCTTCACGACTTGATCTCTTCTTTCATTTTGTACTTTAGAAATGAGTAGAATGTATGTTTCCTGTTTATCTGTTCATTTATTCATTCATCCTTTCAACAATATTTTTTAAGCACTTACTGTATACCAGGCACTGTTCTGGAGCCTGGGGATATAACAGTGAACAAAATAGATAAAATCCTGTACCTTCATGGAACTTATTTATAGTCTAATGAAGAGAAACAGACACTAAACAGATCCGCCAGGAAATACGTAATTGTATATCCAGTGATGACAAGTGCTATGAACCCAAAATAAAATATTTTATTTTAAAAATAACAATTAGGGGATAGGAGAGCAGCAGGGAAGGGGGTAAGGAGACCTGTGTGAATAGGAAAGGGGCAGTTTTAAATAGGATGGTCAGGTAAGTCTTGCTGAGATGAACTCTGGGCAAAAATCCAGATTAGATATCTGAAGCAAGGGGATATCTGAGGCATAGCTGGGTAGAGTGTGTCCCATGCGGAGGAAATGACAAAAGACCTCAAGCACACGTATGCTTGATGTGCTTAGGAAACAACAAGGAGGCCAGTGTATGGAGCAGAGGGAGGGGAGATGTCAGAGGATGAGGTGAGGCTAGGGAAGTGTAGACCGTGTAGGCCCTGCTGGTCCCATCAGGCAACCAGTAGTGCTGGGAGGCATCCTAAGGCACCGCATAAAACCACATTAACCATATTCCAGAATTTTCCCCACAGCCCTGTGTGAATCTGGTATCTGAAGGGAGAACATTTATAGAGCTTGGTACTTCCAATATACCATGTCACTGAATCCTGAATCCTTTCCACATCCTGTGATATTATAATTTTCCCCATATTATGATTAAGAAACGGATTCAGAGATGCTAAGTGCTTACATACTAAGTGGTACAACTGGTATATATCAGTTGGGTTTGAATCTAGTAATCAGCATTTTTTCCTAAAGTGTCCTTAACATTGCTGCTTCATTATTTGAAATCATGACCCAAGATCTGTGCATTGTACTACTTGGAAATTTTATTTCAAATAAGTAAACAAACAAGTACTATGACCTACTTTTCCCAAATATTGCTCTGGGGCTCTGGAAGGGGAGGTATACCTCTAACCAAACGCCAAAAATAAAAAAGAACATAGCATCTGAGAGCCCAGCACATAATAGTCAACATTGAACTAAGTTTCAGGAGACCCTGATATTGGCCCCCTTGAGGATGGTTTTATACCAACAAATACTTGAAAACAATCGAAATGTTCACCAATGGGGAATTAATTACAGTTGACCTTTGAACAATGCAGGGGTTGGGGTGCCAACCCCTGCACAGTTGAAAAGCCCAGTATAACTTTTAACTCCCCCCAAATTTAACTATTCATAGTCTACAGTTGACCAGAAGCCTTACTAGTAACATAAACAGTCAACACATATTTTGTGTGTTATAAGTATTATATGCTGCACACTTACAATAAAGGAAGCTAGAGAAAAGAAAATGTTATTAAGAAAATTATAAGGAAGGGGTACCTGGGTGGCACAGTCAGTTAAGCATCCAACTTTTGGTTTTGGTTCAGGTTATGATCTCGGCGTCATGAAATCGAGCCCTACGTGGGGCTCTGCATTCAGCACAATCTCCTTGAGACTTTCTCCCCCTCTCCCTCTGCTCCTACCCCACAGGTGTGCTCTCTCGCTCAAATAAATAAATAAATAAATAAATCTTTAAAAGGAAAAGGGACGCTTGGGTGGCTCAGTCGTTTAAGCATCTCCCTTTGGCTCAGGTCACAATCCCAGGGTCTTGAGATTGAGTCCCGCATCCGGCTTCCCGCTCAGCGGGGAGCCTGCTTCTCTCTCTACCCTTCTCCCTGCTCATGCTCTCTCTCTCTCTCACTCTCTCTGAAAGAAAGAAAGAAAGAAAGAAAGAAAGAAAGAAAGAAAGAAAGAAAGAGAAAGAAAGAAGAAAGAAAGAAAGAAAAGAAAAAGAAAATCATATGGAAGAGGAAATACATTTACAGTACTGCACTGTAAAAAGTCAGTGGGTCCACAGTTCAAACTCCTTATTGTTCAAGGGCCAACTATAAGTTGGTAGAGCAATATATGAAAAACTAGGCACACCCTAAAAATTGTACATGTTTATGTTTATTGACATAGGAAAACATACCATATATGTATATGAAGTGGGAAAATAATGAGTTTAGATAACACTAGAGTGATATGATCTCATTTTTGGAGAAACTGAGGGAAAACTGAAAAAAATCAGAAAACTGATTTTCATACAAATGCCCGGATTAAATCTACATATTTCTTATCAGCCTCAGAATGTTCCGGAATGTTGAAAAATAATTAAGCATTATTAATTTAAGCCTCTGCATATTTCATCAAGTTCAAACAAATCTCCTAAGCCAATTATTTTTAAATTGCTGCCTGATTGTTCCCTATGGGTCACCTCCCAAAAGGCCTTGAAATTTAATTTTGTGTTGTTAGAGACCTAGTCTGTGTGAATGCAAAGGACTGACCTGAAAAGAAAGCAAAAATGAAGAACAAAATGCTTTGGCTCTTACTTTTACACTGTCACAATGTAACATCTTTGGTGAGAAATAAGTTGTTTTCAATTCTTACCTTTAGAATGTCTCTTTAGGTACTGTATTTTCTAGGTACTCCTATTTATTTAGGTGAGCATATTTTTTTTTTAGAGGTGGGGAGAGCGGGAGAGAATCTTCAGCAGGCTCCACACTGGGCATGGAGCCTGATGCGGGGCTCGATGACTCAGGGGCTCGATCTCACAGCCCTGAGAGCATGACCTGAACCGAAATCAAGAGTTGGGTGCTCAACCAACCTAACCACCCAGGTGCCCCCTATTTAGATGAACATTTAAAATTATATTTTGATATAAAAAATGGTGTATTCCTATCTTATATTGCTTTTTAATTTGGAATATTCTGGGTAACAAAACTTTAAATTTGTTTATTTCAAAATTTATGACATTTTTAAAAAGAGTATGAATATCTTAATCATTCGGCCATATAAAATATCCTTTCAATATATACATAATATTTAGAATAAATATATCTAATTCTACATGCATTTCACAAAGGTAGAGAAACAAAATCCTGGACATTCTGATTTGACGTTACAATTAAGTTGCATTTAAGATTTTAAACTTACCTCCTCCTTGTATCCAACCATTTCGTACTACTCGATGAAAAATTGAACCTACGTAATGTAGCTTGATGCCACTTTGAGAATAGCCTGCTTTTCCTGTGCAGAGGACTTGAAAGTTCCTACATGTTTTGGGACATGCATCACAGTAGAGCTACAAATAAAAATACAAGGTTTAAAAGATTAAATATTTAATATTTTGACAGTTACAGATTCCTACTGCCACCTCCCACTTATTAAAAAAATAACAAAAATAAATAAGAACAACAAAAAGCCTCTCACCTCAAAAACCAGTCTTCCAATTGGATAAAAATCAATAGAAATGTCCAAGAACACAAAAGCATGCTATTAAAATTAGGAAGAAAAAGATAATGCAGGTCAGTGTCTTGGAATAAAGTTTTAGAAATGACCAAAAATACCACAGAATAATGTTTTCAGTGATAAGATTTCAAAAGCAAGGACGCCTGGGTGGTTCAGTCAGTTAAACATCTGCCTTCAGCTCAGCTCATGATCCCAGGGTCCTGAGATCCAGTCCTGTCATGCTTCTAACTCAGCAGGGAGCCTGCTTCTCCCTCTGCCTGCAGCTCCCCCTGCTTGTGCTCTCTCTCTCTCTCTAACAAATAATTTAAAAAATATATATTTCAAAAGCATTAACAGTAGATAATGTAACAGCAAAGTTAAATGAATGACTTACAGAAGTTTGTTTCATTTTAATATATCAAGTCTTTCCAACCTTTTTAAATAACACACTCTTTAAAACGCTTTAGTAGTGAAGCTTTGACTAACCTTAACCAGCGCGCCAGACAGAGAACACACGGCTAGATACCCCCTACATTGCAAGCTAGGTGTGGAAAGGAACACTAGTCGGTCCCTTTGGGAAAAGAAACAGACTGGGAATTTTCTGTTCTGAGTAATTTTGGGTAACATGTGAGTGCCATGGATTTGGTTACCATATGTTCTGGATCTTGAGAGATAGTACCGATTAGCTGCCCAGAGCCAGGCCACGTCCTTTCCGAGTGGGAAAGCAAGGACGCCGTATCCATAGGAGGTATGGGACCAGGGGAAGGGAAGAGAATATGCTGTGCTTTCGTGTCATTTCAGTCTTGCTCTCATGCTCCCAGATGCCCCCAGCTCTTGTTTTCATTTGGCAGCCTTTCTGGCAGGGACAGCTAACATTTGTGTGATCTCGTCTAGCTCTACAAAGGGACATCCAAAATGCAAACACGGCCTCCGTCATGGTAGCATTCATTTGGGGAGCACAGCACATCCAATGGGATACACTTCAAACCTTGGGCACCATTCTCATACATAAGTTGCCACCTGATTTAACAAGCTACATACCTTGCCCTGCCCTATTTCTTAAGAATCTAGGAAACACAAATGAAATCACTTTTACGGTATCACTGTCGCTACCTTATGTCACTTAAGCCTTTTCTTTTTAATTAAGAGACTGTAATAATACTGTGTTATCTGACATCCGGGAATGAAGTATTATGTCCATAGTATTTATGATTAACTTTTGTGTGCCTCTCAGCTTCTGTACTACAAGTTCTGAATTATAAAAGAATAGTATAACTTTATTATAAGAGGCATAATATAGTAAACATCATGGGCTTGGGCGAAAAAGAGGATATACTGGAAATCATGATTCATTTATGAAATGGGTAAGTCCGTTCAGGCATCATTAAACTTTCCTCTGTGTCAATATATTATCTTTATGCAGTTGTCAAGAGTAGAAAATTCTAACAATTCTAATGAAAGAGCAAATAAGCACAACACAAGGTAATGTCACCTAGCAGCCAAATATGCAAACATAATTATCTGGTATATCATTGCAACCCAGAAGTAAACAAGTCCCGGCAGCAAGAAAAATCTAGCCTCTGCACAAAAAAAAAAACGTAAGGATTTTCCCTGGGATCCAGGTCTTCCCTCCTCACAGCCATTAATTCAGGCTGTCATCATCTCTAGGCCACACTACTATATTAGTGTTCCAAGTGGTCATCCGGCCACCAGGCTTTCCCTACTCCGCCCTGTTTTTGCACAGCCCTAAAACTTTTTCCAAAAAAGCAAAGATTATGTCACACTCTTTATGAAAAGTTCTGTTGGCTCTGCTTCCTTCTAGGAAAAAAGGTAACTCCTTAGTTCACAATGCAGTTCAGAATGGACTAAGTTCAGCCTTTCTTTAGTGGATCTGTTTGGTGTTTTCCTCCCCTTCCTTAACATCTGGGGATGTTTCCTATTTGGGGAACTCTCCACGGGACCCACCACCCTCTAAAGACCCTAAAGGGGCCAGATTCTCCCTCCCTCACTCTGTGAGAGCCAGGGTGTGGGGATATGACTTGGGCTGGATTAGTCAGGTGCTCCTGCCTGGGACCTTGGATCTCCAGGGTGCAAAGATACCAGTTAAGTAATTCTCAGTGAAGGTGGCAATGTGAACCCAGGGCCAGTGGGCACCCATGGCAGTGTCCTAGCTGCACATTTCTGGGATGTGACTCTTGCCACGTTTTCCTACTGCCAGGCCTCCCTTGGTTCCCACCTGCTTTCCAAAACCTGGTTCTCCAGCTTTCCTGTCAATTGTGAGGTTACCAATATCCTTTCAATGCATACCTTTTCTCCTTAAGTTAATCAGAGTAGCTTGGTACTGTTGGTGACTATACTCCCATTTTCCCAGCCTCATTTCCTGTTAATTTGGGTCTCCTTGCTGTCCCCTGCCCCTCCCTGAATACGCCATGCACTTTTAGACCCTTGTCCTTTTGGGAATTAACTGCTGTGAACATTACATTCCTCCCCATACCCCAGAATTTCTAGTATTTTCCAAGTGCATTGTTTATTCAACCAGACATTCACTGAGTTCATACTATGTTTCAGATTCTGTTCAAGGCAGTTAACAGCTAAATGAGGATGAAGGAACAAAGGTCTTTGCCTTTTTACAGCTGAAATCCTAGTACTGGGTCTTTCTGTGGGCACGGGCCACTATAAGCATGAAATGATTTTCAGCATATGGCTCTTGTTGCTATAACAACTTTCTGAGCAAAACTACGAAGTACTTTTACCTCTATTGCCATTCCACCCTAACGTCTGCCTCTCACTCTCCTGGACCTCAAGCTTCAGGACTGTCCATTGGAAACCTCCCCAGGGCCTTAGCTTGTCTGGTCCTGCTCTTGCCAACTATGTGTCATGCTTTAAAAGGTCACCTTTTGGGGCGCCCGAGTGGCTCAGTCAGTTAAGTGTCTGCCTTCGGCTCAGGTCATGATCCCGGGGTCCTGGGATCGAGCCCCACATTGCGCTCCCTGCTTAGTGGGGAGTCTGCTTCTCCCTCTCCCTCTGCCCCTCCTCACCCCGCACTTGTGCTCTTTCTCTCTCAAATAAAATCTTTAAAATGTCACCTTTCTTCTCAAACTTTCCATTCTCTTAGCGCAGTACCTCTCATTTAGATGTTAGAAAGTACTAATTAAAAATTTTCATGTTAAGGGTGAATGGATGATAAGCTCGAACTTCTCTGAAGCAGGGGGAGGGCTCTTTATGTTTTCAAATGGTTAATTAATGCATATAAATCTCTAATGGGGAGTAGAAATGTTTGAACAGGGATGCTCTCCCCCTGTGCATTCTGCCTGCTCTGAGGTCTGCGTGCTTTGCACACTGTTTAGCCAAATCCTGCAACATTATATATAATCCTTTGCAACTGGATTATAGGCCATTGAGAATTTAAAACCTAGCCTTCTGTTTATATTCCTTTGTTAGGATATCAGTAATTAATGCTGAATCAATATAAATAATCAAAGATTCCACTATTTTTCTTTAAAAACTAGTGTAACTTGCCTTGGTGTCTGTTAAGAATTTAGCAGAATAATCCACAGTAAGTGCCTCATAAAGTTCAGGGGGCTTAAAATCAACTACATCCCACATCTTGTGAGCCCATTTCTGAAGATCAAATGCATCACCTAGGAGCCGATCGTTAACAAAACACATCACATAGGAAGAATATTCCCAGATTTCATTCTTGAGTTCCTATAAAGGAAAAGGATAAAAAAAAAAAAAAAAACCTGTATTGTGAGTGGGAAAAAAATCAACCTTGCTATAAACCCACAAGCCAGAGCTCGGGATAGACTCTAACCGAATCTTAAAGAAAATGAATTTTTTTGCCATCTTTTAGAATTTTACTCTCAAATAGAATTTAAGAACATTTTTAAGACTCTGACATCACTGAAAGCAAAGAATGACCTTAAAAGTAATACTAAAAATGGTACAGTCATTGAAAATAGACCGTGATCTGGTAATAAAAATCTGTGTGTATAGCATACGTGTTATGTTAACTTGAAAATAAAATGCAGTCTCTGGCTTCATTTCTGAAGTACGTTTTACTGGGTGTATACTTGGAAAGGCTAGGGGTTCTGAGTAATACATGGTTTTCAGTGCCAAGGATGGAAAGAATGCTTTTCTGAGGGAGTGGGGTCAGGGAAAGGAAATGCCTCCCTGGGGGCCAGCAGGGACTTCTGGCGCACCCAGGTGTAAGGAGGGAGAGAACTCACCTTTGTCAACACTTTTAAGTCTAAGCCCCTTAAAATGAAGTGCATTCATGTGTTTATCCAAACACTAACAGTCAACCTCCCAAATCCCAGCGTGTGACCATGAGTAATGCCCCTTTGGAAGATAGATCTGGTTTATTATGACCCAGGGCCAGTCCTGGCAAAAGTATGAATAATTTGGGACACTGTTCTCAAACCTTAGCAGGCAAGCAGAATTACAGGGTCCTGAGCCCCACCCGAGTTTCTGATTCCAGAATGGGGCCTGAGAATGTGCATGTCAAACAACATCTCAGGAGATGCTGACATTGCTGGTCTGGAGACCACACTCGGGGAAACGCTGGTTTGGGGACCAGTTTGTCTTCAGCCTGCCAGTCTGCCACACTCCCAGCTCTTCTCCCAGATTTCAGGTCCCACTCCAAGGCCCGTAGCAAAACCCGGTTCGAGGAAAAGAATGAACTTCTTCATGCTAAACTATAAATCACTGATAAAGCCTGTGCGTCATAGTCCCTAAACTGTTGAGATTTATCAATGTTACCACATTTTGTAGAATGCAAAACTTTTAAAGGGGCTATTTATCTACCTGGGTATGGCTAACGTGGAAATTTATTTAGCCTGGTGGGAGAAATGCAGTAGGACGTACACTTTACTCAGAGGCTAATGATGCAGAGGCCTCATGCTTGTGTGTCCTCTGCCGTGAGGAGGCCTCCTCACATGCCTCAAGATAGTCGCCTGGACCCAGTGGTTGCTGGGGCTTTCCAGCACTGAGACATAAGATGTTGCCTTTTTTGGAGGGGAGAGAAAGGCCTTTCCAAAGGCCCAGAAGCCACCACTCACGGGTGGCGTTACATTCTGCTGAAACTTAAGGCCAGCCCAGACCTCACCTCAGATGTGCTAAGAAGCACTACATATGACACAAGGTACGATGCTTACATTGAGGAAGGACAAAAACTGCCCTGAAACAAGAAAAGGATAAAATGACAAGTGTCCAAGAAATGAGGGTGAGAAAAGGAAGAAAGAAAGGATAGGGAATAAAGAATAGGTGGAAAGAAGCAGCAGTGATTACCCAGAAAGCCTCATTCAGGCCCCATGAGAAAAGCAGAAGGAAGAGAACACAGAACATCCCAAGGTCAGGAACCCAGGCTGAGATGGCGGGAAACTGTGGAATGGAATCCACACCAGTCTTTAAGAATCCAGCGGGAATCTGTGAGAGGAATGGGTGTAGACCACAAAGCACGAGATCATGGCTCCCCTGTAGGTGGAAAGCATGAGACTGGTAGGCAGTGTAAGTAGTTTGGTGATAAAAATGAAGAAGAACATATTTTTTTAAGGTAACCAGCTGTCCTTTGTGTAGGACTGTACCAGCTTTAACATTGAAATTCTTGCTCCCAGGAAACCCCTCAGAACCAGGCAAAGCAGGACCACTGGTCACCCTAGTTGTTGTAAGGATTGTAGTTAATATATACATAAGTCAAGAGAATAGCGTCTGGCATATAATAAGTGCCCCGTGTAGGTGTTTGCTACTATTCTCTAAATTCCAGTAAGAATGTTCTATGGCTCTGAAAATGGTATGAGACTCAACAAATGTATTGTGCACTCAGTCCAGCACTCACGTGACTGCACAGGGCCGTGGTACCGTACGGCAGCACTATCTATAGGGTAACCACAGGGTCACAGGACATCCTCGTGCAACCACCGCTCTGGTCAGGGGAAATGGGATTTCATCAGCCACTGGGGAGATGGGCTGGGGCAGGGAAACCAGGACTGGGACCTTACGGTTCTGGGCCAGGGATGGCAAGCAAGAAGTATACCCCATTCCTGCCTCACCCCAACGTGAGGATGAGGTATGGCTGGGCCAGGATGCCACCTTAGAACTCTTCCTATCACATGTTCTAGGCAGCATTACCAAATGATCAGGGTTGGCACCCAAGAGGAAGCCCCTCTCCTGTCTCTAGGCAGGCTCTGCTAGCCCTGGGGCCTGAGGTTCTCCAAGGATGCTGTTCGTGGGGAGAGGGAAGAGAGGAAGCTTTAATTAGGACAAGGCGGCCCTGTGGGAGTTTGGTGCCTGCCATCACAGCTCCCTAGGCCACAAGCCCCGCCCCTGTGTCTGTCCTGTAGACCACCAAGACCTTCCAAAGTAAGGACCACGAGTGCCAAGGTGTCAGAGGAAGTGTGAGTGAGCGGTGTACAGGGAGAGCGGGCTAACCGGCGGGGGTAAATCGCAGCATTGAGAATCTAAAACTTACCTTTATCACATGTCTTCCGAAAGAAAATCCTGTAAATGTTTTACTTTTTTTTAAAGTCAGCCTGGTAAAACGATTGAAATGATTTAGGAAAAGTATATAATTTAGAGAAATCAAATCTAGTTGCTCGAAAATCACTACTCCAGTTTTTCCAAAACAATGCATAGGTGAATAACTGAGGCAAAACTTTGCTCATTTCCCACACCCCAAATATCCTTTACCCTTTTTTTCTCCTGTAGATATCGGTCCCATGCAAATTCTTGAAGAGGGACTATTATAGGGTCTTCAAATTTGGTTGGATAATTACTCTTCAGAGTCTAGGTTTCAAAATAGAATAATTATTTTAGAATAAGTTCTCTTTTAAGGTAGAAATCATTTCCCCCATTATTTATGGGGATTCAGGAGGTTTTATACAGTGCATACCCAGGCCATACAATCTGGCTTAGATGACCCCTTCTTGCTCCCAGAGGCCCCTGTGCTTACCTCCATGAAGCCACTCCCCAGCTCATCCTGGGGCTCTGGCTTTATTTGTCTCTCATTTCTAGAGTATAAGCTCTTTGAGGGCCAAGACTATGTGCTAGTTTTCCTGTCCTCCCACTGGCCTCAACGTCGGGCACATGGTGGACCATCCACACATAGCAAATGAACAAATACATTTTGTGATTTGCCACGTTCTTTTAGGACCAGTTTTTCCCTAAATTGAACTCTTACTAAACTTCAGTGGATCTACAGATACTTTTTTTTAATGAAAAGAAGATGTTACTTTATTTTTTTAACTACAGTGTTTTATTAGTTTCGGGTGTACAATATAGTGATTCAGCAATTCCATACATCACCTGGTGCTCATCAGAACAGATGCCCTCCTTAATCTCCATCCCCTGCTTCACCCATCCCCCCACCCACCTCCCTCTACAGATACTTCTAACTAAAATAAATATTACTTTAATTTATTGATATGTGGAGAATGACCAAAAGGATACTGGTATGGTTACACCCCTCGGGAAAAAGTGAAGTAAATACTGAGTATGTTTAGGTTTAGATATTGAGGAAATTTTGGTTTAACGTACATTATTTTGTCTATACAAGTCAGAGAAAATTCTTACAGGCTCTCAGTCATGACTACTTGACTATGTCCTTGTACAAAAGTGGCCACAGAATATATGTAAATGAATGGTGGTTTTCCAATAAAATAATAAATAAATAAAATAATTCCAAAAAAAGTTTTGATTCCTGGTACGTTGCATTTTACCTCCTGGGCAAGCAAGAGAAGGCAGGTGAGGCACTAAGAGGCCCCACCTTCCTGAGTGCGGCTGAGGAGATGTGTCCAACAGGGAAAAGTGACCACTGGCTGCGGCACTGGGCACCTTCTCCGCTACGGACGGTGCTCAGCAGTCCGACTGTGGCCTAAAAGAGGACGCTGGCCTGGCATGCTTCATCAGGGATGGATATTCCAAGAGGGAGAAAGCCAGGGCGTGAGTGTATCCTGCCCTTGGGACCAGGGGGAGCCGGAGAGGGCAATAGCAGTTCGGTCATTTGCTTCTTAGACTCCTGCCCAACCAACAGATGATGATGTGTCCTTTGTGTCGCAGTGGCAGTGCCCGTGCTCAGTTTGAGGCAATTGTGTTTCTAACTGGGGGACCATCTGGAATAACTAACAAGCCCAACAGTTTTCAAATTAAGCATACTTCATCATACTTTCCTCATGATTTAGTGTCTAGAATGGACTATAGCCAAATTAGAATCCATGTAATACTTACTCTTCACAAACCTAAATCTCTCACAATAAATGAGGTATTCAGGATTGCTCACCAAATGATTATGTTGAGAAATTATTCAAAGCCATATCGTTTATTAAGGTCGAACTAACTCGGTTTACACTCCTAGGTTTTTCATATTCAAATAGAGCTACAGTAGGCAAAAGCTTAAGAAGGGGAAAATTAATATTACTAATATAGCAAAGACGCTGGGTTTTTGACTTAGCTTGCTCTACAACAGGGGCTGGCAAACTGTGGCCAGCGGGCCAAATGTGCCTGTTTTTGTTAAGACTTGAAAGCTAAGAAGAATTTTTAGATTTTAAGCAGCTGCGGGAAAAAAAATCATCTTCTGTGTCATGTGAAATTATATGCAAGTCATATTTCAGTATTTATAATTAAGTTTTATTGGAAAACCACCATTCATTTACATATATTCTGTGGCCACTTTTGTACAAGGACATAGTCAAGTAGTCATGACTGAGAGCCTGAGGCCTATGGCCCTGAAGGCCTAATAATTTAACATGTAGGCTTTACAGAAAAAAATTCCCAACACCTTCTCTACAGTGTAGAGTAGGCACAAAAAACAGGTGCCCTCAGAAAAGGAGCTAAAGAAAAACAAGGGAGGGGCGCCTGGGTGGCTCAGTTGTTAAGCGTCTGTCTTCGGCTCAGGTCATGATCCCAGAGCTCTGGGATGGAGCCCTGCATCGGGCTCTCTGCTCCACTGGGAGCCTGCTTCTTCCTGTCCCACTCCCCCTGCTTGTGTTCCCTCTCGCTGGCTGTCTCTATCTCTGTCAAATAAATACATAAAATCTGAAAAAAAAAAAAAAAGGAAAGAAAGAAAGAGAGAGAGAGAAAGAAAAAGAAAAAGGGAAAGGGAAAAAAATTCCTTAAATTAAATACAACTTGAGCCATGAACTTTATAGATCCCATCAGCCCAGCTAACAGCCCATAATTTCTCCTTATTTTGATGACCCATGTATCGTTTTCACAGATTTACTGCTTGTTCTCTTCCTCTTGTAAACTTTACCTGTTTCACAAATTAGTTACTGTGAAACTGAGTAAAGGAAACCTTACTTAAAACGGAGTGGTGAGGCCAGAAGGGGGAGCTCTCGTTCCTCAATAGGCCCAGCGGGCCAGGGAGAGACAAACCTTGTATTCCCAACAGGAGTAAGTCTGTTTTACTCTTCCAACAGAAGGAAGGGAGAATGTCTCCTAGCTCAGCAACAAACGCGGCCAGTAACATAATCAGCCAGTGAGAAACTATCACCACCCTGAACTCTCTCACTTTCTATCAGTGGAGTTTTCTTCAGAGCAGCCCCTCGCAGCTTCCTCCTTTTCTCTATAATGTTCCTGTCCTTTGATCTCCCAGATGGCCTTTGGTTTGCCATAGCTTCTATGTCCCAAATTGCAATTCCTGTTCTATTCTCAAATAAACCCATTTTGCTGGTAAAGTAACTAGCTGCTTTACTTTTAAGGTCGACAGTTACTATTTCTTCGTTTGATATAATCACAAACTTTTCTTTAACTGTGGACTTAGATCAGGCAAGAAGGCAGGAATTGCTTAAGATTTCTTCTATTTGAGAACATTTTGTGTCAGGTATCCAGCTGAATACTTTGGGAGATACGAACATGGACAGGGCATGGTCCTACAGACTGGTGGGGTTTTGAAGGAGAGAATTTTGGCATAATCTTAACAGTAGCATTCCCGGAGCATATTCCCGAAAGATATGCTGAATTCTCCATTTCTCCGGCATTTGGGTAGTATGTGCTGTACCATTGCTGACCTGGCCAAGTTCTTCCAGTTGCTTAAAGTGTTTTTCCTTTTATATCGTTCCATGTGTTTACAAAGAAATACTGGATTCTCCAAAGCACTTGTGGGTCATTTGTTGAGAAATCCCTTAAGCACCTAATTCGACTGGAATGCAGTAAATGCTAAAGAAAATGTAAGGGGGGGGGGCAATGAAGTTTCCAAAAATCACTTGGGGAGGGAGTTCGTAACAAAACAAAAAACAATCTGTAGTTATATGGTATCATTTCCTCTAAACATTTTTCCATGAATATTTAAGATCCATAATGCAAATAAAAATTGATGTGGGAATAAAATATGTGGGTATCTAGAGGGGGGAATTACCCTTCTTCACCCAGCAAGATTCTGAACTTTCCTTCGCTCCGATCCCGCTTTAAAGGTAGCCCTTCTCGAAGTGGAATGTTCCCCCGACCTGACCCTGCCCCCTGCGAGGTACAGACTAAGCCTGCCCGGCCGGGACACATCCCTACCTCCCGGAACACCAAACCCTGTCACCAGGAGGCGCGAGACCAGGAAACCGGAAGGGCCGCCCGTACGTGTGGTTTTCTCGCGGTTACCTCAGCAGCGCTCTTCGCAATCTGAAAGCTGGAGCTTTTGAAGAGCCCCACCACCTTCACCTGCAGCGGCTGCTCAGGCGGCGACCGCGAGCGGCACGGGGCCGACCTTGGCTGGCAGTGCTGCGAGCTCGCCATGGCGGCACTGGGGGACTGCTCGGAGCACAAACACTGCGCGTCGCCGGGGCAACCGCGCGGCCCCGCCCCCGTCCCCAGCTGGGAGGAAGGACGCGAGGGGGCCCGCGGCGACGGCCCGGTCTTCTCTCAACTTTGTGCCTGTTGCTGGTGAGCCGGGCGAGAGGCGGGAGAGGGCGCGCGGGCGGTCGGGGCCGGAGCTTCTGCGAAAAGGAACGGGGAGCTCCGCCGGAGCCCCGCGTGCCTCGGCCCGGCTGGCAGCCCGCCCGAACCCTCTCTGGTATTCCCCCTACAGGGACGTCGCGCGCGGCCCTCGCCTCCCGGCAGCGCCTGTTTCGCAGCAGATCGCCTTTCCGGGTTGGCGGGCAGCCGGTGGGGGTGAGGGGCGGCAGGGGGCCGGTTGCCCGGGTAACGCGGAGTCGGACCCGGGCCCAGGGCGGGAGTCGCGCGGGCTGGGAGGCCGGGGCCTTCCGGGGAGCCCGGGGGCGGGGCCGACCACCTGTGCGCACCGCCCCGGGAGGCGGGGCCGCCCGCCCACACCGCTTCTCGCCGCGGCCGTCGCCGGGGAGGCCGCACCGTCCCGCGCCCGCCGAGCGTGCTCGCCATGAAGCCCAACTTCTCTCTGCGACTGAGGCTCTTTAACCTCAACTGCTGGTGAGAGCAACCGCGGGGTGGGTCCGGGGCCACAGCTCCATTCGCACCCGCAGCCGGAGGAAGGAGGCGTCCCTCACATCCGGGCCACGGCGCGACCCTGCCCTCCAGTCTCCGGGGACGGGGGGGCACCCGCACCTCCAGGCCCACAGCGGCCCCAGCCCCGGCGGTGCACCGAGAGCGCCTCCAGCCATCACCTTCCCCGGCCCTTCTCGTCCTCAGGGGCATTCCCTACCTGAGCAAGCACCGGGCCGACCGCATGAAGCGCCTGGGAGACTTTCTGAACATGGAGAGCTTCGACCTAGCTCTCCTGGAAGAGGTGGGCAGTGTGGCGCTGGCGTGGAGCCCCGCCTGGGACGGGGTGGGGGGCGGCTGGGGGAGCAGGAGGGGACTTGGCCCGGGGGCGGGCCGGCAGGCATCCTCACCTCTTCGCTCAGGTGTGGAGTGAGCAGGACTTCCAGTACCTGAGACAGAAGCTGTCGCCCACCTACCCAGCGGCACACTACTTCAGGAGGTGAGAAGCCTAACCGGTCTGGACGCCTGTTCTCAGATCGGGAAGCTCTCGGTCCTACCAGCCCTTCCCTGTCCTGCCTGCACCCTCCTCTTCTCCCCCAGAGTCCTCTCCTCAGGGTGTGGAACCAGGAAGATTCTCGCTCTTCAGCCCATCCCAGCCTTATCAAGTCACTTTGTATCATCCCACAAAGGCTGTTGCTTTGAGCTTTACTCTGGTGCTGATCTCAGCAACAGACAGAAAACAAGTAGCTGATACAAGCTGGAAGATGAGGGAGGGGAACAAGCCTGGGGTATTTCTCTTCCTGCCTTTCTGACTATTAATCAGGACTTGGTTTGCAGTGGTGTCATTGGCAGTGGCCTTTGCGTCTTCTCCAAACATCCTATCCAAGAATTCACCCAGCACGTCTATACCCTCAATGGGTACCCCTACATGGTAAGCCTAATCTCAGATTTCTTTCATCTCTCTTCCCCCCCCCCCGCACCCCCCCACTAACACATGGTATAGAGGAGGCAGCCTTCCTTGGGCTGCAGGGGATGGGCAGAAAGAGGGTAGCTGTGCCCTGAGTTCCTGCTCCCTCCTGCCTGCAGATCCACCATGGAGACTGGTTCTGTGGGAAGGCTGTGGGGCTGCTAGTGCTCCATCTGGGTGGACTGGTGCTCAATGCCTACGTGACCCATGTGAGTGAAGCCGGCAGGGCTGGGATAGGTGGCCTGCCCCTGGGAGGGAGAGATGGGACTCCTCTAGTTGGGCTGCCTGAGGGTGAGGTTGGGGGCAGGATCTCCGAAGGTTAGTGGGCAAAGTTTGCCCATTTTTTAATCAAGTATGATGCCAAGTGACAGACACAAGCATGATTTAGACCCTCAGAGAGGGACCGTCAGTCTCATCTGCTATAACCTCACCTGTCTCGCTCAGCTCCATGCCGAGTACAGTCGACAGAAGGACATCTACCTAACACATCGTGTGGCCCAAGCTTGGGAACTGGCCCAGTTCATCCAGTGTGTGAGCCTGGGCTTGACAGGGGAAGTGGGATGGGGTCAGGGGTTGAGGGGTGGCCAGGTCCCCACTTATAGGAGGGCAGAGCTGGTCAGGGAAGAACTCCTGCCTCACCAACCTGGTTCCCCCAGCCACACATCCAAGAAGGCCGATGTGGTTCTGTTGTGTGGGGACCTCAACTTGCACCCGAAGGACCTTGGCTGCCGCCTGCTGAAGGAGTGGACAGGGCTGCATGATGCTTACCTTGAGACCCGGGACTTCAAGGTGAGGACCCGCCTGATTATTTCCATGCCTACACCCCTAGCTTCTCTTCTCTTTCTCCCCCATGACTAGCATGAACCACCTATTCACCTAGGGCTCTGAAGAAGGCTGTACCATGGTACCTGAGAACTGCTACGTCAACCAGCGGGAGCTAGAGCCATTTCCGTTTGGCATCCGCATTGACTATGTGCTATATAAGGTCAGCGTGCCCCCTCAGTGTGTCTTCACCCACCGTGTCTGTTTTTCACCAGCTTGTGCTGATCTTAAGTCCAGCTAGTCTTGTCTTAGATCACTGGTGGCTGGACAATGGCAAGAGGCCCTCAAAGATGTTTCTTTCTGGCCCTGACTTTTCCTAGGCGGTTTCTGGCTTCTACATCTCCTGTAAGACTCTTAGAACCACTACAGGCCGTGATCCTCACAGTGGCACCCCCCTCTCTGATCATGAGGCCCTGATGGCCACTCTGTGTGTGAGACACAGCCCCCCCCAGCATATCCCCAGCCCTAGTCATGGTAAGTCACCCCCATCCTTTCCTTGGCTCCCTCCCCACCACAAATCAGCCCCTCCACTCTGACCCTCTCTCTCCTACCCCACTGCCCTGCCTTATTCTAGGACCAGCAGAAAGGTCACCGTTGATCAGTATATTAAAGGAGGCCTGGACAGAGCTGGACCTGGGCGTGGCTCACGCTCGCTGGTGGGCCACCTTCGCTGGCTACGTGATCGGTCTCGGGCTGCTTCTCCTGGCCTTGCTGTGCGCCTTGGCAGCTGGAGGAGGGGTCAGGGAAGTTGCCATACTACTCTGGACTCCCAGTGTAGGACTGTTGCTGGGGGCGGGGGCCGTCTACCTCTTCCACATGCAGGAGGCCAAGGGCTTATCTAGGGCCCGGGCTGAGCTCCAGCATGTGCTGGGAAGGGCAAGGGAAGCCCAGGATCTGGGCCCAGAGTCTCAACCAGCCCTGCCTCTGGGGCAGCAGGAGGGGGATGGAACTGAGGAACAATAAAGCTCGACACTTTTGTGGCTCTGCCTTTTCCTTGTAGAGGCAGTGATCGGGGCCAAGGGTCATTGTGACTGTCATAATATAGATGCTCAGGCTCCTACATGTCTACCCTGCCTGCACCCCTCTACCTCCCACCTGCAGGCAGCCTACGCCCTGTCTGTGGCAGAAACATTTTTATTGTAAACTGTGAGGCCCCCTCCCAGGCAGCCCAGCTGAACAGGGTGGTACAGTCCTGGGGTGAGGTGGTCTTCCTTGTAGGGAAGAGGGCAGGCAGCCTGCCCTCTTTTAGCCCTGGGCGCCCGGCTTCGAGGGCAGCTCACTGAGCCTGCGTTCCTCCTGGAAGCGGATAAGTTCATCTCGCTGGTTCACCACATCCACCAGCTTCTTCAGAAGCTGGTCCTCTGCCTGCCGATCGGCAGGGGTCTTTAGGGTTCCTGAGGAAGACAACAAAGCTTAGAGAACAGGGAGCTGGGCAGGGAGGCAGGAAAGGCACAGTGTAATTCCAGCCTCTCTGACTTCCACAATTTGGGCTTTGTTTCCTTCTCTGTAAAACCGGGCCTGTCCACACCAGTGGTTTGCTAGCACTACTGAGCAGCAGCACCGGTTTTATTTTCGTCAGGATTGAGTGATATATAATACATACGATATATGTGTGATTTGTATGCGCAACCTGGGGCTTGAACTCACAACCTAGAGATCAAGAGTCACTCGCTCTTCAGCTGAGCCAGCCAGCGCCCCAGCGGCAGCTCCATTTTTAAAGTAAGTCATCTCAACACACAAGCCCAGCTGTGCAGCCCCAGCTGAACCGAAGGCAGAGTAGCGGCTCGGAGCCCCGTTCTCCGGCCTCCTCCTGGAATGCCTCAGAGGCACTCGGACCGGAGGCCTGCATTGCTCGGTCGGTATCTGAGGTCACGAGGCCGGGTAAACACCAGCGTCTGCCCGTGGCCCACCTACCTTCCTGGTTCATGTAGCCTCGCAGCTCCTGGTCCAGCTGCAGCTGCTGCTCCTGCAGGTTCAGCTCTTTGACCCTGTGGAGGCAGGGATGGAAGAGGCCCAGCTGCCCGGCGTGCCCAAGGACCCGGCTGGGCTCTGGCTCTGGCGCCAGCCGTCCCCACGCCCTGCCCCTTACGTGAGCATGAGTTCGGCCTCCTCCGCCAGTAGGCTGTTCTTCTTCTGAACGAGCTGCAGCCACTGTTCCAGCCACGGTGACTTTTGCTGTTCCAGCAATGCTGGCGGGAAGGAAGAATGGGGGCGGGGGTCCGAGGCGTCAGGAGCGTGAGGAGTGGGGCGAGCTGGGGCAGAGTCTGGTGGTTTGAGGGACTGCTGGGAGTGCTAGGAGGGGTGTCCCAGCTTGCCCCTCCCATCTTTACTCACCGCTGTGGCTTCTCAGGGCCAGCTCCACCTTCGTGCCCTCAGCCTCCAGCTCCCCCAGAGCAGTCTCAATTTCATTTAGTCGCCGCTGGACAGCCTGAGGGGCACAAGACAGGAGGCCTAGGAGTCTTTGGACCGCTCAGTTACAGAACTCCAGGGACACTCGGATCCCGCGTCGGAACTCTGACCCCGGCAGAACCTCGAAGCCCTAGACCTCACCTGGGCCTTGCAGAACCGCTTCATCTCCTCCTCCCTAGCCCTGCGCATCAGAGTCCGACGCCATGTTGGGTACTTGCTCATGGTGCCTGAGTTCTTGGCCAAGGTCAGCAGAGCCTATGGCAGGGTCAGGCCAGTCAGCGGTAGGGCCTGCTCCCCCCTCGCCGCACCCCGCTGGGGAGAGGCTGGGGAAGCTCTGTTTGGAAGGGGTCAAAGCTTCCTGGACTGGAGATGGGGTAAGTTCTGGTAGAAGAGACAGGCTGAGAGACCTGAGGCAGACTGGGTGAGAAGATAATCTGAGGGACCGGCTCAAAGGAGGGAACGTTCTATAGGTTTTCCTGTAGTGGTGGTGAGGCCTATTTAGAGGATGTGTGCTGGCTTCAGCGGGAGAGGTGGCCAGGTTCCCCCTCCTCACCTGCTCCGTGTCTGAGTCCAAAGCCACCGTTTCCTCTGCTTCCTTTTCCTCATCACTGGAGGAGGGACTCTGTTCCTCCTCCTCCTCCATGGCCACAACCACTGAACAGAGTAGACATGGCCTGAGCCCCACGGCCTCCCTTTCCATTCCCCAACATTCCCCTTTCAGGAATCCCAGCGCCACCCACCGCATCCCCACCCTGGGTGAGCACGTCTGGACAAAGCAGATACCTTGGGGGCTCTGGCCTGGCACTCCCCAACCTACAAAGCTGCCCTCCAGGGCCTGGCGGGCCAAGGCTGCGCAGCTGCGGGGAGGCTTGGGTGGAGGCTCCAGTTCTGGGTCAGGGGTAAGATTAAGGGAGGACAGCCGCTGGCGTTCTGGGCTGGAGAGGCGGATCAGCCGACGGGTAGGCTGGCTGGGGTCTGGGACAGGACTGGTCCCCTCCTGGGGGATGACAGAAGTTGAGGGCCCCGATGGCATGCTATTTTCAGCTGGTGTGGGAAGGTCCTGGAAAAGCCACCATGTAGTCTGGTCAGTGACCTGCCCATTGTGGGGCCAAAGCTGTCCCTTTAGACAAATGTGACCCCTGGTATTCATTCACTGACGCCGTTTACTGAACGGTGTCAGGCAGTGTTCCAGACACTTGAGGTACATCAGTAAGTAAGAAAAGTCTCTGCCTTCATGAAGCTTTCCTTCTAAAGGAGGAGAACATTCAGTTACCCCTGGCACAGTCAGCTGGGCTTGGAGAGACCCCTTTACGCTTTCCCACACCCAAATACACAGTTTCATAGTTTTTACCTGACTCTCGGGGCCTAGGTCAGTGCCATCCTCTTTGTGGCCTGTCTGGGGCAGGTGCTGGAGGCAGTAGAAATGTCCTGGGAAGGGTGGAGGAGGGGAGAAGACATGAGATGTAGGCAGCCTGATGCCCAGATACTCTTTATCTGTGAGGGCAAGGGGTGACAGGACTTGATTTGCAGGTGAATTTCTGCTGGCCTCCTGGTTCCTTAGAACCCTACATTTGGGGATTTGGAGGGGATGGAGAAGACCTCGAACTCAGGGGAAATAAGTGCCATCTTGAGCCTGTTGCCACCTTATGCCCAGGACCCCAGTTTCCCTCCAGTTTCAAGTCCTTGCGCCCAGACAGGGCTGGGCCCACTTACCATCTTCTGGGTGCTGCCCATAGCCACCCTGCCACAGCATGGCCTCACAGGTGTGGCAGCGGAAGCAGTTCCGATGAAAGAAACGGCCTTCAGCACAGAGGCGTTCCAGGATATAGAGGTGTTCCCCACAGAGTGCACACAGCTCCCCGGCACCAGCCTGCACCGGCCCCCAGACCACAGGGTCAGCTGGAGTCCAGGCCAGCTGCAAAGATCTTCCTTTCCCTTGAAACACTCCTTCTTGCCCTCCCAGGCCTCTGTAGACAGTGCGCCCTTTCTCACCTCCTGGTTTTGGAATGGGGGTGTCGGGGGTACGCCAGAATCTGGGGCAGGTGGCTCCTCAACACTGGGGCTGTTAGCTTCTACCTAAGGAGGTAAGTGTGCAGGGAGGGAGGTGGAGGGGCGGGGTGAGCTGGAGAGTGGCTGTGTGCAGAGAAGAGAAAGAGCTGAAAGAGAAGTAAGCCAGGAAGGGAACCTGGATAGGGGGTTACAGGACGCAGGAAAGATAACCCACGGAATAGAGCAGGGGACTCTCCAGCCCGACATGTATTTACCTCCAGGCGTGGCTTCTTGCCACCGGTATCCTCCCCATTTTCCTGCAACAAGTCCGATACTCAGCATGGGGCTCTGAGCTGCAGCCCTGCCCCCATTATGAATGTCCTCCCCATCACCCCAGGGACCCCCACTGCCCAGCTCCAGCCCTGCCCAAACTTGCCACCTGGGCCCGGGTCCGTTGCAGGGTCCTCTGCAGTTTGCCAAGGAACAGCACAGCACTGGAGGTCGCTGGAAAGCCTTGGCTTGTAGGGCCTGCAGGGAGAGTGGGGGTGTCCAGGTGGGAATCCATACCGTACCTCCAGAACAGACAGCTATGGCCCAGCCCCAGCTACTGCTCCCAGCTGTCCGCCAGAGGGCACCTCAGCCTCCCCACCCCCCAGCCCCTGCACCTACCCTCCAGTACACCTGGGTTGGGGGGCACATTCTTGAAGATGCTGTGGAAGTGGCTGAGGTATGCGATGAGGCCCAGTGGGTCACTCCCTGCCACCACTGCCTTTGCAGACAGCACAGGCGTGATGCCCAGCTCATGCTCTGCCATCTTTAGTGCCCAAGCAGTCGCTTCCAGGGCTCCCAGCCCTTGCAGCTCTGAGGGTTCCCTGTGGGGTGTTGGGGAGAAAAGCCAATGGGAGACCAGCACCTGACCCCACCAAAGGGGGAGAAGCTGAGGAGTGAGCAGCAGGCAGGGGCTGGTGGGGCACAAAAGGACAGGGCATGAGGGGTTTATTCTCTGCTATCCACCCCCCTCACACACTCCCCACCACCCCACTGACAACTTTCCGGCCTTGGGGGGCTCCAGCACTCACAAACCTCCCTACTGAATGCATCGGACTCCCACAAGACTCAGGGAGGTGCAGTGACTTGGGCAGAAACCACCAGCAAGCGGTGGCACAGTGCCCCCCCCCCCCAGCCCACACTGCAGAGGCGTGAGAGGGGTGTGGTCCGCCAGGGCCCCCTGAGCCTGATTGGAACTCACAGCAGGCCGGGCCGCAGCCGGTGCACCAGGGCGCACAGAGCCCGCCCGTCAGCCCAGGAGGAGGACAGGTCGGTGACACGGACGCCCGGGTATCCGGCCGTCTGCTCCTGGCACCAGCGCAGCAATTCCTCCTGGGTGCCTGCCGCCCCTGAGAGAGGAGGCCGTGCTGTGCCCCAGGGCCTGGCTCGAAGGGAGCCTGGTCACTGGGCACAGCGGTCAGTCTGGGAGGGGGAGGCAGGACCCATCCCTACGGGGGCACCAGCTTAGTGCTCACTGAGCAGCACTGCCTTCAGCCCAGTTGTCTTTTCTGGAATAAAGTGGAGGAATGAATCAAGTGGAATCCCTGCTAGCCACAGAGAGGGCAGGAGGCTGTGAACTGGGAGATGAGGGAGGCCTGGAGGCCTCAGGGAAGGGCGGGTCTGGGTCTGCAAGGCTGGGAGGGCTCAGACGGCTGCCGCCAGAGAGACTGTAGGGCTTGGTGCAGTTGCGACATCTGGCACCCAGATGGGCCGCTGCTCAGTGCTCGGCTGCCCCTGAGCCCTCCTGCAGGCCGCGGACCCCCCACCGCCCACCCTCCAGCCGGAGGCCGCCGCTGTGCTGGTGGCTGCTGCTGGCACCACACTGGGTGGCAAATGTTTTGGACAATCCCCACACCCCCCCAGCCGAGGAAGGTTTGCTCACCTGTGGCTGGCTTTCCTCCGTCTATCTTGTCACTGTTCCTCCTCACAGGCTCCTTGGCCACAACGTCATACAGGTCTCGTACCTAAGGCAGCCCCTTTCAGGTCTCCACACAGGCTGACCACCCGCCTCGGCCCAGGGGTAGGGCCTGCCCTGGGGAGTCTGGTGGGGCCAGGGGGTCTGACCTGATTGGGAGTCACAGCCCGGAGGTTCAGGGTGGGGTAGCGGGTAGCGGGGTCCAGCCCATACTGCGCCACGTTGCGGTGCATGTTTTCTGGGGAGGTCTGTGAGAGGAGCTGGTACAAGCTCTCCCTGGGGGAGGAAGTGCGAGGGCAGGAGCACACATGGGAGGACACCCATCAGCACCCACCCCTCGAGAACTGCCAGGCCTTTCTTTATTCTCTTGCCCATGCCCCCCATCTCTTCACCCAGCACCGCCCCCTTCCTGATCCTTGTCCCGTTTCCAGCCCTGCCCTCCCCACCCCCCAACTCAGGCCTCACCGCTCTGCCAACACTTCTAGGGGCCCAGCACCCTCAGCCCACCGCTTCACCATCCAGGCGGCATCAAAGGCTGCCAAGAAGCCGCGAGCCACGCCAGTGCCCAGGGGCCAAAAGGGCTGCAGGATCAAAAAGAGAAGAAACGGTTCAGTGAGAGTCCAGCAGGAGTGCCCAAGCCCTGATGCCCCCAAAATCATAGCTGAGGGGGGCGCCGCGCCACACCACACCAAGCGGCCCTCAGCTCCTCCCCACAACCCAAAAAACCTTTTCACCCCCTCCTTCCCAGGAGGCAACGTTCCTCCCAACCATGGAACCCCTGCACCTTTTTACAAGGAGTTCCTGTTTCTGGAAGCCCCAGGAAGCTCAACCTCTCCCCCCAGGCTCCTCACCTCCACCAGGCAGTCCCCCACCAGCCCCAGCAGCAGGCGGGCGCCATGCTTCTCCTGCACTCGAGCAGAGCTCTCGGCCCGCATCATGCTTGTGAAGTCAAAGGCAGAGATGTCAGGCCGCCCATGGGCGTCCCGGGCAAACTCCAGCTTCCCCAGCTTGCCATGGGTGGCGAAGTCGGCAGCTGCCCGGACAAAGCGCTGCAGAGCCTCGGGCACCACGTTGGCGCTGCCCAACAGCCGGTCGGTCTCTGGCCAGTCCTACAAGCCAACAGATCAGAACCAGCAGGGTAACTGGGCTGGATTAGAATTTGAACATCCTGCGTGCCATCCTCCAGCCCCTTCCTCAGCACTCTCCCTGCTGCTGGGGCTCCCAGGCCCCACCCAGCCCCCAAGGCCTAGTGCCATTACTGTTACCGGGCACTTGTTTTGAACAAGTCCTGAACTTCGCAGCCTAATACCTAAGGTATTCATGAGAATTTAGGTGAGAAAGTGCACATAAAGTTCTCAACACAATACCCAGCACATAGTAGGTTTTCAGCTAGTTCATTCAGCAAATATTGACCAGGTACTGACTACACACCAGGTACCATTCTGGGCCCTGGGAATCATCAGCAAGCAAAAAGGACAAAGAGCCCAAACCCCTGCCCTCACGGAGCTTACACATGTAGCTCTGTGGCTGGTATCAGGCGTTTAGCCCAGAATAGGAGTCAGGTTGCCACGTAAACCCCAGGGGAGAAGAGCTTGCGGGGGTGGAGAAAATGTCAGGGCAAAGGCAGAAGACGACAGGACGACAGGCTCCCTCCACACCAGGGGGTGGGGGGCACTGTGTCCAGCGCTGGCCTCTACCTCCCAGGGCCCCCACCCCGCCCCCCCGGCCCAGGCCCGGACCTCACCTGACGCAGCACCCCCAGCCGCAGCAGGCACTGCTTCTTGGCTGTCATCACAAAGTAGTGGGTGTCATCCTTGTAGTACACAATGTTCTCCAGATCAATGCCTGGGGGGACAACACCGGGGGAGATGTCTCCTCCCCACCCTGTGTCACCTCTCCAAACACCCAGCCGCGCCTGACCTCTGAGAGCTGGGATTACAGCTTGACTGCAGTGGCTGCCCCCTACACAGGGACCCAGAAGTTCTGGTGGCACGATGGACCCTCTGTCCCAGGCCCAGGAGGCCTGAGGATCCAGAGCAAAGAGAGAAACTTGGGTGGGTGGCAGCTGGGAGACCTTCGCCATGCTTGCAGATGAAAGCCTGGCTTCTCAAACCGGGGTGTGTACGTGGCAGTGCAAAGCCAAAGTAAACATAGGGCATCTTCTGGAAGCACCACTTTCATTTTGAATTCATATCATTTTTATATTAAATCATATATAAAGAAGCACAAAGCAAAATCGCATGCATTTGTGAGAGATTTCCAAGATTTATCAGGCTGGGTGGCCACGTGGGGCTGTGCCTACTGAATCCCCCAAGACCTAGGTTCTTTGCTGCCAAAACCACAAAGATGGAAAAGTGTGGGATTCCTTGGACTGAGAACAGGTCTGGCAGGGAGAGGGAGGAACCAGCCCACAGTCAGCCAGAGGCAGGGGAGATCCTGGGAGACGGTGTCCCGACCTGTGGCTTTGAGCAGACTCTGGAAGAAGCTCTGGTTGTAGATCCTGGCCACGCCGCTGATCTCGGGCACCTGCGTCTCTTCCACTGTGCGGCCATTCACAAAGTTGACCGTGATGCCAATGGCCAGCTTGCCACGCATTTCTCGCACTGTGAAGCCTAGAAGTGGGGGCAAGTGTGGGTAGGTAGGTATGGGCAAGAGAATGAGGGGTCTAATAGCTAGAAAGGCACAGCAGGAGCCTAAGATGCTGGCTTCTTTGAAGGAAGGGATCACTCACCTTCAGGGACGAATTTACCTCCGGCAGCAGAGATGAGAACATCGAATTCATAGTCGGCCAGTTGGGCTGGGCGGCTGGGCTGGAGCTGGGCACGCCAGCCACTCCCTGGGGCAGAAGGTGTGAGAGGCACAAAGGTGTGCAAGTCTGAAGGGGCCCCTACATTCCCAGGACAAGCCAGGGAAACAAATGCGTAGATCCCTCTGCAGTTGACAGTTTGCAAGCAATGACACGCTATCAACTTACACCTTTGCAACAGCTGTGGGAAGCAGGTAAGGAAGGACACATTTTACAGGTGCCCAAAATGAGGCTCGGTGTGGTTTGCACAAGGCCACACTATTGCAAGGGTGACTCAGTTGACTCCCAATCCCACCCTCTTTCTTCCACAGGCTAAGATATCCTTGGCACACGGGAGTCCTGGGAGCAGAGAAGTACTTACCCTTTTTGGGAGGGGGCTGGAGGCCGGTGAAAGTGACACCCCAGTGAATTTCCACCCCGAGCAGTAATGCCACTTTCAACAAAAGCAGCTGAAGCTGCCGGATGCCTGGAAGGGAGAGGGGATTAGGAACAGGGACCCCAGGGCCGCACAGGGCCGCCAAGCACCAGTGTGCTCCCGGTCAGAGCTGGAAGAGGTCTTAGAGATCACTCGGTTTCACTGCCCATTTTACGGATGAGGAACCTGAGTCCTGCAGGTCACCTGGCTAAAGTGAATCTCGTCCACTCTGCCCTTTGGCGGTCCCAGGCAGCCCCCCATTGGTCTGGAGGCCCAGGCCCACCCGCCCCTCTAGGCCACCACGTGGTGCTCACTGATGTGGTCCAGGGTGCCTGTGCAGAAGCGCCCATAGAACTTCTTGGCGCCGAGGGCCCTGAGGTCGTGGATGGTGAAGGGCCAGAGGTGCAGCACGTTGTGGCGAGAGAACTTGGTGCGCTTCTCCACCAGCACCACACGGGCCCCCAGCAGGGCCAGCTCCACAGCAGCCCGCAGCCCGCAAGGTCCAGCACCCACCACCAGGCACTGTGAACACACAAGGCAGTATGCGCATGGCATCCCGTCTCCCTCCTCCGACTCCCCCCAGCTGTCCAAGCCCCAGCTCAGGCAGCGTGTGCCCACCTTGGTGTGGGCGCAGGCCCGGCCCTGCTGGTAGACAGGCTGGCCTGCTCGCTTGTCCAGCTTGGCCCAGAGCGACTTGGCACTCCAGTAGTTGAGCTGGGCCTTGATCTTGTGGTACTGGGGTAGCCCCCCACCAGGCTCTAGCCCTAGGGCCTCGCATAGCCCCTGGAAGCTGCTCAGCACATCCTGGCACAGCTGGGCCTGCAGGAAGCTCTCGAAGTGGGCGTGCGCTGGGTTGGTGGCGGTGGGTGAAGCCATGGAGGCCCCTGAGGCTCCCGGGGAGGGAGCCGTGGAGCAGAGGCAGGCAGCTGCAGGAGAGAAGGAGGGAAGAGAAGGGGAAGAGGCTGGACAAAAGAAGAAAGGAAACGGATGGGGAGAAGAAAGCAGGCTGGAGTCCCCAGAGGGCTCTGGGTCGACTCCTGATTGGCTCTGCTCCTCTCTCCCGGCCTACTCCCAATCTGCTGGAGACAACTGCTATTCCTTCCACTCCAAGTGAAATCTGCCAAATTTGGAAGTGAGAAATCAGCAGTCTTGGGCGCAGCTGGGCAGGAGGGAAGACAGGGAGTCTCCAGCTCAGCTTTCCTGCTCCCCTCCATCTCTGGGGCACTGGGAGCAGGAATTCTTACCCTGCCTGGATGAGGCCCCGGAAGCTGGGCATGGGAGAGTATCTCAGACGTGGAGAGGGAAGGCAGCCCAGGACGAGAGTTTTCCTTGCGGGGCAGAAAGGCACGGACCTAATACCTGCAATCCCAGCGGTGGGCGCACACTGCCCCGTCTCCCCCCACGCCTCCCAGTGCGGGCTCCCCTCGAGGACCCCAGTGCCACGCTGGGCGTGGGTCGTGTCTCATGCCAGGAGCAAAGCTGTCCTCCTCAGCACCCGTGACTGCCCCCTGAGGAGGAGACAGTCTCCCACTCCTAGGTTCCACTTCCCACCACCCAAACCACCTCAACGAACAGCCGAACACCCGGAGGATGTTGCGACTGACTGGGGTGACGGAGGCCTGGGTGTATTTCTGACTCACTGTGGTCAGAACACTTCCCCCTGTGACTGACTGACGGCTGCTGGGGTGGGCCTCGAGAGCGGTTGGGGGGTGCCAGCCGGGGTTCCCTCCTCCCAGCTTCCACCCACTCGCAGCGGCGCCCCGCCCCACCCCCCGGGCGCGCTCTCCCAGGAATCTCCCGAGACAAGGCCTCCCTTTGTCCCCCTCTCCCTCGCTCGAGCCCCCACGCAACTTGAGGGGTGTCGAGTGGTGCCTTCTCACACTGGGGCTGGGAGAAATAAGAGGGTGCGGAAGTCAGGGTTGCCCACGGGGTCATTAGGTGACATCACAGGGGGCAGGTCCTTGGAGCGGACCCCCACGCGCACTCGCCCACCCCACCGGTCCCGGCCGGAGCCCAGCGGGCCGGGCCGAGGAGGGAGGAGACTAAAGTCACCCGCTGCGGGTCACCTGGATGCGGGCGGCCGGAACATCAGGAAGCGCAAAGGTCTCCTTGACGGTTCGGGGGAATGGAAGGAGGAAAACCCCAGCGAAGGGGTAGAGAGGGCGACTCAGCCTGGAAAGGCCAGGACAAAAGACGTGCAAGGGGGGGAGCAGTGTGGGAGGATGGAGACGGAGCTGGACCACTGGCACCGGGGTGGGGGGGGAGGGTGGACAACGCTCTGGACGGGAAAGTCGGGAGAGGGGCTGAGCAGGGCGAGGGGAGACGGGGCGGAGCAGCTGGGAGGAGTTCCCGAGCGCCCGGGACGGCGTTTCCCCGGATGCGAGCCCCCGTCCCCACCCCCCGTCCCGGCGGGCTGGGGGCGCGCCACTGGCGCAGCGGGCGGACTTACCCGGCCTCTGGCGAGCGGGGAGGGGCCGCTTCCTGCCCGCCGGGCGTCTCGGCCTGGGCGTGTGGGGGCGGACGAAGGAGAGGCTGAGTAGACGCCGAGGGGAGGCGGCGGAGGAGACGCGGAGTGCAGGCGGCGGACGCGGGGCTGCGCGCCGGCGGCGCCCGGCCGAGGAGTTCGGCGAGGTGTGGGCTTCGGCGCCCGGCGCGGGGCCCGCGAGGCTTTATTCGCGCCTCATTAGCATCTCATTACCCCGCGATCCCGGGCTCGGGGCAGCCCCAGGGCCGCCCACGTCTGCTGGGTGGTGCCAGAGGGCGTGGCGCTGCGGACGCCAGGTTCCGCATGGGGGTCGGATACCCGGGCGGGGCTGGCGGGGACTGAGGAGCCAGGGTCCGGGGCGCTTGGAGCCCGACAGCACGCCGGGGCCCCTGCTCCATCCCGGTGCCCGCGTCTGCGGAGCTAGCGCGTCCCGGGCTGGCGAGGCCATCCACTCTTGCGCGGTACCAACTCTGCGAGCCGCTAACGAGCGCCCGGCGGATAGGGCGCTCGGGCTGGGCAAGAAGTTTGCAGAAGCTGGCGGGTCCGTAGGTGCTCTCTTCATCTCTCCTACCAGATGATCCACGGCCGGGCCCGGGCTCCCACGATGGATCCAGGCTCGGGATCCGCCTCCCCCGCGACAAGTCTGCCCCTAGACCCGGGCTGAGGGCAGTGGGCGCGGATTAAAGTCCTGGAACGTGGCTGTCTGCAGCTTCCACAGCGGCATGAGAAGTGAGAGGGGAAGAGGGTCTTGGTGGAGTGGGGGTGAGGGTGGGGTTCGACCACTACGAAGGGGAAATAGTGGTGTGTGGGAGAGAGGCTAGATCTCCGGGATTAAAGCAGGCTTTGGAGAGAGGACCCACAGAACTGTCAATACTGAAAAGGGCTTGAGGGACCTTTGGGATCAACTTCCTCAAATTCTTGATAAGGAAATGGCTGGATGTGAAGGTACCCAAAGTCATTCAACTAATTAATAAAACCTCAATTCTCGTTTATTGAGCAGTTCCTATAAGTATAACCATAATTTCAGTGATCGCAACAGTCCCGTTTACTGGAAGAGAAACTGAGGGTCACAGAGGTTCTGTAACTTGCAGCGGGCTACACAGCAAGCGGCAGAGCTAGCTAGTACGGGGCCCAGATGTGTGCACTCCCCCACACCCGCGTGGGTCCAGTGTGACAAATTAAAGGCCGGCATTAGAAGAAGCTGTTTCTTGCTTAGAGGAAGTGACACGGTTACACGAGAAACATTAACAAAACAAAAAAATTTAAAAAGTAAATAAATGCAAGGGTCCCTCTCCTTGAGATTCAGGGACCAGAAAGAGCTGGGTGGCCTATGGGTCTCCCTTCCTCTGTATTCTCACTTTGCTTTCCCCTGGAAACCCTTAGGGACCGGTAAGACCTGAACACTTACTGCTCCCAGCTCCAGCTGAGAAGCGGGCAGGGGAAGGGAGGCAAGGGGAAATGCCTGTTCTCTGCCAGGAGAGGCAGGGAACTCAGCCAGGTCACACTCAGGAAACTAGGGCAGCCTCCCAGCCAGGGCCCTTCCTAGCTCTTGAGTGTGACTTGTCATTTGGCTTGAAATAAATGTGCCCCAAATCAGCCACACCCATATTTAAATACACAGTGTAAGAAGTATTCTCAAGTCCACTATAAATGGGTTACCAGGCTTTTGGAATCACCTCGTGCATTTCCCTTTCATTAGCAGATGCAGACAACTGGCTGCCTCAACTTAGTGTATTTGCAAAGGCCCAACAGAATCTGGCCCTTGACTCAACGACTTTGCTGTTGCAGCCAAACAGGATTATGTGGCCCTCTGAGTGATAAATGGTAAAATCTGTGTTTAAAAAAGATCACAGAACAATAATGACTTCAGTGCTGAAAATCTGCTGACTCCGAGGTTCACTCTCTGCCTATAAAAGATACACACTGGAGCATAAAGCAGTGGGACTCTACTGGTCTATAATCCAGAAGGTTTGGTCGGATTCCAGCTTTGCTTCACTAGCTTAGTGTGACCTTGAAAAAGTCACCACCCAGCATGCTTGAGCCTTACCATTTCTAAATAGAGGCAGTTTAATAACTCAGCCTCCTCAGCCCATTTCAATTCTAAAATCCTATGTCAATGTTGGTGACTCTAAGAATTAATGTGCAGACTCGAAGGCCCAAACCCCAAGCCATTAAGACAGGATCCCTTTCCTCTGACCCACACTGTGTTCTGTGTCCCCGCAATGCCATCCCTTGCACTGCAGGTGACGTGTCTCAGCCACCCTGCAACATGGCCTTCCACCTGTAGGCCTGTGAGGTCAAACTACACACCCACAGTTCTGGGCCAGGAGCTATGGCTGCAGTGTGACCAGGCAGACACAGTTCCTGATGTAAATATAGTCACGAGCTGAGTCCAAAGTGTAGAGTGCCGTGAGCAGATACGACAGGGTGGCTTGATTGCAGTTAGATGGTCAGGGAAGGTCTCCCGGAGGAAGTGACACATACACTGAATTGTGACAGGTGAGCGGACATTCATCCGACAGAGTAGGGGCCGAAACCTTCTGAGCCTGAGAAACCACCTGCCTCCAGCCCTCAGGCCGGATATTGCTGAGTGTGTTTGGGGAACAGCAAGGAAACCAGTGTGGCTGCAAGTGAGAATGGGAAGGGGCCCAAGAGGAAGCTGTGTTTTGGATTTTATTCTGAATACCGTGGGAATCTGCAGGAGGATTTGAAGCAGAGACATGATCGTATTTGCCTTAATAACACAATATCCATTCATTTAACAAGACCCTCTGCTTGCCACTAAAGGCACAGTGGTGAGCCCAAATTGATCACCCCTTCCAGTGGAGAAAGGGGAGGGGAGGAGGGGTAGCAAGGGTGGGTCAGGCCTCGGCAGGAGCCCAGGCCAGAGTGTGATGGTGAAGCAGTGGAGATGGGAGAGGTGGATGGATTGCGAATAGTCGGAGGTGAAACTGACAGCAGGTGAGGATGGGTGGGGCCTGGCAGGGGAGAGGAGGCCCTATCAAGAACGGCTTCTAGCTTTTTCTCTCAGCTGACAAGACTGAGTGAACCACAGATTTGGGTCCCTCATTCTTTTCTACTCTTCCTGCAAACTTATTCCTCTATATGCTGCTTTCTATTCCAGTAGTGTCTCCAGGAGAGAAAAGATGCTGATTTCATAGACTCCCAGGTAGCACAGGGGACAGAGATGAAAAGCACACACAGGATCAGGATCAATGTAAACACTTGCCGTGTTTTTGTTAATGAGCGCGTTTATACTTCAAACGCTAAGATTACAGGCAAATTTGTCCAGAAGCCATTTAATCATACTAGCATTGTCTCTGAGACGGAGATGTTTAAAATGTAGAGTTTTGTTTTTAACTCCAATTTAGCCTAAGGAGGCTTCGGTTTAACTTTTCATTCAACAAGGATAAAAATACTGTGACCTAAAACCGAAAGCCAAACTATTCTTTTGGAAAACCTTCAAATCCGTATTTTAAATGATCTACTGGATATTAAGATACTAATCTATGGATACTAAAATTCAAAATAAATAATAAACCCGTACGGTAAGACCAAGGAGGTTAGTTCTCTGACTTGACCCCTGCTCGAATTTTTCCCTCCTTCCGCATGTCTTATTGGATATAGTACTTTTCAGACTCACGTAAAAAAAAAAAAGAAAAAAAAGAAAAAGGCTACAAAGTCTTGCTAATGTTACCTAAATGTGTTCACGTTCCTACATTTTGTGTTGAAAATATGATTCAATGAACTTTACTTTAAAAGCTCTCCTAGGGCGCCTGGGTGGCTCGGTTAAACGTCTGCCTTCTGCCCAGGTCATGATCCCAAGGTCCTGGGATCCAGTCCCTCCTTGGGCTTCCTGCTGAGCAGGGAGTCTGCTCCTTCCTCGTCCTTTGCCCCTCCTCCTCTCTCTCACATGCTCTCACGTGTTCTCTCTCTAAAAAAAAAACAAAAAATCTTTAAAAAAAATAATAAAAGCTCTCCTAGTGTGGTACATTTTAGGTGACAATGATTTTAGATATACAGTGTGTGTGTGTATAAAATATATATACAATATTATATATAGATATATATTACAGCCAACAAAAGTTTGTTGCTTAATTATGTGCAAAGAATTTGAAAGCTAGATAAACTATCACAGTGACATTCCTGCTTCTTTTAGAGGTCATTCCTTGACATCTGTTGTATACAAAAGGCAGGGGGGATTTTTTCAGAGTCATTCCTCCAAGCCTGCTGTTTACAAAAGTAAGACCAAGAGTTTTCTTTCAACTCTTAAGAATTTAGACTTATTTTAGTCTGAAAAGTGAGGATAATAATTCACCTCAATGCTTAACAAATAAGGGTAGCAAAAATCAAGCAAGGGGCGTCTGGGTGACTCAGTTGGTTGTGTCTGACTCTTGGTTTTAGTTCAGGTCATGATCTCAGGGTTGTGGGACTGAGCCCCACATCAGGCTCCATGCTGGGTGTGGAGCCTGCTTAAGATTCTCTCTTTCATTCTGCCGGCCCCCCCGACCCCCCCGCTTGCATTCTCGCTCCCCTCTCTTAAAAAAAAAAAAAAAAAAAAAGTCTGCCCTAAACATAAAATATCCTGTCAGGAGTTTAAAAAAAAGCTCACAGAAGCTCATGTTAAGACATTTTCATGTTAGCAGTAACTCATCCAATTGGTAAATTTCTGTTAAGCTTTAAATCAATAGTAGCAAAATACTAACATGAGGAGCGCCTGGGTGGCTCAGCCATTAAGCATCTGCCTTCGGCTCAGGTCGTGATCCCTTGGGATCGAGCCCCGCATTGGGCTCCCTGCTCGGCCCGAAGCCTGCTTCCCCCTCTCACACTCCCCTTGCTTGTGTTCCCTCTCTCGCTGTCAAATAAATAAATAAAATCTTTAAAAAATGTATTAACATGAATATTAATAAGGTAGTTATCATTTCTGTAGGACAAAGACTATGTACCTTTTACAATTATTGTTTTATGTAAAAAGTTTGTGTGCTAAAATGTCAGACACAGATCAATTTTTAAGTAAGCTCTATACTCAGCATGGGGCTTGAACCCACGAACCCTGAGATCAGTTGTATGTCCTACTGACTAAACCAGCCAGGTGCTTCAGATTCTCAATTTTAGTCAAAAAAGTCCTGTTACATCAAACAGATTATAGTAAATAGAAATCCAGATTAAAGTATCAAAAGACTGGTGATGGAAAGCCCGTCTGGTGGAAGCAGCATAGAGGGATCAGCTGGCCCCGTCCTTCAGTCTGGCTTTGCCAATTACTGTGTGACCTTGGGCAAGAAACTTCATCTGTTTGGGCCTCAGTGTTCTCATCTGCAAAATAGGCACATTACTTACCCCATAGAAGAGTCATGAAGATTAAGTAAAATAAGACTGTGCTTCAGACAGGTTATAGTTGCCTTTGAGACAGCTTCTCTCCTCATTCCAGATGCCGGTTATGGGAATTGTGTACCCCACCAAATTCACATTGACCTCCTAAACCCTAGTACCTCAGGATGTGACTGTTTGGAGATAGGGCCTTTAAAGAGGTAACTAAGTGAAAATGTGGTCATTAGGATTAGGGTGGACCCTAATCCAATATCGACTGCTGTCCTTATAAGATTAGGACAAAACACACAGAGGGGAGACCATGTGAAGACACAGGGAGCAAAAGAGGTCAGGAGAAACCTCTTTTCAGGAGAAACCAAAAGACCTCAGAAGAAACCAGCCCTGCCAACAACTTGATCTTGGACTTTTAGCCTCCAGAATTGAGAAAATATATTTCTGTTGCTTAAACCACCCAGTCCACTATCTGTGATGGCAGCCCTAGCAAGCAAATATGCCAGTCATGGCCAGAGGTGCCTCGAGTCCCCTAATTGCAGGCTGCCGTGTAAGTCCTGCTTTGTGCGCCACGACACAGAAGCAAGCTGAGAAGCACAAAGATAAGATACAGACCTAACACACTTGGCTTCACTCCTGCCCTACAGCAGACTCAGTAAGTGGCAGACATTATTATCCAAGCATTTATAATGAGAATATCATTATAATCTTCAGCATTATTTAACCGGTTGCTCACAACACTTAGAAACCAGGAACCAACTGCAGAAAATAGAGTAGAGGTAGAGAGAGTTTCAAAAAGCAGATGCAGGGGTGCCTGGCTGGCTCAGTCAGTAGAGCATGTGACTCTCAACCTCAGGGTCATGAGTTCAAGCCCCATGTTGGCCATGGTGCTTAGCTAAGTACTTACAAAAAAAAAAAAAGCAGCAGATGCAAGCACATGAATAAATAACTTATTTTGATGGCAGGAGCTCGAGTCTTCCCAAGGCTAGCCCTCTACTGAGAGACAACCAAAGATTAATTTTTGAAAGTGATACGGTGCATTTCAGTAACCCAAAGCATAATATTCTATTTCCTATGAAGTACACTTTGTATTTCTGCATTTGCTAAAACAATTTAAAAAACTATACAAGTTTAGGGGGCGCCTGGGTGGCTCAGTCGTTAAGCATCTGCCTTCAGCTCAGGTCATGATCCCAGGGTCCTGGGATCGAGCCCCGCGTCCGGCTCCGTGCTCAGCGGGAAGTCTGCTTGTCCCTCTCCCTCTACTTGTGTTCCCTCCCTCGCTGTGTCTCTGTCAAATAAATAAAATCTTAAAAAAAAAAAAAACTGTACAAGTTTAGTACAAAATAAGTTGTGAAACATTGAGCCGGCAATTTCTCAAACAATAGAAACATTTTTCTGTACATGACATTTCCTTTGCATACAGAGGCACTGAACTTTAGAATTTGGGATTTCAGAGGGCAGAATGTGTATTTGGGACACAAAAGAGAAGCTAGATTTATAAAGCTCTCATTTCCTCCTTTCCCTTTGACATCTGGTCAAACAAACCAGAACTCTTCCAGAAGATACTTTTATGGCTGAGACTGGCTCTCAAGTTAGAAACAGGTAAGCCTGTGTCATAGACAACAGAACCCACTAGCCACACACGTGGCTATCAAGAATTTGCAATATGGTTGGTGTGACTGAGCATCCAGTGGTGGGGTTTTTTTTTCCCAGTATATATTTTTTTAATAATCTCTACGCCCAATGTGGGGCTTGAACTCACGACCCCGAGATCAACAGTCACATGCTCTTCCAACTGAGCTGACCAGATGCCCCAGGTTTTAATTTTAATATAAATTTAAAACAATAATTGTTTCAGTTATTGAAAAATAATTAAGTATGTCTGCAACTGTATGTGAATCTAGGTTTTCAACTGTAAATTGTATGAACTCTAAATACAGATCAAGTATGTCCAAAGAACATTAGCATCCAAATTAAATGTGTACTAAGTGGAAAATACACACCAGACTTTGAAGACTTAATATGAAAAAAAGAATATAAAATATCTTAGTATGTTTTTATATTGATTACATGTTGAAATGATATTTGGCGCACGTTGGATTAAATAATTTCATTCAAATTAATTTCATCTTTTTGTTTTTAATGTGGCTACTAGAAAATTTAAAATCACATGTGGCCCACATTCTGTTTCTCCTAGTGCAGAGGTAGACTGTCATACAGCTAGTTAAACCTGACTTATATAACCATATTTCCTGAATAATTCTCCAGCTCTCCAGAGTGAGTAGTTAAAAATTCATTTATGTTAATACTGTGAATCTCCTGGAGAAACTGTGGGCCAGTAAGCTTTGAAAAGCTGGTAAAAACTCTATATTTTAAGAATAAGGTTAAAGTAGATACTAGTTTAAATGACTAAGAACCTGAAATAATATTTGGATCATAACTGGTTTTGTAAAAATTGTGTCTTGGTTCTAGTCAGGCCTGATTTAAACATTACTTTGGCTGATACATGTTAAGATACACATTTTAGAAATTTTGTGATTTACAGATAATAAAATATGATTGGCAAGTATGTGAAAAAAATGCTTTCATCTTCTCTCAAACCTGAAGAATTCTATTACTTTAACCTCCAAAAAACCTCCTTGATTCAGGTAGAAATCAAAGATGTCTAAAGCGAGAAAGTAACTGATGCCAAGATCCTGTTAATTTTGGGGTGGGTTAGCCCTACTCTCACCAGCAGTATGTTAACTTGGATGTACTAGTGCCCATCCTCTTCTCTCCAAAATCTTCTATCAGTTGACTGGAGAGAAAGCAGTCAAAGTATTCAGTAAAGTACACTGGGCTTGAAAACCTAAGCCACATGTAATTTCAACTTTTGACAATTATTTAAAATCATACCACAGTTACAGACAGGGTAGTAAGGTTCTGAGGTTCAAATTATTTTTAAGATTAGGTGAAGATATTTACTTTTTAAAACGAGGTGTCCATTTTGTGAGATTTAACCTACTTTGCAATAAAAATAGATTATAAGGTCCCACCTCCAGAAAGTCATCAGACACAATACACAGATTATTTTCAGGATCAATTAGCATTCAGTAGAGTATATTTGACACTTAAATTACACCAAATAAAATTTTATATTCCAGGATAACTGGGATAGTCTTAACTTCATCAAACAAGTATCACTGGTGACAAAAATTCAGAATTTATGGGCTGAATGTCTTGATCCAATTTCACACTTTAATTAGACTTTAAAATTAAATTTTCAATAACCTGCTTTTAAAAAAATACGTAAATCCAAAAAAATATGCAAATCCATGTTTCTCAGAAAAGCTGAGTTCAGAATTTTTAAAATAATCCTGTACTTTTTTGACTTTATTAAATACATTTGGAGTTAAAATAGACTTTTAGTTTATGTCTTTGACTCTACTTTAAATATGACACAAAGAGCCCACTGTACCACACAGAGATTAAATGCTGACAGTGACTCTGTCGTAGGGGCGTAGAAGATACCAGAAGGACAGATCCTCCAAGGTTGTCATCTGTCACATTCAGCCCTGACTTATCTTGTGGAAGCAACTGTGTTGCCTACGATTCTCCCCAGTTCAACCAATATAAGACTTCCTTTGTTCTAAAAAATGTAACTGGAAAGGTCAGCCAGACCATAACGTGTAGCCGTGAACATTCAAGACTTTCAGAGCCGTAGTAGAGGAAAGTGAAAACCACTCGTCCACACTCAATGCTAAATGCACATGAGGACAAGACACGAACCGCACACCCTGCGGCCCGGGTGGAAAGCCGGACGACTACCCGCTCTCACATCTCTGCAAGGCTCTGAACGCCAGCTGTTCAGAAAGCCTGCCTTCCAGCGCACGGCTGCAGCTGGCGGCTGGGGAAGAGATCAATGATCCAACAGGATCAAACACGGGTACAGGTCAGCTCTGCTCCTGGCTCGGCGGGGCTGGCGGGGGCGCGTGGGGGGCGGGCGGGGGCGGGCCGGGCTCCGCTGTCAGCGGCAGGTGTGGACCCGGATCCGCAGCACTTGCTAAGTGGAGCTCCCCTGGTTGCTCCTGCTGGGCGTGCAGATGTTCCAGGGTTTCCTTGGAGAGGGTGATCACGTGCACGGGCTCGGCCTGCGGGGGCTCCATCTGGCTCTCCATCACGCTGAGGCCCTGAATGTGCTCTGCCTGCGCCTGCGGGGCCGAGAGGATGAAGTTCTGCAGTTCGGGCGGCTGCGTGAGCAGCGTGAGGTTGGCGGCCTGGTCTGCGCTCGCGTGCTGGGCACTCTCCGCCGTGACGATGCTGAGTCCTTGGCTAGGGCCCGGCATGAAGTTGATGTTATGTACGGAGTTGGTGACAAGAAGCTGAATTTCCTGCTCTCCGGATGTAGAGAGTTGGTAGGGCTGCAGCTGGAGAATATTCCTGACCTCCTCAGTATTACTACTGCCGGGAGCGCCACTGGCGTCTGCCGCAGGTTTCTCTTTGCTGTGGATTCTCAAGTGCGCCTTCAAGTTGTCCAGGCGAGCGAACTGTAAGTTACACTCAGGGCAGGAGAAAGGCTTTTTGCCCGTGTGCAGGATGCAGTGTCTCCTCTTGGCGCTGGAGTCCGAGAAGGATTTGCCACATATGCCACAGGAGTAGGGCTTCTCTCCTCTATAAAGATACACATTTGACTTTAAAAACAGCTCTGTTTATTACTTCCTGATTATTTAGGGAGAAGTCAAGAATAGAGGAAAATCAGCTCGACTGGGAGTCATAAGCCATGGGTTCTTCTACTGACTTAAGGAGTCAGAGCAAGTCACAACATTCAGGGGTTTCTGTTTCCTACCCTAAAGGAAAAAGATAAGGCGGGGCTGCTCTCTTGAGAGAGGGTGGTGGAGGGGGCTGGGCTACATGTGATAACATTTTATGATTTTATAGTCTGTATTTTAGATAAGAAAGCAAATATTCATATATTACACATAAAGTTCCTTTTTGTTTTATTTTCATTTTCATTACCAACTTTTAGATTCTTGTGGCCAAATTTAAGTATATGTGATTGACTTCAACATTGAAAACTTGAGTAGGGGCACTTGGGTGGCTCAGTCGGTTAAGCTTCTGACTCTCGATTTCGGCTCAGGTCCTGATCTCAGAGATGTGACATCGAGCCCTGTGTGGGGCTCCATGCTGAGTGTGGAGCCTGCTTAAGATTCTCTCTCTTTCTGCCCCTCGCCCCCCAGCTCCCTCTCTCCCTCTCAAAAACAAACAAACAAAAAACCAAGTTGAGTAACCCTTAATTACATGTCTTAGAAGAACTACTGAATCAAATCTGTGAGTTGTATGAACAAAAACATTTATTCAGAAAACATTAAATTTAATATTTATTTTTAACTGAAGATTTAAGCTTTGGATCAGCCTCCAGCCCAAAATAAAAATTCAAGAAATGAAATCAATAATGCAAACTTTTGCTGGCCAGAACCAGTTTTCCTGATTTTTGCCTAAGTGACGAACTGCTTTATTGAAAAGATAAAATAGAGTAAACTACACAGAAAATTCTACCCGTGTAATAATTTGGGGGAAAGGACTGTATAAGTAACATATGTCACCCCACTGAACTCCAGGGTTGAATGAGGACTCCCATATACGAAAACTATCTGTAAAACTTTACCTATGGATTCTGATGTGGGTCTGAAGAGAACTCTTTGCCGTGAAAGATTTGCCACAGATTTCACAAGTAAATGGCTTCTCACCTAAAAATGGGACAGCGTTTAGAAATATACATCCAACAGTAAGCAAAAATCACCCCACAGTTTCACAATATCAAGAAAAAAAAAGGCAATACCTTAATGAGCATGAATGAACGAAGCCCTTACCAAGCACCTACTGTGTACCTAAGCACTGTGTGCTTAGTGCCCAGGGGATACAAAGTGTAGTATGGTTCCTTCCCTTAAAAACATGATATACACAGGGAACAAGAGAACACACCACATTTACTCCCGTACGGTCCACCCTGAGACAACTCACAACTCTCGTACCTGACCTTCCTGGGGACGCTGGTGCACTCGGGTGACTTACCTATTGTTCACATTTACGTCTACCCTGCAATGTATCCAGAGCTGTCTGACCACTTCCCACCACCTTCACTGCCACCCCCCGTCCAGGCCACCCCCGTCTCTCTGCAGCAGCCGAACGGGTCTCCCCACTTCGGTTCCAGCTTCCCTGTTGTCCTCAATTCATGCAGCAACCACAGAGACCCTCTGGCCGTCCGATCATTTCCCGCTTCTGCTGCAAACAATGCAGAGGCTCCCTGTTCCCATCCGAGATGAAAACCAAAGCCCTAGGCCTACAAGGCATCACAGATCTGTCTGCCCACCCTCAGTCCTGGCCCTAAACTTTTCTAACCTCACCAGGCCCTCTCCCTTTGCTCACTGCTCAGCTTCCCGGGCCGGTGGCGAGTCACTGGACACCCCACCCTGAGCTGGCCCCGTGCAGGGCTCCTGGACCCACCACCCCTCCCCCAGCACGGCTCGCCTAGGGGATTCCCGGTGTGCTCACCCTCTGTACTGCCTTCAAGTCTCTGCTCAAACGTCACTTTCCCAGCACAGAGGCCTCATCACCCCGAAAGCACTGTCCCCACCCCCAACGCTCTTTAGTCCTGTTCTCCGAGTCCGTTTCCCACAATGCTAGCCCCACCTCACAGACTGTATGAGTTGTTGATTATCCATCTCCCCCATTCTTAGGAGGAGACTTTGTGGGCTCGTCCACTCCTAGTACCCCTGTGCCTGGACTCAGGCCTGGCATACTGTTCCAGAAGTCCCTGATGACTGAATGAATTTCACAGGCTGGAAACTACGGCCCACGCAAAACATGACCACTCCAGACTCCACTAGGAATTCATAAAGCTTCAACAACCGTTTATTCAGCGTTAGTCTGTATGCCGTGCATACGACTGACAGACTGTCACGTCCTCCGGAAATAAAATTTAAGTGGTCCTCATGCAGGCAAGGGAACTATGAATTTAAAGAAAAGAAAAGAACAAACCCCCACTTAACTAGGTAGCAGCCGGGGATGTGTGCAGTGTGACGTGGAGGATGGCCCGGTGGCTTCCCTTTCACAGCCTCTACTGGAGAATTCAGCTAGACATCTGTCCAGGCTCCAGCAAGGCAGAGGACACTGGTGCCAGCTTGGGTGAGTCGTGGCAAATGTTCGAAATCACGGAAATTCTTTCCAGGAACACACAGTCCTTCAGAATCTATTTGGACCGGGCCACTCGTGACCACTTCCACGGCCACCACGCTGTGCAAGCCCCCGATTACCGCAACAGCTGCCTAGGGGCTCTTGCCACCCCTGGCTCGCCGCCCCCCCCCCCCGCCCCCGGAAGCCGGGACGGTCCTATTAAAATTCTAAGTCATATCATCTCGCTGCTCTCATTACAGTCTTCTCACTCAGAACAAAATCCAGTCTTCACTGTGGCCTCCAACGTTCTGAAACCTAAGCCCACAACAGACTCTCCGAGGACATTTTTACACATGGCAGTTCTGAGGCTCTACCCCAGGTCAATTCAGTCAGAACCTCTGGGGTTGGGACCAGGCTTTTTCTTTTTTAAAGCTTCTCCGGGGATTGAGGCCTAAGCCTCAGCAGCTCAGCTGAGAAGCCCCGTGTGACGCAGACTCCGATTGCCTCTGCTCTGCACCCACGCGGGGCCTTCCGACGCCCTCCACCCTGGCTCAGGCCCAGTCACAACTGCCTCTGGGCATTTCTCTGGCAAGTTGGAAGCTCTTGTGTCTCAGGGCTTTGCACCTGCTGTGCCCTCTGCATGGGATGCCCTTCTCCTGGGCAGCCACAGTGGCTGTCTCGCTCCCCAGGCATTCAGCTCTCTGTCCAAGGTGTCCCCTCATCAGTGAGGCCTCCTCAGACAAGTCCCCACGTAAAAGGGCGGCTCCCCTTCCCACATCCTGTCCCCTTACCCAGTGTTTAGTTCTTCGCGGCACTGACCCCCACCTATCATGCAATGTACTTTTTCTTTGTCTTCCCCGGACAAGCGGCAGCCCCTCCACAGCAGAGGCTCTGACACCGCTGAGCCTCCACGCCTACAGAGAGCGGCGCCCGGGGCCCAGGAGTGGTTCTGTGACTACGTGTTAGATGGGTGAATTAAATGTCACGGAACCTATTGATGATAACGTCTGTAGACAGATTGTATAGAGATCCTTTTCATAGAACTCCTACCCTATGAGACACTTATTTTAAGAAAACAAATTACTTTTAAGGAGAAAAATTTGTGTTTAAAAAAAAAATGGCCAAAGCAGCAGAAACCAATCTGACACATAATTTTAGTAGACAGTTTAACAGAATCATTAAAGAACCAAACTGTAGGAGGAAGCTTTTCTTAGAAAATCTAACAGGTTCATTTTGAAGTGCTCCTTAGCAAAAGGTCTAAAAGACCCACACTTTGACTTTGCTGTTCTTAAAGGAAGGAAGCTGACCTGCCCTGATCGATCCTGCCTCCTCTTTGTCCCTGAAGCTGACTCTTCCGGAGGTGGCGATGCTTCAGTTGTAAGTACTGGTTCCGGCGGCGAAGTGGGAGAACCCTCCGTGCCTGAGCTACCTTTGTGTCTGCGTCCTTTTATTTCTCTTCTGAAAAAGTTACCTCCGTCATCTGCAGCACTAAAGTCCACTAAGAGTGCAACACAGAACCAGACTCAGACTGGTACTATATTGTGGTATTAAATGATTTTTCTTTTTTTCTTTTCTTTTCTTTTTTTTAAGTAGGCTCCACGGCCAGCGTGGGGCCCAATGCGGGGGCCTGAACTCACGACCCTGAGAGCAAGACCTGAGCTGAGATTAAGAGTCAGACGCTCAACCGAGCCACCCAGGCGCCCCTCCAATGAATTTTCATACAAGAATAGCGCTCAGTAAGCTGTCTCTGCGTTGCTAAGACATAGAGATGGGATCCCCCACAGAATGGCGCGGACAAGCCTTCCGCCTCGGGCTTTTAGACGGTCTTCTAAAATTCCCACCCAATTTGTAATACACTGGAGCCGGAGGCGGGGACTCATTCTCAGTCCTTGGAGAACGTGAAGTGTGCCAGGAAGGGAGGACGAGATGGCAGCTTTACCTGTGTGTGTTCGTAGATGTTTCTTTAGCTGAGACACATCCATGAATTTGCGGTGGCAGTGGCTGCATTCCGGTAAGGAGTGGCCTTGTCGCAACAATAAAAAAAGTGTCAGTGCGTATTTGCGCTCCCCCTGCACTTCTTCAGTGATTTGTGTTAAAGCACTCCCCTGAAAAATAATCACTTTAAATATGGTACTTTAATAAAACAACAGTCATTTTTTTATTCAGTTGGTAACAGTTAATATTTTCTTATGCATCTCAATTCACTGCTTCCCCAGGAGAGTTGGGACCCCTTCAATCTCCCCAAAAGTAATTTTCTTCTTCTCTGGAAGCGCTGGTGTGACTGTGGCTGACTGATGTCAAACGTCACTCCCAACCCGTTTATGTCTTATCAGTTGGCAGGGGAGAAAAAGCTAGGGGGGAAAAAGCCTGGGCCGACAGCTAGGAGGTGGCGATATTTCTGTCTAGGCACCATTAATAACCAAGCTACTGGCAGCCTCTTAGTCAAGTGGCACTTTTGAAAGATACCAATTCTGTAGGGTTTCTGAGTATGGCACCAAAACTGTAGTATAAAATTAAATATAAATCACAAGGTAGTGGAGAATAACACAGAGACATCTAATTTAGATTGCTTTCTAAGTTTCCTTCCCTAAATACTAGTTATCTTCCACAGTATGACCCTGTTTCAGAAGTAATTAGTATTTGTGTCTCTCCCCACCAATCCAAATTTTCCCTCACTTTATTGTACCTGTATGAACTCGGTAATGGCTCTTTAGTTGTCTTTTCTGGCTGAAATATTTTCCACACTGATCACAGGTGAAAGACTTCTGTCCTGCCAAATAAAAAACAAGACACTAAAACATGCAAAAACTATAAAGAACAATAACACGGCAGGCCCAGGTCCTCATTTTCCATGAATGATACAAGTGACTTGCCCACACACCCAAATGCCCTCAGAGTCAAAGCACAGTACCATAAATGTGCCAAGGTATGTAAGGCAGTAGGGAGCGGTGGGGACTGGGGCAGAACTGGAGAATCCAAGTTTTCCCCAAAATCACCAAAGTAAAATAATTCTAAACTCTGGGAGTTAAACAAAATGTGTGTGCGTTGAGCTCCCAGCAGCCGCTTTATAAGCCCTTAGTTTAAGATAGAACACTGTGCATGACTCTGAACTGCGGTCTGGCAGAGGCAGACACCACGCGGGAGAGGACACCAGGCTGAGAAAAGACCATCTGGACCCCGGGAGCGCCCCGCCCAGGAAGCCGGTGGCAGGTGGCCCTCCGGTGCAAGCCCAGCTACCTGAATGCAGGCTCATGTGCTCCAGCAGTGAGTGCTTGGTGGTGAGAGCCTTGCTGCACACGGTGCAGGTGTAGGGCCGCTCGCCTGTGTGCATCCGGGTGTGGACCTGCAGGGAGTGCTTCTGGGCAAAGCCTTTCCCGCACTCATTACATTTGAAAGGTCGCTCCCCTGGAATGAGAGCCCCAGAGGCATGGTGTGAGCAAGAACAGGTACCTCTCCGTTTCCTCCTAAATTAAAACGACAATAAAGGGATTTTTTTCGCAACAGGCACCTATCCCAAAGGCCCAAAACAGGAGAGAACACATCAGCAATAAAATCTGGCAAGCGGGAACAGACGAAGCAGACGCCAGCAGCGAGGAGCGCTGAGATACAACCTAAGATGGAGCCTCCACAATGCTGGGGACTTGGTGGCACCTGTTATCTCTACAAACGGGGGATAAATGACAGTCCATGTCAAAGGCACTGAGATCCCCTCGACTAAGCCGAAGTAGCCAGAAGACTGGCCTGCTCCCCAACAAAGGATGGGGGGTGTTCTCCGAAGAGGGTAAAACAAACAGTCTCTGGAACGAGGGTCTCCAGGCACAGTGGAGTGGGACTGCCCCAGGGACAGCAAGTCCAAGTTTATATTTGGGGAGATGAGACTCTGCCCAGCCTTCTCCCCTGCTTCCGCTCTAGACACTGGCACCCAGGCCCAGCGCCTCCAGGCGTCAGGGAGGGAGTGGGGTCCAGCTGCGCCACCCCCAGGGAGGCTGCCGTCTACAGGCCCGCTCCGCACCCACACGGTGGCCAGTAGCTAGGAGTCACCCATTCCAACATGGGATTAAATGTAATTTTTTAAAAAACCACCATTCAAGGAAGGCCTTCTAGTAGTTGAAACAGATACCAAAACAGATGAGAAAACAAAGCAACTTGTGGAAAACAGAGGCTGCCCAAGGGGAAGAAAATGTTAAAAACTGACAAGCGACTGGGGGATGATACTACAGAGGGAAGATACTACACTGCGAACCAAAGAGAGGATTCACGATAGTAATTAAAAAAAAAAAAAAAAAAAAAGAATTTAGAGAATTAAAAAGGGCTCCCAGAAGTAAAACGGTCAGAGTGGAAATAAAACTCTAAGAGTTGAAAGATAAAGGGGAAACTTCCCAGAACATAGAGCCAAAAGTGTTGGGAAGTAAGAGGTAAGGACTTTAGAGGGTGGGTCCGGAGGTTCAACATCCAAATTCCAGGGAGTCCAGAAAAAGAGAGCACAGAAAACCGACGGGAGATAGCCACTGAACTGAAAGGCGGGAGTTTCCAAACTGTATGGATCTACTGGTAGCCACTGAAATGGGATGAAAACAGACCCATGCTAAAGTGATTCACTGCAAAATTTCAGAATACTGGGGGCAAAAGGGAAGATCCTACATGCTGTTTTCCTTAACAAATGTTATAGAACTATTTAACTCTAAAAACTATCCTCTCTTACAGTTCAAGAAATATTTCCCAAGTGTCTACTTTAAAGAACCAGAATTCAAGGTTTTCAACCCATCTTTCAAAAACACCAAGGCCCCAATTAAATCAGGAGCTCTGGGGCTGGTGCCCAGTCACTGGGTGTTTTAGAAGCCCCCTAGGTGATTGTACTGTGTGGTCAGGCTGAGAACCACAGGGCTAGATCTGCTGGATGAGAGGACACTTAACTACTACCGGCCCCTATACTTAAGTTGACAATTAGGTTGAGGCGTATATAACTGGTAACTACAACCCAACCCAAAGCAGAGTGAGTTACCTAAGGGAGGGCTCAAAGGAGGAAGGGATTTCCGCCTAGGGCTGCACTGTCCAATATGGTGCCAGTTAAATTAAAATACAAAATTCACTTCCTCAGTCACACTCACCACATGTGACTAGTGACCACCATATTGGACAGTGCAGATACAGAACATTTCCGGCCTCACAAACAGGTCTAATGGCCAGCGCTGGGCCAGAAGGACCAGAAAGGAAAAGACATTTACAGCTAGATGGCTATCCCCACAGACCTGGGCAAAATCATAGCTACAGTCAAGATGAAGAATGTTCATGAATCAGAAAGCAGAGTAAGTCTGGCTAGAGTCTGACACCCGGGCATGAAAGCCTTGAACCAATGACCCCAAAAAAGAACAGGGTTCTGCAGTCAGGCCACCTGGGTTCAAATCCCAGCTCTGTCACTAAATGGATGATCTGGGCAAATTATTTCTAGGACTTGGTCTCTTCATCTGTTGCCCAATGGGGATAACATTCCCTATCTCATAGGCCTGTTGTAAGAACTAAATGCAGTAACATGGATACAAAGGCCTTACTATAATGCCCATCCCATATGAGCTGCACAATGAATGAAAGCTATCATCATCATCACTCCGGAGCACGCTCCATGACGCTGCAGAAGTAGAATTACCCGTGTGGCTCCTCTGGTGGATTGCCAAGAAGTGACTGTACTTAAACACTTTGCCACAGTCCTTACAACAGGCCTCAGGGCCACCCGGGCGCTTTCTCCTTCCACAGACCCTTTTGGCTGCACTCTGCTCGTCTTCGTCCCCGACAAGTTTGTAATCTTTCAGCTTGACGGACCTCCGAATCCTGCGCTTGCTGTACCGACTCTGGCTATCCTGCCCATCCTGGGTCTTGGGATCACAGTTCTCATCTTTTTCAGCTGGAATTTCCTGACCTCTGCCTGGCTCACAGGCAGGTGCAGGGCCTTCCGTTTCTTTTGCTGGAGTCTGTTCGTTCAGCATGCCACTGTCTCCCTCGCGCACCACAAAGTTATGTCTATTTTGAACTGAATTGTTCACTCTCAGCTGTATTTCTTCCTCTACAGCCAGTTGTGATTTCCCCTCCTGCACACTGTTGACTTTTCTCGGTCTTCCCCGCTTCCGTTTTGGGGGATCATTTTTCTTATTAGAAATCACCACCACTGGAGTGCCGGCAGTGTTCAACGTCGTTGGCTTTGGGGAGCTATGATTATTTTGAAAATCTGCGTAAGCCTTTACCAGGTCATAGACCTTTAAGAACTGAGCGGTGGCCAGGATTTGTTCTGTACTTTTCTCACTGGCCTGGAGACAACCCGTGTAGATAAACTCCAGCAGGATACCAAATGTGTCGGCAACCATGCCTTCCAGCATATAAATGGACTGGCCGATCTCGCCCTCTTCAGCAAACATCATTGAGAAGTATTCACTACTGGCAGCAAGTAAGGCTTTGTGAGCCCGGAAGTGCACATTCTCCACGATTAATGTAATGTCACAGAGAAAGCCCTTCTTCCGCTGATCCTCAAAACTGGCTAGAACAGTGTCACTGTGCGTGTCTGAGTGTATAACAAGCTGCCCAGAAAGCTCTGATGATGTTTCTGCCATTTTCTTTAAGAGGCCTAGAAGCATGAAGCCTGAAATCAGAAAATAATGATTAAAAAGGAGGAAGCATCATCTAACAGGTTAATCCTTGCCCAAGTGAACCTACGACTCACTTCACACTGTTAACTACATTTTACCATTTACCACGTTTCAGAAGTCGACTTAAAAGCTTAGTTTGCGAGTCTCACCCTTGATTACCTAGCTGGATGAATTTCCAACATCCATGGTACTTCTCAGGGTCTGTTTTCTCCTCTGTAAAATGAAGGAATGGGAATCAGCCATCTGGAAAGTCCTTCCTCAGCACTAACTTTCCGCAGTTGCACACAGATCAGAATGGGAACAACCGTGTCTCGATTTCACGCATTATTAACCATTTGGTCTGTGAAAACATAGAGAAGGGGCAAAGAAAATGTACAAGAGCGAAATGAATCTGAGGGTGGCCGCAATTAAGCAATAACCTGCCGCGCATCGGGCCTCGCTTTGGAAGGGGTGGCACGATCGCCCAGGCCGGCGCCAGACAGCGCGCAAGGCGGCGAGCGGGCGAGTCCCCGGAGCCCGGGGCCCGCAGAGCCGGGCCCCCACTCCCGGCCCGGGCCCCCTCGGGCGGGACAGGGGAGCCTACGGCTGGGCAGCGCTCGACACCGCCGCGGACGCCGCGCCCACGGTCGGCGGGCCCGGGGCGGACCTACCTCTCGGGGCGCACGGCCCACCCCGCGGCCTGGCGGGCGCACTCGCGCCAGGCCCGCCCTGGCGCCCGGCTCCGCAGAACCCGCCGCCGGGGTCCCTGCGCCACCCTGGCTAGGCCCCTGCGCCGCCGCCGCTGCCGCCAACCCGGAAGCGCCGGCGCCGGGAGCCTGCGCGCGGACGCCGGACCACGTGGCCGCGGAGGCGCCCGGGGCGGGGCGGGGCGGCCCGGAGAGCCTGAGCGGCTCTAGCGACGGCGGTGAACTGGAGGCGGCGGAGGGGGCGTGGCGTCGTCACTCTGCAATTGTGTAAGTTTTATGTCGGATTCGATATAATATATCTCACCGGCGCCTTAGTCAACTTTGTCTCTTTCCAGATGCGGAAGCTCGCGTTGAGGTCTCGAATGTCTGACCAATGAATGAAATCGCCTTTACATTCATTACCATCATCATCACTGTCATCATCGAACGCTAATATAGTTATTATTATTATTTGCCTCCTAATTACTTTGCACATCTGTCTTCTCCTGTTCCTTCCCACTAACAATGCCTAGTCCAAGGGAGTGAAGCGAGGCGCTCTATCTGGTCAGACAGATCTGGGTACTGAGTAATCTTGGGCAGGTTCCTTATCCTCTCAATCTTGTTTACCTTACCTGTAAAATGGAGGGCTTTTGTTGTTGTTTTTTTTTAATGTAGATGTTAACACTAGTGTTAGCTACGTTGGGTAACTGTGGGGTAAACAAGATTAGGTAGGTAATGGATTTAGTGTCTGGTTTAATTCATATCTACCATGAAGAAAATTGCCATTATCGTTATTCAGACTTTCATCATCTTTCTGACCAGTCTTAGCTGCAGTGCTATTCTCTCCAGTACACAGGAGTGGGGAGATCCCTCCAAGTACAGATCACTCCCAGAGACTGGAGTCATTCCCCTGATTAAAATCCAATGTGGCTCCCATGTACCTTCCAAATAAAGGCCAAACTTCTTGATATGGTCTACAAGTCCCAGCCAGTCCCCTCCATCATCATGATCGTGCAGCTGACTGGGAGCTGACAGAGAGAGAGACAGCCAGAGAGAGAGGGAACACAAGCAGGGGGAGTGGGAGAGGGAGAAGCAGGCTCTCAGTGGAGGAGCCTGATGAAGGGCTCGACCCCAGGTCGCCAGGATCACGCCCTGAGCCGAAGGCAGACGCTTAACGACTGAGCCACCCAGGCGCCCCTAGTTGTTTAGTTTTGCAATCAACTGCCAAGCTGTCTTCCAAAGCGACTGTAGCATTTTGCATTCCCACCAGCAATGATCAGAGTTCCTGTTATTCCACATCCTTACTAGCATTTGGTATTGTCAGTGTTCTGGATCATGGCCATTCTAATAGGTGTGTAGTGGTATCTCATTTTAATTTGCATTTCCCTAATGATATTATGTGGAGCACCTTTTCATGTGCATATCTCCATCTGCATATCTTCTTTGGTTAATTGTTCAGGTCAGTTGCTCATTTTTAGACTGCGTTATTCATTTTCTCATTGTTGAGTTTTAAGAGCTTGTTGTATATTTTGAATAACAGTCTTTAAGCAGATATATATATATATATTTTTTTTTTTTTTTTGCAAGTATTTTCTCCCAGTCTGAGAGTTGTCCTCTTATTATCTTGACAGAGTCTTTTCAGAGCAGAAGTTTTTCATTTTAATGAAGTCCAGTTTATCAATCATTTCTTTCATGGATCATGCTCTTTGTTGTTGTATCTAAAAAGTCATTGCCATACTCAAGGTCATCTAGGTTTCCTCCCATGTTATCTTATAAAGATTTTATAGTTTTGCATTTTACATTTTGATCTGTGATCCATTCTGAGGTGATTTATGAAGGGTGTAAAATCTGTGTCTAGATTCATTTTTTTCCACGTGGATGTCCGGTTCCAGCACCATTTGTTGAAAAGACTGCCTTTGCTTCATTGTATTGTCTTTGCTCCTCTGTCAAAGATCAGCTGACTGTATATAATTATGTGGGCTCTCTTTTCTGTCCCACTGATCTGTTTGCCTATTCTCTTGCCAATATGACACTGTCTTGAGTACTGTAGCCTTATAATAAGATTTGAAGTTGGGTGGTGTCAGTCCTCTAACTTTGTTCTTTTCCTTCAATATTTTACTGGTTATTCTGGGTCTTTTGCCTCTCCCCATAAACTTTAGAATCAGTTTGTTGGTATTACAACATAACTTACTGGGAATTTGATTGGGATTGCATTGAATATACAGATCGAGTTGGGAGGACTGATATTTTGACAATATTGAATCTTCCTATCCATGAACATGGATCATCTCTCCATTTAGTTAGTTCTTTGATTTCATTCAACAGAGTTTTAAAGTTTTCCTCATATACACATTATGCATATTTTGTTAGATTTACACCTAAGTATTTAATTTGGGTGCTAATATAAATGGTATTGTGTTTTCAATTTCAAATTCCATTTGTTCATTGCTGGCATATATGAAAGTGGTTGACTTTCATATATTAACATTGTATACTATAACCTTGCTGTAATCACTTATTAATTCCAGAGGTTTTTTTAGTTGATTCTTTGTATTTTCTACATAGACGATCATGTCATCTGTGAACAAAGACAATTTTATTTCTTCCTTCCCAATTAGTATACCTTTTACTTCCTTTTCTTGTATTACTGCATTAGTTAGGACTTCCAGTATGATGTTGAAAAAGAGTGGTGAGAAGTAAAATCCTTACTTTATTTTTGATCCTAGTGGGGAAGCTTGTAGTTTCTCACCATTAAGTATGGTGTAAGCTTCAGGTTTTTTGTAAATGGTCTGTCAAGTTGATGCTGTCTTCCATTCCCGGTTCAGTGAGAGTTTCTATTGTGAAACGTGTTGGATTTTGTCAGATGATTTTTTTGCATCTATTGATATGACCGTATTATTTTTCTTTAACCTGTTAATGTAGTGGATTGCATTAATTGATTTTTGAATGTCGAACCAGCCTTGCATACCTGGGATAAAGTCCACTTGGTTGTGGTGTATAATTCTTTCTATATTATTGGATTCAATTTGCTAATATTTTGTTGAGGATTTTTACATCTATGTTCATGAGAGATATTGGTCTGTGGTTTTCGTTTTTTGTAATGTCTTTGTCTGGTTTTGGTATTATGGTATTAGGGTAGTGGTATCCTCATAGAATGAATTAGGAAGTATTCCCTCTGCTTCTATCTTCTGAAAGAGATTGTAGAGAAGTGGTATAACTTCTTCCTTAAATGTTTAATAGAATTTACCAGTGAACAATCTGGACCTGGCACTTCCCATTTTGGAAGGTTATTATTTATTATTCAATTTTTAAAAGAGATATAGGCTTATTGAGATTGGCTATTTCTATTTTTTAAATACCATAAAACTATCATAAGGAACAAGGACAAAATCAAAACAGTTTTGGACAAACAAAAATTGAAAGCAATAACCGCCAACAAACCCTTATTATAGGAAGGAAAATAACCCTACAGGGAAAGTCTGAGATGTAAGAAGGAGTGGTGACAGAAAAACAGCAAACATGAGGGAAATCTAAATAAACACTGATTATGAAAAGAAAATGTCTAATTTGGATAATAAATAAACTAGGTCTGAAACATTGAATAAAATAGCATTTCAGATGGCAAGCTGGTGAATAGTATTAAGTGTTTGAAGGATAGAGGTATTGATTATCTTCAGACTAAGTGTGCACATTAAGAGTAGTGATAGCTACTCGCTACTCAATGGATAGAAATAGAATGCATAACTTTGAAAACTTCAGAGGAGAAATGGAATTAAAAAGTTGTAGTCAATCCAGAAGAAGGAGGGAACAGATAAAAAAGGAGGGAGAATATGTTGAAAAGTGAGGTAGGACTAGATTGTGCAAGGTGTTTTATGCTATATTAGCCAGAGTTCTCAAGATAAACAGAACCAATGGGATATATAGAGAGATTTACATTCAGTCAAAGGAATTGGCTCAATGTTTATGGAGGTTGGGAAATCTAAAATCTGCAGTGTCAGCTGACAGGCTTGAGACCCAGAAGAGTTGATAGTGCAAATGAAGTCTGAGGTCAGTCTGCTGGAGAATTGCCCTTACTCAAGGAGGTTGCATTTTTTGTTCTATTCAGGCCTTCAACTAATTAGATAAGGCCCACGCACATTATGGAGGTCAGTCTTCTTAGTGTGAGTTTCACTGATTTACATTTGAATCTCATCCAAAAATACCCTCCACGTTGACATATAAAATTAACCACACATATGACAAGGTAAAGATTTTAACTGAAATGAGAAGCCATTGGAAGATTTTAAAAAAGGGATGATGAAATCTGATTTATATATTTAAAGATTGCTCCAGGTGCTAGATGGAAAGTTGATCCTAGAGGAACATGAGCAGAAGCATGGAAAGTAGGTGAGAGCAATACAAAAAAAGAGAAGAGCCCAGACCCATGGTATATTTTGGAGGTAATCTTTGACAGGACTTGCTGAGAGACTAGATGTGGGAAGTGAAGGAAAGAATGCAATCCAGGTTCATCCCTAGGTTTGGGACCAAATCAACTGAGTGTACAGCATTACCATGAACCAATCTGGGAGAAAACTGGAGAAAGAGAAGCTGGCTGAATAACAAGTATGGGGTGGGCATATTAAATTTGAGATGTCAGCTAGATAACCAAGTAAAGATATACAGTAGGCACATGTAGATAAGAGTCTGAAGTTCAGAGGTGAAAACAGAACTTGGGATATTAATATTGGAGTTATCAGAGTATAGATTATAAATTCTTATAAGATCACTTACAGAGTGAATATTGATACTGAAGAGGCTATCCAGATTTTTTTCTCTTCTCCCTCCAAATTCAATTTCCACCCTTCTTCCCTATCTTTTGGCCCTGGAAGCTGCAAAGACTTAATCAAAGCCCAGTACCTACTGGCTTCTGGGTGAATTGGGTCAATGGAGAACCCAGCAGGAAGGAAAGGAGGAGGAAAGAGAGGGTCACAGTTATCTAGCAACTAGAGCTTAGTAGAAGTCCTTTGACATTATAAAGGGCATCAAAAACATCCTTTCAGGCTGTGATGGTTGACTGATAACTGTAGCAGGCAGAAACTATAGTCCACAGCTCATAACTTAAATGTATTTGAGGGGAACAGAAGAGTAATTGACATTGTTCAGTGCCAATAGGGCATCTTTATAGGGACAATACCCCCACTTTATAGAGATTTTACAAGACTAATTCGGTAGTGTTCCAGTTTCTAGGCCCCATATCTCCTGCATTTTGTAGGGGTGATGTGTATCTGTTTACATTTTTATTTCTCACCCTAGACTGAGAGAGGTTCTTGTAAATATATACATACTTGTATAAACTGAGCAGTCTTCAACATGCCTGGCTCACATTTGGTAAATACATATGTTTGTTAATTCCTGGAATGTCTTTCACCCTGTGGTTAGACTCTCAATTCTTATTTTTTCTTTTGTTTAAACATATTTTGTTATGAAAATATATTATACAAAAATATATAGGACAGTCTTCTAGTTTTTAGTTAACATTGTTGAAGTCAACAGTTAACATTGTTGAAGTCAAAGACAACATCGATAAACCTGAAGGACCTTATGCTAAATGAAATAAGCCAGCCAGACAGGGAAAGACAAATACTGCATGGTATCATATACATGTGGAATCTAAAAAATCAAAAAAGTCAAGCTCATAAGAAGCAGAGAGTAAGTAGAATGGTGGTTCCCAAGGGCTGGGCGGTAGGAGAAATGAGAGATATTGGTCAAAAGGTACAAACTTTCAATTATAATATGAATACATTCTGAGGATCTAATGTACAGTATGGTGACTATAGTTGATAATACTGTATTGTATACTTCAATTTTGCTAATAGAGTGTCTCACTACACACAAATAGAGACACAAACAAAGTAACTATGTGAGGCGATGGATGAGTTAATTAACTTGATTGTGGGACATTTTTCACAATGCATACCTGTATCAAAATCACCATGTTGTACGCTTTAAATATATATAATTTAGTCAATTATACCTCATTAAGCTAGAAAAAAAGAACTAAATCCCTCATTTTAGAGATTAAAAAACAAAGGCTCAGAGAAACTGAGACTTACCCAAGATCACACAGTTAGTGTTTGTATTTTTTATTCTTTAAAGAGCCAATCTTGCTATTTCATATTCTACATTCCTTATACTGCTGTTGAAAAATGTATAATATTTTAAAAATCTCATTCAAATGCAATTTATTGAGTTTTCCTCTAACATATATACTTCTGGATAATGTCATATGATAAGACTCCAGATTTCATCATTTGCAAAACTCCAGGTGATTTCTAATTACAAAATAATGTATAAAGCTTGTTTCTTAAATATTTAAAAAAAAGAAAAGAGGAAGCCATTTAGTTATCTCAAATGCATTTATTTTGTTAGGAAAATGATAAAGTGTCTTAGGCTCATGAATTTTACTAACAACTCTTTTTGTTGAAAGTGTAACCAATGTTTCTATTTTATTTATATCAACGTTAATTTTCTTTCTTGAAGCTTTCTATCACTTACTGAGTAATTTTCTTTAACAGAGGCTGAAAATGTTAAAAAGGAAATTGAACAATAGATTTATTAAGTAAAATAAGTTACCTAAATATTCTAAATGGAATAACTATGTTGTTAAAGTATGAACGTTCAGGCAAGGAGCAATACATTTTTAAATTATGTCAAGACGTATGCTTCACTCCTTCCGGGCTGGCAGAGCTCTGAGTGCATCTGAGGGCTGGCAGCCATGGTGTATCACTCGGAAGGGAAAAAGTATAGCAGAGAGGGCCAAATTTTCAACCTATTTCCTTCTATACCTTTCAGATAACTCTTGACGTCCTCGCAGTTGTCCAAGCAAACTATCCATTAACTGGGTCTATATTTCTAAGAGAGAGAAAGGTCTGTAATTTATGATCAAAGTCAATGGCTCTAAACTGAGGTTCCTTATATTTTCTGGTCATCTTGGCACCTAGGTATGTGATGAGTTCACATCTCTCCATAAACTGCTCCAATTTCTTCTTATACTTCCTTCTTGTATACTCAGAACTTTTGGGATTGAAGGCTGCAGAAAATGTCACAGAACTGAATGTTTTCTGTTAGGTTAGTGAATCATTAAATTGAAAAGAAAGAGAACTATGTGTGTGAGAGAGTTGCACAGCTATAGCTGAGAAGATATACAAACCCCAAGTAAGATTTAGGGATTATTCCATTTTTGATCATAATTGCCTCTATTCATCTTTCTCTATTGCATGGATTATTGAGAGCCGATTGTATTACTTACAGTCTTTGCTTTAAAAACTAGAAACTCAAATCTGATATGTTCATTAAAACATTTGCTATCAACACAGACACACAGACATACACACCAATACAAGCCACTGACTCAACAATCCTATATATTTATCATGTATACTACAAATAATGTTTAATTAGTTCTGAGTAGCATATCATTAAAGAAGACATACCTTTTAGGTGAAATGCTATATATAGTAGCGCAGATCTCTTTATACTTAAGAAGGGGAATTTGGGCTTTAAGCATCCTGCTGCATTCATTGCTTTAATTAGTGAAGTTGCGATACCCTGCAGGGGGGACAATGTAGATCACATGTATATTTGAGTTTGGCTTCTTTTCTTAGTGGCAAATAGATAAAGAGGCTATTCTTTGGCATTGGGAATGGGGCTTATAAGGTGGTTAGATGACCACTTAACCAACATGGAAAGGAACACAAAGCACTTTGGATTAGGAAAATTGAAAATTACAAATTGACTGAATGTCAGGTGGCTGATAGATACATGGGCCTCATTACACAATTCTTTCTATTTTTACATTTGACATTTTCCGTAACAAAATGTTAAAGATGAAGGGGTCCCTGGGCTTTGAGTTGTCTTGGCCCATTTTCTACCTCCATTGCCAGAATGGCCAGACTGCCTCTGCTGTCAGGACCCTTGACCACCTGGCGAGGAATTCCAGAGACCACAGCTGTCAATCACTGCTGCAGAGATTCTAGAGCCCTGCGCGGGCAAAGATGTGAGGCCCTCCTGATGAAACGTGGCCTTTATGAGAATACTCCTCTCTGGGTGAGCCTCATCTTGCCTTTTGATATTAAACCAGATTGAAGGCTCACCATCTAGGCAAGTTGAAAAAATGAAGTGGTTAAGAATTTCTGAGAAAGGTATGAAATTGTGCCCTAGGCATTAATTTTATAGAAAAATTTAAAAGAGCTTTAAATCAAATGGTTGATTACTGATAAGTTTTATTATGTTTAAAACGTTATAGTTAGATAATTAAAATGTGACTTGAGTAGCATTTGGGGGCATTTGTGCCTAGATTTGGGGCAAAATATGACTGTGGTGGTTCAGTTGTGGTGGTATTGCAACCCAACACTCTTGAGCAGTGAATAAACCTCTCAGAGACTGAAACTGCACCTTTCAAATTTAAAAAGTTTTGCAGACCCTGAAATTCAAAATAAGAATCTAACCACAAGTCAAATGTAAACAATTTCACGACAATTTACTCTCTCTTCACTTGATTGCACATATTTGGAAATCAGCTACAGAAGCAGGGGTTTTTCTCAATTCTTATTTTCACAACCACCCAAAACCAAAATAGGTTCAGAGTGGATTTACAGCTTAAAATCAGAAAACTCCGCCTTGAATTTCAATGTTACCAAGATAAAAATTATTGTTAAAAAAGAGATCTTTGTACTCTACTAATGTACGTGCACAGTCGTGTCACCGAACCTGTTCCAGATATCCAGGCAAAGGAAGACTCGTGAGATGGATGGGCTCCTTCAATGGGGGCAGTTTGTACGGAAGCTTCTGGCTCCAGTATTTCTCTGGCGACCTAAGAACACAAAGTTCGTCAGGCGGATGCCCACAAACACACTCACTGTGAGTGCACAGGAATGTGGGTGTGTAAGAGACAACGAAGAGATGAAGTTCACCGGCTGATTTTCTCCACGGGAGAGAACGTGACAAGTGAGAGATGGGAGCTGCTAGAGACCTGCGACCTGCAGCTTTGCCTGTCCCCTGTGCTGCTCCCTTGCCTCGCTTGTCTTGTTTTTCACAGCAACGATAGAAGACTTTGTTATCCTCATCCTCCTGACTCCCACGGAACCCTCGACACAGACACTCGTCACACAGACAGAAGCCCTTCCGATGGCACGTCCTCAACCGCTCACCACAGACAGAGCCGCGCACTTCCTCTTTCCGTGGGGGAGCTCACCACCCCGGCAGAGCCCTCTCCACCCTCTGCACCCTCTCCTCCCTCTCCTCCGGACTCTGGATCCCCCTCCTGCCAGCTTGTCTAGAGTAATTTCTCTCTCTCTCCCCTTTGGCATTTCCTTCTTTATGGGATTCTCCCCATTCATCTGCATTTAAACATGCTCCCATCTTCCTCATTGGAAAAAAAAAAAGGAAAAAGAAAAACCACCTTCACCCCCGCCATCCTACATCACTTCCAGCAACCAGTGTCTTTTCTTTCGAAACTTATTCAGATCGTGAGCTTTAGTAGAGATCACAAGCTATTGCACAAATTCCAGCCAATCTGATCCACATAGTACTTTTAGAAGTTTAAATCAGTCATGAACATTAAAAAAAAAACCAGAACAATTTGGTTTAAAAAGAAAAAGAGGGGCGCCTGGGTGGCTCAGTCGTTAAAGCGTCCACCTTCGGGCTCAGGTCACAATCCCAGAGTCCTGGGATCGAGCCCCACATCGGGCTCCCTGCTCTGGGAGCCTGCTTCTTCCTGTCGCACCCCTCCTACTTGTGTTCCCTCTCTCGCTGGCTGTCTCTCTGTCAAATAAATAAATAAATAAAATCTTAAAAAAAAGAAAAAAAAAGAAAGAAACCCGGTTTCCAACTTGTGGTGAAACAGAAACGTGCAGCAGTAGGTAAGTAGCCACCCTTCTCCTCACTTGGGGCCTGTCAGCTGGCCGGTCTGCGGCCGACCCCACCGCGTCCTGGGCTCTCACACCCAGCCTGCCCCCCGCAGGCGCTTCACCCTCTCGCTGCTGTAGGTAACCTCTGTGTGCATCACCTCTGGACTCGGCAAGGTCTTCATTTCCTCACCTCGCACCCACAGTGTGACACGTATAGTTGCCTTCCACTCACCTCACTCTACTGAAACCAGTCTTGCCCTGTCACCGATGACCTGTTACAACCAAAATCTGACACGCTTCTTAGCTCTTCACTTGCTTGACCTCAAACTGCGTTTAAACTTGTTGGCCACCCCCCGCCTCCAGCTCTCCAAGACTTTCTCTCTTCCCTCCTCCCCAGAGCCTCCCTGACCTGCCTCTCCTTCGCCTCTCTGTAGGTTCTTCTTTATCATTCTCTTTGCAAACTCTTCTCACGTTTGTGAGGAGCCCACTGTTTTTCCCACACTAGTCTTCATGGGTGACCTCATGCTGTATTATTTTGGACAGGATCATTCTAACAGCCTTAGCACTGGTATTCCCGCCTTCAGTCCATTATCAACACTCCAATGATGGTCTCTCTCCAAAGCAAATTTGAATGTAATACTCAAAACATCGTGCAGAGGCTTTTTAAAAAAAAAAATCCTGGATAAAGGAATTTATTATCATTATAAACTATGTAATGACTATGGAAATTACAGTGATAATGTGGGAGAAATTTTAGTTACAACGTAAGCATGTCATTTGTTGGGTTCTAAAGTATTCCAAAGGTGTTTTGATATATTCCCATTTGGGGTTAACAGTCTACTTTCTGATCAGACACCACGCAAGGGTTACATGTTTCTCACCAACAGTCTTCTGGTGGTATGTAAATACGACTGGTCTCCTTTTTCTCTTAAGCTTAATGTGATACTTCTGGCTTCACTCACTGGCTTTCTAGCAGCCTCCCCTTGTTAGCCTTGCCACATGGTCAGCCTTCTGCTTGGTAGGGTTTATAAATCCTAAAAGTTCTAGTTCAGAAACAGCTCTAATAAACCGAGCATGGGTAATTTCATTCCTTTCTTCTGAGGTTATGGAATTTGCATCCATCTTTTCAGCAGCTGTCACAACTGTTGTAAAAGCCTCTGATCAGTCCACAAGGTTGATTAGCCTGCAACACCCTAGGTGCAGTTTATATGCTGAGCAGATGTCTGGGGCGACATTGGGAATGCAACCTTTTCAGTGCTTCATTCTTGAGATAATAATGATTGCTGAGTGCAGTGTGGAGGGCGATTCTTGGAGCAGCGGTCAGGTGTTCACGCAGGGTGTGGGCAGCACTGAAGTACACCACCTCGTGCAGAGGCTGTGTTAATGTAGCCATACTGCCTTTTGGGTCAAGTTCAAATAATTTATGGTGATTTTATCTGACCTTCACCCTCTGGCCCTGCTCACCATCTCTAGCCTCACCTCTCAATCCTTTTCCTTTTCTCTACATCATGTCTAGCCATGCTGAATTTCTTGCAGCCCTGTGATTCCCCGGGGCCAGGTTTGTTTGTAGGTCTCTCTGCTTGAAACCTGTCCCTCTTTTCTTTCATCTACCCAATTCTCACTCCTCATTCAGGCTTTACCCCAACAGACAATTCAGTTAGACTCTTGGGCTATACATTACCAGAACTCATGGCATTTCCCCACCCTAAGTGCCATCACGTTCTGTTGTTAACAGATATGTAAAGTCTAACTTACCTCAGAGCCTCAGGCTTTGGGACAGCATGAACCAGTTCTTAGTCATCATCATACACGTATGTATATATGTGCATGTATGTGTGTATGTATGCACGTGTGTGTCTATACACACAAATAGATTTATGCATGTACACACACACACACGCACACACACACCCCAGCATGGTGCACTGAACACAGAAGGTATTCAATACTGGTAACTTAGTGAATGGTCTTCAATACTGGTAACTTAGTGAATGGTCTCACCTCAAAAATTTCTCAAGTTTTTCTCTAGTCTCACAAATATATATACGATCACGATATTCTAAAGCAAATTTAATGTTCCCAGGTACAAGGGCCTCATATCTGAAAGACAAGAAAAAAAAGATTGTATAATTAACATGCAATACTCTATAAATAAAATGTCAAAAATGTTTCATTTTCTACCTATGTAACTCAAGGAAGAGATGGAACATTTTTCAGTAAAATAACAGTGACCTTTTGACTCAAATGTTAAGATTGTGATAGGAACTGCCTATTCTGAGTCCTCCCCTGAGGGCAAGCACCTGCCTGTGGTTTCCGTCCTGATAGGTCACTGGACAGTAGCCCTGGAGCTCTGCACACTTGGGGAATCGGCTCTTCAGCTCTGACAGCGTCAGCCTTTTGGGGATCATGTCGGCAGGTGGTAGTGGATGAGGTGCTAATGGAGGCACATACAATTCTGGGTTCTCCAAAAATTTCTGCAGGAAATGAATACAGCAATAAGACCATGTAAAACAGGAGTACTCTGCCAGTCAAACCCCCCCAGGGGCTGTCCTTCGCTCTGCAGTAGCTCCTTCCCTGGCTGGAAGTTCCTGATGGCAGGGCTCCCAAGTGATGACATCCAAGGTCTCTCTCCTGATCTCTCTCACGGTTCACTCCCTCCCTAATTCGCACAGAAAATCTTTTATTGAGCTCGTGCTGTGTGCCAGCACATCACTTGCTGGCCTGTGTCCCGCTTCTGCAGCAGAATGAACTAGCTGGGGGCTGTTTGGCAGGTGAGCCAGCTCTCCAGCCTCAGTTAGCACTCTGCAAAATGGGGGGGGGGAGCAGAGCGGAGGCGTGATCTCTCATGTCACTTCCGGTTTTAAAATGCTGTGATGGCCATTTACATACGCAGGAAGAAATAAATGTCTCCTTAATAAAGTGATAAAAAAAAATACTACCTCTTTAGAGGAGAGTAAAATGCTCAGAGGCATCTGATTTTCAGCTACCAACCTTTATCTTCACAAATTATAGACATAATATTAGAACAGATTTGTATTCTGTTGTATTGAACAGAAATACAGTATACAGATATACAGGGAACCCTAGTGACGAAAACATTTGAAAGCACAGGAGAGACATAGGTGAGGTCTTGCTTCCTTTCTACTGACCGCGACTTCCCTGCTGCACTGTAGGAGCTTAATCCCCTGGAGGCCCCGCTTCGGCTGAGTCCTGATGCTCAGCATCCGCCCCATTGGTGGGAATCGCCATTGGGTTTCCCCGCCTGTTAAGCTGAGGGCCTATCACTGACTCTGAACCTCCACTGGGGGTGCAGTCTCAGGACTGGCCTCTGAGTTGCCTCATTGATTCTAATGTCGTTCATTCCAATAATGGGGCTCCTGGTCCCCAGGTCCTGGGTGTTCCCAGCTTCACCCACCTCTTCCTATCTGATGAATTCTGAGACAGGCATTTTCTTTCTCTAGTAAATATGTGGAGTTAGGAACAAACTTACGTTCAGATTTTCCTGAGAACTCATTTTGTAATAGTGCCCTCTGAACTCTGCTGCAAATTCCAATGAGTCAGTTATAGAGCAATCAACTAGTTCATGTGATTCTGCCAGACTGATAGGGCAGAACTGTCCAAATTCGCCCAGGCGAGAAATCAGTTCTTGAGGTGTGATACATAACTTGTCAATGCAGGCAGCTTTTCCTATTAGTAACAGATTAACTACTATTATATACATATTTTTTTTCATAGAAAACACAGTGATTTTAGAAATTAAAATGATTTCAATTACACACACATGATACAAATGCATATACATTGTAAAATTCCAAACAACAGAGTAAAAATAAAAGTTTCTCTTCACACTTCATCCTGTCAACTCAGCATCCCTCCTGAGAGTAATTACTATTGATTTGTATCTTTTTCAGACTTTTTTCTATACACTTGCATATACACATTTATTTTTTGCACATAGCATGCTTATGCCACTATGCTGTAAACATAATTCTGCAACTTGCTTTTATCAGTTAGTTATGGTCTTTGACTTCTTTCCATATCAGTTTACTTGGCCATTTACCTGTTGATGAATGTTTTGATTGTTTTTAATTCTTACCTATTATAAATTATATATATGTTGTAAACCATATGTGTGTGTGTGTGTGTGTGTGTGTATACGTATATGCATGTCTGCATACCCACTTAGACACACACATATAAATTTGCTACATATTTTAAATTTTTCTATGGGGTAGATTTCAAGAAGTGCAGATAGTTTGTTGACATGATGTTACTGTGCCGAGATGGCACAGGAGAAGGGAAGAAATGTTTTTCCAAAAGTGACTAGGTTTACCCGAAAGAGTCTGTTTTAAAAAGGAAGAGCCCTTCGGTGAACAGGTTTGAGAGTTTTCTCCCTGATACGGCACTGGAATGGGGATTCCAAAGTTATAAGAGATGTTACAGAAAATGAAAATTTTTTCCATACATCTTAATTATAATGAGTAAATTTTGACCCTTAATATATTTTGTTAATGGTCCCTCTCACTAGTGATGTTTTGTCTTTTAAAAATCATTATTATGCCTAGGAAGGTCTTAAATTAACTATACAGTTATGAATCATAAATCATAGCTTGTTATGTGACAATGTAAACATATAAAATTGATTCTTAGGATTGGAGCGATGGTCTACAAGCCAAAGAATACAGAGGATTGCTGGCAACACTGGAAGCTAAGAGAAAGACATGGAACAGATTCTCCCGTAGAGCCTTCAGAGAGAATATGGCCCTGGTAACACCTTGATTTTGAGCTTCTAGCCTCCAGAACTGTGAGAGAATTAATTTCTGTTGTTTAAGCCACCCAGTTTATGGTACTTTGTCATAGCAGGCTTAGGAAACTAAAACAATGACGCAAGACCGTGACTTCTGTCTTGTTAGCACTCTTTCTTGCCTTCTCAGCTTGTTCACTTGATAAAACAAAGGTGCCATGTTGGAAAGGTCTATATGGGAAGGAACTGAAGGTGGTCTGTGGCCAACAGCCAGCAAGAACCTGATGTTCTCAATCCAACAACCCTCAAGGAATGAAATCTTGTCAACAATACATGAATGAGTGTGGTGGTGGATTCTTTCCCACTTGGGCCTTCAGGCAAGACAATAATCCTAGACAGTACCTTGATTAGGATTGTGAGAGTTCCTAAAGCGAGAATCCAGTTAAAGTGTGACTGGATTCCTGACCCACAGAAATTGTGTGTGTGTGTGTGTGTGTGTGTGTGTGTGTGTGTGTGTGTGAAGCTGCTAAGTTTTGAAATAATTTGTTATGCAGCATAAACTAATATGCTATTCTATCTGTTGTTTATGACACAGATGAAAAAGGTAAGAAGCCCTAATATTCCTTCCCTGCAAAGAATATTACACTACTATCATACTATAGTGCCATAATATTATTCTAAGGTGTTATAATGTACAGTACTATGGTGTAATAAGATGTTTTATTATTAAAGTATATAGTATTATATAGTGCTATAATATTATCCTATACGGCAGTACAGTATTACAATCCTAGATGCTCTTTAGCTCAGACATGCTGACCTCACCAATCCTGACAGGTTTAGTGTCAGGGTAATTTAGAATCACATGACTTCAAGTCCTAAAAGATACTCGAATATCTCTTCTTTTGTATTCTTGATGACATCTGGCAGTTTCCATATATCTTAATCTGGGGAATGTGAAAGAATGAGGAGGAATCTCTTTAATCTTCGAGCCCTGACCTTGCTCCATCTCATTAGTCACAGTAAACTTTGGCCCCCTGATAGGAGAGGATCATTTGACTAGCATACAAGGAAATGTGGACTGAAAAAAACAAAAGTCAAAACTAAATTTAAACAATCAGGTGCAGGTTAGATTATTAGGTGAAAGTTGAAGCAGAAGATCAATAAAGGTCGACTTCAATCAGGTTAAACTATTCAAGGCAGAGGCAAGTATAGATGGAACAATGAAGTGGATACTGTGGCACCTCATCCGGATCCCTCTTCAGGGCCGATGCAGCCATCCCCCCAGATGCTGGGAGCATCAGTGCTGATGGGTCTCAGGTGCACTGGGAATTGCCCATCTGTCACAGGTTAACCCTCTCCCAGAGTGACCTGTGGTCAATGGCAGGCCAATGGAGGGATACAGAGCCCGGCTCCTCCCCTCAACTGGGAAATTCTGAAGGTCCATCCTAGCTCTAGGGCTTCCCTATTGGGGCTGCAGAGGCTTTCGTTTCCACCACATAGCAGGTTAGTTTTTCCTTCTGTCCAACTCTATTGTCCTCACTCCCCACAGGTATATCTCCTGATTAACATACAGGAAGCCCAGTGAGTTTAAATTTCAGGTTAACAATGAAGAGTTTTTGGTATAAGTATGCCCCATGCAATAATTGGGACGTACTTACACTAAAAACGTATTTGTTATTTATCTGAAATTCAAATTTAACTGGGCATCCTGTATTTTGGGCTGCTAAATCTGGCAACTCAAATCCTGAGAATACTTTCTGATAAAGCTTCTGCAGACAACTTTTAATCTTGTTTAATCTTGAGTCTGTTTCCAAGGAACTCAGTCTAAGGTAGGGAGGGTAAAATAGGGTAACAGAAAGATGAATGAAGCACAAGTTTTGCTCTCAAAGTCTGTGGTGGAGTGTGTTACAAGTGTGATGCTTTCCAAAACTTATTGCGAGTACGTTTCTAAAAACCCAATTCTTTCTTCCCCTGTACTCGTCATGCCTTGCAATCCTCAGGTGAAAACAAATTCCCAGTCTGCAGACAAACAGGAACCAGAGATACTGGTTATGCCCAAATACGGAAGCTAATCAAGATTGAATGATGCAGAATCCTCACTGCATTCTTCCTTGTATAAGAGTCTCTTAGTCACATTGCTCTCATACCCCATTATATCTTCTCTGTAGTCCCATAGTGAAATGAAGTCACTAACCAGATGTCCGTGACACCCCTACAGCTAAATTCTTTAGAGTCATCAATCTATTTAGAGATATCACATAATGATAACTTCCCTTCTATTTTATGTATTTTTAGAGAAAAGTCAAGAAACTTACAGGAATATATAATCAAATGTTTTCTTTCATGGATTCCAAATATATATTAAAAGACATTTTATGCTCAAGTTTAATTTTTTATAGATTCAGCACTTTTGTAATACCATAATGAATATAAATATCAAAAATAATTTTAATTCTAGATTCATAAACAAAATTTTGCCAAGTGTCATCCCACAGCCCACTACTCTCACATAACTAGCATTCTTAAAACGTAGTTCTCACATGGCATTCCAAACACTATAAACTCTTCTAGTGAGAGGCTATGCATTATTTTTATGTGCTAGGTTCACACAGGAACTCAGTAAATGATAGCTTGAGTAGTGGCAGTCATTCAAGAGAACAGTATACATGCCCACAATAATTGGACAGTACCATATACTTAAAAGACTGATTAAGATTGTGGGAACAAATGTTCACATTGAATGAATTATGGTAATATGAGTCAGGCATGTGTAGACTTTCAATTAATATTTTATTCTATTTTAACAATTTAATGTTTTCTTACCTGCGCTTATTCTTTCCAGGTATATCTGCATATATTTATTCACCATTTGAACTTTCTTAATGACTTCATTCCATACCCACCATTTGCTGTGAAATCCATGAATCACATACCAGTTCTGATGCTGTTCTTGATAATATTTCCTAATCTCATCAATATTTTTGCGGTATTTTGAGTTTTTGACAGCTATAATCTGTGTGCTATTGTGCAGTGGATAAGGCAAACTAAGAGAGAAACAGAATGAATGGAAAAAGCTATTAAAAATATACTTTTTTCTGGATGACTAAAGTTTATTCCTTTATCATTGCTTTCATCACATACATTACCTTTGTTCCTTTTTTTTTTCCAGGAACAGTCTTTTGAAAATCTCCTTGGAAGGCACATCCAATTCAAAGATGACCATGGGGATGATTGACCTAGCTTCCAAGAGACTCATCTGGTATTTAGTTACAGGGTAGCCATCGATGACAACACTAATAAGGAGAAACATGAAAATAATTCTAGATTTTTTTTCCGCTCATATCTTCCTTCCTGTCTTCCAGAGCCAGCCTATCTCTTTAGGAAGAGCCTCTTGCTCTTTCTTTTGTAACTTGACTTACCTTCTTTGCACTTTGCCCTCTTTATCTCTATATTTTTAACCTCGGTCAGCCCAAGAGCCAGATGCAGGGCAGCATACAAACAGACACAGCTCTGAATTCATACACTTACCATCACAGGGCTAGGCTTTGGCAGAACTCAAGAGGTAACACGCATAATACCTTGAACATTGTGTTATTCAATTGGTGCTATTATTGTAAGCGTGAAACAGTGGAAGGAATACAGGTTTCAGAGGCAGACAGACTTAGATTTGAGACCTAGTTCAACCTCTCTGAGTCTCAGTTTTCAGTAAAATAGGGGAAATGATACTTAACCCTGAGCATTGTCTTAAAAACTTATAGATCCGGTATGTAAAGCAACTAGAATAGGTCCTGGCACAATGAATAGTATCTTAGTAAGAGATTAAGCAAATATGGGAAAACAATTGTGCTCTAAGCTTGCTTTTATAGTAAAGTTCTGTGGGAAGGCTGGGGGGGGTGGTGGGAGGAGAGATGGGGAGTTAGTGAGAGGAGCCCTGTGATATCTGGGAGAGAATCATTCCATCAGAACCCATCATGCTTCTGAGCAGAAATGATAGAGAATTTACGTTAGTCCAACAGTCTTGGACTGTTGGAGATAATGGGAGTGTAACCATCAAACTGAGGGGAGGAATGAAGGGTGTCCACACATTCTGAGAGCAGTGGCCCCCAAAGTCAGGAAGCTCCCTCTGAGGTGGGAGCAAGCTGGGCCTGCTCGCTGATGGTCATCAGGAAGGGCTGGTTTAGAGGAAGCCACAGGATCCCCTTACTCTGTGCTCTCCAGCCAAGTCTCTAGGCACTCCATGGCAGAGAGGACCGTAAGTTAACGCAGCCAGGCAAACCTAATAGAGAATCTTATGGGAGTGCCATGGTTGTGTTTTGGGGTTTTCAAAATAGAGAGTAGTTCAATTTCTTTGCTTGTGAAAGGTCGCTTGAGTGGCCCTCAAGATTAGAAAAATTCAGGATGACTGGCCAGTCACTGTCCTGGTATTAAGGTGAAATAAACCCCTTTTGACTCCGGGTTGTCTTCACAGAGATCCCTTGTGTGCAACGCTGAATGCCAGGGAGGAGGGAACTCAATTTGTGAGTCCCAGGGCCTTGTCTGGGGGAAAATCTGACACCCCAGAATCTGCTCTTCCTAACTTAAATTAGGAGAACTGTCCGAAGTCTTGATTAAAGACCAGTAGCAAGGAAGGGCTGAAAGGCTCTTAATGCAATACAACCTTGAGTAAATCAGTGGGATTCTAGGTCAGTGACCTGGGCTTAAGAGCAGGGCATTAGGCTGCACTGGCTTTTACAACACCCAGTTGTAAAAGGTGAGTAATGGTTGAGTAGAGGATTGTAAACCGAAGGGAAAGCTCAAGCATGGGGCCCTCAGGTCCAAATATAGCACTAAGGGAGGGGCACTGCTACCTGTGCAGAGAGCTGGGCCAGTGAGAGACATCTCCCTTAGACCAATACCTTCTAGGCGACGGGGATGGCCACTCCTTCATCATTCCACGGAGCAGTGAGAAGGTCTACCAGACTGTGGAAGTCACACTGGCCTTCTTTGTTGGCAATGTAAGCCCAGAGACTTTTGGACAACAAAGGGTTGCTGCAATGAGTGAAGTGGCCAGCTTGCTATTCTGCCATATACGTGTTCAAGCCAAGTTTTAGCTGACAGAAAATTAAAATATATAACCATGTAGGTGCCTAAGGTTTGAGAAGTAGATCACACCCTTTACAAGAGCTTTAAACCTTGTTTAAGGTAAGTGTTTTAAATTCTGTCAGTAATTCTTTAAAGAATTCTTTAACTCCCTCCCCACCCCCACACCCACTTACCCTGCAGTATTACATATACTTTCCATCAGACAGATTTCTAAGGCTTGAATAGCCAGTTCATCAGGTGCTGTCATTCCTTTATGAAGATGCCAATTTAACATGAGGGCCAGCTCTGTGTCTGGTTGGCTGTTTAATATGTAACGCAAAGCTTCTCCTATTGACAAACGCTTTAAGCCATATTCACTTGAAATTTTTTGGGCAACTGAAAAACATTAAAATTTTAAACTTATTCCATTTCACAAAGTCATTAATTAACCTTATTTCTAATTTCTGGCTAACTGACATAAAGACTTCACCAAGAACTATTAGAACTGATAGGGGCACCTGGGTGGCGCAGTTGTTAAGCATCTGCCTTCGGCTCAGGGCGTGATCCCGGTGTTCTGGGATCGAGCCCCACATCAGGCTCCTCCCTCTGCTAGGAGCCTGCTTCTTCCTCTCCCACTTGCCCTGCTTGTGTTCCCTCTCTCGCTGGCTGTATCCGTCAAATAAATAAATAAAATCTTTAAAAAAAAAGAAAAATAACTATTAGAACTGATAAATGAATTCAGTAAGGTTGCAGGATACAAAATCAATGTATAGAAATCTGCTTTATGGGGCGCCTGGGTAGCGCAGTCGTTAAGGCGTCTGCCTTCGGCTCAGGGCGTGATCCTGGCGATCCGGGATTGAGTCCCACATCAGGCTCCTCCGCTGGGAGCCTGCTTCTTCCTCTCCCACTCCCCCTGCTGTGTTCCCTCTCTCGCTGGCTGTCTCTCTGTCACATAAATAAATAAAATCTTTAAAAAAAAAAAAGAAATCTGCTTTATTTCTATACACTAATATTGAAGCAGCAGAAAGAGAAATTAAGAAAATGTGAGCTATCACCTCACACCAGTCAGAATGGTTAAAATAAACACAAGAAACAACACGTGTTGGCAAAGATGTGGAGAAATAGGAACCCTCGTGCTGTTGGTGGGAATGCAAACTGGTGCAGCCACTGTGGAAGACAGTATTAAAAATTAAAAATAGAACTACCCATGATCCAGGAATTGCACTCCTGGGTGTTTATCCCAAAAATACAAAAACTCTAATTCAAAGGGATACACGCATCTCTATGTTTATTGCAGCATTATTTACAATAGCCATGTTATGGAAGCAGCCTAAATATTCATTGATAGATGAATGGATACACTTGATCTTAGCCAAAAGGCTGAGAAGCAACTGATAGATGAATGGATAAAGAAGACACACACAATGGAATATTACTCAGTCATAAAAAGGGGCAACATCTTGCCATTTGCAACAACATGGATGGATCTACAGAGTATAATGCTAGGTAAAATAAGCCAGTCAGAAAAAGACAAATACTATATGATTTCACTCATATGTGGAATTTAAGAAACAAACAAACAAAAGAAAAAAGAAAAAAAGAGACAAACCAAAAACCAGACTCTTAACTATAGAGAACAGATGGTTTCCAGAGGAAAGGTGGGTGGGGGACGGGTGAGATAGGTGAAGGAGACTAAAAGTATACTTATCTTGATGGGCCCTGAGTAGTACATGGAATTGTTGAATCACTGTATCATACAGCTGAAGCGAATATAATACTGTATGATAACTACACTGGGATTAAAAAAAAAAAAGAACAACAAAGGCAAACACACACCCTTACCTGTAGTTTTCCCAGATTTTGGAGGCCCCAGAATTATAATCCTAATGGGCACAGTAGGCTTAGGTTTGGGTTGGCGGATATATTTGATCGGGTTCTTCATAAATTTTTCTTTAGTTTCCTTGCTAGATAAAAAATAAATATACTGACGATGGATTACAGCATGGACTGGATTCTCTGAAGTTTCAATTGGTTTGATTGTCTCTCCTTCACTTAGCTGCAATATATACACAATTGAATTCATAGGTTTAAGTTATTCAGCATTTCCCCCAAATACATTTGAACAAATTTGTAAAATAAGAAAATCTGTCTTACAATACATAAGAAAACTAATTATAGCCAATGTAAAAAGAACAAACTATTTTATACCCACATGCAATTGATGAAATCTTAACTAGCTTTCAGTTTATGACAATTATAGTTCTCCTACTTCCTTTATAATGTATTTAGTGTATGTTTTTGCCAACAAGTGTAAGGTTGTTTACATATATTCGTGGGCCAATTTATCCTCACAAACAGGCCCATTCCTAAGGTGGTGTTAATGGATGGAAATGTGTTCTCCCCATTTCATAGGTTGAAGCCCTAATCCCCAAAGTGACTATATTTGGAGATAGGGCCTCTAAGGAGGAAATTAAGGTTGAGGTCATAAGAGTGGGGCCCTATCCAATAAGACTGGTGTCCTTATATGAAGAGGAAGAGACACCAGGGGTGCGAAAGCACAGAAGAAATGTCATGTGCGGACAAGGTGATCATCTGCAAGCCAGGAAGAGAGGTCTCACCAGAAACCTGTCCTGTCCCTGATGGCACCTAGATTTTGGATTACAAGCCTTAGAACTGTGAGAAAATAAATTTCTGTTGTTTGAGCCACAATGTCTGGTACTTTGTTATGGCGGCCTGAGTAGACAAATATAGGCGGGGTCCTGGGTTATCTTTAGGGGCATACTACTGGTAGGACAAATCCCACAGGCTTCTCACCCACATTTTATATAGGCAAAATCCCACTCACATAAACATCAAGAGCAGTCACAAAAGGGAAAAATACCTAAAAGGCTGCTTAAGGTATAGGTTGAAATGGAGTGGGAGGAATAGTCCTACGCATGTGCATTAGGTCAAGATGAGAACTGGGTAATTAATTGACGTTAGGTTTGGATATATTTTTTTAGAGCCTCAGATGGCCAAGTATCAGCCCAGCCTGACAAAGTAGGTGTGAAGCAGTACAGCTCCTTTACCAGAGCTACACCAAGACAGTTGTCAACATTAACATTTTTGGGCTGGAGTAAATGCTAGGTATAAGAGGAAACTCCAGGATGGCGTGGGAATGCCTGCTGTATGTCTTATATTTGGTAATTTAAAAAAAGCTGAAAGTCTAATGATTCCACTTCAAATTCCCAAATTTAGAGTCCTTTCAGTAGTTTCTGCTATTGCTCAAAATACCTAGCACGTATCCTTTCTCCTCTGTAGGTCAGACTATGCATAGTATCATCAAATCAGAAATATCAAACTGTCATGTACCCAGGGGCACCTGGGTGGCTCAGTTAGTTTAGGGGCTGCCTTCAGCTCAGGTCATGATCTAAGGGTCCTGGGATCGAGTCCCATACTGGGCTCCCCCCTGAGTGGGGGTGGGGGGTGGGTCTGCTTCTCCCTCTCTCTGCCCCTCCCCACCGCTCATGCTCTCTTTCCCTCTCAAATAAATAAAATCCTTTTTAAAAAAACTGTCATGCACCCAGGGAGATTCCCAAACGGTCCTGAAAAATGCTTATTTAAATGTTTAAACCCTTCCTGTGACCATGCATTCCTTTCTCCACAAGGCATTTTTGTATAGTCCTAATTATGTTTCGACATGAGCCCTTTCTCCCTAAATAGGGTTCTGACTTTTCTTCTTCCCCTTTCTTTCTCATCTCAGAGAGAAGGGCATGACTATCTTTCAAAAGCTTTCTAGGTGATTCTAGTACACGCTTAACTCTATCCAATTCTCTATGGAGGGCACTGTCATATGTCTCTATATTCCAGCACGGTATTTGAAAAGGTTTCTCTGGACATCCTACGGCTAAGATAAAGAAGATGGCACAATTAAGTAGAACTGAAATTGATTGTGTCAATATCAGCCAAGAAGGAGGTTTCAAGTAAATGCGCATGGCTGCATTTTGGATCCTATCTTCTGAAATACTTTTTATCTGTGACCAATAATAGTAATACATATTAATAACAACTATAAATTTTATTGAGCACTTACAAAAAGCCAAACACTGTTGTAAGCACTTTACAATAATTAACTCATTTAATCACTGTAATAATATTGTAAGGTAGGGACTATTCTTATTTCCATTATGCAAATGGAAATGACTCAGTGAGGTTAAGTAATTTGTCCAAGGTTGTTCATTTAATAAGTAGCGGGTTTTGAACTCAGGCAGTCTGGCTCCAGAGGCCATTATCTTCTCCACTGGGCTACATCACTGACGGAAATAAAAAGGTACACGGGTTGAATGAGCAGGTCACTATCACATGACATTTTTAATTGTCTTTATAACACTTAGTGTTACCTCTCAAGAACATATTTGCTTATTTACTTATTTATTGCCTATCCTCCCTTCCCAATCCAACTAGAATATAAGCTGGAAGACAAAAGAAACCTGTCTGTTTTGTTCACTACTCTTTCCCAGGGACTAGAACAGTGGCTGACATATTCTTGGTTGAGATTCGTTGAAAATCATCCCACATTTGAGGTCACTGAATTCCAACTGGATTAAATCTGTTTGTCCACACTGCATACAAATATGGTACTTAGAAAGGCTTGTTATGGACATCAGTGTCACATTTTGTATAGTGCCTCACGCTTTCCAAAGGACTTTATACTCTTGTATTTGATCACAGTGGCCTGGTGACATTATTCTTTCATCTTAAAGGTAAGGAACCAGGCAGGATCTTAGTACAGAACTAGGTCTAAGTACAGGGTCTGAGACCCTGGGTCCATTAAAGGATCAAAGAGATTAAATGACTTGCCTAAAATTAGGTGGCAAATTAGTACCAGAGCTCAGCCCTTTAGATGTGTAGTTTGAAAATATTTCCACTACCCATCTTCAGCTACAAAGTTAAAACCAAGTTGGAATTGTGTTATCTCTACAGAAGTAGATGAAAGAAATTAAACCCTTTGATTACCTATTATACTTCAAAAAGATAAAACAATCACATATTTTTATAGCTAGTTAAGAGTACTGTACAATGCTTATAATTTTTGGAATTATCCTCTGTCTTCTTCTTAGACATACTTAAAAAAAATAAAAGAAAGAGCACAGCTTTAGGATGCATTTGCTGACATTACCTTTACGGGGTCCCAGTAGCCAAATGCGCTGACATACTTATAGGTATAGCTGAGCATTTTTTGGGCAAGGTGGGATGCTATTGGATAACATTTTTCAAAAATGCTCTCACGATTCTCCACCAGTGGTTTCAGCTTCATATTCATATTATATTGTACAATGTGGATTTTCCGAGCTCCATTAATGAGAATTACCGGGATCAAAAGCTTCTCAAATTCATCCTGATGGAAAAAAAATCATAAAATGAAATATTTTTAATGGGACAGTCAGGTTACTGCACATAGACGTTGCTGGTGACCGATTGCTTCAGTCAAGAGAACAAATATTTTTCAGCTTCTGAGTGGCTGCATATTGGCAGCTAAAACTTTTGACTCTATGTGGCTTCCATGTTGTCCTTGATTTATTAATTTGTTTTCATAATTGCAAGTGGCGCTGGCAAAAGGGAAGATAGCCCTAAAATACACATTTCTTTTGAAATGTTAAAAAGAAACTAAGATATAAGCCAAACTGCATTTGTTCTGTTCTCAAATGTTACATTTGAATTATGAAAAATGAAGGAAAATAATAACCTGTATTACTTGTAAATTACTCATATCTGCTTCAAATTTTTCTCCCAGTTCACCTCTCAGGCGCTCAAGTGCATCAATTTCCTGTTCTTCATCTTCCTCACTCATCACTTCCTCGTCTTTTGGAAATTCTTCTTCAAGGATGTTGTCAATATCATCTTCATCTTCTTCAGGCTCTTCTTCACTGAAGTCTTCATCTTCTTTATCCATCTAAGGAAGAGAATATTCTCTTTTACTACATATCTAAAATATGCAACAAATGACTGTGCTAACTAATCATTTGGAATATTTTATGTAACTGAATATTGGTTGATATGGCATGGCAACATTCATTTAGTGACACAGTAAAATTTTAAATATCTGGCACCCAGAAATTTAATTCCTTTAAGACTCTGACACCATACTGATCCCACAGTAAATACATAAACAAGATATTAAATACTATTTATGCCTACGGTTGTGAGAAAGTTACATTTGTTTATTTAGAGTTTTTATTTTAATTCCAGGTAATTAACACAGGTTATGTAAGTTCCAGGTGTACAATATAGCGATTCAACAATTCCAGGGGCTCCTGGGTGGCTCAGTCGTTAAGCGTCTGCCTTTGGCTCAGGGCGTGATCCCAGCGTTCTGAGGTGGAGCCCCGCATCAGGTCCTCCGCTAGAAGCCTGCTTCTCCCTCTCCCACTCCCCCTGCTTGTGTTCCCTCTCTCGCTGGCTGTCTCTCTCTCTCTGTCAAATAAATAAATAAAATCTTAAAACATAACAAAACAAAACCAATTCCATACATCACCTGGTACTCATCACAAGTGCGCTCCTTAATCCCCTCATCTAATTAACCCATCCCCCACCCACCTTCACACTGGTAGCCATCAGTTTGTTCTCTATAATTAAGAGTCTGTTTCTTCTACTTCTTCCCTCCACCTCCCCAGGTGGTTGATACCTCCATTGCTTTCGAGGTGGGGGGCTCAGGAGTTCGCGGTGGGGCGCCAGCTTCCTCTTCACCATCACAGGCTTCTGGTGCTCAGGATGGCACCAGGTCTGCATATGGCAGCCATGTGCAGATCTGGGTGGTACTTGGTTCTTGTGGTTCATGTGCCCGATGCTGCTGACGGTGGCCCACACATTCTTGTTAATGGTGATCCACATGTAGGAGGTGGCGGGTTTTCACGGGCCAGATCTCTGCTTCATGACCACCACTACACCTTTGTGGCGGGCCGGTGGCTTCACACCCGCAGCCTTGCAGTGAATCAGCCCGTTGGTGGAAGGAGTGGTGAGCCTTCAGGTTATCGGCCTGGGCGCTGTGTGTCTGCTTGTTCCTCCTGATCGGGAAGCTGGAGCAGTTCCACAGGACCATCCATGGCAGGTGGGTGGACAGGGCGCCTCTCACTACCACCGTGGAAGTTGGAAAGAGCAAGAGTCTCTGTGTTGATTTGTCTCTTTTTTTTCTTTGCTTGTTTGTTTTGTTTCTTAAATTTCAGGTATGAGTGAAATCGTTTTTATCTTTCTCTGACTTATTTCACTTAGCATACTACCCTCTGGCCCCATCCATGAAAGTTATGTCTTTGATAGTCTTCAGTAACAATATTTAGTGGAACTGAAAGAGAATAAATCATTCACCAGCTGTGTTAGCTTGGACAAGATCAGTTTCCTCATCTGTAAAGTACGAACAACAAAAGTACCTATCCCACAGGTATGGAGGGAACATTAAATTACTTAATACGTGCAAAGCCCTTATTTAGAAAAGTGTCAGGCACATGGTAGGCATGAAATGATAGCTATTATTGCTATTATTGGGCCATTATAGCTATTATTTGTTATTTTGTACTAACAGAACAGTATATGCCCTTTAGGAGTTTATAGCCCATCTGAAGAAAGACAAATAAGACATAAATGATTATTAAAGACCATGGCAGGATATTGGCACTAAGTGGTGCTGTACGGGCTTTTAATATGTATCCTCCTGCACTGCCTCCACACTCTTCTCCCTGAAGTATTCCTTGTATCAACTGGAGCACTGCCTTCCGGTTGGAAACCTGGAAGTTTCCCTAACTCCTGCTCTCCTTCATTGCGCATCCAGTTTCCAAGGACCGTAATCCTAAACAATGCCCTAGACTCTCTCCTTTCCAGTACCGCCCCACAGTTTGCCCTTTCGTTATCTCTTACCTGCAATCTCCTGCTTAGCTCCCTGTTTCCTAATCTTCCTACTAATTAGAACTTGTTAAAGAGCACCTAGAGCTGGAATTTGGCCTTGCAGGTGCAAGGAGTAAGATGAGAGGATAAGGTCCCTTCCTGCTCTGTGCCCAGGCTCCTCTCTCTCCAGAAGGAGTTTGGCTCTGGGGCAGTGTTTTTCAGTTCTGCTTCTGTTTTATTTGAATTTTGAAATCATTTGGTTCCCTTACTACTTTTTCCTTTTCCTTATACTTTGACAAAAAAAAAAAAATCCTGAGATTTGATTTTCTAAGGATCATTGGAAGTATGGCGGGATGAATCCACACTGCAAACCAGGGACATCTCAGTTCTAAATGAACTTGTACTCACCTCTCTTGGCTCTACTTAATGGCTCTTCTAACTTGTTTGTTAATTAAAAAAAACCAAAACAACGATATCAGTTTAAAAATAGATTCATTTTGAGGTCCCAGGATGGCTCAGCTGGTTTTGTGCCCGACTCTTGATTTCAACTCAGGTCATGATCTTGGAGTCGTGGGATCGAGCCCTAAGTCAGGCTCTGCACTCAGCGTGAAGTCGGCTAGAAGTTCTCTCCCTGTATCCTCCCCGCCCTCTCTCTCTAAAATAAATAAATAAATAAATTCTTTTTTAAAAATAAAAAAATAAAAATAGAATCATTTTTGCTTAAAGGATAAAATTATACAGCATTATATAGGGTAAAAAAATTTCCCTTCATATTCCCATCTCTATTTCCACTTTCCTACCTAGAAATAATTTTGGTTAACAATTTGTTTAAGATCCTTTTATATGTTTACACCCCCACACACTCCCACACACAGAAAATTATATTTTACACATAAATGGGATCATTCTATATTATACAACTTGCTTTTTAAAAATATAATTTAGCAATGCATTTAAATTTCCTTCCATATAAAAACATACATCTCATTATTCTTATTTAGCCATTCTTGCACTTAAAAAATGTTTTCTTTTAAGATTTATTTATTTATTTGAGAGAGAGAGAGAAAGCAAGTGCACGTGGTGGGGGAAGGGCAGAGGGAGACGGGGAGAGAAACTCTAAGCAGACTCTGCACTGAGCTCGTGGAGCCCCGATGTGGGGCTTGATCTCAAGACCCTGAGATTATGACCTGAACCGATACCAAGAGTCAGAGGCTCAACTGACTGCGCCACTCAGGCGCCCCTTTTTTGGTTTTTTTGGTTGTTCTATGGAAGCCAATTTAGGAAGTAACAAAGTGAACAGTGAAAGGTAGCCTCTTTTGACCCTTGTGATATTTGTTTTCTCTCTTGTACTAATAACAATGAAGAATTTAGCTAACTTACATTTCTCTTTTCTTCCTCTCCTGCTTATTCCCCAGTGTTAGTCATATTTTTAATTCTTTAACTCTATAACCAAGTGCCTGCAATTTTATTTATTTATTTATTTATTTATTTATTTATTTATTTATTTATTATTTTAGATTTTATTTATTTGACAGAGCGATAGAGAGCACAACAAGGGGAGCTGCAGGCAGAAAGAGAGGGAGAAGGAGCCTTCCCCCTGAGCAAGGAGCCGGACGTGGGACTCAACGTGGAGCTCGATCCCAGGATCTAGGATCATGACCTGAGCTGAAGGCAGATGCTTAATCGACGGAGCCACCCAGGCACCCCCCCCTACAACTTTAAATATGATCCCCCAATTTCTTTTGAGTTATCATTTTTATTTTTTTAAAGATTTTATATATTTATTTGACAGAGAGAAAGAGCATAAGCAGGGGGAGTGGCAGGCAGAGGGAGAGGGAGAAGCAGACTCCCCACTGAGCAGAGAGCCTGATGTGGGGTTCAATCCCAGGACCCTGGAATCATGACCTGAGCCAAAGGCAGATGCTTAACCAACTGAGACACCCAGGCGCCCCTGAGTTATCATTTTTAGATGTGTGTTTTGATTCCCCCGAATTCAAGAGATTGTTCTTAATCTTCTTTTCACTTTTCCCTCTCTTTAGTGTCCAAATTTTTGTCTCCAATATTTCTACATTTACATTTGTCTGTAAGTGTACTTATTTAGCGCTTCATGTAGAAATTGATTCTAAGAATTGAAAGCAAACAGTGTTTGATTGATTCTAAAAATGAAACCCAATAAACAATACCAGCCATATTTTAACTACATAATCCTTATTCACTACAGCTACAGATAGTGACAGTGGGGATGCAACCCTATATCAACAAATGTGTACCATTCTGAAGTGTCAAGGTGAAACATTATATTTTCTTATTATGCAGAATGATGCATTTTAATTTGCCCCATATGTGGATAATGCTTTTTTTTTTTTTTTTTGGTCTCTCCCCTACCCCATATTTCTGGTTTGGTTTTGTTTTTTAGATGAAAGAAGCACTATTCGCAAAATCAATTGGCTATTTTTTTTCAGGAAGAATATATTAAAGGCTAATTGTCAAAGATCTTAAATATCTAAAAGTGTTCTCATTTCATTCTCATACATTATAAATAGTCAAAAATCATTTTCACTCAGAATTTTAAAGGCACTGTTTTTGTCTTCTATCACTCAGTATTGTTGGTGAGAAGTCTGACAAAAATCTTATCCATATCTTTTGTAGGTAACTTTTCTTCATTTTAGAAACACTTAAAATCTCTTTATAATGAGCAATCTCAAATTTCATAAGGATGTATCTAATGTACATCTCTTTTAATTTGTTCGGCTCTGTATTCATTGATCCCTTTGAATTTGAAGATCCTCTGCTTTCTTCAACACTGGGAACATTTTTTTCAATATTTTTAAGATTATTTCCTCCTACATTTTCTCTCCTTTCATTTTTTTTTTTTAATGCATATTGGATGTTGACCTTCCTGGATTGACCCCACATATCTCCAGTTTTTTCTTTTGTATTTTCTATCTCTTGTATTTTTTGTTCTATATTTGAGAAACTTCTTTGATTTTTCCTTCTAATCTTTCTATTCAAATTTTAACCAATTTAAATTATATATATTTAGCTTCCATGAACTCTTTTTTGCTTTCTGATTTTTCATAGCATCCTGTTTTTGTTTTCTGGATAAAAGTTCTTGAATTTTCTGAGGGAGATTGGAATTTTTTTAATGTTTAGTAAGGTTTTCTGAATTGCCTATTTATTTTAGGGTCAACTTTTCTGTTTGCTCATCTTGCTGCTCCTTTGTATTGATAATTTTTCTCAAGTATATGGTAATCCTTGGTGGCTCAATCATTTTCACAAATGGAGGGGGCCAAATTGATTAATTCAGAGCAACTGCAAGCTAGGGTATGTGAGCAGGGCAGGTTGTATCGTGCTTCCATGTGAATGAGCTATGAGAATGAGAGGAAGCAGGCAGGATGGATCTTGCTCCAAATGATGGCGGACACCAACCAGCATTTCGTGGCACCTATCATCTTCAAGACAGATTATTTAATCACTTTAGAAGTTATTTGCCTTTTTTCTTCATGGAGGCAAATGTCGTTGTTAATAAGGTGCTGGGGAGGCAACCTTAAATTTTTGTGCAATTAACTTTCCTGGACTTTCTAGATAATCAAACTATAGGCACATAATGAGTTCTTTCCTTACAGAACTTTTCAACATGTATGCTATTTCTTTTTCCTATTATATTGTTTTAGCAAGTTCCTTAAATAATGTTGAATTTTTTTAAAGGTCAATATCCTAATAATCTCCACAGGTTAATTCTTCTTAGGAAAAAAAGGTTTTATTTTTCCAAAATTTGATCTTTGAAACAGTGCTGTTTTTTCTTTTTCTGATATATTACACTTTTAAGGCCTTATGTTAATAGATACATGTTCTAAAATTCATGGTCTCAGAGATCTGCCTCCAGTATGAAGGAATAAGTTAATTTAGCCTCTAGCAGGTAATAACCATAAACCATGAACACTACACCTCCCCTCCCCCCAACACACACACACACACACACACACACACACACACACACACACTTTATCTCACTCACTCAATAAGGGGCTTGAGAGTAAACAAAGGCAGATTTTGGAAAACAGTAAAAATCTGGAGGGAGCAGTCGGATTAGGGTAAATTCTCTGATTCTGTGCATTTGCTCACAGGGCAGCCTCCATTACAGTGGTGGTGGCACAGGGTGACTAAAACTCTGATAGGAAGCTGGATGTCTTTCCAGCTGGGGCAACCAGGGGAAGGAGACACAACCAGGGCACTAGAGAGTGAGGGTAAACTTCAGAGTTGAGAGAAGTGAAGGGAACAGCAAATTTAGTTTGTAAAGACTGTCCACGTCTCTGAATCATGCTCATATGGGCTGTTTGAGAACAGTATCAGTTGAACTGCTACCCACTGCCAGTATGACAGAGTTTGCAGGGTTAGTCTAACCAAGTAAATTGCCTGCTAAAACAAAAACACCAGCCTTCTCTGGAGGTATACAACAGACTTCAGAATCTCCAGAACATAATATTCATAATTCTAGGATATAATCCAAAATTATTCAAAATGTAAAGATTCATGAGACATGACCCATTCTCATAAGAAAAGATATTATTAAATACCCACTCTGGGTATTAGAGTTACCAAACAAGAACTTTAAAGCCGTTGTTATCCCTATGACCAATGAAGAAAAGGAAAATACACTCATAATAAGTGAAAAGATAGGAAATCCCAGGAGGGAAATAAAAAATATAAAAACAAACCAAATGGAGATTTTAGAACTAAAAAATACAGTATTTAAAGTTATAAAAGATATCAGATGGGTTTAATAGACTGGAGATGACTGAGGGAAGAATCAGTAAATTTGAAGATAGATCAAAAGAACTGATCGAACTTAAAGAAGAGAGAAAAAAGCCCCAAGATCATTTGGAACAATAGTGAATGATCTAACCTATGAGAAATTGACTTTCAGATGGAGACAGAGGGCAAATAGAGCAGAAAAGATATTTGAAGAAATAATGCCCAGAGTTCTTGCAATTTAGTGAAAGACATAAATTTACAGATTGAAGTTTAGTGAACCTCAAACTAGATAAATATGAAGAAAATGACATGCAGGCATATCATAAACTATTGAAAAGCAAAGATACAGAGAAAATCATGGAAACAGTCAAGAAAAATCATGTAGGAAAACAATTCAAATGACCCTATTCTTTTCATGCCTCTGCTTTCCATCACACCATAGGAATGAATGAAGAGCAACAGAAATGGTAAATACCTGGGTAAATGTAAAAGACTTATTTTCCTCTTAATGTATTTAAAATACATATGACAGTTTAAAACAAAAACTATAATTTTTTTCTTATGGAGTTTATAATATATTTGGTTGTAAAACAAATAACCGAGTGTAAAGGGTGTTGGTGGAGTGATGGTGAGTGTAAATGGACTTCTGCAGTCACAGGCTTCTAGGGTAGTACATGCAATGATATTGACTCGAAGTAAAGTGGGAAAAGCCAAGGATGTATATGTAACAGAGAGCAACCACTAAAAAATAATACATAGAGATATAACTAAAAAGCCAATAGATAAATAAAATGGATTTCTAAAATACATTCAAACAATCCCAGAGATGGCTGGAGAGGGAAAAGAGAAAATAAAGAAGACAAACAGAACACAAAATTCATGGTCTCTGAGAAAAAGGACTAGATTTCGGGTAAGCTCTCTTATAACTTTCTATCAGTAGGGGAAGGGAGGGACAAGGCTACAACAGTAGAAGTTTATGTCAGGAGGGTGATGGAGATTATACTCAGAATGCTTAGGGAAGAAACGAGACAGGAAGAAATGGAAAGAGGAGAAGTGCAAGACTTGTCAGAGTTCTGAGTCTTCCCAATACAGATGCATGTTAAGCAGACACTAGATTCCCTTACTACACCTGGTTGCCTTCTAAATATGGATTTTTTGAGACACTATTCCAAACTACTTGTTTCTCAAACCTTCAAACTCAATCCAAGGGAGGTGAGTGGGAGGGAATAGTTGAAACAGGAGATGGGGATTAAGGAGTGCTCTTGTTGTGATGAGCACTGGGTGTCACGTGGAAGTGTTCAATCACTATATTGTACACCTGAAACTAACATTACACTGTATGTTAACTAACTGGAATTTAAATAAAAACTTAATAAAAGACTCAATCCCCAACCTGTACACCCCATACACACCTTTGCTTTCTGTTTCATCCCAAAGAGCTCTCTGCACGTAGACCTTGGACCTATACACTCTGCCTTGTCCCTAGGAGGCCTCAAGGATGGTCTTGGCCTGGTGCTTGGTCCTGAACCTTGTTTCAACCTCATCTGGACGCTGACTTTGGCTCCCCCTTGTACTCAGGTATTTATCTCTATTAACTATTCACCTGGGTGTAGTCCCTCACAATTCTGCTGATTTGCGGCCTGGCTTCCTGTCCTGGCTCTTTGTGGCTTTCTCCTGTCTGGGGCTACCCACAATTTAATAGAAGAGATTGAGGCACCAGAGAAGGAGCCAGTGAACAGGAGGAGAGCCAAGATTCTGGAGTGAGGACCAGGAGTAGAAGCAGGGCCTCTGAGAAGTTGGAAGGTATACAAACTAAATCTCTATACAAAGTGGCTGATTTACAGATTATTCTTTAGTCACACTTGGAGACTAAAATTCCACAAGATGGCGACATTTTTCTACAAAATTAATGCAAGCAGTCCCCTTGAGACAAGTAATTTCTGACGTTAAAAATGTATTATCTGCTGCAAAAAATTCAGACAGTAAGGGCAATGATTTTTGTTAAGGAGGGGAAGACAACCCTGGGAAGGGCTTTATCTGCATATGGTTCCCCAATTAGTTGTGAAAAGGTGAGTCATGGAGCTGCACTTTCTATACAAAAGGCAAATGATGAAAAGGCCTCTGGTTCTGTTCATGAAAGCAGGCTCCGGGGTCTATGTAGAGTCAGAATGGATTTGAGTCAGGTGTCACATTAACTGCCTATAGCTATCACACTGGGTGATCCTTGAGATGCTGCATTTTGTTTAGTCCTTGTTTGTCTGAGGCAGTAGCAGGACATATCACAAAATTCTCATCAAAGGAGTGAAAAAAAATCAAGACACAGTTTTCATCTTTGATTCATAAAAAATTTCAGGAATTATCTTCCCAAAGTCAGTTTGGATAAATTAATTGTGTGGGGATAAATAGCTAATTTTGTAAAAGAGTAAGTCTTAGGAGAGCTAACTTACAAAAACCTACTTAATTTATAAGATAGAATATTGAATTTTTGAATGAAAAATAGTAAGAAATCCCACCATTCTAATGTTAACAAATAGAAAAATTATAAATTAAGAATATTTAAAATTTATCTGAAAATGGATTCTCTTAAGAAAAAGGAGGTTTAACTAAAAAATAGCAAAGAGGAGAAATTAAAGTATTTTCAATTCAGGAAACCAGATATTATTAATTTTTTTTCCATTTTACAAAAAAACCCTAGGTTCAGAGAAATTAAAAAACTTGCTCAAGGTTATACAACAGCAACAAAACAACTGTTGAGTGCCTACTATGTGTCAGCCCTACGTTAGGCACTGGGGAGCCAGCAGTGAACAAAGTCAGCAAGAACTGGAGAAAGGATACCAGTTTAGGTCAGATCAACCCCAAAGGCTGGACTTTTTTGGTAATATGTTGCTGAGACATGTGGGGTGATTCTTTTTTTTTTTTTTTTTTTTTTAGATTTCATTTCTTTATTTGACAGAGAGAGCTCACAAGCAGAGGGAGATGCAGAGGGAGAAGCAGACTCCCTGCTGAGCAGGGAGCCTGATACAGGGCTCCATCCCAGGACCCCAGGATCATCCCAGAACCCTGGGATCATGACCTGAGCCAAAGGCAGACACTTAACCGACTGCGCCACCCAGGCACCCCTAAGGGGTGATTCTTAAGGGGACGACTAGGGATTCCCAAAGGCTAAAGATAGGTAACTATGCTTGAGCCCAGGTTAGGATGTCTGGATTGTTTGTTTTGAATCCTAAACATCAGCATGACTCCTTGAACACAGCAGAATTTCAGAACATGTTTGTTCAGGGAATGAACAGTAGAACGAGACCAGAAACTTCTGTCAATTTTGTTCATGACTTAACCTCCAGCGTCTGAATACTGTCAGCCATGCAGTGAGTGCTCAGGTCAGGTTTGCTGACTGGCTGAATGAATAAGTGAAGATTAAGGCAAATAACGGAGAGCAGGGTTCTTGTTCCTTAGATGGTGCAGAACATTCTCAATCTAATGGTTTTAGGTCTACTTTTGGTTGTAGATACTTTGTTTGGGCAAAGGAACAATTGTCCTGGCCCCTATTCTGCAATGTTTTGACCCCCAGTGACGGTTGCTCGGTGTCAACAGTTCTCTGTACTGAGTCCAGCACATCCCGACCAGGGGCAGACATAGTTCCATGGGCAGCAAGTCTTATTTCCTGTGATTCCTCTTCTCTCCTTCCGCTTGTTGGGGTGAACGTTTTTATATGGTTGGAAATCAGATCCCAGGAGAGTCAGTTTTGAAAAGATGGTACAGGGTGCTTTATGCCAGAATGAAATGGCAGAAGGCAGGAACCATCCTTTTGTTTGCCTTGGTTACAGGGATTACTTGTAAGCTGAATGTATAAATATGAGCCTCAGGTAACTTCTTAGAACTAGTGTGTCTAGTCACACCTCCTCTTTAAATTCTGCACCCCTAAGAAAGTTTGGTATTGGTGTTAGCTAGGTCATTTCGGGAACAGCTCTTTTCCAAACAAAACAAAATCCACGATCTTCAAGGTTTATCTTTTTGAAAAGTCAGCAGATGGAGAAAAGGAGTTGTACTGAGTGTCCTGCACGATCGATAAGTCTGAGGGTTCATGGTCTCTGCTTCGGTCCATTCTTTATCTCGACATAATCTTTATTTTAGGTCCAGCACAGCTTCACAGACTCCCTGTTTAGACCTCAGTCCCAGACTCCCAGACTACAAGCATGGACTGGGGCATGGACTACAAGCGTGAAAAGCAAAAATGAGAATCCCAAAGAAGCATAGTTTACTGTAGTATGATATTTTGAATTCAATTATTTAAACTTCTTTAGTGGTTTTCCTTCCTTTAAAAATGTTCATTTTTCTGACTATAAAAATAACGAAGGGTCATTGTAAACAATTATGGAATAACAAAAAATACAAAGAAAAAAGTGATACATAATCTTACTACTTAAACATAAACTCTGTGTATTTCCTTCAAGACTTTTTCTAAACATCTTTTTATTTTATACTGTTGATATATAAAAAATATGTAATATATAAATATTAAATTGTGGATATTCTGCCTTTTTTTTTTTAAAAAAGCAACCATTTTATTTACTTACCTCCGCTTTATGTTTTTTTTCTCTCTCTGCTAGAAGTTCAGCCCTTCTTTTGGAAATCATATCATCCTGTTACAGAAAGAGACATTTAAACATTTTAGTGGATAATGATAAAATTACTTTTTAAATATTAGTATATATGTTTTTTCCCAAAGTGGGAATAGCATTTGGAGGGAAGGATGGTAAACCTTTCAGAAAAACTTATGATGGTGGTAATTATGCTACTACATCCTGTGTCTCTGGAACTTCTCAATAGCTACGTCCCTCCGGAGAGATAAACAGCACGTGGGGGCAGCCACTCTTTCTACAAACTTTAGAATGCCTTTTCGAATTTATTATTTATTTGTTTGCTTTGGTAAAGAGCACCCCTAATCAGATGCAAATCAGATATGATTTGCAGATATTTTCTCTCACCCAGTAGAATAACTTTTCATTTCCTTGACGGCTTCTTTGTTGTGCAAAATCCTTTTAGTTTGATGTAATCCCCATTGGTTGACTTTTGATTTTGGTGTCAAATCCAAAAAAATAATTGCCAAGACCAGTGTCAAGGAGCTTACCCCCTATGCTTTCTTTTAAAAGTTTTATGGTTTCATAATTATGTACTGTATGGTGACTAGCATATCATAATAAAAAAATTGAAAAAATAAAAGTTTTATGGTTTCAGGTCTTATGTTCAAGTCTTTAATCCATTTTGGGTTGATTTTTGTGGATAGTATAGGATAGGGGGTCTAGTTTCATTCTTTAGCATGTAGCTGTCCAGTTTTCCCAGCATGTACTGAGAGACTATCCAACCTCCATCATACACCTTTGGCTTCTTTCTTGTTAACTAATTGACAATATAGGCATGGCGTTGTTTCTGGGCTCTCTCTTCTGCTCCATTGATCTATGTGTCTAGTCTGCTATTGAACCTCTCTATTGAATTTTTCAGTTCAGTTATCGTATTCTTCATCTCTGTGATTTCTGTTTGGTACTTTCTTATATTTTCTATCTCTTTCTTGAAATTCTTACTTTGTTCATGCATTGTTCTCCTGACACTGTGAGCATCTTATGAACATTGTTTTGAACTCTTTATCAGGTAAATCACTTATCTTTGTTTCAGTAAGATCTATTTCTGGAGTTCTCGTTTGACACATATTCCTCCTCTCTTTCTTCCTTTCCTTTGACTCTGTGTTGGTGTCTGCACCTTGGATAAAGAAGCCATAGCTCCTAGTCTTCACAGAGCAGTCCTGAGTAGGAGATGAACCTTATCAATCAGCCTGGACTGAGTTCTTGGCTGTCTCTCAAACCTCTGTGACTAAGCTACTTTCTTTGTTCTCAGTGGCTCGCAGTTGTTGAGCATGTGCCACAACCTGTCGGAGGCCCAAAGGGGAGCATCACACACTGCATAGATGGACTGGAAGCTGGACTCTCAGGCAGCAACTGTTTTGATGTGGATGATACAGGTATTTTCTCATTTGTCCATTGTGTATGAGTCACTCAGCTAGTTTCTGGATTTCTTTCAGAGAGAATTGCTTCATGTGTAGCTGTAGATTCAGTGTGTGTGTGGGAGGAGATGAATTCAGGAGGCTCTTTTATCGCCATCTTGGGTGGGATCCCAGGGTACCCTATCTACCATATTTCATTTATCCATTCATCAGTTGATGGATATTGGGTGGTTTTCACTTTTTGGCTGTTATGAATAATGCTGTTATGAATATTCATATATAAATCTATGTGGATCTGTTTTCATTTCTGTTAGATGGATTCCTAGAAGTGGAATTGCTGGATTCCCTATGACACTTTTGAACATTTTATGTAATACTCCTCAGATTTCAGTTTTGGAAAAGATATCCTAAACTATTATCTGGATCTGTTTCACTATAGGCTAACATGGCCTTGATGGATGGTGTCATCATTCCAGGAACTAGTGAAAAAGCCACTGAGAAGTTTAATTCTTTATGTTGCCTCTCCCACTTAGCTCCTGTGTCTTGTATAGGGATACATTAGTGCTGCCACTATCTTTAATTTTATTTGCCTTGGAGAGAAAAGCATTAACATATTGCAAATCACATAGGCCTCAAATAATTTTTAACTAATTATAAATAGTATTAATATCTGATTAAAAGTGTTTTCATATTGACTGTGGTATTAAAATCAGAAAATTACATTTTTGTAAAGACCACTTTATAATTTCAATAGATGTTGAACAAATTTACTCCTACGTTTTTTTACTGGATACATACCTTGATTTTTGCCTTCAATTCTTTGATGAGTTTTTTCCTTTCTAATTTTTTCTTTTGTTTCTGTTTCCACTTTTCAATTTGGGAAGGAAGGAGTCGATCAGAAATATCTTGATCATCAACTTGTATAAAAACAGCAGCATCTGGGAAAAATCCACGTTCCCCCAGAAACAGGGCCTCCTCAGGATATCGTGGGAAACCATCTAATATAAAACCTGTGGAACTTGGTAGAAATTTCATAATTTATTTGCTTTAATTATTATATTATAAATATTGATTTAAAAAGAAAAAATATTAATAACTCACAACTTTATATAAGATGTGCAATGAATAGTTTTAAAAGTTTACTGTGGTATCTTTAATTTCTTATAATATTTCTACTTGTGTAAACATGGTGTGTTTTCTCCTAAATGTATTGAATTAGATTAAAATGATAATATTTTATACTTATTTTTATAGTATAGATAAGTTCTCTTAAATTTAGTCTTAATATTTGATGAAAAATTAAAAGAAAACAAGTTCTCTGCTTGGGAGGAATGCCCAGTCTAATGACTGTGTCACCCTTATGTAAAGGTGGGTTTGGCCAGCCCATCTCTTGTGGGAATCTACCTTTGCACACTTTTTCTTCTAGTGACGCTCCTTTCATGAGACAGTTTGTACCCTCTTCCGTGGGTTCCTTATGATCAATGACAATTACTAATGTATGCATCCTGGCTCATATGTGTAAGATGATTATGTTCAAATAGAATTATAAAATTTGCACAGGTATGATGAAACTGTAAGGATCAGAAAAATAAATGGAATGTGACTACATTTTTATTATTAAACAATCAGGCTTTAAGAACTTGGTTTTGTTTATTTAAAAGAGTCAATATCGGTCCCCTTTTGAATGAGAATTTATCCTGTTTATCTAAAATTTGGGTTGTTTTAGGTATTTATATTTAAACATATGTTTTCTTCCTCGTAGGACTTTTATGAACATTTGACAACTTGAGTCCTTATCTGACATTTTAAAATATTTCCTATCCTACTAAGTGGGCAAATTTTTATATTTTGGCTGTAAGATGTATGTCTTTTTCTTTAGGGATGCCTTCAGTATAGTCTCTTCTGTGAGAACAATTTCATCCCTACTGTTCCAGCTGTCCCTTCTTTGTCAATGACTTCTAAATCTCTACCTCTATACCCAACTTCTCTTTTGAGTTTCAATTCAGAATTTTCAAAAAGCTGTTTAGTTTCTTCATTGAAATGCCCTTCAGGAATTATATATGCATCATACTGTCAAAAATCAGACTCATTGTTACACTTCCACACTGCTCTTGCTTCTGACTCACTGGTATTCAGGTGCCAAACTTCAGAGACATTTGGACTGCCCTGCCACCCCCTCTTGCTTCTCACATATAAGAGCTAAACCCTGGCGTGTCTTCTTCTGTACCCACATTTCCATTTCTACCGTTACACCTCAGTTCAGGCACTTATTAATCTCTCCAGGACTCATGCAATAGCCCTTTAAAATGTGTTGATTTTTTCCCTGATTATAAAAGCAACAAATCTCACTATTGAAAAATTGGAAAATAGAGAAAAACATGAAAAAGGGCAAGATTATCCATAATCTTATATCCTAGAGATTACTGAGATTTTGTTTTGTTTCTTTCCAGTTTGTTCCTCATGTGTCCATTTTGCTATTAAATTATAAATAACTTTGTATCTTTTGAAACTTAATGTTATATAATAACATTTCTCATGCTATTATAAATTCTTCATTTTAACACATTTTAATGGTTGCATACCTAGCTATTTAATTTAGGCTTTTTATAATTTCAGTTTTTTACTTTTTTTTTTTTTTAACGAGAGAGAGAGAGAGAGAGAGCAAGAGTATAAGCAGGGGGAGAGGGGGAAACAGACTTCCCACTGAGCAGGAAGTCTGATACCAGGCTCAATCCCAGGATCCTGAGACCATGACCCGAGCTGAAGGCAGACTCCCCACAAACTGAGCCACCTAGGTGTCCCTCACTTTTTCCTTTTAATTTTTCAATCCATACGCTTTTTTTTTTTTTAAATTAATGTATGGTGTGAGGTCAGGAGCTAAATTAATGAAGAACCACCCATGACTACATCAGTTTTTTGTTGTTCTTTTTGTTTTTTTAAAGATTTATGTATTTGAGAGAGAGAGAGAGAGCACGAGCAGGGGGAGAGGCAGAGGGAGAAGGACAAGCAGACTTCATGCTTAGTGCAGAGCCCGGTGCAGGGCTCGATCCCATCACACCAAGATTATGACCTGACCTGAAATTAAGAGTCAGATGCTTAACCGATGGAGCCATCCAGATGGCCCCCATGATTGCATTGTTGCAGTCAACCTGCCTAAGTTTGCCACAACTAATGAGCCAATTTAGGCAGCAGGAAACTAAAATTAAAGTTGATGACGAATCACCTCACTCACTCATTTAGGCCATGGACTAGGTGAAAAAGAGCGTGCAGAGGAGCACTGGGACTGGCCAGTTATTTGAATGCTCTATAATATAGCTTCTTTATCTCCAATGTGAGATAATAAAAGTTTCTATTCCATTGGGTAGTTGTAAGGATTAAGTAAACTAATGTGAATAAAATACAGAACAGTATCTGGCACATAGTAAGTTCCATATAAGGGTTGCTATTACAGGTACTATAATAAGTATCATTTCTCTTTCTTCTGATATATACCAAAGCACGACATTCTGATTAGGAAATTGCGGTGAAGTTTTAAACTCTGATGGCATGGAGATTCTTAAATTTGTCCTCTCTGAGGTCAGGCTTGTTCCTGGCTTTTAAGAAAGGGATAGCACTCTGGACAGTTATTAAGTGGTCTTAACAGTAATTACTGAAAGGCTCCAAGGAAAAGAGTCCAGCCCATCATTGGTGTACATGGATTTAGAATATGGTCGCTCAACCATAACTACACAGCAAATGTTTTTAATGTGTAGAATCACTAGTTTATAAGTAAAAGAAAAATCTTAAATTTATGCTGGATTACATTTTTAACTTTTAAGAACAGAGCAAATAAAAGTCAATAATTGTATAATTCTATATAAAATAAGATACCGTATTGGTTCCTTAAGCCACCACTCAGAAAGAATTGTTTCAAGAATTTCGGGAGGTAATGGCTCATTTTCCAGTAGATTTAATTTGATTGCTTCTTCTTCTTCTGTAAGTTGTATGTCTGGAGGCTAAAAAACCAAAAATCAGAAAACAAAAAAAATTAAACTCTGTATTAGTAAATAATACTCTATTACATTGTTGATTAGGATGAGACCTTTTCTTCTTAGGCTGTTTTTAATACTGCTGCTTGTTAACAGTTTAAAACTTGAACTTTTTTCTTTAAATCAATATTTAATATGGTTTAAAATGTCAAATTATATATTATAGCTAAGAGGAGTTACTAGTGATTAGCGTGACTGATTTTCAAACATGGCCTCAGGATATCTTGTGTCATCACTTTTTGCTACTATATGGTTTAATGTGTATTACACACCCATAAGGCTTAACCAATTTTTGTCATTTATCTTATAATTCTTTAACCTAGATTCTAATTAAAGGATGGGCCAGCCAGGCAGTCAATTGGAATATAATCTATACCTACGTCCATTTACAGGGGATCACTTGAGAAGAAAAGGGTCTAACTATATCAGAAATGGTGAAAAATGAGTTAGAATTAAGAACTTTCTCTTTACAACCCCAGAAAGAAACCATCTAAGAGATATATAAAATTTCTTATGATGCATCATTAGAAATTAATATTTTGAGAACTCTGCTGGTGCTGGGGCAGATTTTTATGACATTTGATAGAAAACAGAGAACACAATAAAGGAAAACCTTATAGTCTGGGTCAGATATACCAAATAACAGAATCCCAAATAAATGCCATGTAACAGTCTCATCAGGGAAAGCTTTTCAGATTTTTATTGGAGTCATGTAAAACTTAGCACTTCGCATTCTAGATGAACAGTAAGATATGTATTTAACATATGGGGAGGATGACATATGGGGAGTTAATTTTTTTCTTCTTCCTGGAAACTTTATAGAGTTTTATACTGCTTATATTCTACTTCCCAAAAGTAAGCATAATTATCTGCAAAGAGAGTATTAATATTACTACCGGCTTCCTTGTGTTTTCTTCTTCAATCTTGACATTGGCCTGAATTGCAAGTTCTTCAAGTTCTTGTTTTGTAAACCGTTCTTCATCAGAATCTTCTTCAAATTCACTTCCAATCTTCTTTTCGGTTTTGAGCATTAGTTTCTCTTGAAGAAATTCTTCAAACTGAATGTGAAAAATGCCCCATTTTTCTGCTAACTGTCTTCCACAGACAGTTTTGCCAGAGCCACGGGGACCTATAAGGCATATTCTTACTGGAGGAGCCTGACACAGGGGGTGGGTTGGGGAGAGGTAGGGTAGGAGGAGAGTGAAGACAAGGAAGTTTTGAGTAATTTAGAAAACATAAGGCTTATTCATTGCTCTCCCTAAAACTGAATTATCACTTCACAACACCAGCCGTGTCAGAAGGCACAACCATACACATATTTCAGTAGTCCTCCTGGGCACCACATAAAAATTAAAGTTCATGAAAATAGCCCAAATTATTCAGAAGCATTTAAATCATGTTCTATATGTTCTGTTTAAGAAGGCATTGGAATTAGGGACACTGGCTGGCTCAGTCAGTAGAGTATGCAACCCTTGATCTCAGAGTTTTGAGTTCAAGCCCCATGCTGGGTGTGGAGCCTACTTCATCGGGGGAGAAAAAAAAGAAAGTATAAGTGACAATGTATTGTGATTTGTATATTTTGATCTTGTAATCCCATGCTAGGGAATTATACTGATACAATAATTCAAAAGAAACAAAGAATGACATGCCCAAAGATTTCCTAAATACTATTTCATATCCACAATGACAAATCACACTATGAAAATATTGTGAAAAATGTCTAACAATTAGATGTTAAAATGGTACATCAAAATGATGAAGCATCATGAGATCTATGTAGAAATATATAAGCTTTCATTGATATAATGTTAAGTGAAAAAGCAGACTATAAAATATTACATACACTGGAAAGAATACACATCCATGTGGAAGAGGGAGAAAGTAAAATAAAAAAATGAAGGTTCTTGTCTAAAGCTGGTGCAATTATGCACGTGCTTTATTTTTAAAATGGAGAAAATATTACCAGTAAAATATACATAACATAAAATTTACCATTTTAACCATTTTTCAGTTAAATTCAAATATTTATTTATTGAGATGGTATACTTAAATACCATAAAATCCACTTTTTATGTATATAATGCAGTAGTTTTGGGTATATTCATTTTAACCATTTTTAAGTGTATAAATCAGTGGCATTAAGTACATTCACGGTGTTGTGCAACCATCACTACTATCTGTTTCCAGGACTTTTTCATCATCCCACACTGAAACTCTGTACCCATTAAACAATAACTCCATTCTCTTCCCTGCCTGCCCCCAGCTCCTTGCAACCATTATTCTATTTTCTGTTCCCTGTGAAACTGCCCACTTACACAGCTGCCTCTTAATGTAGCAAGCAATAAATGTAGCTGGGTCTTTTTACTTCAGTTAAAAAGACAGATATTATGTGTTGGTTTGACACAAGTCATTACTGCAGAAATCAAAAAAGATAATTGTTTTACCTTATATTCCAAAAAGTTGTTCTTGGAACTTAGATATTTTCACCATGTTGTTATATATGATTGGGGACTTCACTATTAAATAAAACGATGAAGGCTGGCACTAAGTCCTTGAAAAAGTACTCATGAGCAATCGTTAAGATCGGACAGGAATATTGTTCTCACCTTTAATGGTTCTTTATGAGCCACGTACTCCTCAGGATGCTCCAGAAACTTTTCTTTAGCCTCAGGACTTGAAAAGTAGTAGATCTTTTCTCGATATTTAGCTGCTTCGTCTGTGCTGCCTGGTTGTAGGATGAAGTTTTCTTTGAGAAACACTGGACAAAAGTGCTTTGTATCTCCTAAGTGCCTTCTCTTCTCTTTAATTCTATCTTCATTCTACAAATATTATTCAGTTTTGGGAACAGTATTAAAAGTATTTTGATATAAGACTGAAAATTAAGTAAAAATAAATTAAAATAATGCGTATTGAATAATACTGAAGCCATAACAAGATGCCTTTAAAACAATCCACAAAAGGCCAGTTCTTATACTAATTTAATTAAATAAAATATCGGTTTCTCATATCCCTCTAAGCTCACATCTTGAATAATGTCTTCTCCATAACAGTATGTCTTTAAAATACTCAACAATTTTATGTGTACCCTTCCAGCCCCTTTTTTCAAAGTATATCCTACCAATACACATGTAAAAATATACAGATATTTAGGCACAGACACAGTATTTCAAGAAATACCAATGGGATAATACTTTACAAGACTATTCTACAACAAGCTTCTTGTCAACAAGACATAAGGATGACTTTCTGTAAAGGTGAAAACATGGGACTAATCTACACTTTTCTTGCACCACTCCTGTTCAATTTTTATATGAGAGTTATGCAAACTCCAAAATAAGCCGGGAAGTATTGCTATTTTTGTATGATGTGGAAGATTTTTATTTATTTAGAGAGTGTGAGTGGGGAGAGGGACAAAAGGAGAGGGAGAAAGAGAATCCCAAGCAGCCTCCCCTCTCAGCATCATATGATGCGGGCTTCGATCTCATGACCCTGAGATCATGACCTGAGCTGAAATCAAGACTCCAACGCTTAACCAACTGACCTACCCAGGTGTCCCTATGATGTGGAAGATTTTAAGCAACATAGGAATTATCTAATCAACAAAGGCATATTAGAAATGATTTGTAACTCCCCTCTATCTTGTTTGTTCAGCTTTTACAGTTCTTCCTAAGCAAATTTTAGGAATTCATATTTTGAAAATCCTTTTTATCTTGACTTTAAAATTAATTAGTATAAAGTTCCTATAATTTAAAACAACCCTGTTTTTAAAATTTGATTACATACCCATTATTGTTTCAAATGTTATTTGCTTCTTCTTTTTACCTAATTAGAGTTGTTAGAAGTTTGCCTATTTTATTACACTTGCCAGTGGAACAACTTTTCACTTTTTGAAATTAGGTCTACTGTTTTTATTTTGTCTTCTTTTCCTATTTTGTTAATTTTTGCCTTTACTCTCCTTTCTACATTCCTTTGGTTTATTTTGTTGTGCTTTTTTCTCAGATTCTGGAGTTGAATGCTTAATTAATTTTTCCTGCTTGGAAAAATTAATTTTTCCAACACTTTAGGTAGGGTTGCCAGACATAAAAAATAAGAATGTGGCTTCCAGTTATATTTGAATTTCAGATAACAAACAATTTTTTAGTATAAACTTGTACCACATATAGAAATTATTCTTTTATCTGAAATTCAAATATAACTGGGTATCATGTTTATTTTTAATCTGGCAGCCACAATTTCTACTCCTGCCATACTATAAAGCATTTATATGTGATTTTTTTTGAAGGGCTAAAAACAATATATTTTTTTATTTTGAAGCTGAAATGTATAATCTATCAAAATTAAGGATTTTGATAATGCTGAAATAAGGTCATGTGACATTTAAAATTGTGTTGAATTCTCAAATCTTTGTTCCATTTATATGACTTTTTATAATGTATTCAATTATAAAATGCAATTTTATTATTTAAATTTTTTTAAATTTTAAAGTATTTATTTATTTGAGAGAGAGCAAGAACACACAAGCAGGGGGAAGGGTCAGAGGGAGAGGAAGAAGCAGACTCCCTGCTGAGCAGGGAACCCAATGTGGGACTTGATCCCAGGACCCTGGGATCATGACCTGAGTCGAAGGCAGATGCTTAACTGACTGAGCCACCCAAGCGCCCAAAATGCAATTTTATTTAAAAGCATTATTGATTTCACAGTAGAAATATATGCTCTTTTTAAAAATATTTTATTTATTTACTTGACAGAGAGATTTTCTCTTTTAGAAATATATGCTCTCAAACAATACTGGAAGTGTAAGTTCTGACCTTTGTGAAAGTCAGTAAAATTTCATTTCATGAGAATTTTATTTTATGTTTTAAAGATTTTATTTATTTACTTATTCAATTTTTAAAAAAAATTATGTTAGTCACAGTACGTCGTTAGTTTTTGATGTAGTGTTCCATGATTCATTGTTTGCGTATAATACCCAGTGCTCATTGCAATACATGCCCTCCTTAATAACCATCACCGGGTTAACCTATCCCCCCACACTTCCCCTCTGAAATCCTCGGTTTGTTTTCTGGAGTCCATATCTCTCATGGTTCGTCTCCCCCTCTGATTCCCCCCATTCATTTTTCCCTTCCTTTTCCTAATGTCCTCCATGCTATTCCTTATGTTCCACATATAAGTGAAACCATACGATAATTGTCTTTCTCTGCTTGACTTATTTCACTTAGCAGAATCCCCTCCAGTTCCATCCATGTCAATGCAAATGGTGGGTATTCATCCCTTCTGATGGCTGACTAATATTCCATTGTATATAAGGACCACATTTTCTTTATCCATTTGTCTGTTGAAGGGCATCTCGGCTCCTTCCACAGTTTGGCTATTGTGGACATTGCTACTATGAACATTGGGGTGCATATGCCCCTTCTTTTCACTCCATCTGTATCTTTGGTGTAAATACCCAGGAGTACAATTGCTGGGTTAGGGTTTATTTATTTATTTGACAGTGAGAGCACAAGCAGGGTGAGCAGCAAGCAGAGGGAGAGGGAGAAGCAGGTTCCCACTGAGCAAGGAGAACTGTATGATAATTTGGTTGTTTTAAGCCACTAACTTTGTGGTAATTTGTTAAAACAGCAATAGGACCCCAACGAATGTCTTAAATGATAAGACTGAATGGAAGACATATCTACAAATACATGAACAAAAGAGTAAAAAGATGGAGAATTTGAGGGAAAAGATAAGGATATTTGGAGGATAGAGTCAAGAGACCTAATTAGTATTGAGTAATATAGAAGGAAGAAAAGGAAGAGATGGAGAAGAGGAAAGAATTAATTTCCCACAGATACAGAAAGACATAACATACAGATTTAAGGGCACTCCAAGTATGGGCAAGATTGATGAGAAAAGACAAACACTTGGCCATATCTTGGTACGACTCCTGAATTCTGGAGTGGCATTAGAACTGTTGTTTCTTCTTGTACTTTCTGTTTGGCAAAAGGGAAGTATCTTTGTTGTTGATTTTTTCCTATTGTAAAAATGATACATTTCTAATGTTAAAAGATCAGATAATATAGATAAGCACTTAAAAAAGAAAACTTACTCGTAAGTCCATCACTCAGAGATAACCACCATTAACACTTTTAACAGCTTAACTGACATTAAAACAGTGTACATATTATTTACAGTATAAAATTTGGCTAAGTTTTGACACAAGTATTCATTTGTGAATTCACCACAACCAAGATAATGAACATATTCACAAATACCAATTCACACTTCTTTGTAAAATCTCTCCTTACTGCTCCTATTTGCCTCCTACCTGCCCTATCGCCGGGGAACTACCTGTTTTCTAGCACTACAACTAGTCTAGAGTTTCTTAATTTTTATATAAATGGAATCGTACAGGATATATTCTTTTTTGTCTGGCTTCCTTCTCTTAGCATAATTATCTTGAA